>NC_134404.1:236557267-238007267 GCF_038048845.1 Mixophyes fleayi | reverse complement strand
TGCGTTCCCTCTTCTGACCAGCACTCCAGTAGTTTACTTACAAAAATCACTAATGACCCATGGTGCTATGTAATATAAGAAATAGCCAAAGTCAACTCAATGCTCTCCAAAGCAGAAACAAATGTAAAGCAAAATAAAAATAATATAAATGATGAATAGAGCCAATCCAAATCCCTCTATAACAATCCAATAATGCTGTGGAGGGGTTAAGAACAAATTTACAGCAGAGAAATTTGGATTAAAAAATGCAATATATATATAGTAGCTGAAAAATAGTCCATAGAGAAAAAATCAGAAAGAAAGTCCAGTAAAAAGTATAAGTGGAAAAAACACTGTAAAATCGTAGAATGCATACACAGCGATAAAATGTACTATGAAGGCAAAATCATATGAAGATTACCTCACAGACAATGTCCCAAAGATATCCCAAAGAAATGAAGGTGCCAAAGTCCATTGGATAGGGTAAGACTAACAGCGAACACTCCCTCCTTCTAACGACGGTGCACCGCCAGCTTCAGTTAGTAAAAAATATATAAACTCCTCTATTACTTCCTCTGCTATGGAGCGCAGCCCTGCGTGTCAAATGCCGAACTTAAGGTTCGGACAGCTGGAACGCACAGCCGCTTACTAGTTTACTTACCTGGGCTTCTGTTCTTGTCACCTTCTTCCTTCTGTGCTGGCTCCTCGTCGCCTGTGTTCTGACAGCGCAAGAGCAGGAAGCAGGCGCCCTCCTCCTTGCGCCGCTGGCTGTCTTCAATGGGCAAAGTAGTCCTAAGGTGGCAGCACCGCAGGACTAGATTGCATTTCACTGATGGTATGGAAAGGGCGGGCGGGTGTTGCGCCCCCACTAGGCATTGCGCCCTGGGTGGTCGCACCGCCCTCATTACGGCTCTGCATGTAATTATGTCACTCATTTTGATGTTAACTGGTGATGCTGTAAATCATTATGTCATAGATTTTAATGTCAGCAGTGACCCAATAGTAATGTCATCAAATGTATAACCCATTATGATGTCACTTGTTGTGATTGTATCAATGATGTTAAGCCATGTGAATGTTATGTAATCTATTATGTCACCCATTGTGATATTATCTTTCTTTTTTAAAACTGTTTTAAACTGTATTAGAATAAAACAAATAGTTTTAATACTTTCAATTCTGTCTCTGATCAGAAATAAATACAATGGTCTATAAGTAATTCTTTCATATCACTGAAAATGTAAATTATTAAGCATAAATATCCACTTATTTCCTTATTAAAAGAAGGTTGAATTTATATTACCTAGGGATATTTGTTAATGACCTATTGGTTTGAGTTCCATTAGGTTACCAATGGGATATTTCAGAAAATGACAGCTAATTCATGTTGAAGAACTCTTCTCTTTTACTCTGATGCCATTTCGTGTATCATCTTCGATTTTCACATAATGTTCCTAATAGGTTTATGAAGATGGGCTTTGTGGGTTGTCATTTTCGAGTTTATTCATCCTACCATCTTGCGATATCACACAACAAAATAAATAAAACAATGCATCCTTCTACTCTAGACTCCAAAATGTTATCCTCCACAGCAGTGGTCGAAGTGGAAATTTAGAAGTGGCGGTATAAGTATAGGAAATGTAATGGGAATGTAAGTAAATGGAATTTCATAGTATTACATTGAAGGCAGTAGAAGTGGCGGTATGGCATACCACCGTATACACCCTCACTTAGACCACTTATCTACAACATTTATGACAGTCCCCAAAAAGGACTACTTTTCTGTGGATGTGAGATTATGACTGGATGCTTGTAATACACTATTAGTAACTCTGGGTTTCCTTTTATTATTTAAAAATTAAGTTTTAAAGTGATTACACAACACTGTAAAACGTTTGCTATTATAACATCTACATTTGCAGACAATGTAATATTTTGGCACAAAAATATAGCTGTAGTTTTTTCTGTGCCAGTTCTTTAATAGGAGGTAGATGTTCTATCAATATTTCAACAATGCTTGCCACAATGGAAAAGTGAATATATTCTATTAAAAAATAACTAAAGTGGTATGTGAAAATGTAGGTATTGATTTGTTATGTATTGTACCTGGAAACTCCATTTTAAAACATTAAAATGTAAGTGTTAGATTTAAAATCTGATCCAAGTTTGCCTGTGGTGTCAAGTATATCTGGAAGCGCTTCAATCAGCTGGAGAATAGACACAGACCAAGTTCTGTATACAAGGAATATTCTGTTTATTGATATCAAGCTACAAGTCTTTATAGCCTACCGAATATACGAATCCCACGTCATAAGTATACAAGTCTATGGGATGCGCTGCAGATTAACTATCTCACATATTCTTGAGGTGTTTAACTTTCTCCCCCTCCTCAGGACAGATGTGCCATTTATTCTTATCTCAAGGGGAGCTGGAGGTTTATCTCCTGTCTGCCATATCCAATGTCATGGGCACAGTTCCCACACTACAAGCTGAAAATGAAACTACTATTGTTCACAAATCTTGCTACATTCTTACAGGAGTTCTCTATGTCAGCTTAACCTCAAGGCTGTGGGCTTACATCTTGCAAAACTGCATTTCAGCAGAAAAATGAATAATCTATTTTAGCAAATAATATATCTATGCGAGTTACAAAATTGGCTGAACAAAGGCATTATGAGGGCTTAACAAAAGAATCATATTTAACATAGTGAATGTTGCGTTTAAAACACAGAATTCCAAAATGTAAAAGTGGAAACGGTGACTAAGAGTGGCCTGCTTACATGTAGTCTCCAGCAACAACATGTATCTAGTCATTATTTTGACGTCTGAACCGATGCTTTAGCCCGGCATCACCGGTCGTTCCCGGAGATGTACAGAATACAGAGCAACATGGAGCAAAGCGAAGTACGCGCATTAATTGGAAGACATCAACGCAGTGAACACGTGTCGCCGGGCAGCAGCACGTGCGCATTGTTTTGGTACGTCTCTGTGACGCGAGCCTCTGGGTCCGAACGTGAACGCGGCTGGCCGGTGCGCATGCGCGCTCTTGTCAATTGTGGGAGGAGGAATAATGCGAGAAAGAGCGTACGGGAAGCGAAGCAGGTCCATGACCCAGTGATCTCTCTCGATAACACCCCGTCCTGGCCAACCAGTTGTAGACACCCGAGTGAGTCGTCAATAGCGGACCCGACATGTCGCAGACAGCAATGTCAGAGACTTACGGTAGGGAGGCGTTGCCTGGGCTCTGCTTATTATCAGGGACCAATATGGGGTGGCTGGTGATGGTGTGAGATTTCTAGCTGCTGCAAGTTTAACAGTGATTTTCTGGACGTTCATTGACATTATACAGTTGTATCCTGGAGCTCGTTGTTTTGTTATCCACACTGTCTATGTGTAACTTTAATCTCTGATCACAGTGTGTACAGTGTAAATCTGCTCCAATAGGGATGTTATAAACATTGATCGTGTACGTTACGTATGTTATGCATTGCTGTTGTAGGATTGCCAGAGAAGGGTGAGATAATGAGGAATTTGGTTTGATATGGGCTGCAGATGTTTATCTGTGGATAAATATCAGTATGTTATGACAGTGAATTTGTTTATATACAGCTCATAGAAGTACTTTAAAGCAGAGACTATTTTCAGTGGTTAAGGGGAAAGGTAGGTGAGGTTGCAGAAATTTGCAGCGCATAGATATTGATGAAGATCTTGTCTAATAAAATAATAGTAGAGCTACTTATAGTGCGTACTATAAGCAGTCTCACACTGAGGGGCATATTCAATTGTTGGCGTTGAATTTAAAAGTAACGCGCCGTGTGCACTATTACCGTTATTACAGTAATAGTTTGCGTAAATACCGTTATTACGGTACCTTTAATGTTGGATTTCATCTCGCAACTTAGGGAGCTGCGAGCTGAAATCCGTAATAACGGTAATACTTTTAATGCCGCTGGACAATCAAACAATTGAATATGCCCCTGAATGACGAGGCTGACGTTAGCTTCTTATTCGGCCAGCTTCTTATTCGTTTCTAATTCAGGCTCCAGCTTCTTATTCAGAAAAGCTTTTTTTTAAAGCTTTTTTAAAGTATTAAATCAATTTGGATCACTGATTTCACGGCAAATTAACACTACAGGGGGTTCCTTATACAAAATGCATTACTATTTTGCCTGACCCAACAAGGTTATGGGCATGAAATCAGGGGGCAAAGTGGGCAAAGTCACCATATTTTATCATTTTGAATAAGTAGCTGCAGATTTGCAAGTGTTAAATGCTGTTGGGCCAACAATTTGACAGTGGCAATCAACACAGGGTGGTCAGTTACATATAAAACATCTGTATTTTGCCTGGCCCAACGCTGTTTTGGGCATGAAATCAGTTGGCAAAGTGGGCACAGTGAGCATTTTGAATAAGTAGCTGCAGATTTGGAAGGGTTGATGTTTTTATTAAAAATTGCAACAAAAATAAATCCAATATCATTTTGTCCAAGATAAAATAGACTATATACATTATCCAAAGGGTAAAAAGGACCAAAATAAACAAACCTCCACACACCCAAATCTACTACAATCCCACCGCAGAACAACTAATACACCACTTCACAAATATAAAAAAAGACAAAAAAAAACGCAAATTAAATCAAAAACTTTTTACGAGAGAAACATGCCAACCCTTAGCACAATACTCTGCATTACCACAACCCCGCCACCAATCTAGAATACCACCCACACATCCTTTACTATCAGGTAATGAAAGCAAACTTTAAATGTATGTAAACATTACTAGAAAAAAGGGTTTCCACAAAATCTAATAGTGATAAAACAGGATAGATAGCCAAGAATGGAGAGACTGCCATGCCCCTCTCCATATCCCTTATTTTCCAAACCTTGTGCAGAATACTATCCACCACCTCACTATAGGGAAGGATTTTGCCCCTAATGGACACTAAACACCGTGCGCTCCATGTGTAAAACCTAACAACTACGCTAACTAAAAAACGAGTGCTTAAATCAAAATCCCCACACCTTTTCAGCGCTCCATACACCCACTCAGGGTAACTAACCCCAAAAGACAGGGAAAGCCTGAGGCGTGGGACACTCCCTTGTAAACCTCTATATTAAAAGGACACTGAAGCAAGAAGTGGTCCATTGTCTGTTTTTGCCTCATCCACCTCAATCTGCCATTTCCTTGTCACCTTTAAACCCTAAACCACATAGGCCGGGAGGTATCCATGCTTAACTCGAAAAAAAATTTGGGACCCCCATCCAACCATGCATTGAGAAAGGGGTGCACCTACACACGAAAGCCAGCTACCCACCGAGGGGGAGACTCCAAAAAGAGACTCCCGAGATGAAGCTTCAAGAAGTACTAAAGAACAGCACTGGGTTTACCATTCCCAGGCCACCTTCATCCTTCGGTTTGTAGGTCACACTCCTCTTGATGAAGTTCAACTTGTTCCCCCATAACAACTGAAAGAACAAGGAACTGACATTGACCCTTAATGATTCTGACAACAGACATATGTAACTGATGTACAAAAAAATTGGGATCAAGTAAGTCTTGATCAAATCAATCCGTTCTCTGTAGGGCAGCTTCCACTTCTTCCAGTTATCCACCTTAGAGGCGGCATCTGACAGTTTCAATTCCCAATTTCGCTGGGCATATTCACCCGAACCAAATAGAATGCCTAAGATTTTAACCTCTTGACCGGCCTGAGGGAGCGCATCCGGAATGACAAACTGCTGTCCTACCTCCCCTAACCAGAGAACTTGACTCTTTTCTTGGCTTATCTCTGAGCCCGAAGCCTCAGAATATTCGCAGATTAGATTTTCAATGCCACGCGCCTCGGCCATGTCTGACAAGACGACTGTGACATCATCAGCGTAGGCCGCTACCTTCAATAGAACATCCACAGCCAGCTGCACTCCTTTCACCGTTCTAAATCCACCTGATAAAAGGATCAATCGCAAATACATAGAGGAGAGGGCTCAAGGGACAACCTTGTCTGACTCCAGATGACACCGCAAAAGTAGTACCCACCCAACCATTTACAAGAGGGAAGCTCTCGGCCTGCCTATAAATGGTACGTAGCCAATCAACCAACCTCACTGGCAGACCATACCTCTCAAGAAGTGCCCACAGATATTCATGATTGACACAATCAAACGCCTTAGATTGATCCAGCGCCAGAAGGTACTTACCCCACTTCTCAGCCCTGCACCGCTCCACGGCCTCCCGAACGCCAAGGACAGCATTAAAGATGCTCGGCCGCAAGAGACCAATAGGAGGGACCTCGCTTGCACTCCCATTTGCATTTGTGGAGATCCGCGAGGCGCCCAACCCTAGTCTCTTGCAAAATCAAAAAATCAACCTCAAGCATGTTGAAAAAATCAAGGGCCAAATAACGAGCTCGATCGGAACGCACAGATGCCACATTATTGGTGGCAAACTGTATGGGTTGGGGAGCCATCATTAAAGATTATAGGCATGGGCATTACCTTCATTACCTCTCAGCATTATATTACCTAACACCTATAAGGCCTTTGACCCTATCCCCGGATCCTGTATACCATCACTTCTGGCCAAAGACTCTTCTGACCGAACCACACGGTCAATCCCAGGAGATGTCCCCCCCCCCTTCTGGATATATTTTCTCCCCCTCCCCCCCTGGTTCCATCCCACCCACCTCCCTCCTATCCTGTTCCCTATCCACTTGATTATTTCCACCTGAACTACGAACTACCTCAAACATGGTGTCAGTATCCTCAAAAACCTTAGTAGGCTCCCCACCTACTTGAATTACAAACTTGAGCGGAAATTTTACACCCACAATATTGATCTCCCCACAATTCTCACCCCCTGCTACACCACCTGTTCCAACCTCAGCACCCACCACCTTTTGAACAAAGCGTTCAGCCTGCCTAACCCCAACCTTTACCCTAGTTCTGTGCTCTTTGGGCCTCAGGACCATCTCTGCACCAGCAGTACACACAATTTCCCAACGCCATTTAACCCTTGAAAAACTGCAGCTACTTATTCAAAATGCTCAAAATGCTATCTGTGCCCACTTTGCCAACTGATTGCATGCCCAAAACAGCGTTGGGCCAGGCAAAAGACAGATGTTTTATATGTAACTGACCACCCTGTGTTGATTCCCACTATCAAATTGCTGGCCCAACGGCATTTAACCCCTGCAAATCTGCAGCTACTTATTCAAAATGCAACCTGTGCCCACTTTGCCACCTGATTGCATGCCCATAACCTTGTTGGGTCAGGCAAAATAGTAATGCATTTTGTATAAGGAACCCCCTGTAGTGTTAATTTGACGTGAAATCAGTGATCCAAATTGATTTAATACTTTAAAAAAAAGCTTTTCTGAATAAGAAGCTGGAGCCTGAATTAGAAACGAATAAAAAGCTGGCCGAATAAGAAGCTAACTTCAGCCTCGTCCCTGAATGTACATACTTATATTTCTTTCTGATTATATTAGGGAAAAGTCATATAGAAAACACTGAAAAAATAACAAGATGGTGCCTTTATGCAGTGATACTGTCTATATTTTTAATTTTATGTACTGTAGGATTCATATGTTTGCTTACTTATCAAAGATTCTTTATCAGCACATGATAGGGTTTTATTGGCTTGCAAGATAAGTATTATTTTTTAATATAAAGCAGCTACCTGAGCAAAATATTAGGAATTAATTGTTAATTATTGTTTTAGTGTGTGATAGTTCTGCAAGGTTTGAACACTCGCACTAAGGGGCCGATTCAATTCTGCCAAGAATAATGCGGCGTTAGCAGTTTTACCGTTAATACGGTCATTTCAACGGTGGATTTTTACTCGCGGCTCCCTGAGCCGCGAGATGAAATCCAGGTTAAAATTACCGTATTAACTGTAATACTGCTAACGCCGCATTATTTGCGGCAAAATTGAATTGGCCCCTAAGGGGGGGAATTCATTTCCCCCCCGAAGTACCGCCGCCCTAAAACTATTACCGTTATTACGGTAATAGTGCGCGTAATTACCGTTATAGGCAGCACAGTGGCTAAGTGGTTAGCACTTCTGCCTCACAGCGCTGAGGTCATGAGTTCAATTCCCGACCACGGCCTTATCTGTGTGGAGTTTGTATGTTCTCCCCGTGTTTGTGTGGGTTTCCTCCGGGTGCTCCGGTTTCCTCCCACACTCCAAAAATATTGTAGTAGGTTAATGGGCTGCTATCAAAATTGACCCTAGTCTCTCTCTTTCTGTATGTTAGGGAATTTAGACTGTAAGCCCCAATGGGGTAGGGACTGATCTGAAAAAGTTCTCTGTACAGCGCTGCAGAATCAGTGGTGCTATATAAATATAAATAAATGGTGATGATGATGATTACGGTTGTTCTAACGCCGGCTTTTTTCTCGCAGCAGAAAGCCGGGTTAATATTACCATAATAACAGTAATACCTATAAGACAACTTGTACAATTTGATGCACCTGACAATATGACTGTTTCAATCTGAGACTGCACTTGCCAAGATGACTTATCATCTACTCTTCGCTAAGTCGAATGCCACTCCCACTGCGCTCTTGATCCTTGACATCTATGCCAATTTCGACAGAGTTGATAACCCTTCACTCCCTTGGATTTCGTGGCAATGTCCTTTCCTGGTTTACTTCCTTCCTGCTCCCCTCCTCTCCCTGTATCAGTTGGGGTCTCCCTAGGTCAGTGTTGGCTAACCTGTGACACTCCAGATGTTGTGAAACTACAAGTCCCAGCATGCTTTGCCAATATATAGCAGCTTATTGCTGGAAGGGTATGTTCTATTTTCTTCTATTAAATTTTTCTTATTCTGGTCTGTTTGTTACACAACTATGGATCCTGTTTTTTGAATCATGTGCTATGCACAGCTTTTCAAGTTTTGTGTGTGTATATGTATATATATATATATATATATATATATATATATTGCAACAGAAAAAACAATTGGTATCCTATGGGTGACGTTTACTACCGTAAATTTGATCTATACCAAATGGAATGGAACATCAAAGAAGAATTTAAAGATCGTCTTGTAGCAGTTGGTCCATATGGAGGAGCAATAGGTTGTGACAGAGGAATGGCTTGATCTTTTACATGGTCCAAGAAAATTCATGGTCTTTTGACTATCTGGTACGCAGTTTTTATTTACCTAGGGTTGCATGTTGCACATGTGTGCTACATTTTTCACCTTTGGGTTTGCTGCCTATTTTAACACTTTGTCTCCTGGTGGAGGACTATCTCTGGGTTCTGGTGCAGTTTTTATACATTACAATACTGCACTATGTTATTTTTTGTTCTGTTTTTCTACATTGTCGTTATGTCTGATGGAGATTGAGAGGGACTACCTCTGAAGAGGAAACCTCCATATGATCTATACTTCTTGAATACATCCTTACGGTACGCAGTTATTACATTTTCCCAACACCATATTTGTGATAATACACATTGGGGCGCCCTACTTGTTTTTTCTGTTGCAGCATTTTCGTTATCCGGATTAACCATCTGGCCACAAGTATCCTGGGGCTGCCGCTCTTAACTGAGCTAAGTGTTGTTGTTTGGGACTGATCCTCTAATACTGGACTTTATATACTATCTATACCAGTTATTTATCCAAAATTGTATTTACGCTGTGGTAATTAGCGCCATCATATATATCTCTGTTTGCATGTTATATATATATATATAATTTCAGAGAGATGTACAGATATATATATATATATTCATTGGCAGAACCACTTGTTGATATCCACATTCTCTGGGTACGAGATCGACCTGGATTGTTGTTGAGATTTGAGGGCAAATTTGAGTACCACTTATTGAATCAAGTGAATTCAACTACCGATTTAGACTATTGCATGGTTTTACCAGTACAAAAAGTTCATATTTTGATGATTTTCTCTTTTGGAAAAGTGCAATTTTACTGTACTAGGGTGTAGACCTAGCAAGACAATTGTATTTTTTTGTATGATGTAGATTGCTCTCTGCTTATAATGAATGCAGAAATAAAATGTATGTGATGTAACTGCTGAGTTAAATATGAAATATTAAAAGGTGGTCTGGCTCCTCTGTTCCCATGAATGTGGAAGTAAGTGTTGACATAATGTTGTATTAGGAAGATTTAAACAGTCATATTAGGAGTGTGTGTTGACACAGACTCGGACACGCTAGTTATGCACAGAGATTTGTTATATCTATTGTGATATGTTGGTTTTTGTAAAATGATCATGTCAAGATGGGGGAAGGACGCAATTATGATTGGTTGGAGATGGTGCAGAGGACCAAAGCTCAAATTCTGAAGCTTTTAAGAACACTCATGTAAATCACCAATTGCCAAACATCTTTTCCATGAAAATCGTGGAAGTTAAACTTACATGAATTTAAACATTAAACATGTGCAGTTAGTACAAAATGTGATAATTAGGTTGTTTGTGAAAAATGCATTTCAAAGTAAAAAAAATAAGATTAAATATTTAGGCAGAATCTATAAACAACTTGCCAGTTAGCATAATCTCCATTTCTAATATTTACATCACACAATTTTATTTGCTAACAGTGCAACTTTGTTCTAAAAGCAGAGTAGCCAATCAGCAACTTGCTTTCATCTGCCTAGTACAAGTTAAATTTTAAAAGAAAGCCAAATACTATTGCCAATGGTTTTAATGCAGATTTGCATCTTTCAGCAGTGTTAATAAATAAACTCCATTCTCTCTAAAAAGCTCATAATTCCTGAATGTCACCAGAGGAGGTCATGTTCCACCAAAGGCTTCCTTACTGTAGCACATATACTGTTGCTCTAGGAAAACAGTCTTCATATATGTCATTTGTTCATTGTCACCTTAAAAACCTCTGAAACTCCCTACTTAGCCCAATATTGTCCATATCTACTTCCTGTTTTGCTGCCCAAGATCTTTCATGTTTTTTTCAGGACAAGATTGACACATTTGAGCGGAAATATAATCTCTGTAGACACTATATGCTTCATCTCATTCTATAATCCAGTAATTGAAGATGATGTCTGTCCTTCTATTCTATTATGTGCCTTGAACCTATTTGCTCACATCTTGTTCTCCCTTTCTTTGGTTTATCCTTTAACAGAAATATTTTATTTTTTTTCCTCTTTTCTTTAAGCCTAGAAGGCATTTATTAATATTTTAAAGAAAGCAACACTTGAACCTTTTTCTCCAAGCTACTGCGTTTTCTAATGTTCCACTTGCATCAAAACTACTTGAATGTTTGTTTTACACAGATATCTTTATATTAAATTATTTTGCAACATTTTGTTTCTACACACTATTCTACTCTAACGATCTTTACTAAACTAATAATCTTTTGTTATGTGTAAGGCTGGGTACACAGTACCGGTTTTTTACTCGGTTATCGTGTAAATCACACGATAAACAACCTTTGGGTCCAATATTGCTTTAGTATGTATGCTCCCACGATTATGTTTTATCATTCCAAAGCACATCGTATCGTTTGATTTTATAAACGGGATACAAATCTCTGTAAATGATGTAATGATGTTGGGCAAATTCTGAAGTGTGTATGCGCTCACAACCAGCAGTGTAGGCAGATCTCCATAGAGTTTACAGAATCACAATGTTTTCAGCCGATTGTTATGACAGATGAAGAGCATGGATCAGAAGGTAAATCTTATAAAACGTGTAAACGCATGAATCAGCATGCTGATTGGGACTTTGAGTAATATCATTAACAATATTGCATTGGGAGAAATTTTCTGTAGTGTGTACCTAGCCTAAGGGTCATTGCTCTTTTTTTCTGGCTTTATCTGTGACTTTGTATTTATTTGTCTCCTGCTATTGTAGTCTGGAACTGTAATATTTTTTTAAAACACTTTTTAACTCCTCATTGTACAGTTCTGTGTAATATGTTGGTGTAATTATTATTATTTATTATTATTATTATTATTCCAGGTTTTAAATATTATCCACATGATCTTTGAGTTAGGTAGCACCAGGAATCAACTGTGACTCCCTTTGCTACCAGCAGAGAATTCACAGCTTTGATTTTCAATTCCATATATATATATACCAATATACAGCTCAGGACGTGGCTTTGGTGATCTTATTAGTAATACTAATGATGGCTGAATTCTTTTTGATGTCTTCCTTCTACTTTTAAACATATTCAATTATAGATGAGAATGTTTTCAGAAAATGTTTGCTTCACTTTCCCCAGGGTAAAGCATTAGTAAAGTACAACAGGCTGTGGGTTCATGCCATGTTGCATGTGCTGTTCACAGGTGACTGTGAAAATAGCACATAAGGTTTGATAGACATACACACAAACTGGTGAGCGGGGTCTTAAACATTTAGAAACAGGGGTACTTATTAAGAAGAGTCCAGACACCAAGCAGAATTACTGCCATCTCAAGCACCTTTCTGTGTAACACTGAAATAGAATAATAAACACTGTTCACTGGCTGTATGTCTGTAAATAATGTTTTGAATATGCTTTAGGGTTATACCATCATCATCATCATCATCATTTATTTATATAGCGCCACTGATTCCGCAGCGCTGTACAGAGAACTCATTCACATCTGTCCCTGCCCCATTGGAGCTTACAGTCTAAATTCCCTAATATAGACACACACTCAGACAGACAGACAGACAGGTAGAGACTAGGGTCAATTTTTGACAGCAGCCAATTAACCTACTAGTATGTTTTTGGAGTGTGGGAGGAAACCGGAGCACCCGGAGGAAACCCACGCAAACACAGGGAGAACATACAAACTCCACACAGATAAGGCCATGGTCGGGAATTGAACTCATGACCCCAGTGCTGTGAGGCAGAAGTGCTACCACTTCGCCACCGTGCTGCCATACCAACTTTTTAAAAATGTATTCACTTAGTGCTAATAGTCTTGGAGATTTTTCTAGAATTGTATTTGAAAATCATATTAAATCTGTATTTTTATTTAAGTCGGTGCCGCAAAAACTCTTTATTTATAAGCTTCTTAATAATTAAGTGGATATTGATACCATAATAGTTCACAATTGTCCACAAAGACTGTGTTAAAAGCTTTGTTGTAGTTGTAATTGACAGGAAGCTAAAAGCTTTGCAGCTTGCGACCTAATGTCAATACTGAAGGGTAAATTGATCAGACAGTGGTCGTAGTAGAGAAGCATATCCCAGCAGAAAACACTAACATAAATAGTCTGTTTATTTCTCCAAAAGACCTACATGTATCATTGATTTCTGTGCTGTTGGTTACATGTCAGGTGAATAGAACACAGTTTTAGTAACAGAAAATACGTATCTAAAGACGCTTTCATAGAAGCGTATCTTAAAATGTTGAGGATGTTTTGAAGATTGCTATTTTTTTATTTTGTTTGCAACATTGTTTTGGGTTGTGCTTTTAAAAGGTCTGGTATTAAGTCTCATATCCACTGGTGTTAATTACATGTGTTTTACTAATGCTCATCACATGAGTAAACCGTTCTGGCACTAGAAATCATTGTTTCCAATGTCCTCATACCTACTTTTGGATTTGCTGACTTTCTGGGTTTTAAAAGGCATATTCTGTTTTTTGCATTTACTGAATTGGGGGACGCCTATAATTATTCCTAACACTAACAAAATGTTATTAATTAACACATGACAAACGCATTTGACATGCCATTTTACTGGCAATAAGTGCAACCTTCCTGGTGAGTTTCACCTTCTAATAATGTGCTAACCAGTGTGTTTCCTCTCATTGATTAGAGTTAGGACACTCCAAACAGTCACATTTTTAAATTGGTTAATGGCTTATGAACACTTTAATTATGTAGGAATACAATCTCAAATTGGACTAAATATGTTTTGGCTACATTAGCTATTGCTCTATCTGTGCCCCTGTTTTTGCAGTGGGTTTCTGGTATTTTTTCCTTACATTGTTTTATCCTGCACACACACTATTTACTCATTCTTTGTTTCAAATGTTGATTCTATAATTTACAATTTCAATACTTTTTAGATTTTCTGTTCAAATTCCTGGTTATTGGAAATGCTGGTACTGGAAAATCTTGTTTGCTACATCAGTTTATTGAGAAGAAATGTAAGTTATTTAAATAAAAAAGGTACATTTTTTTTGTATGCATACTGAATTTTCTTCTGCTTGTGTGTGTGTGTGTGTGTGTGTGTGTGTGTATAATATATATATATATATATATATATATATATATATATATATATATATATATATATATATATATATATATATATTAGTGTGTGTCCACTCTTGTTTTTCAATGTTCCATGTTTCCTCTTGCCTGGACAAACAGAGTTACATGTTTTATTAATGATCTACAATTTAATTTAATGTGTCTAAAATAAGCTGTTGATAACCAAAGCTAAAACATGTAACATGGTATGTTGGTCTTGTGACCTTTGACTCCACTTTCCTTTATGAATGGATTACTTGCGTAGCTGTAAACTGTAAGGAAGCATGTTGAGGATAACTTGTCCTGTTGCTATTTGCTGTCCTTAATTGAAATGTAAATACTAAGGCAAACACTGAGCTGTGCTGGAATGTCAAAACTCACCACTGCTATTAATCATTTATCTACTGTTTTCATGCTTCTTTAAGTATTTGAAAGTGTTCTTTATTTTTCAGTTAAAGATGACTCCAATCACACAATAGGGGTGGAATTTGGCTCAAAGATTATAAATGTTGGTGGTAAATATGTGAAATTACAGATCTGGGACACAGCAGGACAAGAGAGATTCAGGTATGCATGTTTGTGTTACCCCCATTTCATTTGAATCCTGTTCCTGGGTTACTTTGCAGAATGTATACCACAAATGACAGCTATTAAATATTAAGGGAATCTACACTCAAGTTTATGTTCCAGTCAGCATGGTGCTGTGAATATTTCAGTGCGCTATTAAATTTGATTTTGGTGGGGCGGCTGCTAGTCCTGTATTTTGCTCTTTTGAGTGGCCTTAAGAACTATGGTGTGAAATAGCACTAAAATTTTCACTAAAGTTTCAAAATGAGATCTGAAATTATACCAGTATGGAATCCTGGGGACCTAAATACACGAACTTGTTTAAAATGTGTGATTTCGAAATGTAACTTTAAAAACTTTAAAAATTATTGCTGTTTATATATTCAAACTGACATAAAACAAGGTTTCAACAGAGGTCACTATAATATTTAATAACCCATAAGATGGATATAATTCATGACACAGGTATAATAACTGTACACCTTGACATTGTGATAATACCTCTGAGAAGTTAAATGCGTTTCAAGCACATGGTATGTATATACCTATATCATGGAATGGGAGCATAATTACAGGAATATTTTGTTTAATGTCCTATAAATCCTTAGTAGCGCCACTAATTTGTTAAGCATATGAAGGTCATTGTTTTTCCTACAGAAAATTAAAAGGAATATGCTTTAGTTTAGGAGCTAATATAAATCCATATTATACAAGATGGTGCCACTTTACCAGACCTGCTTTTTCTAGGATATGTCCGCTTAAAAAAAACAGCAGTTTAAAAACTAAAAAAAAAATGATATACTTTAATGCTTCTAGCCCAAATTGATGACTGTGAAAATCAGGGCTTGTTGTATCCTTACCTACAGTAGAAGAAACTAGACCACAGCTGATGATGTTGGAACTATACATTTATTTAATAGTTTGCTGATTTATTAACATCCCTGAGTGCAGATTTGTACATTGAGATTGCGTACATATTTGAAAAAATATGTTCTTTCCATATAGCTATGCACAGTGTGCTAAGAAATAGAACTATAATAAGGCTTAATTGTGAAAATCTTTACCCTTCTGTCACCATCAGAGATTAATACACTGTAATGTAAAAATCTATCATAAATCATGTTTTTTGTTTTGTTTTCTTTGTGAAAACAAGCAATCTCTATTTGCATACAAATTCTAATTATGGGCCCTAATGTTCTATTCAAAAGCAACCAGGTTAAGAGCACTGTTCAATAGAGGAGTTTGTATGTTCTCTCTGTGTTTTGCGTGGGTTTCCTCCTGGTGCTCCGGTTTCCTTCCACACTCCAAAAACATACTAGTTAGTTATTTGGCTGCTATTAAATTGACCTTAGTCTCTCTTGGTGTGTGTGTGTGTGCGTGTGTGTGTGTGTATTAGGTAATTTAGACTGTAAGCTTCAATGGGGCAGGGACTGATGTGAGTGAGTTCTCTGTACAGCGCTGCAAAATTAGTGGCGCTATATAGATAGATGATGATGAATAAAGTGGGTTATTTGTTTTATATGTTCTCGTATAATAATTTTTTATATCCTGTTTGAATTATTTTATATATACTTATATATTGTAAAAATTAAATACCAGCATGTTTGCAACTTGAGTTGGACATTACTCTTGTCCCTTAAAGTATATTAAAAATTTGTTTCCCAGGTCTGTTACAAGAAGCTATTACAGAGGAGCTGCTGGTGCATTACTTGTTTATGACATCACCAGGTAAATTGTAAAATAAAGACCCTCTAACTCTCCAGAAGCAGCTGTTTGGATTTTTTTGTTTATTTTTGTTTTCTCTGAGCTCTTTGGTTCCTCCTATAATCACTAATTAAGACTGGAGAGTGTTATGATGCGGAGAGGGGTGCATGACCAGAAGGACTAGTCAGAAGGTTTTTCTTTGTTTTGTTTTTCTTTTCTTTTCTTTTCGTGCTGCTACTTTCTCATTACAGAAAAGAGGAGCCAAGGAAAAAAAAATCTGCAAAGAGCATGCTCTGTGTTAGGGGAGAAGCAAGGAAGTAAAATGTAGCAAATGTAATGCATCTTTAAGTTCTCTTAGTATTCTAACAATTTGTGACATTTTATGATTTAGAAGAAAACGGAAAGTGTTACATCTTTTTGGACTTATGAACTAAATGTTTTTTTAAAGTAAATCAAAGTCTACCCTTTAAAAGGATAGTTGACATTCTTAATATCCCCTTTAGGTTTATCAATTAGTACATATCAAATTAAGACTACATATATATACTGTAATAAGTCTGAATTTCACTGCTGTATAATGCAATGAAACCTAAATGGTAACTTTGCATAGACTAAGGCAGTGATGTGAGAAGGCTTATAATATTGAAGGCACTATTCCAGGGTTATTTGGCTAGGTCCAATTACCTGGTTTTGCTGTCAGATGAAGGTCCAAGCTCTCCTCTATACAGTCCGATTGGAATATCATTTGGTCTAGATCTAGGGTGGGTTATTTGTTTGAAATTGAAAGAAATGTTTTTGGTTTTTTGTATGTAGTCGGGAAACCTACAATGCTCTCACCAACTGGCTGACAGATGCACGAATGCTAGCAAGTCAAAACATTGTCATTATCCTCTGTGGGAACAAAAAAGACTTAGATGTTGACCGCGAAGTTACATTTTTAGAAGCCTCTCGATTTGCACAAGAAAATGGTGAGTAACATTATAAGTGTGTGTCTGGGGCTACTTTCAAAAAATGGTGTGAGGTTAGTTTTGGAAATTTGGGTTAACGGCGGTCATGAAATTTTCCTTATCAGTACGAGAGAAAAATACCATCATCATGGGAGCTTTCTGACTGCAGAGGCTGAAAATGTACAACTGATAAGACAACACTTAAGGCTTACTATCAAAAGCATTTATTTGCCTGCATTGCTCACTGGTTATAATATTGTAGGCAATTGTGTGACAAAGCATTGGTCTCCCTCCCTCTCTCCATTGGCCCATCAACCTCCAGAGAAGCAGCAAACATTGCAACCAGAGGTTTGCAAAGTGAGCTGCTGGGATTGAAATAAAAAGGTTTCTGAGCTCATAAGAAATTTTGACCCTCACTGTTGACTGTCTCTCACTGTTTTGCAAGCGGTTGCCCCCCAACCCCCTCCACAATGATACATATATAAGGTAACTTTTCTTTAGTGAATTAAGTTGAAGGAGTCTTTTGCACAAAGTACAGTTCTCAGCCCAAGTGTGAAACTCAGACCCTGAGCAGTAAAAGGAACGAGCTTTTGTAACTAAAGAAGATGTGTGTGCCATACAGGGGATAAAGAGAACAAGGTACCAGACAAGCATAGACGTGCTTGTAATCTGAATGTGATTTCCCAGTTGATTTGGATGATTCCTCCAGTGGTGAATCCAGAGATTTTAAAGAGTCACCTAGGATGTTTTATCTGAAAAATGTGGAAATTATGATTAAGAATATTTACAAATCTATGGTAATGGATCAGGAACAGGCTTCTCCTTTTCGAACACTGTAACAATAAAGGTAGGCTCCTCTGTGGCTAGTATACCATCCAGAACCACTATTCTAATTGAAGGTGGGGATCCATTCAGATAGTCTATTGATAGAAAGATGGAGAACTGTTTTAAGAAACTCCATTGTAAGAAATGGGTACAAGACCGTTTCATCAGTATCTCAAAAGGGACTTCAGTCTTGTTCAGTTCAGGGCCTGGTCAACCATGGTAGAATTGGGTAGCCTTGTGGAAAAAATCTGCATTCATTAATAAAGGCTCTTGCAATTTATTTTATCCCTGCAGGTCAAGAAGCCACAGGCTTCTCTTCCAGACTCTTGCTTGTCAGAAAGTCAATAGGGCTTTTCGCGCGGTTCTGTATTTAAAGAGCTTCAACAAGTTAGTTTGTACCAGACATTGCCACATGGAATCTCTGAATTCTATCCTAAAGGCCATTGGCAAAGGAGATTTTCACACATCCATAGACCTTCAAGATGCCTATTTTCATAACCCTGTTCATCAACGTAAATTCCTCAGGTTCTGGGTGCTTTGCAAACGCATTCAGTTCACCTGCTTGCCCTTTGAGCTGGTGATAGCTTTAAGAACTTTTACTAAGGTGCTAGTTGCTCTCATGGCAGAATTGAGACAATATATGACCTTATCTGGGTGACATTATTGCAGTGAGCCTTTCAGAATGTATTGTCAATTATAAGACCTCTCAGATGATAATTTTTCCGCAACAGGATTGAGAACAAAGCAAAAAGTCATCTCATTCCATTACAAATAAAGTTTCTGGGGGTTCACATAAGCACCATACAGAAAAAAGTTTCTTTGACACGAGGACATTCAAGATCCAGTCCCTGCCACATCAGCTACAGACTCAGCATCCGGGATCAATAAAAAAGCAGCAAAATGTGTTAGTAGATTATCTCAGCTGAGAGCAAATTTACCCAGGAGAATGGTCCCTTCATCAGGAGTTGCTTCAGCTGTTAAGATGATGATTCTGGCTTTGTCAGGTGGACATCGTGACAAAAACCAGAAATGCAACAGTTCCCATGTTCTTTGTGTGACACAGGGCTCCAGAGGCAGGATATAGATGATCTGACTGTTCCATTGATGTTTTACCTGGGATATGTCTTTCCTCCATTTCCACTCATTGCTTGCTTGCTGAAAAAAGATTGGAAAGAAAGGGCAAAAGTGATGAGAATTCTTCAATTTTGGCCTCTCTGGCAGTGGTTTTCTGTAGCTTTTTGGCCAGTTATACTGAACTCTTCATCCAAATCCAGAGACTTGCTTGGGTGGCAAGGAGATTGAGCGGAAGGTGCTCAGAAAAAAGGGAGTCTCAAACAGGTAATCAACACATTGTTGCAGGCAAGAAAGAAGAATTCTTCAAATTTCTATTGCAAGGTTTGGAAAAGATTTATAACCTGGTGTGACTCTTAAATTCAGTACAGCAGCAGCAACTATTCCACAGATGTTTGACTTCCTGCAGAATGGTTTCAGGAAAGGACTTGCCTTATCTACACTCAAGGTGCATGTATCTTGATACCAAGTTAGACTCTTTATACCAATCCAAGAAGTTCATTGAGATGGATAACACTGAATGTAGTTTTAACTAGTACCTCTCTTCTCCCCCATCCACCTCTGTGTCTCCGTCATCTACCGTCCCCCAGGCCCCTTCTCCCTTTTCCTTGACAACTTCGCTGCCTGGCTCCCCCACTACCTTTCCTCTGACCTTCCCTCCATCATACTTGGCGACTTTAAAATCCCTATTGACAACTGTTCTGACCCCGCCACCATTAAACTTCTCGCCCTTTCCTCGTCCCTAGGCCTTACTCAGTGGACATCTTCCCCCACCCACTGTCTTGGTCACTCCCTTGACCTTGTCTTCTCTCATCTCTGTAATCTCTCTGACTTCTCCAACTCTCCCTTCCCACTATCTGACCACCACCTCCTCTCCTTCACTCTGTCCTCCTCCCCTGCTCCTGCCTTGCCCAAAGCCACCCTCACTAGACTTAACCTGGATGCTATTGACCCCACCTCCTTCTCCTCCTCTCTCGAAACTCTCCTTTCACCCCTTCCCTCCCTGGCCTGTCCCGACCAGGCCTCCTCTCTCTACAATCACTCCCTCACCACTGCCCTGGACGCTGTTGCCCAGGCCTCTTCTATCCGCCGACGCCGCATTATTCCCCAACCCTGGCACTCAAAACTCATCCGCTTCCTCCAAAGATGCTCTCGCGCTGCTGAACGCCTCTGGAGGAAATCTCGCTCCCTGGCTGACTTCCTCCACTTTAAATTCATACTCTCTTCTTTCTCCTCTGCCCTCTCCCTCGCTAAACAATCCTTCTTTAAGTCCCTCATTTCTTCTCAGTCCTCCAATCCCCGCCGACTCTTTGCCACCTTCAGCTCCCTCCTCTTCCCCCCCCCCTCTCCCTCCTTCCCGCCTTCCCTCTCCGCTTCTGACTTCGCCACTTTCTTCTCTTCCAAAATTGAGGCCATCAGACGGAACATCTCCTCCTCCCCTTCTCCCGCCACCCTCATCACTTCACCTCTCCCCATCAACCAACTCTGGTGCTCCTTCAGCCCTACAACCGGTGAAGAAGTTCGCTCCCTTATTCTTTCCTCTCCACCCTCTACCTGCCCTCTCGATCTTATTCCCTCCCACCTCCTTCGCTCTCTCTCCAACGGCCTGCTCTTACCTAGCACACCTTTTCAACCTATCGCTCTCCTCTGGTGTAGTACCCTCCTCTTTTAAATACGCTCTTTTCTCTTTCATCCATCTGGGGGACACTTCTTAACCATGTGGTTGAGTCGGGGGGAGGAGTCTGGCACCCAAAGAGTTAACTTTTTTCAGCTGACAGCATATCACCCCTGCCAATTCCTACATACCTCAGTTTGAATTGGGTGCCCTTGGAAGAAGGTTGCACCTGAAGAGCTCCAAGAGAGACAGTGAACAGGGTTCATTGGTTATAGTTTTTTTTTTTCCTTTTCTTTTGCAGTTTTTTTCTTTTGACAGTGGCGAGAGGCTCCGTGTAAACAGAGCTGACTCGTGGGAGAAGCGCCTGTCGGGGGGGGGGCGGCCCCGCTGACAGAGAGGTAAGAAGCGCTTCTCACAGCGGGAAGCAGTCGGCAAGAGACTCTCCCCGCTGATGCAGAACGGGCGCTGCCATTAGGCAGAAAGCGCCTTTACTGCTGAGGTTCCCCGGAAGCCAGCTGGAGTATACCAAGTTCCTCCTCCCATGGGGATGGCAGTGAATTCTTGAGGATGGCGCGCTTTGAATAGCGCTAGCGGGGAACACATTCTAACAGGTTTTCCCCTAATATATAAGAGAGGGCAAAACTCTGTTAAAGTAAACAACACAGAAGAAGAGCCAGTGGAAGGGGAATGTGTTTAAGGAACACCGCTTCCCCCCAAGACCCCCCCCCCCCCCCCCGCTCAGTGAGCACGTGGAAGATCCCTTTTGGCGCCAAAGTTCAAAAGGAGGACAGATGCAACAGTCATTTGGAGAGAAGTGCACTGTTGACACATATCTTCCACGCTAAGTATCACTTTGTTTCTTCTGTGTATGCATGTGTATTATAAGACTATGAGGTGTTGAGAGAACTGTGTTTAATGAAAACTATAAAGTTCTCCAAACCTGTCTTATTTAATCAGAAATACTATGATATGTTAAATAACCTAGTCTGTATTTTCTGATAAAGGTTGTGGAAGTGTTTGGGTGTGCCAAACATATTGTCTGTTCCAAATGTAATGCTAAATGGGCCCAGGTGTTCTGTGCTAATTGCAGTCATTACTGAAAAACCTGCTGCAGCCTTTCAGCTTGACTAATTATACCTTATACTGTCTATATAGAGGAAAAGGAACAGAAATACTATCTTTTGACTGGTTCATAGATAAATATGTACCTGTATTTTGCGGTGTGGTAGCAAAATGTGAGAAAGATAAAGCAACAGGATTTCACCTAAGTAGAAGGGGGAAATCGCTGTTAGCAGAGACACAGAAGGAGATTCCAGTGGTAGGGGAATGTGTTGAGAAGCACCTCTTCCCCTCCCCCGCTGAGTGAGCAGGTGGAAGATCCCTTTTTGGTACCAAGCTTCAAAAAGAGGACAGTTGCAGCAGTCATTTGAAGAGAAGTGCACTGTTGACACATATCTTCCCCGCTGAGTATCACTTTTATTTCTTCTGTGTGTATGTGTGTGCATGTGTAGACATGTATATTATAAGACAATGATGTGTTGAGAGAACTGTTGTTTATGAGAAAACTATAAAGTTCTCCAAGCCTGTCTTATTTAAATCAGAAATACTATGATATGTTAATATAACCTAATCTGTATTTTCGGATAAATTGGAGAAGTGTTTGTGAATTTTGAAACGTGATTTAGTTTTTCTTATCTTGTGATGGCAGATAAAAGCAAAACACGTACCAAACATAATTTCTGTTCAAAATGTAATGTTAACTAACAAGTGAACGGCAGGATCAGGGGGGGCTCTGTGCAGCCTGCACTGTGGCTCCTGTGAAACAGCCTATAGACACCTCCACCATAACGATAGATCCTCCTGAGTGGGCGGCTGCCTTAACACAGGGAGTTAATACCCTTGTAAATCTGTTATCTAAACCAGTTGAGATCCCAGCTACATCTGTGGTTTCTCAGGGTATAACAGTAGGAATGACAGATGAGTCATTTTCCCCAGGGGGTCGGTGTATTTCCCTCCCCAGCCCTCCCGGGGGTTTCCCAGATGGGAGAGGTGGGTTGGTCAGCGGTGGCTAAAAGCCTGGACCGGCTTACCCATCTACTGGAGAACCCCAGACACAAGCGTAGTGTTAAAAGACGTAGACAAACAGCTAAAGCGCTGTGGTCAGTGTCAGACTCTGAGAGTTCCTCAGAGGAGGAGGGGGAATTGTTGGACGATTCAGATGTGTCCATTATAGAGTCAGAAGCAAACTCTAGGCACCAGGGTATGGACGACCTGGTAAGAGCACTTTGTCAGACCCTGGGGTTTGCTGAAGTAGAGGAGACGAAGTCCTTGGACCGCTCCCTCTTTAAGAAGGCTTCTAAGCAGGTGGTCAGGTTCCCTCCCTCAGTTGAGTTGAGGGATATTGTAGAGGCCTCTTGGAAATATCCAGATAAAAGGTTCTCTATGCCAAGGAAGTTTGGCGTATTGTATCCCCTTCAGGAGGAGGATATGACCCGTTGGGAACAGGTGGCAAAGGTAGATACACCTGTGGCGAGATTGGTTCGTCAGACTACACTACCTGTACCCGGGTCAGCGACCTTACAGGATGCGACTGACAATAAATTAGAATCCCTGCTGAAGTCTATCTTCTCGGCCGCCGGTATTAGCCTCAGGCCAGCATTGTCCTCTACCTGGGTAGCTAGGGCCATGGAAGTCTGGGCAGGGCAGTTAAAGTCTGCCTTGCAGGATTCAGATTTACTGCCTCTGGCCATGCAGCTAAGGGAGGCAGCAGGCTATGTATATGAAGCGGCCCATAATTCGCCCTCCATAGCTTCGTCTATTTCAGCTACAGCTGTAGTAGCTAGAAGGGCGTTATGGTTAAGGGCTTGGAATGCGGATTCAGAGTCTAAACGATCAATAGAATCCATCCCGCATACGGGTGGGATGTTATTTGGTCCAGAATTAGACTCTTGGATTTCACAGGCTTCAGGGGGCAAGAAGACGTCCTTGCCTGTAAATACTCCAAGTCCTAGGGCTAGGCCTAGGTTTAGTTCTTTCAGACAGCCTCCGTACGGGGCGGGTCTGGCAGAGGCCAGACTACCAGTCCAGGGGCTGTGGAATCCAGGAGACAATCCCGTAGGGGAAGGTCATCCTTTGCCCCTGTGGCGCGGAGAGCTTCTTCCGCCAAGCTGCCGGATAGACCAGCAGCATGACTGCCACCCACCTCTGGTTCCAGAGGGTGGGGTGGGAGGACGGCTGCTTGAGTTTGCCCGGCAGCAGACAGGGTCCTCGGCAGACAAGTAGGTCCAGAATATCGTGATAGAATTCATGGGACCAGCTCACCTCAGGTTTTGAAAAAAATTAACTCGCTGGCTTCTGTCAAATCAGAAAGAGCTCAGGGCTGTCGATTTGCTTCGTTCAGACGAAGCTATACAGGCTTAGAATTTCCAGTAAGGGAAAAGGTTTTAGTCACACCCATTCAGGGTGCTAAGGCTAGACGAGTTGTTCAGTCTATGACCAAACTTCTAGAGTCTGAAAGGGTCACAGAGAATCCCTTGTCTAAGAATGAATTTCTTGAGACTAGTGAGGGACTTGGTACGCAGCAGAAGGTTGACTTCACATGACAAGTTGAGGTCCTAGATGGAGTGGACAGGCAGGATCCTGTCAGACAAGAGGCTGTCAGTAGCCAGGTCTTTAAAGTTGCTGGGAAAGATGGTGACATCTTTCGCGACCTTACCCTGGGCAGGGTTCCACCCCAGAGGAGCATTCCCGTGTTCGAGGTACCAGTGGAGGAGGTAGGTCCTCAGCTGGTGGTTGCTGGACAAGAACCGAACAAAAGACAGGGAAGTCCCAGAGTTCTGTGCAAGAACAAGGGATCCACTGGTAAGGGACATCCTAGCAAGGCTTTGGGGCTGCAGGTAAAACCTGCCCTACAGGGTCCCGTAGAGAGAGGACCCTCAGACTCCTGGAACAAAGACAAATACATTTTTACACGTAGTGAGGGCATTACGTATATATGTTAAGAGATCTGCAAAGATACGTAAGACAGAGTCTCTATTTGTGTTGTTTGACTTTTCCAAACGGGGATGGCCAGCATCTAAGCAAACTATTGCCAGATGGCTTACCCTGACTATCAGGGAGGCTTATGTCCGTATTAATCTCCCTGTGCCGAAACGTATTGTTGTACATTCTACACAGTTGGTTGGGGCGTCTTGGGCGGCTTGTAATGGAGCCACGGCGGACCAGCTGTGCAGAGGAGCCACCTGGTCCTCGGTCCATACCTTTACGAAATTCTACCAATTTAATATATTTGCGTCTGGGGACGCCTCCTTTAGCCGTAGTGTTCTGCGTGCAAGGAGATCAGAGCGGTCCCACCCTTCAGAGGGATTGCTTTTGTAAGTCCCCATGGTTAAGGAGTATCCCCCAGATGGATGAAAGAGAAAACGGGATTTATACTTACGATAAATCTTTTTCTCTGAGTCCATCTGGGGGACACTCCGATCCCCCCCGTCTTTTCGTTGTTTTGTCTCCACTCCCCCCTCTGTTGAGTGGTGTGTCTTGGTTGATTGGCCTATCTTCCTAATGGCTTTTGTAATCAAACTGAGGTATGTGGGAATTGGCGGGGGTGATATGCTGTCAGCTGAAAAAAGTTAACTCTTTGGGTGCCAGACTCCTCCCCCCGACTCAACCCCATGGTTAAGGAGTGTCCCCCAGATGGACGCAGAGAAAAAGATTTATCGTAAGTATAAATCCCGTTATCTCTCCTATCCTCAAAAAACCCAATCTTGACCCCACCTCTCTTGCTAATTATCGCCCTATCTCTCTTCTCCCCTATGCCTCCAAATTACTTGAGTGGATTGTCTGCAGCTGCCTAACCAGGCACCTCGTGGACAATTCCCTCCTTTACCCTCTCCAATCTGGCTACCGCCCCCTCCATTCTACCGAAACTGCCCTGGCCAAGGTTACTAATGATCTCCTATCGGCCAAATCCAAGGGTCACTTCTCCGTACTCATCCTCCTTGACCTCTCTGCAGCCTTTGACACCGTGGACCACCCCCTCCTGCTGCAAACTCTTCTCTCTCTCTCTGCCTATCTGGTTCTGTCCATGACTGGTTCGCCTCATACCTCGCTAATCGCTCCTTCTCTGTATCCACGTCTGGTTCTTCCTCCTCCCACTACCCTCTCCCCGTAGGAGTCCCGCAGGGCTCTGTTCTTGGCCCTCTACTCTTTTCGTTCTACACTTCCTCCCTTGGTGCTCTCATCTCCTCCTTCGGTCTTCAGTATCACCTTTATGCTAACAACATTCAACTCTACATCTCCTCTCCTGATCTTTCCTCCACCCTCCTCGCTCGGGTATCCGACTGCCTCTCCGCCATCTCCTGGATGTCTGAGCACTTTCTCAAAATCAATATCTCTAAAACTGAACTCATTGTCTTTCCTCCGCCCAGACACCCATCCCACGATGACCTCTCTATTGTCGTCAACACCACCATCTCCTCTGTCACCCAACTTCGCTGCCTGGGTGTCACCCTCGACTCCTCTCTCTTTTGCCCCCCACATTTATTCCCTTGCCCAAGCCTGTCAAGGCGGCCGCAAGACTCATCTTCCTCTCACGCCGCTCCTCCTCTGCCTCCTCTCTCTGCCTTGCCTTACACTGGCTTCCCTTCCCCTACAGAATCCTTTTCAAACTCCTCACCACCACTTACAAGGCTCTCTCCAACTCTACTGCCCCTTATATCTCTAACCTCCTCTCCATTCACACTCCTGCCCGCTCCCTGCGCTCGGCCATCGACCGCCGCCTCTCCTCCACCCTTATCACCTCTTCCCACTCCGGAATCCAAGACTTTTCCCGTGCAGCCCCTCTTCTCTGGAACGAACTCCCTCGTTCCATCCGTCTCTCTCCTACTCTGTGCTCCTTCAAACGTGCACTCAAAACTCACCTCTTCCTCAAAGCCTACCAACCATCTACTTAACCCCCATCCTCCTCCCTTTGCTCGTCCTCCTTTCTCTCCTCTTGCCTCAACTGGCTCCTCTTGTGCCTGGTCTGTTTACCCTCCCTTAGGATGTAAGCTTGTATGAGCAGGGCCCCCTCCCCTCCTGTCTCCATACCTGTTTTTCCGCTCTGTTTTTACTGCATATGACTAGCCGGAGTTTCTGAAGTATTGGTACTTTTCGTTCATTGTTCTGTATGGTTTCATCCTGTATAGTCAACTGTTAGTACTGTGTGCGGCGCTGCGGATACCTTGTGGCGCCTAACAAATAAATGATAATAATAATAACTAGTAGCAATTGCAACTGTTAGCGGAGTTGGAGAATTGCAGGTACTGTGGTACAAGGAGCTATTTAACAATATATGGGCAGTTAATGTGATTAGAGCCAAACCAGAATTTGTACCCAAGGTAGTGTCTAAATTTAACATTATCAGGAGGTTGTAATGCCATTTTTGTGTCCACACCCCAAAGATGAAGGAAGTAAATTACATTCCATGGACTTGGGTACTTCAATTTCTGTTTCTGTCCAGAACACAAGGAATCGGAAATACAGAACAACTCTTTGTGGTTCCGACTGGGCCTTCTAAAGGGTATGGCCTTTCAAAACAAGACATTTAAAGATGGATCAGAGGAGTTATTCTACATGCATACAGTGCTGAGTAATCA
This sequence comes from Mixophyes fleayi, assembly GCF_038048845.1. NCBI lineage: Eukaryota > Metazoa > Chordata > Amphibia > Anura > Limnodynastidae > Mixophyes > Mixophyes fleayi. Next base: position 237,979,735 of record NC_134404.1, on the reverse strand, counting down.
GCATAAGGTGCCAAAGATCCTGAGTGCCGACTCAATAAGAGTTGTAGCAACATCGTGGGCAAAGAAGGCTCAGGCTTCTGCAGTAGAGCTTTGGAGAGCAGGTGGACGGACATCTATTCAAACCTTTGCTAATCATTATCATCTGGGTATCTTTATAGCCTGATTCGTAGTTTGGGAAACATGTTCTCCACTCGGCAACTAAACAAATTCTGGATTTTGCAGCATTTGTGGATGGTTTTGTTTTTTGGATGGCCCTCCCTTTTATATTGCTTTGGTCCATTCTATTGTAATGGCTGCCATGGAGAATTAAAGATGGAAAAAAAATGTGAATTATGCTTACCGTTAATTCCTTTTCCTCTAAATATTCCATGGGAGCCCAGTTTCCCACCCATACTTATAATGTCTTTTGCTTATATTTTTCAGAAGAAAACTTGGGATGAGTGGGTTGGCAAAGAACTAGTTTTAACTAGTGTCAGGGGGAAGAAGGGGCTATCCAAATAGCAGCAATCTCAGTTGGAGCATTAGAAAGTTATGTCCAGGAATCCATCCTGAATTCATTGAGTGCTATCAAGTAACAGGGCTTATCAGGTCAAGGTATTTATCAACAATCAAATTGTATTCTACAGCTAAGTACCTATTCATTTTATATGTATCTTTTATAATAAACATTTGTATTATTCCTTTTACAATTATTGTATGTCAATCATTGTAAACGCCAGAACATAAGAGTTAATGTTCATCCTGTGACAAATGGTAAGCATAATTCACACTTATCCCCCTCCACCAAAGAAAAATACATATGTTGTCTAAGTTTACAAAATTCTGATGACTTCTGTCTCATTTTTTCAGCTGTTCTTTGAGTAGCAAGCATCTGTTAGTCTTGTAGACTAAGATATAAATAGCTGCAAAGGAGCAAGCGGGCAAATGACTGATACTGCAATTATCATGAAAGCATTTTGAAGTGTTTTGCTTTCTCTTGCCTCTGATATTTAGCAGAACACAAATCTTCAACTGTGATCGATAATGTTTACAACTGGAATGGTTGTGTTCTGCAGACGTGAAATAAGGATTTTGAATTGTGAGAACACCAATCTAACACCCTAAAACACTGTTTCTTGCATTGTTTAATTATTTTTCCTTTGAGTGCCATGAAAAGAGGTAAAGTAAGAGAAATGCGTATTTTTCAATTGCAATGCCTTAATTTCAAAGGACACTATTTTAGTTATATCTCTGTTTAAACATTGCTTATATTAGGATATTAAGTGTGCATAGTGAAGTGCTATGTGCTAAAGTCAGTGTATATGTTCTATGTTGGTGTAATATTATATACATTGTGATGAATATAATAGTAATGCAATTCTATGATTCTGATGGTCTTTATTGATCAGTTTGACTTATTTAATTTAGTGTCTTGGTGATTAAGGTAAGTTTCTTTTATCCGTTTAATTGAAGTGTCTTCCTATAACAGTGTCTGAAGTATCGCAAGGAAATACATAAAGTAAATCTACTGGATACTTCTCTCCATTTCAGCCTGTCTACATCTCCGAGGACCTTTATTAAGGTGCTAATAGTTTGCATGGCTGCTCTCAAAATAGGCAAGTTGGCAATTCAGAAAACCGATGAATTATTTGTCCTTCCTAAAGGACACGCTCCATCCAAATATACTCTTGCAGGATGGATCAGAGAGGTCGTTCCACAGGATTATAAGAGTAATGGACATGAGGTGAAGGAAATTCTCAGAGCACGTGTTCCAAGCATGGTAGCTAGGGCCGTAACTGGGGTTGTGTGTGAGGGGCAACTGGCCAGGGTGCAAAACTTAAGGGGGAGGCTGATTATGAATATTTTAGGTTAATTTGATTAAAAATTAGGACTGGGGGCGGTAGGTTTCCTGTTTGCCTCAGGCACTAAAATTTTAAGTTACGGCTCTGGCAGTGGCAACCTCCTGAACACACAGAAAAGGTCACAGTGGACAATCTCTGCAAAGCAGCTGGGGAGTGGTGATTGATTCACACAGATTTTCACTTTTGAACGTGACCGCGTAGGCTGCGCCCTGTTTGAAAGGAAAATCCTTCAGGAAGTTATTCAATTGATTTTGCTTGTGTCCACCATCTTTCTCATGTAGTGTTCTGTAGGTCCCATTCATTATGACTTTCATAAAGTTGATAAGGAATGAGAGAATTACCATGGAGTATCTCAAGGAAATTAAATGAATGGTAATAATTCTCTCATTTCTAGTTAAAAAGGCGTAAAGAAGATCTTTATTTAGATAATTTGTAATAAACATCCTCCTCCCAGCAACTAGTATAACTTCAGGTGTCCCCATGTCGTTCCCGCTGTACTCACCACATGACACAGCTGGTTATTGGAGGTTCTTCTCTAAGAACTTCTCATTCAAATCGTATCGCACCATTCTCTGTATACATTGTTTACAAATAAATAACATTCACTGTTATTTCATGGTTTGTTCTGATGCATAGTATAGAAGAGTACTGCTCCTATATTGTAAATCTTTTATACATTCATGTTATTGCAATAGTTCTTTAACACATAACTTAAAGGCTAATTCCATCCAAAACTGAAAAGCTGGGGTCCAGTATTCCACCTGAACTGGCAGTTCATCCGAGGTCTGCTGGTGTCCGGTAATGCTGTCCTAATTTTTCATACAGACATTGTGTTGCTTGTAGACAACACCTTGCCTCCAGACTTGAGGAGAGCAACGCTGGAACACACCAGGCATCAGGGACCTTGATGAATCAAGTGAAACGCCAAAGCCCAGATAAGGAATATACAGTATTAATGTTTAAACTGAATTTTATCTACCATTGATTAAAGTAACTTTTTAAACAGCGTTTTGGAAGGTGTTATCCTCTAATCCTTAACTGCCCACTTAGTTTATGAGTTATTACCTGCTGAGCTGGGTGTTTGAGCTCTATGATACTCCTACGTCTTTCAAGTTCTGTGGGTGGGTGTACTTTATGAACTTATTTACTTAAGCAGTTGCCAGCATTTAGTTATAAATACATTACACTATTACAGAAGGCTGCAATGTGTGCTGCGAAACCTTTTTTAAAACTGTAAAATTCTCACTGGTAAGAAGTTCACTGCATATCACTATTTATGTTAACACATTCATTTCATGAATATTTTTCTCTTAGCAGCAAGTTTTCTACATTTTTATCATGAAACTTTTTTGTTTCCTGAAAGTTATATTATAACTGTTTTCTCTTTGAAAAAACACTGTTTCCAAGCTCCTCTGTGATGGCAGAGGAGATCGTGGGAGGTGCCTGATTTTATGCTATATAAGCTTCCTAAGCATCTCTGCTACGTATATCTTATGTCATGTGACTGTGTTTAGCTTGTTATTACATATCTTGTGACAAACTATATCATTGATTGCAGTTTGAATGGCAACCTTAATGAAAATTAACAAATCCTTGAGGAATTAACTGGTATCTTTACAAAGTTTAGAAAATACTGTATAAATGTAGGGCTATTTGGGGGGGTTGTACTTACTGCAGGGCAGGGAAAAAGCAGGGTTATGAATATGCACATTTTCCCATATATTTGTTAATTTTTTCCTATGTAACCAAAGCAAATTAAAGTTATGTTTTCAGCTGTACTACTTAAAATAAGCGAATTATGCCGTAACCATCAATATAGAAGTCCTTTATGTAGGACCCTTGCTTCCCTCACCAACTTTCGTGTCTGGACACGTTGTAGGACTGCAGGTGCCACAGGGGTGAATTTCTCCCAACTGTCGGGGAGGGGGAGATGTATGAAATTTATGTAAATGTTTTTGGCACCACAATTGTCCCACTTCCATTTGGCAGCAGTCACAAATTACTACTCTGTGGTGCTATAGGGGCACTTCCCCTTTCTCTGAGCCTTCCTACTTCCTTCTGTTCCCCTCCTCAATCCATAACACCACCCCTGTCACATGTATCCCTGCCCACAGAAACATAATTACAGCAGTGAACAGATAACTGCTTACTGTCAGCTCACTCATCTCCTAAAATACTCTGTTGCTGTGAATATTTCAACAGATGGTTCTGCCCCCACCTAAATCAAAACTATGAACACTAATCAAATGAACTTTAAAATTGTAGTCATTCCATTTGCCAGCTTTTCCACTGTTATTTGTTGTGGGAACACAGTAGCTAGGATTTCCCTATGCATAACTGCAAGAAAATTCTTCCTGCTCTGATTGTTGATGGAAAGAGACATCGAATATAACTTGCTGTTGTGTTGTCTTAATAAAGCGACACAGAATAACACGAAACTGCTCCTAAACATCACCTTTGGCTTCTGGCCTTTTTATGTATGCTACAATCTTGTCTTGTTCTAGTCTCTAAGGAATTGAGTAACTTGATATTTTTTATTTTATATTTTTCAAATCCGTTATCTCTGTAAATAATTGATGTTTATCTTCCCTAATTAACATCCTTCAACTTTTATCTTCAATTATTTTTTAATATGATTCCAGCGTTGTACTGGTGCTTATTATTTTTCGTAACTTTTTTGGCAGAATTGATGTTTCTGGAGACTAGTGCACTTACAGGAGAAAATGTGGAGGAAGCGTTTGTACAATGTGCAAGGAAAATACTAAATAAAATTGAATCAGGTACAAAATAAAATTTTATTATATAAATGGACCCTTGCATTTTATGTGGATTGAGGTATATTGATATGTTACAGGTTCACATGAAGGAATTCTAGACTTATGTTTAATGAATGAAGTACAATTTACCTGTGTCTTGAATTTATACCTGTTGCCTCTATCTGTTGTTTCTTCTACACCTGCTGGCCCTTCCTATACTGTCTGAGGCTTATTTATAAACACCTAAAGTGTAAAATCACTGCACAAATACTCTTGTGACGTTTTGCACCTACTTTTTTACAATTGCTCTTAGTTTTATGGGGAAACAAGTGGTTTTGCGAGATGGATTTGTATAAATTTTATAAAGACGTGGAGAGGAAGCATTTGCACAGGTCTTTTCTCCCGGCAAAAAGACTTGAAGATTGGGTCTCCTCCTTGTACCTGTATTGGAACCATGGTGCACTTCAATCAATGGAATACAAATCTTCAAATGTACAAAAGGGACATGTAATAAAGCCTGTCCCATCACTGTTATGATTATTTTGAGACATAAGCAAAGCTAAACCAAGCTGTAATATAGGAGAAAAACATAAGTTTAAATAAATGAAGATAGTGGTCCTAAAGATTTTTCCACCATTCACAGCTTTCACCAATCCGTAATTGTACAGGAGTGTTTCCAAAGAAACACCTGTGAAGTGGGTGTGCACATAGAAATGTGCTTGGCGGACAAGTATGCTTGCATATAAAGGTATTTTTGAAGATTTTTGCAAACACTCTTGGTGAAGACTGTGGGAGCAGTGATGGTGAGAAAGCAAGATTTTTTTTACACTCTACCCGTCTAGCATTTGCAAGTTGAAACATTGGCTTGTCAACTTACAAAGAAGAGGCATGGAAAGGCCAGCAGTAAATTGTTGGTCATATTGAAAACGCTTGAGAAATCAAGATAAGTAGTTTGAATGCAGTGACCATTCACTGGACGTCTAAACACAGTCCCTGGAAATGCCTACCCCAGGCTTCTGAATCTGTGTGTATTTTGAAGATGAGTGTGACTGAATCGGGGCTTTGAAGGTGCCTGAAATATTAAGATGTAGCAATAATCACTTGTTCAGTATTCTTACACAATGCTTCTGTATGAAACTCCGTATTTAAAATTCACTAACTGAAATCTTTGATATAATCTGGAAATATAAAGAAAAAAAACTGAAAATTGTATTAAAGTGTATACCTTTTTGTTAGATATGTACAAGATACTCCCGATGTCCTGAGAAAAATATATATAAATTTAGAACACGGTACGTGGAGTCGCTTTATACCAGTATTGACCTTGAAAAAGATATCAATGCAGTCACAATTTCCTTGTGGAGGGAACAACAGAATTCGAAGGGTTGCTCCTTAACCTGCTAACCTTGTTCTAAGTAAAAATTACTTTGCGATATATTTACTAAGCGGCGATTCTGACAAGCTGCTGATTTTTGGAGGTTTTCTCGTCATTTTCTTAAAACCGCAATTTTAAAAAAATGACGTAAAAAATGTCTGAACCACTGTTTAGTAAATATACTCCTTTGTTATTAATGAGGATGGCTTACAGGGGCTCTGGAAGTAAATGTGAACAGTTTAGCTCGCTATTCTGTCACCCTGGAGTATTGCCATGCAGAGTCAGACTTACAGTATATACAGTGTAATTTAAAATTCAGATTTATTTTTATTTTTTGTTTTTTCTCCATCAGGTGAGCTTGATCCAGAGAGGATGGGGTCAGGTATTCAATATGGAGATGCTGCTTTGCGACAGTTGAGATCACCACGTCGAGCACAGGCCCAAAGCGCGCAGGAATGTGGCTGCTAAAATCTATTCCTTATTACTCAAGGTAAAGTGTACTTTAAAAATCAATATTTATTAAACAAATGCAGTGTGGTCTCCTAAGAGATAGATATATATATATATATATATATATATATATATATATATATATATATATATATATATATATATATATATATATATTGTTCAAGTACTAAGAGAGAGACCTAAGAACCTTAGTAATTACTTACAGTCCATTTCTATAATTATCATCACCCATTTGACACAATAGAGACCAGCATAAATCTGTACACTAGTGTGTAGTTTCTTAGGGCTTTATAATAAAATCATGCTAGATCTCGAAAGCCAGCTTTCCAAACTGGGCAACAGTGATAAGGCTTCTTCAGCATTAATGTTGTGTAAAACAATTGGTTATACGTGAAAAAAATGGAAACGTGTGGAGGTTGAATCATGTATCTATAAAGGTATGTCAAAACAGACAGACATGTTTTTCACTAAATGTCCATCCTATACTAGGTGGATGCAGGGCTGCCAAGAGGAATTCAGGGCCCCGGTACAACAACTTCATGGGCCCCCTTATAGGTGCGCATGTTGAAAAATTTTGCGCCCAAGGTTGGGAGTGGTTGTGGTCATACAATTGGAGGCGTGACTATGCATCATTGGGGCATGGCTGGTGGGGGAAAAGCGCTAGGCCCTGAATTCACCGGAGAGTGACATATGTCCAAGCACTCCTGACTTTAAAGACATCTAGCACCACAGTGTAGTACAGAGAGAATGCAGTGTGTACACAGAGTTCACATTCTTGGCCTGTACCTTACATTGGACAGAATGCTCACCAAAAATTGACATTGTCCCACTAGAACCACAACATTTCACACACTCTCCTGCTCTCTCCTACATGTTCTTTTCACTTTCACCCCATGTGGCCGCATGTTTCTTTAGTTGCGGCTTGTCTGGGCCCTGGAATGTTGGGGGACCCTATTTGGAAAAAATGGCTACATTTAGAAAATTACAACCAGCCCCGCCGTTAAATCAATAGCACCCATGATTAATAATTAGGCCTTACTCCAGCCCCAACATAAGGATAATAGTATTCCCATAACCCTGCAAAAAAAATAGCAACCATTAATTAGCCACCATCTACCTCACACACACTATATTGCCAACAGCTCCCTGTGCCATCACACACACACACATTATTGTGCCCCTTCATCATCACCATGCTATGTCCCCTTATGATTGCACTGCACCCTCCATACTGCCTTTGCCCCCCCTTTCTTAATCCCCCTGTGCCATGCTGCCTTTGCCCCCCCCCTTTCTTCATCAACCGGTGCCATGCTGCCTTTGCCCCCCCCCCCCCCTTCTTCATCAACCGGTGCCATGCTGCCTTTGCCCCCCCCTTTCTTTAACCCCCTGTGCCTCTCTGCATTTCTCCTCTTTCACTTACCTTTTCTGTCTTCTGTCTTCTTCTGTGCCCGGCTCTTCACTGAATGTCGTGATGACGTCACGCCCGACATTTATTGCAAACAGAGAGGGGAAGAGGGATGCCGGCACCGCGATCATGTGAGTCTTTGTATAGACACATGATTGCGCCGCCGCCAAACCCCCCCCCCCCCCTCCCATCAAAAAACGTCTGTTTTCATAATCTCTATTTATATCGATTACCTCCTAACGCACATGTTTCCTCTGCCCGTTCCCACTGCTTGCCAGTCTAACTGGAGCACACTGTTTATGATTGAATCAAACTGTAAAAGGACCTGTAGTTGTGCCTCACATGCACACACTATTCTCTTATTCTGTTCTCAGATACACTCATTATAAAACTCGCACTTTTATGCACTTTTCTTTACACAATGTTGCCTTACTCAGTCTTTTGACCACACTAAATAACACTTGAGCTTTTACAGAATTATTTAATCAATAACCACTGTATCTCAGCAGTACTTCACAGTATATATTCGTTATAAATAACCAATACTCACAACTTATGTATGTATTTAAATCAAAGTATTTTACTGTTAACACAGAAAAGCTTGTATTCACAGTTCACACATATATCATAACTTTGTTCAACATAACATAGTATACCAATATAAAATTAACCCTAGGATCACCATCTTTATTCCTTACACTATCCTTGCTTTACATATGTATCCTTAATAAGAATTAGTATTTATAATATTTATTTAACTATCACAGATATCGGACAACAGCTACAGTCATATGTATATAAATAGTTAAATTCACATCACAAACACACATATATAGCTGTGTGTGTGTGTGTGTGTATATATATATATATATATATATATATATATATATATATATATAGCAAAATACACGATACACAGGAAAGGCGCTCGTAGCAAATCACCAATAGTCCAGTACAAAGTCTATAATCTTCTCAAAAAACACTCCCTGTGCAGGTGGCTGCCAGTCCTCTTTACCAAGCGGTGTAGCATGGAAATAACCTAAAAAAAAGAAATGGAGGAGGAGGCGCACAATAGTGTAGTATGTTGATACAATATTGGAATCTCACACGAATCCACAATAGGACCAGAAACACCAGTGAAGAGAAAATCAGATAACAAAAACTGTAATATATCACCCAATAGAGATAATGAGGATGTAAGCGTACCAGATATAGAGTGGCAAATTATTCTCAAGACACAATTATAGTAACTGAACTTGCAGTATTTTCATATAATATATGTGAAACACCCAGGACACACTTGAGCAGATATATGCGTTGTAGATGTCTCTCAGCTGATCAAGGATAAATCACATGGCTGGATACACGACTGTTATCCTCAAAAAATAGGACACACAAGGAACCACAGATGTAATATCGATTATACACTTTAATAATAAAAATGCAGTAACTTACAAATCAAGTAGCAAGCACAGGAATCCACTCCCAATGTAATGGGGATGTCAGTAACAAAATTCTCAACGCTTTTCGTCTGCTTCCACAGACTTCATCAGGAGAAAAGAACAATGCTAGCCCTCATGCCAGCAGTTGTATAAATAGTTTGCCGCGCCATTTTGCGCGTGCGCACATGGATCCTAAAAACGGACCCATTGCGCATGTGCCAGTCTGCAAAACAATTTTTGGCCAATGTATACATATAAAAAAACACAAACTAATATCCTCTGTCAAGCTAGTTTTATGTATTATTAGCAACATCACTAGACATTCAATTTATCTCACATATGGAGGTATAAAACGAACAATTGCGCATGCGCAAAGACGGCAATGTCGCCAACAAATTACGCATATATAAAAAGATTAACCAGTGAGTCACGTTGATCGCATATCGTAACAAGCACCAGCCTCGAGCCACAACACTGACAGAAAAAGGCTCATAGTAAAATGTATATATGAAATATGTCAGCAATTCTATAGAGATAGTGTGCTGCGCCACTGTGCGCGTATCGACTCAGGAAAAGACCCATTTCACATATGTCAATCTATAATGCGGATACACATACACAATCTCCTGCCCTCTAGCGGGCTGATTAATAATAGCAGCATACCATGACATAAAGATGCATTATATCTCCATAACTATAAAATATGGCTATAAATAAAAATACACAAATATATATATAATATTAATATCCCTCTAAAAAAATTAAATTAACATAAATATTATCATAAAAAATCTCACAAATAAGGGGGATCTCACAAAAAAGGAACAACCTCAAAACCCTCATTTAATCCATATGGTGATAATGTATTCAGCGTATAAATCCAGTACATTTCTCTCTCTGCGAGCTTCTTAGCCAAATCCCCTCCCCTAGAACCTAAGGTCACATGTTCTATGGCTAGAAATTTCAAAAAATTTGGGTCTGATTGATGTACATCCAAGAAATGTTTAGGTACAGAATGATTAGTTATTTTGTTTTTAATGTTCCTCACATGCTCCTGCATGCGCAGCTTGAGCCTTCTTTTTGTTTTACCTACGTATCTGAAACCGCAGGAGCATTCTAACAGGTAAATCACTGATGAAGTTGTACAATTTTATAAGGCTATTAATAGTATAGCTCTTATCCACATTAGGGTTTGAAAATATTTTGTTGTTCTTGTTCATAAATCTACATATGTTACAATGGTTACACTTTATACTTCCTTTCGAACTCAAAAAGGTAGAAGTAGAAGGGATACTGGACTTCTCCTTGAGCAAACTGGGAGCTAACATGTCTTTAAGATTATGGCTCTTCCTGAAAATTATATCAGGTCTATCAGGTAGAATATCACTTAGAACAGGATCTCTTTTTAAAATGTTCCAATATTTTGAGAACACTGATTTAATTACGCTTTCACCATTACTATAACTAGTAATGAAGGAGACTTCCTCTTTGTTCTTTCTTTGATCTTTCTTAGTGTAATTCAACAGCGATGATCTATCTACATTCTCAACCTTTATTAATGTCACGGGCACTAGGAGTCTTTACCCAGGGATCACCAGATGGTAGGCTTGCCAGAGCAATGTAGATGGTAATAGGGTACTCTGGTAGCTGGGTGATCACGGAACATGAAATGATGGCCGATGAGATGCTCAGGAAAGTCTATGACTAGCAACACTGGTAATAATGAGGTAATGATACACAAGGAACTGTATGGACAAGGACACGTGAAGGTAGTCAGTGGTCTGCGATAGCAAGTTGTACCACTGCTATAGTGAGGAGGAATGTCCAACAGAAGCAAGGAGGTGATGAGTGTCAGCGGTCTGCGGGTAGCAAGTTGTACCGCTGTCTGAGTGAAGGAATGGAATCCAGGTGGAAGTATCCAGGTAGTCAGTGGTCTGCGGTAGCAAGTTGTACCACTGCTATGAGAGAGGATAATGGAACAGATGATACCGGAAACAGGGATCAGTGGTCTGACATCAGCAAGTTGTACCACTGAATATATATGTGAGGAGGTGCACGGGGGAAGACTGCAACACAGGATATACACAGGCACCTTATACACGATCCACAGTAATATGCACAATATAGATATATATATATAAATGACTGATCAGGTCTGCAATCTAGAAAGTCTCTTGAAGTAGTCCAGCACAATGATAACACAGTCAATGATGGCAATAGACTCAGCGGATAGCAGACTCCAGAGAGAACCAAACACAGTCCAGCAAGATATGCAATACACAGCACAGTCAATGAGAAGTATGCATACCGTGGTTCAGCAGTAGCAGTCAGATGGGATTGCAGCGGTACCTGAGCGGCTGGAGGCCGACTGGATAGTAAGTCCCTGGATAGGTGAAGCAGCGGTCTAGCAGGTGCAGCGCACAGGTGAGTAGACCAACAGGGACACGAATCCAGAGGAGTCAGCAACACGTGGAACTGGACTCATAGGGGACCCAGGAGAATGGAGATGATCCAGCAGAGGGTAGTAGATGAGATACAAATCCAATGCTGACAGGAGGGTAGAGACCAGTGGAACACGTGAAGGCGTGGAGAGCGGATCAGCAGGAGATGGACGATAACGTTGACCACCGCGGCAGGACTCAGCGGCACACGGAGGTAACCAGTAGCAACCACAGGAACCAACAGCGATGGGAAACAGGAGTGCAGCGCAGGGCAGGAGCTGTGATCACGAAGTGTAGCAGATGGTAATGAAAGCGGCAGTCTCGAGGAAGTCACAGCAACGATGAGATGAGACTATGGTGCACAGAGGCGGCGGATAGTAATCAGCTGGCAGTCACGATGTTGAACACAGGCGAGATGCAAGCAGGAGACTGTAGTGCACAGAGGCAGCGGATAGTAGTCAGCTGGCAGTCACGATGTTGAACACAGGCGAGTTGCAAGCAGGAGACTGTAGTGCACAGAGGCAGCGGATAGTAGTCAGCTGGCAGTCACGATGTTGAACACAGGCGAGTTGCAAGCAGGAGACTGTAGTGCACGGAGGCAGCGGATAGAAGTCAGCTGGCAGTCACGATGTTGAACACAGGCGAGTTGCAAGCAGGAGACTGTAGTGCACGGAGGCAGCGGATAGAAATCAGCAAACAGACTTGATGAGAAGCAGGTGAGTGAGGTAGAAGCTGGAGTGCACGGAGGCAGCGGATAGCGATGAGCAAACAGTCATGATGATACAGTTGATGGTAGAAGTGGAATGGAAGCACAGTAGTAGAAGTGGTTTGGAAACCACAGGAATCAGCAGCGCTGAATACACGAGTAATACAGGAACACCTTCAGAGACTCATGAGGAATGAGACTCCAAGATCAGGCAACGTGGTGTTGACCACAGGTGCTTAATATAGGGAGGTTGCCTGATCTGCCAATTGAGTTAAAGGGACATACACTGAAGTATAGGAAAGGGCTGCGCATGCGCAGACCCTCAGGATGGAGGACGGCCACGGTTCCTAAATGTCCGGGAAGAGGCACTCACGGTCCGGTGAGTGACAGTACCCCCCCTTTTAAAGGTGGGCACAGAACGCCTGGAACCGGGCTTTCCGGATTTTTGGAGTAGAACTTCTTCAAAAGGGCAGGAGCATTAAGATCTTCAGCTTTGATCCAAGAGCGCTCCTCAGGACCAAAGCCCCTCCAATGAACGAGGAAACGGAGGACTCCTCGCGAAATTTTTGCGTCTAGTACCTCAGTAATCTCAAAATCCTCCTCCTGATGAACTTGAACTGGCTGCGGAGCTGAGGGAGGATTTGAGAAACGGTTGATAATAAGAGGTTTGAGTAAAGACACATGGAAGGCATTAAAAATTCGAAGATTCTTAGGAAGAAGAAGTTTCACACATACTGGATTGATAACTTGAATGATCCTATATGGACCAATAAAACGAGGGGCGAATTTCATGGATGGAACCTTCAAACGAATATTTTTTGTGGATAACCAGACACGATCTCCAATTTTTAGTGGTGGAATAGCCCGCCTCTTCTTATCAGCGAAAGATTTGTATTTGACAGATGTCTTCTTTAAACAGGTTCTGACCTGAGACCAGATATTTTTAAAGGTCTGACAAACAGTTTCCACCGCAGGGACTTGGGTGGGCGGGAGGGCAGGAAATTCCGGAAAAGACGGATGGTGACCGTAGACCACAAAGAATGGAGTTTTGGATGATGACTCATGGTACATGTTGTTATGGGCGAACTCAGCCCAAGGGAGTAACTCTACCCAGTTGTCTTGATTGGCTGATGAAAATATCCTTATAAAAGTCTCAAGATCTTGATTGACACGTTCGGTTTGTCCATTGGATTGTGGATGGTAAGAAGATGAGAGTGCTAATCGTATGCCCAAGGTTTTACAAAGGGCTCGCCAGAATCTGGACACGAATTGTACTCCTCTATCAGACACAATCTCAGATGGACATCCATGGATACGGAAGATCTCTTTAATGAAATGTTCAGCCAGGATAGACGAGGAAGGCAAACCAGACAGAGGGATGAAATGAGCCATCTTCGAAAATCTGTCCACTACCACCCAAATAGTGTTATGGTTCTTACTAGGTGGTAAGTCAGTAACGAAATCCATACTAATATGGGTCCATGGTTTGGACGGAATGGGTAGTGGTCGCAGCAACCCTGCTGGGGTTCTGCGGGAGGATTTGAATTGCGAACATAATTCACAGGAAGCAATGAACTCTTTGACGTCTCTCCTCATTGAAGGCCACCAGTAACTTCGAGAGAGGATCTCAAAAGTCTTGTGTTCACCGGCGTGTCCAGAAAAACGAGAGGCATGGAACCACGAAAGGATTTTCCTCCTTAGAGTAGGAGGCACGAGGGTCTTCCCAAATGGTAGCGTTTTGGTGGATGAAGCAGCCAGTGAGATACATTTGGGATCTAGAATGGTATGGTTGGAAACCTCTTCTATATCAGAGGACGTAACAAAGGCTCTAGATAAGGCATCAGCTTTTTTGTTCTTGGCAGCTGGTTTGAAGGTAATTATTAATTCAAAACGGGAAAAGAAAAGAGACCATCTTGCTTGACGAGGGTTCAAGCATTGGGCAGACTGGAGATATGACAAGTTCTTATGATCTGTGAAGATCGTCACCGGATGGCGAGCTCCCTCCAACAAGTATCTCCATTCCTCTAATGCGGCTTTGATAGCCAGTAATTCCTTGTCTCCGATGGTATAATTCCTCTCTGCGGGTAGGAGACCCCGAGAATAGAAGGCACAAGGGTGGAATTTTTGCTGTTCCGAGCGTTGGGAGAGAATAGCTCCTAAGCCCACATTAGAGGCATCTACTTCTAGGAAAAAAGGGAGTGTTACATCAGGCTGACGAAGGATTGGAGCCGAAGAGAAGGACTCTTTTAATGTTTGAAAGGCTTGAATAGCCTCAGTAGACCATTGCTTAGGATTAGCCCCTTTTCGAGTCAGGGCCACAATAGGAGATGCAATGGAAGAAAAGTCTTGAATGAAGCGTCTATAGTAATTGGCAAAACCTAAAAAACGCTGGATGGCACGAAGAGTAGTTGGCTGGGGCCAATGTAGTACAGCATTTACTTTGTCAGGATCCATCTTCAGACCAACTCCGGAAACAATATACCCCAAGAATGGAATCTGGGGTAATTCAAATGAACATTTTTCTAATTTACAGAACAATGAATTTTTCCGTAGCCTGGAGAGGACTTCTGCCACATGTTGGTGGTGGGAAGGCAGGTCCTGTGAAAAAATCAATATGTCGTCCAGGTAGACGACGACACATACATATAATAAGTCCCGAAAAATCTCATTGATGAAGCCTTGAAAAACAGCGGGGGCATTACATAGCCCGAAAGGCATTACCAGATATTCGTAATGCCCGTCTCTGGTGTTAAACGCTGTCTTCCATTCGTCACCGGAACGGATTCTGATTAAATTGTAGGCACCACGAAGATCCAACTTAGTAAAAATACGGGCTCCCTTGATGCGGTCAAATAGCTCAGTGATCAACGGAATGGGATACCGATTCTTGATAGTAATGGCATTGAGTCCACGAAAATCTATACAAGGGCGTAATGATCCATCCTTCTTTTTGACAAAGAAGAACCCAGCTCCAGCGGGCGAGGTGGAAGGTCGAATGAACCCACGCTGGAGGTTCTCCCGTATATATTCAGATGTAGCTTGAGTTTCAGGTAACGAGAGTGGATAGACCCGGCCCCTGGGAGGAGTCTTGCCAGGAAGAAGATCAATCGGACAATCCCAAGAACGATGAGGAGGAAGACGTTCAGACTGAGCTTTATCAAAAACATCGGTAAATGAAGCATATTGAGGAGGGAGTCCCGGTGAAATAGCTGAGATGGAAGCTTGCTGTACCTTGAGAGGAATGACTTGGGAAAGGCAATGATGGTGACATTCAGGCCCCCAAGACGTGACTTGAGGGGTGCGCCAGTCAATCTGGGGAGAGTGACACTGAAGCCATGGAAGGCCTAGGACAATCGGACTTGTCGTAACAGGAAGAATTAAAAACGATATCTCTTCATGATGCAGAGCACCAATCTGAAGGGTTACTGGAGACGTACTCTGGGTGATGAGACCGTTGATGAGACGTGATCCATCGATAGCCGTCACAGTAATGGGAGTTTTTAAGGTAGTCATTGGTAGAGACCATTGATTAACTAATGATTTGGAAATAAAATTTCCTGCTGCTCCGGAATCAATCAATGCCTGTGACTCAAAGCTTTTGGTAGCAAAGGAAACAGTCACATCAAAAGCGCAGACTTTAGATTTCATAGACGATGGAGAGGACTCCAGGGACCCTAACTTCACCTCTCCAGAACTAGTTAGGGCCTGGCATTTCCCGATCTCTTAGGGCAGGAGCTGAGGACATGAGTGGAATCAGCACAATAGATACAGAGTCTATTCTTGACTCTTCGTTTCCTCTCTTCAGAAGATAACTTGGAACGTCCTATCTCCATGGGAATCACAGCAGGTGACACTGGACGAAATAGAGGGTTAGAGCGAAAAGGTGCTTTAGCAGAAGTCGTTTTCTCAGCCTCTCTTTCACGAAATCTCATATCAACACGATGGCATAGAGAGATCAAATCTTCAAGTGACGAAGGAAGCTCTTGGGTAGTCAGTGCATCTTTAATTTTATCGGAAAGCCCCTGCCAGAAGGCGGCAACTAGGGCTTCAGTGTTCCACTGAAGTTCAGAGGCTAAGATCCTAAATTGAATGACGTACTGGCCTACAGTATGAGATCCTTGTCGCAGACGGAGGATGCTGGAAGCAGCGGAGGTCACACGACCTGGTTCATCGAACACACTTCGGAATGTAGAAATGAATTTGGCACTATCTTGTAATATTGGATCGTTCCTCTCCCACAGAGGGGAGGCCCAAGCCAGGGCTTGTCCTGAAAACAAAGAGATAAGATAGGCCACTCTGGAACGATGGGTAGAAAAATTTTGAGGTTGGAGCTCAAAATGGACTGAACATTGGTTAAGGAAACCCCTACAAGTTTTGGGGTCTCCATCGTACTTTGACGGAGTAGGCAGGTGAAGCGTGGAAGCTATAGACACCTGGGATGGCAATGGGGAAACAGAGGAAAGCACAGGAGCCTCAGTAGTAGCTGTCACAGTCTGTCCAGATGTTCCTTGGGAGGTTAATGACTGATAACACTGAAGTAACAGCTGTTGGCGGGCATCCTGTTGCTCCACACGGCTAACCAGATGTTGCAGCATCTCTTTGGCGGTAGGTTCCACATCTGGGTCTGTCATGGCCTGATCTTACTGTCACGGGCACTAGGAGTCTTTACCCAGGGATCACCAGATGGTAGGCTTGCCAGAGCAATGTAGATGGTAATAGGGTACTCTGGTAGCTGGGTGATCACGGAACATGAAATGATGGCCGATGAGATGCTCAGGAAAGTCTATGACTAGCAACACTGGTAATAATGAGGTAATGATACACAAGGAACTGTATGGACAAGGACACGTGAAGGTAGTCAGTGGTCTGCGATAGCAAGTTGTACCACTGCTATAGTGAGGAGGAATGTCCAACAGAAGCAAGGAGGTGATGAGTGTCAGCGGTCTGCGGGTAGCAAGTTGTACCGCTGTCTGAGTGAAGGAATGGAATCCAGGTGGAAGTATCCAGGTAGTCAGTGGTCTGCGGTAGCAAGTTGTACCACTGCTATGAGAGAGGATAATGGAACAGATGATACCGGAAACAGGGATCAGTGGTCTGACATCAGCAAGTTGTACCACTGAATATATATGTGAGGAGGTGCACGGGGGAAGACTGCAACACAGGATATACACAGGCACCTTATACACGATCCACAGTAATATGCACAATATAGATATATATATATAAATGACTGATCAGGTCTGCAATCTAGAAAGTCTCTTGAAGTAGTCCAGCACAATGATAACACAGTCAATGATGGCAATAGACTCAGCGGATAGCAGACTCCAGAGAGAACCAAACACAGTCCAGCAAGATATGCAATACACAGCACAGTCAATGAGAAGTATGCATACCGTGGTTCAGCAGTAGCAGTCAGATGGGATTGCAGCGGTACCTGAGCGGCTGGAGGCCGACTGGATAGTAAGTCCCTGGATAGGTGAAGCAGCGGTCTAGCAGGTGCAGCGCACAGGTGAGTAGACCAACAGGGACACGAATCCAGAGGAGTCAGCAACACGTGGAACTGGACTCATAGGGGACCCAGGAGAATGGAGATGATCCAGCAGAGGGTAGTAGATGAGATACAAATCCAATGCTGACAGGAGGGTAGAGACCAGTGGAACACGTGAAGGCGTGGAGAGCGGATCAGCAGGAGATGGACGATAACGTTGACCACCGCGGCAGGACTCAGCGGCACACGGAGGTAACCAGTAGCAACCACAGGAACCAACAGCGATGGGAAACAGGAGTGCAGCGCAGGGCAGGAGCTGTGATCACGAAGTGTAGCAGATGGTAATGAAAGCGGCAGTCTCGAGGAAGTCACAGCAACGATGAGATGAGACTATGGTGCACAGAGGCGGCGGATAGTAATCAGCTGGCAGTCACGATGTTGAACACAGGCGAGATGCAAGCAGGAGACTGTAGTGCACAGAGGCAGCGGATAGTAGTCAGCTGGCAGTCACGATGTTGAACACAGGCGAGTTGCAAGCAGGAGACTGTAGTGCACAGAGGCAGCGGATAGTAGTCAGCTGGCAGTCACGATGTTGAACACAGGCGAGTTGCAAGCAGGAGACTGTAGTGCACGGAGGCAGCGGATAGAAGTCAGCTGGCAGTCACGATGTTGAACACAGGCGAGTTGCAAGCAGGAGACTGTAGTGCACGGAGGCAGCGGATAGAAATCAGCAAACAGACTTGATGAGAAGCAGGTGAGTGAGGTAGAAGCTGGAGTGCACGGAGGCAGCGGATAGCGATGAGCAAACAGTCATGATGATACAGTTGATGGTAGAAGTGGAATGGAAGCACAGTAGTAGAAGTGGTTTGGAAACCACAGGAATCAGCAGCGCTGAATACACGAGTAATACAGGAACACCTTCAGAGACTCATGAGGAATGAGACTCCAAGATCAGGCAACGTGGTGTTGACCACAGGTGCTTAATATAGGGAGGTTGCCTGATCTGCCAATTGAGTTAAAGGGACATACACTGAAGTATAGGAAAGGGCTGCGCATGCGCAGACCCTCAGGATGGAGGACGGCCACGGTTCCTAAATGTCCGGGAAGAGGCACTCACGGTCCGGTGAGTGACAGTACCCCCCCTTTTAAAGGTGGGCACAGAACGCCTGGAACCGGGCTTGTCCGGATTTTTGGAGTAGAACTTCTTCAAAAGGGCAGGAGCATTAAGATCTTCAGCTTTGATCCAAGAGCGCTCCTCAGGACCAAAGCCCCTCCAATGAACGAGGAAACGGAGGACTCCTCGCGAAATTTTTGCGTCTAGTACCTCAGTAATCTCAAAATCCTCCTCCTGATGAACTTGAACTGGCTGCGGAGCTGAGGGAGGATTTGAGAAACGGTTGATAATAAGAGGTTTGAGTAAAGACACATGGAAGGCATTAAAAATTCGAAGATTCTTAGGAAGAAGAAGTTTCACACATACTGGATTGATAACTTGAATGATCCTATATGGACCAATAAAACGAGGGGCGAATTTCATGGATGGAACCTTCAAACGAATATTTTTTGTGGATAACCAGACACGATCTCCAATTTTTAGTGGTGGAATAGCCCGCCTCTTCTTATCAGCGAAAGATTTGTATTTGACAGATGTCTTCTTTAAACAGGTTCTGACCTGAGACCAGATATTTTTAAAGGTCTGACAAACAGTTTCCACCGCAGGGACTTGGGTGGGCGGGAGGGCAGGAAATTCCGGAAAAGACGGATGGTGACCGTAGACCACAAAGAATGGAGTTTTGGATGATGACTCATGGTACATGTTGTTATGGGCGAACTCAGCCCAAGGGAGTAACTCTACCCAGTTGTCTTGATTGGCTGATGAAAATATCCTTATAAAAGTCTCAAGATCTTGATTGACACGTTCGGTTTGTCCATTGGATTGTGGATGGTAAGAAGATGAGCGTGCTAATCGTATGCCCAAGGTTTTACAAAGGGCTCGCCAGAATCTGGACACGAATTGTACTCCTCTATCAGACACAATCTCAGATGGACATCCATGGATACGGAAGATCTCTTTAATGAAATGTTCAGCCAGGATAGACGAGGAAGGCAAACCAGACAGAGGGATGAAATGAGCCATCTTCGAAAATCTGTCCACTACCACCCAAATAGTGTTATGGTTCTTACTAGGTGGTAAGTCAGTAACGAAATCCATACTAATATGGGTCCATGGTTTGGACGGAATGGGTAGTGGTCGCAGCAACCCTGCTGGGGTTCTGCGGGAGGATTTGAATTGCGAACATAATTCACAGGAAGCAATGAACTCTTTGACGTCTCTCCTCATTGAAGGCCACCAGTAACTTCGAGAGAGGATCTCAAAAGTCTTGTGTTCACCGGCGTGTCCAGAAAAACGAGAGGCATGGAACCACGAAAGGATTTTCCTCCTTAGAGTAGGAGGCATGAGGGTCTTCCCAAATGGTAGCGTTTTGGTGGATGAAGCAGCCAGTGAGATACATTTGGGATCTAGAATGGTATGGTTGGAAACCTCTTCTATATCAGAGGACGTAACAAAGGCTCTAGATAAGGCATCAGCTTTTTTGTTCTTGGCAGCTGGTTTGAAGGTAATTATTAATTCAAAACGGGAAAAGAAAAGAGACCATCTTGCTTGACGAGGGTTCAAGCATTGGGCAGACTGGAGATATGACAAGTTCTTATGATCCGTGAAGATCGTCACCGGATGGCGAGCTCCCTCCAACAAGTATCTCCATTCCTCTAATGCGGCTTTGATAGCCAGTAATTCCTTGTCTCCGATGGTATAATTCCTCTCTGCGGGTAGGAGACCCCGAGAATAGAAGGCACAAGGGTGGAATTTTTGCTGTTCCGAGCGTTGGGAGAGAATAGCTCCTAAGCCCACATTAGAGGCATCTACTTCTAGGAAAAAAGGGAGTGTTACATCAGGCTGACGAAGGATTGGAGCCGAAGAGAAGGACTCTTTTAATGTTTGAAAGGCTTGAATAGCCTCAGTAGACCATTGCTTAGGATTAGCCCCTTTTCGAGTCAGGGCCACAATAGGAGATGCAATGGAAGAAAAGTCTTGAATGAAGCGTCTATAGTAATTGGCAAAACCTAAAAAACGCTGGATGGCACGAAGAGTAGTTGGCTGGGGCCAATGTAGTACAGCATTTACTTTGTCAGGATCCATCTTCAGACCAACTCCGGAAACAATATACCCCAAGAATGGAATCTGGGGTAATTCAAATGAACATTTTTCTAATTTACAGAACAATGAATTTTTCCGTAGCCTGGAGAGGACTTCTGCCACATGTTGGTGGTGGGAAGGCAGGTCCTGTGAAAAAATCAATATGTCGTCCAGGTAGACGACGACACATACATATAATAAGTCCCGAAAAATCTCATTGATGAAGCCTTGAAAAACAGCGGGGGCATTACATAGCCCGAAAGGCATTACCAGATATTCGTAATGCCCGTCTCTGGTGTTAAACGCTGTCTTCCATTCGTCACCGGAACGGATTCTGATTAAATTGTAGGCACCACGAAGATCCAACTTAGTAAAAATACGGGCTCCCTTGATGCGGTCAAATAGCTCAGTGATCAACGGAATGGGATACCGATTCTTGATAGTAATGGCATTGAGTCCACGAAAATCTATACAAGGGCGTAATGATCCATCCTTCTTTTTGACAAAGAAGAACCCAGCTCCAGCGGGCGAGGTGGAAGGTCGAATGAACCCACGCTGGAGGTTCTCCCGTATATATTCAGATGTAGCTTGAGTTTCAGGTAACGAGAGTGGATAGACCCGGCCCCTGGGAGGAGTCTTGCCAGGAAGAAGATCAATCGGACAATCCCAAGAACGATGAGGAGGAAGACGTTCAGACTGAGCTTTATCAAAAACATCGGTAAATGAAGCATATTGAGGAGGGAGTCCCGGTGAAATAGCTGAGATGGAAGCTTGCTGTACCTTGAGAGGAATGACTTGGGAAAGGCAATGATGGTGACATTCAGGCCCCCAAGACGTGACTTGAGGGGTGCGCCAGTCAATCTGGGGAGAGTGACACTGAAGCCATGGAAGGCCTAGGACAATCGGACTTGTCGTAACAGGAAGAATTAAAAACGATATCTCTTCATGATGCAGAGCACCAATCTGAAGGGTTACTGGAGACGTACTCTGGGTGATGAGACCGTTGATGAGACGTGATCCATCGATAGCCGTCACAGTAATGGGAGTTTTTAAGGTAGTCATTGGTAGAGACCATTGATTAACTAATGATTTGGAAATAAAATTTCCTGCTGCTCCGGAATCAATCAATGCCTGTGACTCAAAGCTTTTGGTAGCAAAGGAAACAGTCACATCAAAAGCGCAGACTTTAGATTTCATAGACGATGGAGAGGACTCCAGGGACCCTAACTTCACCTCTCCAGAACTAGTTAGGGCCTGGCATTTCCCGATCTCTTAGGGCAGGAGCTGAGGACATGAGTGGAATCAGCACAATAGATACAGAGTCTATTCTTGACTCTTCGTTTCCTCTCTTCAGAAGATAACTTGGAACGTCCTATCTCCATGGGAATCACAGCAGGTGACACTGGACGAAATAGAGGGTTAGAGCGAAAAGGTGCTTTAGCAGAAGTCGTTTTCTCAGCCTCTCTTTCACGAAATCTCATATCAACACGATGGCATAGAGAGATCAAATCTTCAAGTGACGAAGGAAGCTCTTGGGTAGTCAGTGCATCTTTAATTTTATCGGAAAGCCCCTGCCAGAAGGCGGCAACTAGGGCTTCAGTGTTCCACTGAAGTTCAGAGGCTAAGATCCTAAATTGAATGACGTACTGGCCTACAGTATGAGATCCTTGTCGCAGACGGAGGATGCTGGAAGCAGCGGAGGTCACACGACCTGGTTCATCGAACACACTTCGGAATGTAGAAATGAATTTGGCACTATCTTGTAATATTGGATCGTTCCTCTCCCACAGAGGGGAGGCCCAAGCCAGGGCTTGTCCTGAAAACAAAGAGATAAGATAGGCCACTCTGGAACGATGGGTAGAAAAATTTTGAGGTTGGAGCTCAAAATGGACTGAACATTGGTTAAGGAAACCCCTACAAGTTTTGGGGTCTCCATCGTACTTTGACGGAGTAGGCAGGTGAAGCGTGGAAGCTATAGACACCTGGGATGGCAATGGGGAAACAGAGGAAAGCACAGGAGCCTCAGTAGTAGCTGTCACAGTCTGTCCAGATGTTCCTTGGGAGGTTAATGACTGATAACACTGAAGTAACAGCTGTTGGCGGGCATCCTGTTGCTCCACACGGCTAACCAGATGTTGCAGCATCTCTTTGGCGGTAGGTTCCACATCTGGGTCTGTCATGGCCTGATCTTACTGTCACGGGCACTAGGAGTCTTTACCCAGGGATCACCAGATGGTAGGCTTGCCAGAGCAATGTAGATGGTAATAGGGTACTCTGGTAGCTGGGTGATCACGGAACATGAAATGATGGCCGATGAGATGCTCAGGAAAGTCTATGACTAGCAACACTGGTAATAATGAGGTAATGATACACAAGGAACTGTATGGACAAGGACACGTGAAGGTAGTCAGTGGTCTGCGATAGCAAGTTGTACCACTGCTATAGTGAGGAGGAATGTCCAACAGAAGCAAGGAGGTGATGAGTGTCAGCGGTCTGCGGGTAGCAAGTTGTACCGCTGTCTGAGTGAAGGAATGGAATCCAGGTGGAAGTATCCAGGTAGTCAGTGGTCTGTGGTAGCAAGTTGTACCACTGCTATGAGAGAGGATAATGGAACAGATGATACCGGAAACAGGGATCAGTGGTCTGACATCAGCAAGTTGTACCACTGAATATATATGTGAGGAGGTGCACGGGGGAAGACTGCAACACAGGATATACACAGGCACCTTATACACGATCCACAGTAATATGCACAATATAGATATATATATATATAAATGACTGATCAGGTCTGCAATCTAGAAAGTCTCTTGAAGTAGTCCAGCACAATGATAACACAGTCAATGATGGCAATAGACTCAGCGGATAGCAGACTCCAGAGAGAACCAAACACAGTCCAGCAAGATATGCAATACACAGCACAGTCAATGAGAAGTATGCATACCGTGGTTCAGCAGTAGCAGTCAGATGGGATTGCAGCGGTACCTGAGCGGCTGGAGGCCGACTGGATAGTAAGTCCCTGGATAGGTGAAGCAGCGGTCTAGCAGGTGCAGCGCACAGGTGAGTAGACCAACAGGGACACGAATCCAGAGGAGTCAGCAACACGTGGAACTGGACTCATAGGGGACCCAGGAGAATGGAGATGATCCAGCAGAGGGTAGTAGATGAGATACAAATCCAATGCTGACAGGAGGGTAGAGACCAGTGGAACACGTGAAGGCGTGGAGAGCGGATCAGCAGGAGATGGACGATAACGTTGACCACCGCGGCAGGACTCAGCGGCACACGGAGGTAACCAGTAGCAACCACAGGAACCAACAGCGATGGGAAACAGGAGTGCAGCGCAGGGCAGGAGCTGTGATCACGAAGTGTAGCAGATGGTAATGAAAGCGGCAGTCTCGAGGAAGTCACAGCAACGATGAGATGAGACTATGGTGCACAGAGGCGGCGGATAGTAATCAGCTGGCAGTCACGATGTTGAACACAGGCGAGATGCAAGCAGGAGACTGTAGTGCACAGAGGCAGCGGATAGTAGTCAGCTGGCAGTCACGATGTTGAACACAGGCGAGTTGCAAGCAGGAGACTGTAGTGCACAGAGGCAGCGGATAGTAGTCAGCTGGCAGTCACGATGTTGAACACAGGCGAGTTGCAAGCAGGAGACTGTAGTGCACAGAGGCAGCGGATAGTAGTCAGCTGGCAGTCACGATGTTGAACACAGGCGAGTTGCAAGCAGGAGACTGTAGTGCACGGAGGCAGCGGATAGAAGTCAGCTGGCAGTCACGATGTTGAACACAGGCGAGTTGCAAGCAGGAGACTGTAGTGCACGGAGGCAGCGGATAGAAATCAGCAAACAGACTTGATGAGAAGCAGGTGAGTGAGGTAGAAGCTGGAGTGCACGGAGGCAGCGGATAGCGATGAGCAAACAGTCATGATGATACAGTTGATGGTAGAAGTGGAATGGAAGCACAGTAGTAGAAGTGGTTTGGAAACCACAGGAATCAGCAGCGCTGAATACACGAGTAATACAGGAACACCTTCAGAGACTCATGAGGAATGAGACTCCAAGATCAGGCAACGTGGTGTTGACCACAGGTGCTTAATATAGGGAGGTTGCCTGATCTGCCAATTGAGTTAAAGGGACATACACTGAAGTATAGGAAAGGGCTGCGCATGCGCAGACCCTCAGGATGGAGGACGGCCACGGTTCCTAAATGTCCGGGAAGAGGCACTCACGGTCCGGTGAGTGACAATTAAGAGCTCCTGCAAGTAAACTTTTTGGATACCCTCCTTCCAAAAATCTATCTTGATATACCGCCAATTGTTCACTACATGTTGAAGGATTACTACAATTTCTCTTGATGCGGCTATATTGTGAAAACGGTATGTTTTGTCTTCCATTTTCGTAAATGGCAACTCTTGAAATGCAAATAACTGTTCGCATCCACTTCCTTTAAAATAATTTTTTGTGGTGACCCTACCATTATCTTGCATTAAAATAAGATCCAAAAATTCCACTTGTAAAGGATCAAACTTCGCTGTAAATCTTAAATTGAGGTCATTGGTATCAAGATACCTTAAAAATTCTTCCAGAGACTCAGTACCCCCTTCCCATACCATAACTATATCGTCTATATATATATTTTATAAAATTTGATATTATCTTTGAATTTCTCAGATTGATATATAGAACTTTCCTCCCATTGTCCCAAAAATAAATTAGCAAAGCTAGGGGCAAAAACAGTCCCCATAGCAGTGCCACACGTCTGCAAATAAAATTGGTCTAAAAATTTTAAATAGTTGCGAGTCAAGATAAAATCTATTAAAATACAAATGAAATCTTTATGAGCATCTGTTAGGTCATTGTCCCTATTTAGAAAATATCTAGAGGCCTCAATACCTTTTTGATGACCTATCGATGTGTAAAGGGCCTGTACATCAATAGTCACCCATAAATATTCAGGATGCCAAAGAAAATCTTTAAATAATTGGAGGACACTAGTAGTATCTTTCAAATAAGACCGTAGTTGTATAACATACTTTTGTAAAAACAAGTCCACATATTGTGAAGCCCGAGAGGTGACAGAATCTATTCTGGCCACTATCGGCCAACCCGGTGGATTCACCAAGCTTTTGTGAATCTTGGGTAAAAAATAGAATATGGTCACTACCGGATAGTTAATGATTAAAAACTGATATTCATCTCTAACAATGAGGCCATTATGTAGTGCTTCAGTGAGTATGTCTCTTAATTCTGAAACAAAGCCAGCAGTAGGGTCTCCGCTTAGTCTATGATAAGAGGATACATCATTTAAAAGGCATAGAGCTTCCCCTACATAGGCCTCTCTGTTCATAATTACTAGCCCCCCTCCCTTGTCGGCTTGTTTAATAACCAAATCATGATTGGTTTGTAATTCCTTTAAAGCCTTGGCTTCTAGTGGTTTCAAATTGTTAGGGCCAAAATTACTTTTAGGACCATGCTTACTTGAATCCATATTGCATAAATCCTCAACTACTAAAGTCTGGAACATTTCAATGAAGCTGCTTTTGAATTCCAACGGGTAATATTTTGAAGGTAATCTAAATCCTGATTTTGAAATGCCCTCATAGTTAGTCAAAACTGCCTCGTCCTTTCTTAAAAAATGCCTTTTCAACGTCCGTTTCCTGACAAATTTGTTGATGTCGATATATAATTCAAATTTGCTAGGCCTCTTAGTTGGGGCAAAGGACAAACCTTTACCCAAAACTGAGATTTCAGATTTAGTAAGTACATGTGAGGAAAGATTAAAGATGCCATGAGTCTTTAAATTCATCCCTTTTTCTAAGCCAACCTTCTTTTCTGAGGTTTTAATGCCCCCTTGTTTATCTCTTCATCTAACCATCTGCGTTTTAATGGCGAAGCTCGTCTGGTATTTTCCTGTAACTGGTAATTGGGCTTTTCCCGTGCGGCTGGGTCTGGGGATAAAAAATCCTCTATATCACTTTCAGCCCTATCTAAAACGGAAAAACGGTTCCTATATGTATTTGCATTAGTCCTAGTCTGAATGTTCCTTGGAGTAAAATTTCTCCTTCTTTGTGGAACATTTGTCCAAGATTCGGATGTTTTAGTATTCATATTTGTCTCACCATTGTTCCTATAAAGTTTACTCGGAGTCTTTTTCCAACTTTTAATTCTGTCTTTGATGTAGTCATTCCTATCTCTAGCATACTTCCTCTCTTTAATTTTAGCTACATCCAATTCCACCCTATTCACTTTTTTCATAAGTACCTGTTCGTTAACCACAAAATCTTTGTGGTCTTTGAATACACTCATATTAGTTTCTTTTTCTTGTATTATTTATATATATATATATATATATATATATATATATATCTATCTCTAGATCTATCAATGATACTTAGCAAATCCTTGTATCCTGGATCCAATTCTTTATCTGCAATGTAGGGAATGTTCCTGTAGTATAGAATCCTTTCCTGTAGCTTAGTGTTGGTTTTCTGTAGTGTACTGTATCCCTATAGAATATATATTTTCTGTAGTGTAGTATAATATATATTTTCTGTAGTGTAGGACAGCGCTCGTTGTCCAGGGGCAGGCAGAGAGAGGGCGAGGGGGAGTCCCGGGTCTGGCTTTTATAATCCAGACCTGGAAACTCCCAGCCTCTCCAGCAGCAAAGTGTGTGTGGTGATGTGTTGTGTGTCTCCAGGGGTGGTGATGTCATCACCTCTGGCGGTTCTCCCCACTGTGTACGTGCCAACTTGAGTCGGCACACACAGTGGGGTTCTGCTGTGTAACCGCGTATGCATCGTTGGCGCAGTTGCTGTCTGGCCATGCACGCGCCGATATCGGCGTGTGCACCATAGGTGCACGGGTCGCACATGCGCAGTTGTACTATATACCTGTGTGCACACACCGCGGCTCCCTCTTCACACAAACCATTTTTGATTTAATTAAAAAAAACACTATTCAAATATAGCACAATGTCGGCTGCCATTTGTAAGCAGTCACTGAAGAATGGGTTTTTGTGTACTGAAAGCTTGAAATATTAATGACGTAATTAACTATTAAATTTATTACTCAGTGTTTTGGTGAACATAACATTTTGATTCTCTGTTTATCTTAAAAGTTATTCCAATCTGTTTTATTCACTAAAGTTTACAATTGTACATGGTAATTGTGATTCCTTACTCTTATGAATTTTTATTAACATACATACATATGAGGAGAAGCTTGGTTAAATCTGGAGAATACCTAATCCATGTATGAAATTGATTGGGAACCAACACATAGCAGCTCTGCATATGTTCAGTGTCATCCCATCCGTAGACTCGGTGAAATTGTGTTGCTTGTAGACCAATGACAATAAAAGGCAATATCCTTCCTTAGTTCACCAGGCAAATAACCAAGAATTCAACAAAACATCATATCCATGAGTTTCCTTCTTTTAATCATAAAGAGGTTTGCAAAACATGTTATCTAAAAGAAACATTACAAAAGTTCTTTTTATACGAGTGTCAATGGTGTTTAAAAGGTAGCTCCACGTTACCCTTTAACATTGATGTATAACTTCATTCATGTTCAACCATTGATCGAATTTCGTTTAAAATCTTTACTGTTGCTTTTGATGATTTCCTGCTGGAAATAATACTAGATGCTTTTTCTTATTATGTGCTTCTGTCTTGTTTATTTAGGTGTGTATGTTCTGGGGCTTACAGATGAAAAGTATTTCCTGCAGTTCTCCTTACCACTTGTTCTGCTGGCTGAAGACTGGTTAAAGAACAGCACAATAGAAGCAGAGTTGTGTAGAGGACAATAATGGACAGCTGAGAGCTGCAAGAAAATGTCTGACGTCTGTTTACTGGATAAAATGGACAGCTATATGTACTGTATCTATACAATTTGTTTTGCATATTGCCATCGCTGCACCTGACATATATATATATATATATATATATATATATATATATATATATATATATATATATATATATATAATTTCATTCAATATTACAGTATAACCTGTGGTGTAGGAGTTGATTTTAAGAGCATGGTCTCCATCAGTAACGTATTCTAATGTTTTGCACTAATTCTGTTTTTTCTGACCTTTGCTCTGATTAATTAGAACCACAATTATTTTTGTGTGCACCGATACCATCTTACATCAAAGAGTTTTATTTACCTAACTTTGCAAAGATCATACAAGTTCTGTAATGTATTTGGTGCTTCATTCACTAACAGGCCATTTGTAAAGTAGACTTCAGTGGTGTAATTAAGAGGGAACCATAAATAGTTATCTGCATCAAATGTCCCTATAAACTGTTTTGTTATGCCAGTTACAGTATCATGAACACTGTCCTCATGTTGTATTTAAGCATTGTTAGACGGTTAAGGACCATATGTCACACGTTCATTTATGGATGTGTCTATGAATGCTGCAGCCGTATCTGTTCATGACAAAACATTATTAGTGTTCTAAAATGTTTCGGAGATTTACCTATGGGACAGTATTCCTATAAATAAAAAAATTCCGTTACCTACACATTTCAGTCACCTGTTTAAAGATCAACAAGTGATGCAGCTTTGCAAATGTGAACTTCACATCAAAGTATTAACCTTTGTTTTTTATGTCTGTTAGACCTCTGTGTTTTTTATCACTATTCTGTATTTTACCTCTAGGACCATCCGTGTTTTGTTTTATTTTTTAAATGCGCCTTTAGAAACACATTTTATTTGTGGCAAATGCATAAAGAAAACTGCCTTAGTCCTGTGGTAACATTGTGTCCATAGTGTTGAAATCTCAGTGTTTGCTTGTCAGTATTTGTGATAAGACATTTTATTGAAGGGCAAATTAACTTTAACGAGCATCTTTTGGGCTCCTCCTTAATAGCATGGTGCAATGTGAACAAATATGCCTTGTCCTGTACAGGCCAAGCAGATTTTAGCTTTTATTTTCTCAACTATGCTAGGAAAATGAAAGTTCTAATCTGTTTGCTTAAAATGCGTTACAGTGCATATGTGCACATGGACGATGTTATTAACTAAACAGCAGTGTGTTGCATTTGTCTTGCCATATTCCAGAATAACCACTAAAGCATCAACCAATGGCTGATGTTCAGTACGGATATATACCAAGTATAGTCCATATGCCCAGTAATTTTTCTCTTCATCATTGGCCTCTGTTGTCCATCAATACACTTTATTGAAAAAAATAACACATCTTACTGGGAACATGGTCTAAGCACAGTTCACAGCGCTTAATCATGTGGCTAGTATTTTCAAAATGGTTAAGAATTTGAGAACATGATACCCCATAATTGTTCACTCAAGCGTGGAAATACTTATAAGCAGGCATCTTTGAATAACAGAATTTGGGAACCCCTGTTCATGCTTTTCCACGGATATGTACAGTGTGGGATTTAATATGTATATTGGCTAAGTGTTTACAGTCTTTAATGGATTAGTCCAGAATTGGGACCAAGGGAAAATAATTATTATAATTGTCTTTCATTACAGCATATTTTTAATGGAAGAACAATATCTTTAGACAAAACATAGGCATGCATGTACTTACCAGGATAACAGATTATATAGAGGGACTTTTAACAAAACTACTGCAAAGGAAAAAGATGGTGTTGAATATAGCAACCAATCTGATTCTAACTTTGCTGTCATTTTCCAAGCTGCTACAAAATAGAACACTTAGGTGCCTATTTAATTTGGCTGCGTTATTCTAGGAATAACGTGTCCTGCACACTATTACCTTTTAGTACGGTAATTTTAACGCTGATTTTTGCTCCCACCTCTCGAGACTGCAAGTAAAAATCTGGGTTAAAATTACCGGAATAAAGGGAATAGTACGAACGGCGCGTTAATCCTAGACTAACGTGGCCGAATTGAATCGGTCCCTTTGATTGCTATTGGCAACCACCACCTTTTTTTATTATTATTTGTAACTTTGTCATAATGCGCTATAACTTTTAAAGCAAAAGTATTATCTTAACTTAGATAAGCTATTAAATTAGGGCAAATCAAATTAGCCCTGTGTTGAAAAGATAAAAAACTGTACAACAAAAATAGCAGTGCACCCATAATTAAAAATGCACAAAGCTAAGTAGAGAATGACTGCATCTGTACAGACAGAGGAAAATAAAAATAAAAAGTTGACTGCAAAATTAAAGGATTTGTGTTTTTTATATTTGGTACATTTTTAAGCAATATCAACTTAAAGTTACATATTGTAATATTTACCTTTTCCCTCAGCCATGTATTGGAGGCAGAAAAGGAATGCGTTGGCTGCATTACGATCGCACTTAACTAGGCTTGTGTCTGGCTGAGCAATAATGGTTGTTGAGTATTTATTATAGAACTGAGCCCATGGTGTTCCATCTAAGGCCCAATACAAAATTGTGTACATTTGATCTTACTCTCTCACAGCAATAAGGGCAAGCTTTTGGTTGGATGGTGCCACGTAATTTGGGCAACAAACATGTCTGTAAAAATAGGGATCATGATTCTTTAGTTTTTGGGGGCGCATTTGCCTCTAATATTATGCAGCACAATTTTCCCTTGCTCAACAGGTATATTTTACCCATACAAATTTTGCAACACCATGCATTTTTTTTTTTTTTTTTTTTTTTTTTTTTTTTTTTTTTTTTTTTTTTTGCAGGCACGTAGAACCATGCACTGAACTGCACAATTTTGTATTCAGCCTCAGATTAGATGGCACTCTGTCCCTAGTTAAGCAACACTGATGTAATAATACTATCACATTAACAATGTTTAAGCCTCCCAACAGGTAGCAATGCTTACTTGGCTCTATTCAGGCAACAACTCTCAACTGTAATCAGAGGGGTTCATACATTAATCCTGACACTGATAATAGGACAGAATAATGCCAAAGACAAAGCTGACATATGGAACAGATGGAGTGAGAGGAGCAAAACCTTTTTTTTTCTTTCTGTTGTATCAAAACATTAATTTTATTCATGCATATGTTATGTAGATATTATGTTGCATTCCACTACATCACATTTTCATATGACTGGTGTGCTTTAAGCTGGGTTCATTCTGCAGTATTCTGAATTTGAAACCAGTCTAGACCGACAACCAAAACAATTATGCATTGTGTGCTCCTATGTGATTGATTAGACAACATTTTTATTGTGTTATTAAAAATCACTTGTGTTGTCCTAAAGTCCAGGTTACTTTTCATATTTACATTTTTGCAGGAGTCACTAACCAAAGTTAATTAAACTGTAAACTTTGATTGTCAATAACAGACTGAAATCAAGAAGACGAGCTACATGATGCTTTTACTGCTGGTTGCACTAGAACTTGTGGACTTATGTTGTGTTATACTTTGCAATGTTCATGCTGTGCGACCAGTAGTATTTTTAATGCACAAATCTTTCCCTATAACTATGTCTCTGTCTCTAGTGGTAAAAATCTTATTGCTACTTAGTCTTAAGTTTGTCAAATTTAAGCTTTTGTTTAATTTTGACTTTATGGCTTCAAACAATACCATGGTGAAATGACCGACAGGCAATTTATGCAGTTTTCAGCTACTGTAAAATGGTCTGCCTACTGGAACGTCCTAGAGAGTATAGTTTAAGAAAAAGACTCTTGCTTTGGTATTCTCAAACTTTTTGTGTTTGCTATTTTGGCATGTAGACATCACTGTAATCCTTTCCTCAATGTTAAAAGTAATGTAAAGAGTAAAACAATGTAAATTATATACATTTACAGCAGTTTAATTTAAACTAAAATCCCAATGCATTGTAAGCACGATTAAAAAATGCAGTTGTATTAGTTAACGCTACTTTCTGCATGCTGTATTTCTTCTCCAAATGGTTTTGGGGGATGTTAAAGGGCTTTACTCATGTGTTGATATTTTCATCAAATATCAACGATTGTGTCTTTTTCTGTTGTGTATGCAAAATTCCAAATGTGGTTTAAGCAGATACCTAATAAAGTAAAGCAATTGTCAAATTTAACTGACTGTATACTACACGACTACTGTGTCTTGGGTGCTGTAAAATTACTTTATTTTATTTTTTACTACATTTCTCAGAACTTTTGTATATAATTAAGAACATCTCCAAAATAACATTGTGGTTTTTAACAATTGAATCTATTTAATATGATTATAAGGTTAAATAAAATAAATTCTATTACTGGCATACATTTTCTTTTTTATATATGTGGCATATTGGGGCTTTAGTTATTTTTTACAAAGTAGAGTTTTTGGAATTTGATGCTGTGATAGTGCAAAGGTGTCTTATCCCACCAGTAACTACTTTATTTTTTATGTATGCTTTCTATTGATGCATTTTGTTATGACGCTTCCCTGCAGGTAGATATTATGGCTAGATCTAAAATCTGATACAAGTTTGCCTGTGGTGTCAAGTATATCTGGAAGCGCTTCAATCAGCTGGAGAGAATTGGCACAGACCAAGTTCTATATACAAGGAATATTATCTGATTTATTGATACAAAGATACAAGTTTTTATAGCCTACTGGATGAATGAATCCTACGTCATAAGCATACAAAGTCTATGGGAAGCGCTGCTAATGAACTTTCTCACATATTCTTGAGGTGTTTACTTTCTCCCCCTTCTAAGGACAGATGAGTCTGTTATTCTTATCTCAAGGGGAGCTGGAGGTCTATCTCCTGTGCCATGTCCAACATCAAGGGCACAGCTCCCACACTACGAGCTGAACATGAAGCTACTTAATGTTCTCATATCTTGATACATTCTTCAGGAGTTCTCTGTCAGCTTAACCTCAAGGCCATGGGCTTACATCTTGTAAAACTTCATATCAGCAGAAAAATGAATAATCTCTTTTAGCAAATAATATTTCTATGCAAGTTACAATAAATGGCTGAACAAAGCCTTTATGAGGCCTTAACAAAAAATCATATTTAACATTCACCTCTTTGTCTGTTTTACCCAGTTTGTTTATTAGTTTATTATGTTTGTCCCCAATTGTAAAGCGCTACGGAATATGTTGGCGCTATATAAATAAATGATGATGATGATGATTATCATACAGAAATAAAATAGGTGGAAATAAAATGATGGCCGTTTCATCAGAGTAAAAGGGGTTGTGTTGTTAGGGTGGTCAGACTATGGAATTCCCTTACGATGTAGTTTTCATGGAATTGATTTAAAATTGGATTTGATTCATTTCATGCAAAAGAAAAATATCTCCTCCATAACTACGATTTGAAAACTGCACAACTGCAGAATGAGTGATGCAGGAAATTTAATCAGATTATCATCAAGATGGGGAAGGTGGAGTTCTTTCCAGACAACATAAGAGACAAAAGTGGTGGCTTCTTTCATGTAGGTTTTAACTGCCTTCCTCTGGCGTTTTTGTTCCAAATTTACTTTATCATTTATCTGAACCTCACAAATGTTGATGGAGAGACTTATCCAAGGCTACATGAGCGGAAAAATTTGCCCCAGAAATGATTGCTTTCTAACTGGGGTGTCGGGGATAAGCCCTCTCTGGCTATTCCCTGATTTAATATCTTATCATATATTCCAACAGTCATATAATATTTCACCTCTATTTTGTCAGAAAACTGCTCCTGAACCCCTTTATCTGTCATAAACAGCCCTCTGCGCACTCGTGACTTTAAAGCTTACTGTAAGGGAACACACAGGATTCCATCCCAACTCTCGCATTCACCTTTGTCCAAGGGTACAGATTTGCTGGTCCCTTTCCCAACACATACACCTGCTTCCACACCTCTCTGCCAACTGCTGCTGTTGATAGCTCTGGGTTATCAACATTTGCCAGAATCATAGCAGCTATAGGGATAATTCATTCTTCCCAAAACAAACCATTTTCTTACCACTCTATGTCCCCTCACACGCTGTCCCGATCCTACCCTCGTTTCTCACAATCCGAACCCCTTGTCAGGGAGGTCAAATAACTGCCTAGAGACATCTCTAGCCACTCACTCGGAGTATTATTTGTATGCCCCTAATCATTATACCAGTAATAAATTCTGGAAACCCTGATGGGAAGTTAATACAGCTTACGCAAGTAGCGTAGCGCATGCGCAATGAGCTACGTTACTTGCGTAAGCTCTAGGTTCAGTATTATGTGATTTCCCCACTAGCGTGGGAAAATGCGGCGTCTCAAGACTTTTTATTTTTCTTCAAGCAAGCACACAGATTCGGGATCTTACAAATATGGGCCCCTTCTGGGCGAAGTGTTCCTGCTTTTCAACAATCGTTTTTGGAAGTATAAAATGGCTGGGACTGGGGCAAGCCGTCAAGATGGAGGTATAAATATTAAGGGACTGGGGCAAGCCAGGATGTTGGTAAGAAGACATCATTGGTGAGTATTTGGTTTTTTTTATTTTTATTAAATAGATGTGGTTAAAAAGAGGGTGGTTAGTGTCTTTATTGTGGGGTTTTTATTTTTAATAAATATATGTGGTGTTTATGAGGGAGTTGTTGTTTTGTAAACTTTTTTCTTTGTGGAACTACAGGGCCCAGCAAGCCAGGGATGTCAGGGCATGTTGGCACTTGTGGTTCTCCAAATGCCAACATGCCCTGGCTGTTGTGGGTATGCTGGTGCTTGTAGTTATACAAGCACCAGCATGGCCACACTGTTTTTGGCAACCTGGCTGGCTGGGACTTGTAGTTCCACACAAAAAATTGGTGTCTGTTTGTTTTTTTAATACTTTATCGCCGTATTACCCTACTACCCACAGCCCAGGGGTAGTAGGAAGAGCCCTAGTGCTATCAGCACTGGGCTAGTTCTTTCTAGGGGGGACCCGCTCGTTTTTTTCGGCGGACCTCACTCCCTAGGGAATCCAGCCCAGCGCTGAACAGTCTAGGGTTGGTTAGTCATTATGGCAGGGGGACCCCTGCCGCGTGTCCCCCTGCTATAGTGCCGCCAACCCTGGCTGGTTTGCCTAGTGCTGGTAAATTGAAAATCGGGAGGACCCCACGCAAAATTTTTCCCCGATTTTCACAGGACAAGCACTAGTCAGGCAGCACTAGGGTTAAGCATAAATAGCGGGGGGACCTCACGCTTTTTTTTTTTCCCAACTTTTATCTGTTCTTTAACTTTTTAACACTGCCAGGGCAGTGTAACAGTGATGTGTTGATCACTCTATCAAGCAGCGTGTTGTATCTGGCGTGTTTAGAAGCAAACTCTCCTGAGTTTGCTAACTGGCAGCTTCATACATTGTAGACTTGTATAGCTGCAGTGGCAAATAGTGGTGAGTTTGATCTCTGGCGATTTTGCAAGTAGCGATTTTGACAGAAGCAGAACTCTGGCGATTATGTATGAAAACTCAGCTTCATACATCGGCGAGTTTCAACTCTCCCGAGAAAATCGCTGGAGTTGCAAACTCGCACTTTGATACATTTACCCCCTGGTGTGGACAGGCTGTCTGTGGAGATGTACAAAAAAAATGGAGCATTCTTTATTTATTGAGACCTTTAACAATTTACTAGCCGCTACCTCCATTACCATCGTCAGAGACCTTAATTCTTGTCATTCCCAAACAGGGGAAGAATCCATTTCTCCAGGAGTCCTACTGACCCATCTCTCTATTAAATACTGATGTTAAGAATCTTGCTAAGGTGCTGTCCAAGAGACTGAACAATAAAGCAAATAATCCACCCAGACCACACTGGATTGATGTTGAGGAAATCTGTGTTGATTAACCCAATATGTATATTTATTCACCTACCAATGCCATTGGCTCAGGACAATGAAGCAGTAGAAGTGTCCCTGAATGTAGCTATGGCCTTTGACTCAGTGGAGTGGAGCTTTATGTGAGAGCTTATAAGGAGATTTGGTATAGGCTCCAAATTTATAGAATGGGCGCAGTTGTATTTTTCTCAAGCAGCTAGGGTGTGTGTAAATGGGCATGTCTGATATCTTTAGTCAGGTCTGTTCTCTTTCACTGGCTCTCTTTGCCCTTGCTATTTAGCATCTGACAAGTCTGGTTGGGCCCCTCCTGGGATACGCAGCCTAGCGGTTGGAGAGTTGATAAAATTGTTCTCTATGCTGATAACATGCTTCTTTGTCTGAAAGATACAAAAGACTTCCTTAGCATTTTATTATCTTATTGATAGTTTTTGCCGAGTTTTCATGATTTAGGATTAATTGGTCAAAGTCCATTATATTCCATATCCGCCAAAAGTTACCCATAAAATACATAGTAACATAGTTGATGAGGTTGAAAAAAGGCACCAGTCCATTAAGTTCAACCTATTTTGGATCTCCTGCAATCCCTTTCTTATATTTGAAATTGATCCAGATTAAGCAACCACCAATCTGTTTCAATTGCGAAAAATCCCTTCAGACCCAATATTGCAGTCCTATTTTTCCCTATATCCACTACTAGCCTTCATTTTAATTAATGGTCGTAACCCTGGATACACTTTTCCTCCAAAAATTTGTCTAACCCTTTCTTAAACATATCTATTGAATCTGCCATCACAACCTTCCCTGGCAGTGAATTCTATATCTTGACTGCCTTAAAATGAAGAGGTACAAAATCCATTGCAGTGGACGCGTACATTTAAATATTTTGGAATATGGATATCAAACAACATGCAAGACTTTGTTTCTCTTAACAAAGAACCTGTTATTAACTACTTTCAAACTAAAGCACATACATGAAAAATAAAATGAGGCATGCCCTGGCAGTCTGATTTCGTGGCCTCACCATCACAATTAGCCCTGCTTCAATCAATAAATACACTTCTTCGACGAATGAGCTCCAGGAACACAATTTCCATATTATATGCTCATATTCTCCCTCACCTTGATTCGGTTACTCTGAGTTAAGTGGAAGTCTGACCCGGTGGTACTCGTTACCACGGCACTGTCAACCCCGACAACGTTTTAAACGACAGGGGAATAACTTTTAGTACTGTATGGCTTATAGACATCGCTATTCCCTTGTCGTTTAAAACGTTGTCGGGGTTGACCGTGCCGTTTTAACGTACCCCACCCATCTGACCTTGGGCCACTTATTGATGAAGAATTGGGCTTCAGTATGGACAATGCCAAGAATACACCTCCTGTACTAGGTACTGTAAAATCCAATTATATATTTTGGACAAAGTGTATTTCACCTGTCGAAGGCTCTCTACTTAATGAACAGAAGGAATGATTCTAGTTGCCCCAAATGTGGGATTGACTTAGCTTCCTTCTGGCAATTACTTTTTAGTGTCCTGTGCTACGGTTATTCTAGACTGCTGTGGTGGATGGTAGACAGACAAACTGGATAGATGTCCCTCTCTTATATCCCAATACATGTATATTTGCAATTTCACAAGACCTCTTACTGAATAAATCTTCATCTCAATATATATTTAACCTACTGGTTTTAGCTAAGGTTGTTATTGCCAGAACCTGGATGGCTATCGAAATCTCTATCTTCCGCAAATGGATTGCTTTGGTAAGCAATGCTATGAACACGAGAGATACCTATAATTTCAGGAATGCCATGCAGAAGTACTACAAGATCTGGTCCAGATGGACTAACTGTAGCCCACTAGAGGATAGGCAATTGTGGATCTTTGTCTAAATTGTGAAGAGTTTAATAATATTATTTAAAAATCAAGTTAACATCCCCAGGATCATATTGCATGTTCTCTTTATTTGACTTGTTTCAGTTGGATAGTTTGAGAGACGATTGAACATCTCAATCTATTGGCCAGTAATATATCAACTTTGCTGCTTTTACTTTAGAACTGCTGGTTAAGTTAACACACTGATATTGCCCATGATAGATTGAGCTCATCTCTAGTTTCATAGATTTTTTTTGGCATGTTCTAGTGAGTTAAATTGAGGTGGGTTTTTTGTGTGGAAAGAGGTGTAGTTAATTATTTTGTCTCACTACTGCCCAATAGGATTAACAGATTACAATGCTTGAATATTATCTTGAAGATGTAATCTCATAGTAACTTGAAGTTATATATTTTCGTTGTATTGCTAAAAGTTTATAAAAAAACAAAACAAAAAACAAAAACATTTAGGGGCATAATCAATTAGCTTATCGATGTGCGATTACACACGTATGCGTGTGTAAAGTGACAATACGGTACTGCAACATCGCAGATTTCCCTTTGCAACCCTATGGGGTGTGCACTGAAATCCATAATGTTGCAGTATCGGGACTCGTGCAGCGGAGTGTAATCGCGGACCAAAAAGC
Organism: Mixophyes fleayi; assembly: GCF_038048845.1. NCBI lineage: Eukaryota > Metazoa > Chordata > Amphibia > Anura > Limnodynastidae > Mixophyes > Mixophyes fleayi. The sequence goes on along the minus strand of NC_134404.1, from coordinate 237,940,419 downwards.
TAATTGAATATGTTCCTTACAGTCTAAATTCTCTTCGACACAAACTAGGGGACATTTTGTCAGAAGCCAAATAAACTACCAATGTGTTTTTGGCTGTGGGAGGAAACCCACACAAACATTGGACTTTAGCATATGTACATATACAATGAAGGCTGTTGCTCTCTTAATATGGAAACAATATTATCATGTCAGTGAAATAACATACAACCAGAATACCTTTTTGTAAGTCTACTTTATTACAAGCCAACTATTCAAAATGTAAACACATCTACAGCATTTGTTTTCATATCTGCACTTGAATACAAGCCACTGTTTCTCATTGCTCAAATATATAAAGTTTGAAAAAATGTACTAAATGTACTAAGAAAACTTCTATAATGTGCAAATTATTAGCACAATACACCATCTTACAATAAACAGTGCAAACATAACATACATATATACTTTGCAATTGAATAAATTAGCCAGAGTATGATGCAATAAGACTGATACTTCTTTGCATAGAGAAGTTAGTGAAGTACTTAATTGATTTGCATTATTGCCATTTGTTCAATTGTTTTTTCCTTACCTAATAAAATCATGCTTAAATAAGAACGTCACCCAGCTCAGATATCAACTGGAAAGAAATGTATAGGCATTAATCATTTTTTTTATAATACAGTGTGGTCTTAAAGAATTTACTGTACATTTTGGAATGCAAGTTTTTGCTTCTAATTTCCGTTTTGTTGTATTTATGTTAAATATTCTATGTAATGTAGGTGATCAAACAGATCCATATGCCACATTTTATTCCTGAACATGCACTCAGTTTTTATTAGGTTGACTGTTTGCAATAAAAATCAAGCACAAATAGGATGTGTCTGTAACTGCATGTATGTATGGCACATATGAAATACATTACTTTTAATTCTAGGTGGATTAATATACATCCTACATACGTTGCAAAGGAACAATAAATGTTTAAAAAAAACATAATTTGTGTCACTTTTTGGTGATTGTGGCAAAATTGCATTGTCCAAAATTCTCCCGACATTACAAGAATTCATTTCCTTAGAGCTCAGAATTCAAGAGACAGAGTAATCCCGGGTCACATCGCTGCAAGCGGATCTTATATAAGTTAGAGTAGTTTTCCTAGAAGAGATTTGGAAAAACTACAGAAATCCGTAGCCACAAACTCCAAGAAATAGTCAACAAGCAGCAAAAGAACTTATGCGGAAACCTAGATGACCTCCAAAACAGCGTCTGGCACAACAAATTTGAGAGCGAAAGGCATACTAGAAGAGGTTGTTGTGGGGTTTTTTTTTTTATATTGGTTATTACTGATTTTGATATCTTTAAATGTAAGCCATTATAATTGTTTTACTAAAACATAAATATAAATATATATTTATATATATTTAGAACTGATGCTATGGAAAATGGAAGTGAATGGCCAAGGACCTGGAGGATTTTCGTAGTATGAAATTAATATAAGATGCTTTTTAACACTATATAGTATAATATTAACATATTACATGATGCAAGGATAATCTCTCTACTACATCTCCCCTATGTTGCTTAGTGATGTGTAATTCATGGATTCAAAATGAACTAATCTTCAAAGTGAACTAACTCATTTAGTTCACAGCTCTGGCAAAGATTAGTTCACCAGGAACTAAAACAAGTGGGAGGAGTTAGAAGTAATGCAGAGCAGCTCCAGCAGCCTCACTCACTGTCTCACTCACACTGGCTCTTTAGTTCCTAACTGTAAAAGGAAAGTAGAAAGCACAACACAGTCCATGAAATAGAAATCGAATAAAAAACATCTGAAATTGCACAGACTAGCTACAGCCTATGTGTAAGTGTCTGTAGGTTCATGTTACTCACCTCTTTGTGATAAAATCACTGTCCTATGGGGGGTATTCAATTGTTAGCGCTAACGGAAAAAAGCGAGCGCTCAAAAAATCTTAGCGTTAATACGGTACTTTACTCGCGGAATTTCAGCTCGCCGCTCCCTGAGCGGGGAGCTGAAATTCCGCGAGTAAACTACCGTATTAACGCTTTTCTTGCGCAATATTACCGTATAAACGGTAATATTTTTTGAGCGCTCGTTTTTTTCCGTTAACGCTAACAATTGAATACCCCCCGTATTAGTCTTAATTCTATATTTGGTACTGGGTCCTGAACTTTCCTCTCCCTACACTGCCTATCTTTGCTGAATATGCTACAGGGTTTGTAGGTGCTAATACAGCAGCACTGCCATTCAGCTCTCTCATGTAATACTCATGAGTTAGTACCTCTAAACTACCAAAGGTGGCACTGCTGTGCTTAGACATTGTGTGAGACTCTGTGGAGCTGATCACTGAACTATGAGTCATTCTCTTGGCTCAGGAATTCAATAGTTCATCTAGTTCTTTTGACTCTTCTGGCTCTTTATCATTTAGCTCACAAGTCACAGGATACATTCCCTTCCCTGTCAACTCAAGATACAGTGCACTGCTGAGTGCTGCATGCTATATACTGTAGTTCTGTTTACTCCACCATATATACAGGAGAGATGTATTAAACCTTCAAGAGACATAAAGTGGAAAAGTTGCCCATAGCAACCAACCAGTTTCTGCCATTTTATAGACTCTGCTAGATAAATGACAGAAGCTGATTAGTCATACTTGCCAACTTTATGTTGGTCACGTCCTGGAGCAGGGTGTGGGTGGAGGGGGCGGGGCTTCACGATTAACACTATTTTGGCCCCACCCCCAGTGACGTGATGCCTGTTTTGGGTCTTTTTACAGCTATAAAAAGACCCAAAACAGGCATTATGCCACAGGGGGAGGGGCCAGAATGGCATGATTCTGCGAGAATATGCCCAGTTCACCAATGAAGTTGGCAGCTCCTGAGAATTGTCAGGTCTCCCAGGAGATTCCCGAATGCTGGGTAGGTCTGGGAGAGTTGGCATGTCAAAGGTAAGTTTTTTTTGTTTTTTTTTTAATCTAATCACTGTATTTTAAAAGCAAAAAAGTGACACTTTATAATACACTGAATTTTGGTCTTTGCATATTATGGAAGTAAAAAATAATGAAAATGTAATTAACTTTACAGAGCTCAACATGTCACTACTAGTTTTTGTATAAGTGATTGCCCTTTTTAAAATATTAAAAATGATCAGACACATTAAACTTATCAGATCATTTTAACAGGACTATAACTCATCTAGTGAGGTAGTAGTAAATATGCCTGCAGTATGTGTAATAGACTAGATCTAGGTCTCCAATCCAATCACTTCTCTCAGCAATGTTCCAGAGCCAGTGATTTAACTGAACTAACTGAGCTAAATGAACTGAGTCAAATGAACTAATATTTTGACTGAACTAGATCAGAATGAACTAATCTCCAAAATTAACTAGATTTTCCATCACTAATGTCGCTTCACATTTCTCTCACATCGCCTGCATTATGTCACCTTTCCTTAATGTCTCCCATAATCCTATAGCTCTCATGTCTCATTGTGTATGTAAATTTTACCTCATATCTTTTGTGTCCCTTCAACTTTCCACCACACCTCCGTTTCCCCTTTAAATCTTCCATGTCAGGGCAAATGCAGGATTTTTAAAGGGGGGGGGGGGGGGGGGGTGGCGGGTCATCCAAATGATTATATTTACCTCATGTCTTCAGACCAATAACGAGGATAATGTTTGAGAAAATATGCAACTAGTTCTTAATTGGTCACTTAATTGTAGGCATTGCTCTAAACATCTGATGTGCCAACAACTGTATGATGTTATTAATTCATTTCTACAGTTCTGCATGAATATGTTAACTACAGCCATTATTTACAGTACACTATTGCCTGTCCACATAAACTATTACTACTCTCTGCACTGTTAGATCTGTCACTATCAGTTCTGCGAAGGCCCAATTGGACAGACAGGGCTGCTGCGCCTGGGCATGTGCAGCACCATTATTTTGCCCATTTCAAAATCTGTATAGCTGCCTGCGTCCAGTGGCGGATCCAGGGGGGGGCAATCGGCCCCCCTACCAGGGGCTTGCTGCCGACAGCTGCACACTGTGCAGGTCCGTTCAGCAGTGACAGTATGCCCTCCGGCTGCTCTGATTGTGTTTTAAACACAATCAGAGCAGCGGGACAGCACACTTTCACTGCTGAACGGACCTGCACATACTGTGCAGCCGCCGGCAGCCTTAGAACACAGAAAGGGGGCGGGGCCTAAATCGCCTCGGGTAGGGCAAACGTCTGGGTCCGCCCCTGCCTGCGTCAGGGGCGGATTGGAAGTTTAAAGTGGTCCTGGAAAATATTCTGAATGTGGACTCATGTGGTAATTGAGACCTAATTGTCATTAGAGAGGGGTAAGCCAAAATGAAGTGGCCGCCAGTGTGGGAGCGGGCATGCAGTTGGATGTGGAAGTAACCAGCACGTAAGGTGTGTAGCTATCGCTTTAGATAGTGTTAGGCCATCCTCCAACCACTTCCCTTTCAAACACACTGGCAAGATCTCTCACACCAGTGTTTGGTGCATGTAGCTCCCCCTTCAAGCACAGCACCACGGAGAGTAATATATCACCCAACTTTTGTTATAGTCAAGAAAAGGTCCCGAGTGCACAAGACAGTCCCACCACATTCAAGACAGTCTCTTTCCTTCCTGTTCTTGCAACTTTCACTACCTGCTTGTTTCTTAAGCTCTGCTGCTGCTTGGCCAGATACTGGAATTTTGGGCTCTGTTTGGAAAATGTAGTCACTATTCATCGTCTGGAAAGCCAAGCAACTAATATACACCCGAACCAGCTCCAATAATAAAATGATTTACCTAATATAATCCACCCATCGACAAGTGCCATTGTAACTATATAATTAAAGATATTCACTTCACATGTCAGTGGTTTTAATGGTGTAGCTAATATCTATCCATATATATATATATATTATATATTAATTAAACACCTCTGTTCCAAATATGGATTTAATAGTTACATAAAAAAAGCATTTCAGCAATAACCAGCTAAAATTGTAAAAAATAAACCATTAAATTGGAACAAGATTCAAAACTGAAAACCCTTAAAATAGTCCAACCAAACAAAAAACTATTTAACATTCTTACTCATTGCTGCATGGAAGGTATTGTAATAAAGCTTTGTTAAATTAGGCTATGTGCTGTAGAATGCTGAAAGTAAAAGAAAATGTTATAAGTGAACTCCACAGCTCCAATTGTCTTAGCTTTTTCTCTTTCCTGTGTAAACAGGTTTAAATAGCCAATAAATTGCCTGGAGAATATGTGGGAGTGTGTGTGTCTGGGTGGAGTTAGCAGGGGAAGGAGTTTCAGGGTTAGGTTGCATTTAAAACAAGAATCCCTGTAAAAAGGAGCTGTAAGAAGATACAAGGAAAAGTTCATTTTTCCTTAGGGTTTTGCTATTCTTAAGTATTATGCAATTGTGATGGCAACCACAGTCACATGACATGATTTAATGAACAGAAAGGCTTTGGAACAGTCATAGCCTAAAATCATGCTCTCTTTACCCACCACCTCCACTTCCATTTCCTTCCTCTGCAATCACTTGACACTTAGCTTGAGACAACTAGTCACTAAGCTTCTAATATTAGGTTAAACTCACATGGGAACTAGTAGAAACAAGATGTTTGCAGGAGAAAGACACTTCCCCACCCAAGTAGCAATAATAGCCATCTCCCCCAACAGATCAATATTGCAAAGAGAAGACTGAGCTACAGGCGGAGCTCTTAAAAAAAAAAAAAACCACAACATACAAAGTTTGGCATATAAAAATGCATTACAATTGTTTAAAGAAAAACCATGTTCTATACAGTTACTGGAATGATAAACATTTTTTGGTGCCAAGCTACACATGCCTTTAATATGGTGTGTTTTTTAATATTTCAAGAAATATATCAGCTGTCTCTGATGGTAGAAAGCAATATGTTTATTCCTGGGAATGACACTTTACAGCACCTAATCTCATACACACACAAGACTAAAAGGCATATGCTGTATGTACAGTATACTGTTCTTTTTTTTTTATAATACAGCACACACTACCCAAAAAGATCACATTATGAGACGTGACTAACTATTTCTGCTCTAAACTTTTTTTTATAAATAAAAATACCATTCCTGATTGTGCCAGTTATTCTTTCACAATAATCTAGTACTTACATCAGTGTGTCCATTCCTCCTTAGCATAAAGGAAGAGACTGATCCCTTTTCAATGCTATCCACTGAAAAGTACTCCTACAACTGTGGTAAAACCATAGTGAGTATTACAAACACTATGCTATTATTTACAAGCACCACATTTGCATACCAAAAAAATCTGAAATTATGTTGACAGCTGCTGTGGATGAATTGGAGACTATGAATAGGTTCATCAATTTGAAATAGGAGGTCTTTAAAAAAAGAAGACCAAAAAAACGTTTATAAATTCTTAAAATTACAGTAACTTTAAATTTGTCACAAAATATACAAATACAGCAGTTTGTAAAATTCCCAAATATAAAATGTACACATTTCCAGAACATGGAATGGAGGATACTGTTGTCTAACTGTCATTTAGATTATAATGTCCTGCACTTATTTGACTAGTAAAAATACAAACATCTTAATTTGTGAGTAGACGTTGCAAGTATTTGAGTAGGCCCTCTTACCACTTAGTTAATATGCAATCTTGTTTTATTACCATGATTTGTCTTAATTTTAAAATGCTGGAGTTATGTAAATAAATGTTACAAGACATTAACTGGGTAGAATTAAATGTCATTATAAAATTTCATATTTTACATTATAGAGTTGGTGGCCTTTCAAGTCTTACTACTTTTACATTCAGCTAGGTGGGTGGATAGCACTGTTATGCAAATTAATGGGAGGAGCAGGGGCACTGTCTTACAGATAGTCAGTCACACATAAAGTGCTGAGCAGAATATCAAACAGACCCAATAACCAGCATATCATCCAGCTTTGCCTCATGCATCTTACCTTTCCAACTTTCATGGCTAGACTATCGCCTTCTAGTCTGGTAACTGACTTTACTAAACTTGTCATTTTCATATGCAGGAGAAAATATATTAGACTGTTTGCATATGTTATTGACATGATTTAAATATACAAAAAAGGTATGCAGAACTGCATAGTGATCTACATAACCATGTTAACACAGATATACTACATATATCAATACCATTTCACCAGTATTACTCCATCTGCCTGGACCCTGGAATATTGAGTTGTATTCATACTTCCAATGCTCTGGCCGGACAGAACAGGTTGGGTAGGGCGCTCAGCTTTAATATTTTAACTGTCAATCACACAGACAAAATGCAACAAACAATGCACCCGCTCTCTGGTTACCACTCCTGCTACGTAATTTGTAAGCAACTGCAGTGCACAATTTTTTTTCTAAAGTGGGGACAGTTTGTGTTCAAGACATCACACCATTATTTTGCTTTGAAAACAGAATGTCCCTTCAAATATGGGACTGTTGGCAAACCTACATTTAAAAGTATGCACATTTACAGTCTTTGCCAATTCTGGGGCCATCAACTTTTTCCCCCACCTAGAAATGTAACCTGAGATATTTAAAGTTATGCTGATACTGTCTGAAGCATACAGTGTTCTTTGATTGAAATACAAGTCATTTAAAGTATTGCTGTTGAAAATGTGGAATGTAATTTTTAAAATAGTGTATAAAAACCCCAGTATAAAAGTGTGCTTTTGATTTTGCTTAATATTGCTCCAGCTTGGAAAAAAATAATAAAAAAAGGGGGAAACCATGTAACTGCAGGAGGCAAGACAATCACTTTAAAATATACAATCATTAAATTTAGCAAGTTCTGGCTGAATAGCATCTCATGTATTCTGTCATCCACGGATTGTCTACAGAGGAAGGTTTTCGTCTTAGAACACTCTCTGCATCAGCAGAACGAGCCCTCTGCTTCTGCAATATCTGCTTCCTCTTCTCTTTCTGTTTTCTGGTCTTTGCCCTCAATGCAGATTCATGAATCTGAAAGGAAAAAAAAAAAATCATTAAAAATTCATAGTTGAAAAAGGTTGCAATGACCATTTCCCACCTAAAATGTACACTCTGTGCTAGATATATAGGAATAGGTATATATGACACATACATATATAGAAATATATGAAAATATGACGAAGACTACATTTGTTATTAGTACTGCGTTCTAGTCGATATAGTTTGTGTATGGTAATTGCATAGAGGTGGGTAGGATATACAAATGGCTGCATAGGGGTGTGTAGGATATACATAGAATAGATGAAGTAGCTTGTGTTGCATATAGATGATGTTTGATAATGCATATAGCATACTATGGTGTTTCCATGTAGCGTGATGATAGGAGTGGAAGCGTTGGTTGTGTAATGGAAGCAGTAATATTGGATCAAGCTAAATAAACATGGGAGCAGTGTTATTGTATTGGACTCAAGTGGTATCAGGAATCTTTGCTAGATCATTCTGGATTCTAGAATATATCTGATATGTATAAATGCTGAGCTAATGCTGTTAACATTCAACAGCATGAAATTATATTGGAAATTGTAAGGAAATCTGAGACAAACACACTAAGTAATTATACACATATAAAACCAGCAAAGAATACGTGTTTGTACCATATATGCCAATAGAGTAAAAGTTTTATGTGTAAGATTGCATTCATGAAAATACATATCTTAAATGAAGCTTCCATCTGCATGCATTCTTTAGTAATACAAATTTAATTGTCCTTGTGATGTGTTATGTGCATTGTGTAATATATGGTTATCTATTCATACTGTATGAATGTATAGCAGAATCTATGTGCAAGTGGCTGGAAGGAGAATTTGTACAAAGTATAGAATCGTCAGTCCTACATCTAGGATGTCTGCTATATTATATATCTGAATAATATAGTGATACATACATTTAACTGAAAGAAAAGGAACAGTGATTGAGTAAACTAGAAACTACCTTTGCAAGTGGTTAATTAATGAGATTAGTTATTAAACAGTCATTAGCATATTTGACTTGCCATTATCACTCAAATTTATAAGAATTTCTAACAAAAACATATTAATTTAATATTAACTTGGACATCAAAGTGTCACTGTACAATATTGGGTTATTTTTCACTTACATAGAACAGTTCATGGCTTAAAGATGGTTTAAAAGATGTATCAATTTAAATGCTGAAGGTTTCACTTCTTAACATCCATTACATATGAAGCCTGTTTTCTCACAAATATGTTGCCATTACCCAAATTCCCAATTTTAGTATCAACCTGGAATGGAGCCAGGAATAGTTTAGTTTGGTTCAGGCACACAGCATTCATAGTGAACATCTGTATGGCAGGCCCAAGGAGAAGCAAAGGCGACCTGTATCTCATGTACCAGACTACAATAATATATTCAGGTAAGCTGACTTGCCTTTTAACTAGCATGTACATTGACTCAGGAGAAAAATAAAAATCTGCCAACAGATGCAGCAATATTGAACAGTGCGAGCCCAAAACAATTGTCTCCATCCCATAAAGTTATACATCAGGGTTGCCGAGGTCTTTCCAAAGTGGAGGGAACTGCAGAGCAATGACCATGATCTTGATCAGTTTCCTAAACAGAGTCCTCAGGTAGCCCTAACAGTGCATGTTTTCCATATCTCCTTGCTGAAGCACAGGTGTAGTCATTACTGACGGACACATTTTGAAAGATCCACAGGTTGTACTAATCATTTCACTTGTCACCTTGAAAACCTGCACTGTTAGGGGTTCCCGAGGACTGGGTTTGGGAAACACTGATATGGATGAGCCAATGACATCAGTCAAACAACATGATCTATTTTGGTCAACCACAAGCGTGTGAGGATTAGAGAGATGGTATTGCTCAGCATTTAGGCCTAGTGATAGGATCCACATGTATAGGGACAGTATAAGACAGGCAGAGATGCAATTGTAATGAGCCTATGTTGATCTTACTCTTTTACATGTTTTAATTCCTCACAGTAATCACCATTTAAATCTTTATAAACGAGTATCCCATAATATCAGATAAACCCTTGGCCACAATAGGGAAAAATAAAAAAAACACACCTCATTTTCCTGTGTGGGAGCACACACATTGTGGGTCTTCTGGCTTCCAGTATCTTTTTTTCTCTCACCACAAGCATAAAGAGCAAAGGGGTGTCTGCTTTCTTTTGTCAATTTCATCTTTTGTGGACTTCTAGATGATTTTTGAGCATTCTTTCTGGATAAGTCATGGTGACTATGATGTGGTCTTGAGCGACACACAGATTTTTCATCTTCTGTGTTTTTTTCACCAGGACGGTTATTCTCTGTCGCAATACAATGCAAGTCGGTTATCCTTTTATTTAAGAAGCATTGATAAATTATACAACACTGTACATTAAAGGAATCACAATACAAACAAGTGACACGAAACAGAAGGTAAACATAGATAATTGGTCTAAGATTCCACGTTCGGTATATACCACAAGGAGACAGGTGTCAGGAGGTACTCCACACAGTGGTCTAGGCATGGTGGCTAGCATTTTTTGGTCATTAGCTGGTGGAGGGACAGAGGTAGCTATTTTATCAGTTAGGGGTAGACAATGGCAGAGAAAAGAAAAAGGTTAATCAAGAAGTTTAGTGCTGTAACTTTCACAATACCACTGATGCAAAATTTATGACAGAATATGATGACTGGCTAGGCTTTTTGCCAATAAGCACATTACACTAAATGTGATATTTCCAATACCAACTTATTTCATATGCCCTATGGACATCACAAGATAATTAATTACATTTTGGAAGAGTTTGGTTTAATATATTAATTTATGGGCACAATAAAACAAGAATACATAATATTCTCATGTATCAGATTGTACGGGATGTCATTATGCAGAATTGGTATTCTACTGATTGGAGCCCATTGCTGCTCTTTTCATTGTGACATCAACAACATAGTGGCTGAACAGATTACACTATGTTACAGAAGCCTTGTCTGTACTAACAAGGAGAAATGGAAGTTACATTTATGGCCTAATCTCTTATGGCACAAAGTCAGATTGCTTTAAAAGCATGTCCCCCCCTTGCGGATTTTGTAAATTATTCTCTCATTTCACAATTATGATTATCTATTTATTTATATAGCACCACTAATTCTGCAGCGCTGTACAGAGAACTCGCTCACATGAGTCCCTGCCCCAATAGAGCTTACATTCTAAATTCCCTAACACACACATACACAGACGAGGGTCAATATGATAGCAGCCAATTAACCAACTAGTATGTTTTTGGAATTTGGCTGGAAACCCATGCAAACACTGGGAGAACATACAAACTCCAGGCAATATTAACTGGAATACTGTAGATGTTGTGCTGCTTGAATTCTATGGTTTAATGTGATTTTTAGGTTTTATTTTATATATTTTGATTTACTGTAGAGTCACATCGGCTGAAAGATTTGGATATTTGTGAACGTTTATATTGCATTATATGATGCACACCACAAGGAAGTAGGTCTGCTGTAGCTATATCATTGTGTAGAAGTGAAATGGCATACAACCATTTTTCTTATTTCTTGTAAAATAAAGCAAAATAAGCACAATTTCTTTCAAATGTAGCATATTATGAACATGTACAATGTTGCTGTGAGTTACAGCACAAATGATGCATTTGCTTTCAAATTTCTAAACTGTGTAGGAAGAAATACTGGCTATGATGTGTTAAAAAAAAAATAAAAAAAAAATCTGAAAATATTACCAAGAAACACACAAAAAATAACTTGACTGTTTTCCAAATATAGCTTTCTAAAGGGGCATATTCAATTGTATGAATTCCCCGCAGCGCTAAAAGTATTACCATTATTACGGTAATATTAAGCCGTATTTCAGCTCACGCTAAAGGTACCGTAATAACGGTATTTACGCACACTATTACTGGAATGACGACAATAGTGCGCGCGCCACGTTACTTTGGCCAGTAACGTCAACAATTGAATATGCCCCTAAATCACTAATCTCTATAGTCACAGTACTTGACCTTTATATGTTATATGTCAGATACACTGAAGGTGAGGATACAGAATAAATCCATTTTAAAGGTAATGATGTAAGGGGTTCACAATATACAAATACATACCAGTAGGTTAATTGGCTGCCATCAAATTTACCCTAATTTGGGTTTCTGACTGTATGTATGTGAGGGAATTTAGACTGTGCGCTCCAATGGGGCAGGGACTGATTTGAGCGCATTCACTGTACAGCGCTGCATAATTAGTGGCGCTATATAAATAGATGATGATGATGATGATGAAAGCGAGTGTCATAAAAATAGAAACATACCTTTGGTGAGGGGATCATCCCCACTAACTGGTCCTTCAGTGCCTGCAAGCTGATTGTTGAGTCCATTCGGCCTCGATGTGACATTTGTGGTATCGGGATCATGGCTTTGTGTGAGCGTCTTGGGAACCTGGGCAGCCTCTGGTGCCTTTTGAGGTACAGAAGGTAGGTCCGATGGCTTTGTTGGTGGTGTTGAGTGTCCACTAGTTGAGTCTGAACTTCCCTCCCAGCCTTCCCACAGCCAGGGGTTATGTGCATGCTCCAGCAACCTACGTGTCAGCCTGTATTTCAGCATTTCTTCATAGCACTTCTTATAGGCATCCCAATGGGGGTCTTTGAATCGTTTCATATATTCACTTCGGAGATTTTTGCAGTGCATCTTAAATCCCGGGCGTGTGTTTATATCTCCGGGCAAGCTGGAGATTCAGGTCACATGGGGAGATCTAGAGAATGGAAGTTGACAACTCCAGTTAATCCGCGATCTCTGATTTATTTAGACGCCGTTGGCCGAGCAACTCATAGCGTGGCGTTACACAATTCTCCCACGTAACGCTAGCACCGTGCCCCCACACTCCCAGCCATTATCCCCTCCCATGTCAGGCGCTCCACCTGCTCGTCCATTTAAACCAAAACAACGGCCATGGCCACGCCCCTTACAGCACGATAACCAATGGCATGACGCGAAGCTAGCCGCTGCTGTACTACACACAGCTGTAACACTAGACGCATCGTCTCCATGTGGTTGATGTTACCAACAAATAAACCGAATAAGTTAGCAAGCGTCTGACAGAGATATGGAATGCAAAGCTGAATTTAAAGTAAAATCTGACAACAAGTTAAAGTTCCTGGAAATATTAGTGGGTGAAGGGGATTTGTATGGGTGAGGGATGGTGTCTCCGAGTAATAGTGGGCAAGATGTAATTGTATATTTAATTGAATTGGGTGGGTAATGTATTTGGGTAGCAGGGCCTGCACTACCATTAGGTGATCCTAGGCAGTTGTCCAAAGTACAATGAATGATTAGGGAGCACCTAACAACACTGAATGAGTGACATAATGTCAATCATCCAATGCTTTTAAAGCACACATGGAGGGGAAGCAGACTGGGCAGGGGGGCATCTGCACCCCAGGCCAGTCCCATTGAGGGCTACTCTGGGCTGGAGCCTGGACTGACAGTTTGGCCGAGTTCTCTGCTTTTCTTTCCTCCACACATGCTCCATTTTTTCTGTATTTTTTTTTTGTAATAAATATCAATTTAAAAAAATGGATTGGAAAGTTATGTGGTACTTAAAAAGGCTAAGATATGAGTGGGGAGAAACACATACAGTCAAATCCATAAATATTGGGACATCGACACAATTCTCATATTTTGGGCTCCATACACCACCACAATGGATTTGGAATGAAACAAACAAAATGTGCTTTAACTGCAGACTTTCAGCTTTAATTTGAGGGACTTTATATCCAAATCAGGTGAACGATGTAGGAATTACAACGGTTTCTATATGTGCCTCACACAAACAAATTCAAGTAAACTGTTACTATTATCCAATTCCACAAACAACAAAGACTTCCTTAAATATATATGATATAATTTGGCTTATAGCTTACAGTGAAAATATATTAAATATTTACTATGCTACAACCAGTGTTATTAAAATTAAACCATGAAATTGGTCCTACTGTGAATACTTGTGCATGACATTCTACAAATGATCTGGGGGAAGGTAGCTCCAGTAGCCCAAACAATCCCAGAAAATATAAGTGCAACCTAGTGGTGATGATCTGCTCAGCAATGTTAATGTCTAATTAAGACAATTTTAGACCCCAAACTTTAGATAATTTATCAGAGGTAGACTGTAATGGATGAAACACCTGGGTGAATAAATACACCAGACTAGGTATGCAATTATAATCCAACTGTGCTAATAGAAGCCCATTGGCTTTTTCATATTTGGACACACATGTATAAGGATTAGGGAGATCAATCTAGCGTGGGATGGGGAATTTAGGCTAATTCATTCCAAAACCAGTGCATACAAAAGTCAGTACAAATACTGCTTATCAAAACACTTGATGGTGTTGAAGAAATCTCACCATCCAAAATGGAAGACATTAATACTGATTATAACCAATCACTTTCCCTTTAATGTGATGGAAGCCACAGCAAATCTAAAATGTGATCAGCAGAAATACTTAGCAGGGCCTGAGGCTGACAGCAAATGGTTGTGGTTGCCGGGCAAGTATCCCCACCAAACCCATTTAAGATCATTTGCCCTCTTGTACTATACCAAGCTTCATGCCCAGCAGGCATTAAAAAAAATGGCATACACACTTTCCTAGAGAGGGGAGATGAGTCCAAAGCCAGAGTACAAAGATTAGGAGAGTTGGTGAACAGGGGTGGAGATTGAAAAAGAGTAGATGGTCCACATCCGGAAGACCGTCATCCTCACATAGGCCTAACTCTTAATGCCGTGTCTTTTGGTTTCCTCGCCAGAGAAGGCTACTCTATACAAGAGCGGATCCCTATAGACTCCTGCAGTCCACCGGATTACCCCATGGGCATGCATAGGAGAAATGCAACAAGCCCGCTCTGTCCTGTTGTTGACTTACCATAGCTTTGGTTTTTCATTGCATTGTTTAGATGTCATAGCTTGGTTGTTTCTCTCTTTCTCCTTTTACTTTTTGTAGGTTGTCCATCAACAATGAGGACCTTCAAGTATGCTGCCTCTTCAGGCCTCCCCGTTATTCCTGTCTCATCAACATGCAGGACTGTCTGTTTCTATTTTTGCTGACGTCTTATTCCTGTTTTTATTTCTTTATCGCATTTTAAAGTTTTTCATTGTTTTCTTTTTTTGCTTCAGGCCATGCGCCTCTTTCTATGTCTTATCTCTGATTGTTATATTTGAAAATTGGATCCCTAATGTTATGTCTTGTAGAGGCATTGTTATACATTTTTGTTGTTTTGTTTTCATCTCACACAGAACTGCTCGGGACATGCGCCCTCGTTCCCCGCTGAGCCCACTGGAGACATGATGCATCTCCTCCCACCCCTGTCGGCACCCTTCCTCACGTCACCGGATCTATGCCGGCTAGTCACGTCCCCCCTAGAGCTTTTTGCTCTCAGCTGGTCCCCAGATACCCAGAGTATCGCTCCCTTTTCCCTACCAGCTCTATAGGCGGGTGCTATGTACCACACCCAGCCTTTCCTTCTCCATCCCTCCCCATTCCTTCCACTCCCGTCCCCCCAGGTCGTCACGTTTCTTTGTCTCCGCAGACCTTATGCTCCAAGCCATCCAGCATCTGTGTCTCATTTAATCCACCACCACAAACCTTCTCATGACTCTTCGCCTTATATCTCACATATAAAAAGGGACTTAACCCCCCCCCCAAAAATGAGGCAAACTCTACACATCCCTGCAGGCCCTTGAAAGGAGATCTAGTTATCCTTCAGGAAACTCATTTTGTCAAGCATTTACACCCAGAACTAAAGTCCAAACATTTTCCTCTCACTTTCCATGCATGTGACTATACTCAGAAGAGACGCGGGGTGGCTATCCTATTTGCACGCCACCTTAATTTTGAACTACAGGATACACATAGCGACAAGGAAGGCAGATTTCTCATCCTGGTAGGCAATTTGAATAATTTGTCCTGCACCTTGGTCAATATTTACGCCCCTAACCAAGACCAGCATAAATTCTTTAAACGCCTAGGTACTTTACTATCTCGGGTTCGCAGGGGGACGGAGGGGTGGACGGATAGTTGCTGGAGATTTTAATGCGGTCCTCACTCCCTCCTTGGACAGATCCACTGCCCCAAATGTCTTGCCCAACAGGAGAGACAGGCTGAACTCTAAGGCCCTACAAGAATTTTTAAAGTTGCATAATCTGTATGATTCGTGGCGCATTTCTGATCTCCTAGCCCGGGACTATTTCTATTCCCCTGTGCATAACACATACTCCAGAATCGACATGATCCTGCTCAGCCATGACCTCACCCTTAAACTCCTTAACTCACACATTCACCCAATCACCTGGTTGGACCATGCCCCGATTTCTTCGGACCTTTCCTCACTAGCTCTGCGCCCCTTCTCCTTTACGTGGAGGATTAACGAATCTCTACTTCACGACAGCAACACGGTGGCCCATCTCAACTCCCTTCTAGACAAATACTTCGAAACTAATGATTCCCCAGACATTTCACCCACAATTCTATGGAATGCTCATAAAGCTGTTATTAGAGGACATCTTTTAGCCCTGGACTCGCTAAAACGATTCAGCTCACTAACTCCCTACAACAATTGGAAACACAGCATAAGGCCAACCCAAATCCCACAATTCTCCAACAGATTATTAAAATACGAGGTGAGCTTAACCTCTTGTTGTCGCATCAAGTGGCCAATAAGTTGAAATGGTTAAATCAATGTTATTATGAAAAGGGAGACAAGGCGGACAAAATTTTAGCCACTCGACTTCGTACCAAAATTTCAGCGTGTAACCTCCTGGCCATTAGGGACTCTTCTGGTGTGTTGGTGCATGACCCAAAAATGATTTGTGCCGCTTTCCAAAAATATTATCTAAAATTATATAATCTTCCACAACCTTCTAGCGAAATAACCCGCCAGAAGCAAAAAGATTGTTTAAAAGAATTTTTAGCAAATACCCATCTCCCTAAATTATCCCGTCGGGCGGCCACCAGTCTTAGTGAGTGTATCACCCCAGAGGAAGTGGAGCAGGTGGTAAAGGCGCAGAAAGCCAGCAAGGCACCTGGACCTGATGGGTTCTCGGCGGCTTATTATAAACGGTTTACGGTCCGGTTACTCCCCCGTTTGTGCACCCTCTTCAATTCCATACTTAGAGAAGCCACTTGGCCCAAGGAGTCCTTGGAGGCGAGGATCTCCCTGATTTATAAGGAAGGAAAGGACATCCATAATTGCGCTAGCTACCGCCCGATATCCCTACTTAATAATGATGTTAAGCTCTACGCCAAAATTCTCGCCAATCGACTTAATTCTGTACTCCCTTCCCTAATTCATTACGATCAGGTAGGCTTTATTCCAGGCAGGCAAGCTAGGGACAATACAAGTAGAGCCGTTGATCTTATCCATATACTCAATGCTAGGAAAACCCCCTCGATTGTTCTGGCGCTAGACGCCGAAAAGGCCTTCGACAGGATCTCTTGGCAGTTCATGACCCATACACTGCAGCATTTTGGTCTGACTGGAGATTTCCTGGCGGGGGTACAAGCCTTATATTCCTCTCCCTCTGCTAGGGTTATGGTCAATGGCTCTCCTTCAGACTATATAACGATCAGCAATGGTACACGGCAGGGATGTCCACTTTCCCCCCTTATTTTTGCCCTTGTCTTTGAACTCTTGGCGGCCACGATCCGAGCATCACTGGATGTGAGGGGTGTGCACACGGGGGACCTGGAGAGCAAGATTTCTCTTTTTGCAGACGATGTGCTTTTGACACTTCTGCAGCCAAGAATATCCTTGCCCAACTTATTCTCCATCTTGTCTCACTACAGAGATCTTTCCGGCTACAAAATTAATATCACTAAATCTGAGGCACTCTTATTTAACCTCCCTCCCCATGATTGTCACGACATCACCTCCCAATTTCATTTTAGGTGGCAAAGGAAAAAGATAAAATACCTGGGGGTCTACATCACCACCACCTATGAGTCGCTCTACCAGGAGAATTACCCGGCTCTCTTCCTCAAAAATCTGACATCCTCTCTTGGAAGCCCCTAATTATATCGTGGCTGGGCAGGATCATCGCCGTTAAAATGTCTATTCTCCCTCCGCTCCTTTATCTATTCCAGACACTTCCCGTTAGAGTTTCCATCTCTGAATTAATTGCTATGCAGCGACACTTAGTTAAATTTGTTTGGCGGGGTAGGACTCCCAGGGTCCGACTAACCCAGCTTAAGAAACCTACAACCCCTGCCGCCTCTTCGCCACCTTCAGCACCCTCCTCTCCCCCCCCCCGCCCCTCCTCTCCCCTCCTCCCTGACCGCCACTGACTTTGCCTCCTTCTTCTCCTCTAAAATCGAGGCCATCCGTCTCGAATTGAGCTTCTGAGTTACTGTGCTTTCTGTTAACTGTACTGTGCTGTCTCACCCTGTATCGCGTTTCTGTCTGTCCCTGTACGGCGCTACGGATACCTAGTGGCCCCCTATAAATAAAAATTAATAATAATAATAATAATAATAATAATAATAATAATAATAATAATAAATACAAAATGCGGAGGTAGGGGTTTCCCGGACCTGAAAGCATATTACTGGGCAGCTCATCTCAGTTCCATTGTCACCTCCTTTGCTCCTCCGGCCTCCCACGCATGGGCGGATATAGAAGCAGCTTACCTCTCCCTACCAAACCTATCTAGCATTTGGGGCCTACCTAAACAATCTAGACTTGCACGGGTCAAGCGATTTCCTACCCTACTATTTGCCGCCCGGAACAGGGAGACCTGCAAAATCCATCTCTCTGTTCCCTCAACTTCTTTAAATATCATGCCCTTATGGCATAACCCTGCCTTTACCCTGGTGGACTACGGTCCTTCTCTCTTGTATCGGCGCGGGTATCAGATTTGCTGGGGATCTTCTAGATCAAGGAAGATTTATAACCTTTGATGCTCTCCGCTCAAAAATTTCCCACACTAAACCCGCCATTTTACCAATACTTACAAATCAGACATTTCGTCCTCTCTCTCCTGTCGGGCAACCCACCTCCATTGATATCCTCCTTTGAGACCCTCTGTCTCTCCTCACCGCTTCGGAGAGGCATGATCTCCTCAATTTATAATCTACTTCTGGAAAAATTACTGGTCTCCGGGAGTAGTCACGAGAGAGAGTGGGAGAGGAATTTTGCCCCCCCCCCCCCCCCCCCCCGGAGGAGGACTGTTGGGAGACCATCAGATCGAATGTAGCCTCTAGTTCCATCTCCACTCTAATTAAAGAGAATGCATACAAGATTCTCTACAGATGGTATCTCACGCCTGACAGACTAGCTAAAATGTACCCAACTGCCTCCCCGGCCTGTTGGCGAGAATGTGGACATAGAGGTACCTTCTTTCATATATGGTGGTCTTGCCCTGTCATCGCCTCCTTCTGGGATAAAGTAGCTGCTCTCCTTTCCTCCCTTCTTCAATTCCCTATCCAGAAGAATCCTTGGTCCTTCCTCCTTTGTTACCCTATACAGGATGCTGATGTCCCCTCTGCAAAATTGGCTTTGCACGTTTTGGCGGCAGCTAGGTGCCTGATAGCCAAATCATGGAAAAGTGCAGCGCCTCCCCGCGTCTCTTCTCTAAAATCCTATGTCTGGTTCATTGCTAGCATGGAAAAAAAAAAAAAAATCACTTTTCACCTCCGGGATAGACGATAAGTTTTACCAAATCTGGGCCCCTTTGTTACATCACTGATGTCCCCAATACTTCCCCTCCTGTAGGATGACTCGTTCGTTCCAGATACTCCTGTTCATAATAATCCTTCAGATAAAGTCACTCCTTCTGAGATCTGAGACACCGATCTGTATTATTTTACTAGCACAGCCGACCCCCCCTCCCTCCCGCCCCTTTCCACCTACTGTCCTTTATAATAATAAGGATATTGTCTGTGTCAATACCGTTTTCCAGTTTGTACCACACGTTGCTATGAACAGCAATTTACTAACATGTACTGTCACAGTGATTGCCTTTTCTTTTTTTTCTTTTTTTTTTTACATTATGTATCTATTATCTCCTTGTATGATGGCTGTCACCCACGTTGTTTGAATAAAACAATTTGAGTTATAAAAAAAAAAAAAAGAAAAAAAGAAAAGAAAAAAGGAGTAGATTGGGCTACATCTTTTTTGAAAACAACAACATCATTTTGATGAAACCTTCCTTACACAATCCACATGCTGTCAATCGATGAATAGTCATCTGAAATACCTTACACCTACCTCATATAGTTAAACTTTGAGCCAACTTGGTAACAGTGAAAAATAAAAGCCAACAGCAGTCCATGAAGAACAGATTAAACTTCTATACAGTGAAATGTTAAAGAACATAAACGGTACTTCACCTCTAATACAACATGTTGTGTTACTACATCTCTTTTCCAGATATGTGATCCATTAGCACCAAATAAGTTCCCCTGCACCAACTATTTCCTTTTCTTTGTTGTAGTGGTGGCTCAACCACTCTGCCTTCTAAATACCATTGTGTAAGTATTTCCTCTTCCTCTATTCTCTAATGTCAACAGGACTGGCAACACATTCAATTTCTCTGCCCCTTGATATCAGAAGTGTAAAAATGAAGCCACCATGAGAATCATGGAAGACCTCACAAGTAGCTCACTGAGATGTTGGCAGCTTTTCACGCCAAACTTAGGAAACCCACAGCAGTGCTGCTAAGTGACAACCAAGGAGGGAGAACTAGTATTTTGACCATGAATCATAATGAGAAGATTTGTCACTATATTTTAACAAAAGCGAATCACTTTTTTTCATTTGCTCAATTCTGGCTCTACATGTAGAATAATTAGATAAAAGGTTAAATTGGAATAATTTTAATCTGCTAAGGGAATTGATAGATATTGAAGCTTTCACACAAACATTATTTGCTCACCTTGTGCCTAACTATACCCATTGAAATACTATATTTTGACCAGAAGATTCCACTTTACCTTCCATAAGATAAGCACATTCATCTCCTTAAATATTTTGTTCCATTGGTGGATACGGTAACAAATCCTACCCCAAAAGGTTATAGACCACAAGCACACCATGCAGATTCAGATCAGGGATGGAAACCTCTATTGCTACCTGTTAGCATCAGTAAAAGTATCACCTGCTAATATCTGGACCCACCCCCCAAAAAACCCAGTTGTCATATATAGGTATTGGAACAAATAAATAAATGGAAACAACTGGGTAAAAAAGAGTAATACCGGGCATAGCTATAGCACCCCACAGGCATGGCTCATGCATTCATTAAGCAAATAACATTCATTCATGGTCAGTGTCAATGGACTACCAACAGTGGCGGGCTGGCCCGGGGGGGGGGGCAGATGGCACCCGGGCCGGACAGAAGAATAGTATTTTGGGCCGCCTGGTGGTCCAGTGGTAATGCGATGGAGACAGCCTTTGCGGTCTGTGCAGGGGCTGTCACATCGCGTAGTACTCACAGCAGCCGCATCATTCATTCACAGAACATTGTACTACAGCTTGTAGTACAATATTCTATGAATTGATGCCCCCGCAGTGAGTACTACGCAATGTGAAAGCCCCTGCACAGACCGCAAAGGCTGTCTCCATCGCATCTCGGTAAGAGCTTCAGATCACAGTGTCATGTGACCGCAGTGTAGGCGGGGCTGATGGAGTTCTGTGCAGGACCTGCAGCATTTGTCTATTCCTGGAGTCACTCATATAGAA
The DNA here is from genome assembly GCF_038048845.1 of Mixophyes fleayi. NCBI lineage: Eukaryota > Metazoa > Chordata > Amphibia > Anura > Limnodynastidae > Mixophyes > Mixophyes fleayi. Next base: position 237,918,674 of record NC_134404.1, on the reverse strand, counting down.
AAAGGTAAGAGGAAGGGGTACTGTGATGGGGGAGCTAGCATGTGTGAAGGGAGGGGAGAGGTGGGCATGTGTGACTAAAAGGTGCTGGGGGCAGAGGGGGGCATGTGTGGCTATAGGTGCTGGGGACAGAGGGGGACATGTGTGACTAAAGGTGCTGGATGCAGAGGGGGGCATGTGTGGCTATAGGTGCTAGGGGCAGAGGGAGGGAAACATGTGTGGCTAAAGGTGCTGGGCAGAGGTGGGGTGTGACTAAAGCATGTGGGCAGAAGGGGGGACCTAATTATAAAACGTGGGTTATATATTGATTTAGTGCCGAGATTGTTGTTTTCTAAGTTTTGTAAATTTTATCTACCCATTTTTTTTTTTTTTTTTACCAAATAGGGCAGTGCATCAGGGCCCCTATATATATATATATATATAAAAAAAAAAAAAAAAGATTATATATATGGGCCCTGCAGCCCAGGGTACCCGTCAGAGGCAGCTAAAAAAAAAAAGTTCCTGAAAAAAAGAAGAAAATACTTACCTTGTTCTCAGCTGGCGATCCGGCTCCCTCCCTGGTCTCCTCCTCCGTGCTGCGCTCAGCAATGGATGTCGGGCGGGCGTGATGATGTCACGCCCGACATGCACTGCGGGCGCAGCACGGAGGAGGAGACCAGGGAGGGAGCCGGATCGCCAGCTGAGAGCAAGGTAAGTATTTTCTTCTTTTTTTCAGGAACTTTTTTTTTTTAGCTGCCTCTGACGGGCCCCTTGGGCTACAGGGCCCCCGGGCACCTGCCCATTGTGCCCTATGGAAGAGACGGCCCTGGGGGGCATGTGTGACTAAAGGTGCTGGGGGCAGAGGGGGGGCATGTATGGCTAATGGTGCTGGGGGCAGAGGGGGGGCATGTATGGCTAATGGTGCTGGGGGACAGAGGGGGGCATGTGTGGCTAAAGGTGCTGGGGGCAGAGGGGGGGCATGTGTGGCTAAAGGTACTGGGGGCAGAGGGAGGGAAACATGTGTGGCTAAAGGTGCTGGGCAGAGGTGGGGTGTGACTAAAGCATGTGGGCAGAAGGGGGGACCTAATTATAAAACGTGGGTTATATATTGATTTAGTGCCGAGATTGTTGTTTTCTAAGTTTTGTAAATTTTATCTACCCATTTTTTTATTTTTTTTTACCAAATAGGGCCTCCAATATTCCAAGGATCCAGACAACCAGCAACGGAACTAAAGTAACCAGCAGCCACAAGTGGTGAAAGTGACAAGAAAAGATAGGAGAGAGCAGGACAGTCTGCCAACTGTCCTGAATCTGGTGGTACAGTCCCGAATTTGGGTGACTGTTTCGCTTAGGACAGTTGGGAGGTATGTCCCGCTTCACAGTGTACTGCTTGTGAAGTCAGAACTCTGTGCATCTAACAGTATTGCACACAGTATTGTCTGTGTATTTGTCTAAAATGATAACCATGTTACATCATAGGGGGTTACCCTGTCTAAAGTGCCCAGCCCCCCAGAGCCTTAATCCAGCTCTAGGCCTGGGCATAAAAATATATATATATGGATTAAGCAACACTAAAATAGCCACTTTTTATATAGATAAATATATATTGTACCCAACAAAATAGCAATATATATTGTACCCTTTAAAAATGGACCGCTACTTGTGGACCAGTGCTGTGTGCTTGCCCCCCAGGCTAAAGTCTGCCAGCCCTCCCCTGACTACCAAGCAGTGGAGTAAGGTGATATGGTCAGTGGATTAAAATGTCACGATATACACTCTGACAATTATGACAGATTGTACTGTACTAGGCAGCACATATAGTAGTTGTGCTTTCTCTGGACCTCCCACATGAGCAGTAAAAAAGCAATTGAAATACATCATTTACAGTATGCACTGAAATGATGTGGGCACTACTGGCATTCAGACCTCAAACATCATGTATGTCACGATCTGCCCTTGGAAAAGTGTAAGTTTGCCAATCAAACTGCCATGCAAAGAGGAGCCAGTGCAAGAGCACATAATAATATTGTGCTAACATGGTAGTCAACAGCTTTTCTTTATATCAGCCGATTTGTTATTTGTTTTTCGGATAGTGTTTTTCAAATACCTGTATCCACCCTGTGTTTGCATATCGTGACATTATTAAATATGATATATACACACACACACAACCTGAATTCTTATATTTTTCAATCAACCTCCATTTTACACAAACACAGGATCGTGACAGATGGCATGGACAGCAGCAATTATTACATCAAGAAGGCTGTGCGGAGAGACTAAATATCTATTTTTATCCTCCACATAGATTTCCACCCACCCTCTGTATGTCACATTACACTATTGATATACGACCATCGATCGTGAATCAAACACAAGTATGTCACGTTAATACAATAAGTAGCAATCAAAATATGTTGATCAAGTTAACTGTTGATACAATGTAGAAAATGATGTACAAAACAAGCATAATATATACAAGCAGCCAATCCTCCCACTACCAAGCAGTTACACCTGTGTGATTACAGCGATAGAAAAAAATATAATTGATTAGATATCATGTATGCGCTCTGCCAGCTTGCATTCTCTCTCGCATTGCTTAAGATGACCTATTTGGGTTTGGATGACTACTCACGGTTCAATAACAGGCTAGAATTCTTCTACTCATGTCCTGCTTTCCATATCTCGGGTTCCACTACTGTTGAAATAGCACCTACTCCGCGATTATTTGGCTAACTTAAAATAAGAGTGATCCAGATCCTGGTCGCTCCTCCTCTTCCTGTCTCAGTAGTACAGATTGTGGTTCTACTCAGCTGGTGTGTTTCTGTTATGTTGCACATCTCACAAAATAAAATAAAAAAAAGAATGGTAACTTAGACTATTAATTACACTTTGTTACTAGTATGAAGCCAGTTAATGTAGCATCGGCAACGTAAATAATGGGCTTTAGCTCTTAAATTGTCATTGTATATTGAATGAACGATTAAAAAAACACTGGTTGTGTAAAATAAACATTTCACGTCTGTAGATGAAAATAAGGCAAACTGACGCAGGCAGCAGTTTTTTTGTGAGGGGCAGGGGTGAAAAGTAGCAAACTACAGATCATTAAATAAATGGAAACATCGAATTAGTAGTTTCTATTAGCTAGATCTACATTTTGGTTAAAATTACACTATTTGTATATTTTTTAAGATACACAATGCTAACTCAAGTTTTATTGTAGTTTCTGTTTAGCATTAGTTGTTACACATTTCAGTTTGCGCCTCAGGCAGCAAAATGACTGGAATCACTGGGATACATTCAATTTGTGTGGGCTCAGAATTGTACAGTACAGAAATATGTACTCTGTGTTGGGGCAACATGCTTAGGGCTCTGATCCAGGTAGGCTAACCAGGGGTGTTCCTTTTCAGAATTCAGCTCCATCTGGGCATACCTGTGCATCAAAAGAGACAACTGCTATACCCTGTAGCCTTACCCGGGCACATGATTATTGGGTAATATGCCTGTGCCAAAAGGATAACTACCATAGTAGGAGGGATAAGAGCAGCTATGGTGACTGCAGCAAGAGCCGACCTGCCTACCCTGCGAAAGCCGTATGTGTTTAATTTCACCCTTGAGAGGTTCCTGACTGCAGAGCCGCAACAGGATATTTTAGTGCCCTGGGCAAGAGAGAACACTTGCGGCCCTCCCCCATCTTGGCGGAAGTAGATGCTGCCTCACAACAGTGGTGCACCACTAGGGAGGCATAGTCACCCTACGGTGTGGACATGCCTAGCCTTCTACAATTGCAAGACCATCCTCCAATGTTCTGCTGCACTCTCCTACCTGCTCTCAAGGAGTGACGTCATCACGCCTCAAAACTGTCAGTGAGGAGCGGCGCAGAGAGGAGCAGCACACCGAGAGAAGAAGAGAAGGAAAGACTGAAGAGAAGACAGAAGAAGAGAAGACAGTAATGTTCAAGAAGGACGGGGACAGCAAGGTGGAAAAAGGACAGGGACAGTAATGTGGAAAAAGGAGGGGAACAGTAATGTATAAAAAGGATGGGGACAGCAATGTGGTAAAAGGAGGGGGACAGTAATGTGTAAAAAGGAGCAGGACAGCAATGTGGAAAACGTAGAGGGACAGTAACGTTCAAAAAGGAGAGGGACAGTAATGTGGAAAAAGCAGGGGGACAGCAATGTGGAAGGAGGAGGGGGACAACAGTGTGGATGAAGGAGGGGGACAGCAATGTTGATGAAGAAGGGGGCGGCAATGTTGATAAAACAGGGGGACAACAGTGTGGATGAAGAGTGCGCTCAGTGTGATAAAGGTGCACAGTGTGTTAGAATGAGAAAAAATCAGGACCGCGATTTGTAACGATTTTGAAAACGGCGATTTTGTAAGAAACACATTTACGTCAATTTTACATCAAATTACTGATTAATAAATCAGTGATTTTAAACTCGCTGGAAATTCACAATCGCAGCTTGATACATTTACCCCCAGGTACAAATGGTAAAAGCAATGCAGGATTAGAATGGCAGACAGCTATCAGGAGCAATCAGCACACATATAGGATACATATCACAGGGTAGCTGAACACTTATCTAGGAGACGAAATAATTTTGCATAGAAACTTGCAATTACCAGATCATAAAGGTATTTACCTAGGAATTGCACAGAATCAATGTTCATCAAGCCACATTCCAGATTAACCCTTTCTCTGTTTCCTTGGCCTAAACCAGCTGCCAATCTAGAGAAAGTCTGTTTCTGTAGAGAGTCATAGTTTCTATGTGTTTTCTTAATGGAAATGTCACTCTAGGCTTCTGAGTCTCATATGCCACCATAGCTTAAACAGTTTGTGAGAGACTAGGGGGTAAATGTATCAAGGTCCGATTTTGCAAATCCAGCGATTTTCTCGGGAGAGTTGAAAATCGCAGATGTATGAAGCTGAGATTTCATGTAAAATCGCCAGAGTTGTGCTTCCGTCAAAATCGCTATTTGCAAAATCGCTAGAGATCAAACTCCCGACTGATTGTCATTCCAGCTATACAAGTCTCAAATGGATGAAGCCGCGATTAAGCAAACTCAGGAGAATTTGCTTTAAAACACGCCAGATACAACACGCTGCTTGCTAGCAGCATGTTGTATAAACACATCACTGTTACACTGCATGTCATACTGCTGGAGGTCCCGGCAGCTGTAAAAAGTGTTAAACATAGATCAAAGTGTAAAAATAAAAAGCGTGGGGTCCCGCCTATTTTCACGGAACCAGCACTAGGCAAACCAGCCGGAGTTGGTGGCACTATAGCATGGGGACACGTGGCAGGGATTCTCCTGCCATAATGACAACCAACCCCAGGCTGTTCAGCGCTGGGCTGGATTCCTTAGGGAGTGGAGTCCGCTGAAAAAAATGAGTGGGCCCCCCCAGGGACACCCAGCTCAGTGCTGACAGCACTAGGGCTCTTCCTACACCCCTGGGCGGTGGGTGTAGGGTAATAACGGCGATTATAGATGAAAAAAATAAACAGACACCATTTTGTTTTGTGGAACTACAAGTCCCAGCCAGCCCGGGTGCCATAAATAGTGGGGGCATGCTGCTACTTGTATAACTACAAGCACCAGCATACCCATGGCAGCCAGGGCATGTTGGCATTTGGAGAACCAACATGCCCTGACACCAGTGTCGGACTGGCCTGCCGGGGAGCCGGGGTATCCCCCGGGAGGCCCTGTTGCCTGATAACCCCGCCCTCTTTGTTGGTGAGGCAGAGCAGAGAATTACCGAGTTGCGGTCAGTCTACATATGAAACGGAGACTGTCAAACTAATCCCTGCCTACAGCCAGCACGTGAGAACACTTCCTGCTCCTGAGACAGAGAGGCAGAAATGCTTCACAGTGACACAGATCTCAGATTACTCCTTCTGCTGTAGTTGCAGGCGTCCTGTAGTCATAAAGTTGCCATCCTAACTGCAGTGTGAGTCCGTGTAATCAGTAAGTAATAAATCGTGCAAACTTCTCTAGAGCTCTCCACTGTGTGACCTCGGAGGGAGGGAGATAAATTAGAATGGCTTCATTGCAATATACGTCTTCAGTGCCTCTATAAAAGGATCCTATTGCAGCTGACCAATGAATGGATTCCTAATAAACTAGTAACCAAATTCACTGTTTATATCATGTTCCATGTTTATTTGTTTTCAATCAATTGTGGGACTCTATTCCCTATAGAAGCATATCTTAATCAGAATAAAACACATTCAGACAGTTAGGTCCTTATAGGATTGCATCTGCTATATGCTTTAATATTAATGTTTTGCTTTTGTCCTTTGTAGTGGCATTGGATTATTATTGAGTGTACATTTTGTGGGTAGATCATTTTTTAGAGTCCTGTTTTTATTTGCCAGTGTCTAGAGTGTAATTAGATTTATGTAATATTTTAAATGTGCATATATTTTTATGCTAATAATTTTGTGGTCTCCATAGTGCTTCATGGATATATTAATTTTTAGTCTATACCCTTATATTGTGGTTTTCATATGATGAACGGTTGATCTCTAGTACTGTAGTATAGCATTTGTTTTCTGTGTACACTATGAGGGGAGAGAACACTAACCACAAAGAATGGACAGCACACAAATAGCTGATGATGATTGATTGTATTCAATTCATCCCTCCCCTTTCCCTGTCTCCCCTGTTGCACACAGTGCCCTCCATGCTGCATTTGCTCCCCTTCACTTACTTTCCTATTGACTTCTTTCTTCTCTTCTGTCTTTTCCTTCGCGGCTCCTCACTGCAAATGTCCTCTTTTTCTTTATGGACCATACTAAGGTGCTATACGTTGTCCTCCATGGCCTGACCCCATCCCCTTTAATGACTGACCACAACCCCTCTTACAGTTGGCCACACCCCATTGTAGTGGGCCCCTACCGCTGCATTTCCCCCGGTGGGCCCTTCATGTCCCAGTCCGACACTGCCTGACACCCACGGCTAGCTAGGGCCTGTAGTGTCACAAACCAAAATGTTTAAAAAACCACAACTCCCTCATTAAAACCACTAATATTTATTAAAAATAATAAACCCACAATAAAGACAGTTAACACCCTCGTTTACACCATATATTTTTATTAAAAATAATAAATCCCCAATATACTCACCACTTAAGTTTTCTTCTGTCGTTCAGCAGCTTTTAATCCAAAAATGACTGACACCAAAGTCCAAAATAAATTTGTATCCAAAGTCCGGCTTGTACAAGTCCAAAATAAATTTGTAATTTCCAAAGTCCATGCTTGTAATGTCCAAAATAAATTTGTAACTCCCAAAGTCCATGCTTGTAATGTCACCAAAATATTTTTATCCAAAAGTCCACGCTTGAAATCACTTCAGTTCTTCTTGGGCCCAAAGCCCCCCTTTTTGATTGAAGTCTTCAGCCAGGATGGCCCCATATTGTAAGATCCACGATTTTTCTGTTTTGCATGAAGAAAAAAAATAAAACAGCTGGACCGCCGCAAACAGCTTCTACTAGCTAGAAGCTCCGATACGCAATGAGTTTAGTTCATTGCGCTAGGTCTATTTATAGTATTAGGGGATTTTCTCACGGGCGTGAGAAAAACTTGATTTTCATTTGACATTTTCATGATTCAGTAACCCATATATAACCCATCTGATTGGTTAATTTATGACCTGCTTAGATGCGCTCGACTTCACTGTTTGACAAGGTAGTTATAGATGTTTCCATTTTATTATATTATTTATTTTAGAACAAATTTGTATTTTGTTTCAATTATATTAAATTTGTATATTTTTTCTGGTGACCCATGTAGCATTTTTTAAGTTTTTTTGCAATCTATTTATTTATTTATTTTTATTTACTTATTTGCCGCGCACTGGTTTTTAGTGCTGTAACTTTTAGATATATGAATGCAACACCATGTAACAATGTTTACAGTACTAGTTCAATGCATAATATGAAAGTCAGTACTTTTTGTGTAAATTCATGTGGTGAGGTTGAGTGAAAAGGAAGTATGGGGGGGGGGGGGGTAGTGGTCTTCTCAGAGGCTATCCAGGTATGAAAAGAGACACACACACACACACACACACACACACACACACACACACACACACACACACACTCACACACACTCACACACAGTAGTCTCCCCAATTGTTACTGCTCACACCTGTGGTTGGAGCTCCTGCACAGGAAGTGTTGGGGTCTATTCATCTGTAAATGAAGTGTGTGCTATCTCGAAAGGTCTTAAGTCTAAAAACTAGTTCAACCACTCTCCAGGTTTAGACAAAGACATACTAGCTCCATGCCATATATGATGAGGTAGGAGAGTGTGATCCAGGGCATCACTGAATCTAGGTAAGGATCAGAACTATTACCCAAAATGGCTGATAATTTACTTGTGGGGATTCAGGTAATCGCTGGATAAAAATGTAGAGTATTATAATCTTTATCAATTATCCTACGGAAAATCCATATGGGGATTTTGCAGCTTTCTGGTCTGTAATTACCTGCATGATGTCTTCAAAAGACGTCTCCTCATTAAGCTGGTTAGCTACTGAGCAAGATAGTCTGGGCAAACCCGTTTTGTAGAGGAAACTATCGATAACATCATCTGATGGCCAGGTAAGGAGCACTGTTCTAGATTGTATAATATTGAGTAAGAGGATGGAAATTCTTGTTGAATTACTATGGAAATATTTGATAGTTGCTATTTGAGGTTCTAATTGCTATAATTTTATTTTGAGCTATATTTCTATTAGTCTGGAGGCCAGATATTTATCTCCCTATCTCCTTTATTCCTAGAAAGTTTGCTTTAACTATTTCTGTTTTTTTACTTATTCAACTCTGTCCTTACTCTACCAAGTTTAACAAAAATGATCAGGTCTAGGGTTTGTTTGTATGCCAGATACTGTAATTGAATAGATAAGGCCAATTGTTTAGCAAGTTTATTTTTCTTAAGTCTATAGGCCATGCCGATCAGATGCCCTCTAATTATCGCTTTTAGGACTTTCCAGGACACCATTGGGGAAGTCACTGGGAGATCAGCAAGCTGGAAATACTAATCAGAGGGTTTGAATTTGTAAATTGAATGTAGTATCACGGGGGACCTATTCATTAATCCTCCAAGTAGAAGTAAAAATCAGGATGCTAAATGAAATATGTCTGTGGATAGAGTCACATGGTCTATTAATGCTTACTGTAATTTTAGGGTTACATCAGGGCTAAGTAGAATCATGTCAATCCAAGAATAAGAGTTATGACCATTTGAAAAAAAATGTATATTCTATTTTTGCAGGTTCCTTAACTATCCAGGTTTTATACAGATGAAGTGTAAGAAGGTTTATTAAGGTTTTTATGACTCAATGTCTGTTCTGTTGGAGGAGGCTCATATTGTTCTATCAATACTATTATTCAATACTACGTACAAATCCCCAGTCTTAATTATTTATTCTTTCACTGCTTAGAATTTTTTTTATTTGTTTTAGCAAAAAAATAATGCTGATTTTAATTAGGGCTGTACTTTTACTGTGACAAAACGGGGGATCCCAGCTAGTCGCTACAAAGACTAAACAGATGGAATCTTTCTCCCGTCCATCACGGTCCTAGATTGTCTAACATCAGATGCCCCTATGCCCCCCCCCCCAGATGTTACCCTTATTATATAACTTGGACTACATGTATTGTTTCAGATTATCTGTATGAATTTGAAGAACACTGTACTAACTGTGTATCTCTTTGTAATCTTCATCATAACTGTATTGTTAGTGTGGTTTAAGGGCATGCTGCAAGCAGTAATGCAATCACCCAATACCTCTTCCACTTAATTGACATATCCCAGGGGATGGGGTGTGTAGGGCAACATAGCTTTTGTTCAGAGACAGAATGTAAGAATGAAAGTTGTTATCTCTACAGGAATTGTAAAAGTGGGGTCTGGGAGAAACCAGATAGGTGCCCAGCTTGAAAAACAGTTTATGAGTTTTCTGCAGACTTGGACTAGGGTCCACTCCTTCCAGCTGCAAGGAACCGGACATCCCACACCCGTGCTTGAGATTTTTCGATACCATGTGTGCTTGCCTAAAATGAGGAAATGCAAATCCAGTTACCACTTGCTGTGGTAAGGCATCTGGGAATATTGCATTGGTGGAAATGAAAGATCCATCCATCCAGGTGCACAACAGAAACTCATAGAAGGACTCTAGCTCTGGCAAGGCCCCCCAGCTCTGGCAAGGCCCCCCCTCTCTTTAATTATACTGGGGTAACTCAGGCAATGTGGGTGCAATATGGTTTTAATTCATCAGTCTGATAAATTATATGTTGCTACCTTTTTATGTGATGTAGATAAATGTTATTTGACTAGATGCACTGTATAACCATTGAATAAAAATAATAGTTGATTCCTGGTACACCTGCCTAGGTGTGAACCTAATTCTGACTAGTGCAACAGTGTGGTAGTAATATGGGTGCATGCTGCCATTAGCTAAAAGCCTGTAATTCCAGCGCGTTCCACTGAGGCAACTTTTTCCCTGAGCCATGACATTTACTAAGGTGCAAATAAGGTTATTTAAATTACCTATAATTATTAGGTGTCCACCGTCATTATCTTTATGTATCTTATGTATCTTTATCTTCTCTGTAAGTTCAAAGTTATGTGATAAGCTATCAGTAGTCCAACTGCTATTTTTTCTGTTTGGCATCGCATACATGGATTCAGTTTGTGCATGCCCTTGACTTCAGTTTGGGGTGTAAATGTTGTGAAACATATTTCTTGTAAAAAGACTAGGGGGTAAATGTATCAAGGTGTGATTTTGTAAATCCAGCGATTTTCTCGGGAGAGTTAAAATGCACAGATGTATGAAGCTGAGATTTCATGTAAAATCGCCAGAGTTTTGTTTCTGTCAAAATCGCTAAACTGTCAGAGATGACCTAAAACGGGTCCTTTCTCCTGAACTCCGGCTGCTATACCTTGTGGGTATCGATCGATAGAGAGACAGACAAGTTCAGATATTAGGCTGAAACTCCATCTGGTTCTGACCAGCCCTAAGTCAGAGTAGCTTTATTTATACATAGTTACACAGAAAAAGGGAGATAAGGAATACAAGGTTTGTGAAGGCAGCTTGTCTATGTCAGCAGTTTGTGGGCATGATGAAAAGCAGATGTTCTTATCTCAGTCACGTAGGCCTCAAGTGGGGGTCGTGGGTTCCTGGTACAGAGGCTGCTTGATGTGCACATTCTTGAGAAGAGACATGTTGACGAAGAGAAAAGAAATGTAAGGCAAAGGTCATAGAGTATGATCTGCAAGCTGCAGATTATTCTTCTTTCAGCAGTAATTATACAAAATGCATTACTTCAAGAAGTTCATAAAATGTATATCTCTCACAATAGTGAACCTGGTATTTCCAGCAACATCCTCTTTACTTGAGATGGACTTTGTTCTATAACAGTAGAGTGTAACATTAACCTTTGAGATCATGCATTTCCTAAGTCTTTAACAAATTTCTGACACTTTGCCAACTCTTTTCTAGGATCTGGAAATTCAGTCATAATGGAACGTAATTCTGATCTAGTCCAAGGACAATGCATTGTTACATTTCTTTTTTTTTTTTTTCAAAACATTTTTATTGAAGATGTCCAGACATCAATCATACATTAAAGTTTGTTTCATAAAGAAAGAGAGGCATTCAATTGTAGATACAATCAATATACATGTACATAGATATTGTTACATTTTTTATGGATTCTACTTGGGGAGGTTTGACAATACCTCACTATATATTTTCCAGGATATATAAATCTGATATTAACACATTATAGGACTGTATCATGGAGCAGAACAATACTACAATATAATAACACTTGTGATGAGAACAAATATATCACCCTCCCTCAATGAGAGGAGTGTTTACAACATTACAATTGCCCCTCCCCCAACCCATCATCATGATGCGGAGGGACCAGAGGAAGAGGACAGACCCGCCCCATCATCTCATACAAGAATTGGAGGGTCTCGGAGAAGCACCCTTGTTTCATACCACAGTGTCTGGTGAAAGCATTCATAAAGATGGTTTCGTAGTTGGGAGAGTAGGATATCAATGTAACTTTCCCAAATCTCAAAAAATTTACGAGTTAGGGTATTCTTCTGGAGAGAAGCCTCCAGCCAGTCCATTCTCAGGAGAAAGTACATCTTTTCTTTAAATAAATCAAGTGTTGGAGGGGTGTTCTGGATCCACATATGGAGGATCGATTTCCTAGCCGCTGCAGATATTGCCATAAGTAACCTTCTTCCTCCTACAGAGGTTCGTGTATCAGGGGGCAAAATACCCAGTATTGCCCATTCAGGAGTGAGTGGCAAATAATTCACTAAATCTGCAGTTGCAAACCTCCATACCCGGGTCCAGAAGGCCCTGATTATAGGACATGCCCATAAACAATGATATAGATCTGCTTGGGTTTCACCACATTTAGGACATCAAGAGTCAGCTGAAAGACCAATAATGTTTCGACGATGTGGTGAGAGGTAACCCCTGTGGAATATATTAAGAAACATCTCTGCATATATAGAAGCTGGGAAAAGCTTTATCAAAGTGACCAATCCTTTCAACAACACCTTTCTGTTAATTGGGGGAAATGGCGCAACCATCCACTCAGGCCCGAATTTATTTTAGTGTGATCTATTATTGTTCTCAGAAAAGCATAGTTGAACGAGATCGCTCCTCTTTTGGGGGAAACAGCTAATAATAAAGTATCAAGAGGGTTATCCCAATCCACTGATGAGAAGAGCGATATCACCCCTCGGACATAATGCTGAGCCTGAATGAAGGAAAGACCACATGGACCCAAAAATGGGAACAATTCCAGTGCCTCCGCGTGACGGAGTGGCTTTCTCCCAGTCCTGCTCAACAACTGTCCCACTGTCTGCAGCCCTTCCCTCTCCCACATGGTAAAGGGGCGAGCCGCCATGCCGTTCTGAAACGCTGGGTTTTTGATAAACGGTAAATGTATAGATTTATAGGGATTAAGATGAAGTTTATGTCTCAAAATATGCCAAATTTTCCTAACTGAAACAATAAGAGGGTTTTCAAGAGTATGAGGGGGCAGCTCCTGGTCATGTAGGTGAAGAAAAGCCTTTAAATGAATTTCCGAAAGAAATTGTTTTTCTACTGCTAAATTGGTAAAGGTGCTCTGATCCATTAACCAATCCTTCAAGTATCGCAGTTGAGCTGCATGACTATATTGTGCTATGTCCGGGAAATTTATGCCTCCATTAGACCAGGGTTGCTGAAGTTTAATAAGGCTAATCCTGGGGCGCTTCTTTTTCCAAATAAATTTACGGAAGAGATAATTAATTTTTTGAGCGTCTTTTTGTGTTAGAAGGAGTGGTAATGTTTGTAGTGGATATAGTAATCTTGAAAACGATATCATCTTCAGGAGGTTTGCTCTGCCAAAGTAGGATACATTGAGTCGTTCGCAACCTTCTAACTCCCTTTGCATGTCCGTTATGACTTTGCTAATATTAAGATTGTAGAGTGTGGCCATGTTCTTTGGGAGTCGGACCTCCAAGTATGGTATTGACCCATTTGCCCACTGCAGCCCAAGTGACCGAGCCCACTGAGGCTCCGCTGGACCTCTCCCCAAATATATTGCCTTTGATTTTTCAAGGTTTATTTCAAAACCTGAGACAGACTGTCACTCACCGGAGTGTGAGTGCCTCCACTCTGGTACGTGGTGCTCCATCTTTCCCGCTCACACATGTGTGGAAACGCGGCCGTCCGCCATCCTGTCGCACTGGGCATGCGCAGGTCCCTTTAACAACTACACCTGACCACTAATGTGATTGATGGATCAATCACCCCTCCCTACTTAAGGCACCTGCAGCCTTAGGTAGTGGCCTGATCTTGAAGTCTCACTCCCAGTGAACTTCTATAGGTGTGTGCAGTTTCCAAACTGCTTCCAGCTCTACTCCTGTGTGCAGTTTCCAAACTGCTTCCAGCTCTACTCCTGTGTGCAGTTTCCAAACTGCTTCCAGCTCTACTCCTGTGTGCAGTTTCCAAACTGCTTCCAGCTCTACTCCTGTGTGCAGTTTCTAAACTGCTTCCAGCTCTACTCCTGTGTGCAGTTTCCAAACTGCTTCCAGCTCTACTCGTGTGTACAGTTTCCAAACTGCTTCCAGCTCTACTCGTGCTTCAGCTTCCACGCTGCTCCCTGCTCAACTCAGCGGCGGTTCCCATACCGCTACAATGCTTCACTTCTCAGCTGATTCCGGATCTACACAACTGGGTATGCTCTACTGACTATTGACTATTGCCTATTGCTTGCATACCAGTTGTATCCATTGTTGTTTGCTGCACAGGGTACAAGTACCCATATAGACTGTGTTACTGCATTGCTTCATTTAGGACAAGCTTTCACTCAAGCTACGATATCTCCTCACGCTACTACTTAGCGTAATTGTGCATATCTGCTGTGACCAGCTTCTCCTCCCTGCAAGGCATCTACTCCATACAGACTATTCATTGTGCCTTCCATCTCTGCCTCACAAGACATTGCTCTTCTCGCGCTGTTTCCATACAGTCACAGTTTGCCTTTCAACTTCACTCTCCTGCACCTGGACAAGTCCTCATTCCTTCTCACAGCAGTGGTACAACTTGCTGCATGCAGACCATTGACTTCCCTGCTACCTACCCGCACCTGGACAAGTCCTCCTATCACAGCGGTGGTACAACTTGCTATACGCAGACCACTGACTCTCCTATTACCTACCTACACCTGGACCAGACTCCTCACCATAGCGGTGGTACAACTTGCTGAACGCAGACCACCGACTACTCTGCTTCCTACCTGCACCAGTACTATTCTTCCCATCACTGCAGTGGTACAACTTGCTGTACGCAGACCACTGACTCCTCCTCTACCTACCATCACCTATCCACGTCCACTCCTCGTGTCTATATTATCTTCAGCCTCCAGTTTACTGCTCTAAGTCGCTGACTTTCCTCTAACCATAGCTGCAAGTCGCTGACTTCCTCAGACTATCTCTACTTTCCTGCTGTTGTGTCGCTCCAATCATTCACCTGCCTGCTTTGAGGTGCGTGCCATAACCCCGCCTCTCTAGCAGAGTTCCATCTGGTGAAACTCAGGTAAGCAACTCCTAGTGCCCGTGACACAGACCCTATTTCCATAATTTTCTCCATCAGTGGACCCAGACAAGACTGTGGGTTTGAGATATGAAACAGAATATCGTCGGCGAATGCTGTAATTTTTGTGCACTCTGTGCCAACCGAGATACCATTCATCCAGAGCCACTGCTGGATCAATCTTAGCATTGGGTCTAGCGATAAATTAAATAACAGTGGGGACATCGGGCATCCTTGACGAGTGCCTCTCGACATCACTAATGGGTCTCCTAATAATGTATTAATAATTAGAGACGTTGATGGGGTCTCATAGAAATAATTTATTGTTGCTATGAAATCTTGACCAAACTCCCTTTCCTTCAGCACAGCTGATAGGAAAGACCAGGACACTGTATCAAATGCTTTATGAGCATCTAAGCTGAGAAGCATGTTGGGTGAGCGGGGGTCTTGAGAAGAGGCAATTATTGAAGCTATTGCAGTACGAATACCGCGTACCGAATGGCGTCCGTGTACAAAGCCTAGCTGATGTGAGGTTAACAGGGAGGGCAGTATTGTTTGGAGGCGCTTGGCCATTATACGGGAAAGAATTTTAAAATCCAGGTTTAGCAGAGTTATAGGGCGATATGAAGACATTGACACAGGGTCCTTGTTTGGCTTAGGGATTAAAGTAGTGTATGCCTGGTTAAAAGATGGGTAATGAGGGCAATGACGGTGGATAGTCCGATATAGCTCCAGTAGGGTTGGTACTATCTCTACTTTCAGTAGTTTATAATATTCCCCCGTAAATCCATCTGGGCCAGGAGATTTATGAAGCTTCAGATCTGAAATAGTATCCAAGATCTCTTGAGATGAAATTTCTGTATTTAGTAATTCCTGTTGTTCAAAAGACAGCTTTGGCAAATTAGCTTCTTGCATTATTTCACTCAGGAGTGCATCATTAGATGGGGTAGCTGTGTATAGCGTCTGATAGTATTTTAGGAAGGCTCCCGCTATTTCTTTAGATTTAGTGAGGGGCAGTGGAGTTTCTGGTGTTTTGATAGCCACTATATGACTTTTACGTCTAAATGGTTTTGAGAGATTCGCCAAAAGTCTACCAGTTCTATTACCCCACCTATAGTATCTATTTTTTGTGTAATCTATTTTAGACTGAGCTTGGGTCAGAAGGAAATTTTCTAATGTTTGTTTTGCCTGTTTATAGCTAGCGTATGTTATATCTTTGGGATCAGAGAGATAGGCATTGTACTGAGTACGCATTGTCCATGAGAGGGATTGGTAGAGTTTGTTCGATTATTTTTTCCGGTTGGCCATATACGCTATTATATTCCCTCGTAAGACTGCTTTAGATGCCTCCCAGAATATTATAGGGTTGTCAAAATATTCGATGTTATTGTCTTGGTAATCCAATCAGTGGTATTGAAGATGCTGTTTAAAATTCTCAGAGGTATATAAATAAGATGGGAATCGCCAAGTTGAATTCCGTTTTCCTTCTAAGGGCAGATGGAGCGTTACTGTTATAGGGGCATGGTCAGATATAAGTATAGGGCCAATATCAGTCTTAAGGACTTCAGTTACTAAGGAATCAGCTAATAGTATGTAATCAAGCCTGGAAAAAGAATTATGCACTCCCGAGTGAAATGTGAAAGATCTATCTGAGGGATTTAGTAGCCTCCACGGGTCTGTGAGATTATGTGCCATTTTTAGAGTAGAAATTTGATTCCATATTTCCGATCTGAGGTTTTGGGGAACAGGATTTTTATCCACTGTTGGATCATCTACCACATTGAAATCACCTCCTATTATTAAATTTGGCGTTTCTCTTGAGAAGACCAATTGGGATATAGAATGGAAAAATTATTTTTGATTTACATTGGGGGCGTATATATTTAAGAGCGTATATTTATAATCATGGATTTGGACATCAAGTAGTATATATCTGCCATTTTTAACAATTATCTTGTCCGAAACAGTATAGGACACATTCCTCCCGAACAACACGGCCACTCCCCTGGACTTATTTTTGTATGGGGCAGATATGCATTCAGCAATCCAAGTATCTTTAAGGCTAGAGTCATCCCCCGCTTTCCAATGCGTTTCCTGCAAGAAGATGATACCGGGCTTATAATGCTTAAGGTATGTTATAACTTTTTTTCTCTTTATAGGGGTATTTAAACCATCTACATTCCATGAAATTACCTTCAGGGGTGGGGGAGGACGGGGAGATGAATCTATGTCAGAATGTGTAAACGGCATGGTCAGCCTGCCCCCCCACCCGGGGATTGGTTACTTACAAACTGCAGTCCTTCTTGGTGTGTTTTGAAGATGACAGGAAGCAGATGCGTCTCCAGCCCCTCAAAAAGATTCTGGTCTCCTCCGCACCCCCCATACATTTGCAAATTTAAGATCCCTGTACATGTTAAAAAAAATAAAAGCATTATTGTCTGAACAATCTTCATCCACCATTTTCTATTTTTCCTATTTTCCAATAACAAGCTAGGGTAAATCCCAGACATGTAGTCGGGACTCATCCTTGAGGACGTGAACATTTCAATAACTTTGTTATTCATAGTCAAAACGAGAAGAAATGTAACTATTATATTAGTGTAAAACATAACACAACCTATTGACATAGAAGAGGCACAATATTAATTAGAATGGCCAAAAGTCTAGAGTGCTAACTGTGTGATAATGTCTCAGCGGTGAGGGGACACTCTGTCTCCAGTTGGAGTCCCTTGTGATGGTGACTTATGTAAGAAGTATCTAGTGGCCTCTGCTGGGTCTTCAAAGAACAGGGTCTTTCCATTTTCTACTACTCTAAGTTTGGCTGGGAAGAGTAAAGCAAAACGTTTATTGTTGTCTATCAAGTGTTTACATACAGTTGAGAACTCCTTGCGTTTTTGTGACACTATAACTGAGAAGTCTTGGAATATTAAAATTTTTGTTCCTTCGATAATCAGTGACCCCTGTTTTCTATATGCCCCAAGAATCGATTCTTTTGCTCTATAGTCTAGAAATCGGGCTATAACTGAACGAGGTCTGGGTCTGTCTCCCTCTCTTTCTTGACCAATTCTATGCGCCCTTTCAATTTGGGGTTTCTCCATTGTTTTCTCGAGTTCTAGCGCCAGAGGAATCAGAACACTTAAGTAATGGGTAAGTTGTTGACCTTTAATTGTCTCTGGGATACCTATGAACTGGAGATTGTTTCTCCGGTTCCTGTTCTCCTGCTTATCAATCTTATCCATTAGTTGTTGTAAAATTTGAGTGTGACCTTCCACCTTGCCCTCTAACGTTTGGTTTTTATCTTCTACATCACTAGTACGTTGTTCCAACTCGGCGATGCGAGTTGTATTAGCCGCAATAGTAGATAGAACACTCTCAACCGTATTATGCAGAGCCTGAAACTTTTTATCAATATGAGGCCTGAATATGGCCGAGAATTCCATTGCCGAGATGGAAGGAGAGGTGTTCTGCGATAAGGCCCCTGTGGGGTCAGGATTATTTGATTGGGCAGTATCTGACGGTGAAGGGGATGAGGGAGAGGGGACAGGTTTGTTAGTTTGTGATTTTGGCTTTCCCATTGTGGAGTGAGAAGCTTTGGATACACTTATCCCTGTTTTTTGTTTATGTAAGTATCTTTCCATAGGATGAAAAAAATAACTGGAAAAGGAAAGACCCCGTTAAGGTGGTGTGTCTAGGTTGTCAATTTTCAGGTAAAAGTTTACATTTACTTCTCCCCTTAAGCGGTTACATTTACATTTCTTTGAATGAATGAGTTATTAGATATAGCTATATTACCTTAGTATAGAAATTTACATTGCCTTCTTTTGTCAAGAGGCTACATGAAAGGCAACATTTATATTATTTAGTTAAGCAGTAGGTATACGGATGTTTCTGTTGCAGCTTTTTAGATTTCAGGTTGTACAGTTGCTCATACAGTTAAAACACTATATACTGACTTGAAGATATTTGGCAACTATTGCCACTAGGTGGCAGTAGATTCACAGTTTATATAGATTATAACCTGTTTAAGACTGCTTTATAAAAATTTATCACGTTCAGTATCAGTATGAAATTTAGCAGTTATGCAAGATATTACAACTTTACAATTAAGTAATACTTTTCTGAATCATATACAATCGATTGCCCACAATAAACCTGGACCTGGTTATCCGGAACTCAGCCAGAGGGTCCAGCGTCTCCAGCCTGCACTACCAATACTCTTCTCCGGTAAACGAGTGTGCCAGGTGGTATTAAACTATTAGGCAAGTTTATTGCAGGTATAGCTCTGATCTTTGCTGCTACAGTGTTATGCACAAGACAAACTTTTTCTGCTTAAAACAGCAGGGAGCAGGGCGCGCCACTGCTATGTCTGTTGTGCTTGCCCCTTGGAAGTTATCCGCTGCCTCACCGCCGGCCCCTGCTCCTGGGGTCTCACCCCTCTTAGCTGCCACTCTGTCTTCACCGCCAGGTCCAAATCCACCTATACAGCCGTCAGTGCCGTATGGTGTCCTTCTCTCCTCTTGTCTGGTCGGTTACGGCACCTCCCGCCTTGTTCTCTCTCCCGGGCTCGCCGAGTGTTTCACTCATTGTTGCAGCCTATCATCCACTGCCAAAGCCAGATCCGTTGGCTCAGAACCCAGGTAAGTGTCAGCGCTTTCAGACTTCCCCAGTAGATCTATATGCACAGAAGCAGGGCAAGGGGTTTCGCGCCAAAGCCTGCAAATGTCTCCGCCACGTGTATGAAAAGTCAGCGTGGCTTGTTCTCAGAGCCTGACTCCGGGGATGTGTCGCAGGTGAACTCCGTGCATCCAACCCGGTCCTCTGCACTTCTGGACTTAATTTCAGCCAAGTCCCACTGGTTTTGAAGTGCAACAGACCGCCAATGCCAACAGATGGTAATCTCTTGAACGGAGCTCGTCTAAAAAGCGGCCATTCCAGATGCCCCGCCCACCGGAAGTCATTGTTACATTTCTTAAAGGAACTACACCATCCTTATCCGCCTTCCCATTGGGAACTGATATTGTGCGGACTGGATACGTACCCACTGATTCACTATCTTCAGGGTTAGCTACTTCAGTACTTTGAATATTGTCTCTCCTAGTGGTCACAGTACTCTCACCTATCTCAGCCATTGCCCCCTATCCATACTTACGCTGAACCTCTAACATATTAACAGCATGGGCAATGGCTGAAATTACCGTGGGTTCATCCTCTTCTTCAGAAACACTTGATTTAAACTGACTTAAAACAGGATATAACTTAGCAATTTCCTTTTTTTCATTTTTAATAATGGCTGTACTTAATCCCCCCGCCACATAGGGTGGCGGCGGCGCGCTTGCGCTGCGTTCTCCACGCTTCTCAACGGCTACTTCCGTTGTGCACGCGCTTTTCGCCACGCCTACTTCTGCTGTGCACTTGCTGCTCTGCCACGTTTTGCCTTCCATTTTCCACAATTTTAAACAGTCGTTATGTTTATTTCTGACTTAATCAACCACACTTTATCTTTTACGTTATTTAGTACCTCTGCATTAAAACTCCCTATTGTTGGGAAAGGCCTAACACACTCTTTGGTCATCTCGACCCACGTGTCACAATACGCAGTTGCGTAAGCACCATATTTCTTACACATAAGAAACCGTGCTGAACCAATAGGCCCTTCCTTAGGCAGTACACTGGCCATTTCTAGCGTATGCTTAGCACCCATGTTGAACAGTACCAGTCTATGCAGACCACACTTCCAAAAACACTTTCAACCCTTTGCTACAAACACTCTACCGCTAGAGATCTCTTACTGGCCGTGGACGTATTTGCTCAAGCTGCGTCCACTTGCTTCCTCTCGTACCAAACGAGGACCCCTAACACAGAAAATATCACTGTGGGACCCAAGGGCTATCAGCTCCTCGATACCCTGGCTAAACCACAAAAATCTGTTGAGTTTATTACAACTGGTATTAATATTATTATTACTATTATTAATTTTTATTTATAAGGCGCAACAAGGTGTCCGTAGCGCCGTACAGGGACAAACAAATTACAATACAATGGGAGACAGCACAGTACAGTAAACAGTAAGCACAGTAACTCAATAAGCTCAATGCACAGCTACAACTGGTAGCACAAAGTCGATACAATCAACCAGCCTTTCCAATGTAATTCCTCCTCGCTGCCTTCCCAAGTTACAATTACAGCTTTCCTTGCCGTGCGGTCCGATCGCAACGCTTACAAATACTAACTATGAATAAACGTTGCGATTACTCTTGGGAGCGCGCGCGAAAACTTCCTTTGTTTTCGCTCCCGGTATACCTGCCCCGTATACCGTCCTTCAGTTGGGCAACCTGCCTCGTCAGACAGCAACTGAGCACCTCAACAATAAACAGTGTATCTACGTTACAAAATCACACACTATACACCTTTTCTGCGCAGAAAATCAAAAGTTCCCAACAATAGTAATAATGTCTCAGAGGCTTTCACAAGTAATTATCCTATGCACATATAATAACTATCAAAACGATTGTTTAACCACATGGCAAATCTACCGGAAGTTCACATACGCTAAGCAGGAAGTACACATACGCTATGCAATACAATATATCAAAACGCAATATGACAGAAAAAGAAACAGTTTTCTCTTTTGTCCCTAGATTCTAGTTAACGCACCTCCAGATTATGCAAAACGGACATTCGGTTTCACAACAAAGAGTAAAATTCAGGTTTTGAGCACATTGCGTTCTTACCCGTGTATGACGCGTCTCCACCCTTTGTTGAGGAACCGAAATCCGTTGGTCTTGCATATCGCCTGGCAACGAAACCTCCAAACTCACAAGCCCCCAAATTGTTAAGAGCGTTTTGTCGCTATCCAATAACGATTGGCGAATCTCGATTTGTGTTTCCAACGCACAAAGATTTATTCTCAAAAAGTACCAGAATATATTCAAGTGAAATAATAATAAGTACAGCCGTTACTTATTGCAGGCGCTCTGGATCCAGTGAACAGTCATTCAGTCCTGAAGTCTGTGGACAAGATGTCTGAACACTAGATGAGGAGCTGCTGCTTATACACACACAGAGATACAGTAAAACCTAAAGAATCCAAAGGTGGGGGTCATCTCTCCAGGGTATATGCTCCGATCTTCCCGCCAAGATTCATAGTCTTAATAGTCCATAATTCCCTAACATTAATAACTTGCGTATGCACTCTGCGATCCCTTCACAGAGTGAACCGGACAGTCGCAAATGTAAAGGGGATTAATATGATACCACACATGACATGATTCCTTCAACCTGTACCATATGTTTTACTGATATGCATATAACTTATAATATTACACATAAACACTACTATATTTCGACATAAATAACTATGTGTTGCAACTACCATTAATGTGTACTATTTTACAAATGTGTGTGTTGGTGCGAATGTATGTAAAGTAATAAATACTGTTGTTGCCACGCATTGCGACTGCGTACGCCCTTCCATGCCGTAGCGTGCCATACGCATCTTTTCAGACAAAGACAACAAAGTTTGCTCGATTTTAATTGAAATGACTTTATCCAATTTGCTGACTTCGACACCCCCCTTGTTGCTTGAAGTCTTCTTGTCTTCAGCCAGGAGGACCCCAGATTTGTAAGATCCACACTGGAACATGCTTGTGTCAAAAAAAAAAATTGAAGAGAGCTGCCGGAAACAGCTTCTACAATGTAGATGCTCCGATACGCAATGAACTTAGTTCATTGTGCTAGGTCTATTTATAGTATTAAGGGATTTTTCCACACTGTCATGGGAAACCCATAATACTATAAATAGACCTAGCGCATGAACTAAGTTCATTACGTATTGGAGCTTCTACATTATAGAAGCTGAATCTGACCTGGTAATCCTGTGCATCTGTAATTTTGATCTTGACCTGGCAATCCTGTGTTTCTGCAAACCCTGAATTCTGATACCTGTTACCTGTGGCTAGTTGTGTTTGTTTCTCTAGCAATAAGGACTTCATCCAGGTTTGTTACAAGTAAAGTATAAGAGCTGATACTCCATCAAGTGTCAGCTTTAACAGATGACTATTTAGTGTGCTTAGTCACTGTAGGTTATTCTCTGATGTTCAGTCTCTGAGGTTTTGTAGGAGACCACTTGGTATTTGAAGAAGATACCTCTGTCGAGTGGTCTGGAGTGGAAAGGCCCTGTTTTGGAAGACGTCTGTGAGATTCCGTCAATGTCTTAGTGGAGTGTAGTTAGTTTTGAGATAAAGGTGATAAAATGCTTACGTTCTCTTATGTCCTGAAAAATTTACAAGAACCACT
The DNA here is from genome assembly GCF_038048845.1 of Mixophyes fleayi. NCBI lineage: Eukaryota > Metazoa > Chordata > Amphibia > Anura > Limnodynastidae > Mixophyes > Mixophyes fleayi. Next base: position 237,895,286 of record NC_134404.1, on the reverse strand, counting down.
CTTTATATTCAATAGTTTCATGTTTACAGACCTCACGTAAAATTGCTTCCTTCGAAGTGAGCCATTCTCAGACTATGGCATTCTAGTTGACAGATTGAAAAATGTTCTTTTTAGGTATTGGTCTAGTGATGAAATCTCTACATCTTTGAAGTGCAGGTTGTTATGATTTGCCCAGTCTTGGTTCCTGGTCCTCCTGTTGTTCTTAGAGGCAGAGCATAGCTTGTTTTAATTACTAAAGCTCTCTTCCATCTCCTGAAAGATGATCACTTTGTCCATTTTTGTTTCTAAATGGTCAGCTCAACTTCTGATTTCTTTTATGTCTGACTTAAGGTAGTTGATAGCTTGGTGGACCTTAATTTGTACTGACATCCACATTCAATTCACTTCATTATGCAGAGATTATAAATCTTAACAGGTCAGTAGTGGCAGGCCTTCCTCATCAGGATCAGAGTCCTCTTGAGTTTGAGGGGAATCACCTCTGTCCATTTTTGAGTCAGAGGAGATACATTTTCAAAAATAGGAGGTCATTTCAGCACCTCCAGGCTTTTCTTTTAATTTTGGCATCTTTCAAGAAGAAAGTGGGGTTTCTCAAACTCTAAGGGGTATATTTACTAAACTGCGGGTTTGAAAAAGTGGAGATGTTGCCTATAGCAGCCAATCAGATTCTAGTTATGATTTATTTAGTACATTCTACAAAATGACAGCTAGAATCTAATTGGTTGCTATAGGCAACATCTCCATTTTTCAAAACCGTAGTTTAGTAAATATAGCCCTAAGGGTAATATCAGGCTTCTTTAAGTGTGGCAGATGTCATGCGTGTCAATTCATGAAACAAACTAAAAAGTACAAGGACCGTTATATTAAAACTTGGCAGATCACACAATTTCTTAATTGCAATTCTCCGAATGTTATCTACTGCCTAATCTGTCCTTACAATCTACTTTATGTAGGCATGACAAGCAGACCTTTCAAAGTAAGAGTATTAGAACATGTTGGTAATACCAGGAGAGCGAGCCAAGATAAGGATAATTTCAAACAATTGACAACCGTAGCTAGGCACTTTTTGATATGCCCTAATACTGACCCAAAATGCTTAAAGGCCTTTACTATGGAACAAATTATATTAGGTCTGAGAGGAGGCGATATTCAACGAACTTTTGAGGTTAGGAGCACAAAAGTTTTTCCTCATGGACAGTGTAGCTCTCCATGGTTTAAATGATTCTAATAATTATATGACATATCTGTAAAGGATCCTATTATATCTGGATATATACAGATCTATGGATTATAAATTATTCAATTATGGTTTAGAGGGCTATGGAATTTGAGAACATGTTACCTATCCAGTGTAATATAATACAGTATAATTATCCGTATAAGTTTAATGTAAAATACCACGTTAGCAAACAATAATTTACTATACACATAATGTGAAATATTACTTCAGTTAGTAATAATTTGGTAATTAATCAGACTACAGATTATCTTAATCGGATAGACCACTTAATATCATGTTTTAATTTAGTTTCATCATTATATAATAGTTTCATGTTTTTGTACAATCACAAATTCCACATAGTAAACACTACATACAGCTTTGTTTACAACATGATTAGCAGTTCTTCTCTTTAGCATATCTTATTCGGGAATGCATCTGTATATCTTATTGTTTATCACCTTTGACCCTTAGGGTCTTTATTATTCGACTTTTTATTAAGACATCAATTGATGTAATAGTATCTATGGTCTAATGAGAATCACGACACTCAGTCCTTATTGTTTCACTTTTTGCTAGGACAGTGGTTGATAAAAATATTCATGGTCCAACCAGAATCACGACACTTAGTAATGTTTTTCAATTTGAATCTGAACTGCACTTTTACACAATCTATGCTTATTAATGGCCCTGAGGGTCTCATATTATTTAGTAATGTTTTTTATTCATAGTTGCACTTACACACAATTCAGTCTTATCAATGGCACTTAGAGTTTTATGTATTTTCACATTCACATAGTTAATTTGAAAATCATTTAAATTTAAGAACAACACTATAGTAATTGAATTGTTCAAATTTAATGTACTATAACCTATCTGTAACTTTGGGAGCTAGTCATTATTCTAACTCACTTGCTGAAGACATATATTTATACTTTATAAATCATATATATGTGATTCTTTACATCTCCTTCATCTAATTAAAGATATAATTTGGCAAGAGGATTATTGTTTTCTCACTTTAGACGTACAAGCCCTGTATACTAATATACCACATGCTTTAAGGATCGAGATTATGCGTAAGACACTTAGTCTAGCGAGAACCTTGACAGAAAGTATTCAAACCTTTATTATCGATACAATTACATATATTTTGACTCACAATTACTTTTTATTTCAGGGGGTTTACTATCTCCAAGTCATGGGCACGGCCATGGGGACCAGGTTTGCTCCGAGTTATGCCAACCTCTATATGGGTGTGTTCGAAGAAGGATTCGTGGCGAACCTGGTCTTCTTTGGTCGCTATATAGACAACTTGTTTGGCGTGGCATGGATCAATCAATTAGTAATAATTTGGTAATTAATCAGACTACAGATTATCTTAATCGGATAGACCACTTAATATCATGTTTTAATTTAGTTTCATCATTATATAATAGTTTCATGTTTTTGTACAATCACAAATTCCACATAGTAAACACCACATACAGCATACACATCAGTGATCAATTTTGCCTTACAGTTGAATTCTAATATTTATAATTTACAGTTTAGCCACACAGGATTTCTATAGACTTTCTAGATTTGACTTTGTTGATGAGGCTAAGATTGCCACACGCAACTATAAGAAAAAGGTAGATACTAATAACTTTCTACACTTTGATAGTGCCTATTACAAACCTTGGAAGAAAAATATTCCTAAAAGTAAATTTTTGCAATTAAGACGCAATTGTTCTATGGTAGCAGATTTTGAACAACAAGCGCAAACTATGCTTATGTTCTTAAAGACAGAGGGTATCCTCTGAAGGATTTGTATACTACCTTAGATGAAGTTAAAAGAATAGATAGAATTACATTGTTGACAGATAAACGTAACAAAGTTTCTACTAAATCACAGTGTATGGAGATAGCTTTTACTTCTAAGTTTAGTAATGCGTCTTTTAAAATTAAAAAGATTATTTCAAATTTCTATCCCATTTTATAACAAGATCCTACCTTGAGTTCCATTCTTCCAGAGACACCCAAAGTAGTGTTTAAAAAGAACTGCAATTTAAAGAACTTACTGGCTCCTAGTTTTTTAAGAAAGTCTTTCCAACATTGAGGAAATGATGATTTCATTTCAACATGGTATTAAAGTAATTTTATCGTTTGCAAATAAGCATTGCCCAAGCGATTGTATTGTGTTTCCGAAGCACAAGCAATTTATTTAGCAAAAGCAATTTGTTTAGCAGTTCAATAAATAAGTACAATACAGTACAATATAGCCGATACATGATACCTATTAAAGATGTTACATTAAAGCAGGAAAGTATGAAAATACCGAATACATTACATTTTCCTTATAGAGCTTCACCGAAGTCCATGGAACACAGCCATGCTCACATGTAGCCACGTTCAGAGAGAGAGAGAAAAAGAGAGCTTTGGCTGATAAAAAAGCTTGATAGTATCCGGTTTCAGTATAGAAAAAACTACTGAGGATGTCATGGCATGTTTCCATTGGTTCAGGGTTCAGGACAGTCTAACGTAATGCAGGTCTTAGGTCAGTTCAAAGGATTTCTTTGGGAAGAGGGGATCACCTTCCCCCAACAGCTGAAAACATGTGCTTCTCAAGGAAACTGACCCAAACCAGTTCTAAACAACTTAAAACACAATGCCATTTTGATCATTCAATCTTTTATCTTCCATAACTATTGATTGCAGAAGCGATCGCAAAGCCGAAATTATAGGATGAGAGATGGTAATGTGCAGATCAAAATGACACTAAACATGATACATTTGCTTAATCCTGAGCCTTAGATACTTTTAAAGTGCTTTTAACATTATTATATTTAACTGTAAACTCTATTACATTTGATTATAAACAACTGTGTGTTGGAACTATTTTAAGGTGAACTATTTACAAGTGAATGTGCAAGTGTATGTGTGCGTTATTTATCGTGCGATTGCGTCATAACAATATCAATCAATATAGTTTATTTCACCCAATTATTCAACTTTGACAATGGTTACCACAACCACTTAGTGGGGTATATAGATCTACTTAGATTAATTGTATTACCTGTAGATTTGTACAATATGGGGCCAAAGAAGTTATGTCCACAACTACAAAAAACAGGTTTAAAATATCTGGTTTTATTAACTGAAATACAGAATATGTCATCTATTTACTACAATGTGGCTGTAATTTACAGTATGTTGGAAAAACTACAAGACCCCTGAAAAGAAGAATTGTTGAACATAGACGCAATATTTTGAATACATTTTTGAACCACAGCGTCTCACGACATTTCACCATGGTTCACAATAGTGATCCCTCCTATCTGTCAGTATATGGATTAGAACATGTTAAGTTGACATATAGAGGAGGAGATAGATATATTAAGCTCTGTAAACAAGAAGTAGTTTGGATGCATAAAATGAATTCGATCTACCCAGAAGGTTTAAATGAATCTACGGAACTGAATAACATTTTATGATTATGTGGAATTATATATTTATTTATAAACATAATGTGCAATATTCGAACACTATACATATCAAGCTATGTTCCTTTGGCACTACACACTACATCTCCATCATGTTTTAATTTTTAATTTTAATTTTTATTTTTTAATTTATTTTTTATTTTTTGTTTTGTATTTGTACTATAAATATATTTTTTACATTTATACATTCATTTTCTTTATCATTATTTATTTTATTTTTATACATACACATTTTTTCCTCACTTTCATCAGTGTCCTTTATTTTTCACACTGATGCTTATTATGTTTATATTATTTTCCAGTCTCTATTTTTTATTTATTATTGTTTATTTATTTTATATTTATTTATTTAACATACATGCCGTTATCCATAATCTTATATTTCCATCCAGTTTATTATACTATATTTATGCATGTTTTCAGTATTATAGAGATGTCAGGTTATACTCTATTATATTATTTTATTCTATGAAGAAATTATATATATATGTTTTGGTCTTTATAACATGAAATTATATAAAGTGTTGAAACCAGTCTTCTTTTTAGCAGGATTCACCTTTTATTTTTTCTATTTGTGATGAGGTCACGTATCATCAGTGATTTTGAATTAAATGATTGATTGGTTAATTGAACTCCTAAGTGTATATAAGGCTCTTGTGAGCCCTGTGTGAATTTGATTATTCCCTCTGATGAAGTTACTATCATAATGAAACGCGTTAGGAGAATAAGGGTCACTATATTGTTTCCCTATTCCATCTATTTTTTGCTCATATTTGCACCATTTCATTATGTATTATGCATACTAGTGCCATCCTTTGGATTTTCTGCATATCGACATAGGAGCAGATATTATGCGGTGAACGCCACACATGGATCCAGTGAGAGTTTTTTTTCTACGGCGCATATACCTCCATACATCACCTCATTGGAGTGTGAGCTTACATCTGGATCACATCAAGGAGACGAGATCGGGTCTGGTTTCACACGGAGCTGTGAGCTGAGGCAATTCTTTCCATTGTCTCATACCGAATCTGGTCTGTTTGCTGGGGAGTTTTACACCCATGGGAGAGTGTGATTATACCTAGTTGGCTTTGCAAGAGCTTCTGACAACTGGTACGGCTACCGAATTAACCAATATATATCCATCTGGGCTGCCGGAGATACCCAAGTGGGGAGAGCTGATCTGAATCTGCACCTCGCTACAGGCCATAAGAGACGGTAACAACACGTGTTTCATGCTCTATCTCTACATAGTTAGAGAGTAATATTATATGTTACCTCTTCCCACTCCGGAATCCAAGACTTTTCCAGTGCAGCCCCCCTTCTCTGGAACGACCTCCCTCGTTCCATCCGTCTCTCTCCTACTCTGTGCTCCTTCAAATGTGCACTCAAAACTCACCTCTTCCTCAAAACCTACCAACCATCTACTTAACCCCCACCTCCTCCCTTTAGCTCGTCCTCCCTTCTCTCCTCTTGCCTCAACTGGCTCCTCGTGTGCCTGGTCTGTTTACCCTCCCTTAGGATGTAAGCTCGTATGAGCAAGGCCCCCCTCTCCTGTCTCCATACCTGTTCTTCCGCTCCGTCTTTACTGCATATGACTGGTCGGAGTTTCTGAAGTATTGGTACTTTTTGTTCATTGTTCTGTATGGTTTCACCCTGTATAGTCTACTGTTAGTACTGTGCGGCGCTGCGGATACCTTGTGGCACCTAACAAATAAATGATAATAATAATAATAATATGTTACAATTAGTCTCTGTGGAAACAGAACTTTTTCAGAGATCTCTATAAGATACGGATTGAGATAACTTTGTCTGCTTATACCGAGTCTCCTTGTGACTATCATTCTACGTGAGACCCTCATAAGACATAGATTGAGCCACCACTCTTTGGAAGTATACTACTATAGTATGAACATATGCTTTATATGAACACTACATTAAAAGCTTCGTAAAATGCCCTTAATGAATTGAGGATCACCGCTTAGACAAGGTTCACCTTATCGAGTCTTTTTGATTTTTATGGCACTAGCCAGGATCATCTACCATTGTGGAGCCATGATGAACTATTTTTTGCATACCTTTTGAGCTACGCTACATACAGCTGTTATTTTCATTTAATCAGTAGCGCTACATTTGGTTTGCTTATTGTTTGTATACATGTTAGATCACAGTGCATTTGTCTTATGGGGTTAGCTCCATTCAAGGTTATATGCCCTCTTATTCCATCTTAGTTGGTTAGGTGTGCAATATATATTATCAATTTTATTTTGGTTGTAATAAATTTTATATATGATGATCCGTGACCGTTCATTTGATTTATGATAATACAACACTTATCATTTGCAAGCCAGCTAGATTTTTAGCGCTGCAATTTCCTTTTTTTTTTTATATATTTATACTTTGTGCTCATTTGAGATTATAGTTATAGCTTGTGTTCCAAATTCATTTGTTGTAGACATATATCTATACTTTGTGCTCATTTGAGATTAAAGTCACAATTTGCGTCGCAACATATATTAACAATCTTATAAAATAATGTGATAGATAATGATAATTACACAGTAGTGTAATTTTGTTTTAGTCTGTAAATCGCTATTTTTTGGGTTATTATTTTATGTGTCACCTGATTTCTACTCATACTGACCTGAAGCTTTACTTTTTCCCTTAATATCTTTCTGGAAATTTACATTCATGTTTTTCTTTGAAAAAGTCATGACAAACTGCCGTATGAAACAACATCTTTTAGTTAATTCCGAATCAAGGAAGGACAAAAAGGATTCTTATTGGCTGACAGAAATGCCAATCTCTGATTATGCACACTTGTTGCTAACAAACGTTGCTATACATGGCCTCACATAGAGGAGTGGCTTACCGTTTAAAGGACCAATCGGCAGACTGCCTCGGTTTGCCTTTGACAAATCATTAGCACGCGCGTTAGGCGAAAGCCACTTTTGCTGCAGTCTACTATACTATGTGTTTTTTAGTTGACTACTAAAGCATATTGGAAATTATCAGATAACTAAAACCTATGATAATATAACAAGGTTAAGAATCGTATTATAGGGTTTTTATAAATGGATTCCATATTAGCATCCACACGGGGCTTTATAGGGCGAAGGATTCAGATAGACTTACACACGGATCTTGTTGAAAACTGAGATATACCAATATATGATCCTGCTAATTCCTCACCAGTATCAAATCAATAACACAATACCCTGACAATTTTAACCAGTCAGCATAGGTGATTTGATAACTGTAATACTAGGAGGTACTCGAGCAAGTATCGTATGCACATTATCTCTGTATGCAGCGATTTGTTTATATTAATATCTCAATATCATCATAAGAATATATTATCTGTATATCTTATACTGACTAGTAATAATAGTTTTATGCAGTGCTTTTATTGTCATAGAACTCACAGAACTGAGTTCTGGCACCTTTTTGCAATGGATTTTCCAAGTTTTAAAAGTATCTTTTGAACATTTGATGTTTGGTCCACGTGAACTTGAATCACCCTGTCAAGCGTAGCAGGTTGGCGGCAAAATCATTAAAATGGTGCATGTGAGCTGCTTGTGTGTCCAGTCCGACGCATGCGTACTTCGTCCTCCGTTTGTGATGGCACTGCTCGGCTTGTGGTGCTGCTCAGCTTTTGATTGGTCGTGTAGTTCGCGTGCTGAAAGCTTACTGCGGACGGTGACCGTTATGTTTTGTTACACAACTGACCTGTGTGGGTGTGTGTACAGTGATTGACTACGTGATGTGAGTTCCGGCACCTTTTTTCTTACAAGAAAGCACTGGTTATATTAAAGTAACACAAATATTGTCTTCAATCACTCGTATAAACAGTGACCTTTTTATTTACAACCACAAATTAGGAGTAATATCATCATAGATTTAATGAACTTTGATAATTGCATTGTGGTACGATACACTCTGAATTTTTTATAGTTTCATCTTCCGATTGGTACTTTACAATCGAAAGAGTTGTAGGAGAGTGGCTTACCACCTATAATCTATTGTCAGTGGTATGATATTATACATCTGTTTATATGAATTAAAAATATTTATTACTGGTTTCCAGACCCTGCCTTGTAAAACTAAATATAATACTGAATTTAGGAGTACTGAGTAATATCAATAATTGGATACTATATATTGGATTCTGCAGTGACATGGTATAGCAGATTTTACTGCTAATTTTAACAGATTGGTTTCACATGGGTTCCATCATTCATCTCATTTTAATATTTCGCTAATAACAATGGTTTTATATTTGAAAGGACACAATACTCCTCATTTGATAAAATATTTTAATGCATATCAATAAAAGTTATTTAATTAAATATTAAATTGTTACAAAGCATTGAGTGCCCTTGCTACACAATTTCCTTCTATTCTTTTTGCATAATTATATGTTGCATATGTGGAGGAGCACCTTCCCGTAAGAGTTCTGATATCCAAGTTTACAAATACCATTGGTTTAAATGCAATAATTCAAGGGATAGTGGATTCACCCAGTGCGGTATATAAACATTTGTTAATATCAGGTGAAATAAGATTTATTATTTTGACATTTTTAAAAAAGTTTTGGGTCCGAGGAGAGATTAGGATAGGAATGGGTCACATCATTTCTCAGTGATTTTCACCAGCAGGCAATTAACAATGCCTTGAAAGCGATTGCCGTTTTAAATTTCCTGTGCAAAGCCGTCAAATATCGAAGACTTGCAGAATCCACTACTTAATATATTTATCCGAAGGTGTTAAAATCCATAAACAATAAGAATAAAGTTCAATTTTATGCCACAAGGTGGCGATATTAGACAAGAAGATGGAGTAATCATATGATTCAGAAACTATTTCAGTTGTAAATTAACATGTTCCTGCTTTTAGTTTGTGAGAAGAATCAATGACTTGGCAATTAAAATTTCAGTGGCTGTTTATAATCATTAGAAGAAAAACTGACTTGTGGTTAATCTAGGCAGATTAGGTAGTATACAGGAGAATAAAGTCCTAGAATGAGCCAAATTGTACCTCTAATGATTTCTTCACATATACTTCTATCTACCACTCCTATTGCAATGCTCTGGACACTCCAAAAAAACATACTTCCAAACGCTCATCTATGCTCAGACTTCTAACCACAAACGCCTGTTTAACACATTTAAATATCTTCTCAATCCTCCCACCCCGAACCCTTCGACTACTGTCAGTGCACATGATCTTGCTTCCAAGGACAAGACCAGGCTAGAAATGGTATCCTTTTCCTCGACAAGCAATCAGCTCAATTCCTTCCCAGAGCCCTTTGATCTCACAAATGAAGATGAAGTACCTACTCTCTTCTTATGTTCCTATACTACCTCTTGTCCTCTTGATCCTATACCGACACAAATTGGTAGATCCCTGTCTACTGTACTCATTCCACATCTAACTAAAATTTGTAATCTCTCTCTCTCTCTCTCTCTCTCTCTCTCTTTCTCTACTGGTGTCTTCCCATCATTAGACAAACATGCAGTGGTTACTCCTTATTCTGAAAAAAAATAATTCTGAACCAAACTCTCTCTCAAATTACTGTCCCATCTCTCAGCTCGCATGCCCCTCCAGCATCTAGAGAGAATTGCCTACACTCGCCTCAAATGCTTCTATTCTGCAAACAACCTATTGGATCCTCTTTAGTCTAGCTTTTGCTTTCAACACTCCCCAGAAACTATGCTGACTATGTTTGTCAATATATTATCACTGCTTAAACTTAAGGCCATTACTCTCTTCAGTTTCTCCCGGATCTCTCTGCTGCATTTGATACTGTTGATCACTGTCTTCTCATACAAACACTACAATCCCGAGGTGTTCAAGACACTGTCCTCTCCTGGTTCTTATCCTATTTTTCTAATCGCTCTTTCAGTGTTAATTTCTCTGGATCCACCTCTGCTCCGCTTCCTTTATCAGTAGGAGTACCACAAGCCTCAGTACTAGGTCCTCTGCTGTTCTCTATCTATACTGCTTCTCTTGGAAAATTAATAAGCTCCTTAGGATTTCAGTATTACCTCTATGCAGATGATACCAAAATGTATCTATCCTCTCATGATCTCTCGCCATGTTGTCCCATGTTACTGACTACTGTCTTTCTGCCATTTCAACTTGAAAGTCCTCTCACCAAGTCAAACTCAATCTTTCAAAAACAGAGTCAATGATATTAAAACCCACCAATATTAAATCCCACCAACAAAAGTTACCTACCTAACATTTTTATTTCTGCTGACAACATGACCTTAAATTCCACCCAGCAAGATTGTTGTCTAGGTGTGATCCTTGACTCAGAACTATCCCTTGTTCCCCACATCGAATCTATATCTAAATCATGTTACATACAGTACATCTAAAAAATACTTCCAGAATACGCATATATCTTACACAATTCCCTGCAAAAACTCTAATTCATGCACTCATTGTCCATGAATTACTTCCGCATTGACTATTGCAATTCCCTCCTTACTTATCTCACCGCTATAATCTATTTTGCACGCAGTGGCCAGACTGATTTTCCTTGCAAATCATTTTTCCTCTGCTGAACTATTTTGCCAGTCTCTACATTGGTTGCCTGCTTTTTACCGAAAAAAATATAAAATACTTCTATTAACATACTAAGCTGTCAACAAAACTGCACCTACATACATCTCCACACTTGTCTCAAAATATCTTCCAACTCGGCAACTCTGTTCTGCACAAGATCTGCATCTCTTAGCCACTCTCATTATATCCTCCCATTCCTGGTTACAGGACTTTTTTTGGCTGCACCCACTATGTGGAATTCCTTCCCTCTCACAATAACGCTTTCAGCTGGTCTAAAAAACCTTCAGGCATTCTCTGAAAACCCACCTCTTCAGACAAGCTTATAATATTCCTCAACCACCTTCTTAAACTCACTAGGTTGCCCTACTACCACACTTTCCACAATTCACACAAGACAACATCTCTCTAACCTCCTGACCAACATTGCTGTGGGATTGGATCATATAATATACTAATATTTTTTTACTTTTGCCATCTGGCTGGACCAAAATGCAATATGTAGATTTAACCTCACGTATCCAACTCCCATGAACCAAAGATTGTAAGCTTGAAGCAGGGCTTTCTCACCTCTTTGTCTGTTTTACCCAGTATTATTTATTACTGTTTTTGTCCCCAATTGTAAACCCAGGTATACTTTCCAGACAGCTAGTTGGATTTGACAGGGCATTGGGTCTCTGTCTACACAGCACAGCTGTGGGTCCAAATCGTTCTCAAACTGACTTGTCTTGTTTTTGTTATTTTGTATTTTACTCATATTCAATAAGTATTGACGTATAAAGCCCATAGAATGAGACTCAATAGTAAAAATAATAGGAATTTCATATTATACACAGAATGAGAGAAACTGTACTGTGCAGTTGGTCAATATTAAAAATACTGTAATGACATATCCAGGGATAAATAATTAAAACTATACCAAACAAATGTTAAGAAAGCTGAATTACACACTGTCAAACAGTTTTATCTAAAAACAATTAAATATAAACAATATAAATATATTTATCAAATACACAGTATGGGCCTGATTCATCAAGGCACATATCTGCTGATTTTGAGCGTATAAAATGCAAAATCACTGTGCACATGCTCAGAACCGGCAGATACGACCAGTAAATCAGCCCTTTTCCGTGCGAAAGCACACAGAAAGGGGCAGTTACTAGGGGTGTCCTGGGCAGGGAAGGGGCGTTCTTTGCTAGTCAATAGACAGTAGGGACGTGCCAAACTCGAGTGCATGCAGCCACAGCCGTAGCAAGTTATACGGCCAAGGAAGTAACCTTCCACTTCTTCTGTATCTCTTGCTCCAGCTATGGAGCCTAAGTTGAGCTGGCAGATCAGTCGTCATTAAAACCGGCCAACCCGTGGGCTCTATACTATGTAAAAAAGAGAATGAAAAAAAAATGCTTGGGGTCCACACTTCTAATGTTATTAACTCTAGTGCTGCAAGCCTAGTGCTGATTTCTGCAAAATCAGGGGGGAAGGGAAGCATGGGGTCCCCCCGATTTCAAGAAAACCAGCACTAGACAAACCAGCCAGGGATGGTGGCACTATAGCAGGGGGACATGCAGCAGGGGTCACCCTGCCATATTGACATAACAATCCCAGGCTGTTCAGCACTGGACTGGATTCCCTAGAGTGGGGTCTGCAAATTGTGCATGCCCCCCCTCTAGGAATACCTAGCCCCCTGCTGAAAGCACTAAGGGCTAGATTTACTAAGCTGCGGGTTTGAAAAAGTGGAGATGTTGCCTATAGCAACCAATCAGATTCTAGCTTTCATTTATTTAGTACATTCTACAGAATGACAGCTAGAATCTGATTGGTTGCTATAGGCAACATCCCCACTTTTTCAAACCCGCAGCTTAGTAAATCTAGCCCTAAGACTCTTCTTACACCCCTGGTGCAGTGGGTGCAGGGTAATAAAGTGTAAAAAAATAAAGAAAAAGTATAAAACACTATTTTACTTTGTGGAACTACAAATCCCGGGCATGCTGATGCTTGTGGAACTACTAGCATCAGCATACCCATGGCACAAGCGCCAGCATGCCCTGACACCCGGGGCCTGCTGAGCCTTTTAGTTCCACAAAGTACAATTTAAATAAAACACCCAACACTATATAAATAAAAATAATAAAACCCCTAAAATAAACCACATACCTCATTACAACCACAAATATTTATTAAAAATAATAAATCCCCATATACTTACCATCTGTAGATCTAATCTTGTAAGCTTTTACTTCTAAGTGCTTGAACCCATAAAACCAAATCAAAATATTCCCAGATCCTGTAGGTGTTCAAAAAGAATAACATCTAAGGTCTTGGGTGTAAATGTATCAAGCTCCGATTTTTTCATTGATTAAAAATGCTGCAATCACCCGCGATTTTAGTCCCCAAGTATAGCTGTTATTTGTGTTTCTACAGCTCCAGTTGTCCAGTCTCCCCAACATCAGCACACCCATTACTGCATTTCCATCTACTGTGTTTTCAGCAGATTTCTCATACCAGCTAAGAACTCTGCTGCTTTCACTGAGGGAAACAACTACACTTGGCCGCAACCTGGGTCCTGAGCAAAGTCCATATCCTCTTGCGGGGATCCCTGGTGAAGTCTGGTGTGTTTCCAAGACTCTACACCAGTGTATTAGATTGTGCCAAACCCGCCTGCTAGTTATTGTCATTTGTGTGTGTTAGTGTTCTCAAGTGGACTCAAGCTGGCAGTGTCGGAACTGACTTCTCGTGTGGGAAGTTCAAACGGCTGCAGAACCTTGCACAACACGGAAATCAGTCTCCACTGCGCTTGACTAAGGCGTATCCCCACTCCTTTGCCTATGTCATAGGTGCCTGTGTAGGCTTGAATGGCCTTTTGCTGCTCCTCCATCCTCTGCAGCATATAGAGGGTGGAGTTTCAGCGCGTCACAACCTCTTTTTTGAGGTGATGGCAGGGCAGGTTCAGGCTTTTTTGATGGTGCTCCAGTCTTCGGTAGGCAGTGGCAGAATGGCGAAAGTGTCCCACAATTTTGCGGGCCACCGCAAGCATATCCTGCACACCCCTGTCACTTTTCAGATAATGCTGCACCACCAAATTTATTGTGTGGGCAAAACATGGCACGTGCTGCAAATTGCCCATATGTAATGCCCGCACAATGTTACTGGCGTTGTCCGACACCACAAATCCCCAGGAGAGTGTAAGTGGAGTAAGCCACTGCGAAATGATTTCCCTTAGTTTCTCTAAGAGGTTGTCAGTGTTGTGCATCTTACTGAAACCGGTGATACACAACGTTGCCTGCCTTGGAACGAGCAGGCGTTTCGGAGATGCTGCTACTGATGCTGCTAGTGCTGTTGCTGCGGAAGGCAATGCATCTACCCAGTGGGCTGTCACAGTCATATAGTCCTTAGTTTGCCCTGAACCACTTGTCCACATGTCCGTGGTTAAGTGGACAGTGGGTACAACCACATTTTTCAGAGCACTGAGGACACTTTTTCGTACTTCTCTGTACATCCCGGGTATTGCCTGCCTAGTGAAGTGCAATCTAGACGGGATTTGGTAACGGGGACATAATACCTCCATCAACCATCTAAATCCCACTCCACTGATGGCGGACACCGGACACACGTCTAACACCAACATAGCTGTCAAGGCCGCAGTTATCCGCTTTGCCATAGGATGACTGCTGTCGTACTTCGTGCTCATGGCAAACGACGGTTGTACGGTCAATTGCTTAGTGAAAGACGTAGCGGTCTTACGACTTCCCCTCTGCGAAGATGACTGACTCACAGCAGCAGCGGCAGTAGCAGTAGGTGTACCGCTGCAGGATCTTCCGGAAGAATCCCGGATTGAAGAGAACTCAGTCATGCCGGTGACATGGCCTGCAGGACTATCTCCCATCCAGATCGAGGAGGAAATTGACGAGGAGGGTGTTGCTGGTGTGGATACAACGGCACCAAGGGATTTAGGTGTCCCTGGACTGCTGACGGTCCTAGCCACAGTTCCTGAACTAAACACAGATTTAGGAAGGTTCTTCAGGTGACGTATAAGGGAGGATGTACCTAGGTGGCCAAGATCCTTACCCCTGCTTATTGCAGCTTTACATAAGGTACATATGGCAATACATTTGTTGTCCGGATTGGGATAGAAATAATTCCAGACCGAAGAGGTGGATTTATTGGTCTTCTGGCCAGGCATGACGATGGGCTTTTTCATCTCATGGACAACAACTGTTTCCCCCCCTGGTGCCTCATTTAAGAAAACCACATCAGCATCCTCCTCGTCAAGTCCCTCCTCAGCGCCAGCTACATCAATATCCTCCTCCTGGTGTACAACATTGACACCTTCATTATCCAAATCTGTAAATGCACTGTGGGTGATCCTTCCAGCATATGCAGAGGACATGCTTCAAATGGTGGAAGGAGCCACCTCTTCCCGTACGGTGATGGGAAGGTCAGGCTTCGCAACCACCAACACCCTTGGACTCGCCTTGGGGATTTGTAATGCCATGTCTTTAGAAGGCAGAGTGGTTTGCTGTGTTGTTGATGACAGCTTAACTCTCTTAAATTTTTTAGAGGGGGGAGGAGGAGGGCTTTGATCGTTGTGTGAAGCTGAACCACTAGTCATGAACACGGGCCAGGGCCTAAGCCGTTCCTTGCCACTCCGTGTCGTAAATCGCATATTGGCAAGTTTACGTTTCTCCTCAGATGATTTTAATTTCTTTTTTTTCATCATTTTAGTGACCTTTGGCTTTTTGGATTTTACATGCCCTCTACTATGACATTGGGCATCGGCCTTGGCAGACGACGTTGATGGCATTTCATCGTCTATGTCATGACTAGTGGCAGCAGCTTCAGCATTAGGAGGAAGTGGTTCTTGATCTTTCGCTACTTTATCCTCCAAATTTTTGTTCTCCATTATATGCAGCACAAGAGAGCGTACCCCTAAACCACACACACCCGGCAAAGGCTTTAAAAATTATATGTGGCACAGGACAGTACCACTGGACTTATACTGCAGGATCAGTGAACTTTGTTATATAGCAGTACCACTGGACTTATACTGCAGGATCAGTGAACTTTGTTATATAGCAGTACCAATGGACTTATACTGCAGGATCAGTGAACTTTGTTATATAGCAGTACCAATGGACTTATACTGCAGGATCAGTGAACTTTGTTATATAGCAGACTAGCAGTACCACTGGACTTATAATGCAGGATCAGTGAACTTTGTTATATAGCAGTACCAATGGACTTATACTGCAGGATCAGTGAACTTTGTTATATAGCAGTACCACTGGACTTATACTGCAGGATCAGTGAACTTTGTTATATAGCAGTACCAATGGACTTATACTGCAGGATCAGTGAACTTTGTTATATAGCAGACTAGCAGTACCACTGGACTTATAATGCAGGATCAGTGAACTTTGTTATATAGCAGTACCAATGGACTTATACTGCAGGATCAGTGAACTTTGTTATATAGCAGTACCAAAGTACTTATACTGCAGGATCAGTGAACTTTGTTATATATCAGTACCAATAGACTTATTGGAGGAAGCTGAGTTACAAGAATCGCTGGGGTTATGTGAAATACCCTACCTAGTAAAAACTGGGGAGCGATTCTTGATTGAAATAGGAGGCAATGAGCATAGGTGAAACAAACTGCTAACGCTTCTTGGCTTTTTCAAGGCAAAAGTCTGAAAGCTGTTTTCAACAAAAGCTCCAATGCCCAAGTGAAGATGGCAGCGGGCAGCGGGCACTAATATTAATCCGGATCTCGCAAGATCCGATGCCGGGATTATGACGTTAAGCCTCGTTTTCAGTTTTGCGATCGGCGGGAATACCCGAACAGTGCTCAGATTAGGCTCGGATCGGCACTGTTCGGGGGTGTTCGGATTGAGAGAATCCGAGCCTGCTCATCCCTAATAAAAGTTGGCATTGTTACATCCTATATATTGGCAATGGTGTACATATTAACAAATTATGGCCTGGCTCCTAGTTCGAAGTACATCATGTAGCAAGAACTTTCTTCACACAAAATGCTTATTTATAAATAGTTTATAAAATGGAAAAAATAATATCTAATAGCCATGCGTCACCATCTGTCCTTGCACACCCTTGCTTCTGTTGCAATATTTGCCACAACCCTGATTGCCAGAATGCAAAGGAGTCATTTGTGCTCTCTAGCCATACAGCTCGAATGAGGAGAGAGGCATCACATATATCCTAGACATTTATCCTTATAAATGCATCCCGTTCAAACAAATTGAAGCCTTTCCACCCGACTGGTCCAGGGCTACATGTGTTATGTCTACTGCCCTTATGAAGCGTGGAAAGCCATCTATGGTGGCAAACTGCTGCTTTATTGGCACAAGGGACTCCTCATCAAGGGACAGATGGCATGACTGAATAACTTCTGGGACATTCCTGCCGCTACTCCCACTGTCGTCTGGAAAGAGCTAGTGATGCAAAAATGCAATACCTCCAACAGTTTGATCAATGGTGGTATTGCTGATGGTATGTTGCGCATTGGTTCTAGGTCACTGCACAATGAGCACGGTAAGGTGTCCATGATGACACGAGGCAGGAGCACCTCAGCATCAGCTATCCCAAAGAGCCTGACACATGGCCTGAAGACACGTTCCCTGGGCCGGCGATGATGGACCAGTTGCTGGTTATGGAGGGGTTGATGGCTGATGTCCTCCTGTTTTGCCACCTGGGATGCGGGCATTTCAAAGAAACGCTATATATGAAAGAGACGGATGAAGCGGTCCAAAAATTTAATTACTTCATGGTCTGTAAACTTTTCTGTCTGTTTGGACATTCAAGATTGGAAATATACTTACACCTGCAAGTGGGCTTGCTAGCCTCCTTACCGAGCTGTGAAAGAAAAACAACAAAAAAAGCATTGGGGAGACTTGGAGGGAAACTGTCAGGAGTAAAATCAACACTAAAAATTAATAGTGAAAACTTGGAGGAACTCTAAGGAGTAAAATAAAAAAATAACTGGAGCTGAGATAATAAACTGCCCAAATTTCTGGCTACTTAACGATATTAAAATGTCCATCTCCTAGTATAAGAAATTTACCTTAAAGTATCTTAAATGCGAAGGCTGTGATACTGGTACACTGGAGGTCCTCCATGCCCCATCCTTTCATCATCATCATCATCATCATTTATTTATATAGTGCCAACATATTCCATAGCGCTTTACAATTGGGGACAAACACAGTAAACTAATAAACAAACTGGGTAAAACAATTCTTTAAAGAATGGTTTGTACAACTGGACTTTTACATGTCATGGAAGACCCGATCTTATCATCAGCTGACAAGTATCATGAGTTCTACATGTTGTTGTTCAAATGACTAGAATTCAAGGAACCCGCCCCCCATATACCTCACTTGTTCCAGAGGGAACAAGTGAGGTCCCCCAGATCTCTCCACAGTGCTAAGCCCACTTTCTTATGCTTCACATGCTGATATCATAATGTGTCCACCCCGGCTTCCCTCTAAATAGCTCCTTCCCCACTTTACCTTTCCCACTCTTTTCCCATTTCCCCCTACCGATCTTATGTTACAGCGTAAATGTTTTACATAGTCTAGTCTGTTTGAAAGTGTTTACAGTAAGTCGGCTTCATCATCATTATCATCATCATCAGCTATTTATATAGCGCCACTAATTCCGCTGCGCTGTATAGAAAACGTAATCCCTGCGATTGGGGCTTACAGGCTAAATTCCCTAACATACACACACACTGAAAGAGACTAACGACAATCTAATAACAGCCAATAAACCTACTGGTATGTTTTTGGAGTGTGGGAGGAAATCGGAGCTCCTGGAGGATACACACAAACCGACATTTTTCACTATTTCACTTGTTAACTTGAAGACAAACTATAATATCTTGAATACAAATCTGTGATATTTGGTTAAAAATCTCACATTTTGTGCTTCTGGTTTACAATGTTCACCATGTCCTTTACATAAGCTGTACTCTTTTTTAATAAAAATTGATTGCATAAAAAAAGCCCCCTCACTGATAACAAAAAAACATTGGGAAAACTTGGAGAAACTGTAAGGAGTAAAATCAACACTAAAAATAAGAACTGCTATAAGGGATATAGGTCGACAAACCGGCATCCCACGCAGAGAGCTAATAAAGAAAGACTCTGAGACAAGTATTTGGCAAAATTATTTTGGTCACAGCTTTATTAAACATTTCCAAACTTGGCAGACAAGCGGCGTGCAAGGCTAATAAAATTTACCACCTTTTCCAGTTCCATCTGGAAAAATTGGGCATGTTCTGCCTACTAGGCACCGCAACAACGTCCTCTTGAGACCAGCCCCTTGGCATAAATCACCCTCCAATTGCTGAAACCTGTCACGCTGCCCGTATTGGCCCAACTGTTGATTGTTGGAACCAGGTATGCGCCCGTCTGCCCAGGGTGATACTGCCTGGTGTTCTCTCTAGAAAAATATTATCAGCTTTTCCAGTTCCATCTGGAAAAATAGGGCGTGTTCTGCCTACCATGTAGGCACCGCAACAAAGTCCTCCGGGGACCAGTCCCCTTGGCATAAATTACCATCCAATTGCTGAAACCTGGCATGCTGCCCGTATTGCTCGTATTGGCCCAACCGTTGAAATTGGAACCAGGCATGCGGCCGCCTCCCCTGGGTAATACTGCTCGGCTGTAAGGTCCGGCGATCACTCAGGCGCTATACTTCTGGGTAGCGCTGCCGCGATCACGTGACCTGAGAGGCGGGGAATTTAAACTTCCTCGCTATTTAGGCTTCACTCTGACACTCTCCTTTGTTAGAGCAACAAGTGTGCTTAGCGTCTGGATGCTTCTGATCCCTGTGCTTTACCTGTGCACTTCTCCTTGTGAAATCTGGCTGTTCTTCTGTGTACCGACCTGGCTTGTCTGATTAACCCTGCATTTGCTGAACCTCTGGCAACACGCACTGGCTGACTAGGTTTTGGAAACCGGAATAGACTTTGTGGGGCCGGTCACAGCTGGACATCCTTGCAGCCCAAGGCAGCAAGGACAAACTCCTGGGGGTAGGAAGAGGTGTGGAAGTGTCTTTAAAAAGCTAAAACCAGTTACAGAAAATTGTCAGACTTTTTGGGAAATCAATTCACATTGATAAGCTGTCCATCTTCCAAGCCAATTTCCCTTGGCCAAAGAAGTCAATTCACATAAGTGCTACTCTGAATGTAACCCCTTTTATTTCAAACTGTTTTGCTTGTTATGTCAATCTTTTCATTGTTTATTCATTATTTTTTGTTTTTTGTTCTTTAAATAAGTTTTTATTGAGATTTAAGAACATAAACAGGTTATACAAGTATTTCCAACAGTATTTGTTTTGGTTGGCAAATGATAAAGAAAGTACAACATCATGTCACCAGGCCAAAGAAGAATAGATGTATTCAAAAGAACAAACATTCCCAACCACATATGGTAGCTGTGATAACCTAGTACATAAAACACAAAGACAGACACAGGGGGGGAGGGGTAAAGACATAAGGAAAAGGTGGGAAGGTAGCATAATGAAAGCCCCTTATATCAAAAAATCCAATCAAGCCCCAGCTAATCGATTAAGATATATATAAAGCCTATATAAAACAAGTATGAAGCATAGCCTATTCCAACCACCATAGGGGTCCAGTATATCCCTGCACCTACATGTACATAGCTCAAGTGGGTATAATAGATATACATATGCGCTCAATATCAGACTAGGTGACACACTTGCAGCAGCGGGGGAACCAAGGAATCCCTCCTTGTAGATACAATACAAATAAATATGTTCCAACTGCGCTCACGAAGTGTTAGTGAAAAAAAAAGGTTTAGCTTTGACTTCTCCTTCTCTAGTATGCACCATCCTGTGTTACTTTCAATCGTTATAACCACACAATTTCATGTTATTTCCAATTATTATAACTAATGTTCTCACTACAAAGAAATTTTAGATTCAGTCCCTCCCTCTCTGGTCAACACAAAAAAAAAAAAAAATTTTTTAAATCAATTCTCTGGTCAACACAATTTTTTAAACAATTTTTGAGTTTATCTTAACCAATGTAATCAAAGCATGTTCTTTTATGAGTCATATATATGTTATTTTAATGTTCTGTCTTTGATCATTCATGAGATCTGTTTGTATTTGAGTATGGTGTACACAGCACTCTAGTTCTAGTGAGTCTGTTATACCTCAATATGCAATCTTATGGTTTAAACACACACATTACCTTCTCTCGATAATCTATACTATTGAACCAATTTAACTCCCTTCCTGTTTATTAACGTTATCCATCTTTGCCGTTTGTTTCATAATTTTATCCACTGCTGCTGTTGTTGTTTTTTTTGCTTTATGTTTATTTTTTCTTATCATTTATTCCTCTCTGTGTGTTGTGGTCTTTTTCTGCAACACATGATTATGTACTGGTGGTGTATCAGTGCATTTATTTACTTTATCATCCAATCAGCATTTTATGCATCAATTAACGGCTCCCAGGAACTCCTCTATTTAACAGCGCATTACTCTCTGCTCAATTACCCTTGAAGAAGTCTCCGTTTGAGATGAAACGCGTTGGGACACCTTTTTGACTCATTCCGGCATCCGTAGATAGGAAGTGACTCTGCGCTCCACTGTGGAACGCATCTCACCCGCGGATTCCGGCGTACACGATCCGACGTTTGCAACCAGCCTGCCTGTTCTGGAGTTCCATCCTGAAGGAGATCTTTGGACCTTGATTCTCCTTCATCCAGCAACGCTTCCACGCCGTTTTACCAACACTAGCGTGAGTTTGGTGGTGCACACTCCGGTCATCACTTCATCTTCCAATTTTTATTGCTCACATGTTTTTCTGTTTATATTTCAGTTAGCGTTTCATGCTGTGCATGATTCACTGTAGTTGATCGTTATGGCCAATATTGGGTCTTATTAAACTGCTTTTAGTTAACCCCCCCTTGGTCACATGAGTTTGTTCAGTCAGCAAGTTGTATTCCTTACTACAATATCACTGTGTATCAATCATAACACATATCACCAGCTGATATTACCCTCTTTTTTCTTCTTTTCTTTTTTCTTTTTTTCTTCTTTTCTCCTTTTCACTCTCCATTTTTCTTCCCCCCCCCCTCCCTCCTTCCCTTTCTTTTCCTTCTTCTTTTTGAGGTATATCCTAACAAACGTGGACATGTGTGGATTTCCGGATTGATCCCTATTTGGTTTACACTCCATTGACAGCAACTTCCATATCCTACTAGTGTTCTTCAGAGACATTGTGTGTTTTTTTGTGGACTCATAGAGCCAAGGATTTTATGCTCTTTTTTGGTTTTTTTTTCTCTATTCAGATCATTTTGGAGTTCACTCTATGGTATGCATTGATACACCACCTTTATTTTTGTTATATCCAGCCATTGTATATGATGTGTTTTATTTATTCTGCTACAATATTCACCCTTTTTTTTCACTAGCTCAAGTGGGTATGTCTAAGGCTGCGAACTCTGGAGAATCAAGAGTCCAGCCAAGAGACCCAAATGTTATAATATGTTTCAAAAGAGTCCGTAGCTGACAAATGTTGCTCCTCCATAGATCTATAATACTCTAATCTTTTAATCCAGTCCCGAATCTTTGGTGGTGTGGTTGTTCTCCTTCTCACAGGTATAACTGCCTTGGCAGCCGATATCACAAATTTTACCAAGGATTTTTTAAAGCAAGATATAGACATATCTATTTTATTGAGGAGCCAAAACACTGGGGTATCGGGAATAGCTTGGCCCTGTACTTTTTTTGTCACGAACAAGATAGCTGGAAGGCCTTACCTGCTGGTATTAGCGCTGCTACGCAAGGAGGCGCGGAGTCTAACCACGCCCCAGGTTTTCACCAGGGAACCCCGCAAGGAGTTTTGGACTTAGCCGCTGAGACGTGTCGGTCGCGGTTCTCCCAGGTAGCTACCAGCGAGGTAACGTGAACATACGTAGTGAACAGTCCGAGGTCAAATCCGTGCAGGCAACGAAGTACAGAGGAGTCAGGCAGGAGAATCGTCAGGAAGCCGAGGGTCAGAACCAGGAGATCAAAACAGGAACCAGGGAGAATCCGAGAGAGTAGTCAAGCAGGCAAAGGTCAGAATCCGGGAGATGCAGGCAGAAGATATAGGTAAATAGCAGGGGAGCCTAGGGACAAACTATTAGACTAGATACTCTGGCACCCTAGTGATGCCAGAGTCTGGTTTAAATAGTGGCGCCAGCCTTACCATTATATACTGAGACATGGCCTGATCCTCGGGAAGGGAAAGAGGGTAGATTCTGCCCTTGGGAATGAGCTTCCCCGGTTGTAACTCAATAGGACAGTCCCATGGGCGATGAGGAGGAAGGAGCTCAGAAGCTGACTTGGAGAACACATCCAAAAACAACAAGTAAGGAGCGGGAACCTCGAGATGAGGGGAGTGCGCCTGGCATGACATGGAGAAAAGACATAACTTCTTGGGTTTGACCAAACTTAAGCATCTCTTGTGGAATTGGGGACCCCAGGAGGTGACCTGTGCTAAACTCCAATCGAATTGGGGCGCATGTAGTCTTAGCCATGGGAGACCTAGGATGACTGAATAGATGGATTGGGGTAAAACCAAAAAGTCAATCAGTTCGGAATGCAGAACCCCTACCGTCAGCCGAAACGGTGCAGTAACCTTGGAAATGGAGCCATTAGAGACGCGGTTTCCATCCACGGCAGTTAGGAATAGCGGCTGAGGCAAGTCAAGAATTGTAATTTGGAGTTGTGATGCCAAGGTGGCGGAGATGAAATTTCCGGTAGCGCCGGAATCCACGAAGGCAGAGGTCAGAAGAGGTCCACTAGGAGAGTCCAGTGTGATGGTCATAAGGAAGTCTGGATTGGAGGTGGAAAAGCCTCCCTGTCACCGACTAGGATGGTGCGTTTACCGGCCGTTTAGGACAAGACAGCAACCGATGTCCAGATTCTCAACAGTAGAGACAGAGATTCTGGCGGAGCCTTTTCTCCCTTTCATCGGGGGATAGCCGGGAGCGACCTATTTGCATGGGCTCGTCAGGAACAGCTGGTGTTGGGTTCTGGAACCGAGGGGCTAGGCGAGGGAGAAAATGTCTGGGGGAGGATCTTTCTTGGGTACCTTCCCGAAAGCGGAGGTCCACCCTACTACATAGGGATATAAGAGAGTCTAGATCCGCTGGGAGCTCACGGTACACCAACTCATCTTTGATGTTATCCGAAAGACCCTGCCAGAAGGTTGCCACAAGTGCCTCATCATTCCAGTTAAGCTCAGAAGCGAGGGTGCGGAACTGTACCGCATTATGGCCAACAGTCAGAGAGCCTTGGCGTAAGGAGAGAAGACTGGAGGCTGCTGAAGATACTCGACCCGGCTCATCAAAAATCTTGCGGAATGCTGCGATGAAGGAGGAGACATTCTGAAGAAGAGGGTCATTTCATTCCCACAGTGGCGAGGCCCATGCCAAGGCTTGTCCAGAAAGAAGCGACATGATGAAGGCCACCTTGGAACGTTCAGTGGAGAAAGTTCCTGCGTTGCATTCAAAGTGGATGGAACACTGATTAAGAAATCCTCGGCATCTTGTAGGATCCCCATCGAATTTCTTAGGCGTGGGCAGCCATAGCGAGGAGGAAGCCACTGGAGTTGGAGCGAGGACCGGAGAAATGGCCTCAGGGGCAGATAGCGAAACCTGCATGGAATCCAGCCGGGTGGCTATACCCTGTATACACTGAAAACGTCTGGCTTGCTCGGCGTCCTGTTGTTCGACCTTTTGAGCCAAATGGAGTAACAGGTCCCGAGCTGAAGGTTCACCTTGGCCGTCCGAGGTCATGGCCTGCTGGTATTAGCGCTGCTATGCAAGGAGGCGTGGAGTCTAACCACGCCCCAGGTTTTCACCAGGGAACCCCGCAAGGAGTTTTGGACTTAGCCGCTGAGACGTGTCGGTCGCAGTTCTCCCAGGTAGCTACCAGCGAGGTAACGTGAACAAACGTAGTGAACAGTCCGAGGTCAAATCCGTGCAGGCAACGAAGTACAGAGGAGTCAGGCAGGAGAATCGTCAGGAAGCCGAGGGTCAGAACCAGGAGATCAAAACAGGAACCAGGGAGAATCCGAGAGAGTAGTCAAGCAGGCAAAGGTCTGATGTCAGTGATCAGGTGACACTGGGTCACTCTTCCCGGCGGCCGAGGCGCCTGTGCAGTATGTATGACAGTGTGAATAAAGTTTGCTACCCAGCGCCCCCCTCCTTTCCCAGCATGCACCGGCTGCTCCACCCCTCTCCTTTGGTGTAAAGAAGCTAAGGAGCGGTGGGCAGCCATTACAGAAGAGCCTCTCTGCATCTGACCAGCCTTCAGGATCAAAAACAGTAAGTATCTTTATCTTTTATTTTATTTTTGTATTATTAATTTCATTTTATAAAAAATGGGGTACCTAAAGGGGAAGTGTGGAGGCCCCAAAAAATGTTGGGGGTGGGATTTTTTATTATTATGTCACACTTTATGGTCTATATTCAATTTAAAAACTATGGTGGATAAAATAATTATTTTAATGCACCTCATGCTCTATATTTGACTTGCTTTAAGTCAATAATAGAGCATGACGTGCCAATAAAATAATTATTTTATCCACCATAGTTTTTAAATCAAATATAGAGCATGAAGTGCCAAATAATATTAATTTTTCTCCCACATAGCTTGAAAATTAAATATAGATCATGAGGTAGAAAATAGTATTTTTTCAATGGTATAAAAATTACTATTTTCCACGTCATATTCTATATTTCATTTGCAAACTATGCGGTGGATAAATGACTATTATTTGGCACTTCATGCTCTATCTTTGATTTAGACACTATGGTGGATAAAATAATTATTTTATTGGCACCTCATGCTCTATTATTGACTTGCTGCAAGTCAAAAATAGAGTATGACGTGCAAATAAAATCATGGTGCTGCGGGGGGGACGGGGGGACAGAGGACATGGTGCTGCAGGGGTAGGGGACGACAGAGGACATGGTGCTGCGGGGGGGATGGGGGGACAGAGGACATGTTGCTGCAGAGGGAGGGGACGACAGAGGACATGGTGCTGCAGGGGGATGGGGGCGACAGAGGACATGGTGCTGCAGGGGGATGTGGGGACAGAGGACATGGTGCTGCAGGGGGAGGGGGGGACAGAGGACATGGTGCTGCAGGGGGTGGTGGGACAGAGGACATGGGGGGGCAGTATGCTGCAGGGGGGGACATGATCAAGCAGTGGGGGGGGGGGGAGTGTGCTGCAGGGGGAGCAGTGTGATGGGCCAATCTCACAAGTTTTTGTTCCCATATCTAATACTTGGATACTTCCCCTCTAGAAATTCTGTGATTGCTCCTGGACAGCAGTGGAGTCTGGACAACGTTCTCTATAAAACATCACGGCAGCCAGACCGCTGTAGGAGGTAAGGCTTGTGTGAGGGTCTGGGAAGTGGGTATTTGGCATGTGTTGGGGTGGCGGGGGGATTGGGGGGGTATTTTGAAATTTTGCCTAGGGCACTGAGAACCCTAGCACCGCCCCTGAGTGTGCTTGCATTTACATTTGTGTAACAGTCTGGAAGAGTGTGAAGAGTTAACTCTTTGCTTGCTGGTGTGGGTCTTGCTAGTCTGTGAGCAGCTACAAGTTTTGGGTGCCAGTGTGGGACAGTGTATTGGCGTCCAATTGCCCGTATTCAATAGGTGGTGACAAATCTGAAGTGTGTGGGAGTGTGAGTGCTGTTTGGGGCGATTCAGTAAGTCTATAACCTGTGTGATAGATAAAGAGAGACTGCGGGCTGGAATCGTGCGACTTCATACAGCAAACACCTCCAAAGTCACAGTAGCTGGGAGCGTGTTTGTGACAACTAGCTTGGTCATTGTCAAAGCAGTAACTACCAGGATACTAGGGAAGAGTTTCTTGCACTGTTAGTTTTACTAAACAATCACATTTTTAGTGTAAGTGAGAGATTCTTTTTTATGTAGCAATACTTTTCAGGCTCCTTGTAATCAAAATATTTTTCAAAATCAAATTCATCCTCAGTTGATGAGGCTGAAGACATGGCAGCAACTACACTAACTTCTTCTTTCTCCTGACATTCCTGTAACCCATTCATTCAATTGCTACCACAAACAGAACATCTTTTCCTTTAGTCAGCTGTTGATCATTCAGAAGAATCCAATGCATTTGGGTCTACATAAACAGCTGCCAAAAGAATCTTGTTTTCTAATAATAGTACCTCTCTTCAATTTATTAAAGCAGCATTGCCATCTGCAAATAAACCTCCTTTTTGGGACAGTTGAAACATCAGGTTAGCCACTCCATCAAGAAAATGGCTGGATTTAAGTCCTCAACGTGTAATTTTTTACTCACTGTAAATGGGCCTTTGCTTAGAGTCACTTCAGGGTTAGCCATGTCCACAGGAAATGCTTTCAGGTCAAGTAAACGCTGAATTACTAAGTAGGTTCTGCCACAGCTTTTGACTTAATCTATGATTTCCCCTTTTCCAGAGTGTCTCTTCAAAATTAAATTAACTTTAGGGGCCTTAGTCATTAAGGGGAGCAAAGCATAAAAAAAGAGTAACTTGTTAACTTGTAAACCATGTTGCATTGGAGGGGGAGGTAAATTTAAAATGTGGGGACAGATTTATATTTGGGATACAGCATGTCCTAGATCAACTTTAAATTTCAGTGTAAAAATAATGCTATCAAGTATTTTCTGTGATACATGACAAAACAGTCAGTATTTAACTTATGTGCAAAACAGAAAACTAATTTTCACCCCTTGCATTGTAACATGGTTTTGTCCAGGAGACTGAAATAAGAAACTTCTTAATTTAAGTTCCTTAATAAATCAGGTCCCCAGTGTTTAACTTATGTGCAAAATAATAAGCATGTCTTTCTTGTCTCTTATTGCCAGCTGCTGTAAGTGCACACAATGCAGTGCATGTGATGAATCTGGCAGAGTTTTGAGGCAGCTTCAACAAGCTCATCTACAGCAGTGGCGCATGCAGGGGGGGTTTCTGAGTCTCTAGCAACCCCCCCTACGCTAACTAAGTGGCCACTGTCCTATACAGCAGCTGCGGCGCTGTCAAAGAAGCGTCCGCGGCGGTGCTGTATTGTATACAGCACCGCTGCAGATGCTTCTTAGACAGCGCCGCGGCTGCTGTATAGGACAGCGCTGGCAAAACGGAGCTGCTGCGCATGCTCTCTCGTGGTTTTTTTTTTTGGGGGGTTTTTTGGTCGGCGGGGAGAAACCCCCCCCCCCCCCCCCGACAATCCTCCGTGCGCCCCTGTACAGGATTATTTTGTTGTTGCTGTTCAGAAGCAACTTCAACGAGATGGTGGGATAATGGCGGTAAAAGACATATTTGATCCAGGTGGCAAAATTTATATGTTTAGTCAACTAAGGGAAAAATTAAGAATACCAAACGCTCAATTTTTTAAGTATCTGCAGCTCAGGCACTATGCAAATTCAATGCTAGTTCAGAGAAAATCTACAGGGAGTTCAGATGGTTTGGAAAGCCTACTTACCTTCTTAAAAACTGTTAAATTTAAAATTAGATATGTATATGCAGATTTAATATATGCACAGCTCGTAACTCCCTGGAAGCGAACGGTGGATGCATGGCAAAGGGATATTCCCAGCATAAGTGACCCGGTTACTTTAACTTGCCACTTTGAACATATTTGGAAGTCGCTGTCCACCACTCGTCTCAAGGAAATACATTTAAAGGTAGTTCACAGAGCATATATCCCACAAACAAGGCGCCGCTTTATGGTTGAGGGGGAGACTGGTTTTTGCCCGAAGTGCAAGTCTCAAAAGGCAGATTGGTTGCATAACTTTTGGAGCTGCAGGAAGGTCGGGAGATTTTGGTATAAGTTGGTAAACTATATTAATCACGTTTTCAAAACACAGGTTTCATTGGCCGCAGAACCCCTTTTGCTGGCCGATTTCACCAGTTGGAAGGATCTCTTACCATCCTCTGATATTCTGGCGGCTCTGATTGTAATTGTAACAGTAGCAAAAAAGCTGATCCTACGACATTGGGTATCACCGGTATCCCCGATTTTGGAAATACTCAAGATGGAGATTTTAGATATCATATACTTGGATAGGAGAGCCACTCTCCCGGATATAGAAAAAGGTGGTCTGAGGTTCCAAAAAAATGGGGCTCATACCAGAGCCGTAACTAGGAATTTTAGTGCCCTGGGCGAGGAAGAGCACTGGCGCCCACCCCCCCCCACTTACCTTGGTAGTTGTAGGTGGTCTCTCCCAGCCGTGATGAAAGCTCGGCATTGTGCCCTGGGAGGTAGGAAGAAGGGGTAGCTGTGAGGGGCACAGAGAAAAAGTGGGTGTTGGGGCAAATGGTAGAAGGTGAGGAGATGGATAAAACAAAGGGTGGGCAAAGAAACACAAGGGGAGACAGAGTTGCACAAAATTAAACACAGACAAAAAGTGGGGGTAAGAGATGCACAGACAGATGAGAGAGATGCACAGACACACATACAAAACTGCAGACAGAGAGGAAAACACAACAGGGGACACAGAGTTCAACAAAATTAAAGACAGACACAAAGTGGGGGTAAGAAAGAGACAGACACACAGATGAACAGACACAGAAAGGGGGGGGGGCAGAACCACACATACATAGAGGAAAACACAAGAGGGGAGAAGAGAGGGGGGGGGTTCACAGAGTTCAACAAAAGACAGTTACAAAGTAGGGTAAAAAAGAGAAAGACAGTCACAGAAGACAGAGATGCACAGACATACAAGGGGGGAGCAGAGCAACACATCTAAAATAGCAGATAGAGGAAAACACAACAGGGGAGAAGAGACAGGACTGGGGGACACACAGAGTTCAACAAAATTAAAGACAGTCACAAAGTGGGGTAAGAAAGAGACAGATACAAAGATACACAGACACAGAAAGGGGGAAAGCAGAGCCACACATACAAAATAGCAGGAAGAGACAGGGGGTGAAAGATAGAGACAGGCAGACAGAAACACTGTGG
This sequence comes from Mixophyes fleayi, assembly GCF_038048845.1. Taxonomy (NCBI): domain Eukaryota; kingdom Metazoa; phylum Chordata; class Amphibia; order Anura; family Limnodynastidae; genus Mixophyes; species Mixophyes fleayi. The sequence continues at coordinate 237,864,989 of NC_134404.1, read as the reverse complement.
GAAGTGAGGGGGGAGGGGTGGATGCTTACCGACAGCAGACAGCAGGGGAATCGACGCATGTATCATGTGACCAGGAGCAGAGAGGTCAGGGGGTGAGCCTGTGCAGTGTGCACATGAAGAGGCCACGCCCCCTGTATAATCAGAGTGGTCGCATGCTGCCTCTATACTGGAACAGGCAGCATGCGGCCAAATGTATAGAGATACGGGGAGAGGGGGGGGCGATTTTGCTAGGGGACATATCTAGCATCACAGTAAGTGTGGCCGTGGCGCCCCCTTGGCTTTGCGCCCTGGGCGGTCGCACCGGCCGCACACCCCTCGTTACGGCTCTGGGTCATACATCGAATCGTTGGAACCCTTAGTCCAGCAGAACATCTTTAAATTGTTTGAATACACTGCCTGGGGGTAAATGTATCAATCTCCAGTTTTGTCAACTCGCGGGAGTTCTGCGAGATGACAGCTTAAGGCTTCCTTTTACAAGGCAGCGCTGCTTTAAATTTAAGCTGTCATCTCACCGAACTCCCGCGAGTTGACAAAACCGGAGATTGATACATTTACCCCCTGGTATTTACTTAGACAATTAAGTTAGTGAAAAAATAAATAAATGCTTGGATGGATAACGGGAACCTCCTAAAAACTCTTAAGACGCAAATCTTCTTTTAATTAAAGAAAGGTCTGACCAATACTTAATACTCTATGCCATATAGCTTACTAAAAAACAACTACCCATCCCCCCTCTCCTTTCCTTCCCCGCTCATTTTATTTCATTTTATTTTATTTTATTTCATCTAATTTAATTTCATTTCAGTTGTGTTTATTTCCTGATAGTAGTTCGTATTGATCAGCTGCATCCATATATGCAGATGAACAAGATTATCACAATGTTTTCATGATTCTTAAATAACGCAATTTTTCGGAAGTTGTCAATACTTGATGTTGAATTTTAATGCCAAATTGTCATAAATATCTTAATTATATCTGAAAACTTTGGAATATGTAACAGAAATGTCATTCTTGATTTGCTGTATTTGTATTTAAGGAAAATAACCAATAAAAAAAGATTTAAAAAAAAAAAAAAAAGCAACTTCAATTTGTTCCTCATTTGCAGTAGTGTGCTCTTCAATTTCATACATTCCTATATCTCTGAACGGGAAGTGTTCTTCTAACAGTTGGTCCACTTCATTATCTGCATTCATTTGTTTATTGTGCTTATCATGTTTGAAGCGTTGTCAGTTACAATATAAGGAACTTGTTTATTAAGTTATAATCTTGCAGATCCTTTTCCACTAAATCCTAGATAATCTCGCTTCTCGCTGAATGTCGGGCGTGACATCATCATGCTCAACATATTTAGTAAGGAGCGTCAGGGGAGAGGAGGATGCTGGGTCCCTGGTGCCACCACATTGGTAAGAAGATAGAAGAAAAGACAGAAGAAATAGAAGAAAGAAGGCCAAGTATGGTAAGTAAAGAAATGGAGGGGATGGTGAAATGGGGGGGGGGGGGCAGAGTGTGGATGAAGAGGGGCAGGCAGAGTGTGGATTAAGAGGGGCAGACAGTGTGTGGATGAAGAGGGGCAGACAGTGTGTGTGGATGAAGAGGGGCAAACAGTGTGTGTAGATGAAGAGGGGCAGACAGTGTGTGTGGATGAAGAGGGGCAGACAGTGTGTGTGGATGAAGAGGGGCAGACATTGTGTGTGAATGAAAAGGGGCAGACAGTGTGTGTGGATGAAGAGGGGCAGACAGTGTGTGTGTGGATGAAGAGGGGCAGACAGTGTAAAGGTGAACGGGCACAGTGTGATAATTTTTGTACATGTGTAACGCCTGCGGGAAACAGGACAGACGCACCCAGATAACTTACCTTACAAATGATGGTCACCTCCTGTCCGCTTCAGAGTCACCTCAGCCGCTGTCCTATCCCAACAGACCAGCAACCAAATCTCTGTCACCTCACTCCACTTCCCTCTATGGAAGAAACAGAAATTAAGGCCGTGCCTACCAGAGAAGGACTGTCCGAGACCACCGCAATGAGCAGAGACACTCAAGTCAATCTCGCTTGCTGCCACCTCGTTTTGTTTTTGCCAAGACCAGGAACAGTCCTGCCTCAAGTATTCCACTCACCACTCGGTGAGGGCCTAACCAGAAGTAGGAATAGAGTGGTATACTGACCGGGCACTCCAATTTCCAGTCCCTGCTCTCCTGTTCCTCTCCATCACCTATGGAAGACAGACACAACACAGCCTCCCTTTACTCTACCAGTGAGGCTAGTATGTACAACCCACACAACTGACACTAACTAACAACAGGCGGGCCGACCCTAAACCAACTAACTAATGGTCAGGAACGCAACTTTACTATAAACTGGGTGTAGTGTACTTCCTAAGCCTCCTCTCTCTACGTTACGGGGAACACCAGCCGATGTTCACGTTCTACTCCGGAGGGCTGTTACTAAACTCTCACCCAGGTTATACCGAGAAGACTATCTTCTCACTATGGTGTCACTCGTGGAATCCTAAGGACCAGTCGCACGTGGCACAAATGAGGCCCACTGGAGCAGCGCACCACCGGAGTGTCAACTGCCGCACGGGACTGCCAGTCGTCACTATTGGAACTCAAAATGACTTCCTTCACTCAAGCAGAACACCGTCCCAATCCAAAACCTCCAGAGACCCTTCCGGAACTTAGGACTAGAACACCCAAATAGAACCACAGGATGCCCCCTAGAACTCAAATGGGCTCTGCTGCACTGCCAGTGAGTTGCCCAATCACTGCCTCTGGAAACCAGCGTAACCCCAGGGACCTACGGGACGGGAAGAATACCGTTTGTTCTTCCCTAACTGTGTGTGTGCTCCTAACTACCCCTTGTCCCCACAGACACAGGTTATTGCAGGAAAACAGTAAGGAAACAAGAGCCTACCTTCAATAGGGGCCTGTCGTCTTGCACCTGGAATGAAACACACACAGCACAACCAAATACAATGCACAATACAGTATTCACCACACAGGCGGAATAAGACTTCGCTAATGTATCTGGTAGGATGACCACGTAATACACACACCTGCTATCTAACCAGACGGTTTGGTATAGCACCAACAGGAGCCTTCTGCTCTACTGTTGCCTAGGACCATCACCTAGCATACTCACCACACACTGGGACTGCACCCTACTCTAGTTATGGGCTCTCATGTCCATTCTACCTCAGGGCCTTGTGTCCTTTGCACACCATGGGCTCCAGGCCCAGCTACCTACAGGGCCTTGTGCCCTGACTATGGGCTGCTGCCCACTAACTACAGGGCCTTGTGCCCTTTACTACCTAGGGCCTTGTGCCCTGACTATGGGCTCTAAGCCCCACTAACTAGGCCTTATGGCCTTCCTGGCTATGGGCTCTGAGCCTGTCTAACTAGGGCCTTGTGCCTTTTTTAATCTCTACCTATATGGGCCTTGTGCCCCTAACTGCAGCCACGGGCCTAGTGCCCGACCGTGCCCACGGACCTTGTGCCCAACCTAATGCAGAGTATACTTACCTGCTCTGCGCAGGATAATCAACTTGCTCCCAACGTCTTCTTTTCCAGGTCTTCTAGACCCGCCAGCCAGCGGCATCTCTTCTACTCTTCGGCATGGGGCTTCCGGCGATTCTCTGGGTGGGGGCGCTCTTAGCCCTTACAAGGGCTCCCCACCGATGTCTCCAGCGCTGTTCTGAAGTCTTCTGGGTGGGGGCGATCTTAGCTCTTACAAGGGCCACCTCCGCCGGCGTTTTCTTTCTTCTTTGCTCCAGTTGTCAAACGACATCCTCTTGTCTCTGCTCCGCCGGACTTCTGATGTAATGGCGCAGCCCGGCGCAACGTCATCACTTGGCGCCATCGCGAGCGTTCATTGGCTCACCAATGCAGCCGCCTATTGGCCAGCGGGAGGAGGTGAGTCCTGATTGGCTCATCCTTCCTCTGCTGACAACCCCAGCAGGAAGGAAGAAATATTCACCGCTGGAACGCTGGATCGGTGAGTGGCTTTCCTCTCCTTCTTTCTTCGCCCTCTTGGTGGTCACAGCGGGGCAAATCTCCACACATGTTGTTGTTTTTTTTTTTTCGTTTGACCTTATTCCTCTTAATATTAGCTGTAAATTATTCTTTGACAGAAATAAAATTGAAAAAAAATATATAAAAATATTCTTTTCTCGTGGATTTATGTATATTATTTTTGCAAACAACTTACTAAGTATTTCTGTCCTGACCTAAATATTTATTACATTATTTTGACTCAAATATTTAAAAAATGGGACTGTTCGGTAATTATTTTGGAGGGGTGCCTTGAAAAAATTATGGAGACTCTAAGGGTGCCGCGAACTGGAAAAGTTTGGGAACCACTGGTTTATGATAATATGGAGAACTAAGTAGTATATGTTGAGTTGTAAGAGCCTATGGACCAGAAGCAGGAATGGCTAACTCAAAGCTGGTGCTCTTTCACAACAGGGATACTAATCCGTGGAAAAATACCACATTTACCAGTCCACCCCTGATTTTTACTGTAATATTATTCACTTTTGTATATGTTATACCATTATTTCTGTAATATTATAACTACACATTACATACTGTTGTAAATATTATGTATCTATTGTGCATGTGGGTAGGGGATATTCTTTGTTTGTCCCAGGGCCCAATAATGTGCAAAAATACTGCCAAGCTACAGTACAATACCCTTTCATCTTGGCCTTATCAGTAGAGATTGTGACACCCTTGTGATATATAGCAAATGTGCAGGGCCGGTGCAAGGTGTCTCGGCGCCCTAGGCAAAATTTCAAACTACCCCCCCCCCACGCGCGCGCACAAAAGACAAATAGCCACTTCCAAGGACCTCACACATTTGACTTGAAAAAAAGAGATAAGCCTTACCTCCTACAGCAGTCCAGATGCTGTGATGTTTGATGCAGAACACTGTTCAGATTCCACTGTTGCCCAGGGACAAACACAGGATTTCTAGAGGGGAGGCATCAAAGTGTTAGATTTGGGAGCGAAAAACTTGACACAATAAGCTGCCAACAGTCAATTCCCTTCATCATAATAATATAACACTTAGGCGCTCCCACTCCAGGGACCAATTGTGAGAATCAAAATATTAAAAAAAAGGAAATATCCCATGTTCCATCCTCTCTAAGGGGTGCCAAACCTTAAACATGAGCAAACATACAAACACAATCAGAGGTGCGCCAGGGGACTACAAAAAATGTTTAATTCAGAAAATATCAGCACAAATATGGCACAATACATAAGTTATTAAAAAATACATACACAAAAACATCAATGATGTTTAATATAATAATAAAAATAAATAAATATCACAATCTACCGTCATGCACTAGGCTAACGATATAAATGTAGAACATTTATAAATATAGAACATACTTAATTTTATTTATTTTTTATCAGACATCATTGTTGCTTTTGTGTATGTATATTTAATAAATGTATATTTTATTAACTTACGTATACATTTTTTGTAGTCCCCTGGCACACCTCTTATTGTGTTTGTATGTTAATTCCCTTCATCACACATTTCCCCTTCTTCACTCATACTGGACCACCTTCATCATACTGTCCGTCCTGCATCAGACAGTCTGCCCTACATCAGACTGCCCTCTCCTTCACACTGCCCCCTCCCTCACACAGCCCCCCCTTCAGCATCAGACTACTGTCCCCCCTGCATCAAAATGCCCCTCCTCCAGCGTCACACTGCTCCCCCACTTCACAATGTCTCCTTTCCATCATCAGTGTCCCCCCTGCATTACAGTGCCCTTCCCCCACTTGCATCACACTGCCTCCCCATCACAATGTCTCCCCTCCAGCATGAGACTGTCCCCTTGCATCAAACTGCCCATCAACTTTTATCACACTGCCCCCAAACTTGCCTCATACTGCCCCCCCCTACATACTGCCCGCTGCATACTGTACACTCTCCTTTACACTGCCCCCCCCCCCTGATCACAATGTCTCTCCTCCAGAATCAGACTGTCTCCCCCCTGCATCACAATGCCTCCCCCCTGACAGGGGGCCCCTGCATCATGCTGTCTCCTCTCCATCATCAGTCTGTCCCCTTGCATCAAACTGCCCATCCACTTTCATCACACTGCCCCCAAACTTGCCTCATACTGTCTCCCCTGCATACTGTCCACTCTCCTTCACACAGACCCCACTGCATCACACTATCTCGTTCCCTAGCATTTCTTACACTACTTACTTACCGGACGTCTCTCCATCAGCAGCTGCTTCTCTGGCGGGCTTCTCACTGACACTGTCGGGGCGTGATGATGATGTCACGCCCGACAGGCAGTGAGGGGGGAGGGGAGGGTCGTGAAAAATGAACAGGCAGTGTGCGGAGGAGGTGCGCGATCAGTGTCACCACCCCCAGTGGATCTGAACTTGTGCGGCGGCTGGGACATGCAGTGCCAGACATCCGTGGCACCCTCCAGAGCCCGGCGCCCTAGGCAGCTGCCTAAGCTTGCCTAATGGGAGCGCCGGGCCTGCAAATGTGTAATATAAATTAAGTCAACATATTAGCCACATGGGGGTAAATGTATCAAGCTGCGAGTTTCCGGTGGGGTTGAAAAGTGGAAAAGTTGCCTATAGCAACCAATCAGATTCTAATTAGCATTTATTTAGTGCATTCTAAAAAATGATAGTTAGAATCTGATTGGTTGCTATAGGCAACATTACCACTTTGCAGACCCACTGGAAATTCGCAGCTTGATTCATTTACCCCATGGAGTTGTCAAAATAAAATTTATAATTCTTATCTTAAAGTTATAATATTAGCAAAACACTGTTTTTCTTCAGTAACACTTGAAGAAGATGGTGGGGAATATGTGGTGCAGAGACCTGCATGACAATTCTGTACATGCAGGCTCTCAATATTGAGGTTTATGAGATGGGAAAAACACAGCTCGGCACAAGCAATTAAAATGCAAATAAATACAGAACATGGACAATACTGAATACACAGAGGACGCACACATAGCATACAAAATATATGCTGAAAACCAGCAGTTTAATATGGCATTCCCAATATATAGGAATAAACAGCATAAATATATAAGACCATAAGGCTGCTCAGTCACCACACTGACATTTCTGTTGCTATATATATATAGACCAGCAAGTGAATGCAGAGAGTGAGAACCAAGGGAAACAGACATTGGTGTTACACATGTTTTAATACCCTTCAGAAGTGGAAAATATCACTATATCTGGTACGCAGATTTTAATATTTATTTTGTGCACTCGTGGTGGTGTCCTATTACTATTTTGGGATAGTTATCCCATATACCCCATAGTATTGTGGGGAACCTGGTGATATTGCTGTGATTTTTGCAGTATTACACTATGTTTGCTGTTTTCCTGTATTTTGTATGGATCGGTGGAGATCTGGAGGACTAAAGGCAAAGCACAGATTACTCCATTATCTTCTGTAAAGTTTATCATCTACAACTTCATGGTATGCAAGTTATTGCTCTATTCCACACTATACAATTGATAATACACTCAGAGGCGCCCTGCTTGTTCTTCTGTTACAGCAATCCATCCCGTCCGGATTAACCATCTGGTTTCAGGCTATCGAGGCTGCCACTCTTACAAGAGTCAAGTGTTTTTTATGCATTGTGGATTTGGGACTGAATTTTCATATATATTGTATGTATATCTTTTTATATATATAATCTTTCCACCTCATTTAATTGAAGTGGTTACGCTGTGGTGATCAGCGCCAGTTATATCTCTATTTGTGTTTATATATATATATATATATACACACACACACACACACATATATATATATATATACACACACATATATATATATAAGTGGTCCTATTGCCCATATTCAATAGGTGGTGGCAAACCTGAAGTGTCAGGGGGTGTGAGCGCTGTTTGGGGGCAAATCAGTAGGTCTATAACCTGTGTGATAGGTGGAGAGAAACTGTGGGCTGGAATCGTGTGCAATTTCATATAGCAAACACCCCAAAGTCACGGCAGCTGGGAGCGTGTTTGTGACAAATTGGTGCAGCGGTGAGATTATTTAATTCCTTAGAGTATTAAGTGCATGGTTTAAGAAATTAACCCTTGCACTAGTAAACTGATTGTAGTCTTGTGAGGAATTGTATTCCTTGTGAGGAATACAATAGAATACAAAACTCAGGGCTTATTATTATTTTTGAAGACATACGTGCAAAGCAGTTCCCTTCCTTCTCTCTGTTTTTTTCTTTTCCTATCTTTTATTTTGCAACGTAACTGAGGAGATGGCTGCAGCATATAAACGCATGACAAAGCAGGTGCTGATTTCACATTGTGAGGATGGAGGAATTCCCACTAGTGGCAAAAGCAAGGAGCAATTGATTGAAGCTCTTGTGCAGAGAGATCAGCACCAAATCGTAGATGTGTCCTAGGAAGGGCACAGCCAGGATTCAGAAGCGGACCTGACTGTGGATATTGCTCAAAACCAGGGACTGTTAATTTCAGATGATTCTAATAGTTCATGTGTGGACACTGCTATGGACGTTTACTTGCAAACTGTACTAAAACATTTGGGCCCAGCAGACATTACAACCAAAACGCAGCTTATACAGCAGTTCCAGAAGGAAGCTGATGATCGTCAGGAGAGGGAGAGGCATGCTGCTATGGAGGCAGCAGAGAGGCGATCTGCAACGGAGGCAGCAGAGAGGCGCGCTGCTATGGAGGCCACAGAGCGTCAGGCAGACGATCGAGAGGCAGAAAGGAGATATAAGCTGGAGCTTGCCAAGCTCAAACACCAGCCAGAAGCCAGAGAGGCTGGTATCAGCAGACCCCGTCCAGAGAATTTCCCTGTATTGGAAAACGATGGGGATTTCGATGCTTTTTTGCAAGGATTTTAAAAAACGTGTCGACAGTATGTACTGGCCAAGGATTAGTGGGCACAATATTTAATCCCTGGTTTGCGAGGTAAAGCATTAGAGGCCTTTGCAGATGTTCCATCTGAGATGGATGGAGATTATGAGGCAATCAAAAGTACCCTGTTGCAGCGTTTTAATATCACGCCAGAGGCGCACAGGCAAAAATTCCGAAATTTAAAACGCAGTGCCTCTGAAACTTATTCAGAACTCGTGGCCCAACTGTCTGACTCCTTCAGACAGTGGATTGGAGGATTAAAGATCACCACTTTTGATGCTTTCAAAGATTTGATGATCCAGGAACAGTTTCTCACTTTGTGCCCAGCTAATGTGAAGGAATGGGGAGTGGATCGAGACCTTGAATCATCTGGGGAGGCAGCTAAACTGGCTGACAAATACACTGTCACCTGGACACCTGCAGCTAAAAGAGGGACTTTTGTGCCAGGGCAGTCTGCCTGGAAAGGGGGGTGACCAGGAGGATCAACGCCACCCTCTTCAACGCCATCACCCACTGTTTCTTAATCTTTTGGGAGGGTTGGGGCAAAGCCTGTTTTGGGAGACACCCGCTGATGTTTTGTGTGCAACCAGGTGGGTGACATCAGTACCATCTGTCCAGAAAAGAAGACCACTTCACCCACCTCTGGGGGGTTACATTCCCTGCAATCTTCTCCAGCTGTCCTGTGTGTTGCTGGACCACAAGGGGGCCGGAAGGACAATTTGCAAACAGTCACTGTGGGTGATAAGGTAACTGTGGGGTTAAGAGACACTGGGGCAGATGTTACACTAGTGCGTTCAGAACTGGTAGGGTTAGAGGACCTCATTCCAGCAAAGTGTATTTCTGTGAAAGGGGTGGGTGGAATTCACCTTACTGTGTCTGTGGCCAAGGTTTACCTTGATTGGGGTGCTGGATGAGGTCTAAGACATGTTGGGGTATCAGATAATATGCCTACAAATGTGTTACTGGGGACAGATTTAGGAAGAATGCTCTCTCAGTATGTCTCTAATGATGATGTTAATGCCACACCTGTTACTGTGACACAATCAGCTGAAAGTACCAACGTTTGTTCCCAGGTACCAAAGAAAAGGTCTGTTCAGTTGAACCTTAAATGTGCAAACTAGTGTCGAAGTCAGCAAATTGGATAAAGTAATTTCAATTAATATTGAGCAAACTTGTTTGTCGTTGTTTGAAAAGATGCGTAGAGCACGCTACAGCGTGGAAGCGCGTACCCAGCCGCAACACGTGGCAACAACAGTTTTTACACTTTTACACACATTCGCACAAACACACACATTTGTAAATAATACACAATAATTGTAGTTGCAACACATAGTTATTTACGTCAAAATATAGTAGTATTCATGTTTAATATTATAAGTTGTATGCATGTTAGTAAAACATGTGGTTCAGGTTAAAGGAAATGTGTCTGGTATCATTTTAATCCCCTATTCATTAGCAGTTGTCCGGTTCCTTCTCCGAAGAGATCGCACATTGCATACTCTAGTTATTGATGTTAGGGTATAAACCTTTAAAGTAATACGGACTATAAAATGCTAATAGACTAGTTGAGACTGGATTCTTGGTGGGAAAGTCGGAGTACATCCCCTGGAGAGATGACCCCCACCTTTGGATATTTTGGTTTGAACTAGTCTATGATCTGCAACCCCCTGGACCCTCCTGAAACCTGGACCAATAGAAGCAAGCCACGTCATCTGCATTGTTTCACTGTATTTCTGACTGCATATAAGCAGGAGCTCTTCATCTAGTAAGCAGTCTACTTTGACCACAGACTTCAGACCTGAATGACTTTTCACTGGATCCAGAGCGCCTGCGATAAGTAACGGCTGTGCTTATTATTATTTTGCTTTAATTATTCTGCTACTTTTTGAGAATAAATATTTGTGCGTTGAAACACAAATCGAGATTCGACAATCGTTATTGGATAGCGACAAAACGTGCATAACACTAGGATGTGACAGGGAAAGTGTATACTCTACTGTACCTGAAGTATGTAATGATTTTAATGCCACCCATGTTACAGTGTTAGAATCTGCTGAGAATACCCACAGTTCTTCCCAGGTACCAGGATTTGACAGGGAAGGAGAATGTCTTATTGTACCCAATGCGTATAATGCTGAGAATGCCAAAAACAGTATTACGTTAGAATCTAAACCTGTTTTTACACTGACATCTTGTTATGAGGTAGGGACAGGGACACTGTTACTGCAGATATTGGCATTGATACTGGTGTAGATAATATGCTTGCTAGAAGTGGGACAGATGACAATGTGATTAATTCTGTTGTGTTACAGAAAGGCAATATTTCTACCCAGGTAATATGCTTAGAAGATAGGGTACAAGGTAAATGGGATGGAGGGCAGAGTGAATGAAGATTTGTGTTCCATGCCTGAACAAGCTGTACCCAGGAGTGTTGAGAATGTGGGGGAGACACATAATCCTGACCAACGGCAAATAGCGAGTGATAGCAATCCTTACATTTCTGCTGGGACCTAGTTAGAATGTTCACTACTCAGATCTCCATCCTGAGTTCTGCCCATTCACCTGAGTTTTCTATAGAGACAGGGGGGTTAGTTGCTAGCCCACACTTACTTAGTCAGCTGTCTAATGGCTTCAAGGAGGTAGATGAGGGACCCAAACTCCCTGTTACTCTACACCCCCAGATAGAAGAGTCCAAAGGGGAGGGGAGTGTCCTGTCCAGTAGCCCCCAGATAAGAATCGCATAGTGTGTCCCACTGACAGGAAAGTTTGCAGGGCAGAGTGGAAGTAGGGCCAGAATTAAAGGGTTCCCACCTACAGGAGTTTTCGTGGGATAGAGGCGTTCTCTCCGGCAGCACCCACAAAGAGACACAGTCAGTGAGAGGTTCAGAAAGTGTAGGTGAAAATGCAGTGCCACAGCTATTGAAGGACCAGAAGTCCCAGCTGAATGAGATATTTAACCCCCTTTTAACTAGAGATGAGCGCACTCGGATTTTGTGAATCCGAGCCCACCCGAACCTTTCCGATCCGAGTCGGATCCGAGACAGATCCGGGTATTGGCGCCAAATGAAAACTTGAAACCGAGGCTCTGAGTCATAATCCCGCTGTCGGATCTCGCGATACTCGGAACCTATAAATTCCCCGCTAGTCGCCGCCATCTTCACTCGGGCATTGATCAGGGTAGAGGGAGGGTGTGTTAGGTGGTCCTCCGTTCTGGTAGATCTCGTGCTGTGCTGTGCTGTGCTGTGTTCTGCAGTATCAGTCCAGTGGTGCTGTGTGCTGTGCTCTGTCAATTTTGAGTTCAGTGGTGCTGCTGGGTCCTGTGTGCTGTGTCCTGTTCAGTCCAGTGGTCCTGTGTCCCGTGCTCTGTGCTTCTAAGGGCATAGTTATTTCCCCAATATTCCCAAGTGTTTAAAAAATTTAAAAAAAGTTAATAAAAAAAAAATACAAAAAAACAATTAAATTTTTTTTTAATTACAACAAAATTTGCCAAACCAATCCTGCAGTATAAGCCCATTGGTACTGCAATATTACCAAGTTCACACATTCTGCAGTATCAGTCCAGTGGTGCTGTGTGCTGTGCTCTGTCAATTTTGAGTTCAGTGGTGCTGCTGGGTCCTGTGTGCTGTGTCCTGTTCAGTCCAGTGGTCCTGTGTCCCGTGCTCTGTGCTTCTAAGGGCATAGTTATTTCCCCAATATTCCCAAGTGTTTAAAAAATGTAAAAAAAATGATAAAAAAAATACCAAAATTTTTTTTTTAAAAAATTAAATTACAACAAAATTTGCAAAACCAGTCTGCAGTATAAGCCCATTGGTACTGCAATATTACCAAGTTCACACATTCTGCAGTATCTTGTGCTACATATAATGGAGACCAAAAATTTGGAGGATAAAGTAGGGAAAGATCAAGACCCACTTCCTCCTAATGCTGAAGCTGCTGCCACTAGTCATGACATAGACGATGAAATGCCATCAACGTCATCTTCCAAGCCCGATGCCCAATCTCCTAGTACAGGGCATGTAAAAATCCAAAAAGCCCAAGTTCTCAAAAAAAAGCAAAAAGAGAAACTTAAAATCATCTGAGGAGAAACGTAAAGTTGGCAATATGCCATTTACGACACGTAGTGGCATGGAACGGCTTAGGCCCTGGCCCTTGTTCATGACTAGTGGTACATCTTAACCCAAGGATCTTAGCCCTCCTCCTCCTCCCCCCCCCTACAAAAAATTGAAGAGAGTTATGCTGTCAGCAACAAAACAGCAAACAACTCTGCCTTCTAAAGAGAAATTATCACAAATCCCCAAGGCAAGTCCAAGGGTGTTGGTGGTTGTCAAGCCTGACCTTCCCATCACTGTACGGGAAGAGGTGGCTCGGGAGGAGGCTATTGATGTAGCTGGCGCTGTGGAGGAACTTGATGATGAGGATGGTGATGTGGTTATTGTAAATGAGGCACCAGTGGGGGAAACAGCTGATGTCCATGGGATGAAAAAGCCCATCGTCATGCCTGGTCAGAAGACCGAAAAATGCACCTCTTCGGTCTGGAGTTATTTTTATCCAAATCCGGACAAGTAATTTATGGCCATATGTAGCTTATGTAAAGCTCAAATAAGCAGGGGTAAGGATCTTGCCCACCTAGGGACATCCTCCCTTATACGTCACCTGAATAACCTTCATAGTTCAGTGGTTAGTTCAGAAACTGGGGCTAGGACCCTCATCGGTACAGGGACACCTAAATCCCGTGGTCCAGTTGGATACACAACAGCAACACCCTCCTCATCAACTTCCTCCACGATCTCCATCAGATTGAGTCCTGCAGCCCAAGTCAGCAGCCAGACTGAGTCCTCTCCAATACGGGATTCATCCGAGGAATCCTGCAGCGGTACGCCTACTACTGCCATTGCTGCTGTTGCTGCTGTTAGTCGGTCATCTTCCCAGAGGGGAAGTCGTAAGACCACTAAGTCTTTCACAAAACAATTGACCGTCCAACAGTCGTTTGCCATGACCACAAAATACGATAGTAGTCACCCTATTGCAAAGCGTATAACTGCGGCTGTAACTGCAATGTTGGTGTTAGACGTGCGCCCGGTGTCCGCCATCAGTGGAGTGGGATTTAGAGGGTTGATGAAGGTATTGTGTCCCCAGTACCAAATCCCGTCGAGATTCCACTTCACTAGGCAGGCGATACCAAAAATGTACAGAGAAGTACGATCAAGTGTCCTCAGTGCTCTGAAAAATGCGGTTGTACCCACTGTCCACTTAACCACGGACATGTGGACAAGTGGTTCTGGGCAAACGAAGGTCTATATGACTGTGACAGCCCACTGGGTAGATGCATCGCCTTCCGCAGCAACAGCAACAGCTGCATCAGTAGCAGCATCTACAAAATGGCTGCTCGTGCAAAGGCAGGCAACATTGTGTATTACTGGCTTTAATAAGAGGCACAACGCTGACAACATATTAGAGAAACTGAGGGAAATTATCTCCCAGTGGCTTACCCCACTTAGACTCTCATGGGGATTTGTGGTGTCAGACAATGCCAGTAACATTGTGCGGGCATTAAATATGGGCAATTTCCAGCACGTCCCATGTTTTGCACACACCATTAATTTGGTGGTGCAGCATTACCTCAAGAGTGACAGGGGTGTGCAGGAGATGCTTGCGATGGCGCGCAAAATTGTTGGACACTTTCGGCATTCAGCCAGTGCCTACCGCAGACTAGAGGCACATCAAAAAAGCATGGACCTGCCCTGCCATCACCTCAAACAAGAGTTTGTGACGCGCTGGAACTCCATCCTCTATATGCTGCAGAGGATGGAGGAGCAGCAAAAGGCCATTCAGGCCTACACAGCCACCTACGACATAGGCAAAGGAGTGGGGATGCACCTGAGTCAAGCGCAGTGGAGACTGATTTCCGTGTTGTGCAAGGTTCTCTAGCCGTTTGAACTTGTCACACGAGAAGTCAGTTCCGACACTGCCAGCTTGAGTCAGGTCATTCCCCTGATCAGGCTGTTGCAGAAGCAGCTGGAGAAAGTGAGGGAGGAGCTGGTAAAGCATTGCAATCCAACAAAGCATGTAGCTCTTGTGGATGAAGCCCTTCGTACGCTTTGCCAGGATCTGAGGGTGGTCACTCTTTTAAAGTCAGAGGAATACATTCTGGCCACCGTGCTCAATCCTCGGTTTAAAGCGTATGTTGTGTCTCTGTTTCCGACGGACACAAGTCTACAGCGGTGCAAAGACCTGCTGGTCAGGAGATTGTCCTCTGAAGAGGACCGTGACATGCCAACAGCTCCACCCTCATTTTCTTCCACGTCTATGGCTGCGAGGAAAAAGCTCAGTTTTCCTAAAAGAGCCGCTGGTGGGGATGCTGATAACATCTGGTCCGGACTGAAGGACCTGCCAACCATTGCAGACATGTCTACTGTCGCTGCATTGGATGCTGTCACAATTGAAAAAATGGTGGAGGATTATTTTGCTGACACCATCCAAATAGACATGTCAGACAGTCCATATTGTTACTGGCAGGAAAAAAAGGCAGTTTGGAAGCCTCTGTACAAACTGGCTCTATTTTACCTGAGTTGTCCCCCCTCCAGTGTGTACTCGGAAAGAGTTTTTAGTGCAGCGGGGAACCTGGTCAGTGAGCGGCGAAGGAGGTTGCTTCCTCACAACGTTGAAAAAATGATGTTTATAAAAATGAAAAATCAATTCCTCAATGAAGTACAGCACTGCCCTCCAGATAGTACAGAGGGACCTGTGGTTGTGGAGTCCAGCGGGGACGAATTGATAATGTGTGAGGAGGAGGAAGTACACACTGTAGGGGGAGAGGAATCAGAGGTTGAGGATGAGGACGACATCTTTCCTCAGTAGAGCCTGTTTAGTTTGTACAGGGAAAGATGAATTGTTATGTTGGTGTGGGGGCCCAAACAAACCAATTATTTCAGCCACAGTTGTTTGGTAGGCCCTGTCGCTGAAATGATTGGTTTGTGCATGTCCTATTTCAACAACATAAGGGTGGGTGGGAGGGCCCAAGGACAATTCCATCTTGCAACTATTTTTTTGGCATTATGTGACCATTCAACAGTCGTTTGCCATGTTCAAAAAGTAAAAGAAAATGTCAACAAATTCAAAAAATTTATTCAAAGGTTAAATGCCCTGTCATTATTTAAAACAAGAGGGTTTGAGGTGCTAGAATTAGTGTAGTGTTAATATGTTATAAACACTACACTTGGAACTTGGAGGAGGTATTGTGGCCCAGGTATCAAATTTAGTAACGGGGCCACCCCACTACACAGTCCAGAATATTTTTTTGGGAAATTCAGAGCCGTGGAGGGTTTTTTATTAATTATATTGTGGTGACCACTCCTCTACGCAGTCCAGATACATTTATTGGTGCGATTCATACAAGTTCAGGGTTTTTAATTTACATTGTGGTGAGTAACCACTCCTCTACGCAGTCCAGGTACATTTTTTGGTGCGATTCAGACCAGTTGATGGTTTTCTTATTATATATATTGTGGGGACCACTCCTCTATGCAGTCCAGATACATTTATTGGTGCGATTCATACAAGTTCAGGGTTTTTAATTTATATTGTGGTGAGTGACCACTCCTCTACGCAGTCCAGGTACATTTTTTGGTGCGATTCAGACCAGTTGATGGTTTTCTTATTATATATATTGTGGTGACCACTCTTCTACGCAGTCCAGATACATTTATTGGTGCGAATCATACAAGTTCAGGGTTTTTAAATTATATTGTGGTGACCCACTCCTCTATGCAGTCCAGGTACATTTTTTGGTGCGATTAAGACCAGTTGATGGTTTTCTTATTATATTGTGGTGACCCACTCCTCTACGCAGTCCAGATACATTTATTGGTGCGAATCATACAAGTTCGGGGTATTAAATTATATTGTGGTGACACACTCCTCTACGCAGTCCAGATACATTTATTGGTGCGAATCATACAAGTTCAGGGCTTTTAAATTATATTGTGGTGACCCACTCCTCTACGCAGTCCAGATACATTTATTGGTGCGAATCATACAAGTTCAGGGTTTTTAAATTATATTGTGGTGACCCACTCCTCTACGCAGTCCAGATACATTTATTGGTGCGAATCAAACAAGTTCAGGGTATTAAATTATATTGTGGTGACACACTCCTCTACGCAGTCCAGATCCATTTATTGGTGCGAATCATACAAGTTCAGGGCTTTTAAATTATATTGTGGTGACCCACTCCTCTACGCAGTCCAGATACATTTATTGGTGCGAATCATACAAGTTCAGGGTTTTTAAATTATATTGTGGTGACCCACTCCTCTACGCAGTCCAGATACATTTATTGGTGCGAATCATACAAGTTCAGGGTTTTTAAATTATATTGTGGTGACCCACTCCTCTACGCATGCCAGGTACATTTTTTGGTGCGATTAAGACCAGTTGATGGTTTTCTTATTATATTGTGATGACCCACTCCTCTACGCAGTCCAGGTACATTTTTTGGTGCGATTCAGACCAGTTGATGGTTTTCTTATTATATATATTGTGGTGACCACTCCTCTACGCAGTCCAGATCCATTTATTGGTGCGAATCATACAAGTTCAGGGTTTTTAAATTATATTATGGTGACCCACTCCTCTACGCAGTCCAGGTACATTTATTGGTGTGAATCATACAAGTTCAGGGTTTTTAAATTATATTGTGGTGACCCACTCCTCTACGCAGTCCAGGTACATTTTTTGGTGCGATTAAGACCAGTTGATGGTTTTCTTATTATATTGTGGGGACCACTCCACTACGCAGTCCAGAAAGATACCTCGTTGCAACGTTTTGGACTAATAACTATATTGTGAGGTGTTCAGAATACACTGTAAATTAGTGGAAATGCTTGTTATTGAATGTTATTGAGGTTAATAATAGCGTAGGAGTGAAAATAAGCCCAAAAACTTGATTTTTGAACTTTTTATGTTTTTTTCAAAAAAAATCCGAATCCAAAACCTTAAATCCGAACCAAAACCTTTCGGCAGGTATTTTGCGAAACAAATCCGAACCCAAAACATTGCGAAAATCCGAATCCAAAACACAAAACACGAGACACCAAAAGTCGCTGGTGCACATCCCTACTTTTAACCCTTCTCACCAGAGAACCTATTGAGACCAAACTAACAGCTATTCCATTTGAACCAGGGAGAATCTGTGGGAGATGGCTTGGGCAATGACCAATCCCAGGGTCAATCCCAGGGTTGGATCAAGAAGTTTATTTTACAGGGGGCGATTTGGGAGGGGTGGGGGGAAGGGGAGTGCAATTTAGTCCCCGCCCCTGTTTTGAAAGCTAAGGCTGCCTGTGGCTGCACACTATTTGCAGGTCCGTTCGGCAGAGACAGGCAGGGAGAATGTGCTGTCCGGCTGCTCTGGTGGTGTTTTAAACCGAACGGACCTGCACATAGTGTGCAGCCGCCGGCAGCAAACCCCTGCTAGGGGGGTTTTATTTATATATATATATATATATATATATATATATATATATATATATATATTTATATTTTTATATATATATATATATATATTTATTTACACATGGACACACAAACCTATATATTACTCGATGCAACCCAAGCATATTTAAAATTAATTTCCTCACAGATAACTCTTTGTAGTGCTTCTTTTCTGTTCCCCTAGGTCTGCGTTTCTGCTCTACCTTAGCTGAGTGCCTGGATTCATGAATATCCAGAACTTTTTTGCCCACCATTTAATTCATGCTTTCCCCTCTATATCCTGTCCTCTTCCTCTGCCTCCCGATCCCCTTTCTATTTACTGTGCTAGGTATCTTGTTTGCCCCCATGGTGTTTGTCCCTCTCACATTTAAGTCTGCTATTGACAGCTTTAAGTATGAAGAGAAAGCAGCAGCTGCATGTGAAGAAAAGAGAGTGTAAATGAATGCCACTCTGGCTGACAGCCAGGAATAATCGTTATTATAGAAGAAAATAATATGTCTTGTCTACCGCATGGAGAACAGATTTAAAATACACACTATGATCATTCATGGTTAGGTTACAGGTACAAAAATACATTATAATTATTTACGTATCATTCTGAAAAACATACATGCTGTATGTGTTCCTCTGTAACCAAATTGGGAATGTTACATCAGTATAGTTGAGCCAACAAGGGGATATAATTACAAAATGCAAATACATTGAAGACTGGTAGGGCCTCTAAATCAGGGTAGTTTATAAGTGAAAACAAAATCTGCAGTATAATATAGGTAACAACTGCTTGGTAGTGCATCCTTTATTTTTCAAAGTGTTATCATCAAGTGTAAACCATTCTTTCTTTCTGTCAAACAATGTTAATTTGCTGTTTTGTTATATGTGTATATTATATGAACTTGCACAGAGACTGGTAGCAAATGCCATAATATAAAACTGGCCACATATTCTGTTCATGAAAGATAGTAGGATTAAATATTATTGATGTTTGTACATAATGGCATAAAAGAACGAAAAAGGTAGAGAGAGACAGAGTAATTGTGGGTTATATAATAAAATTGCTGAGGTTGTCATGCTGGGTATTATTTTTTACTCTAGCCAAGTATTTTTTTTTAATATATTTTTAGTACAGAGAAAGCATTCTTTTGGAAATAGTCAATTAAACATCTTCTAAATATATTGACTTAGCCAAATACACATGTACCCAATATATACTGTATGTACTTATATATTTACTAAATATATGAACTGAAAAAAATAGGAAATAAGAGGCAAAATTAATATTATTATATTATACTTCCTTTATGGTGTGTTTAGTATATAAGGAGCACTTTGGCACGTTTTTTCTACAAACAGCAGTGCCCCATTATGTGGCTACTGTACAGTCATGGCCAAAAGTTTTAAGAATGACACAAATATTGGTTTTCACGAAGTTTGCTGCTTCAGTGTTTTTAGACCTTTTTGTCAGATGTTGCTATGGTATACTGAAGTAACATTGCAAGCATTTCATAAATGTCAAAGGCTTTTATTGACAATTACATTAAGTTTATGCAAAGAGTCAATAT
The DNA here is from genome assembly GCF_038048845.1 of Mixophyes fleayi. Taxonomy (NCBI): domain Eukaryota; kingdom Metazoa; phylum Chordata; class Amphibia; order Anura; family Limnodynastidae; genus Mixophyes; species Mixophyes fleayi. The sequence continues at coordinate 237,845,037 of NC_134404.1, read as the reverse complement.
TTGCAGTGTTGGCCATTCTCTTTGAAGACCTCTGCAATTCACCCTGGCATGCTGTCACTCAACTTCATACTGACTGATGGCCGCCCATTCTTGCCTAATCAATGCTTGGAGTTTGTCAGAATTTGTGAGTTTTTCTTTGTCCACCCGTCTCTTTAGGATTGACCACAAGTTCTCAATGGGATTAAGGTCTGGGGAGTTTCCTGGCCATGAAACCAAAATTTTGATGCTTTGATCCCCGAGCCACTTAGTTATCACTTTTGCCTTATGGCATGGTGCTCCATCATGCTGGAAAAGGCATTGTTCACCACCAAACTGTTCTTGGATGGTTGGGAGAAGTTGTTCTTGGAGGATGTTTTGGTACCATTCTTTATTCATGGCTGTGTCCTTAGGCAAAATTGTCCAAAATCCTGTAACACCAGAGGGCAGAATACACCATGTATTTTGATCACACTAATAGCATATATTTGAATCCCTAATGACTTCTCTATTTTGAAAAATAGGGGTGGACTGGAATCACAGAGCCTTCCCCTAAATTTTGCTATAGGGCTAGCTGTTTTAATTAAAAGGAAAATATGCAGAAACATTGGGAATCGTATATGCTCAAGTGCCACGTTGCAAGTTATTTTTCTAGTATGACCACATACACTCTATGACCTCTTTAGTAGGCACTCCTCTACACCTACACGGTGATGCAAATATCTAATCAGTCAATCATGTGGCAGCATCTCAATGGATACATGTATGCAGTCATGGTCAAGAGGTTCAGTTGTTGTTCTGAACCAACACCAGATTAGGGAAGAAATATGATCTAAATCACTTTGATATTGGAATTTTTGTTGGTACTAAACGGGGTGGTTTAAGAATCTCCAAAAATGCTTATCTTCTGGGATTTTCACTCACAGCAGACACTAAAGTCTACAGAGAATGGTGTGCAAAACAAAAAATATCTAGTGAGCTGCAGTTCTGTGGGCAAAAATGCCTTGTTAATCAGAGAGGTCATGAACCAGATTGGTTCAAAGTGACAGGAGGATGTCAGTAACTCAAATAACCATGCGTTACAACAGTAGTATGCAGCTTCTCTGAATGCACAGCATGTCAAACCTTGATATGGATGGGCTACAGCAGCAGAAAACCACTGGGTTTCACTCTTGTCAGCTAAGAACACAAAACCAAGACTACAGTGGGTACATGCTCATCTAATCTGGATAGTTGAAGATTAAAAAAATGTTGCCATTAGAACATCCAAAATTATGCTCTATGCAGATGATGTCTTACTCACCCTCACTAACCCCCATATCTCGATTCCATCCCTACTCTCCGAATTCAGAGACTATGGTATTCTATCAAACTATAAGATTAATTTAGATAAAACTGAGTTCCTAACTCTTAATTTTCCCTTCATACCCAACAATACTTATAGGACCCCTTCAATTTTAATTGGCAAATTAAATATCTAGGTATCAATCTTACCAAACAATATGATAAATTATTTGCGGCTAACTTTCCCCTCTTAATCGCGTCTTTGAAACGGGATCTACATTCCTGGAATTTCCAATTCATCTCCTGGATAGGCAGAGTTGCAGCTGTAAAGATGAATATTCTTCCCAGACTACTCTATTTATTACATATCCTATCAGTTCAACTCCCATCTATTGTTCTTAAAGACATTCAAGCCAATATCTCCCAATTTATTTGGTCAGGAAGACGGCCAAGGGTTCGGCCAAAGATCCTTTATCGCCTATCTAAGGTTGGCAACTTGGGTCTTGCTTGTCTCATAAATATTACTTATCAGTCAATCTCACTCAAGCAGTCCTAGCTCATGCCAACCCTCACACTAGAGTTTTGGCAGACATGAGATGCTGATCTCCTACAGCTAATTTTGCCCTACACATTGTTCTGGTTAGACACCAAAGACCAACCTCCCCTTCATAGAAACCCCCCCCCAAAACACACTTTTCCCTGTTGGTGTGGAAATACTGAACTCAAACTTTTAAATGTATACACATGCCAAAAAGAAAGTTCCTGGAATAATTCCTTATTTACCCCCTGGCTCAACCGTAAGTTCTTTCACATTGGACAAAGCTTAAATTTATATTCCTTACTTACATTGTTCTGATGGGTTTTTCCCTGATTTCCATGGACTCCGTGATCGTCTCAACCCTTCCCCCACTGCTTTCTATCAGTTCTTTCAAATTGTCGCCTGTACCACACTCAAATCGACCAGTGCACTCCCTACTGCCCCTCTCCATTAGAAACTTTCTGCTTACGCAGATGTTCCAGAGGCCTCATTTCAACGTTCTATTCCCTTTTGTTGCGCCATAACCTACCTGATAAAGAGTCACATGAGCTGCGATGGGAGGAGGACTTGACTGAGACTGTAGAAGTTGATGAATGGAAATCTATTCGAGAATCGGTAGCTAAGTCTTCAATATGCACCCACATAAAAGAAAATTTGCATTGCTATTCTGATGGTATTTAGTCCCCTTGTCACTCACCGGACCGTGAGTGCCTCTGCGCTGGTGCGTGGTTCTCTATCCTTCCTGCCGGCGCCTGTCCTAAGCCGCGGCTGTCCGCCATCTTGATGGACTGCACATGCGCAGCATCCATGAACTCTTATGACCTTGCTTTTAACCTAATTGGTGGATCAATCACCTCTCCCTATTTAAGGCACCTGTGGCCATGGTATCGTTGCCTGATCTTGAGTCTCATTCCCTGTGAGTCTCTGAAGGTGTCTCCTGTGTCCTGCTCGTATCTTCAGTTTCCTGCTGGATTACCTGCTCTGCTCATCGGCGGTTCCCATACCCGCTACTGACTCCAGTGTCCTACTCGTGTCTTCAGCTGTCTGCTGGATTACCTGCTCTGCTCATTGGTGGTTCCCATACCCGCTACTGACTCCTGTGTCCTGCTCGTGTCTTCAGCTGTCTGCTGGATTACCTGCTCTGCTCATCGGCGGTTCCCATACCCGCTACTGACTCCTGTGTCCTGCTCGTGTCTTCAGCTGTCTGCTGGATTACCTGCTCTGCTCACCTGCGGTTCCCATACCCGCTACAGTCTCTCAGCTCTCCTGCTGTGCCTGCATATCCTCGTTGGACAAGCTTCTCTACTCAGCAGCGGTATCCATACCCGCTATAGACTATTAGCTGTCTCGCTGCATATCTGTTTGAACAAGCTTCTCTACTCAACAGCGATATTCAAACTTGTTATTGACTATCAGTTGTTATCTCATCTATTCCATTGGCATTCTCTCTCCATCTGCTGTTATATACGTTCCTACTATTCACCCTACTGCCAGAGGACCGCTGGGTAAACCCCGCCCCTCTGGTAAGCATTATCAACGGGTGAATCCTGGGCAGAACTCCTAGTGCCCGTGACACCCCTCCAGACTGAAGGCTATTTATCCTAACTCATCAAACCTTTGCTGGCGTGGTTGTGGCCAACACGGCACCCTCTCCCACGTTTGGTGGGGCTGCCTCAAAATTAGCCCCTTTTGGCATGCAGTAGCAGATCTAATTGTTTGTAAAATTACGCAACTCCAAACCCTGTTTCAGTTTTCCAATTTTCTTCTTCCACGTTTACCTACTGGAGTTCACAGATTGATATGGAAACTCCCAAACCACATATTCACAGCAGCCCAATATTTGGTTGCCCGGAACAGAATGCCCTACTATTTCAACTTTGATCAACAAGTTTGGCAGATCTACAAATTGGAACATATTACCAGTATCATTAATGATCATCCCAACCAATTTTTATCAACTTACAGTCCTGGTGTAACTATTTTGCTACTGATTTCTCTACCCCTCAATTTGAATGATATATAAATGCCTTGAGAGCTCATACTTCTCTACTACTTTAATCTCTTTCTTCTTCCCCTTGTTTCTTCTTTTCTTTCCCGAACTAAGATACCCAGCCTTCCCTGTCTCTTTTCAACCTGCCCCCCCTTCTTGTCCTTTCCCAGACCCCTTTTATTATTTTTTTTTTTTTATCATGGACACCGATCATAAACTAATGATAACACTGCTAACCATCTTATTGTCTTTCATTGATATTAAGTCTTATTACTAGTTGGAAAAATTACAGGTGTACTCCACTGTTAATATTGCTATTCAACTGCCTTGAATTCCCTTGTTTTATTTTGTATGCTTCCCTCCCCTGTACCCTCCTGTTCTAGAAAAAAATCTCAATAAAACTTGATTCAATAAAAAAAAATAATTGTTGCTTGGTCTGAATAATCTCGATTTCTGCTGCAATATGCAGATGGTATGGTCAGAATTTAGTGTCAACAATGCAAATCCATTCTGCCTTGTGTCAAAGGTGCAGACTGGTGATGGTATAATTGTGCGGATAATGTTTTCTAGAACACCCTTTAATATCAATTGAACATCATTTAAATACCACAGCCCACCTGAGTATAGTAGCAGACCATGTGCATGGCTTTATAGCCAAATATACCAATGAGGATAATAAAAATGTCCTTATCCTCATATATATGATTGTTTTATTTATTAGTGCCACATTTATATAAGGAGAAGGTGGCACTCCTTTGAAGTGCTGTAGAGGTGCCTTTATGGTCATAATCTACACATCTTCTAAACCTCATATCTACCTACACTCCTTGCCGTCCCTTTCTGTTCTGCCAATGACCACCCCCTTACTACTTCACTAATCACCTCTCCCCACTCCTGTCTTCAGGACTTTGCCTGGGCTGCTCCCCAGCTGTGGAACGATCTTCTACGCTCCATCAGATTAATCTCTACTCTCAAAGGCTTGAAGCATGCCCTAAAGACTCATTTCTTTATTCAAGCCTATCATTATCATCATCATTTCATCACCATCATTTATTTATATAGCGCCACTAATTCCGCAGCACTGTACAGAGAACGCATTCACATCAGTCCCTGCCCCGTTGGAGCTTACAGTCTAAATTCCCTAATATAGAAACACTCACACACTATCAGTTTTCCACATAATTCCCTTGTCCCGGCTTTCACCCCCTGTCAGTACCACCCTAGTTATGTCTCCCCCTTTTCTTTAAGATGTAAGCTCTTATAAGTAGGGCCCTTTTTCCATTCCCCTCTGTACCTCTTGGCCCGCTTCCCTAGCTCTGTTTTCTTAAGCTTAGCCCTACTTCTTGCTGATTACTACCATTACTGTTACTCACTGTCCCACAAATAATTTGATCTGCACTACCATGTTACCTGTATGTTTATTAATTCAGTATGTCTGGTCTTTGTATTTTGTTCTTCATGTGTCATGTTATGTGTTATGATCACTGCTTTCTGTATATGTTATGTACTGCTCTTCAGAACCTTTGCGGCGCCTTATAAATAAAAGATAATAATAAAAATAATAATAATAATAATAATGAGTATAGCTACTTCCGGCAGCATAATGTGCCATGCCACAATGTACACATTGGGCCTGATTCATTAAGGAACTTAAGCAAGAAATTTCTTACTTAAGTCTCCTGGACAAAACCATGTTTAAATGCAAAGGGTGAAAATTAGTTTTCTATTTTGCACATAAGTTAAATACTGTCTGTTTTTTCATGTAGCACACAAATATCAACTTTAAATTTCAGTGTACAAATAAGGTATCAAGTATTTGTGTGCTACATGAAAAATCAGCCAGTATTTAACTTATGTGCAAAATAGCAAACTAATTTTCAACCCTTGCATTTTAACATTGTTTTGTCCAGGAGACTTAAGTAAGAAATTTCTTGCCTAAGTTCCTTAATGAATCAGGCCCATCATCTCAAGCTGGTTTCACGAACATGACAATGAGTTCAGTATGCTCCAATGGTGTCCACGGTCACCTGACCTCAATCCTATAGAGAACTTTTGGGATGTGGTGGAATGGAAGATTCGCAGCATGAATGTGCAGCCGACAAATCTACAGAAACTGTCTGATGCTATCATGTCAACACGGACCAGAAAATCTAAGAAGTGTTTCCAGCACCTTGTTGAATCTATGCCACAAATAATTCAGGCTGTTCTCGGGGCAAAGGGGGATTCTACCCATAATTAGAAAGGTGTTGCCACTAGGTGTATGATTATACAAATTGGACAGATTTAGCGGTTAGTGAATTTATCACATGGGACCTGTTAGTGTGGCAATATCTCACTCTGTGGACAAAATTACTGGCTTTTGAATTTAATTAGTAATAATCATCATGCGAATACTTTTTGCATTAAAAACCTAAAACTATTTGTCATACAATTGCTAAACATGATCTGCAAATTTGGTACTTTTTATCATTTTTGTGTAAATTACGTACATGCAGGGCCGGACTGGGCACCTGGCACTTCTGGCAAATGCCTGAAGGGCCAATGTTCAGATGGGCCAGTCCGAGCAGGAGCACTTTGTGGTCACATGACTGGTCACATGTTGGGCGGGGCACATTCCAATATGTACAGGTCCTGGAAGGCAGCTGATGAAGAGCGTGCAGAAGACAGAAACAGAAAAACAAGAAGCTGAGAAGGTAAGTACACAAAAAGGGGGGGGGTTGGGAAGTAGAGGAAGAATGCTACACAGAAAACGGGGGGGGGGGGGGGAAGAGAAAGGGTGCCGCACAGAAAACGGGGGACAATAGAAAAGGTGTCACACAGAAAACAGGGTGGGGGGGGAGAGAAAGGATGCCACATAGAAAACGGGATAATATGATTTGGGCCAGTACTGTGTGGCATAATATGATTTGGGGGCACTATTGTGACATAATATCAACTGGGAGCACTATTGTGGCATAATATGATTTGGGGGCACTATTGTGGCATAATATCAACTGGGGGCACTATTGCAGCATAATATCAACTGGGGGCACTACTGTGTTTTATAATATGATTTGGGGTACTACTGTGTGACATAATATAATTTTGGGGCACTACTGTGTGGCATACTATGATGTTGGGGCACTACTGTGTGGCATAGTATGATTTTGGGGCACTACTGTGTGGCATAATATGATGTTGGGGCACTACTGTGTGGCATAATATGATGTTGGGGCACTAATGTGTGCCATAATATGATTTGTGGGCACTACTGTAGCATAATATCAATTGGGGGCATGAACTCAGGCATGAGGGAAGGAGGAGAATGTTAATATAATGTAGGAGGTACGCTATTAATATGATGGTGGAGTTTAGGTGGGGGCTAATTATTTAATTGGTGTTATTTTATTTGTGGGGTGATGTGGATTAATTTAATATTGGAGCCTAGCAACTTAAGATGGGGTGATTGGACCTTTAATTTAATGCTGGGGTGGTTTGGGGGCTATTATTTGAAAGTGGGGCTGTTTGGGGAAAAAAATGTCTATTTATTAAATGTGAATATGAATTATTTAATGGCAGTGATGGTTGCGGGAAATAAGTATATTTATTAAATGTAAATGCTATTTAATTTATTGCTGGAGTTGTTTGGAGGGAGGGAAATAGGTTTATTTATCATCATCAGCATCAGTTGCTATTTATATTAAATGTGAATACTAGTATTAATGTTGGTGCTAGAGGGAGGCCTAATTGTAAAACATGGGTTGTATTGATTAAACACCAGGGCTGGTTGGAGTTTTCTAAATTACATGTACCCATTTGTTTTCAAAATAGGGCCTCCAACATTCCAGTATCCAGACAAGCAGCAACTGAACTAAAGACACCAGCAGCCACAGGTGCTGAAAATGAAAAGACAGGTAGGAGAGAGCAGGACAGTCTGCCAACTGTCCTGAATCTAGTGGGGAAGTCCTGAATTTTGGTGACTGTCTCATTTAGTGAGATTTGGTTCAACTACAATGACAGTTGGGAGGTATGTCCCTCTTCACACTGTACTGCTTGTGAAGGCAGAGCTCCGTGCAACTAACAGTATTGCCTGTGTATTTGTCTAACATTTGTCTAAAATGATAACCATGTTACATAATAGGGGCTCCCTGTCTTAAATACCCTGGGCCCCCGAGCGTTAATCCAGCTCTGGTTAGCAGGAGGGAGCGGATAGCTGCTCCCAGTCTCTGAATAGGACACAGTCAGCAGAGCAAGCTGAGGAGCTCTAAGTGTCACAAGATTTGGTAATCTCGTGAGACTAAGAGCTTTCCTGCTTACTCTACAGGAAGTTCCCACCCTGATGGATGTCAGCAGCACCAGAAGCATAGATAAGTACAGTGGGCAGGGGGTGTCATATTGCGCCTCAGGGGATGGCGTGATAAATGTAATGTTTTATTTTAATGTATGTATAAATGCCCCATGTTGGCCACACCGACAACACAATGTGGTCACGCCCTTTTTGTTGCCGCCTTACAGTGGCGGCACAAAGATTCTTTCCTGCTGGAACTGAGGTGGGCCTGTGTTCCTTAAATGCCAGGGATGATTTTTAGTCCCAGTCCAGCCCTGCGTACATGACTAGCTAATAAAAAGTCTATTGAACTGTCTAATAAACAAGGTCAATTTAATAATTATGTGGACCAATTGAGTGCTGTGATAATTTTATTCTGGTTATCATCCCCAAAACAAACTTTGAAATCCATTAAATTTGACATGCAATAACCAGAGAACAGCTTTTCTGATAAGATTCTAGAACATTTGTGTGTGTCTAGGCAAGCAGACGTGATCTCAATCTAATGTATGATAGGAGGTGTGAATATGGCCTGGATGTCAGCATTAAATTCCAGCAAAGTAGCTTGTAATGTATTCTGCTTATATAATGGCAAAACACCTATTATAAGGAGCTGGAGTTTTGCAACCAGTTTATTTGTGTCTAAGACCATTACATTTGGTCCAGGACAGGACATTGAATACTTGCTTTTAAAACCAAAAAAAGAGCCTATTTACGTGAAGTTCTTTCACAAAGAACATAGGGCTATATTTACTAAGCTGCGGGTTTGTAAAAGTGGGGATGTTGCCTATAGCAACCAATCAGATTGTAGCTGTCATTTTGTAGAAGGTACTAAATAAATGAAAGCTAGAATCTGATTGGTTGCTATAGGCAACATCCCCACTTTTTCAAACCTGCAGCTTAGTAAATCTAGCCCATAGTCTCCCTTTACATACCTGGTAACGCAATTGAAACTATGCATTTTTAGGTAACCAGATGAAGAATTCAATGCTATGTTTGAAGTTGACTTGAACAAAATACAAACAAGTTGGAATTAAGAATGTAATTTCATATACAGATGTGAATGTAATGTACATCTTATGTACATCACAGCACGTCTGCCATCACTCTCAAATCCAAAATTCAGAGCATATTATGCCACTCCTCTAACCCATACAAACCATGCCATATCTGGTACTGACTCTGGAATTTTTGGCATATATGCCACAATCTTCCTAATCGCACTAGTGTTATAGGAGCCTCACATCTCTACTTTGGGATGTTGCTAATATTAGTATTCTGGAATGGGTTACATTCCCCTATCACTTTAAACATGCAAGATTTGGTTTAGCTGTTGGCTGAGCTGACTTACTCTGGGCTGCTGTTAATGTTCTAATGTTCTGATTGATTACGATTAATTACAATTTTCCCAATCCCCAGGTGTGCACTTATGTGGGTTTCTTGTTGCCCAGGATCTCCCACTTCTGTGAATCTTGTGATAATAGTCTTCAATTTCAGAGAACATTTTTAACAGGTCTCTACAGGCACAATCAGATGCTGTCACTGTGTATTTTTCTTACATAATTGTGCTTGGCCACAGTGGCGAATGCAGACAGTTGTAGTTATCAGTTCCTCACTAGAAGGGGAAACGTGTAGGTAAAAACATGAAAATGTGTGATTTCCCATTGTTCTGTGATCACTATTTACATACTAAGCAAGCGATTAAGTGTTCTGCCCAGATCTAACGGCATCTGATAAAACGCCTCTCTTGGATGTCAACTGAATTATAATCCATTTCAATGTTCTATATCTTCCTGATATGCCCTTGAACTGAAGGTTTGTATGTGAAATATTGTTTGCAGTGCTCCCAATGCTTTTGCCGATTATAACTTGTTTTAAATATTACAAGAAGTTTACTACTTGTTTTAAACATTACAAGAAGGCTATAAATCAGTTTGTGTTAACCTCTGCCTCATGCAGTGAAAGTGATCCTCCTCCAAAGTAGTGTGCAACCAATTCAACACTAACTCAAAACTATTGTGGTGTGGCAATTCATTAAACCTGCAAATCATTGCTGTACCTTGTTCCCCACATTAAGTCGACTTCAGTCAGGATGCAAATAGTGATTTTATGAGTGGCCAGATCCCATAGGAAGTGTATGTCGCTCTGGAGCTTGATAATCTGTAGAAAACAACTAATGGCTTAATCCAGGGAGGATACCATCATTAATTCCATCAACAGTGATTAGGCTATTGAGATTCATTATGGGGATTCATTATCCACAGACATCGTCCACAAGCAGGGAGTCCCTGAGTGTGATGGTCAGAACCTAAGTTCTGGTCCCCCCAAGTGAGATAAGAGTCACCTATCCAGGATGAAGAGTCCACCCAGTGATCACAATCATGGGAACCAGATTGAGGATTAAAGGCTGAACCTTGAGACCAGCAGGCAGATTCAGTGGTGAAGATTATGGAGACTTGAAGCCAGACTGGCAAGCAATTATGTCTCATGCTGGACTGCCAAGGATTCAACACAACAAATGAGGACTGAGAAAATCAGAGCTCCTATTCCTTTATCCTTTTCCTCCAGATCTTGTATATTTATGTGCTTGCTGAAAGCAGGGTGACATTCAAGCAAGACCACTACCTTGCCAGCAGCAAGAAGACAATGAATCGTGTGTCCATCAGACTGCACATGAGATCGATACCACAGGGATTGATAAGAGAGACCAGTAATTGTAATATATTGTTTTCTTGTACATAATTTTGAAATGTTAAAGTGTGATTGTTACCCTATAGCAATGTTAGAGAAAATTTCTGTTAAATAAATGATTTATTTAGATATTTGCCTGGAGGAAAATACATTCCCCCAATCATGTTACTGGAAACAGCGGGCACTGACTTGGTTTGGGAATCACTGAAGGTTAAATTCACCATTTGTCATTTTGGGCAAGGTGCACTGGTATCATGAAAACCTCTTCTGCTTAGAATACTATACTGCTACATGTTTCATGCTATAACAGTGATCACCACCTCATCTCCATTTTTACACAGCAACATCTGACAGTAGCACAAGCACTTTCCCTTTACAATGCAGTGCCGCTTTAAATTTAAGCGCTGAAGAGGCTGAACACGCCGGAGATGAAGAATCCGGAGATTCATACATTTACCCCCAGGTGTGCGCATGCTCAGTTCAGACCAGCAAGTGAATGCATGGAGTGAGAACCAAGGAAAACAGGTAAAAACAGTAACCAGAATGAAAGGTAGCTGGTGCAATGTGTGACACATCTGTATTATTTCTTCATTCTGTTGTTTCTGTATAACTGGTAAAGCTAGCTCTATGGGCACTTCAGACTTTTCATTGACAGTACTCACTACCCGAGGAGAGGTGTCTTCATCATACCAAGGTTTAAGGAGGCTGGCATAGTAATTTGTTCCTCCCTTCTACTCCCCAATTGATGGAACCTGTAATTGACAGGACCTGTTGACGTTTTAAATTTTCACTGCAAAGTCGCCGAATATGGGTGATTTGCAGAATCCGCTACTTAATACATTTACTCCTAGGACTTCATATGGATTTTGCCATTGACTGAAAAGTTTGCTTTCCTGGGTTGAGACCAGGGCGTAAATTTATTAAGCAGTGGATTCTGCATGTCATTGATATTCTGCAACTTTACAGGGGAAATTTAAAGCAGTAATGGCTTTCAAGGCAAGTTTTTCAGAATCTGCAGCTTAATACATTTACCCCGAGGAAAAGGACATTGTTCACAGGCTTAAGAGAAACTACTGCATTTTTATCATAATTTCTCTTCTGCCATTTCTAAACCTCTTTCACAAGCTGTTGCACAATGGGTCCAATCTTTTCTAGCCTCTTGTACATTTGGGACACAAATTTGGCTCCCTGGGGCCTTGCTGATCCCACCCTTCATTCAACATATTCAAGTTACCCCTGGACTGTCTCCCAAACAGCAACTCAAAGGGATTTTAAAGCCTGTTGAGGCTAGGAGTACCTCAGGAATGGCAAACATGAAATAAGAGTATCCCAATCTTTTTTTTTCCCTGCACAATAACTTTCCTTAGCATGTGCTTTAATGTGCATGTGTGTTAAAGCGCTCCACCAAGCCGTCAATTTGTGGATAGTACACAGAGGTGTGAATAGCCATCACCCCTAACAACTGGCACATGTCCTTCATCAGCTTGGACATGAATGGGATGCCCTAGTCTGTAAGAATTCTTTGGGAGTTCCCATGCATGTAAACATCATCAATACAAGTTCTTTAGCTATGGCGCTGGACTTTATATACCGCAGGGGACCTGCCTCTGGATATCGGGTTGTATAATCAAGCACCACTAGTATATATTTATGCCCACGCACAGATTTCTCCAGCAGCCCCACAAGGTCCATAGCTATCTGTTCAAAAGGGACTTTTACTATCCATATTGGAATAAAAGGGGTGCCCTGTACATAGGTTTGGGACAGGTTCTCTGAAAAATTAGACATGACTTGCAATATCTTTTCACCACAATGTGTAGACCAGGTCAGTAAAACCTGAGAACTTGTTCCCATGTTGTATCTTCCCCTAGGTGTCCCCCACAGACATGTGTATGTGCTGCTTTTAACACTAGGGACCTGAACCTAAGGAACCATCAATTTTTTTTCCCCAGGCAGAATACCAACTTTATCCAAAAAGTTATTAACAACATAATATGGTAAACCTTCTGCAGGCTGGGCGGCTTTCGCTACATTGTTCACCTCAATCACACATTTAAAAGCATGTTCTAAAGTGGCATGATTAAGCTGGTCACTAGCAAAGTCCTGCAGAGCAAACCAAATAGCATTCTGGTATGGCCGTTCCCAAAGATCGAGGACCAGAGGTTGTGGATTCTTAGGCAGGTCCTTTAAGACTGGGCTTCCGACTGTTGTATCAGTTGCCGGCATGTCCTTCACCTTTGGAAACCGAGTAGTTATGGTTTCAGGCAACACAGAGTTGGAAACCAATGTAAGCTCACTCCCTGAGTGAACCAATGCCAAGACAAGGTTTTGATTGATAAGGACAGTCATCATCATCATCATCATCATTTATTTATATACAGTCACCCGGAAGAAACAAGGACTTCCTGATGTGGGGACTCATCAGTGGCGGATCCGGGGCAATCCCCCCCCCCCCCCCCAGCAGTGACTTGCTGCCGACGGCTGCACAGTATGTGCATGTCCGTTTGGCAGTGACAGTGTGCTGCCCAGCTGCTATGATTGTGTTTTAAACATACTGTGCAGCCGCCGGCAGCCTTTGATGTAAAAAAGGGGGCGGGGCCTAAATTGCCCCCCCTAAATCGGGTATAGCAATTTTCTAGATCCGCCCCTGGGACTCATGGTACAACAGCTTGGGAAAGCAGGCCTAACATGCGCAACAGAACAATCCATGGGTTTCGGTAGTTTTGGACACTCAGCTCTGATGTGGCCTAACTCACCACATTCAAAGCACTTTGGATTAGACACCTGTGTAACCGAGCATCTGTCCATAGCAATCCATAGCAAGGATTGTCAAACCTGGGTTTTGATGTGGCATTGGCTTTGGCGCAAATGCAGTTGCTTTGGTCATTGCTGTAAAGCCCAAAACCACACTACCACTTTGACAACTCTTCATAAGTTTGTGGGGCTGATCGCAGCACCCACCTTTGCAGACCACGGTCCAGCCCCCAGATTCAGTGATCTATTATTAGAACTTTAATAATCCCAGTAGGTAAATTTTCCTCAGGCTGCAGCCATTATTTAATATTTTGAAAAGCTCAGCCAATTGTGCTGGTTTGTCTTTGTCATATCGCCACACGTGATAGTGCTGGGCTTGGCCTGACCCTGAGACCCCAATGGGAGCCAATATCTCTCACCTTAAACACAGATAATCAGAGGCCCAGTCCTCATTTAGATGCATATAAGCTCACTGAGCTTGGCCATTTAGATATGGCGCAAGCCTCTCAGCCCAAGCTTCAGGAGGCCAATTTGCCCTTTTTGCAGCTCTCTCAAAGGACACCAGATATGCTTCCATGTCATCAACTGGTGACATTTTCTGCAGAGCCGAACTAGGTTTAACATTCCTGTCACACCTTACCTGGACTAACTCTTCCCTTACGAGCCTGGTGTTTTCCTCTTGTGCCTCTGTAACTAGTAGCACCGGAACTTTCTGCTCTTGCTGTGCAGCAGCAACATTCATGAGGGCTCTCAAACCTTCCTCCATTTTAACGCCTACGCAGGTTGGGTAGCAGAAACTTGCTCCCCTGAGCATCCGAACTTCTGACACTACTTGTAGCACAAGCACACTTCTGGTGATACAAACGCGAACAATGTCTTGCTTTTTACTTTAATGGCAGGATGACAAAGTACTTGCAAACATAAAGATTCCATACACTTTCTTGTGATCCGAACGATAAATTAACAGAGACCAGCTCTCTAGACACTGGCCGACTTATTCCTCATTGGACTTATTACTCATTGGTGACAATGAACAATGAAAGCAGACAGGTTTTTATACTTGACACTACTCTGACAACCCTAACTTGATGGCCAGGTGACACTCCCACCTTCCCTTTAAAAGGAAGTTCTCATCAGCTGCTCTGCTTGATTGCTCTCACTGTAGACACACCCTGTCAGCCTGCTGTATCTGTGTATCAGGCTTCATATTATTATTGTGTCACACATATGTCCTCCACCTGTTTACCTTAAAGCTAGATGCACTGCTGTACAAATGTGTAACTCTGTTTGCAGCCTTTCTCTGCAGATTGCCATCTAAATACCGGTCTACTCTTTTAGAAGCCTGTGAAAAATACCTCCCTTTGTCACAGTATATATATATATATATATATATATATATAAATGTTGCATTTTTCCTTGAAGCCTAGCCCACTCAATCTTTTGCATGTACATGTGTCCTGTTTTGGAAGAATCAAGCTAACAGGTTCCCTGACCCAGGGTAAAATCTATAAATTAAGAAGCATGTATTCATGAATGTGAACGTGGTATACAATATGTATACTTTTTACTTACGTATACAGGTTCTAAAATCTTAGATGTCATGTAGTCAAGCCATGAACCTGAAACATAAAGTTAAATCAAACATGCAAAAAATCAAAAGCACTAGCAAGAATAGCTAAACATAGCAGGCCAAGCCAGGGAAAAGGGTGCATGAGATGAACCATATGGAGGTAAAACCATAAAAGCCACAAGCCAATCTGGCCCTCCATTAAGAGGAAAAATGAGAAAAATCCTTCAATGCCCCATCAAAATGCATGTTACGTGTCAGCACCACCAGGAAAGAATGCTAACATTAGCATAACATTCAGACTTCCATTTATCCAAAGCCATGATGGACTTGAACAGAACAACCATCTCTGGCAGCAACCACGGTGCACCCATCCTAAAGGAATGAGTGCTGTAGTCGTCTGAATTTAAACCTAGTCTACACAAACACTTCTGAACACCACCCTAAACTGTAACTTAGTAAAAGAGGATCCATCACAATGCCTCAAACATTTACAGCCAGGAGTAGGACCACTGCTCAAATAACCTTCAGCCAAACTAACCAGGCAAACCAAAGCAAATTTCCACCGCAAAATGATCCAACAACCTTTACAGAGCTGGTATGTTTTAGACCTGTGTATCTTACAAACCAAACTACCACCGTGGACAACAACATTCCAGTATAGCAGAACTGAACCACATGAAAACCTAACCCGGATAGTACCACTAAAAAGCCATAAAGAAATACATTTAAAATAAACACACCTCAAACATATCAACTGCAATCATAGCAACAACCCCGATCAGTCTAACCAAAAGCCCCCCATCAATATGCTGTCTTTGTCCTCCACCACTGGGGTGAGTCTGGCCCAGCCTTTTAAAGCTTTGCAGACCAAAAAGTCTTTGTGACATCCACCAAACCTTGCAAAGAAATAGATGCCCACACTGCCCGACACCATGGAGGCCTTGGACTTACCAGAATAGAAACCATCCCAGAGAAAAGCCAACAAGCACTGCTCCATCATACTACCTCTAAGGACACTAATGGCACATAAGCCATTCCAAGATGACCATCACTCCCAATACCTCTTCAAAGTCCATGGGGCTTCTGCATTCCCAACCAAAGATTCTATACTGGCTTGATAATCTACAAAACATAAGCAGGCAGGGGACACCCACAACATTAGCTGCAGGAGCAACAGCATGGAACTTAGCCCAATCAAAATGCAACAAACCATCTGGGATAACATTAACAGCAACAGGAACATATCTAGCCCTAAAAACAATATTGAGGCACAAACATTTGAGAACCAGATGTGTAAGCAGCTTAAGCGCAGGAGGAGAAAAGGCCCTATGATTATTAATGGATTGAACTACCCCCAAATGATCACACCAGAAAACAATGCTCTTGTCGCACAAGAAATGCCCCCACAATTCAACAACCACACTGATCAGAAACAATTACAATCATCATCATCATCATCATTTATTTATATAGCGCCACTAATTCCGCAGTGCTGTACAGAGAACTTATTCACATCAGTCCCTGCCCCATTGGAGCTTACAGTCTAAATTCCCTAATATAGACACACACTCACACAGACAGACAGAGACTAGGGTCAATTTTGATAGCAGCCAATTAAACTACCAGTATGTTTTTGGAGTGTGGGAGGAAACCGGAGCACCCGTAGGAAACCCACGCAAACACAGGGAGAATATACAAACTCCACACAGATAAGGCCATGGTCGGGAATCGAACACATGACCCCAGTGCTTTGAGGCAGAAGTGCTAACCACTAGGCCACTGTGCTGCCCCAATACAAATTACAATAGAAGTAGGTTCCTTGTGAGCCTCTCCTTGCTTGGACTGATTGTGCTAACATCTTCTCCTTCATCCCAAACTCCTCAATATCACTACCTGAACCACTCACTCGTTCACAATTGAAAGAATTGACTGTCCTGAAAAGAGAATGAGAGAGAGAAACACAGAACAGGAAAAACAGGAAAAACTACTACTTCATGCTTGACAACTGTGTTTGCAAAAGTCCTTGGCTCAGGTGTTGTTAACTGCAATTGGGGTCTCCCAGAACAGATTCACGAGTGTAATTGGAACCTTCTTCGGCTGTCGACTCCTCTGCAGTGGATGGAATGGGTACCAGTGTCTCTCTGCTACCCCTAAGGACATGATGCTGGTCGTCAACACTTGGCACCTGTCTGTCAAACAACCTGAGCATAGGAAATTACAGTTCCACAACTTACTCTCCCTGTCCAACATCCTGACATTTAGTGTAACACCTCAGTAGACAGTGTTTCAAACGTTCTTGGTTGCTGTCTCACTATTTGCTTTTCCTCTCAAGGTCTAGAACAGTCTCTCCGTTACAAACTCATCACAAGAAAAAGTCAAAAACATTTCAAAAGACAACAGGTTAAGAGGCAGTTTAGGAGTAATTTTGATAGTGGGGAGGGCTAGTGGACGAAGATACCAGCCACTCTAATCAAGTTTCAACCCTCGTTCCATTCAATTAGTTCTAGCTGGTACCGTTACTTTATTTTCCCACTGGTTTGTGGCTAATCAAAAGTATCCAACTCACTATCACTGCTCATACATTATACCAATAACAGGAATACCCCTATCACCTTTTATAACTCTAGGGATATCACATTGAATAACAAAAGCCCTGAGTATGACACAGCAATACATTAGAAACATTTCAATACACCTTTAGCCAGATATATTTCATTGGTACACCAGTGCATACTTGAGGATCCTGCAAGGTGGTAATTGGGTGACGTGGATTTGTTTTACCTGGAGAAAGTCCACCTGTAGGAGGGGTATGGGATGGCTCTATTGGTATCATCTTCCTGACACTTCTTCAATCAAGATAGGACATTGCCTTCCTACTAGCTTGAGAAGAAACGTCTGGTGCACCCCAACATACTCTTACCAGCTAGCACATACCTTCTGTACCCAGCAGAGCCAGAACATGTGCTGCCTCCGCTAGGTCTGAAAGATACACTCTGGAAGCTACTGGTCTACCTTGTCCATCTTTCCAGGGTCCAGAAGACTCCTGACCACCTCCCTTCACCTTCCAGACTTTTTATTCTTCAGGTAACACAAATCTCATATATTAACTAATTGGTGTGTGTGTGTGTGTGTGTGTGTGTGTGTGTACACAGTTTACAACAATACAATGAAAAAACAAAACAAAACATAGATTTGTCAGCTGTCACATAAAACCCTGCTGTCTATTTAATAGCTATGTCCGTCCTGGTGTGACAGTCATGTACAGTCGTGTGTAAGTGTGGACTTTACTAACAGCTACTACAGTTGGTAACTGTGTCACTGTCACAAGTTCTCCATGTAATGTCCTACTTATGTACTGGCATTGCTATAAAAAGTGTTTCAGTCGTCTCAACGTCGCCCCCTAGACTAGAAAAATGCTGAAGACCAATGTATATCGATTGATTTTCCCTCTGCCAACTCACATGCCATTTTCAATCCCACACATTCAGCTACTTGGCTAAGTGAGAAGGACAAAGGGGTCTATCTTTATAACACTTTCTTCAATTATAACAATATCCAGTACATGTCTGGCTAACGGTGAAAAATATAAAAACATGAAATTTTTTAATTTCATAGGGTTTCACTTATGTCAGGTCTTGTGGCAAAAATCCTACTCCAATGTTCTACACAGAGATGCATATCTGTATGTCTAACTTCCAGCAAGTCTCCTGTCTCCTACCACCTTTTATGCATATATATAAAGGCACACCTTACACAGGAGACAAAAAGGCAGATATGCAATCTATAAAACATGAATCATATTTTCACACCAAAAACCTCTGCATAAAATCAGCAGCTTCTATACACATAAAAACAAACCCCTAGCTACATCTGTTACTATTTCAATGTAGTGTGTGTTGCCCCTGACTCTGTCTGATGTCACAAATTTCTTAGCCCCATGAATGAGACCACGTCTACGTGTTTTCGTATCTTCTTTACAAGAAAAGAGTGAAATACTGACAAGGGATGTAAAGACTGTGAAATAGGAAAGGAAGAAATTATAAGAATACAAGGATTGTGAAACAAACAGAAAAGCAGAAAAGGAGATTTTACAGCAAACATGACAGCTGGATTGGACACTATGGGACAATGGTTCTACTTATTCCACTAATCCCTATAGCTATTCCCTAAACTATGACCCCTCCCCATACTCAACTGGGGGGATTACGTCACCCATCCAATCCAGTGTCGTCCATCGCTAGCTCATATGGAACTCGGTATCACCATAATTATATACCTTTGTGTCAGACTTCCTGACTTATAATAGAGAAGTGCAAAATTAATCCTTAGTGAATCATACTTTGTATTTCACATGTGTTTCTACCTGAAATACATAAAACAACATTTAGAGCAAAGTATGTACATACTTCATTTTGATTAATGAATCTCAGCCATTTAAATTATCATGAGCCACTACAACTAAGAGAGTATTACAATGATCCATTGTTAATTTGTCTTTTAAGAGAATTTTTTTTTGCACTCCTCTATTAATCCCCTTGATTACTAAGCATATATCTCTTTTATTTGTCGTTATCTATGAAAAAAAGAAGAACAAGATAGTTATTTTCAAATAACAAAGAAAAATAAACATTTTCATTCTTTACCATCGGACATCAATCAGGAAAGCAAACTCAAGACAGCATAAAACAAACAAGCAATAACACGAAAATATACCTTTAAGTCAATTTCTTTCTAAACCTGCACACTGATACTTACCACTGATTAGCATTTGCCTTGCCTGGTCCTAATCTCCTAGCTTTCACTCTAATATTTTCTTTACAATCTTTCCTCAAGTGTCCCTTCATATGGCAGTTTAAACACTTCAAAGATTTCTGTTTCTTTCGTCCCTTATAGTGGGTTTTATAAATCTGAGGTTGTGAATGTAATCTTTCTAAAGCCTGGATACATATATGGCCTTTTACATATGTTTTTATCATGTTCCACGGCAGACTCTCTAATTTCATTTACCGTGAAACCTCTCCAATAAGACAGCGAGGTTTGTATCCTGGTCTTTAGATCCTCCCTGAGACCATCTTTTAGTACTGCATGGATATAGATTTTGCTAAGCAAAACCATATAGTATTTCAAGAAAGAAAGACTCCTGTATTGATGGAGACAGTTGATGGGTCCCCTCTGAATTCTGGTCCTATCACACATGAGACAGAACTTATGTCCCTGATGATAGAACCCAATCATAGGGAGGAACGCACTTTTTTTCTCATCTCTTCTCCAAATTTTCCCATAATTTTGGGTCTCCCTTGGTTCACTAACAATAACCCAGCCATTAACTGGGAGTCTCAAACCCTAACATTTCAAGATACTATCAGTGTGGTCCCTCTTGCACAAAAACAGAATCAGATATCAGTGTCCCCCCCTCTTCTGTGGAGGAACAATTGCCTGTTCAATATCAGGATTTTGCAGATATCTGTAACAAACAAAATGCTGACAAATTACCACCCCCATCGACCATATGATTGTCCCATTGATCTATTACCTGGGGCTGCTTTTCCTTTTGGTCGGATTTATTCATTAGCTGATCCTGAATTAAAGACGCTAAAAACTTACCTGGAGGAAAATGAAACTAAAGGTTTTATACGTCCTTCAAAATCTCCAGCAGGGGCTCCTATATTTTTTTGTAAAAAATAAAGATGGATCTTTGCGGCCTTGATTATAGAGAATTAAATAAAGTTACTATAAAGAATAGACATCCACTTCCTCTCATCCCAGAATTATTGGAAAGACAGCAAGTATTTTCACAAAGCTCGATTTAAGAGGAGCGTACAACCTAATACGCATTCGACCAGGCGATGAATGGAAAACGGCTTTTCGAACAAAATATGGACATTATGAGTACCTTGTGATGCCGTTCGGGTTATGTAATGCCCCTGCTACTTTCCAACATTTTATAAATGATGTCTTTCGAGATTTGCTTGATCTGTTCATTATTGTATATCTTGATGATCCTTTTCTTTTCTAATTCTTTACCAGAACATCAAGAACATGTTAGAATTATTTTACAACCGCTATGTATAAACCAATTATACATCAAGTTGGAGAAATGCGAATTCCATCGTACTCAAATAAAATTTTTGGGCTACATTATATCCCCTCAAGGACTGTGTATGGATCCCTGTAAAGTGCATGCTGTGGTAGATTGGCCCATACCTAAAAACGTCAAAGATGTGCAACGATTTATGGGCTTTGCTAATTTCTATCGGCGCTTTATAAAGGACTTTTCTGGAATTGCTGCCCCCATTACTCAGCTCACAAAAAAGGTTTTCTCCTTTCAGTGGTCACCAGCAGCTGATAAAGCTTTTTCCATTTTGAAAACGAAGTTCACGTCAGCTCCTATATTAATTCATCCTGATCCTACACTCCCATTTGTTTTGGAAACTGATGCATCGGATTCAGCTATAGTAGCAGTAATTTCACAAAGAGTAGGAAAAAAAATGTTACTTCACCCCTGTGCTTTTTATTCAAGGCAAATGACTGCTCCTGAAAGAAACTATGATGTGGGAAATAAAGAACTTCTTGGCATTATAGCTGCTTTTTCAGAATGGAGACATCTTTTAGAAGGTGCAAAGCATCAAGTGATAGTCCTCACCGATCATCGGAATTTGGAATTCCTTAAATCAGACAAGCTCGATGGGCTCTCTTTTTAAGCCGTTTTGATTACCTAATTTCCTATAGACCTGGATCGAAGAATGGAAAAGCTGATGCCCTCTCAAGAGCCTATGCGGAGAATCCTCAACAGGTAATGCCTGTTCAAACAATAATTCCTGATTCAAATTTTTTGGGGGTTATTTGTACAACTGAGTTATTAACAGATATCAAGAATGGATATGATACGGATTCTACCCTCATGAATCCTCCAAAAAATGTTAAATTATCTTCTGACAACAGAGTCTGGCATATGGCACATCAACTATACGTTCCAGAAAAAGCACGGTTAAAGGTCATGCAACTATTCCATGACTCTAAATTAGCAGGCCATAAAGGACTTCAGAAAACTCAAGAACTGTTAAGCCGTTCATTCTGGTGGCCCAACTATAAGGAAGATGTATCAAAATATGTATCCTCTTGTACAACGTGTGCCAGATTTAAGACTCCTCGTGCTTCTCCTTTTGGACTACTACAACCTTTGCCAATACCTACACGTCCATGGGATTCCATTTCCATGGACTTTATTGTAGAACTTCCGAGATCTAAGAATATGACCACTATCTTTGTGGTAATTGACAGACTGACAAAGATGGCTAACTTTATACCCTGCCAGGGTACTCCTACAGCAAAAGAAACAGCCGACTTACTTATAAAAGAAGTTTTTCGTTTGCATGGCGTTCCTAATGATGTGGTGTCAGACCGAGGCGTTCAATTCACATCACGATTTTGGAAACAGTTTTGCAAATCCCTTGGCATTGTGGTGAACTTGTCCACTGCATTTCATCCACAGTCAAATGGACAAATGGAGCGAACAAACCAAACACTTGAGCAATACCTCAGATGTTATATTTGTCACCTACAAGATGATTGGGTTGATATCCTCCCCATGGCTGAGTTTGCATACAATAATTCTCAACATTCATCTACAAGATTTAGCCCTTTCTATGCTAATCTAGGATATCATCCAAATATTTGTCCCAATCTACCTTGTGACTCTCCAATTCCTGCTGTGGAAGATAGACTGATTCTTATGCAAAGTAATCTTGAATTATTAAAAGAGACATTGAAAACTGCGCAAGAAAGATATAAACGTGATGCTGATAGATCACGAAGGGCTGCTCCAACTTTTAATATCGGTGATGAAGTATGGTTGTCAACTAGACATTTAAGAATGAAGGTACCATCTGCTAAGTTGGGAAGTAAGTTTATTGGTCCATATAAGATCATTGCACAGATTAGTTCAGTGGCTTCTCGATTGGATCTTCCTGATTCCATGAAGGTACATCCTGTTTTTCATGTATCATTACTAAAACCTTCAGTTAAGAATCCATTTCCTGGTCGTTCTTTGTCTCCTCCTGAGCCAATTCAAGTTGATGAGCATGAGGAATTTATAGTCGAAAAGATCTTGGACTCTCGTATGTTTCGAAACCAATTACAGTATCTGCTACGTTGGCAGGGATATGGGCCAGAAGATGACTCTTGGAAATCTGCAAAGGATGTTCATGCCCCACTTTTGGTAAAAGCATTTCATCAACATCATCCTGGGAAGCCTGGTCCGAAGTCGTCCGGAGGACGTCGTTGAGTTATGTTCTTGCCCTTAGATTTGCCCTCATTCAAGATGGCCATGATTGCCTTATGAAGTTTCCATCTTGGATCTCTGATATGAACTTGCTCTTACAATAGCCCTTATCCAAGATGGCCAGAACTGTCTCAGGAAGATTCCATCTTTGATCTCATTTCCTGTTTGGGCCTAGAAAAGGCACTTCCTGTTATGCAGCCTTTTCTCGAGTATTGTGTTTGTGTCTGAACCAGATACTTCCACAGAACCTAGCTCCCTTGTGATTGGGAATACAATTACTTGGTACCTCTACAGGATATTTATCCTGTTGATACTTTGGCCTTGCTTGCTGGACATTTAAGATTTATTACTGTATCAAAATAAATCCTGTTTACTACAGTTCTACCTGGCTATTGGGTTCCCTTTGTAATAGCAGAAGTGTGACACTCACTGTGTGTCCCTGTTTATCTTTGTTTCAGATACCACCCTGTTTCATGTACCTTCTCTCTACATGACTGACCGCTGGTTTTTGGTCCTACTCGTGTAGACTGGGAGGAAGTGGTGGCCATTGGCCCCAGACGTTGGGTTAATCTGTTTTCTTACTAACTTTCTGTGTGATTATTTTACTGTATTGTTCTTTAATTGTTTCAGTATGCTACTCATCTACTGCCCTCAGTTCATTTTCTTTATCTATGTTGGGCCGTTTCACTGACTTTGGGTAGTGGTCTGATCTCCTTCCCTCACGACATTCCTTTTTCATCTAGCTTGCTATATTGCTTTTCTGAACCTGGCTGGGAGGTAACTACGGCTGGTCCTCCCAGGCCTTCTCAGTGTTCGTATCCCTGGCCACATTCCCATAATGGGTATATTCCCCTTGCCTGGCACTCCCGTGCCTCTGGCACTGCCCCGTACCTTTCCTGGCCGGCATCATGGACCAGGTGTGCCCTCGCACGCTTGCCCTGTCCACTATCCTACCTCCCTTTTTTCCTTCTCCTCTCCTTCCTCTCCTTTTTTTTTACCTCAGGCACTTCTTCATACTCTTTGTCATTATTGCATTTGTGTTAACTTGGGACTGTTCTTATTTTCTTTTGTAGTGCGACCGAGGCGGCCCTGTCTTCACCTCCAGATGGCTCTTAGAATCTTCTCATTGAAAGTTAAAGGTTTGAACAGCCCACAAAAACGTACAACACTTTACCTCACACTGAAACAACATAGAGCAGATGTAGTTTTTTTTCAGGAAACAGATTTTACCCTTCATTCACATCCAGAACTGAAGTCTAAACGGTACCCTTCTGCTTTCCATGCTTGTGATCCCAGACAGAAAAAACGGGGGGTAGCTACACTCTTTCCATCCCACGTCACATTTGAGCTTTTGACATCTCACTCTGACCCTGACGGTCGATTTCTAATCCTAGTGGGTAAACTCAATAATACCGTATGCACCCTAGTTAATGTGTATGGCCCAAATCAAAACCAGCGTTCATTTTTTGCTGCCCTAGACTCCTTGCTCTCTCAGGTGCACCAGGGAGAAGTGATTATGGCAGGGGACTTTAATGTTGTAGTAGATGATACTATAGATAGATTATCCACTTTGCTCCCCCCCGTCAGTGGCTCTGAGTCCCGTAAATCTAAGGCCTTGGTATCCCTTCTTTCCCATCATCTCCTCTTTGACTCCTGGAGGCTTAGGGAACCCTCTTCCCGAGATTATACATTTTACTCCCCGGTTCATGGTACCTATTCACGAATAGACATGGTCTTCCTCAGCCACGATCTGTCATTACGGCTCAGGGCGGCCCACATACACCCAATGGTTTGGTCTGATCACTCTCCTATATCAGCAGATCTCTCAGACATAGTACCCCGCCCTCGCCCCGCGGCGAATGAATGACTCCATTCTCCATGATCAGCCACTTATCTTAGAGCTCCAGACGCTTCTTGATGAGTATTTTCTCTTTTAATGCCCTCCCCGATACTTCCCCCATGACACTCTGGGAAGCCCATAAGGCAGTGGTGCGGGGCCACCTCATTAGCATGGCCTCACGCCGTAAGAAGTTGGCCATCTCCAAACGGGTGTCATTAACTATTCAACTCCAGACTCTGGAGACAGCATAAATTATCCCAAGATGAAGAGGTACTGACCAAACTTCTAAAGGTGAGATCTGATTTGAACCTCCTTCTCTCTGAAGACACTGCCTCGGCCCTGAAACGGCTGAGACAGACGTTCTATGAGAAGGGAGATAAAGCTGACAGAATATTAGCTACCCGTCTGAGGGCTCAGAGATCTGAAAGTCTCCTTCTGGCTCACCTATTTACCGTCCTGACCAGATAGGGCACGAGTTTCAGAAATTTTATTCCCCATTGTACAATTTGGATGCTCTAAATCCAGGAAGTGCTCCCCCAGCGGATACTATAGCAGCTTTTTTGAGGCAAGCGAACCTCTCTACCCTTTCCAGTAGCCTAACCCAACAACTAAATGAGGAGATTACATCGGAGGAAATATTGGCAGTTATCAAGGCCCAAAAGACCTCCAAGGCCCCGGGGCCTGATGGTTTCTCTGCAGCCTATTATAAAAGATTTTCCCAGACTCTGGTTCCCCACCTCCGCTCCTTGTTCAATGCTGTTTTGCATGGAGAATCCTTCCCTAAATCAATGTTAGAGGTGCGTATTGTAGTTATACATAAGGAGGGGTAGGACCCAAGCGACTGTGCAAGCTACCATCCCATCTCTCTTCTTAATGTTGATATTAAGATTTATGCAAAGATCCTGGCCACCCGACTGAATGGAGTACTTCCGCATCTAATTCATTATGACCAGATGGGTTTCATCCCTGGTCGCCAGGCTAGGGATAATATTCGCCGTGCGATTGACCTTGTTCAAATTATTAACCAAAGATGCCTCCCGGCCATGATGCTCTCACTGGATGCCGAGAAGGCGTTCAATCGAATTTCTTGGGATTTTATGACCCTTGCTCTGAAGGTGTACGGCTTCACGGCTGAATTTCTGACCGAGGTATCTGCCCCCTATAACTCTCCCTCAGCTAGGGTCCTGGTTAATGGATCTTTATCCGACCCTCTCTCCCTCTCCAATGGGACGAGACAGGACCCTTAATCTTTGCACTAGTGATAGAACCCTTGGCGGCAATGATCAGACAGACGGCGTCGATCTCAGGCGTGACAGTGGGGCCACGGGAATTCAAGGTTTCTCTCTTTGCAGATTACATACTTCTTTCCCTGACGAACCCTCAGGAGTCTTTACCCTCCTTATATAAACTTATGAATGAATATGGCCTCCTTTCAGGCTATAAAATTAATTTTGCTAAATCAGAGGCCATGCTCCTCCACGTTTCCCCTTCCCTTAGGTCTAGTTTACAGACTAATTTTGCACTACGCTCGCAGCCGAATAAGATCAAATATCTTGGAGTTTATTTCACCTCGACCTATGATAGACTATATCGGGAAAACTTCCCCCCCTTCTGTCTAAAATTAAACAGGACTTGGAGATTTGGAAGAGCTATATCATATCGTGGCTGGGGAGGATTATCGCTATTAAGATGAACTTGGTCCCTAAACTTCTATATCTTTTCTAGACTCTTCCGGTGATGGTTCCCGACTCTGTGTTTAGAGAGTTACATTCCTCTTTCCTAAAGTTTATATGGCGTGCCAAACCCCCTAGAATCTCGATAGCAGTACTCAAAAAGCCCAGGGCTTGGGGAGGCAGAGGCTTTCCAGACATTAAATTTTACTATTTGGCATCCCATCTGACCCAGGTGGCGGTTACCTATGTCCCTTACCAGTACATAGCTTGGGTGGACCTGGAGACCCACTATGTTGGGGTCCCTTCTATGGCATCACTCTGGGGCCTGGCTAATATGGATAGACCACCAGCGGCCTTTTCTCTCCAATCTCTTAAATTCTGTTTGTCCCTCTGGGACTCATGCCGGGTCAAATATAAATTTTCCTCCCCTATCTCACCTCTGACTCCTCTTTGGGACAACCCACACTTCCCTCCCAGCAATTCAACACAGCAATTTAAACATTGGATGAGGGCAGGAATAAGGTTGTTTCGGATCTGGTGGTCAATCAAAATTGGGCTTCTATGTCGGAACTTCACCACAGTTTTGAACCGTTTCGTCGTTTTAAACCGTTTTTTTTTTAGTACTTCCAGGTCCGACACATCGCCATGTCTATGTCCCCCCAGGAGGTCCTCCGGGCCCCTATCTCCTTTGAATATATGTGTCTACATTCCCCTCTCACTAAAGGGATGATCTCCCGGATCTATAATTGGCTTATAGACTATACTTTTGATACCCCAGGCCGACATGAGCGGGAATGGGAAAATGACATTGGACCTCCTCCAGATGACTCATACTGGGAGGAGATCAGGGAGGGGATTGCCAAGAGCTCGATCCCTACACTAATTAAGGAAACAGCCTACAAAGTGTACTATAGGTACTATACTCCTGATAAACTATCTCGAATGTTTCCTACGGCCACTCTGAGCTGCTGGCTGGAATGTGGCCAGAGAGGTACGATGCTACACATATGGTGGACCTGCCCTCGCTTAGTTCCTTTTTGGAACATGGTTCTTACACTCATAAACTCTGTGTCAGAACAACAGATAAGTAAGGACCCCTGGTCATTCCTTCTCTCTCTCCCTATACCTGATGAGAGCGCGCCTTCTAACAAGCTTATCTCCCATATCTTGGCAGCTGCTAAATCCCTAAATAGCAAAACACTGGAAAGACCCTAGGGCTCCCTCTATGCATGAGCTATGGTCTTACATAGGGCATGTCGCAAGCATGGAGAGTATAACGTGCTACCTTCATGATAAATCATATAATTTCGATAGGGTGTGGGCCTTGTGCTTTTTACTAGAAAGTCGCAGCTGTCTATCAAGTACGGCTCACCCTCCCGCGGATGGGATATAGGTCTTGGGTCGCCTCCGGATCCCCCAGGCTGGATACGGCGTGCTGCTGGTGAGTAACGTGTGTATGGTCTAGCTTTCTCTAGCATTGTTCCAGGTTGGCTCATTTACTTATTTACTTCTTAGCGATGTTGTTAACAGTACTTGTGCCTTTCTATCTCCCTTCCCTCCTTCCTCTTTCACCCTCATTCCCCTCCGATATAAACATATAAAATTACAGAGGAGACGCTTTGAATGCTAATACTTTTATGTCAAATATGTTGGTTGTATTTTACCTGTTGTTTCCTCTTTAAATAAAGAGTTTAAAAGAAAAAAAAAATCATCTGTTATCGTTGCGATGATAGATGATAATTAACAGCAAAACCTTATTATTTAATAAATAGGCCCCATAGAAAGGTAAGTCTCTGCAGCAAATATGAAATATATTATTTTACATTAGTTTTCCTCTTAAGATGCTGCTACTTTCTAAACTGTTTTATAAACGGCTACAGAAATCTTTGGCAGTGAAGTGGTTAGTTATACTAGTTAATAATCGGTGCTTATCCCAATTCATGTAGAAACTGGATTTAGAATGCTAGTTCTCCTTTAGGATCATATAAGGATATTGAATTTACTGGCATAGAAAGGGAGCCCTGTCACCAGTCTAATATTACCTAGAGTATGTTTAGTACCTTAACTGTACTTAACTGAAATCTGTGGTCTCATTGGTTCACTTAACAATCTTCTGGGAATGTTCCACATAATATATATACATAACTATTCTGTGGTGTGAAATAATTGTCCTGAACTGATTTATTTCTAAATAGTCTGAGTGAAATATGAAGGCACAATACACATTGAATGCATAAGTTGATCCTTTCGGTATACTATCTAGTATTATTTACATCTAAAGGCAGATTATGTATGTACAACTCCATGGAAATAAATGTGTAACTTCACATGTAATCTTTTCAATAAATATAGGAACAAATTGAAACATTCCTGAAGACATTCTTGAAAATAAGCATTAGTTGCATCTGTTTGACAAACCCACTGAAATTCCATAACCAACATTCCGTTGGAGGTATTACCACTCCTAGGCACTAACCATTAAATATTGACTGCTGTTTCGATTACTGAGGGTGGACAGCACAACTTTTATTTGTTTAATAAGACAAAACTGTGTATTGTAACTAACAACATAAAGTACATACTGCATAAATTGCTTGTTTAACACTAACAATTTTCTCTAATGTAGCACAGTGCCTTTACTGAAATGCTTTTTTGTAGCTAAAGTTTTAGAGACTTTTTTTTGTTTCATATTTAATTGAAAAAAAATCATGGTATGCAAAGTTACCGTACATTGTATTGTATTTTAATAAACAATTCCCCCAATTACTGATTGTTAGTGTTACCTGTTATGAACCAGGGACTATTGTTAACACTCTTGTTAATTTTGATATATAAAACCAGGATATTCTACCCATGGGTATTACCCTACAGGCGAAGTTAAAAGAACCCAGTAGTGACTGAACCCGCCTCAATTTGCTGGATGGAGAGGACAGTATTTCTGTAATTAATAATTCTAGTTTATTAATTTTATCCATTGGCAAGCGACAACAACCCTTATCCATGTCAATCTCGATCCCAAGAAAAGATAGTTGCGTTAAAGGCCCTTCCACTTTCTCGCAAGCTATTGGACCACCCATCGTGAAAGAAAGGACTTTAGCAGCGAACACTGTATCTGAGCAGATGCCTGAATTCGGGGGGACCACGAACAAAAAGTCATCAATATAATGTGCTACGCCTCGTTGACCAGTTCCAGTCTGTACACTCCAGTGTAGGAACGAGCTGAAAGGCTCGAAAAAGGCACATTAGACTGAACATCCCATGGGCAGACATCTATCAATATAGATTCCATTTTGTATTTTGAAACCCATGAATCGAAACGATTCTGGGTGTAAAGGAAGGAGTCTGAAAGTCGATTCTATATCTAATTTTGCCATTAAAGCTCCTGGACCTAATTCTCCAACTAGGGCGTCTTAAAACGATTGGTATACTACTGTACTGACGTCCTTATCGATGGCATTATTAACTGAGTGACCCAAAAGGTGTGATAGGTGTTGTATAAGCTGAAATTTACCTGCCACTTTCTTTGGAACTACCCCTACCGGAGAGATGATTAAATTGGGAATAGGAGGTGAGGGGAAAGGCCCAGGCTGACTTCCTGACAAATTTTCTCAAGCAGTATATCAGGGTTAGAGCTGAACGAAGATTTCACGTAGCGCTAGCTATAACCTCGGACTGGATGGGGAGGCGAAAACCTG
Source organism: Mixophyes fleayi (assembly GCF_038048845.1). NCBI lineage: Eukaryota > Metazoa > Chordata > Amphibia > Anura > Limnodynastidae > Mixophyes > Mixophyes fleayi. The sequence continues at coordinate 237,814,439 of NC_134404.1, read as the reverse complement.
CCTGGAAACCTTTGCGGAGGAAGGCAGCCTGGGAAGCGACGGGGTAGAATTTGAGCCATTTTTCCAGCACAGACAGGTTGATAGGGGAGCATTGTTGTTGAGACCTCTGCCAACACCAGGGGCATTTTCTGGGCATTCTTTCCCCGACAATTAAAGCAGGTGTGATGATAGGACTCCCCACTGCAGCAAGATGCATTATTTAATGCGCAGCATCTGTTCTTTGTGTACTGGGGAGCTCCTCGTCTCCCCGGTTGCTGAAACCTGGATGTGTACCCAACCTGTGCAGTGGACAAGGATGCACGGTTAAGTGCCATCCAAATTTCCACATCTCTGAAACCTAATGGTATGGACTTTTACTCGTTGACATTTTCCCTGAATCTTTCATCATATGTGCACCAGGTTCCGGGGCGATTGCATATGTGCATTATGTTAATGAGGTGAAGAAATTACCACACATCTATAGAGTCATCTGGCCTTGTTTCGATATAGCATGCCGCAAACACGCAAACACCGTTGAGCCAGTTCGCAAAGGTTTTGTATGCTTCCTCCCCGACACCAACTTTGGAGCATGCTGTTTCAAAATCTTTCTTCCCTGAGACCATGAGTTCAAACATGTCTACATACAACCCCCTGTTGATTTAATCTTTAGCACTGGTTCTAATGCCGGACATAAGGGCTGTGTTCTCACAGCGTAAGTAAGGGAGCTGAGGAGGAGTGTGCACGACGTTTGTCCCCCAAGCGCCTGCATCTCTGACTCTTCCTGGGGCCAGAGTGTGAATTTATGGAAACAAATTATATAACACAATAAAACCAGCTATCCTATTCTCACGTCATAATCTGCCGACCGTAAGTGACCGGAAGTGGCGTGTGCGTTCCACAGTGCAACGCACGCTGACTCCTCTCATCGATATGAGATTCACTGATTCCGGAACATTATCTCTCACCCACTTCTATCAAGAAGCACACTGTGCCAGCAAGTGTTTTGGATTTCCCCATATTTCTGACTATTTGTCTGTTGCATTGGAATATGGTTATTTCTTTATTATTGGACATATTGGACATCTATCCCCTATCTACAGCTTAGTTGAGTGAAATTGGGATTTGAGTCTTTCTTATATTTATTTTTAGATGTGTGTTTATGATAGGAACTATTTCTTTCTTTTTACCAATCATTTTTATACTTTATTGTGTTGTATAATTTGTTTGCATCTGTCTTTAATTGGTCATTAAATAAGGCAATTTTTATATATGGTACTTGATATACTTTCATATTGAGCATGAATTTAAGCACTGGATCTATTAGATTTCTATAGTTACCCTTGGACAGGTCTGGACAACCTGTATGATCTTCAGTAGCCTATCTGTGTTTTCACTGCTTTGTTGTGCGCAGTAATTGTCTCTTGTGTAAAGTGTGAATAGAGAATTTTTACGCCTCGAGGAAGATGAGGATTCGTCGCTAGATGTGTATACCGGGGAAGAAGGAATGAGTGTGACACATTAGCAACAGCATACTCATCAGCACCGTATACGTCCTGCATGGGCTCCGAAACTGCTGCCATTGGCCGAGCCAACTCCTGCTGTGCGCTCTCTGACATCAGGATGGCACCTTCATTTTGACCAACACGATCCCCGAAAATGGAAGCTGGCACCTGAGGTACTGAAGACAATGTTAGCGGTAAATGGTGGAATGAGACGCGAGCATGAAGTAGTTGAATTAGGATTCAGCGCAGGCAGACACCCTGTTGGAACTAATGTATGGGGTAAAAACCCTGGAGTGGGAGGTGTGTCCCTAATGTGTGGGCTAAACAGGACCTGGGGTTGGCTAGCAGGTTCACTAACTACCCTTGGCCACGGATGTGTATCATGTACCGGAGGGTAGGAATGTGGGAAACAGACCAGTGTGGACTGGTATGGGGTACAAATGGACAAAAAAACACTGAGGGTAGCCCTAGTGTCTGCAGGGGGGTAGGGGATTTTCCAAGACTGCTCAGGTGCAAACTCACTTGTCGTTGGGAAACAGACAGGAGGAACAAGCAAGGATCTGAGCGGGAGGGTGGAGGGAACTGGGCCCGAAGCCAACTGCCCAGATGCCGCAGCACGCTCAGACAGCGGGGCTGAAACTGAATCAGTTATGCTATTGGGCTTGTGAAAGCCACTTTGTTTAGAAGGGGTGTGTCAGGGTTCCCAAGGCAAGACCACGGAGAGAAAGTAGGTGAACTAAGTGGTTTATTAGAAACACAGGTTCAGGATGCAATAACTGGTAAGGCAGTAATATAACCACAGTTCTTAACAGCCGGAATAGGCAATAATGTAAAGCGATGGAAAGATGCAGTAGCCAGCAGGATGGAGGGTGGATACATCTGGAAGAGGTGGAGAGATGAGTAGCCTGCGGATTGCAGGGTTAGATTCCTCTGGAAAGGCGGTGAGATGAGTAGCCTGCAGGTTGCAGGGTTGGATACCTCTGGAAGAGGTGGTGAGATGAGTAGCCTGCGGGTTGCAGGGCTGGATACTTCTGGAAAGGTGGTGAGACAAGTAGCCTGCGGGTTGCAGGGTTGGATACCTCTGGAAAGGTGGTGAGACGGGTAGCCTGTGGGTTGCAGGGTTGGATATCTCTGGAAAGATGGTGGGATAAGTAGCCCGCGGGTTGTAGGGTTGGATAACTCTGGAAAGGAGGAGAGACGAGTAGTCTGCGGGTTGCAGGGTCAGATACCTCTAGAAAGGTGGTGAGACTCAGAAGCCAGGTAATGCTGAAACACTTGAGAGCAGACAACAGGTAACGGTGAAATTAAGCTGAACAGGTTACACTGAGAAGTAATGAGCTGTAGAGAGCAGAAGCACAGAAATCCACACAGGTGTATAACTCAGGAACTGGATAGATGATGAGCTGTGTCTGCAGCAGTGGAATGAACAGCAAAACCACAAGGTCAGGTACACAGGTAAGAATAACCAGGAACAGGAGTCAAAGGATTGCTTCCTATCAGGTAGAGTGACCTGATGATCTGGCCCAGACTGCTGGGCGAGGCTGTCTTTTAAGGAGTAGTGGCAGGTGTAAATCATCCTGTGAAAATGAGCATAGCTCAGCAGAAGGGAAACAGTTCAAGTGCCACAGTGGCCCCTTTGGTGGCATGGTGGTACTGCAGGCTATATATATATCCAGAAAGACCAACATAGCTCCTGGCAAACAGGAGCTGCAGGGGGAAGATTGTGACAGGGTGGGACTGAGCCAAGATAAGGAGCTACCACTTACTCCTGCAAAAACAGTAGAGGCGAAGCTTCAGATGTGGGGTAGACTGAAAAAGGAGGGACCATGGGAGGCCTAACATTATTCAAAAGTGGATCACGAAAAGGGGATAGAGTGGAGAAATGCTGTGACTGACATGGTTAAAATGGGAATCAGGAGGGGGCTGTGTAATGACTGAGCCCTGTGCAAGAATGGGGGGCCCTCATGCCCACCCAGGGAAGCGGAGGCTGGCCTGCTCCTACCTGGCCTGGGAACAGACTGACCGCCATAGGAGGAAGGCGGGGCAGGGTCACGTAATCGACCCCCAGCGCTCGAGGAACGATTTGAGGCCGGACGTCGCAATGATGTTGGCTCCTCCGCTGAAGATTGCCAAGGTATGTGGGCCAATCTGGAGGGGGAAGAGTGGATGGATTACGGGACGAAGCTGCGGCAGAAGTGGAGGGGGGATCCAGGTAACAGGCCGGAATGGACCATGGCTCTCTTGGTATGGGTTATGAGGCCAGTGGAAGAGCCAGACGGATGAAGGAGAAGAAGGAAACGGAGGAAAGGAAGAGGGGGGAATGATGAGTGAAAGACATTCGGATAGAGGGGGTGGAAATGAGGAGGAGGAAAGAGGGGAAGGAGGGGGACAAGGAATAAGGGGAGAAACAGCAGAAAAATCAAAAAGTAGGTAAAAGGAAGGATAAAAAGAGATGAAGGAAAGAGAAGGCTAGGAAGGAGGAAAGCTGACAAGAGAAAAACGTTAAATATAGATATGAAGACACAGTATACTGATCCTGCTCGAGGAGACCAGTCTGCAAACCGGATCCAAGATAGTGATGGGTAGTTCACGAATGATTAGTTCAAATTAACTAATCTTCAAAGTGAACTAAATCATTTAGTTCACAGCTCTGGCAAAGATAAGTTCACCAGGAACTAAAACAAGTGGGAGGAGTTAGAGATAAAGCAGAGCAGCTCCAGCAGCCTCACTCACTGTCTCATTCACACTGGCTCTTTTGTTTCTATTCAGCTCTCTCATTTAATACTCATGAGTCAGTACCTCTAAACTACCAAAGGTGGCACTGCTGTGCTCAGACATTGTGTGAGACTCTGGAGCTGATCACTGACTATGAGTCATGAGTCATTCTCTTAGGAGTTCATTAGTTCATCTAGTTCATTTTACTCTCCGAATCATTTTACTCTCCGAATCATTTCACTCTGCGAATCATTTCACACTCCGAATCATTTCACTCTCCGAATCAATTCAATCATTTAGATTATTTAGCTCATGAGTCACAGGATACATTCCCTTCCCTGTCAGCTCAAGACAAACTGCACTGCTGAGTGCTACATGCTATATACTGTAGTTCTGTTTACTGCACCATATATACTAGGGATGTGCACCGGCCACTTTTGGTGTCTCGTGTTTTGTGTTTTGGATTCGGATTTGCTTGAGGTTTTGGGTTCGGATTTGTTTCGCAAAATACCTGACGAAAGGTTTTGGTTCGGATTTAAGGTTTTGGATTCGGATTTATATTGAAAAAAAACATAAAAAGTGTTAAAATCAAGTTTTTTGGTTTATTTTCACTCCTACGCTATTATTAACCTCAATAACATTCAATAACAGTCATTTCCACTAATTCCCAGTGAACTTTGTAATATTGCAGTACCACTGGACTTATACTGCTGAATCAGTGAACTTTGTAATATTGCAGTACCAATGGACTTATACTGCAGGATTGTTTTTGGATATTTTTTTTTAATTTCTTTTTTTTAATAATTATTTTTTTTATAACTTTTTTTGGACTGAGCAGAACACAGCACAGCACAGCACAGCACGAGATATAGCAGGACAGAGGACCACCTAACACAACCTCCCTCTACCCTGATCAATGCCCGAGTGAAGATGGCGGCTGCTAGCGGGGAATTTATAGAATACGAGTATCGCGAGATCCGACAGCGGGATTATGACTCAGAGCCTCGGTTTCAGTTTTGCAATTGGTGGGAATACCCGGATCTGTCTCGGATCCGGCTCGGATCAGCAACGTTCGGGTGGGCTCGGATTTCAGATATCCGAGCCCGCTCATCTCTACTATATACAGGGCAGATGTATTAAACCTTCAAAAGAGATAAAGTGGAAATGTTGCCCATAGCAACTAGTCAGTTTCTGCCATTTTATAGACTCTGCTAGATAAATGACAGAAGCTGATTAGTCATAATTGCCAACATTATGTTGGTTACGTCTGGGAGTTACTGCAGTGGGGTATGGGCGTAGGGGGCGGGGCTTCGAGAATTGCGCCATTTTGGCCACGCCCCCAGTGACGTGATGCCTATTTTGAGTCTTTTTACAGCTGTAAAAATTCCCCCCTAAGGTTTGATACATCTCCCCTATATCCTGATTGCACTGATCTCAATTTTAAAAGCAAAAAAGTGACACTTTATAATACTCTGAATTTGGGTCTTTTTCATTTGCATATTATGGAAAAAAAATAATAATAATGAAAATGTAATTAACTTTGCAGAGCTCAACATGTCACTACTAGTTTTTGTATAAGTGATTGCCCTTTTTAAAATATTAAAAATGATCTGACATATTAAACTTATCTAATAATTTTAACAGGACTATAACTCATCTACAGTATGTGTAATAGACTAATTATATGTCTCCAATCACTTCTCTCAGCAGTGTTCCAGAGCCAGTGATCTAACTGAACTAACTGAGCTAAATGAACTAAATGAACTACTGAGTCAAATGAGTGAAATGAACTACTGACTGAAATGAGTAAAATGAACTACTGAGTCAAATGAGTGAAGTGAACTAATCTTTTGAACTAATCTTTTGTGTGAACTAGATCAGAATGAACTAATCTTCAAAATGAACTAGATTTCCCATCACTAATCCAAGACATCAGAGGATCCCCTGCTGGCACAGAGGAGTTAAAAAGCTGCAGCATGGAAATACCTCCCTTGTTCCCTATTGGCTGCTGTAGTTGAAGACCTAATACTATTGGGTGAGTACATCTGTCACTCACACGCATGCTTTTAACTGCGTTCGTCCTATATGGCCTCACTAAACAGTGTTAATAGTTTACCTAAAGTAAGTTAATTTACAAAGCTAATGCTATGCTGTACTACATTGGAGCCTGAAGCAACTCATTTGAGTTTAAGTTTAAGAAGATTGGTTAATTATTTTGCCAGTTAAGTTTTGTAGGAATTCATTGTACATCTTTGTATTGTTGATTGTGTTTTTTTACGCTTTCTTATTGATTTTGATGGATGAAATACATGACAGCTTGGCTATATCATATTAAAATGTATTCCCAATATTATAAAATATTCTCCATTTCAATAAAAGTAGAGCTGCATGAACATAAATTATCAGTTGTTTAGATCTTTCAAAATATAATATTAAGTGACATTAATCATTACTGGGACATGTTTTTTTGTGTATCAATGAATTGCCTAGCCTGTTAGCTGCCTGAGGCAGCAGCTGAAATTGCATCCTTCGTATCCCTTTTCTAAACTAACATAAACATTTACATGACCTGTAAGCACTATAAGAGACAAATGTTGTCATTTTAAATGTAAACGGGAATGACTGTCTGTGCTGCCTTTAGTGGGGAAAGTTGTGTGTATTGTGCTACCGTTTGAAGGGGAGGTAAGTGAAATAGAGAAAGGGAAACCTGATGTCCTTTCATTAAAGCTAATAGTGATAGGTAATTGATTGCCCCCCCCCCCCTTCCCACTTGCACTGTATGTGAATAAAGATTTTAGCTAGATGGAAGGTAGTAAAATCAAACCACATAGATAAGTTCATACTTGCCAACGCTCCCGGAATTTCCGGGAGACTCCCGAAATTCGGGTTGGTCTCACGGACTCCCACGAGAGCTGGCAAATCTCTCGCATCCCGCAATTGCGGGGTTAAAATGCAGCGATTTGCATTGAATAGTTTCATTTTGGCCCCACCCCCCACAACAAAACGGCGAGGCCAAAATGACACAATTCACCGTGCCCCGCCCCCTCCCTCCCTCTAGACACGCCGCGCTCCCAGATACAACTTGCCTAAGGTAGGCAAGTATGGATAAGTTATAGTATACAGTCACTTAATCTGTAATAGTGCAACATATATAAACTTTACTTATGAGTTATAGTAATAAAAACAATATATGTGTGCACAGAAAACCTTCATAAGAATAGAAAATAGCAATAAAGTAAATTGATGATGGTCCGGATATATAATCCTTTCAGTCTTAACTTATTATGTCCTCTTGTATCACTTTTTATGTGAATCACAATACAGTTTAATGTATAAGTACAGTTCCAATGTTGTAAAAGTAATATTGAGTACTAAAGTTTAAATAGTATTTCTGTACCATGTATCTTCCAGGGGCTGAAGCCTCCGTTGACATCCTTGTTGCGGTGCTGGATCTTTCATGGAAAAACTTCTGTCTTCCCTCCCTAGAAGGGAGGTCCTGGGCTGGGGTGGAGAGACTTTCCATGGAAGTATCACAAACAGAATTGATCCTTGCTATCTAAGTACAAAGTAGTAGAAGTGTGAAGTGCTCTGCAGTAGCACTCTGGATTTTATAAAAGCAGTATCTGTATTGCTGGGTTGAGATCCAATAAGGCAACCTTTGAAGATCTCATGAAGTCCAAATTCCAATGCATTTCACCCCTCTAGATTAGGGGCTTCTTCATGAATAAGTTTAAGCACGCATGTATGCAGACAGGTGTAGGCTACAGAGGCCCCTTTTTGAGAGCAAAGTATGTGCTCTGGAAGCAAGTGTAGCATTGCCAGGCTCTTTTCCAAATTTTGCTATGTGGCTTGGTAATGCACAGTTTGGCCCCAGTACATGAGCTTCAATTTTATAGCAAAACAAGCTGCTTGTATGAGCTAACTACACTGTTGTCAAAGTCAGCAAATTGGATACAGTCATTTCAATTAAAATCGAGCAAACTTGGTTGTCTTTGTCTGAAAAGATGCGTACGGTACACTATGGCGTAAAAGGGCACGTTACAGCGTAAAAGGGAGTACGCAGCCACAACACGTGGCAACAATAGTATTTAGTCTTTTACATACATTCGCACAAACACGCTCACTTGTAAAATAGTACACATTAATGGTAGTTGCAACACATAGTCATTTATGTCGAAATATAGTAGTATTTATGTTATATATTATAAGTTATATGCATATTAGTGAAATATATGGAACAGATTGAAAGAATCATATCATGTGTGGTATCATAATAAACCTCTTAACATTTGCTACTGTTCGGTTCACTCTGCAAAGGAATCGCAGCGTGCATACGCAAGTTATGAATGATAGGGAATTATGAACTACTTAAGACTAAGGAATCTTGGCGGGAAAAGCAGAGCATACCCCGTGGAGAGATGACCCCCTCCTTTGGATTCTTTAGGATGAACTAGCCAATGATTAACAACCCCTTGGACCTTCCTGAAACCTGGACCAATAGAAGCAAGCTATACCAACTTCATTGTTTTACTGTATTCCTGTGTGCATATAAGCAGCAGCTTCTCATCTAGTGGGCAGACATCTTGTCCCCAGACTTCAGGATTGAATGACTGCACACTGGATCCAGAGCGCCTGCGATAAATAACGGCTGTACTTATTATCACTTTGCTTGAATATCTACTGCTACTTTTTGAGAATAAATCTTTGTGCTTTGGAAACACAAATCGAGGTTCGACAATTGTTTGTCACTCACCGGACTGTGAGTGCTACTTCTCGTGTGTTTAGGAACCGTGGCCGTCCACCATCCTGAGGGTCTGCGCATGTGCAGCCCTTCCAAACCTTCAGTACATGTTCCTTTTAGTTAATTGGCTGATCAGGCAACACTCCCTATTTAAAGCACCTGAGGTCAATACCTCGTTGCCTGATCTTGGAGTCTCATTCCCCATGAGCCTCTGAAGGTGCTCCTGTGTTTCCTCGTGTGTTCAGCTCCTGCTGATTCCTGTTGTTCGTTTGTGGTTTCCAGACCACTTCAACTCTCCTGTGTTTCATCGTTACTGCACCAGCTGATTCCTATCCGCTGCCTCCGTGCTTCTACAGTTTCCAGACCACTTCAACTCTCCTGTGTTTCATCGTTACTGCACCAGCTGATTCCTATCCGCTGCCTCCGTGCTTCTACAGTTTCCAGACCACTTCAACTCTCCTGTGTTTCATCGTTACTGCACCAGCTGATTCCTATCCGCTGCCTCCGTGCTTCTACAGTTTCCAGACCACTTCAACTCTCCTGTGTTTCATCGTTACGGCACCAGCTGATTCCTATCCGCTGCCTCCGTGCTTCTACAGTTTCCAGACCACTGCAACTCTCCCGTGTTTCATCGTTACTGCACCAGCTGATTCCTATCCGCTGCCTCCGTGCTTCTTCAGTTTCCAGATCACTTCAACTCTCCCGTGTTTCATCGTGACTGCACCAGCTGATTCCTATCCGCTGCCTCCGTGTATCTGCAGTGCCCTGCACATCGCAACCCTCCAGTACTCCTCGTGTCTGCAGCCAGCTGATCCGCTCTCCGTGCTTCTACAGTGTCTCCGCTTGTGTCAACTTGCCTGTCTGCATTGGATCAACGCTCCGCTGCTTTCATCTCGGCTAGACCATCTCTACTCTTCAGTGTTTCCAGGTGTCCAGTTCTATATACTACTGCTTCCTGAGTATTGTTTCCATCCCTGCTGGTCTACCTACCTGTGCGCTGCACCTACTTGATTACCGCTTCCACCCTCCTGGGACTTCGTCTCCTGCCGGCCTCCAGCCGTTCAGGTATCCCTGCACTTCTGTCTGACAGCCTGCTCTCCTGAACCACGGTATGCATACTTCTCATTGATTGTGCTGGTGTATTGCATATCTTGCTGGACTGAGTTGTTCTCCTCTGGAGTTTCCTATCCGCTGAGACTATTGCCATCATTTGACTGTGTTACCTTTAGCCTGGATAGTTCTTGTGACTTTGTATAATTGTGCAGTGCTGTTCAGTTATTACTATTTTGTGCATATCATCGTGGGATCAAGTTCAGTGTGCCCGTGTATACTCTGCATTGCATTTACCTCCCCGTGCTCCTCCTCACAGATATATTTCAGTGGTACAACTTGCTAGAGGCAGACCACTGTTCCCTGTTTCCTTAGTCACCAGTTTCCTGTATCCTTTCACATAGCAGTGGTACAACTTGCTAACGCAGACCACTGACTTCCCGGATACCTTCACCTGGATTCCATTCCCTCACCTAGACAGTGGTACCACTTGCTATACGCAGACCGCTGACTCTCATCACCTCCTCGTTGCTTCTGAACATTCCTCCTCACTATAGCAGTGGTACAACTTGCTATCCGCAGACCACTGACTACCCTCACGTTTCCTTGTCCATCCAAATTCCTCGTGTACAATTATCTATATATTACCAGTGCTGCTAGTCATAGACTTTCCACGAGCATTCTCTTACCATCTGCTGTCTCCTGTTCCGTTATCACCCCGCTACCAGAGTACCATATTACCACCTATACTGCTCTGGTAAGTCCATCATCTGGTAATACCTGGGTAAAGACTCCTAGTGCCCGTGACATCGTTATTGGTTAGCGACAATACGCACTTAACACTGTCAATTATGTATTTCATCTACTGACACTTTCACAATGCGTCATGTGACACAAGTGACATCACTGCGCTCAAAATATAAGTGATAATATCAATGCTCACCAAATATAAGGATTTATTTTACAGAAATGGCAACATATAGTCATAAATATGTGTATTATAAAATAGATTATTTCATGTTTTTCATATATTAATTCTTAGATGGTGTTTCAATCAAATAAATATGGCACTAAGTATCATATCCATTACTTAGGGCAGATATCAGTAAAGGCAAATATAGCAAGGCATTTATTTAAAAATAGAGACAAGGTTTTGGACTGTGCAACATGATTCATATGCCAAGCTCTCAGTGATTAGTTTCTTAACCATTTCAACCATTTGCTCACTGAATCCAAATACATTACATACATTATATTTTCTCTGCAAATAAACATTATGAAAACTTGAAATACTACTGTTATACATTTTGTTTAGTTTGTCAAAATGGTTACCATTTTATAGTCTTTCCGAGCAATTTTCTACATATCCACTGTGAGATTTTCTATCCCTATCTTTTGATGGTCGAATATACTTGCACCTGGACCTGATGCTTGGCTGATGCACAGATGGATCCCATGTGAATAATAGTGTCATGTGCTAAAATGTTATAACTTTTGGTGAAAGCATGTCTTATTTGGGAAATTATTGATCATTTATATTATTGTTCCCTTTTTCTATCATTGTATTTTGTCAGCGAGTGAGAAAGTAGTCAACTGAGGAATCTTTTAATGTTTCTATCTTAGCTGACTTACATGTATCACTGGTCATACTGGGTGGAACATGACTGGTGCTTTATTAGTTATTTTGTTTTATTTTCTCTATTTTCACTGATCTCTTTAATTTTCTTTCCAGGCTATTTCCTTGTTATTGTTTGACAGAGACTGCAAATATTCTACAATGTTGTGTTATATTTACTGATTTATTTGCGTTAAAAGAATGAGGGGTCTTAAAAAAGATAGTTTTTATCTAGTGTGTGATTTAGTGCCACTGTGAGGATACTGGGATGTTAAAGTCTGGCCTCACAGAGTAATGCTGGTATCTAGGGTTTGACGGGTCACACAGAGAGTAAAAATAGAGAGTAGAAGGATACAATATTCCCTTTAATACAAAGTAATAATTTACTGTATCTCAATAACTTAAATATGCATAGAAATAGTTAAACAACTAGCCAGGGAGGTCACCAATATCTTTAGAGTCCCCACATCAGCCCACAGTCTATTTATTTACTCACTATCAGCTTATAGAAATCAAGTTTTTATATACTATTTGCATAATAGCTGCAGAATCTTAAGCAGGTCTCTTGACAGAGCTAATAAGAGTCAGAACTCCAACACCAACCTTTTCCCAAATTGGAACACCCTTTTGAGCTACTTGCAGGCCCTTTTAAATAGTCCAAAATCCCAATAGTGGAACTCCAGCCGTGCAGTAGCACGTTACTATCCACTTACTGATAAAGTGCCCAATTGTCAAGCTCAATTGACTAGCTCAGTCTATGGTTAAACAATGGAAACTTCAGCATGGAGATGACGGGATTTGGTTTGCTTGATAAAGTGAGCCTCCATGTTTCAACCCCTTCCATTACTGTGTGCCGTGGAATGGGCTTCAGCCCATCTTCCTTTTATGGGGGTGAGAGGGGGCATGTAACCAAACGGATAGGTATGGCATCCGGTCTCAGACCTTGCCACTACTATGTGAAAACAAAATATACAACATCATTACATATTATATGCAATTCCCAATTACCTAAACAGAATATTCAATAACATTCCCTATGGAAGCAATAAGATTGCGTCACATTCCTGATGGAGGTGAAGCTAACACAACACAACATAAGGAACTTCAACATCACACATTTGTTATTAACATATTAGGAAACAACCCTGTCTTTATCCCATAGCATAGGATTCAGGTGGGATGTGTACGCATCTGGAATGACCTAATCCACACATGTAGAATAATAAAAAGCAGAAATGCAGAAATAATGGTACTCCATAAGCAATGAGAGTATCCCCCATCTGGTTACAATCCTTGCAGTTCAGTCTAACGAACACTGAGGGTCTGATACAGAGATTAAGAGGGTTCCAAATCCATAGCCCTATGCTACTGCAAGTTTCCCACAGATGAGTATGATTCCTGACAGCTCACTTACACTCCGTACATTGTTTTGCATTGGATAAATAACTGCCTCCTCCAGCGGATACGTACGCATCTCAATAGATTAATCAGCAATGATGATGCCTTGCATATAAATGTAGGGATGAAATAATGGTTTTGTGAGTTTTACATATCAGTCCCCAGAATGTGTATAAGTGTAACCAATGTCTATTATTCAATAAGCAACATTATGGAAGGGATGCAGAATCTGAATGTCCCGAATTAGTGATGAAAGACAGATCCATAGCCCTATGCTACTGCACGTTCCAAACAGAGGAGTGATTCCTGACAGCTCACTTACAATTCGTCCATCTCGTCACAGTAATGGTGCAGATAAATTTGGTTTTATTGGAGTGTGTTCCCAGGCAGGATGCAAGCAGGGTGCTAGTATTCATATAACAGTTCAGTAGTAGTCTTTTGTGTGGGTAAAGGGGTGTAACTACAATGGGGCAGGGGGTACAATAGCTGCCAATGTACTCAAAAAATATTGTATTATATTATTAGTCATCCTGTGATGTATCTTTGCTTCATATATACAGATGAAGGGCGGAGGGGGGGCTAATGACTAATTTCACACTGAGTGAGTCCTGAAAATTCTTATTCCAAATTAACTTTGACACAGCCACAACCCTCTTCAACTTTTGGACACTCCCGTCTGGGACTCCAACCACATAACTCCTGGTTTGCTACATTTGGGAACATGCAGAAGAAACTATGGTCAGTGAATGTTACCCAGTTGAAAACTTGGAAAAAGACTTAAAAAATGCAAGATTGACAGTCACTTGGGAGAGCTGAGATGCGCTACATACTATAAAACAATACTAGAGAGTATTTCTCTCAGCAACACTGTAAGCCAACAAGCTAAATTTTGAGTACAAGTGTATTTGTGTATCAAAGTCTTTGGGAAAACAATACATTATTGTTCTTGCATGTATGGGATGCTATCTAATTTTTCTTAAACTTAATGGAAGATACCAAAAAACCATGCAATTGCAACTCCTATTTTTCCTAGTGTTATGATCAACAATCCCAATGCCACAAAGAAAGACCATGACATTCATAAATGTTATTTCATTTTTCCTCAGTAGTGTAATTGACATGTCAGCTCACATTTCTGATATTTAATAAAATAAATCTTAAAAACTTAAGAACTTTGTTAGGCGGGCCACATAGGTCTGTCTAGTATTTGGTATATACATAATTTGCTGGGTTAGCGGTGCTCTAAACTGAGCTTTTGAGTGGGTATTTTTGTCAGATTTTCCCCTTACCCTTCCTTATTGTTGTAACTCTTTCCTCTTTTTCCCCTCGTCTTTGTCCATGTGTTATGAGGTTATTAGCAGCTATATGTATGGTTTGGTATACCCCTTTTCTATGTACCTGATTCCATGTTGGCCTGGTGCCATGATGCCATTATTTCATTATCAATAGCCTACCATGCCATTTTGTTGAATCTGCATTTATAACCTGTTTGTGTTACTAAAACCCAATAAAAACTTATTTAAAAAAAAAATTGAGATAACACTTAATTTGGGCAGCACAGTGGCCTAGTGGTTAGCACGTCTGCCTCAGAGCACTGGGGTCATGAGTTAAATTCCCGACAATGGCCTTATCTGTGTGGAGTTTGTATGTTCTCCCTGTGCTTGCGTGGGTTTCCTCCAGGTGCTCCGGTTTCCTCCCACACTCCAAAAACATACTGGTAGGTTAATTGGCTGCAATCAAAAATTGACCCAAGTCTCTGTCTGTCTGTCTGTGTGTGAGTGTGTGTCTATAGTAGGGAATTTAGACTGTAAGCTCCATGGGGCAGGGATTGATGTGAATGAGTTCTCTGTACAGCGCTGCGGAATTAGAGGAGCTATATAAATAAATGATGATGATGATGAGGATTTGCGTGGCATAACATAATATTGACATCACCACAGAGTTGAGTTACTATCAGAAACTGTTTTATTTTTATTGTAACAATACAATTGCTTCATGTACGATAGAGTACCTTATAATTATTATTATTATTATTATAATTATAATTACTATTAACATTTATTTAAATAACTCAAGCATACTCGGAAGTGCATTACAATACAATTACAACAGTAATAAAAACAAGACTGGTATTAACAGACAGACAAAGTGGTAAGAGGACCCTACTTGCATGCTTACAATCTGTAGGAAAATAGAAATTTGATACATGAGAATAAGTGCCACTTGTTGCATATTGGTTCAGACAGATAGCAATGGGGAACATGCTTAGTGGGACTATGTAATCCAGTTAGGGGTCAGATGAGTTCAAATATGGAAGTAGAATAAACGTAATTTTGATTGAACTGTGTTTAGTGTTGGTAAATGGGTAGAATAACCATAAGGTTAAGAAGATGGCTCTGAAATTTGATAAGCTTGCCTAAAGAGGCGAGTGTTCAGGGAATGCTTGAAGGTTTGGAGAATTGGGGAAATTCTAGTTGTACATGGGAGAGAATTCTACAGAATGGGTGCAGCCAGAATAATTCCCGTAATAAGGAATGCAGAAAATGAGTGTTCATGAGAGGTGCAGATCTTGGGCATAGCGGATGGGTTGAGTTGAGTGATATTTTAACAAGTGAAGGTTTAGTTTTATTAATGGCTTTGTATGTCAGTGTAAAACCTACTGGTGCAGTGTATACACTCAGGGCTGCCAAGAGGAATTTAGGGCCTGGGTACAACAAATTCATGGGGCCCCCCCTCAAAGTCGAGTAAGCCCCAAAAAATTTCAGGAGTGTGGTCATACATTCAGGGGCGTGGCAATGCGCCGTTGGGGCGTGGCTAGCCTAACGGCAGTGCAAAATTTTTTGGGGGTGTGGTCATACATTTGGGGGCATGGCAATGCGCCATTGGGGCGTGGCTAGCACATCAAAATCACTAGGTCCTGAATTCACCAGAGCATCACATATGTCCCAGCACTCCTGACTTTTGAGACATCTAGCACCACAGTGTAGTATACAAAGAATGCAGTGTGTACACAAAAAGTTCAGTCTTTGCCTGCACCTTACATTGGGCACAACACTCACCAAAAATTGCCATTGTCCCTACTAGAATCACAACATTTCACACACTCTGCTGCTCTCTCCTACCTGTTCTTCTCACTTTCACCACCTGTTACTGCTGCTTTCTTTAGTTGCAGCTTGTCCGGATCCTGGAATGTTGAAGGACCTATTTGGAAAAAATGGCTACATTTAGAAAATTACAGCCCCAATATTAAAATAATAGTATTCACATTTAATAAATAAACCTATTCCCTTCCTGCAAACAGCAATACCTATTTCCCGCAATCATTATTACTGCCATTAAATAACTCATAGTCACATTTAATAAATAGACCTCATTCTCCCTAAACTCACCCCCATATTCAATAGCCCCCAAACTACCCCATCTTAAATTAATAGTCCCCACTATTAAATTGCCCCACCATCACCCTACAAACAAAATAGCGCCCATTAATTAGTGCTTCTCTCCCTTTTTTTTTTTTAAATTAGTGCTTCTCTCCCCTTTTTTTTTAATTAGTGCTTCTCTCCCCCTTTTTTTTTTTAATTAGTGCTTCTCCCCCCTTTTTTTTTTAATTAGTGCTTCTCTCCCCTTTTTTTAATTAGTGTTTCTCTCCCCTTTTTTTTTTAGTGTTTCTCTCCCCTTTTTTTTAATTAGTGTTTCTCTCCCCTTTTTTTTCAGTGTTTCTCTCCCCTTTTTTTTTTTTTTTTTTACTCTCGGCCTCTCTCCCCTGGTTTTTTTTACTCCCTCTTCTTTATAGCACTGTCCCTTTCTGTTTCCCTCCCCTTGCCTCTTCACTTCTTTACTTACCTTCTTTCTTTTCTTCTCTTCTTTCTTCTAGTCTTGTCTGGCACTCCTCACTGACTGCCGGGCGTGACTTGATGACGTCACGCCCGGCAGTCAGTGTGAATGGAGAAGAGAGGAAGGAGGGACGCAGCACCGATCACGTGAGTATGAATCTTTTTTTTTTTTTCTTTCCAGCTCCCCCCTCCAACGGCGGACCCCCCCCTCTCCCACGGAAAAAGAAAATAAAAAAAAACACTGAAAAGAAAAAAATAAAAAAAATAAAAAATTACGAATTAGCACGCGAGGGCCCGGGCCCGGGTAAAATGTACCCCCCCCCCCTTCCTCTCGGCGGCCCTGTATACACTCACTTAGGTGTCAGGGTGTAGTGTTGCAGACTTCCTCACTATCACTCTCCTCTGCCCGACTATGGTGTGGATGTGGCATCCGTGACCAGTGGGCCCCAGAATACAGAGGTGCAAACTGGATACTGGTGGTGCAAAGTTGTGTTGTAGTACAAAGCCATAAGGTTGGGCTTCAGACCATCTCAATTCAAACAAGAACTAATTTCATGTACACTTCTATTCCACCTGCACAATAAGCTTAACGGTTGCAATGAAATAGCCACATCTCACCAAGCTCCTCCTCCTGCACCAATCATATCAATTACAAGTACAGCTTACGCCAGCTTCTCCAGCATACTCTTAAGCAGATGTAATTGCTATTTGAACTCCTGCTCACAATTAGTCACAATAGTTGCAGATATTGATGGATGATAGTTAAATGCCCAGTGTTTATAGACACAGCAGTTCCACAGCATGACAGGTCAAAGCTTCTCACACATGCAAGTACACAGTAACAGTAATAATGAGTAAATTAATTAAATTCTTTGTACTGTTTTACAAATGCACATTTATTTTCCCTTAATTTCATATTTAATTTCAATATATAATTGATTATTACAATTATAGTATAAGCTGAGAGCTGGATTCTGAACAATCACTATCACTATCGCTTATTCTTATACTCAGGTTTACTCGTAGACTGCAAAACGCATTTTATAACACATGCAGTTGAATTCATTTCATACAATGAACAGTACATACCCACTAAATGTCTTGGGGTCTTACTTCTAAACATGAAAAAGCTGACCTGCTATGCTATTAAGATATCTTATGTTCTTTCTCTGTCATAAAAGACAGCAATAGCAAACATATAAATAGCTAAAGGGCATTAGAGTTTGAATTATGCAGACAATGTTGCCAATGTACAATCCTTTCTTAGTATGAACTACACAAGAGAGCAAAGAGCACTTTACTAATGTAACTTATTCATGCTTTATTTAAATGATTTAAAAAGTTAAAACTTTTTGGAAACAAATATTTATAAATGGAACTGCGCCTGCAAACTTGGGATTCATACATACATATAAAGCTATGAATTTTATCAATGTCACTTTCACAGACTATTAATAAAACAGTAGAAAGCACTTTTGTGGAAGCCTACTGCAAAACAAATGTGGTAAAAATATTTTACCCCAGCATAAATCCTTTTCCCTAAGCATAAAACAATGTTTTACAAGAAATACATTAATATAAATTAAATGAAAGAAACGGCTTGGTATGAAAAGTAGTAATTTCCTGGCGTTTTGGTGTATTACATGATTTACAAATTTATAAATAGGAACAATGGCGGATTCAGGCTGGAGGCACATGCCCCTCCGTTAATTCTTTCCGAGCCCTGCGCCCTACTCCCTCTTTCTCAATGACTGTGGTGAAGAAGAAGGGGTTACAGTGTGTTGATGAAGACAGGGGCACTTTGTAGTGAAGAAGGGGGAACAGTGTGGGGATGAAGAAGGGTGCACAGTGTAGTGAAGAAGAAGGGTGTACACTGTGGTGTTCAAAATGGGGGCACTTTGTGGTGAAGAACAAGAGGGCACAGTGTGGGGTTGAAGTAGGGGATACAGTGTGGTGAAAAAGAAAAGGGCATAGTGTAGTGAAGAAGAAGAGGAGGGAGCACTGTGGTGAAAAAGAAAGGGGCACAGTGTCATGAAAGAAGGATCACAGTGTTATGAAAGAGGGTTAGCAGTTGGATGAAGGAGGGTCACAGTGGGATAAGGGAGCAGTGTGATGAAGGAAGGGTCACAGGGTGATGAAGGAGGGTTAGCAGAGTGAAGAAGGGAGGACAGTGTGGTGGTGAAGAAAAGGGCACAGTGTGGTGAAGTAGAAGGGGGAACCGTGTGGTGAAGAAGGAGGCACAATGTGGTGATGAAGAAGGGTTGCACAGTGTGATGAAGAAGAAGGGGATGAATAAGAAGGGGAACCAGTGTTGTGAAGAAGAAGGGGGCACACTGTGGAAATGAAGAAGGGGGCACAGTGTGGTGAAGAAGAAGGGGCCACAATGTGGTGATGAAGAAGGGAGCACAGTGCGGTGAAGAAAGGGTTACAGTGTGGTGAAGAAAAAGACGGCACAGTGTGGTGAAGAAGAAGGGGGCACAGTGTGGTGATGAAAAAAGGGGTATAGTGTGGTGAAGAAGAAGAAGGCACAATGCGGTGATGAAGGAGGGGGCACAGTATGCTGAAGAAGAAGGGGGAACAGTGTGGTGATGAAGAAGGGGGCACAGTATGGTGAAGAAGAAGGGGACACAGTGTGGTAAAGAAGAAGGGAGCAAGTGTGGGGATGAAGAAGAGGGCACAGTGTGGTGTAGAAGAAAGTAGTGTAATGCCTGCGGGGAACAGGACGGATGCACACAGATGAACTTACCTTACAAACGATGGTCACCTCCGGTCCGCTTCTGATGCACCCCAGCCGCTGTCCTATCCTAGCAGACCAGCAATCAAACCTCTGCCATCTCCAACCACTTCCCTCTGAGGAAGAAACAGAAATTAAGGCCGTGCCTATCAGGAAAAGGGTGTCCGAGACCACGACAATGAACAGAGACACTCTAGTCAATCTCACTTGCCGCCACCTCGTTTTTCTCTTGCCAAGGGCGTGGGACTACGAGTACTTGAGACCAGGAACAGTCCCGCCTCAAGTACCCCACTCACCTCTCAGTGAGGGCCTAACCGAAAGAAGGAACAGAACGTTATACTCACCGGGCACTCCAACTTCCGGTCCCTGCTCTCCTGCTCCTTCCCGACACCTGTGGATGACAGACAACACACAGCCTCCCTCTACTCTACCAGTGAGGCTAGTATGTACACCCACAGAACTGCACTAACTAACACCAGGCGACCCTAACAACTAACTAATGGCCGGGAACGCAACTTGACTATACAACTGGGTGTAGTGTACTGCCTGAACCTCCTCCCTCTACTTTACGGTCTATTCCGGAGGGCTGTTGCTAACACTCTCACCCAGGTCGTACCAAGAAGACTGTCTTCTCACTATGGAATCCTAAGGACTAGTCGCACGGGGCATGAAAGAGGCTCACTGGAGCAGCGCTCCACCGGAGTGTCAATTGCCGCTCTGAACCGCCAGTCGTCACTGCCGAAACACACAATGACTGCCTGCACTCAAGAGGAACACCTGTCCTAGTCCGGTACCACCAGAGAACCTGCCGGAACTGAAGACTGGAACATTCATATAGAACCTCGGGCCGTCCCTTGAACTCAAATGAGCTGTGCTGCACTGCCAGTGAGATACTCAGTCACCACCCCTGGAAACCAGTACAGATTATCGCAGAAAAACAGTTAGGAACAAGAGCCTACCTTTAATGGGGGCCTGACGTCTTGCACCTGTAAAGAAGTACATACAGCACAGCCAAATACAATGCACAATGCAATATTCACTGCACAGATGGATTAATACTCTGCTTCTGTACCTGGAAGGCTGTCACGTAATACACTCACCTGCTATCCAACCAGACGGTTTGATTGGTATAGCACTAACAGGTGCCTTCTGCTCTACTGTTGCCTAGGCCTTTCACCTAGCGTACTCATCACCACACAGGACCGCATCCTACTCTCTCAGGGCTCTCACGCCTCTACATACAGGGCCTTTTGGCCTCTTTACCAAGGGTCTTATGCCCTACACCATGGGCCTCTCTGCCCGGCTGACTAAAGGGCCTTGTGCTCTGACTATGGGCCTTAGCCCCTCTCTGCCTTGGGCTCTGAGCCCACTAACTAGGGCCTTGTGCCCTTCTACCTATGGGCTTTAAGCCTCTACCTAGGGCCTTGTGCCCTGTCACCTAGGGGCACTAGCCCCTGCCTAGGCCTTGTGGCCTTCCTAACTATGGGCACTAGCCCACTAACAAGGGCCTTGTGCCCTTTTACACTATGGGCTTTAAGCCCGCTAACTACCTAATAGGGCCTTGTGCCCAATTGCCCTGGGCCTTGTGCCCCTAACATGTGGCCACGGGCCTAGCGCCCGACTGTGCCCAAGTGCCTTGTGCCCGACCTAAGTGCTGAATATACTTACCTGCTTTGCGCAGGATACTCAGCTTGACCCGCAGTCTTCTTTCTCCGGGTCTTCCAGACCCTCCAGCCGGCGGCACCTCTTCTCCTGTTTGGTGCGGCATTTCCGGCGATATTCTGGACGGAGGCGCTTTTAGCCCTTACAAGGGCTCCCAGCCGGCGTCTCCAGTGCTCCTTGGAAGTCTTCTGGGTGGGGGGGCGCTCTTAGCCCTTACAAGGGCTCCCTGCCGACGTCTGCGCTGGTGATTTTCAGTGGCAGGGTAGCTCCTTGCCCTGATAAGGGCACCCTGCCACTTCCGCTGGCTTTTCTTTCTTGATCCGGCTCTCTGGACGTCCCACGACGTCCTCTCCTGTCTCCGCCGACGAACTTCTGCTGTAATGGCGCAGTCCGGCGGTTTATATAACCGCCAGCGTGACAGCATCACTGAGCGCCACCGCGAGCGCTCATTGGCTCGCTGCGCCAATCCTTTGAATGGCCAGAGGTGAGCCAGGATTGGCTCACTCATCCGGCCACGGATTGGCCAGCAGGGGGAGGTGAGCTGACAGGACCTGCGGAAAAGAAGAAATACTCACCGCTGGAACGTTGGATCGGTGAGTAGCTTTTATTCTGTTCTTTCTTCACCCTCTTCGTGGGCACCGCGGCAGTCTCCATCTTCGCCCTCTTCAGGGGCACAGCATCCGGAGCCAGGGGGCACATCTCTACAGTAGCACAGTGTGGTGATGAAGAAGGGGGCACAGTGTGGTAATGAAGAATGGGGCACAGTGTGGTGAAGAAAAAGGGGGCACAGTGTGGCAATGAAGACAGAGGCACTTTGTGGGGAAGAAGAAGGGGACACAGTGTAGTGAAGAAGAAGAAGGGGGCACAGTGTGGGGGTGAAGAAGGGGGAACTTTGTGTTGAAGAAGAAGGGGACACACTGTGGTGAAGTAGAAGGGAGCACAGTGTGGTGAACAAGAAAGGGGCACAGTGTGTTGATGAAGAAGGGGGCACAGTGTGGTGAAGAAGAAGGGGCACAGTGTGGTGATAAAGAAGGGGCATGTCACCAAAGCCAGATAATGGGATTGGTCTTGATCTCTGCTTGAGTGACAGTTTACCCCCCTGAGAGGTGCAGAGTCTAACGGAAGAGAGGTATTCACCAAGGATTCCCGCAAGAGAATATGGTCTTAGCTGCTCTCAACCACAGGTCGCAGTCCTCTAGGGGGCGCAGAGCAGATAATATGGAGAACAACGCAGTAGCTGTAAGGAAGAATGGAATGTAGAATCAGATATAAGGATAATCAGGAACTGGACGGATGCTGTGCAATGATCAGCAGTTATAGCCAGTCTTGATAGTGGAATAAACTGAGCAGGTAGTACTGGGAAGCAATGAGGCGCATGACTCAGAAGGTATACGTTAGTGTAGTAATTCAGGAACAGGACAGATGCTGAGCGATGCAGTATAGTCACAGGTCTTAACAGCAGGGTAGGCTGAACAGGCATAGCTGTGAAGTGATGAAATACAGAGAGCAGAAGAGCCACAAAGGTGTTTTAACTCTAGAACAGGACCGATGATGAGCAATGCTATGCAGTGAGACCACAGGTCTTGACTGTGGAATGAGCTGAACAGGTAATGCTGTAAAGCGATGATCTGCAGAGAGCAGAAGCACTGAGATTCACACAGATATTATAACTCTGGAACAGGACCGATAACAAGTGAAGCTGCAACCGATGAATGAACGGCCTAACCCACAAAGTCAGGAACAAAGGTAAGTAAGCATAGGAGTCAGAGGTGATGCTTCCTATCAGGTAGGGAGACCTGATGATCTGACACCCATAGAAAGGAGAAGGGCCCTTATAAAGGGAACTGGCTGGTATTCATCCAATCACTGCGGAGCAGAAGTTTTAAAGGTTTCGGGGGTTGCGCATGTGCTGAATACTTGGCAAGATGGCGTCCGAGGATAGAGGAACGCCAAGCTGTACAGCAGATAGCAGTAACCACTGGAAACCAATGTACATAAGGAACAGAATGGAAGTAAACTGGTGAGATGCGTGATACTCACCCACCCCCCTCCCCACCCCCCTTTTAAAGGTGGGCACAGAAAACTTAAGGCTTCCTGGGGTTTTTCATGTGAAACCCTCTTATCAAAACAGGAGCATGAACATCAGAAGCGTTGATCAAAGAACGTTCCTCAGGTCCATATCCCTTCCAGTCTACCAAGTATTTAATTTTGCCTAGCAAGGTCTAAGAATCCAATATTTGAGAAATTTGTGCTGGACAACTGAAGGAGCAGAAGCCGTAGAACTGTAGAAAAAAAGATTAATAATAAGAGGTTTGATGAGGGAGACATGGAACGTATTAGCAATCTGAAGTGAGTCTGGTAATTTTAATTTGACCGACACAGGGTTGAAGGATTTTGTATGGGCCAATATAACGGAGTGCAAATTTCATGGATGGGACTCGAGGACGAATGTTCTTGGTTGATAGCCAAACTTTGTCTCCCACTTTTAGTGGAGGTACTGTTCGATGTCTTCTATCTGCAAAATGTTTATATCGGTGAGATGCTTTCCTGAGACATTTGAGAGTCCGATCCCATATGGACAAGAAGACCCGGTGGAGTACGTTGGCAAGATGGCGTCCGAGGAACTTGAGTTGGGTAAATGGCCTTGAAGCTGGGTAGGTTGGGATATAAACCATAGACAAAAGAAAATAGGGTGGATGAAGATTGTTATGGGAAAACTCTGCCCATGGTAAAGATTCACCCAATTTTCTTGTGGAGCTGAGGAGCATAAATGAATAAAAGTCTCTAGATCCTGATTTGCCCTCTCGGTTTGTCCGTTGGACTGCGGATGATAGAATGCGGAAAAATATAATTGAATGTCCAGGAGTTTGCACAAAAATCTCCAGAATTTTGCAATAAATTGAACTTCCCGGTCAGAGACAATTTCGAGAGGGAATCCATGCAGGTGAAATATCTCTTTGATAAATAACTGTGCAAGAAGGGGAGCATAGGGCAGACCAGTCAGAGGAATAAAGTGAGCAATTTTCGAAAAGCGATCTACAACCACCCAGATGGTATTGAATTTCTTACATGGTGGAAGGTCGGTCAAAAAATCCATGGAGATGTGTGTCCATGGTTTGGAAGGAATTGGAAGTGGCACGAGGGGACCAACCGGAGACTGACGAGGAGTTTTATGTTGTGCATATATTTGACAGGCTGCCACGAATTGCTTGACATCTGATCTGAGAGTAGGTCATCAATAGTTTTGGGAGACTATTTCCAAAACTTTGGTTGCGCCAGTGTGGCCCGAGAACCGGGAGCAGTGATAACAGTGTAGAAGCTTTTTACGCTAATTTGAAGGTACAAAGCTTTTCCCTGGAGGAGGCGTCGGCGGAGGACACACTGATGTGGCTTGCAAATATTTTGTTTCCAGGATGGGATGGTTAGTGATATCAGACAGCTCTAACTCACACAGGAAAGCTCTAGATAAGGTATTTGCCTTCCTATTTCTTGATCCTGGCCGAAATGTAACATGTAAGTTAAAATGTGAAAAGAAGAGAGACCAACGAGCCTGTTTGGGATTCAGGAATTGGCTTGTCTGAAGGTAAAGTATATTTTTGTGGTTGGTGTAGACAATGACAGGGAACAATGCTCCTTTCAACAGGTACCTCCATTCAGACAAGATTAACTTCATCGCTAACCGTTCCTTATCCCCAATTGCATAATTCTTTTCTGTCGGTAGAAATTTACGAGAGAAGAAGGCACATGGGTGGAGTTGTTTCTCTGGAGGGAATCTCTGGGATAATACTGCGCCAATTCCAATCGCCGAGGCATCCACTTCAACAAAGAATGGTAAAGAGGTGTTAGGTTGTCTTAACACTGAAGCCGTGGAAAAAGGGAATCGAAGGCAGATAATGCTGAGGTTGGCCATATCTTGGTATCTGCCCCTTTCTTAGTGAGAGCAACAATCAATGCCACAATCGAGGAATAGTACCAAATAAATTGCCTGTAGTAGTTGGCAAATCCCAAGAAATGTTGGATGGCTTTCAGGCCAGAGGGGATAGACCAGTTTTATAATGGCTCAGACTTTTTCGAGGTCCATGTGTAATCCTTGTCCCGACAAAATATAACCCAAGAAGGTTGTTTCAGGTGTTTAAAGAACACACTTCTCTAGCTTACAGAAGAGCTGGTTAGCTCTGAGCCTGGATAGCACCTCCACCACGTGAGCCCGATGAGATTTTAAGAAAATTAAAATATCATCTAATTAAACAATGACAGAAGAATACAGGAGGTCTCTAAAAATTTAATTCACAAAACTTTGGAACACTGCTGGCGCATTGCAGAGGCTGAACGGCATAACCAGATATTCGTAGTGGCCATCTATAGTATTAAATGCCGTTTTCCACTCATACCCCTTACAAATTCTGATAAGATTATAAGCGCCCCTCAGGCCCAGCTCGGTGAAGATCTGTGCCCCTTTAATTCAGTCAAATAATTTGGTGATCAATGGAATGGGATACCGATTTTTTAAGGTGATAGCATTGAGGCTTCTCTAGTCGATACAGGGACCTAATGTCTAGTCTTTTTTTTTTTCACAAAAAAAATACCTGCACCTGCTAGAGAAGACGATGGTCGAATAAAGCTTTGTGAGAGGTTTTCTTTTTTTTTTCTTTTTTTTTTTTAAACTTTTTATTAGAAACATCTTTTTTTCAGTAAAAAGAGGGCATTACAGAATATCGAGAGGTTAATAAAAAATAGATAACACGTGTTTACATACAGCAAAACGCAGGAACACTCTCATAACTTTTGTATTCGGAAAACAATTGTACATTCATCTAGTATTGTAAAGATGTTGTTTTTAATATCTTAGAATTGTGGGGTATAGAGGGGGGGTGCGATGGGTGGGAGGGGGACATGTAGGGAGGGGTGGGAAATTAAGGATTCACGCATCAAATGAAAGAGAAATATACTTGCTTAGAAATACCATTCCATATACGGATATCACTAAAACTGGAGTGAAGTTTGATTATGGTACAAAGCCCATGAGAACCAGACCTTGTAAAAGGAGACGGAGGAGCCCCTCAGCACGCTGGTAATGTGTTCCATCTGGTAAGAGTGCCATAAACGGCCACAAACCATCTGAAGTGTTGGCGGTGTAGAGTTCTTCCAGGAGGCCGCTATCTGACATGTGGCAGCGCTGATGATGTGTCTAAGAAGCTTGTGTTCTGATTTGGTGAGGTCTGGAAGGGGCAGCGGAAGTAAGATGTGCTTGGGGTCAGATGGTGTATGAGTATCTAGAATTGCTGAAGCTAATGCAAGGACTGCTGTCCAGTATGGGTGGATCCCGGGACAGTCCCACCATATGTGCATAAAAGTTCCCGTTTGACCACAGTTTCTCCAGCAGTCAGCGCTGGTCTGTGGGTATATTTTTTGCAGTTTCGAGGGGACATAATACCACCTGTGCAACAATTTGTTGGCATTTTCTTTAATGCGGACATTTATAGAACAATGGGCTGTACATTCATAAATGGCCGACCATTCTTCCTGGTCTAGTACAATCCCCAGGTCCGCCTCCCTCTGCGTCTGAAAGCGATCCTTAACAGACGGAGTGGCGGGGAGCAAGACATTGTAGAGAATGGATATGAGGCCTTTGGAAGTTGGGCCCGAAAGGCACAAGTTCTCAAATGTAGTGGGTGGTCTGGAAGAGAGTTGGGATTTAACCGTTTGATGATAATGCCTAATCTGAAGATACTGGTGGAACTGTCCCGGAACAAAACCACACCGTTCTACCAATTCTGAGAATTGTGGAAATATCGCTGTTTTAGTTATATGATTGAGTAACAGCAGCTTGCCCTTACCTGCCCATTGTGTGTACATGGAGCGAGACATTCCGGGTGTAAAAGCAGGGTTAGACCATAAGGGTATCAGAATCGAGGGAGCAGGGGAGAGGGATGCTAGCCGGTTGCATCTAGACCAGATTGAGAGAGATAGGGCCAGGACTGGATGCGCTCAAACAGAAACTGGACGCTGAGCGACTGGTAACCAGAGAACAAAGCAGATCGGTGAACCACCCAGTATATCCGACTCTATGTCCACCAATATCCTAGTTGCAGGGGGAGAGTGCCATTGTACACACTGGGCCAGCCGTGCAGCATAGTAGTAGTTGCGTATGTTAGGAATGCCGAGACCGCCTGCTGTAGGAGACAGTTGTAATATGCGAGCAGAAATCCTGGGCCTCTTGTTTGACCATATAAACTGCATTATAAGGCTTTGTAACATTTTCAAGACTGAGGGGGGGACCCTGATAGTGAGAGTGTGGAAAAGGTATAATAACCTTGGGAAAAAATTAATTTTCACTGACGTTGTCTGTCCAACCCAAGATATCATGAGTTTATCCCATGCTTTTAGGCCTTTTTTTATACATGCTATGAGAGGGGGTAGTTAGCTTGGTAGATACTCTCCACCTTTCTGGTGAGGGCTACGCCCAGGTATCTTATGAGAGGTTTTCTTTTTAATAATGTGACATGGTTTGTGTTTCAGGAATGGATAGGGGATAGACACGACCCCTGGGTGGTATTTTACCCAGAAGAATATCAATTGCACAGTCCCAAATGCTATGAGGAGGTAGTAATTCCGATTTTCGTTTATCAAATACGTCCGTAAAGAAGAAGGACCGACAGGAACCGTTGGCTCAACCTTGGCTGAAGTAGCAGCTCAAAGAGCTGGTAATTGTTACGAGCCGCGGCGGTGCCCAGCCGCCGCGACTCACTCACCTGCGTCCCGGCCGTCGCTATGGCGACCGGGACGTCACTTCCTCTCATGTCCCGGCTGTTGCCGGGGCAACGACTAGACGCTCCAGCGCTGCGTCCCGGCATTGAGAAGCCGGGCGCATGCGCTCTACGAAATTACTAACCTGCGGGTTAATGAAGTTAGGGGGCTGGTTCCTATCTGAGCCAGGCCCTGATTGGCTGTTTCAAGTATTTAAGGCAATGAGGTCTGCCACCTCATTGCCGGTTATAGCTCTGTGCTCCAGTCTGCTTACCTGCTTGTTCCAGTTCCTGTTCCTGTTTCTGTACCTACGTTTGACTTCCCGTGTATGACCCTTGGCTTCGTATTTGACTTCGCTTGTGTTTCCTGTGACCCTGATCCTTGGCTCGTTTACCCGGTCTGGTACTTTGCCTGTGACCTCTGACCTCAGCTTGTTCATCGTTACTGTTACCTGCTGCCGACCTTCTGACCTCTGCGTGGACCTGACTCTTCTTGCCTGGGTTCTCCCCAGCCGGTACACACTTCACGACCCTCTGTCAGTCTGCAGCCCAGTCTGTCCCCACCATCAGGGGCTCCAGTGAACACCTGACTGGCAGAGTAGACTCCGGGTTGTGTTGTGCCGGCTGGAGGGGTTCCTAACATTATAACCGGCCCACTCACGGAGACAAGATTAGGATGGATGCAAGTGGATCCACTCCATCTCCGGCACAAACCCTAGCAGGCCACGTTGAGTCCTTGTATCAGATGATGCAGGGATTGGCTGAGCGTATGTCCGTTCAAGAAGAAGCCACAAAAGCTTCACAACCAACTCCAGGTCCCATCTGTGAACCCAAAATGAACTTACCAGATCGGTTCTCCGGAAATAGAACCCTGTTTCGGAACTTCAGGGAGAGCTGCAAGCTCTATTTTCGGATGAGACCCCGCTCCTCCGGTTCAGAGCAGCAAAGAGTTGGGATTATTATTTCCCTTCTACAGGGTGACCCCCAGTCCTGGGCGTTTTCTTTGCCGCAGACCAGTCCGGCCATGCAGTCCGTAGACTCCTTCTTCGAGGCACTGGGTCTACTGTATGATGACCCGGATCGAGTGGCCTCTGCGGAAGCTCATCTACGGTCCTTGAAACAAGGCCGACGGTCGGCAGAAGAATACTGCGCTGAATTCCGTAGATGGTCACCTGATAGTGGATGGAACGACCCTGCCTTACGAAGTCAGTTCCGTCTCGGCCTATCTGAACAGATTAAAGATTCTTTGGTGCAATACCCGTCTCCTAGTTCTCTGGAGGATCTGATGCACCTCTCCATTAAAATTGACAGGAGATATAAGGAGCGGAAAGCTGAAAAGGAAACATCATCACCTCCATCCGCCTTCGTTCCTGTTTCCCAGGATGGTGAGGAGCCTATGCAATTAGGAGCATATCGTCTCTCTTCTGAAGAGAGAGACAGGAGACGTTCGCAGGGTCTATGTCTATACTGTGGCATAAAAGGCCACTTCTCCCGTTCTTGCCCAAATAAGTCGGGAAAAGACCATGCCTAGGGAATGAGGGGAAAGTTCACCTAGGTCTGCAAATTATCTCCCCGAAAAATGCTGTATTAATCCCTGCACAGCTCACCTTCCGGGCTCGCTCTGTGGACCTGTCGGCCTTCATTGATAGCGGCGCTGCAGGCAACTTCCTTGATATTGGGTTTGCCCGCTCTGCCGGAATTCCGGTGGTAAAACTCAACTCTGCCATTACTGTCTGTGGCTTAGACGGAGGTCCGTTGCCTGGTGGCAAGATTTCCTGGGAGACCCCGCCACTACAGTTGAAGATCGGAGCTCTCCATTCTGAGTCAATCACCTTCTTCCTGATCGATTGTTCGTCGGTTCCTATGATCTTGGGCCACCCATGGCTTTCCTGTCATAACCCTGTCATAGACTGGGTAAAAGGAGAGATTGTCAAGTGGAGTACTTATTGTACACAGTCTTGTTTGTCACTGTCTCTGCGTATGATTCAGCCTATTCCGGAGCGGCTTCCCTCACAGTATCATGAATTCTGGGACGTGTTCTCCAAGAAGGCTGCTGATACCTTACCGCCACATCGTGACTTTGACTGTGCCATTGAACTTATTCCTGGTTCCAAGTTACCTAAGGGGCGTTTGTATTCCCTTTCTGCTCCAGAAACAAAATCCATGCAGGAGTATATCGACGAAAACCTGGAGAGAGGCTTCATCAGGCCATCTAAGTCTCCCGTAGGAGCAGGATGCTTCTTTGTATCAAAAAAAGACGGAGGCTTGAGACCTTGTATTGACTACCGGGGATTGAATCATATCACAGTCAAGAACACCTATCCCCTTCCGCTTATCTCGGTATTGTTTGATCAGCTAAGAGGGGCCACTGTCTTCACTAAAATCGACCTTCGCGGAGCATATAATCTCATCCGTATCAAAGAAGGAGATGAGTGGAAGACGGCATTCAATTCGCACTCTGGCCACTACGAGTATCTGGTCATGCCATTTGGCCTTAGTAATGCACCTGCAGTGTTCCAGGACTTGATCAATGAAGTTCTTCGGGAATTCCTTGGTTGTTTCGTGGTCGTCTATTTAGATGATATCCTCATCTATTCCAGATCTTTGCCCGCCCATCAGACTCACGTCAAACAAGTTCTACAGAAATTACGAGAGAACCACCTGTACGCTAAGCTGGAAAAGTGTGAGCTCGAGGTACAGAGAGTATCCTTTTTAGGCTATGTAATCTCTTCTGAGGGATTCTCCATGGACCCAGCTAAGGTCCAGGCTATTCTGGATTGGGTGCAACCCAACAATCTTAAGGCGGTGCAGAGGTTCCTGGGCTTCTCCAATTATTATAGGAGATTCATTCACAACTTTGCCGACATTGTGGCTCCCATTGTCGCTCTGACCCGTAAAGGAATGGATCCAACTAATTGGTCGTCCCAAGCAGTAGCCTCATTCGAAAGCCTGAAAAAGGCCTTTGTCTCCGCTCAGGTCCTCAGACATCCGGATCCAGCTAGGACATTTATTCTTGAGGTCGACGCCTCTGACATCGGTGCCAGTGCCATCCTATCACAGAAGGATCCTCATACTAATCGTCTGCACCCATGTGCTTATTTCTCCCGTCAGTTCTCTTCAGCGGAGGCCAACTATGATGTCGGTAATAGAGAACTATTGGCAATCAAATGGGCCTTCGAGGAGTGGCGGCATTGGTTGGAAGGTGCTTCACATCAGATCTCTGTCATTACCGATCACAAGAATTTACAATATATACAGTCAGCCAAACGTTTAAATCCCAGACAGGCCCGGTGGGCGTTATTCTTTACCCGGTTTAACTTCCTGATCACCTACCGACCAGGCTCCAAAAATGTCCGGGCAGATGCCCTTTCCAGAAGTTTCTCGGCACACCACATTCCAGTCACTATCCCAGAGCCGATTATTCCCCCTTCTGTAATCCATGCCGGGTTGACCCAAGATCTGAGTATCACACTTCAGAGATTCCAGAAATTAGCCCCTGATACTACTCCAGAGCGACGTCTCTTTGTTCCAGTCCATCTAAGGAAGGCGGTTATTGCAGAGGCGCATAACAGTAGGGTTGCAGGGCATCCTGGAATTTTCAAGACGTTAGAAATCCTTTCCCGTACAGTCTGGTGGCCATCTATGTCTGCTGACGTCAGGAGTCATATCCTCTCATGTGAGGTTTGTGCCAGAAACAAAGTTCCTAGGATCCGCCCAATAGGCCAGTTAGTTCCTTTGGCACCACCGGCAAAACCATGGACCCACTTGTCCATGGACTTTATAGTGGATCTACCACCTTCTGCAGGACACAATACCATTTGGGTCGTGGTAGACCGGTTCAGTAAGATGTCCCATTTCGTTCCCTTACCCAGACTGCCTACAGCTCGGGATTTGGCCGTCTTATTCATTCAACATATTTTCCGGCTCCATGGACTCCCTACTGACATAGTTTCCGATCGGGGTTCCCAGTTCATAGCGCAATTCTGGAGATCTTTCTGTACCCTCCTCTCAATCAAGGTTAGTTTATCATCCGCATATCACCCTCAGTCCAATGGGCAGACCGAAAGAGTTAACCAGTCCTTGGAAAAAATTTTGCGATGCTACACGTCAGAGTTCCATGATAATTGGTCTTGCTTGTTACCCTGGGCAGAATTCGCCTGTAACAATTCCTGTCATTCATCTACTAAAACTTCTCCGTTTTTCTGCAATTATGGTTTTCACCCCAGATCTAACTCCCTGTATTCGCTTAACCCAGTTGGTATCCAGGAGATCCGTTCCACTGCAAGAGATCTCAGAGTTATCTGGAGGAAAGTACAGGCATCTCTGAAACAGGCTTCAGTTATCGCAAAAAAAATTTCGGATCGCCACCGTACCATCTGCTCCTTCAAGGTGGGCCAGAGAGTGTGGCTGTCGACAAAAAACATTAAACTCAGACAGCCTTGCAAAAAGTTGGGTCCCAAGTTCATCGGCCCGTTCCTTATCATCAAGCAGGTTAATTCTGTTGCATTTAGGTTAAGAATTCCGGGCTCGTTGAGAATTCCCAACACATTTCACTGTTCTCTGTTGAAGCCGGTATTATATCCTACTCAAAACCAGTCTTCAAATTTGCCTGAGAGAAAATCAAACAGATCACCAAGATACGTTGTTCAGAAGATCTTGGATTCCAAAAAAGTGCAAGGTCAGGTGCACTTCCTAGTGCAGTGGAGGAATCGTGGGTTAGAAGAACGGTCTTGGATCCCACGGAGACAACTCGATGCTCCTAAACAGTTGAAGGAGTTCTTTAAAAAATTTCCAAGAAAACCTGGATGTCGGGGTCCTTCGACCCCTCCTCAAGGGGGGGGTACTGTTACGAGCCGCGGCGGTGCCCAGCCGCCGCGACTCACTCACCTGCGTCCCGGCCGTCGCTATGGCGACCGGGACGTCACTTCCTCTCATGTCCCGGCTGTTGCCGGGGCAACGACTAGACGCTCCAGCGCTGCGTCCCGGCATTGAGAAGCCGGGCGCATGCGCTCTACGAAATTACTAACCTGCGGGTTAATGAAGTTAGGGGGCTGGTTCCTATCTGAGCCAGGCCCTGATTGGCTGTTTCAAGTATTTAAGGCAATGAGGTCTGCCACCTCATTGCCGGTTATAGCTCTGTGCTCCAGTCTGCTTACCTGCTTGTTCCAGTTCCTGTTCCTGTTTCTGTACCTACCCGTGTATGACCCTTGGCTTCGTATTTGACTTCGCTCGTGTTTCCTGTGACCCTGATCCTTGGCTCGTTTACCCGGTCTGCTACTTTGCCTGTGACCTCTGACCTCAGCTTGTTCATCGTTACTGTTACCTGCTGCCGACCTTCTGACCTCTGCGTGGACCTGACTCTTCTTGCCTGGGTTCTCCCCAGCCGGTACACACTTCACGACCCTCTGTCAGTCTGCAGCCCAGTCTGTCCCCACCATCAGGGGCTCCAGTGAACACCTGACTGGCAGAGTAGACTCCGGGTTGTGTTGTGCCGGCTGGAGGGGTTCCTAACAGTAATAATGACTGTAGTGAGTACAGACGTGAAGCTAGCGCTTGAAGGCATTGGTGAGTTTGCATTTGAGTGACGTCCTGGTATTCAATACGACCAAGCAAATGCTGGAACAAGTCCTTGGCTGATGGTTCTTGAACAGGAACCATTCCTATGGGTCAGATCATACAGTCACAAAAGCCAGATAGTGGGTATGTTGGGAAGAAAAAGGGACACAGTGTGGTGAAGAAGAAAGGGGCTCAGTGTGGTGATGAAGAAGGGGATAGAGTGAGGTGAAGAAGAAGGTGGCACAGTGTGGTAAAGAAGAAGGGGTCACAGTGTGCTGATAAACAAGGGGACCCAGTGTGAGTAAAAGATCATAAGCAGGGAGTGAGAGAATGGGATTAGGGGGGCACAGTGTGATGAAGAAGAAGGAGGAACTTTGTGGTGAAGAAGAAAGGGGTGCAGAGTGGTGAAGAAGCTGTGGTCACAGTGTGATAAAGAATAAGGGGGCACAATGTGGTGACGAATAAGGGGACACAGTGTGGTGAAAAAGAAGGGGTTACAGTTATCCACCCCTGTTGGGTCTGAAAATGTGTTATTCATTGAAGTAACGCAGGATACTGCATGTGTGCTCCCTAGTGCAAATAATTTACAGCTGTACCAGATTGTGACAGAAGAGAAAGATAAACTTGCTCAAAATATGATCTCAGCAGAAATCATGATTACAGGCTGTATGACAAAGGACAATGGAAGGGCAAAAAGAAGTAATAATTGGAAAAGACCCTGTTAAAATTATGGAGAGGCACATTGCTTTCCTTTAGAAGATCTCCTTGTTTTGAAAATTACCCTGAGTGGGATAGAATGGGGTGTCCTTGCAGGTACTATGCAAAAAGAGTCAGAATATGATCAGGGAACTGGACTCCTGGATTACCACCCAGGAGATTGTCCTTCTCCAGGAAAATAAATTAACAGAACTGTGAGCACTTCTTCTGACATACAAGGGAGTGCTGAAGAGGTAAATGGAGAAAACAGTAGTATGCGTGGCTTAGTACTTCAGAAACCTCAATTGGGCCCTATTAATCTCCAACCTACGGACTCTCCAGAGATCAGTATGTCAGAGGCTAAAAATAACAGGGTCAAAAAGTCAGCCACGAAAAGTTCTGTTAAACCCTGCTTACCCTGTCCTTTGTCCAATAAACAGAAAGGAAGCAGAAAATAGAAGTGGGGACCCCAGCTGTTACAAGTTAACTTAGCTGGACACTCCAGGTTATTACCCTTGTGCAACCCTATCATGCAAAATGACTCCTGTGACCCAACACAGGAATTCTCTGGAAGTACCTGGGAGAACAAGGATGCTGTTACAGATCCAACATCTTTATTGGACACCCTGTATCCTCAATCTGAACCTACACTTTTCCAGGTGTCACTTATTGAAGTGGGGGAGGGGGGAGAGACCAGTACCCTGATGCACTAGAGGCAAAGGTGTTAGTGCCTACTGTGGGGATTGATGTGGGGGAGGGGGGAACTTTTCAAAAAGATGGAGCCATGCAGCTGGATGGGAATAAAGCGGTAAACCCAAAGTGGTATTATCAAACTTATTTGGATGCTTTAATATCCTGCCTGTTCTATGTGGTTGAGAAATTGCATCACCCAGGGAGGAAGACTAAACTCAAATTATGGGACAGTGCAGAAATTTTGATAGATTGTGGATTGTTAAATAAACGCCCACCAGATTCAGGGATATGTCCACCCCGGGATATTGGTCAAAAAGGACAATGGACCGAGATATTCCAAAACCCACCTGGCCGAGGCATCCCTCCTGGTCCTGCTAAAGAGACAAGTCCCTCTGCCCCGATTTAAGAAGGGGGAGGTATGTGACACGATGGGTCTGACAGCCATCATTTTCCCCATCTGTAATTTTAAACACTTAGGTGAAAAGTTGCTTGTGCTTAGTTGAACATTGGGTTGCTTTAATTTATTAACCTCACTTGTTACATAATCTATGTGTGGATAAAAACCTATTAGATTGACTTAAGTTTAACCATATTATTCTTAGATAAGGCCAGGTGGGTTACATGTATTCGTGTGAACATCATATCAGATTACAACATGGTGGATGTACTGTTTCCTGATCAAGGCATCACCCACCTCTTACAGACAGGAAGCTGAAAGCAGCTGGGGCCCCTCTGACATCACAAATGACTGCCAAGGGTTAATACAGGGATGCGCTCTTGTTTAAAAAGGATTAAGTCAATCAGCAACTGGTTGGAGCAACTAATGTTCTCCTTGGAACTGTGTGAGACTCCCAGGGGTAAATGTATCAAGGTCTGATTTTGCAAATCCAGCGATTTTCTCGGGAGAGTTGAAACTCGCAGATGTATGAAGCTGAGATTTCATGTAAAATCGCCAGAGTTGTTCTTCTGTCAAAATCGCTATTTCCAAAATTGATAGAGATCAAACTCCCGAGTGTTTGCCACTGCACCTATACAAGCCTCAAAGCTGTGATTAAGCAAATGCAGGAGAGTTTTGCTTTCAAACACGCCAGATACAACACGCTGCTTGCTAGCAGCGTGCTGTATAAACACATCAGTTACTCTGTTCTGCAATAGAGCCGGAACTGTAAAAAGCGTTAAAAATAGATCAAAGTTAAAAAAAATAAAGCGTGGGGTCCCCCCTCTATTCAGTATTAACCCGAGTGCTGCCAGACTACTGCTGGTTCCGTAAAAATCGGGGAAAAAATTTGCGTTGGGGTCCCCCTGCTTTTCAGTGAACCAGCACTAGGCAGAATATAAATGTATAATAGAGAGGAGAGCTCAGTCAGGAGGTGGTATGTTGAATTACCTTAGAGTGTAGCTGATGATAGAGAGGTGAGCCCAGCCAGGGGGTGGTTTACTAAATCACCTCAGAGTGTAGCTGGTGATAGAGCCAACTTGCCTACTTGGAGATCTCCCATCCAGGAGGGGATATCTTTATGCTGAGTCCTGGGGGGGTGGGGGGGGGGGCGTGGGCATGTGAATTGCATCTTTAGGCCCAGCCCCTCTGCTACACTACACCAGTTTCATCCTATTACAGCAGGGGGTGGGGCCAGGATGACATGATTAGCTCCACCCCTACCCACTTCACCACCAACGAAGAGGGCAGGATGTGGGAGTTTGCATTGCTCTCTTGGGAATCGGGGGAGAACTCCCAGAAATTTGGGAGTCTCCCAGACATTTCTGGAGAGTAGACAAGACCAACCTATATTTAAAAAAGATCAAAGAGCAATGGGAATGTTCGGAAGATCATTAAATATTTGGCTATATGTCAGCCATATTCCTTTAAGTTTGTGTAATATGTAATCAGAGTGTGTTGGACTGGTTCTGTTACACTTATGCTTTTTATTAATGGCTATGATCACACAGTGATCACACAGTGAGACACTCCATGGAAAATTCTTCTACACGTTCTGGTGGAATATTAGTGTACTCATTTTTGAATACTTAGTGTTCAAGTCAAAGCTGCATGTTTGAATGCCCCTAACTGTATGCATACACGCTCCAATACAATCAGATATTTATTTGATAATTGTACAGTGATAACATACTCATTGTAATAAATTAATGTGTATGGAGTTTGTCATTTTGACTACTAATATTAGCAGTTATTGGGCTGGTGAATTCAAGATACACAGTAATTTCAATCTTGAAAGGCACTCTTACTCTTATGCAGATGTTTTATGTTCCATGGGTGGAACTATGTAATTATGAAAATATATCAGGACTAAGGATATCTGGATGTTGGTAGACATATTTAAAGATTAGCCACAGTGGGCCTTATTTAGTGTTAGAAGTGAAGCAAAAAAAATAGAGTAAATTGGCACCTTGGCTAAACCATGCTGCACTGCAGGAGAGGCTCAATGAGCAGACAGGTTTAGTTGAGAGGGAGCATGTCCTACATTGTAAATTGCAGTATAAAATTGAAGCTGTCTAGTATCTGTGTGCTACATGTATAAGAGTCAGTATTTTTCTTTTGTGCTAAAAAAAAATAAAATAGAATTTGCACCCCTTGCATTGCAACATGGTTTGTTCAAGAAAAATTTGCTTTGCTCCTAATTCTACGTGGGGCTCACAACATTCATTAAAGAAAGGCTGCTTTTTACACATCCTATACACATTTCCATGGGGTAGTGAAAGCTTCTTTTCTTTTGTATAACACTTTAGACTGCATTATCACAGAACTTTGCTTTAGACACTTATTCACCATCTAATATTACTGTACCATTTTACACTTATTCATGTATTTATAATCTGCACATAACTAAATAATAAGGTGGCAATAATACACAACTGCTCACTTACTGTTAATGTCAAGAATTAAAGCTATGTAATAGCTTAATTTAGTATGTCCATAAATATGTTAGGTAGCAGCCTGTACCACATGAATAAGAGTTTAAGGTTTTATTCACGTAATACAGGCGACTGCCTAACAGAATTATCACCTTTTCTTCAAATCTCAAAAATATAGCTTAATATCTACAGGACTTAGGTGTTGATTAAAGACCAATATAAAGTTTTCTAAAAATTGATTTTTGTTATTCAGTTGAAAGGCACAATTATTCTTCCATATCACTAGTATTAGTGTTGTTTGGACATAGGATAACTTGTCAATTAAAAGGTGACATTAAAAAAATATATATTTAAAGTATACTTCATATAAAGTATTTAGTGCATACTTGCTAAATAAATATGTACCTGCTAATAATTAAATTAAAACAAACAACTCAAGTGGGGCAATGACTCATTTATTGTTTCTTGACAATTCTCTGGCTTCTGTTAGGTCAATGTTTTAGAAGTTACAAAACATCTTAAAATAAATTACATTTTATGTACACTTTACATAATCTTTGAGTCACAATCAGTATGAGGTTAGAATGACGGACATTGTCATTTGTAGAGTTTGGGACATTTTCTGCAGCCCAGAGCAAAGAACACTGTCAACCTGAGACAGAATGTTACAACTAAGATCAAGGAAACAAGTTTAGAAGCATTTGCGGTGGACAATGGATGGACCAGCTTCATCATATTCCTGTTTTGTGATCCACATCTGCTGGAAGGTGGACAGGGAAGCCAAGATGGAGCCACCAATCCATACAGAGTACTTACGCTCAGGTGGAGCAATGATCTATGAGAGATAAGATAGAGGTTTAGACAATATACAAATTAAATTATTAAATGTTTTCTAAAATCAGTTATTTTTAGAAATGATTTACATAGAACCAGTGTATTCTGCAGGGGTTAACTGGGCAATATATTTGTTTAATAGACAATGGAATACTAAAACTGTACTAGTCTGCTGTTTTGAGGTAAAGAGCTCTATAGGAGGGTACTGAACTAAATATACTTTAAGATTCAACAAGATAAGTCATGTTCTATATATTAAATATAATATTTTATGT
The DNA here is from genome assembly GCF_038048845.1 of Mixophyes fleayi. Lineage (NCBI taxonomy): Eukaryota > Metazoa > Chordata > Amphibia > Anura > Limnodynastidae > Mixophyes > Mixophyes fleayi. Next base: position 237,775,539 of record NC_134404.1, on the reverse strand, counting down.
AATCATTGAAATTACCTTGATCTTCATGGTGCTGGGAGCCAGAGCAGTGATCTCTTTCTGCATACGGTCAGCAATACCTGGGTACATGGTGGTACCGCCAGACATGACATTGTTGGCATACAAGTCCTTCCTGATGTCAATATCGCACTTCATGATACTGTTGTAGGTTGTCTCATGAATACCAGCAGACTCCATACCTGGTATATTTATAAGTTAGAGCTTTAGTCTGACAGAAAACTATTTTGTTGCTTGGAAATGATAGAAAAATAGACAAGTTTGTACCTACCAATAAAAGATGGCTGGAAGAGAGTCTCTGGGCAACGGAAACGCTCATTGCCAATGGTGATGACCTGTCCATCAGGCAACTCATAGCTCTTCTCCAGAGAGGAGGAGGAGGCAGCAGTGGCCATCTCATTCTCAAAGTCCAGAGCTACATAGCACAACTTTTCCTTGATGTCACGGACAATTTCACGTTCAGCTGTTAGTGGATGAAAGAATAATGTTAATGAAATATATGCAAACATCCCAAAATTGTACATGTACAAATATGCAAACAACAGCCTTATGTCTTTTGTGAAGAAGGAAGAATGATCAAGGAGGTTATACAATCTGAGCTTTTCAAGTGAATTTAAGTGACCTGCAAGTGCTCTTTCATAATTAAAAAAAAACATGTTTTGATATATAGAAAAAACTTACAGCCATTTAATAATTAGTTGTTATATGTGTACAACTAAATGTAGTTTCGCTTTAATGAAATAGACACTTTTCTTATAAATTCTTATCTGTTCTATTCAACAACTACTGACTAAGGAAAGTGTTAAATGACCTGAAATGTTCTTATCTAGAGCTTAGTTAATGGGGCTCTCTAAAGATGGGTACACACCTATGCAATCTTACTTCAGATGCAAGATTATCATCTTACCAGTTGTGACAAAAGAGTAGCCACGCTCTGTCAGGATCTTCATCAGGTAGTCTGTCAGGTCACGACCAGCCAAGTCAAGACGCATAATTGCGTGTGGCAAGGCATAACCTTCATAAATTGGGACGTTGTGTGTTACACCATCACCGGAGTCCAGCACAATACCTAGAGGCAAAAAGCATTTATTGTTGAATGTAATTGTTTACAACTCATAGAATACTGGGCACACTTAGTACACTTAACAACCTTGCTAATGATGTTAAAACTTAGTGTACATAATATGCTATTAGAAGCACTTTCTACAGTAAAGTCTCATATAGGAATAAGTACTAGTGAATGTGCTACAAATTTAAATCACTTTGTTAACCTACACTTTGCATTTCTTGATAACTATTAAAAACTAATAATAATACCTATTCTTGATAGGAATACTAAGTCACTTTGTCACTTACCAGTGGTACGGCCAGAAGCATACAGAGAAAGCACTGCCTGGATTGCAACATACATAGCTGGGACATTGAAGGTCTCAAACATGATTTGAGTCATCTTTTCACGGTTGGCCTTGGGGTTGAGTGGAGCCTCAGTGAGCAGGGTGGGATGTTCCTCTGGGGCTACACGCAGCTCATTGTAGAAGGTGTGATGCCAGATCTTCTCCATGTCATCCCAGTTGGTGATGATACCATGTTCAATTGGATATTTAAGAGTCAGGATACCTCTCTTGCTCTGGGCCTCATCACCTACATAGGAATCTTTTTGACCCATACCAACCATGACACCCTGAAGAACACAAGGGCAAATATGTATGAGTAGCTGAATTGATTTTCTGTACAAGATGGATGGATGCCTGTGAAACACTTACCTGGCCAGATATTCCCAAACTTTGGCCAGGTAGTGTTTCACAGATTCCTCAATATATATGAATCTATATATAAATAACATTATATATAATTGTATGAACAATTAATGTATATATTATATAGATGGTTTTATTCTATTTATTAAAATAATCTTTCTACAAAAAAGGTGGAAATTTTTTTTTAATAAATATTGACTTAATATAGGAATATATTTTCTTCTAATCAACCCTATGCATACCTGGTGGCGGGGACGCCCAACAATAGATGGAAATACTGCTCTTGGGGCATCGTCTCCAGCGAATCCAGCTTTTACAAGCCCGGAGCCATTGTCGCACACAAGTGCGGTAGTTTCTTCATCATCACACATGGTGGTAGCTTTCTGAAAGAATAGATATAAAACATGGCAAAATTGTAAATGCTTGCACTTGACTTTCTGTCTCGTACATCTGCTACTTATGTACCGTAAATCTCTACTTACTCATGGGCAATGTATAAACACATTTATATCATATATATATATATATATATATATATATATATATATATATATATATATATATATATATATATATATATATAATATAATTCATAGTCATCACTACCACTCTCTCCTTGTTCGCTGTAACTGTGCAAACATCATATGCACCACAGTCCATCTCTTATTATTCTTTAGGTAAACTGCAATTTATCTCTTATTTATGTCATTATTTATCTGTAGTGCTTTCTTTAGCTATGTGGTAATTAAAACAATAAATATTTAAACATTTTGTTCAAGAAGTAATAACTACCCAAGAAGTAAAATTTACCTACATGTGTCTCCTATAGACTAATTTTTCTCTGTAGCTTTTCATATAGATTCACACATGCTTGTTAAATGTTGACAATTTCATTTGATTATAAAAACATTTGAACCTGTTGTATCAATGTCTATCAGATAGAATGTACATTTCCATAATATTGGCATTAAAATGCAAAATTGATGCTTAATTTTTATTGTTCACAATATAAATTATTTTTAAGGAAAGTTTACTGAAATAAATGAATTAAATTTTAACCCCTCACAGGGTTGGATAAAGTGGATCAGTCAGTACTGATATATATGTATTCACCCTGTAGTTCCTAGATAGTAACCGAGAACTGGTCTTTACAGGCAGACTTCTCTGTTGCAGCATGAAAGTGATATGACAGCATTTATGACTAAATTTCCGTAAAAACAGAAGTGAAAAAGGAGCCCTAAGTCAGAATTAATTCCTTCTATTCATTTAAAAAAAATAAGATTTTGTTTTTTATTGTATTTACTTTTTTTTTTACTTTAAATGTAAAATAAGGCTCAGTTAATAAGATACTAAAACATAACTTGTATGCACTCATGATCTCTATTCATTTAGATTGCATTAGTTTCCCATGTCATTATATTTTTAAATGACCAATCTATGTATTTATTTTCTTGGCATACAATATTTGTTATTGTGATACCAATGACTTATACCTACATCGCAACACATTACAATGATACTCTTTGACCTATCTATTGTTCTAAATTCATTTTATTTTGTTCCCATTGATATCTATTATATTTAATTTCCTGCCCACGTTAATTTAGATCTACAGATACCTAGTCTACTATTTAACCTCATCCATTTCCCCATTGTTAATAAATAACTCTAACTTGTGTCCCGCCCTCTGATACAGGTGCTCACTCCCCCAGGCTGGCACTGCCCCTTTCTTATTCTCACCTTGGGCTCCGGTCTGTCTCAGGCAGTGCAGGGATGCTTATGCTAGCTCTCCAGCTCGCTCAGGCTGCAGTCCTGTCTAAGGGGTATTTATATATAACCCATGACTCCCTTCCAGCCCACCCTTCGCTCCGTGATCTCTCCCCTTCTGTCTATCCATATTAGGTTCTTGGGCACCGATCTTGCCCCCCTCGGGCTCTCTCACTGGCCGCAGGGTGCCCATACATGGCCAGTCTGGTCGGGCACCAGGTAAAAAGAGGCTGGAGCCGTAAAAGGATTCACTTAGGAACTCTATAGTGCCCATTCGTCCTGCCAGCCCCACGGCAACCAAAACAGAGGAAGAGTGCGGACACATGGCATGCAAAGCATGACCCGATAATTCCCCTATACCAGCGCACTCAGGGAGAGGGGTCTGGGACAAAGATTTAGAGGGGGACAACTGTGTAAGTTGCTAGTTATTTTGTAAACCCTAGATTGCAATATCAGATGCAGCACGGCGGCTGTTACATCCTGCAGAGCTAATGAAGCATTAGTACCTGATAATATACCTGTATTTAACAGAATGGTTCTAATTTCATATGACTATAATCATCGGTCTAGTTATAACAAAGGTAAAATAATGCCATATTAACAGAGGAAATTCTGCACGAAAAATAAATATATTATTATTTTTTCATTAAAATTGTAATCTATAAAGACATTACAGTGTTGTCCTTATGGCTGTGATGTATGTTAGTAGTTATAACACATTCTATAAAGTATTGTTATATGATGGATGTAAGGCAGTTCTTTTAACTCCCCAAAAAAAAGGCAAGTTGCTTAACCTATTCACATCTAAAGAATAGACCCTCCTTTATGACCATGCCAATGTTTTGTGTACATCCATTTTATTGGAAATTACTTCTGTTTTTAGTTTACTAAACTAAATTTTAGAAACAGGACATTCTTTTAGTAAAATGGTGAAATTAATATATTTTAAGTCTGTTATGCAGGAGAAAGTCGACAAAATTAGATGTTTTTAGTATAATGACACCATACAGTATATCCGTAGTTTAAATTTGAAGAGTGATAGGACTGTAGATACAAGTTGTATATTCTTTACGTATTAAATGTAATTTTGTTTTTAACATTTGCATTTTCCGTTACTTATTTTTAACTTGGGGGAAACTCTGTTTTTTAGGGGACTCCCTTTTTGCCAGCATTAAAGGATTCAATGTAAACTTGATGTTATCCAGCCGCTTCATGTAAAATGGATCTAATATTTCTAGCAGACTGGAGATATCTGATAGAGGTCTCTCCTGCACGGCATTCAGACTGTAATCTAGTGGGAAATTACTTGTGCATTCACTGCAATGACATCACAGAATTTTCTGTTTAAACAAGGAAATAAGACATAGCATTCACTTTGAAGGCTATTTGCTCAGCTGCAATAGTGTTACCAGGAACCATATTAGATGGTTCTTGGCATCCTCTCTTGGTCTCCAACCTTTAACTGATTATGTTCGCACCTATAGAAGATCGTTGACATAATTTTCTGCCTGTTGTTTCAAAATGGCATTTCAGAATAAAGAGGTTCCACCCTTTTAAGTTTACAGACTGTTGGCAATTTATGCAGTGGTGGAACTACCATTAATTCGGCAGCTGCAGTTCACTGGGCCCCATGGAGATAATGGAGCCCAGTGCATGGCATAAGCAGAGTGTCGGGGGCGCTGGTCCTCTCCTCACCGCCTCTCTGCATTGGGGCCCACAGCTCGCTAGTTCCGCCTCCGAATTCAGGGGTGTATTGGTCACATGCCTCACTGGGAGTTTTCCTGGTAGGGTGGCACGTGAAGCCATAGGGCTGACTAAATAATTTTTTAATGTTTTTTTTCCCTCTTTTTCATTTTTTTTTTAAACTAGAAAAGGATGTAGGCTTAGTACCCGGCTTAGTACCCGGCTTAGTACCTGATTTGGGTTTATCAGGTTTTGATGTGCTTCCTACTACCTTATTTTATGTGCCATGCAGATCAGTCCTGGGCTAATCCATTCAGCCCCTCTGTGAGAACCAGTAGTTTGCCCCCACTGGCCCTCCAACCTTACCAGTGGTGAGTGCAGCAGTGGTGTCAGTGGTAATCAGCAGGAAGTTTCTTAAGCTCCCTGCGGTGTGTCCACAGACACAGCTTGTATAATGCTCTGAGGGTAGAGATAGCACCTGCGGAAGAGAGGGCACCAGGATCCACTATGGGATGAAGGCAAGCTGGTGGAGGCAGTGTGACGCTCAAGAAAATGTTTTGCTGGGAAACACTGGGAAAAATGCTGCTTACATTATTATTCAACTCCTGTGCTGTGGAAGCTCCATGGTTACACAAATGAAAGATATTGCCCTAACAATTAGCATTCAAATTGCCTCTCATTAAAAAATGACAGCTTTTAAAAGACCCCCCAATTCAAATAACTTTGATCATACTATGAATCTGCAGGAAAACTGAAAATGAAAACCAAAGAGCATTCTACCAAAATGAAATATAACTCCTAAGGGTCAATGGCAAACTCCTCAAACTCTGAGTTGCACCGGCACAGCTCAAATATAAATAAATAAAAATACAAAATGGGAATGGTAATGGCGCTATAGTCCCAAAAAAATAATTCTTGTGTTGTAGGTTCCCAATAAGTCACAGTTTTTTCTTTATCTTCTTTTTGATTGTCTCAATAGTCATAAATATTTTTCAGAATAAAAGAAATCTAAGATTAGCGACAGGGTAAAAGATGGTGATTTAAAAATATGCATACTTGAACTCATGGCAGCTAGAATACGCCTCAAACCTTCCTCAACCCTGACATAACTGGTATCTCCCTGGACCCTAACCATTACAAAATATCCCTCTTTGCAGACGACGTCTTACTAACACTAACAAATCCGTTCATTTCTCTTCCAAACCTAATGCTAGAATTATCATGCTTTGGGGAGCTGTCTGGATATAAAATTATTGACACCTAATCTGAAGCCTTATCACTTCATATCCCCTGCCTTATCCGAGAAGCTCTTCAAATGTCCTACACTTTCCAGTGGCACCCTCATTCCATCAAATATCTTGGGGTAAACATCACCAAACCCTACTTAGGGCTGTACAGATCAAACTATCTGCCCTTATTAACAAGTATTCAACAAGATTTATCCAAATGGGAACCCATGTACATCTCCTGGATAGGAAGAATTCAAGCAGTCAAAATGAATATCCTCCGTGCCTTCTATACTTATTTCAGACACTACCAGTACCAAACCCTCATAGGACACTGATAACACTTTAATCAGGCTGTAATCGCTATATTTGGGGGGGGGGGGCAGGAAGCCCAGACTGAGTAAGTCACTACTTTCCAAATCCAAGGAGATGGGAGGCGTGGGACTCCCACTACTATACGAATACTACCTTGCTACACAACTTAGCCACATCATCTCATGGCACCTCAACCCGGGACTCAAGAATTGGGTGGACATAGAAAACGTGCTGACTACAGATGCACCTGTGCACCACCTACCATGGCTCCCCAAAACTTGCAGACCCACCTCGGAATACACGTGCCCCTCCATCTCTTTAACATTAATCACATGGGACCTGGCCAACAAACGCCACATGTTAGCCCCCTACTTGTTTCCCCTGATGCCCGTCTGGACTCATCCACTGTTTCCACCAGGTCGGTCAGATGCAGTCTCCTGCTGGTGGAGATCGCACAAAATTGACCGCTTCCTACACATTATGGGGGAAACAGCCCCCACATCATACAAAGAAATTTGGATAAAATGCCACTCACCCCCCACCACACAATTCCAATACATACAAATTCAAAATTTTATACCATCTCAATCCCGATCTACATGACTCCGCTTATTCTCCTCTTTTAAACGAAAATGCACATACTGCTGGATGTAGAGGCAACATATCAATTTTGTATCACATACTTACCGCAACATCTGACCAACTACTTGAACTTCACGAAGAAGTGTGGCAGCGTGACTTTAGGATCTCACCGGACAACGTGGAGTGGTCCATCATCCGTGCATGAACGGCTAAAATCTCCATCAATGCTGGTGTACAGGAAAATTGTTACAAAACATATACACGTTGGTATATAAACTGATTTTATATACCCATCAGTATCTAACCAATGTTGGCATCTGTGTGGAGCTCAGGGCTCATTCTTGCACATTTAGTGGGAATGTCCTGTTATACAGACCTTTTGGGATCTCAACCTAGATCAGTGTTGGCTAACCTGTGACACTCCAGGTGTTGTGGTACTACAAGTCCCAGCATGCTTTGTCAACATATAGCAGCTTATTGCTGGAAGGGTATGCTGGGACTTGTAGTTTCACAACACCTGGAGAGTCACAGGTTAGCCAACATTGCCCTAGATATAGCTCACCAGGTAACTGGTATTAGAGTCCATAAGATACCTGTACAGATATTACTTAACCAACCCATCCCTGGGATCGGCAAGGCCCCCCAACCGGTTAATAGCACATTTGTCAGGCGTCCAAATTGATCATTGCACGTGCATTGAAACAATCTATATCTCCTTCGAAGACAAAACGACTTAATTGCATCTGGTTTATTTCCTCCAGGGAATATATCACCGCCCTTCTGAATGACACCGTGGCCAAATTCTGTTGAGGTGTGGATGCCGTGTTTCCACACACATCACACCCCAGTACCTGGGGTTACCTGAACGAAACACCCACCCCCCCTACCCCCACATATACCCCCACCCCCCATAAAACATATAACCGCCGTCCACCCTAATTATTTCATTTATCTCCTGCACATGAGTCATTCCCCTTCTTCTACCTCTTATTCCCACATCTCTGAAGTAAGTTATGTTACTCTACGAAACCTGTTTAGACACTTGTACCAACTGCAACTTGCTGTTGAACTGAACGTATACTTGTAAACTTATGCAAACTGTTAATGCAGTTTAAAAATAAACAGTTCAAAAACAAAATATGCACACACCTGTTGCAATGCATGCAAAAGTCATCTGTAAAATAAAGTGAATGGTGCTCACACTAGGTGAAAACTCAGGTGCAGTGACTCAACATACACATGTAGCGATGTCTTACATTGACTTACACACGAATTGTGAGTGTGTGAGTGGGCATTGGAGTAGATATATAACATAATTAGTATTGCAGTTAATCATGTAATTATTTGGAAATTCCTTTTTTCCAATGTAAGAATCAAAGTGATTTTGTTGAATGAATTGACAAACTATGCATCTTGAGCCCCATATCTAAAGCATCCCTTATTTTTTGTAGGTAACCAGCTGTTATTAGGATTATTGACATTTTTTATCATTTATATTACCCTTAGAGAGAGATCTTCCATAAAGAAACTAGGAACCAAAAGTTGCCCAAATTTTTAGATTGTTTTTAAAGATAATTGAATCTTGGTATTCTAGACAAGACTTTAATAAAGGGCCTGTGAAAAGAATGTAATAGTTTTTCTTAATGATTTTTTTAATTGAATGATCTATCAGTGTGTTAGGAACTCTTCCAGCCGGCACAACACAACCCGGAGTCTACTCTGTCAGTCAGGTGTTCACTGGAGCCCCTGATGGTGGGGACAGACTGGGCTGCAGACTGACAGAGGGTCGTGAAGTGTGTACCGGCTGGGGAGAACCCAGGCAAGAAGAGTCAGGTCCACGCAGAGGTCAAAAGGCCGGCAGCAGGTATCAGTATCGATGAACAAGCTGAGGTCAGAGGTCACAGGCAGAGAAGCGGAACGGGTAAACGAGCCAAGGATCAGGGTCACAGGAAACACAAGCGAAGTCCAATACAAAGCCAAGGGTCAAACACGGGTAGTCAAAACGTAGGTAACAGGATACAGGAACTGGAACAAGTAGGTCAGCAGACTGGAGCACAGAAGCTATAACCGGCAATGAGGCAGCAGACCTCATTGCCTTAAATACAGACACAGACCAATCAGCAGTTGAACACACTCCTGCAGGCTAATTTACTAGTATCCAGCAGGGCCAATCAGGGCTTGCCCCTGACCTACACAGTTGCAGGCTAATGCCTGTTAATAAGCCTAATCAGCCCACAGGCTGCCTGCTATGCGCATGCGCCCGGCTACCAGCACCGCCGGGACGCAGCGCTAGTGTACTAGCGTCTGGCCGTTGCCCTGGTGACGGCCAGACAGGAAGAGGAAATGACGTCCCGGTCGTCAAGGTGACGGCCGGGACGCTGGGGCGCATGAGAAGCGAGCCGCGGCGGCTGTGAGTACCGCCGCGGCTCGTGACACAGTGTTAATAAAATCTTGTCATTTTGTTTTTTTTCTGGCATCAAACTTGCACTATAAATCTACAGAGTATTATTTAAAGAGTGGTTCAATAGTGAGAAGGGCATTGTTTTTCTTTAAACGCTTTCAATAGATCTGTGGCTTGTTGAAATCATGAGACTGGTGGATAATGTGTTGAGACTTCTCTCTCGACACTATGTGTCGGGATCTACACCCGTGACATTGATATGTACAAAGCCTTCTTCACTTGCTCTCACTAAGATCTTATGTATCTTATAAAAAAATCCCTAACTGCTAAAGCAACTGCTAATTATTCTGTTACCATTGGTTTCTAATTTATCTAGGAATAATTATTGCTAATTCTTGTTATGAATAAGTGTGCACACTTTCTACATCGTCCATAATACCAGCTGGTTTATTATGTATGATTAATTTGATATTTTTTTACATACATTATATATGTGTATATATATATATATATATATATATACACACACACACACACACACACCGTATATATTCGAGTATAAGCTGACCCGAATATAAGCCGAGGCACCTAATTTTACCACAAAAAACTGGGAAAACTTATTGACTCATGTATAAGCCTAGGGTGGGAAATGCAGCAGCTACTGGTAAATTTCAAAAATAAAAATATTGGGGGGTGGCTTCTATGCATTAGATAAATACATATACAGCTTGTACCATAACTGTGTGTATTGATAAGCACATATTCCAATGCATATCCTACACAAGAATGTCGACAACACTGAATGAGCCCTAATGAGTCACATATCTTATATATACAGCACTTGGAACTGGTTGATGGTTGCTGTAAAAAGGGAGCTGAGATCAGTTGTTGCATGAACTGGATAGGCTGTGAATATGCTGTGTCAGTGCTAGTGGTAGGTTACATCATAGGAGACATATGTAAGTGATGGAGGGGAACGAATATCTTACAGTTTCTGGTGGATCCAGCAGGACATGGCAGATAGGTTGGGAAAATTGGAGTCTAAGATCTCCCTGAATATGTTAACTAAACTAACATTTTAGTTCCTGTTTTTAGCAACCATTGCTACCAGCGCCTGAAATATAAAAAAATAAGCAAATTGATGCTGTAGTGATTAAAACCTCTCTGTCATTGAATGCTGATTGGTTGTAGCGGGCTACTAAAGTTGCTCCACCTTACCAGAATCATGGAGTTTTCCTCCCCCAGGGTCTCCTCCACTGCGCTGTTGGGATCGCTGGATTTTTATAATGAGTGTCCACAATTAAGGGTTCCATGTCTCATCATTGCGTCAGTTAATGCCAATTACATTTGATACTATTGTTGTTGAGATCTCAAAGGTCATCAGCTTGAAGCAGTGCAGTAAGTGATCAGGAGGAGGAGTTCAGCCTTTTACTTACCTCCGCAGTGGAACTCAAGTTTGTGTACCAAATGCCGAACTTCCTGTCAGTGGAACGCACATGCGTCTCACTGAGCTGAGGGACCGGAGAACAGGTAAGTTCACTCGTGTATAAGCCGAGGGGGGCTTTTTCAGCATAAAAAATATGCTTAAAAAGTAGGCTTATACATGAGTACATACGGTGTGTGTGTATATATATAACAGGCGTGGCCAATTACTTTTGTCCATATAATTATATATATATATATATATATATATATATATATATATATCTTATACGCTTATCTTTTTATCAAGTGCCTTAGGAGCTTTATCAACGGTTTATACATCTTAGGTCAAGCAAATCTAATTTAACAACTGAGTAATGAACGTGGTATCTTCAAGCTTCAATCTCTCATGTGTTATTCAAAGTAGCGCAAAATAAAACTTTTCAGAGCTTGTCTGTGATTACGAACACTATCTGAAGATGGTGTTAGCAGGTAGACTGCCCTCCTTGATGTAACTAATCTTTCTTTGTGCTTGCGCAATGAAATTGTCATGTCAGAACACGTAAGTGTAGTATTTTGCTGCTGTGATCAGCCAGAAGTGAATATCGTCACATTATTAGCTACACTCCGACAGGACAGACTCTTATTGGATATGTTGTCCCGACATGACTTTTATGATAAATAGCATCCCTTACATTTTGAAAAAAGTGTTGATAAGGGATGCTAAATAACAGGGACAATTTCCAGATATTAATAATTAGGCCATTTAGTATGTTTGCATTCATTTATCAGTCCCACTTGGGGTTTGGTGAATGAACTGTGTGGATCGCCACAGTTTGGTATACAATTAAATGCTATAAGCACTATTATAAATCACCTAACTCATTCTAGTTTTGTCCATATGAAGTGTAATATTTCAGGTTTTCCCATACTTTATAAATAGCGCACTATTCACAGTTGGTAATTATTTAGCTGAATCCTAGTAGCTCATGACACATTTTGGAATTTAACAGTAAGACAGAAAACAGGCCACATGCTCCCAAACCTTATACTGTTGGGGGGTTTTATATAATTGTTAGAGCCTGTTAATAAATGCAATGTATATAATGCACCAAATGAGAAAAGTGGTCTCGCAAGGTAGGATTTACAGCTCATGACTGGATATTTTCCAATCTAGTAATTGTGCACTCCATATGCTGATTCTCAGATACGCGGATTCTGTGAAACCACAGTTGTATTTAAAACTACCTTAAGTATAAAGAACCATTAACAAATGATTACTTCTTTCCTGGTTTTATACATATTTCTCCATTTTTTCCCTGTAGCCCTTTTAACTTGTGACCACAACAAGGATGTAAGGAGCAATGGCAAATTTGTGGTCTCAATATCTTATGGCTTTACAGCAGAGTATCCAGACTAGTGGGTCAGGTTGTAAACTTTTTTTCTTTATGAGTGACAGTTGCTTCATGATGAGCAGTCATTGAGAGAATCTGAAAAAATAGAATTTCTTTGTATTATCTTGTCCTCCTTGCTTTTCCTTCTATTTCATGATATATAATATCAGAAGTATTGATAATGCTGACATAACACAGTATTTGGTAAATTTAAAAGGTATTTGAATATGACAAGTATTCAAAATATTTTTCTTCATCCCAGGAGAATTGTAGCAGTTATGAGTTATGTCCCCATTTGTGTTTTATATTTATCTGCTCCCAGAAAATCAAAGTTAAACAATCCCAAATAAAGTAGCTGGCATATTGGGCCCATATTAATCCTAAAATATATCACTCTTGCCATCCAAGGGCAATGAAATTCACCAAGAAAATGATGCTGCACTTGTCCCTGTACTTCATCTGTTTGTGGCTTCTTGCCATATAATATGTAAGGTGAACATAGCTTGAACAGACATAAAAATAGTAATCAATGGATCTCTAAGAGGAATTCCCTCCCAGCACCGACAATACATTTCAAACGCACCACAGACCAAAAATAGAGCAAGCTGCAGCTGAAAGTCCCTCATTCCACATAGGGGTCTATCGATCACTATTTTTAGGCTAGTTCAGACTGTGTACACCTTGCTGTGAACACAGATCAAGGAAAGCAAGGAATCCAGTTGGACAAGCTGTGACTCTCTAATAAGTTTCTGTCTGACAACCAAGCAAATCATCTTTTGTATTCCAAGGTTGTCATGCCAGGAGGCAGTAGCAGAGATGAGTATTTCCAAAATTACAGGGGCCCCACGCATGGCACACCCCTGCTCTGCTTGCTGAGGCAAGAGGATTCAGCATTAAATGTTAATGTCTGCCTGGAGTTCCTATTTAATGGTTTTACTTGTGATGTTAATGATTTAAAGTACTATCAGCACCTATGAGAATTGGCCAGATGATGACTCTCAGCAGCACTATCATCATTGTACCAGCCCTCCAGTACCAGCAAGAGATACATCTCTTAAAAGGTGTCTGGGGATGTATCCATTTCTAATTGTATTGCAGTTACGTGAACTTACTACACTCAGGTTAATCAGCGATACACAAAATTCTACATACGCATGCATGCAGAAATACTTTTGGTTCTCATGCAAAGTACAATAATTGGTATATTATGAAAAACAATTTGTTGTGCATTCAAATAAGACCTGTCTGATTGGTTAGCCAATTTTTCCAATAAGATGGCTTAATGTAAATAGAGTACCCTTAATATCGATGAAACAGCATAAGCCTTCTTAAAGCATTATAATATAGCATAACTTTACAAAATATGTCCCTTCTCACAATCTGTGCATCCCATATACATCCAGATCTCACCTGACAGTAAAGGTCATATACATAATTGAAGAGAGAGGGTACACAGAGATTTCTCTATGCACACAAATGTGGCTATTGCGCACATAAGTGCATTGCACATGCAGACCCCGGATAATCAATCTGTACCTACTGTTGCCTGATTGCGGGACTAACTGGAAATGCACATAATGGAAACAGAGGTAATGTCACTTCACTTAAGTACTGTCTATTACAACTTCAGGATTAACCCTTTCATTCAATTCAACTAGGCATTAGGAAAATAATTGTGCCAAATGTGACAGGTTCTCTTCAGCCCATTAAAGGAATGCCTTTGTAAATTGAGGGTAAAAAGACTTTAAACAGAGCCAGCTTTTGGAGTGTTTCATTAGCGCCAACACACAGGGTCCTGCGCTTAAGGCCATTTTTCCTTTAGAAAGCTTAGTGTGCATGGCAGCAGAGAGCTCTGTAATGAGTTCTAAATGCATTAAATTGATTGCATAGAAAGTCAGGCACGTAGCTCAGCATTCTGAAAAATGTCCACCAAATTATTGAGAACTGATCACAGATTAGTTACTCTCAGGTCAAGCAAGAGCAGCTGTAGACCACAGCTGTGCCACAGAAGTATTCAATGGGCTATGCTCCCTCCAGTGAGTTCCCAATGGATATCACACAGGCAGGGGCAGACTGGCCATCTGGCCCAGGTGGGCTGGCCCAAGCAGGGGTGGATTGGCCATTACCATCTTCCGGAACCCGACTGCCACGCCGGGTCCCAGCATGAGTATGTGCGGACAAGCTAATGGGTCCCTAGCCTATTGGTTTTCGGCCCCAACAATGACTGGCTTCTTGGTGGCTGGCTCCTCCCCAGAAACCAGCCACCTTACTGCATTTGCAGTTCCTGGGCTGCTTTGTTTCCCTCTCTCTCCTTATCCTCGCCTACTTCCTTCTGTCCCCTGCGGATCCATCCTCATTCGACAAACCCAGTGGGAGAACACACAAAATGCCATGATCAGGTGCGTTAATATACTTTCTCATGTGCAGTGCATTTTTTAGTACATTTTAACCTTTCATGAACTATGGCACTATTGTATGGCATAATATGAATTGGGGGCACTACTGCATGGCATAATATTAGCTAAGGGTAATACTAATATTGTTTGGCATAGTATGAACTGGGGGCACTAAGGTGTGGCATAATATGGACTTCTGTCAAAGAGGGTGGCCTACTGCTTTTTCACTCACAAGTCTCTGTCATTGTTGACTATGGAGTGGGACCCAAGAAGTTGCTGTACCAGGCCCAAATTTCCTCTTGGCGACCCTACCTGTGAATCAAGGGGGCAGACGTCTCTAGGTAAATCTAAATGTTTCCTATCTAATCAAACTAATGGATCACATCCAATTAGCTCTTACCCACCCCCTCCATCCCCCTTAATTTATATACCGTGTTATTTAAAATGAATAGAAAAGATGCATATCCAGCTACTGTAGTAAAATATTATTTTCCGCTGACATTTTGCTGTAGATAAAAATACTTTTAATATGGCAGTGTCGGGTCAGGTGATCATTCAACAGTTTTTTTCCTGATATATTTGTTAGCGTTTTATTTTATGTGGAATGATTCCTGAAAAATCTGCCATTACAATTTAATTGAGAGAAAAGTGTACTTGTTAATTATATGTGTAGCTGCTCTGTTGTTGCTATTTTGTGGAAGATTTGAAAAAAGCAGAACATTGGTTCCCTACAGTGGCGACCATATAATTGGTGGTATTGCTCCAGTGTGGGGGTGGCGTGGTGATAATGATGTACTGTGTTTGGGGGTTAGTATTGTTAATAAGTGGGAGAGGGTATTGCTGTATTTTGGGGGGTATTCATGATTGCTGTAAAGTGGGAGTTGTTAAGTGAAGGGGTATTGCGGATTGTTGTAGTGTGTGTCGGGGGGGGGGGTATTTATTGCTGTAATCTGGGTACTAATATGTACTGATATGGCATTTATTGATGTAATGGGGGTGCTAACAATATAATGTTGCGGGTTATTATGAGAAACAGGCCTATTTGTTAAATGTGAATACTATTGATTTAATGTCGGAGCTGGTAGGGGGGGCATAAAGTGTTTATTAGTTGCGCAGCTTTTCAGAAGGTAAACAGTATCTAACCCTTTTACAAACAGGGCCTATTTATTTAAGGGGGCTGGAGGGAGGCCTAATTATATAACGTGGATGCTATTGATTAATGCCGGGGATGGTTGGAGTTTTCTAAGTTTCAAGTACCCATTTTTTTTCCCCCAAATTGTGCCTCCGACATTCCAAGATCCAGACAAGCAGCAACTAAAGACACCAGCAGCCACAGGTGACAAGAACAGGTACCAGAGACCGGGATAGTCTGACAACTGTCCTGAATTTGGTGGTTGACTGTCCCGCTTAATCAGGATTTGGTCTGACTACAAGGACAGTTTAGAGGTCCTGCTTCACGCTGTACTGCTTGTGAAGGCAGAACTGCGTGCAACTAACAGTTGTGCACACAGTATTGCCTGTGTATTCGTCTATAATTTGTCTAATAACCATATTACATCATAGGAGCCCCCTGTCTTAAGTGCCCTGGGCCCGTTGAGCCTTTATCCAGCTCTGGTTAGCAGAAGAAAGCTGATAGTTGCCCCTGTCCCCAGACAGGACACAGCTTGCAGCAAGCCAAAGTCTCATGAGATTTGGTAATCTCGTGAGATAAGAGCTTCTCTGCTCACTCTACAGGAAGCTCCCACCCTGATGGATGTCAGCAGCATAAGAAGCATAGATAAGTACAGTGGACTGTAGGTGTCATAATGTGTATGGGGAGGGCGTGAGAAATGTAATGTTTTATTATAATGTATGTATCAATGCCCCATGCTGACCACACCCCACAACGTTACGTGGCTATGCCCTTGGTGCCGACTCTGCGCAGTGGCACATGGTTTATTTTCAACTCATCAACAGAGGTGGGCCTGTATGCTTTAAATGCCAAAGCTGAATTTTAGTCCAAGTCCGGCCCTGCACACAGGACCTAGCATTTGCAAGGGCTAGCTCTGACTTTAGACTCAAATGCTCTAACAGCACAGAGCTTAGAAATGGTTGCAGCATGCTCTTATGTGTGACAGCACACCTGGAGCCAGAGAGACTGTCAGCAAATGATATGGAGTAGAATGCTGTACAGTGTATACAGAATGTTGTACTGTCTCTCCCCGGAGATCACATGATCGCTGGAACCCCCCTGCAGGAACCAGCTATCTAGTCTAAGATAGGGTCTCATAGTAAAAAAAATTATTATTAAATAAAAAGTCTAAATGGAGCTGGCACATGAGTTACATTTAGATCAAATAAACAGTTGCTCTAAAAAGGGGACATTTAAATTAAAGAAATACAATAAAAATGTCAACAATAAGTTTTTGTTTTTTTAAATATACACTATGTTCTTTTCCTTATAAGGTTCCCTAAACTAAAGAAAATTATACATATTAGGTATCAAAATTAACATAAGAAATAAGAGACACATTTAACGACAAAAGACTTGAAATATAATGTAAATGTGTATTCTTTTTTTTTTTTTAATTATGTCTAAATTAGCTTTTATAACCTTAAAAAATATACTAATTATTTAAAAATGTTACCAAAATAAAAGTCCAATCTGCCACAAAAATCTAAATAAAATTCACTCCGATACCCTAAAGCGGCGGTTCCCAAACTGTGCGAAATATCGACGTCAGTAACAAGCTGCAGGAGAGAGGAGGCTGCTGGGTCCCGGCGCCCGACGGATTGGTAAGTTTCTGTGTTGTTTTTTTTTTATGGCTGGCGCGGGGCAGAGTGAGAGGGATCGTGGCAGAGGAGGGGGACAGAGGATGGTGACAGAGGAGGGGGACAGATGATGGTGAGAGGGGGACAGATGATGGTGAGAGGGGGACAGAGGATGGTGACAGCGGGACAGAGGATGGTGAGAGGGGGATAGAAGATGGTGACAGCGGGACAGAGGATGGTGACAGCGGGACAGAGGAGGAGGACAGAGGATTGTGAGAGGAGGACAGAGGATGGTGAGAGGGGGACAGAGGAGGAGAGCAGAGGATGGTGAGAGGGGGACAGAGGATGGTGACAGCGGGACAGAGGAGAAGAGCAGAGGATGGTGACAGCGGGGCAGAGGATGGTGAGAGGGGGACAGAGGATGGTGACAGCGGGACAGAGGAGGAGAGCAGAGGATGGTGACAGCGGGGCAGAGGATGGTGACAGCGGGACAGAGGTTGGTGACAGAGGATGGTGACAGCGGGACAGAAGAGAAGAGCAGAGGATGGTGACAGCAGGACAGAGGAGGGGGACAGAGGATGGTGACAGCGGGACAGATGAGGGGGACAGAGGATGGTGACAGCGGGGCAGAGGAGGGGGACAGAGAGCAGAGGATGGTGACAGCAGGGCAGAGAAGGGGGACAGAGAGCAGAGGATGGGGACAGAGGGGCAGAGGATGGGGACAGAGAGCAGAGGATGGGGACAGAGAGCAGAGGATGGGGACAGCGGGGCAGAGAAGGGGGACAGAGAGCAGAGGAGGGGCACAGTGGGGCAGAGGAGGGGCACAGCGGGGCAGAGGAGGGGGACACAGCGTGAGAGGGGCAGTGGAGGGGGCACAGCGTGAGAGGGGCAGTGGAGGGGGACAGAGAGCAGAGGAGGGTCACAGTGGGGCAGAGGAGGGGCACAGCGGGGCAGTGGAGGGGGCACAGCGTGAGAGGGGCAGTGGAGGGGGACAGCGTGACAGAGCAGAGGAGGGGGGACAGCGTGACAGAGGGCAGAGGGGGCAGTGTGAGAGAGGGCAGTGTGTCTGGATGCAGAGGGGGCAGTGTGTCTGGATGCAGAGTGCCTGAGGGCAGAGTGTCTGGATGCAGAGGGGGCATTTTTGCATACAACTAAATAAGTATTTCTGTCCTGACCTAAATACTTATTACAATTTTTTGACCCAACTACTTCTAAAACAGGACTGCTCAATAATTATTTTGGAGGGGTGCCTTGAAAAAATTTGGAGACTCTAAGGGTGCCGCGAACTGCAAAAGTTTGGGAACCACTGCCCTAAAGAATAAAAAAAATTGTTGTCACTAAACCAGCACATAATACAAATGCCAATACGTGTCACAAAGTTACAAATACCCTGGTGGTTAAGAGATTAAAGAGAGGGACTGCTGAGTCATCATGGCTTGGTACAGTTGTTGAATAAACAGACATGAAATTGATAAAATTTATAAAATTCTGCAAAGAGTGTGGAGACGTACTGAACTACAAGCGAAAGGGTATGTGCCACGAGGGGATAAAATCTATGAAGTAAAAAGTTTTGTATTATCGCTGCATCAGAAAAAAAAAAAGCTATATCACCAAATCGCCAGATACATAGGAACACTCTAATCTACTCCAGCGTAGTATTTATTTACAGTTAAGATAGGGGAAGTTCTAAAAATTCTGGCAATGTTTTTTTTTCCAAAAAAGGACACGATAATAGGGCAATATACCATAAAAGCAAGAAATTGCAAAAGTGAAACAATACTATGACAAATATTTAATTTAATATGAAATATATTAAGTGCAAGTTCAATACCAACTGCATCAATGTTAAATATAGAGTATGATAAATATGTGAACTGAGTTGCCAGATTAAATTGGACAGAGCCCATGAGCCTGATGGAGATTAATCTGTTTATTTATAGATATACCAAGAAACTTTTTTTTTTACTTCTTACAACTCTAAATTGATTTCATGCTACTTATGGACAGAAAGGCTCTATTGGTATTTAGAATGGTCAGAGCACTGTGCATGTAAATATAGATGGCAGAAGGCCAAATCCTGTTAAAAACTAGTTGCCAACTGCATCTAACTTCCCAGGCCCAGATTTTTGATTTGCCTCAATATGTTTCTACCCCTGCCATTGCCTCTTAACATACTTGTATTGTTCCATAATATGGATGCAGTTCTGTACATGTTATAGATAGAAAACAATAACATGCATTTAAATGTAGGGTTCTCTGTGTAACACAGAGTATTTGGCTCTACATTTTTTAACAACCCAATCCCAGGTTCCATTTCCTCATTCAAAAAAACACCTTCTCCAACACTTTCTGACACCTGCTAGACAGTTAAAACCTAAACACTGGAAAACTACTTATACACAAATTGTCTCAGAATGGGTTTCGGAAGGGATGGGACATTATGTTAATGAACCATATGGTTACTGCAAAAGACATTACACTGGGTTTAAAGCCACTTGGTTCAATCCCCCTACCCTTTTGTTTTGAAAATGCTGAAAAGAATATGTTAAATTGTACTGTATTATGTACATATGAAATGGTCATTGTTGGATGTTGTGTATAATGTGTAATATTTACGTGTCATTTGGCAAATGTATTCAATTATGTACATAAATAAATACAACCTGGCATATTACAAATGCAAGGAGCAATATTGGAAGAGGCTGCTTTTTTTTATCATTGCAGCAAGAACTAAGTTTGTGTACAGTTGCAACAAATTGAGTTGGGGAGTTCAAGTGCACTCATTTATAGTGTGCAGCAATTTAAGTGTCAGCTAAGAGTGTGTGGCAATTAGAATAAGATCACCTCCCCAATAACCTAACATTCCAGGTTCATAGACAACCTACAGAGGAACTTTTTTAGTAAGCATGCACTGGTTAGTTGGGCTGGTGTGGAAGGGTAAAGGCACATCACAAAGCAGAATCAAAAGGCACATAGCGAACACACAGTAAGAAATATTGGGTCTCAAGAGCAGTGATGCTAGAGCAAGATACTTATTCCAGCAGCCAAGATGACAGCTGTCCCAGGGGGTGAGAATGAGGTTTTAGGGAACTCGGTACCAGAGAGAAAGACTATGTCTTTCCTCCTATTAACTGTCAGTGATGAACAGTTTTAAGTCATCTAGATGCTCAGGTTCAGCATATTGCAGATCATGTTAATAGATTGTTGGTAGGACTGGTGAGGTTCTAGTATGGATTTACTGCAATTTATTGGAAGAGTTGCAGCTGTGCTGGTGAGCAATGTATTAAGAAGATTGGAGAAAATTTTTAACTAGGTCACTCACATTTTCATTAATGTTAATAAAATGTTAATGCAACACGCGTGTGTACCCTGCCTAAGAGTACACAGGCTGTAGATACCCTTACAAACAATAGATAGCATTTTTGTTTTCCTCCTCGCCTCTTGTTTTTGTATTTTTTATCATAGCTGTGACTACAATTTACATATCTAGGTTGCTGGTTGCGCCTTCTCATTCATTTCTGAATTTCTAAGAAGAGAACTCTTATGTATGCTTTAAAGCAGATGTGTCAAACTCACAGGCCAAACTATTTTGCTTGCCTAAGTTAAAGCGAGTAGCAAAACGCGCGTCGGCGTTCGTCTCGCTGTGTTGTTTAGATGTCTCACGTAGTTACTATATGCCTTATAATTATAATAATCTAATTACCGGAGGGATATTAATCCCGTTGTAATAGGGATGTATTGAGCCATATGCTTTGAGACAGCACAGGTCCAATTATCAAGGGGTATTAATCCCGTTATAACAGGGATGTATTGGGCAGAGAATCCAAATAGTCAGGGGATTGTCATTAAAAGGAATTTAGATCACACCATGCTATTAATTTGATTATATATTTAATAATACCTCGTATAGGTTAAATGACATATGAAATAAGAGGATTAGATTTTCTCAGGCCATAACGTTTCTGAGAATACAGTATCAACCGACGATAACAGTCTTTAGCAGCTCCATTGTATGAATGATACTAGACTAATATGATTGTCATGAAATAAACGACAATCTACTAGTCACTGCACCAAATAACTCAATTGAGTCTCATCAACTAATTCTCTGAAACAGACATATAATTATACTGTCAATGTCATTGTGTATGGAAATTATTGATGAATAAATTTTGATACATGTAACAATATATTATAAATAATAGCAAAGGTGATGAATATAAACCTTGCTGATAAATAATCCTAATTTATATACTGACATACTTGGTTAACACGTGAGAATTGTTAATTAATGGAATATATCCTCAAATAATAAAACACACAGCAGGCATGGCACAATTTTCCACTTTATTAACATCTTTATTTTAAATCTTTAATTTTCAATACTTTTTTCCTTTTAATATTTCGCTGCCTACTATATTTAGGCTTATTTTTGGGAACATTATATTTTAGATTACACAAATAAAATGTATATTTTAAATAAAATGATCATTACAGAGTGCCCTTGTTAGGCATGTTTTCTTCTATCACATGTGTCCTCAATCTCAATGTTTTACATGTAGAGGTGCACCAATCCAGCCATATATATCATTAATCTAGCAATTTAATACTAGTCTGGATATGTATATTAATACTTAGTGCGGTGGTATATATCCTTTTTTGTTCAAACTATTTTCTGTGGCCACACCAAAACCACCGGTCGAGAAAAAAAAAATACTTACCTGATGCTACGGCTTCCTCCTCTCCTCGCACTGAATGTCGGGCGTGATGACGTCATTTTCAGTGAAAAGCGCACAGAGGAGCCACGACGGACAAGACAGAAGAGAAGAAATCAGAGGAAAGATTGCAATAGAAAGGTAAGTGAAGGGGAGCAAAAGCAGCATAATGGAGGGCACAGTATGAAATAGGGAATACAGATGAAGGGGAGCAAAAGTACCATGATGGAGGGCACAGTATAACACAGGGAAGACAAATGAAGGGCACAGTATGAAACGGGAAACATGAAAGGCGTGGTGTGAAACAGGGGAAACATGAAAGGGAGCAAAAGCAGGGTGCAGTGTGATGATGACAGGGCACAGTGTGATAAAAGGGGGTGACAAACTTGCATATGAGAGTTTCTTTTTCTTGCAGCCCACACAGAGACTTTGATTATTTGGCTCTATTGAGGTTTTGAGATTGACATGCCCGCTTTAAAGTAAGGTACCTTACAAATAAAAGATTTACAGATTGACAATTGCAATCAAATATATTGGAGAAGACAGACACAAGGAATTGTGGAGAATGATGGCTACAATTCAGCACCCTGGACAATGGAAAGTTCTCAAACACCGAGAGGGGAAGACACAAATACGTTATCAGTACAGGAAAGGAGTGTGTGTGAGAGGTACAGCGACACAGATTCTACATAATCATGTGGGTGCCACACATTAAATAAAAGCTTCTTTAAATTTGTCCGTGATGGGTTTTTTTTTGCCTTGACATGGGCCATATTAATAAGGAGAAACATGGAAGGCCAAAATTATGGAAGGACCTAGATGTGATGACATATGTGTATACCAATTGGTACTTTAAATAAAGTCAAGGTGCAGGTCAGTCTTTAAAATATATTTATTGATAAAAAAAAAACAAACATATACAAAATAGAAGAAATGTTGAAAAACATTTAAAATCAAAGTTTGGATCGGTAGAAATGTATTCCCATACATGGTTTTATGCGTTTAAGTGTATTGAATGCATTAAAACACATTAGAGATAACTGGAAAACATTTACCATCACATGGGTGATATTAAAAAGGAGGATTTAATGAAAGTACAAAAATCACCTCTTAGCCCAATGGGGGGGAGGGGGGGGGGGCAATATTACCATGGGATATAAATGCTCAGACCTGGCATTTGCAACTTTAAAACTTCTGCTAGATGCTTAACTGCTACCCGTCTCCTTCCTGCGAGAAACTAAAGTAATTTTTAATCAAGCCTCACAGGACGGAGAGGTACAACACAAGAGAGAGAACGAGCAGCAACTCTTAATCATTAACATCCAATCTTAGAAATGGAGCGTAAAAGGGTGGGCGTGCAGTATTCCTCAATGGATTCAGAGAAAAGGTTGCCCCTAGAGATGAGAACGCTCTGAAGATATGGTGTGCACTACCTACCATCCAAACTGGCAACCTTGGATGCAAATATATTGAACTGTAAACTCTGGTTAAGGTAAGCCTCGAGAAACAGGTGGCAGTCCGACACAGTGGCTCCGTCAATGCCGTTAATGCCCTGCTGCCTGAGAGGATTTAACGGATCACTACCCTAACATCAGGAACAGGGCTTCCCATTCCAAAGCATGCCTGTCAAACAGAAGGAAATCACCTTCCAAACAATTGTTTTACCACCGACCAACTTCTGAAACACCCTGAAATGATGCAGTTTACTACCATATAGGACAGATCTCAAAAATTACAGTTTGAATCTATCCATACAAACCTGAAGTTTAAACAAAGTATTAAATGGTTTTCTCCAGCTTCACATGGAGTTCAGCATAACCCTGATATAATCATAACCATATAATGCTGCTTTGCATATCCAACAATTTGAAATTGTCATATCGTCTTGTGAGACATCATGGGGCCGATTTAACAAGAGTGCGGTAACAATCAATATGCATTGCAGTCATGCATAATGAAATGCGACTACAATTTACCATACCGGGATGGCTCTAGTAACCGAAGCTAAAACCGTGCTCATGCACAAAGTCTTTGGCATTTACTAGCGCATGGATGAAGTGCTATGTGTAAGTACTTCCACAGGTGATGGATCCCATTGTAAAAGACCAGTAAAGCCATCCTGAGCTTAGTAAATTGCTTAGTGCTGTCCCCATAGATGTAATATATGATTTCTCCAGTGTTATTAACCCTTTGTTAAATAGCATGAAGTGGAGAAATCCTTTTGCCTGCGTTTACGTCAGCATTTTGGCTCCTCACCACTTCTTAAATAGACCCACATGTGTTGATATTTTATAGGAGTTTGTTTTATATTTATAAGATAGCACATCAAGCTGTCACAATTATATCAGATTTATGGCAAGCTGTCTCTGAAACCATAAAAACTTTGTATGCTTGTGAATCATCTCACCATTGTGAGTATTTCTCTAACATCCCTTGGGGGACACCGGGACCTTGGGGTATGGAGTAGGACAGGCGAAACTCTGGCACTTTAACTTTTAGTTAAAACAAAAGCTCTGGCTCCACCCCTCTATACCCCACCTCCTGCTAGAGGCCAGTCTAGTTAAAGTGGCCGGCGAAGCGGGCTGTGCACGGACGGCTGTGCGCTGTCTGCGCGGGGGGGGGGGGGTTCCTTGTCTGCCTGCTCCCTCTGCCGAATATTGAACCCTCCATGGAGCCAGACAGTCGATGGTGGCTGGGGTCTTTCCTCCATGTACAGAGAGCATGCTCTCTGCACACACTGCGTCTGGAGGGTTGGCAGCAGCTAAGTGAAACTCTCTCTCAGCATAGTGCTGAGAGAGGGAGGGTAGAAATCGCAGTGTGTTCCCTGAGCTGGCTATTTTTTTTTACTAAAAGCAGTCTTTTTAATTGGGTAGAGATAAGGTTCTATTTTTAGCTCAGGGAACAGGGTCAGGCAAGGGTCACTGTCTCAGTGAGCCCTGCTAGGCTTTGGATTGGTTGAGGTGCTTGTCAGTCTTAGACGATAGCCAGTCCAGAGCTGGGCCCTGGGAGGGGGAGTGTTTTCCTCTTGTGCACTTCCCCCATGGTAGTCTCTCACTCCTTGTGTGTAGACACCTGAATAGGCAGCCATCTTAAAAGCTCCTGCTTCTCCCCTTTTCTATCCTGTATACTGTAAGGTAAAGGGTTGGGAGGTGGTGTGTCTAGCGTTTTTTTTTTTTTTTATACACTAATACACTTTTATACACTAAAGAGCTTTTTGGCTGTATTGCAGGCTCATTTTCTCTTGTAGTTTGTGTGCTGCTTGTTATCTGTATTGTGTGTATTTCACTGTAGTGTTTTGTTCCATCTTTGAACATGTTTGAAAGGGAAAAAGCTACACGTGGCAGGGCTGGTGCTACTATGCTAAGTTTCACCTGTGCTGTATGTCATGTTAAGTTACCGTCTGGGCAGCCAGGAACACAGGTGTGTTTCCTGTCGGCACATGGAGACTACTCCTGGTGAAACAGTTGCTGTCTGTTCAAACACGGAGGAGCCTGCTTGGGCTCGGTCTCTATTTAATACGGTGGAACTGCTTGCTCAGAAGGTACAGTCTCAGGCTGCTCAATCTTCTGATTCAGCTTCCTTAGTTTAGGTTTTGCCTGTTGCTGCTCCAGTGCAGTCTGTAGAACCAGCCTGGGTGCAATGTCTTGCATTCTCAGTACAGGGTCTGGTAGTGGTCTCTTCCTCCTTAGAGAGGATGATGCAGTCGGCTGCACAGTCTTCCTCACGGAAGCGGATGGCGGCATCTCTTCTGGGACGAGTCCGATTCTAATTGTGGTTCCCAGGAAGAGGGTGAGTTATCGCTGGGCTCTGACATAGATGCTGCTTCTCTGGTGTAGGAGGTTCCAACTGATCGTCAGAGTGTGGAGGAGTTAATTCAGGCTGTGCGTCAGGTACTTGATATTTCTGAGGAACAAGTCCCTGAGGCTTCTGGATCCTCTCTTTTTGAAAGACGCAAAAATAGGGAAATTGTTTTTCCGGCCTCGCCCCATTTGGAAGAGTTGCTATTGAAATCTTGGACTTCCCCAGACAGGAAGTTTCAGGTGACTAAGCGACTGCAGTCGTGTTATCCATTTCCCCCTGAAGTTTTCGTTAAGTGGGAGACTCTTCCTCAGGTGGATGCAGCTGTGGCAAGGTTGGCAAAGGTAACTACTATTCCTCTGCCTAACCAGGCCACTCTTAAGGATGGTACAGACAGGAAGGTCGAGACCGTTCTTAAGTCCATTTTTGTGGCAGCGGGTGCTTCTTTTGAGGCCTGCTTTGGCATCAGCATGGGTTAACAATGCTGTTGATCGCTGGTCGGAACAATTGTCAGAAGGTTTGTTGGCAGGCAGGCCATCCTCTGAACTCCTTCCTTTAGTGGAACAGATTCAGAGGGCAACGGATTATTTAGGAGAAGCTGCTATGGAAGCGGGGACGATTGGAGCGCCAATTTCTGCCTTGGCAGTTGCAGCGCGTTGGACTCTTTGGCTAAAGTCCTGGGAGGCTGATGTAGAGTCCAAAAAGGCTCTTGAGTATTTCTGGAGGTGTTCTGCTTGGACCTCAGCTTGATTCCTTTATTAGTCAGGCAACAGGAGGTAAGAGCACTTTCCTTCCGGTCAGTGTTCCCAAACAGAGGATGTCCAGATTTCGGGCCTTTCATTCCGCAGGTAGGTCTCGAGGACAATATTCCTCAAGACAATCCTCTAGAGGTCAGCCACCCACTCCTAGAGGGGGTTTGCAGTGGAGACGTCAGGCCTGGTCTGCGGTTCAGGGATCGGTGGTGTCAGTCCAGTACTGATGTCTGGATTCGGGGAGTGATGAACCAGGGTTACAAAATCGATCTGCTCGGTCTTCCTCCCAGACGGTTCTTCACCACAGTGCTTCCGTCATGTCCGAGAAAGCGATTGGCTTTAACAGAAGCGATTCAATCCCTTCTGTCTTCCGGAGTGATTATTCCGGTTCCTCATTCTCAAAGAGGTTTGGGGTTTTATTCCAATCTTTTTCTTGTGACAAAACCAGACGACTCGTTCAGACCGATTCTCAATCTAAAGGCTTTGAACACTCAGGTCAGAGTGCCCAGCTTCAAGATGGAATCTTTACGCTCGGTCATTCTCGGCATGGAACAGGGAGAATTTATGGTGGCTCTAGACATCAAAGATGCATATCTCCATGTGCCTATTTGGAAGGGTCATCAGTCCCTGCTGAGGTTTGCGGTTTGGTCAGAGCACTTCCAATTTCAGGATCTCCCGTTGGGTCTCGCCACAGCCCCACGTATCTTTACCAAGATCATGGCGGTTATGGCTGCTCTGCTAAGGGCCAAGGGGATTACAATCATCCCTTACCTGGACGATCTGCTTTTAAAGGCAGATTCTTCTCAGAAGCTTCTGTTGCATATTCAGGTAGTAATCCAGACCCTGGAGACGCACGGTTGGATTATCAACTTCAATAAATCCAAGTTGATCCCATCCCATGGTGTTTCTGGGTCTCCTATTCGATACCCGTCTGAGACGGGTATTCTTTCCTCAGGACAAGATTCTAGCTTTACAGAGGATGGTGAAATCCCTGTTGGTGGCAGGGAGACCTTCCATTCATTTTGCAATGAGGCTTCTTGGCAAGATGGTATAGTCATTCGAAGCGATCCAGTTTGCCCAGTTCTGTCGCAATAAAACAAATCTCATCGCAATCTGGCGAGTCAGGTTTTTCGCCTGTCTCAGCAGACGCGTCAGTCGCTGATCTGGTGGCTACACAGGCAGAATCTCAACAGGGGCCGCTTGTTCTCAATTTGGAATTGGATTCTAATAACAACAGATGCCAGCCTTCGGGGTTGGGGGGCTGTATGTCTTCAGGCTCAGTTTCAGGGGCTTTGGACTTACAAAGAGTCCAAACTTCCAATAAATGTCTTGGAACTGCGCGCAGTGTTTCACGCTCTAAGAAGTGCGCAACACTTGCTGCAGGGAAAGCCAGTAAAGATCCAATCGGACAATGTCACACAGGTGGCATATCTCAACCACCAGGGTGGCACCAGGAGTCCTTTGGCCACGAGGGAGACTCACAGGATATTTCTGTGGGCCGAAGCTCACGTTTCGGCACTCGTTGCTATCTTCATTCCCGGAATAGAAAATTGGGAAGCAGACTTCCTAAGCAGGCAGACTCTGCATCCAGGGGAATGGTCTCTCCATACGGAGGTGTTTTAACAGTTAGGGGTGAAATAGGGTCAACCGGATGTCGACATGATGGCATCTCGGTTGAATCACAAGGTTCCCCGCTACTGTTCCCATGCAAGAGATCCCGGGGCAGTCGCGGTAGATGCTATGTCCGTCCCTTGGAAGTACCGCTTAGTGTACCTTTTTCTTCTGATAGCCATGCTTCCACGAGTACTGAAAAAGGTGGAGAGAGGGTGTTCCAGTGCTTCTAGTAGCGCTGGATTGGCCTCGCAGGGCTTGGTACACCGACGTACTCTTCATGGCAGGTGGTCGGTCGTGGCGGTTGCCAATACGCCCAGATTTACTATCCCAGGGTCCCTTTTGTCATCAAGGTTTGCATCGTCTGGCATTAACGGCGTGGCTGTTGAAGCCAGGATCCTAAGAGCTAAGAGTTTTTCGAGTTGGGTGGTTCAGACCATGCTCCGTGCTCGAAAGCCGGCTTCAGCCAAAATATATCATTGAGTCTGGAGGACATAAATTGGTTGGTGCGAGAAGAAGGGATATCCTACATCTTCTTTTCGTCTGGCCAGGTTACTCAAGTTCTTGCAGGATGGCTTGGATGCAGGTTTGCGTCTCAGTTCTCTTAAGGGTCAGGTGTCAGCTTTCAATTTACTTTCAAAGAAAACTTGCTGTTATACCTGATGTGCAAACTTTCATTCAAGGTGTTCTCCATGTTCAACCTCCTTATATCCCTCCGGTTCCGCCATGGGATTTGAATTTGGTGTTGAGGGCTTTACAGCATCCACCGTTTGAGCCTTTAAATACAGATTTCAAATTTCTTACTTTGAAAACGGTTTTTCTTTTGGCCATTTCTACGGCACGCAGAGTTTCAGAGATTGCAGCTTTGTCTTGCAAACCTCCTCTGCTAGCGTTTCATGAGGATAGGGGCAGTTCTTCGAACTAAGCCCTCCTTCCTCCCTAAAGTTGTATCTAAGTTTCATTTGAATCAGGATATTGTCATTCCAGCTCTGATTACTCGTCTTCCGATGACTCTATTCGTTATCTTGATGTTGCTCGTGCCTTGCGAATTTATGTTAAAAGATCTCAGAAGTTGTGTAAAACTGAGGATCTTTTCATTCTTTATGATGCTCACAAAAGAGGCTAGCCAGCTTCTAAGGTGACCATTGCTAGGTGGATTACGGCTGTTATCTGCTAGGCTTACAGTTGGGCTGGGGAGCCTGTCCCAGATAATCTACGGGCGCATTCTACAAGATCTGTAAGTGCTTCCTGGGCGGCCCGCCATGGGGCCTCCAGTGAACAATTGTGTAAAGCGGCCACGTGGTCTTCTGTATGCACTTTCACAAAGTTTTACAGATTAAATGTATTTGCCTCTAGGGATGCAAGTTTTGGGAGAAAGGTGCTTCGGGCCGTTTCTTCTGAGCGTTCCCTCCCGTGAGACAGCTTTGGGATGTCCCCAAGGTCCCGAAGTCCCCCAAGGGATGTTAGAGAAAATCGGATTTTTATACTTACGTAAAACCCGTTTCTCTTAATCCGTTGGGGGACACCAGGCGCCCACCCTTAACACTCTGGTTTCTCCTTCTGTTTGACATGTTTGATTGTTAAGAGAATGTTGTGTTGTTAAGTTTATTCTTTTCTTTGGTTCTCTCTATCTCCCTTTCTGCGGGCTTGGTTAAACATAGACTGGCCTCTAGCAGGAGGTGTGGGTATAGAGGGGGCGGAGCCAGAGCTTTTGTTTTAACTAAAAGTTAAAGTGCCAGCGTTTCGCCTGTCCTACTCTATATCCCAAGGTCCCGGTGTCCCGAAACGGATTTTACGCAAGTATAAAAATCCCATTATTTGTAACTTCCATTTATATATCAATAATATTAAAAACATTTGCACTATAATGACCTCTGTGTGTTTAAGCACCAGTACTGCTGTAGGGTATGTACTGGGTTAACTGGATGGCCAATGTTTGCAGATGGCAGCACAGAGCTAAACAGCAAAAAAGCATATCCTGCATTTCTAAGCCTAAAGCTTCAAGACGACAGCAAGTAACTTATTTTTCCTTATGTCAGGCAGTGGATTTAATTTCTCCGTACCTAAACTCTCATTTTTTGTACCCGTTTCAGTAGTTGAGGGCCAAGCAGTGTTTTGTATATTTACTTGATCTGTCTAATTATTTGATATATTATAAACACAGTGCAAGGAGAGCGGTTTGTCCACCTAGTGGAAAAGTGCATCTAAAACACTTAGGCAACATTTCAATGGGATTTCATTGTAAAACACTCATAAATGCTTACATTTAATTTGAAAAAACTTTGTTTCAATGTGGAAAGTGATAATGGCTTCATATTCTTGGGTTAACCTCTAAGCCACATATGTCACGACTGTCTGTAGAAGTAGCATATGCAGCACAGCAATGTGCAATGTTCTGTTTCACTGGAAAATACACCGATCAGTCACATTAAAACAATCTGTTTAATACTGTGTATGTCCCCCTTGTACCACCAAATCAGCTCTGACCCGTCGTGGCATGGACTCCACAAGACCTCTGAAGGTATCCTGTGGTATCTGGTACCAAGATATTGGCAGCAGATCCTTTAAGTCCTATAAGTTGCGAGGTGGGGCCTTCATGGCTGACTTGATTTTCTAGCACATCCCACAGATGCTTGATTTGAGATCTGAGGAATACAGAGGCCAAGTCAACACCTTGAACTCTCGGTTATGCTCCTCAAACCATTCCAGAACATTTTTGGCAGAAAACACAAACCAGATATCTACAGGTGGCGCTTACCCAATATATGGATGGTAACACAAATACAAAATTGCATATGCGTGTATAATAAATATGATATATATAAATAAATAAATATAATAGTAACACCTCCACAGCGTGCGTGTGGCAGCCAACCTTAAAAACCTTGTATAGTAGCTCCTTAGAAATCCCGGAGTATGATCTGCAACCAATTCTCCTTAACAATGGATAAAATGTAAGTTCTAAAACAACCGCGACACCAAACTTATCCGCTTCTTCTTTGGACCGGTGATGAGTTCCTGCCACAAAATCAGTGGGCTTCCAAAGATTTTTATGCCACTCTCCCAGATGTCCGGGAGACTTCCGAATTCCAGGAAGGTCTCTTGACGCCCCAGGATATGCAAGTAGTTTTAAAGAGGATCCATTATTGCTCAGCTGTAGTTTATATTCGTGTGTTCAGATTTCAGAAGAGTGGACTCATATATGTTTATATACATTGTATACACCTGAAGGCGCCGCCCTTCACCATATATATCTTAATATATATATATATATATATATATATATATATATATATATATATATATGTATATACACACATACATATTAGTGTTTGGCTACTTCAGTCACACACATTGCTAACAGGTGCATAAATTCAAGTATAGAGCCACAGTCAGACATTAGTAGTAGAATGGGTTGTACTGAAGAGCTCAGTGACTTTCAGCGTGGCACTTTGAAAGGATTACACCTTTTCAACAATCAGTTTGTCAAATTTCTGCCCTGGTCATCTTCAAATGCTATTACGGTTAAGTGGGTCTATGAGTAACAATAGTATTTGGAATTGATGCAAACGCATATTACTTCATTCGCATTGTAAAATAAAACAATTACACTCCAGGAGAATAGTACATGTCATCAATCTCTAAACAATGTCACTTTTATTCGACTTTTCTTATCAGAGGTGCTGCAACAACCACTAAATCACCTTCTACAGTTTACCATCAATAACCATGGTCTTAATTCAGGGTATTCAAAGATTATAGATAGAAGGTAAAGATTATTGACCATAAGCAGTAAGACCTTACTGCACCGGCTTGTTACAATCATTAGGTGTTTTAACTAAATCACCCTAAATGAATAAGTTCTAAAGACTGCTGACAAACTAGGTACTACATTATACAGATAAATGTCCAAACCATGTTTGCAATACCTAAATCAAAGTACTGAAAAAGGTGAAGTAATAATTCTAAAACCATTTTTTAGTTTTATCTACAAGAGTAACATCGAGGAATGTTTCCTAGTATGACAGTTGCAGTTCAACGAAGCCCATGTTTAATTCAGTGCTGGTCTGCTTCAAGGTTGCAATCTCTGTTCCCTTAATAAGTCTATTCTTCCAAACATGTTCAGCCTGTTGAGTACTAGGAGTCGAAAACTAAAGGGGCGGAGGGTATGCGAGGAATATTTGGACTTTTTAAACTACAAACTGGATTCAAGTCAACTTACTTAACTTGTGACCTTCTCAGCTGCTGGATCAAGTTGTTTTATCAGGCACTCGGCCAAGACAAAAGGAAAAAAAACTATGCAAGCAAATCTGCATTCAATTGATGGGGTATCATTGGGAGTAGGCACTTTCAAAGAGTGCATCTCAGCTAAGAATCTCCACTTGCTTCAAAACGGTTAGTTTTTGTTTTTTTACTGTATAAATGTCCATAAGATATGCTTACTAAATATTATGCTAGTGATGAACTCAGAACATCAGGCAAAGTCTACTTAATATTAAACAGTGCAAAATGTTATTGTATATCCTGAAACAGTAATTTAGGCTATGTACTGAATTTACATTTGCATTATAAATATATTACTGGTTATAAATTATTTTGTTAAATGTTAGTTTAAAATGAAAACCTACATTACATATTTTCAAGTTTTTTTCCCTCTAGTAGATTGGAATGAGATATTATAAAATACTTGACACGGGAATATCATCATCCAAGAATATCATGTCTGTGTGCCCAGAGAAATACAGATCAGATTAATGATATGTGGTGGAATCCTCAGCTTACATTGGACTCGCGGAAGATGTCCAGAAAACAAAATGAAGCCAAATCACAACAATGTGTTAACTCACTGTTGTTAGATGTTTTGTTCATAAGTATATTTGTTTTAAATGTATAACATTATTTTAAATGTATAACATTATTGACGATACATTATGTTAAGAGGAAAGCTTAATTATACTACAAAATCACCTAACAATCTGTAGTTTTACCATTTAAAATTTTAGTATATACTTCTGTACACTTTGAAGATTTTGCAGCACCATAATGGATGGGGAAAAAACAAACAAAAAACATGTTTTGTTTATAATTAAATAAGTGAAACACAAAATAAACAAAGAAATATTTTATTAAACAATAATGAAAAAGAGAAATTGTGTTGAAAATGGCATTGTATACAAATTAATTATGCATGTTGTTTCAAATAATATTCATAGTTTGCTTTCAGGACAAATTCAAAGCACCGATCTGCCTCTAGATTGCCAAGTTCATCTGACTGAAGCAGATCATTTACATTTGGTAAGTAGTCCTTAAGTTCTTTACCTGTAAAACACAAGCATTAAAATAGGTATGCAAGACTTAAGAATAGAAGGCACATCAAAAACACACAAACTATATATGGGCATATTAATAGGTAATACTCATCAACGTACACAAGTACATGACATCTAAAAATAACAGGAGATCTAAAATCTACAATTGAATGCTGGTCTAAAGGCTGCCTCTAACTAATATTAAGACCAAGTACTTATAGGTAGATGTTTATTTTAATAGTTGTTATTATGAGTTAACCACTGCTTAAATTTAATTGTGCTGATCCAATACATTAATTTTCACATTAGACCATGACCACATATATTTATCTCAACATCACATGGTCATTCACCCAAAAACTGGGCCTATACCATGTAATTTTAAAAATAAGGTGTCTTCACATTGCTTACTGCTGCACGCAGAATACCAAAGTTATTCTTTTTAAAGTAGTGGTGTTATTAATTGCCTATATTAATAACAAACTTGTCAGTACTCCTACTGTCCCAATAAATAACAATACCGTAACAGGCTACAGTTAATATAACGGAATTTATATTTTTGCACATTGTAATTTTCAAACAAAAAGCTCCACCTGAATCAGAAAATTCTCCATAATATGATTAACGAATGGGCTCTTTTAAATAAAAATATCTGTTTTTTTGTTAACACTTAAAATTTTAAGTAAAATGTATGAAATTATAAACCTTCAATTCACTCATAGATAATATTGGTGTTTAGTGGACAATACTAAAATAAAAGTTTAACACTCACAAGCATTTTATAACTATGCATACCAGTAATTTGTAATGACCCTCTAATTTCTGCACAAAGTTTTCTTTATGAATAGCGGAGTCATAGACTTTATCAATGCTACGGATTCTGTGGTGCAATATAAACATGATGATGACAGGACCATATAACTGGTGTAAGAACAATCGAGACATCAGAATACCATACAGAAATTTACAACATACACTAACAATTTAAGTCTGATTTCAAGCACATGATTTATGGACCAAGTAAATAAAATTAGGTACACAGCTCGCATTGTAAGTCATTTATTGACACGAAAACACTTATATAAATACTATACATTTGTGTACATCATCTCTCTCTAATCTCAGCTAAAATGCAGAAAATGAAAAAAAAAAAAAAAAAAATTTTTTTTTTTTTTTTTTTGGAAACTATCATTGTAGCAGAATCAAATCTATTCCTGTTTGCTCGGGCAAGCAAATGAGGCTTATACCATTATGGTTTATATACCTTCAATAAGTAGCTTCTGAAGCACTTTAACAAAAATTGAGTCTTTTGCTGCTTCTATTGGGTCATCTTTCCCATCCAGAGTAGACCATCTGCAAATAAACACAATAAAGAGTTGGTTGGAACTAATTTTAGTCTGTACATTTACAAGTTATTCCTATTGCACAGCTTATTTTTAGAATTTTTTTTTTTTTTAAAGACTTTCTTTATAAAGTTTCGTCACAAAAAATGCAAACAACTGACATGGTCAAAAGGGAATATAGACAATCAATATCTATCAGTAAAGGCAAGATGAGGCAATCAAATTTGGTTAGAATGATTGCACAGTGTAAACACATATAATAGGTACATTAGCACAGA
This sequence comes from Mixophyes fleayi, assembly GCF_038048845.1. Lineage (NCBI taxonomy): Eukaryota > Metazoa > Chordata > Amphibia > Anura > Limnodynastidae > Mixophyes > Mixophyes fleayi. The sequence goes on along the minus strand of NC_134404.1, from coordinate 237,740,024 downwards.
ATTAAAAATATACCTAGGAAAGGAGTATAACAGTATGATGATGTATATAAAGGGTAGGGGAGAAGTAGGAAGAGAAGGGGGGAAGGGAGTGGTGAGACCGAATCGGGAATCCCGGGGGCCGAGTGACATTATGCACTGTGTAAATCTGTAAGTAGTTGTTGTCTAAAGGGGGTGGTGGGAAAAAAAAAAAAAAATAAAAAAAAAAATAAAAAAATAAAAAAATCAGGATTTTTCCAGTGCTCCACAACTAGACAACTGGCTGCATTGAGGTTCTGAATGAACAGTTTGTCTGCATATCTAGGACCTCAATAGGGGAGCCGAGGAGAAATGACCATGGACATTTGGAGACCTAGACGGTAGTAACATTGCTAATGATATCAGCAACATCATCCCAGAAGGAGGCGATTTCTGGGCAGGACCACCAGACGTGAAGAAAGGACCCCTGTTCCTCACAGCCCCTCCAACATAATTCAGAGGTGGAACCATAGATGTTCAGCCTGGTGGGGCCAGGTACCAACAATAATATATTTTGTATGCATTTTCCTTGACAAGGGATGAGATGGATGTCTTAGAAATCTCTCTAATTGTTGTCCAAGTATCCTCATCTGGTGGTCTACCCTAGTCAGCCTCCCACCTGAGCTCATGGATGAGGGCTTTGGTTTGTTTGGAGGACACAAGGAAGCCATACAGTGTGGAAATAATCCCCCTTTGCAGAGGCGAGTGCACACACAAGGATTCCATGGTGGTTAAAGGTCTTGTTATATCAGGTTTAGGAAGTGAGTGAACATAGCGTTTCATCTGGCGATAAGCAAACGGGCTAACATTAGCAAAATCAAATTTCTCCTGCAGCATCAGTAGTGATTTGCATGTAAAACGGCCCCCACCATCCTAATATCCCTCTCCTGCCAGGACTTGAAACGAGAGAATCATTGTCCTGGGGTAACGGTGGCATTGTCCCAGAGTGGTGTCACAGGGGAATGGGTGGAGGTGAGCTTGTACTGGAGCTTACAATAATCTCAAATCTGATATGTGAAAAGGACCACAGGGTGTGATTTCAGCCAGAGGGATCTAGCGCCCGTTGGGACCCCTAAAGCTGATATACGGCAGCAGAGGCCTCCAGATCAATCCATCGTGGGCCTTTGCATTTCGTAACCCACACTACAGCCTGGCTCAGGTGAGCAGTAATGTAGTATAAGCGGATGTCCGAAATGTCCTGCCACTGCTAACCGTTGCTCTATGCAGAGTAGTGAAACTAGTGCTTGGCGGTTTATGCTGTCACACAAATTGAGAGAACCAGCAATGCAATTGGATTAGGATGGATCTCGGTACCTGCACCGGGTGGGTTTGGAAAAGGTAGAGCAAACTGGGGAGGATATTCATCTTGAGGGCGACTATCCGACCCAGCCAGGAGATGATTAATTTTTGCCACTTGTGCAGATTTAATTTAATTACTTTAATTTTTAAGTTAAGTTTTCTGCATATAAGGATTCATAGTGAGCAGTAATATAGACTCCCATGTATCTTAATTTAGTATGCTGCCAGGAGAAGTTAAAGTTACTTTTAAGAAGACCCAGGGTGGGAGAGCATGGAGAGCGAGAGACTCAGTTTTAGGTAGGTTGATCTTATAACCAGAAGCTGAGCCATAAGCAGTAAGAGTGGAAAACAGATTTGGGAGCGAGGTGTGGGGAGAAGTTAATATGATAAGGATGTCATCTGCAAATAGGCTAAGTTTGTACTCCTCGGAGGCAACCAAAACACCTTTGATATCTGGGGAAAAGAGGATTTTGGCCGCCAGGGACTCATTTTTAGATTTACTTTTGATCCATATATTTTATTTTTTTTACATACTTTAAATACACCTGTTATCCTGAAATTGTCTAGTTAACATAAATCCATTTGCATATGTGACTTGAAAGATTTTGTGGCATTGCTAATGAACAGTGCTACAAATTTTACATAATATTAGCAGTGGTGCAATTGCATAATTACAATTTTTTTTTTTTATAGAGGAACTACTAGTCAGTCTGTTTTGCATCATCAATACACCATCATGTGTCTCGGTGTCTGCTTTATAATCAACAAATTGCCTCCCTGTGTGCTGAACAATCTAGACATTAGGTTACAAATAGTATCAATTAAACATTTCACTAAACAGACCAAGTGGTCTACTCTGCAAACAACACTATCACTAGCTTATATTGAATGGTTCGGTATATATACGGAAAAAACACTGATGTTATCCTAATGGAATTAGGTTTGACAGAAGAAAAGTGTATTAAGCATTGGTGAAATGAGAACAATCATGGCTCTTAAAGATTATCTGCACACAAACGGACTCCAGCAGCTTTTCAGCTGCTTCCTGTAGAGTTTCCCCTTGATCACAGGGCCGAGATGCAGGGGTATACCATGCAGAAGAACTTTATATAGTAACCCAACACAGGCTTAAGGCCAAATTCCAGGATGCCCTGTGTAGACAGGAACCATGATTATTGGGACTGCACAGTGTTTAACTCCTTCACTGGTGAGCCTATTTTGCCATTTTTGGGGCTGGTCACATTCAAACATCAATATCTGTAATTTGTTTGTGTAGTCCTACACAAATTATACCTTTTTTTTTTTTTTTTTTTTATCAATAGACCTCTGTGTATTTTATATTCTAACCACCACCAAGAAATATTTTGCTGTTTTTGCTTTAACATCAAACCACCTTTCCAAATCAGCAAAGACACAATTCTACACCTAGTTTATCATAATACAATCTGCACTTGAAAATGATAACACATTTATTTGATATTTTGCAGAGTCTTGAATGAAATCAAAAAAGACTGTAGAAATAATATGGATAATCCATGTTTAAAAATAGGCAACCTAACGCACCAGACAATAACTACTAAGTGGGCACATTATTTGAAATAGGGAACTTTAGGCATGCTGGCACTTTTAGTACTAATGGCATCAGCAGACCCAAACACTTAATGGCTGACTGGGCATATTGGGGCCTGTAGCTCACCAGGGACAAAATGGATTACATCATTGAAACTATCATTATTAACCCACAGGGATGTGGGAAGAGCCCCTAGGGCTATCCCCTCCCCTCAAGAAAATGGCCCCTCTCCTCAAGGAAATAAGGGGGGGGGGGTATTTGTTTGTCTGTGGACCTGATCACCCTAGGAAATCCAGTCCTGGGTGCTGACCGGCCTGGGGCTGGTTTGGCATTATGGCAGGGGGACAACGCCATGCTGCGGGTTTCCTTGCTATGGTGCCAGCAGCCCAGGCTGGCAACATTAAAATCGAGGGGCCCTTACACTTTTTGTCCCCCGGTTTAGCTAGTACTAGCTAAGGCGGGCAGCACTAGGATTGGGTAAGCTATTCGGGTAGGGGGTGGCGCCGTCTTCTGCTTTTTTGTTGGTTTTTTTTACATTTCTTGCCGTTCTTTTGATTTCAGTTTTAATTTTGTGTACATCTGTTTATGTTGACATTTTTAAATGTAGACTTTAGAATCCTACCCACATTTTACATGTCAACATTATGAAGCTGTAGACATTATGACTGTTGACCCTATAACTGTGTTGACATTTTATGGCTGTCGACATTATTGTGGCGACCTTTCGACTGCTGACAATTTAAATTACATTCTCTGAATTTAGATCTGATGAATCTAACCTGCCCAAAACAAACACAAATTCAATTCAGCGGTCCTCTCTCAAAGATGTGTATATTAAAACAAGGTAAATAAAAACAGTTTTAGAATATTTGCATATGTTTAATAATAATTGGCTCTGAACTGAAAACATGGATTGAAAAGTTGTGGCCATCTTAAAAAAAAAAAAAAAAAAAAAAAAAAAGAGAAGCAATATGGTCTTCTTTTGTTACAAATATTCACTTACATTTTCCTTGTTATCTCACTGGTCATAGCATAAACTGAAATAATATTGACCCATTAAATGAGATTAAGGTTTTAAGGTTATATGTTTGTATTTTGTGATGCAGCAGTTTATATTTAGGTCAATACCTGTTCTGGAAGAGAATTACATTGAGAGAAATGAAAGTACCACCCGTCCTTAGCACTGCAGGATGTCAAGGTTACAAAAAAACATACTTGCCTATCCTCCACCAGCGTTTACTGCCAGTGCAGGTCAGGGGAGCAGGCAACAGAGTGATTATGTCTAAGGGGAGGAGCTAGGCCATACTTGCCAACTCTCCCTGAATGTCAGGGAGACTCCCTGAAATAGGGTTGATCTCTCTCACTCCCTGAAGAGTCTGGCATTCTCCCTGATGCTGAGCCAGTACAAGACGTGGTTGGCTTCACCATCTGTGGCATGATGACACAGTTCAGAAATTGTGTCCTATGTCCATGAATTGATGCCTATGGAGGTGGACATTTTCATGAAGAACAAGATGTAATCAAAGACTGACAGTTAAGACAACATGACTTCAGTAATGGAGACATAAATGTAGAAGACACTTCAGTCTCTAGAGATTCATTAGCTGCTTTTCTTTAATGCATAGTTGCCTACTCTCCCGGAATGTCTGGGAGACTCCCGCATTTCTGGGAGACCTCCCAGGAGAGCAGGGCATCCTCCCGATTCTCGCCCCAGCAATAGATAAGTGGCGGGGTGCGGGGCTTAATGACGCAAATATCGAGTCATCTTAGCCCCTGCTGTAATTGGCCAATATTGTGAAAATCGTTTAGGGGGCGGGGCCAAAATGATGCGATTTGTCAAGCCCTGCCCTGCACGCCCACCCCCCCCGGGATCTCCCTGAAGCCAACAAGGAAAAGTTGGCAAGAATGAGCTAGGCCACTGCACTACATAAAAAAAAGGAAAAAACAAAACAAAACGTGTGAGGCACTGAAAGTGCCGTATCTTCCCCATCCTGGCACCTACACACAAGAATACTTTTTTTATTTTTTTTTGGAAAGAGGGGAGCCACCTCTTCAAACTATGTAGCCCCTGAGAAATTATTGTCTGGTGATCCGTGTGATCACCAGACAGTGTGAACAATGGATAGGAAAGGGTTTCCCACTGACTTCAATCAAGTTGTCAGGTGATCAGTGTGATGGTTGTATGTAAAAGTGGATGACAGACCAAATACTTTGGTCATCAGACAATAGCCACCTACACTACAGAAAACATTAAGGAGCCCATGATGACAGAGGTGGTTTGTAATGCCCATCCTGGCTCCAAGAAACTATAGGCGGTCGTCATTTGAAAGACAAAAGTTCCTTATTTCAAATAATGTGCCCACTTAGTAGTTATTGTCTGGTGTCTTAGGCATACTTGCCAACTCTCCCGGAATGTCCGGGGGACTCCCGCATTTCGGGTCAGTCTCACGGACTCCCGGGAGAGTATGGTGGCGAAGTCGTATAATTGGATGAACAAAAGTATATTGGTTAATATTGTTGTACCGTGCGATTTGTACGCCACGTAACACGTGGCCTGGCGTGATTGCATGATAAAATGCATGCATACATTCGCGCACTCACATTCATTTATTTATATATTTCATATTCACAATGGTCCCATTCCACTGTCGTTTACGAGCAAATGGTATTTGGTACAATATATATATATATATATATATATATATATATATATATTTTTTTTAAGGTTATATGTACACTTTAGTGATATTTAAGGTTCAGGTTACAGAGATATGTCATGTTTAGTATCATTTTAATCCCCTATTTATTTGCAGTTGTCCGGTTCATTCGCCGAAGGAATCGCACATTGCATACTATAGTTAGCGATGTTAGGGAATAAATGTTTAAAATGATACTGACTGTGTATTGTAAATAGACTAGTTTCTGGGCGGGAGAATCAGAGTCATCATCTGGAGAGCAGACCTGCACCCTTGGAATGTTGACCCCCACCCTTGGAGGGGGTTGTTTGAACTGGCCTATGACCTGCATTACACTGGACCCTCCTGAAGCCTGAACCTATAGAAGCAAGCCACATCATCTGTATTGTTTTGTCTGTAACACTGAGTGTGTGTGTGTAAATAAATATATATATATATATATACACATACATACATATACACACATATACACACACACATACATACATACATACATACATACATACATACACATATATATATATATATACACACACACACACACACACACAAGCTCCCTGGGACCAGCGAGTCAGTCATCTCTGACCACAGTCTTCTGGACTGAAGGACTGTTCTAGCTGGATCCAGCAGAGGGCGCACCGTATGTATGTATTATTTGGTATCGGCTGTACTGTATTATAATTATGTATTGAACTGCTAAAACTTTTGCCTTTGCTAATTAAATTGTTTGTGCTTTGGAACCACAAGAAATCGCTTAGACAATGCTTATTGGAAAACGATAAAATTACTTTAATAATGGCAATCTCCTGCATCTGCAGAATTAGGGCCAAAATACTGCAACTCTCTGGGAATCGCAGTATTCCCAGAGAATTTCAGTATTTTGACGCGATTTCGGAGCCACGCCCACCTCCCCCACGGCAGCTCCCGGAAGGCAATCACAAAAAGTTGGCAAGTATGGTCTTAGGTTGTCCATTTTTAAAACATGGGCTCCCCATATTATTAATTTCATTCAAGACCCTGCAAATTAGCAAAAAATTCAATTTACTATTGTCAAGTGCAGATTTTATTATGAAAGCCTGTGTGTACAAACCTGTTTTTTTATGTTTTGCAAGGTGGATTAATGCTAAAGCAAGAACTGCAAAGTATTTTTTTGCATTTAGAAAAAAAAAACAAACAAAAACTTTAGTAGTACAAAAAGTATAGTTTGTGGGGGTTCTGCATAAACAAATGACTGATATTGATGTTGAAATGTTTCCAGTCAAAAAATGCCAAAAGCAAAGGGGTGAGAAAAGCCTCAGTGGCAAATGTGTTAATATTTTAATATATATTAATTTACTAGGCTTAGCTTCTTCTATCTACTGACATCTCATTTATAAGTCATCACACAGCAACTCCAAGATAACTTGGGTTGCCAACTGAATTATAAAGCAAGTGTTTACATAAAAAATGTCTATCAATGAAATATATAATACTCACGCGTCTCTCTTTACAGCTTTGCAAAGTATTTCCAGCTTCATCTCTTCTATATCCACCTCTTCATCCTTTGCAAGATAAAAAGGACGTTGGCGCTCAAAACATGCAGATCATCAGTGGAAAAAAGCTCATTGCCATACAAGAAATTTATACTATTATAAGAAATTAACAAAGTCAAAACATAATAACAAATACTCTTAACCAACTCCCGTGGGAAACCATTCTTTAACAAACATGCAGAAATCATGCTGCGCACATTGCCGACAACTACGGTTGAAGTCTCCGCTCATTTTTCCTTGCAACTCTCCGAAGCGTCCGAGACACATTTCGCGGCTAACTGAATCCCCCCTCTGCCAGCTTCTATAGTTTAGTGTGTTCCTCTAAAAATATACTACACTAGGATCTAGAAAGTGCTATTAACCTCTACTACACACATGATAAAATCTGACAGTAACACTGGAATTAAACAAACATTCTCTCTGAATATTATTTGTATATTTATTTTATATATATTTTGGCCTTATTACCTCTACACTAATATTTTCTTGCCACCACTGAAGATTAAAACATCAAGCACCAATAGCTTTCTGTGCTGACTGTTTGAATCTTTAGCAATAATAGAATATCTGTGGTATGTTATTGTGTTATTGTTAGGGAAAGCTTGGTATCCCATTCATCTAAAATTCAAATTTGCAAATCGAGAATAGATATGTAAAGTATTAGTATGCAGTTGCTAAAAGCACATTTTACCTTTAAATTTCACACTGCTGTAGTAAGGGACAAATGTAGATCATGAAAAAGCTATGAGAAACACAATAAAACTAAACTGTATAATAACAAGGGGTTCAAATTAGTCTAACCTTAAAATGACATAGTAACAGTTCAAATTTATATCAATATAAGATGTCATTTTGGAGAAAAGTGCACACGGAATTTGAAAAAGCCACAGGATAAACAATTACTTTATTCCCGTTAGATCAGCATAGTTTTAAAACCGTGCATATTTAATATCTCAAACACATCTAAAAAAAATCCACTCATTTAGTTTATTAGTGGAATGTAATTACATATCATAAAATATAGAATCGTACAAATAGCTGAAAAGTGAAGAGCTATATAAATGAGCTGCAGAATCAAAGAGCAAAGAAGAAGGGAGAAGAAAGCCTGGCGTTGTGGGCCTTGCCTCAGCAGCACAAACAGTCAGAGCAGACACCGCCTGTCGGCAAACACCCCTTAATGCACACACATTGCCTCATCCCATAATGGCTTACCTGTTCATACCTTTTCGTTTGATCATCCTCAAGTTCACCAAAGAATGTACTCCTTTTTCTCCAGTCACCTTGGACCCACTGCCTAACTTCACTTTCACACCTATAATGTTGAGTTTTCTATCTACATTCAGCCCTCAGAACAGCTAGATAGGTCCATGAATGGTTCTAGTTGTGAACACATACACTGGAGGGCACCTGATTATCTGCTCTAGCTGGGTCACTAGCACCTGCGCAAATAGAGGTGGGGAGTTCTCTCACAATGGAGGTCTCTGAAAATGGGGTCTTTGCTGTCTAGGTTATGTTATTTGTGCAGGACTGTAAATTAACATTCAAATAGGCCACATCGTTTCTGTTCACCAAATAAGTTGCTGCTATATGTGCTCAACATAAAGTGATTACAATGTTTTCATATTTACATCTATTCCAATACACCTCATAATTTATTTTTTAGTAATGCACCTGTATGTAAAACTCTGTTTGTGAAAAAAAATCAGGACAAAAGATTGACATTTAAAAAAATACATTCCATTATAATGTCACCTAATAGAAATCAGAAGCCAAAGACGCACCAAGGAATCTAAAATGTGTTCCATTTGTTCCCTTTTCAATCACAGCCTTTCCAAATTCATCTTCTACCACATTTAGGCTCAATTGGAAAACTGAGCATAATATTATTTGTTTTGTCTCGCAGAGCACATTGCTGGCAATTATAGTAGAAATCTCTGCTCATTCTTCCTTGCACCTCTATGGGTGCGAGGAAACATGAGCATAGATTTCTGTCAAATCTCCGGAGTTTCACAGACGTTGCGGAGACATCGCGCGGCTAACTGAATTCTCCCCAATGGTTCAAGTACATGTTTAATAATATTAGTGAACTACCAGAAAGTGTAAACTTCAAAAAATATGTTGAGCAAATATGAATAATCCCCTAAGAAGTTCCAAAAGCATAAACACAACAAAGCATACAAGAAATTTAAACCTAATCACAACTATACTAGGAAAATGTTTTTGTTAAATGTGCGATTGGCTACTATTAACCACATGAGAAACATAGCAAGACCTAATTGTTTTAATTGACTATTGATACATATAACAGAGATTTGAAGAAGCCATTTTGCTTCAAAATTTTTCAATTTCTATTCAAGGAAACATTAACTGTGCATGAAGTTTATACCATCAAAGATGTAAACAAACAGACAATAACAATAATGGCCATAAACAAAGAGTGTGTTCATACCTCACTGATATAGTCCAGTAGATCAAGTGCTTTCATGAAATCATATTCATTTGCCCTTCTGTTCTCCTCACTTATGTATAGCTGTGACATGAAAGAAGAAACATGAAGTACGCCATTGTTGTTAGCCTGCAATCCATGTAACTGATATGATGCAATGGCCTTTTGTTAGCTGTCTTTATCCAGGGCAATGATATTTTATTAGAGCCTGAAAACATCATTACATCTAGAAAAGTGAGCGAGCAGCGATGCACTGTGTATTGTGACACATGTCTATCATAGCTAGCATTAACTTGTACAGCAATTTGTGCTGCAGTAGCTCTTCTGCGGGATTGGACCAAACAGGCTAGCCTTGGCTCCCCACGTGCTTCAATGAGCCTTGGGCAGAAAAAAATGTCTTTCCTTGGACCACTTTTGGTAGGTACTAATAACTGCATAGAGGGAACACCCCACAAGTCCTGCAGTTTTGGAGATGCTCTGACCCAGTCATCTAGCTATCACAGTTTGGCCCTTATCAAAGTCGCTCAGACAGACAGACAGACAGACAGACAGACATACATACATACATACATACATACACACATAAATACATCCACTTACACAACAGCACTTCAGATCTATGTATATTCACAACATAAAAATAAATGTAAAGGCAGCCTTGGCATGAACACATTTTCATGCTGTCAATTGTTTTGTTTAAGTGTTTAACATGCTTAGTGCATAATAACCATAGTATAGTCCTGAGCACAGTGGTGTAACTGTATGCAGTCACTGACAGCATGGTTTCAATGCTGAATGAAAAGGAGCACTGATTTTAAATGTTAAACTCAGGCTTACATGATGGATAGCTACTATTTAATGAGTTTTCTAACCTATATAATAAAGCAGGGTACTTCTATACAAACAATGTTCTAGGTGTGATTCACTCAATAGTTGTTATGATGCTGTAAGCCAAGATTGTGATGATTCTGGGTGGGCAAAAAACAACAATTATAATGGTACATATATATTGGGAATGATCCTGCTGGATCTTGGGCACAAGGGTCATTAATCACATACCTTAATTAGTTCTAATGGAGTCAATACAGGCATCATATTGAAGTCCAATCTTTTATCCTCTAAAAGCTGTTTAGGGAGGGTCTCTTGGTGAAGAAGAAAACGCTCCTGGCCTGAAATTTCTATAAAATAATACTTGTTTTGTTTACAAAGCAAATAAAAATGCTGATCTCATATATTTAGGTTTTGGAAAATTACACATGCATCAATCAGCTGTATGAGGCTTTGTATTGTGTAAAAAACAAAAACACTTTATGCATAGAATTTTTTTTTAAATGTACTTAGATGTAGAAAACAAATAAAGTTGTTCATTGATATTTTTCACCAAAAAAAAATTGTTATATCTCCTGGTTTCTTAATGGTACAATTATCTAAAAACAATATTACAATCTCACAATCTAATTTAAATTCATGTGTTGCCTTCTAAATGTTTCCCATATATGGATCCTCTGGATTAAACCCCCCCCCCCCCCCCCCCACATTATTCTGTTTTTAGAGATCAACAAACATAAAATATCCTAAATCCTATATTAAGATTTCAATTTTTTTTTACTGTTGGAAAAGTTGTTAAACTTGCACCTTTTTTTTTAATATATAAGAAAATAAATTACTAGTTTGCAAGAAAAATAAACTAAAAATATATACTAATAAATAATAACAATAATAATAGTCCCACCGTTAGCATACCCAAAAGTTACTCCCACCAGGCACTTATCCCGATTGAATTATATATTGATTTCATGGAGAAATGTAAAGAGTGCTACAGACCCTGCGGTGCATTTGAATCACCATAATCCAGCCAGGATAACCAGACAATCTAAAACTTGAGACACCTCTATCAAGGTAAGTCATTTTGTAGAAAAGGTAGGGTTGATTTCAGCCAGCCCTCTTCCCAACAAGGTATAAGATTTGGACCTTCAAGAATGGGCTTGTCTTGTATTACCTCCAGATCTACGACACACATCCACAAAATAGAGAATCTTATCACCGCTCAACACAAGGTGAAAATAGGTGCCCCCCTACTGGTAAGCATTTGGGACAAACCTCTAACAATCTATGATCCAACTTCCAGTGAAATATGAGTGAAATGTATCATATGTAAGAATCTGTTCAGAACAGAGATGACAGAGCCAAGCAGGTTTAGTGTGTCATTCCAATTCTTGTCCATTATATAGTGTACACCATATTGCCATGTTTCAAAGCAATAATTAAACAATCAGTTACATATTAATTGACAGTAGAGTTGAGAAAGTTGCTTGTTCAATTACTTCACCAGAAAGGGTTTCACCAAATCTGAGGACACCTCAAAAGGGAGAGCAGAAAACTGGGTCAACATAGCATGTCTGAACTGAATGTAACAGAAAAATATCCAAATTTGGGAGTTGAATGTTAGGAGTCAATTGTTAGGAAGGTCACATGAGGCACAAAATGTCTTAAGGACTTCATACCCTTTTCCACCTTATAGTACTTGGTTTAGTATGGACTGAACATGAGGGGCTACAACTAACAAGGTTATAAAATGGTACACTTATTCAGGATGCAGAGTATGCGCCAAAAATTGCTGTTTCCAATACACCCACTCAGGGGTTGTCGAAAACAAAATTAATCACTGCATCACTAACACAGCAGTCCAAAAGCATAGCTGGAAATTAGGTAGGGGTTAAGTCCCCTTCTTTCTACTGCAAACTACAAACTATTTAGAGCACATCCAAGGAAGTCACTTTCCCATAAAAATCTGATGTTCGATTCATTGATGGCCCCTACCTGGGGCTACATTCTTCAAGGGTTCTGGCCTTTGTTGGCCGCCTCCTCCTTCCTCTCCCTAATTTTGTCCCACATGTGGCATCATCCCCAATCCCTGTCCATTTTCCAGGTGGACTGATTCTCATATTTTTCTTTTTTTATATAATTCCCTTTTTGATATCATATAGGACTCAAGTTCCTTTCTTTACCCATTGTGCTCAAGGCACTCTCGATTAATGTCAATGGCCTGAATTCACCCACTAAGCGGACAGTGGTCCTGGGAGCCTGCAGGAGAGAAAGAGCCAACATAGTGTGTGAGACCTATCTCACAGGACAACATACTCGCCTTTATAGTAAGCAATACACGCAAACATTTTTTGCCTCTGCGGACTGCAAGAAACGTGGAGAAGCAATACTAATACACAACAGGGTTCCCTTTCTCTTAATTAAATCATACTCCGATACATACGGTCGCTATCTGATTCTGAATGGCACACTTCGCTCATCTCTCTTTATGCATCTAAGGTGTTTAAACGTATCGGGCGCCTGGCCCAGGGTCATATACTTCTCGCTGGAGATTTTAACACTATTTTACATCCTCTGGCTCTACCAACCAGAATACTCTTTTCACTTTGTCCAGAGACTCCCAATCTCTTCAGACATGCTTACGTAACCTAGCACTACATGATACCTGGCACCTTAAAAACACTAATGCTAAAGACTTTACACATTTCTCAGCTCCACATGGTAGTTACTCTCGCATAGATATGATTTTTGTTTCTCACTTTCTCACAGAAACGATATTGGATGCAGGAATCTCCTTACATGAACAGACCACGCAGGATGTTACATCAATTTTTATTTGATTAAACTGGCTCCACAATCCCAATGTTCGTGTCTCGACAACTCTATTCTGTTATCTCAAGCGAACTGACAAGATTAGGGATGCTATTACAGAATATTTTGAAGTTAACATTTCAGATGAAATTGCACCAGGTATCTTGTGGGAAGCCCATAAGACTACCATTATGGGTAAGATGATAAGTAAAACCACAGCTGCTAAAGAATTGGCCTCTCAGGACATTTTATCCCTTGAGACTAAAATAACGTCTGCTAACCCAACATAAACTACGCCCATCTGCGACACTCCACACACAGATTACCACACTTAAGGACCAACTAAACACAATTCTCTCTCAAAGGGCAGCGAAGACTCTCAAAAAAACTACATCAATAATACTACGATAAGTCTGCCTCGATACATGCCAATAACTTACGTAATAATCACTGAAATTAATAAACACACACTGCTCAACCAGTGTATGACGCAATGCAAATCGCTCAAGAATTCCACGATAATTATAAAGCATTGTATAATCTCCCTGATGCTCCAGCCTCTGCCAATTCTCTTGACGAGGAGACCTCATCATTTTTATACGCTCTCCCGCTACCACGCCTTTCAAACACTGAATGCACCTTTTTGAACGCAGAAATTACACAGACAGAGATGTCAGCAACTAAATCATTAAAGTTGTCCTCTACCCCTTTCCCTGACGTTCTCACTCCCCATTATAAAAAAAAATTGTTAAGGTCCTCGTCCCTCACATGACAAACTTCTTTAATAAAATCCTGGCTGGCTGCTCGTTTGATAGTGCGACGACCCTGGCCACCATCGTTGTCATACCCAAACCAGATAGAGACCCTACTTCCTGCTCCAATTATAGATCTATCTCAATATTAAACATAGATCTTAAGATTTACGCAAAAATGTTAGCCAATCGACTGAACACTCTCCTCCCTTCCCTGTTCCATCCGGATGAGGTGCTAATTATCCTAAACTACTATCCCAGGTCAAGTCTGATTTAGAAAATTGGAACCAACATTTCATCTCCCGGATAGGACGCATAAATTTGATTAAAATTAACATTTTACCTAGATTTCCTTATCTTTTTCAGCAAGCCTTGCCTATACGTATCCCTCCATATGTTTCACAATTTTTGCAACATTAAGCATCACAATTCATATGGGGCAACAAATGCCCCGGAGTTCGGGTCCTTGTTCTTCAGAGATCAGCACAGGGTGGAGACCTAGGGGATCCCAATTTTAAACATTATTTCTTAGCGGGACAACTTGCCCAATGTGTTTTATGGAACACTCCTGGCCCCTTCAGAGTTTGGGTCTCGATTGAAACGGAAAGCGTGGGTATTGAATCTGTTCATAGAATTTTAGCACTCAATAAGACTCCTTCGGCTTATATAAAGATTAACGGATCCCCATCAAAACCATTCAATATTTTAAACAGCACCAGACAGGGTTGCCCGTTATAACCAGTGATCTTCCTCCTCTGCATGGAAACCCTTGCAAAAACAATTAGAGCCAATCCTGACATTTCTGGAATTAAAGTAGGCAAAAAGGAATGTAAATGAACACTTTTTGCTGATGATTTGTTAGCATCGATTTCTTATCCCATGACATCGCTCCCTAGCTTGATGACCAAAGTTCACACTTTTTGAAATTCGAATTTCAAAATGAATTTTTCAAAATCTGCAGCCATGAAGATTACCCTCCCCCCCCCAGATAGTTGAAAATTTTAAGAATAAATTCTCATTTATCTGGCACCAATCTCATCTTAAATATCTTGGAATTCAATTTACCTAAGACCTTTCCCAACTCTTTCATTCCAACTTCTCGACTATCATTTCGTCCTTAAAGACCGACTTAGAAAAATTGTTTTTTTAAAAAACTAATCATTGACTGGTCGAGATAACGTTATTAAAATGAACACACTTCATTAAATCCCCTATAAAATACAAACTCTTCCAAGCCATATTCCATCAAAATCATTTTATTTGGGGTAAAAAAAACAAACCTCCCCGCATTCAACAAGAAATTTTATTCAGACGCAAACACTTAGGAGGACTTCAACTCCCACATATATATAGCTATTATGCCAAATAGGAATGGATTATAGGCCCAAAGATAACAAACAATGGGTCTCTATTGAGGAAGAATTCCTACACCTGCCAATTGAGATTGTGCCTTGGTTGCTGAGCTAGCCTCAATTTCTCACCCAACTATTTCACCTACACTGAATTGTTGGAAATTATTACAAACTTTACAATATGTCTCTTCTAAAATTACACCACTTGCCTCCTTCTTTGCAAATCAGAATTTCTGTCCAGTTACTCACCTTCTAAAATGAAAGGCTTCCATCCATTTACGGATATCCAATACAAATGGGATATACCCAAAGCTGATTTCTGGAAACTCCTACAAGTTTGCCATTTTTAACAATCAGCAAAATGAACCCAACTAGTATACAGAGAAGAGGTAGTTAAGGTGAAACCTTTCAAGGTACTTGGAATCGCCTATTGAGTTTTTGTTGGACTTCATCAAAAAGCTCTAATAATTTTGGAGAAGATGGGGGGGAAAAAAAAAATAAAAAATCATCCTCACAACCTGGTCCTCAACTCTAAGCTTCCTGGAATCTCACTCTCTCCATTAGACAAAAATCTGGATTTGAAATCCCCAAGTACATGAACCTGGGAAGATCCCTTATGCTTGTTGGGCTTCTGAGATTAAGAGTTTTCCCGGCAATCTCCAGTGTGGGTGGCATTCGCGCCAAGCCCTGGACTAATTTCTAAAGATTACAGACCCAAGGTTAAGAGTACCAAGGAATCTAGTACCTTTTGAAGTAACTCTTCCTATTAAGGAGGGTCAACTGCAGGAGTCTCTAATGGGGGTTTGGAGGGATATTGTCACATACCAACTTAGAACACGCAACAGTGTCAATTTAGAGATGGATTGAACTAGCTATCTTTCCGCCTTATTGCTAGAGGGGCTAAGGTACCGCTGAGGGGAATAATTTGTCAGTTCTGGCATGCTTATTCCTGAGGTAAAACCTGCCAAGAAGGAGGTACTAAGTAAGGGGTTATGCACCTACCCCTCCAGGTCCAATATGGACATGGCGTTGCTGACCTCCCCCGGCCACAAGAGATACTAATGATGATGCGGACTATCGCAAGCTCGGGCTCTTAGGGAGATCAGAGATGCGTGGAAGTGACTGCTATTATAGTTAAATTGAAATAAAAAGAAAATAAATGAACCATTAAGTATTACTAAATGAGCTGCTATTATCGGCAGTTTGCCCTACTCAATGGGAAGTTTGAAAAATTGACTAGGTCATTGGTGCTGGGGTATAGAAGAGGAGTGGCAGGTGCCTGGAATATAAAAATCACTCATTAAACAAGCTTGAATAAGGATAAAGAATCATTCTCCTGTTTTGTGTCACTGTTTGTACTAAAATGAGAATGAAATAAAGAAACAAGCCAGAGAATTGTCTGAGAAGGTCAGACAGAAGACTGTAGCCAAAACAAACCTGAAGAAGCTGAATTCCTTCTGGGAGAATGTCCTATGGACAGTTATAAGAGTTTTTGTTAAAGCACATCATCCCTATGTTTACAGAAAGCAAAATGTATAGTACACCTTCCCTACAGTCAAAGTTGGAAGAGGTTCAATGATGTTTTGGGGTTGACTGGCTGAATCTGGCATTGGGTGTCTTGAACATGTCTATGGCATGAAATCTGGCCATTTTGGAGTACAATGCTTAATCCATTGTCAGAAAGCTGGGCCTCGATTAAATGCCAAGGGTTTTCCAGCAGGACAATGGCCCCAAACTTAAAAAGTACCCAGAAATGGGTCAGGAAAAGAAGCTGGACTGTTCAGAAGTAGCCAGCAAGGTGTCCAGATCTAAATCTCATAGAATGCCTGTGGAGAGATCTGAAAACCTCACTTGGGAAAAGGGGACCTTCAAATTTGGGAAACTGGAACAGTATGTACAAGGAGAATGGGCCAAACTGCCAGTGGATAGGTGCAAGAAGCTCATAAATAGCTATAGGAAGCGATTGCAGATATTTTGACCAAAGACACTGCTTCCAAATATGAAATCTAAGGTGGAAAATTTTTCAATGTCTTCTCTATTCATTTTCTGATTTAAAAGGATATAAAGTATTAAATTCAGAATAAAAAAGGTTCTGCATATTAAAAGAGAAATAAGTGTAAAAAACAAATATTGTTGATAATCTCACCTCATGTTTTCCTGTGTTGCCATTTTAAATCTACTGCTCTGTGTCGACATTTTACACATCGACCTTTTAACTGTGTCACCTAATGAACAGGACGACATTCTTACAGTCTACCTAATAGTGTAGAAAATGTAATTGTCAACATTCTAATTACATCCCACTCTTTACCCTCACACCAAACTGAGTAAACTTCCACAATCTGTGGAAAATTTTAACGTCTGAACAAAACTAACTCAACCTGCACTCTGCTTAAAGAGATCTTCAATTGCTTGTAATAGATGGTATGAATGAGAAGCGGCGTGTCAGTGCCGCAAGACAATTGAAGCTCTTAATATATTAAGTCATGCCATCTGTCTACTTGAGATCCATAAAACAACTCTTTTTAATAGCAACAGTTCATAATTCTAACAACCCACTTAGTCTCTTTAAATTGTGTGCCGATAGCATGACTACATGAGGTTTATGGTCAGACAAGCAGAGCAGATGATGACTGATAACCAACTGAAAACGGCCACAAAAGAAACACTTGAGAGTAAGATTGAAGTTTATTGCCATAAACGAAGTGACAGATATGCAAGAATTGCTGAGATGTGTACAATTTCAGATTTTTAATATCACATAAGTTTACATTTACTGTTTTCTTCTGAATTTTAAATATATTTTACTAAAAAAATCACAGATTTTAACAAATCTAATACAATTTGAAACTGTTTTAATGAACTTAATGACCCTAAGAGTGTATAATTTATGAGAGAACTTTTCCTCTTTCCTTTGATTTAATTTTAAATAGAGAGTTGTGGATTCAGATAATGATCAAGGCAAGGAAACCAGTCTAAGAATCATATCATGCCCTCAACAGCCAGCTGAGATAAAGGTTGGTTGTAAAATGGGCATGGACTTAGAAGATCTTCTCTTAGAGACAGCCTCGACTCTAGTTCTATCGCCATGCTTAAAATGTGAAGAGACACATTAGTCAGTACTTTCATGAGACCATCATAGTGTCCATCAAGAACACCTTCGGATCATTTGCAGAGTACAGAGTAAATTTGTGGTTCGGCCAAGATGCCATGCCGACCTCCGGCTACTTCTCCACAATCCGATTGAAGACCTCTTTATACAGAGACCAATTCCCCGGGATAAATTCTGCAGAGACAAACCGTTCCGCCCATTATAAAATCTTGGCGGCTTCTGTCATTTCAAAGAGGCTCCAGGTGCCTTCCTGATGGTTTATATACACCACAGTTGTGTCGTTGTCTAACTGTATTCAAGTAGGTCGGCATCTTATAAAGACTATATATGTTCGAGAATGTTTATGGGTAACTTTGCCTCCTCTTAGGATCAAAGTCCACGTACCCTGAGGTTCAGTGTAACTGCCCCCATCCCTGCAAGCTGACATCTGTAGTGACATTGGTTCTATCTCAGATGGAAAGGGACCACTCTTGCTGAGATTCTATGTCTTCAGCCACCACAGAAGGGACTGACGAGTCAGTGACAATAGTTTGAAGAACTGTATCACCAACTGAGGGTTGTACCTTGACCAACTAGCTAGAATTTAGTTCTGGAAAGCCCAAGAGTGGAAGAGAGCAAACATCACCACTTTGAATCATCATACCATTTTCCCTATCAGCTTCAATGCAATGTAGACTGATACCGGTTTGAAAGAGACAGAGCTTTCAGCTGTTCCTGAACGGCCAGAATCTTCTCCTCCGGGAAAAACAAAAAATATAGAGAGGAGATGCAGAAATATCATGTGCAGGGCTGGGACAAGACTGTATTTTCACAGTTTATCACCCATCCATGGGATTTCAGTGCCTCCACTGTTATCTGCAAATGAGTCAAAGAGATACAGAACCAACTTTTATCAGAAGGTTGTCCAGGTACGGTATGAATGAAATCCCTTTTGACAATATGGGTGCTGCCATGACAGTCTTTTGTGAATACCCTTTGTATGGCGGCCAGATTAAAGGGCAATGCTCTGAAAGGAGAATGAAATTGCAAACCTGAAGAGGCTGTGATAGTATTTCCAGTTTGAGATATTGAGATACACATCTTTTTATGTCTATGGAGGCGAGAAATTCGTCTCACTGATAATTGATCTTAAAGACTTCATCTTGAATCTGTCCACCAGCAGATGAAATTTAAGGGATTTCAGATCCAAGAAGGGCCAAAAATAAAGTCTGGCTCTTGTAAAAGAAATACATTTGACTAATGTCCAGGTTCCAAAAGAACGCCTTTTCTTTTGGGACTGGGAAAATCATTACGGATGACAACAGGGACTGGATGGCCCCCTGAAGAGCCAAACTCCTTGTATTGTTTCTCGGAAAAGCCATGGAAATGAACCACCTGGGTTGAGGTTTAAACAGGTGCAAGACATAACCTATTTCTATGCCTGTAACCCAGAAGTCCGAAGATGAGATCCTCTGGTCTCAAAAAAGCAAGAGAAGGGCTCCCACCACAGATGTTTCATGCACTTTGTCATGCAGTTTGTTTTCAGTCTTGGGACCTGAACGCTCACTTAGTCAAGGAGTAAGCAGGATTGGCCACCATGTGGAGCAAAGGGTTGGAACCCCTAAGGATTGAAAGGACCAAAACCTCTGGGTTTTTGGTTTTGTAGCTTTAGGTGAGAAAAAGGGCTCTTTTCTCCTGTGGCTCGAGAGAAAATCCTGTCCAGTTCTGGACCAAAGGGAAGTAGACCAAAGACAGTGGTCTGGAATAATAAAGCTTCCAGTGTCTTCTTGATCTAAGGTTTAGGATCTAAGACAGAGTGTGTGGTGTATAGCCATTACCACCAAGGCAGAGATACTGGGCAAGACCAATGCCAAAGACTGCCTGAATCACCTAAATACTCTGACGTTTCCCTTACATGGTGCACTAAATGCAACAAAAATCTGATCCAAATTCAGAACCCTCACTTATCTGCAGAGCCCGATTTTCTACTGCTTTATTTATCCAAGTAGCTGTTAGAATGGATCTGAGCGCCACGTTTGCAACAGAGACTTCAAAATTCCATCATATTATGTATCAGCCCAGCTCTTCACCAAAGCAGTTTAATGAATAGTAGTGGATTGAGCAAGATGGATATTTACCCACATTTTCTTATGAAAGCAGGTAACTGAACCAAAAGTTCCAAAGAACCTTAAACCTCCTATCCGGTGTCTGCCAGAGCTCATCCAAGACTTCTGTCAAATGTGGGGAGGATGGAAAGCAAACAGTGTGCCTCTTTCCTTTTGAAAATGAAATATCCACAATCTCATGTTCCTCCAGATCATGATTATTAAAGGCCTGTCAAACTGCTAACACCACCTCCTCAACACCACATCTGCTAACGGAATCATCCTCCCATCCAGCCAGGTCCTCCATCACTTGGCACCTCACCTTCCTTCTGAGAGTATGGTTCGATTTCAGAATCCCTTAGGATTCTGAAACCTGGTGGATTCCTGATGCTACAAGGTCTCAAACAACCTCAAAAGCAAAGAAAATGCTTACCACGCTCTATGACTATTATTAGGGTAGCTAAGGAGTTGGAAACACTATATTCTTAGACATTGATAGAATATATTGTTCTAAATCAGTATAAATTTTCCCAGCCTCCTATATAGGATATCTGGCTCTCCTTATAAAAATTATTTTCTTTGTCTTCTAATGCTACTTCTGTTTTGAGGAGCCAATTTTTGGCATAAACATTACAAGGCTAAGGTTTCCCTTATACACCCGATTGATCTTGCTGTTTCCTATACTCTATAGCACTAACAGTGCATCTAGTTCTATTATATGAACTAAATTGCTTGCTATATGAACGTTCCAAATCTACAGTTTCCCTTATACATCTGTTAGGTATTCACTACACTCTATAGAGCTTACAATAGGACTACCGCTACAAGAAGTTGGTCATATTGGTATAATTATTTAAGAGAAGTATAAGCAGACATCCAGAGTCGCTGGGCTTTATCAAGGAATAAACATCATGGCGGAGCAGAGATCACAGACTGCACATGCTTACTGTGTGCTTGTTCATACTCTCTGTGGGTTAGGATTAGGGGTGTGGTTCGGTATCTTAATGTGGCAACTCCAATGCCACGATCTCCCAAACAAATGGTCGCAATCTTGGGTGGATCAAGCTCGACTGTTTGGCCACCACTCACCTAGGGAAATGCTAGGAGTGTTGGTTTCAATTACCTCCATAGAACAAGTTACATGTGTTGTCAGCACCTCAATCTATGAAGCTTGAGACTTTTCCCAGTCTGGCTCTGCCAGTGAGCTTATCTTGTGCAGCCGCCACCTGACCACTGCCCCCGACCACAGGAGATCCTGCGTTGTTATCCTATGCGAGCCCCGATGGACCGTAGTCAGCCACATCTCAGCAGGTACAGAAGACAGTGGTGACTATTACCTGCACTGCCACAGCTCTTGAAGTGCAGTCTGATCACTGGTCACTGTTTTTCTACAGCTGCCCAGGGAACGGTTATTGAGGAGGAGGCAGCAGTGAAGCAGCACGTTTACATGCTTTCTATAGGGTGGTGTACTATTAGAGAACACTGCTACTGCGTACAACAGTCAAAAGAAAATAATAATTTTTTTCCCTGCTGCCCAAGCAGCTCAAAAAAAGGTTGCACTAATCTATGAAATACAACTAACTAAAAAAACTCTGATGAACTACTGATGAAAGGGTATAGTAGGAGAGTATATTTGAATTGATAGTTTCATAGTTAGGAATTAGTGCCTACTCCGGCACAAGCACCCTCTATACCACAAGGTTTGAATGAATGAATGTAAGGTAAACAGATTAGGGCAACAAATAACATAGAAAATCGATTTTGTGCAAATAAGATACATCGCAAGACACCCACCCAGAACACAAGAATACATATCAGAAGAAAAACAGTGACCCCCTTCCCCCGCAAAACCTATGACAATATACAGTATACTGGCTTTCTTTTGAAAAAATAAATACCAAATAAATACCTTCAATTTTATCTTTAAGTATATGTTCATGGAAATCAGATGCTAAGGCAGCTAATTTACTCAACCCCAACAATGTTTTTTTCTTGCAAAAGTACCGGGTCTCCATGTCTGCCAAGGTGTGTAATGTTCTGTGTGCCTGCAGTAAAGAGAGAAGAACAAGAGTCAGGGCACGGTGGCAAAATCACAAAAAAAAAAGATAAGTACTTTTTTTTTATTTTAAAAGTAAAATTAAAACTATAGTCAAATGTATATTTAGCTCCTCTACATTAAAAGTGAATACTGCTGCAGTATTGGCAGTAGATGACTGTATTATGTTTTTCAGTTTAAGCAATTACATTAATATATTGCTAATGCAACCAACATTACAAATTATAGTTTACCCTGGGAGAACATTTTTGGCAAAAAAGCGTAACCTGGAAGTGCAGGTGTACAATACTATTGGCAGAGGAATGTACAGACTCCTATTAGAAGGCTTTTGGCAACATGTTCTGTAGTAGTCGTGCTTAAATTCCAGTATCAACTTGTGACTTTGTACAAGCCACTTGGGTCTGCAGAAGATAGTAAGTTTTCACTGATGCACTATGGAAGATTTGGAGGGGGAGGAATTTTTTTACGAGTGGAAGGTAAGTGAAAACTACAGCCACTTTTGCTATACCTTTCAGGCAGCCGCTATGTACATAGGATTTTTGTGCTAAAGGTTACAAATGACACTGACAATCCGATCCAGTCAGTGCAGAAGGTTATGGGGTTGGCTTATGAATTTATTTCACAAATAAATGTTGCAATTAAACGGGAACAGTTAAAGAAAAACTCCACCTAAGGTTTAAATGTCGAAACAGAACCACTATCCAAACTGTAACTGTTTACCTCTCTCCTGCCATCTCTGGTGCAAAATATGTAGAAATCAAAATACACATTAGGCCTCAATTTAGCTGCCTACTCTAAATAAGACCTTTAGAGTGTATTTTGCACATTTACCCCATAATATAAGAACCCTTTGGGACACAGCCAAAGAATTATCTGGAGTCTGCTATACACTTTTAAAGTTAGGAGCTTTGTCCAGTATTATGATGGAGTAGTAGGATCTATACCAGGCCTGGTCAACTTGTGGCTCTCAAAGTGTAATAAAATTATAAACCCCAGCATGATTTGCCAGTAGGTAGCCAGTCGGCATCCTGCAAGGTATGCTGGGAATTCTAGTTTCACAACCCCTGGAGAGCCACAGGTTGGCCAGGCTTGATCTATACAGTTTGTAAAGCTGTATAATCTCAGGAGAGTTTGGACAGGACATTTTTGGGGGTTCTAGGGACGGCAACCCATGTATCAACATCAAGGGAGGCTATGTCTTATACCACTGAGTGCGTGATTTTTCAAAAACAGCATGCACTCTTTATAAAAGCAGGGTATTATAAAAATTAGATATGAATCTCTTTTTGTTTTTTTTTTGAATCATCTAATAATGGTGGGAAATAAGATAACATTATGAAGAGGGAACTGGCTCACTAAGCGCCAGGTAAAGTATGAACTCAGGACGCCGATTAACGTTTCCATACCTGCTGCATAGTATTAATCACTGCAGTAATGAAAATTTTACTTTTATTTATTAATAAGATGGAATCAGTTTTTTTCTGTTTCTCAGTTTGTGCTGTTTTTCATATTATTTACTTATCTTTTAAGCCTATGTTTTCCCCAAACCTAGTGCAGTGGACTATGTCCTGCAAAAAAGTCAGCTCTTTAATACCCCTTTCAAAACCGAGGCATGGACCCTAGGTATTGAGCTGGGGTGAATGGGTCAACGGCCAGGGTTATTCCCTCGTTGGAGCCAGATATGCTGCGTTATGAAAGGTGTTCACGGATTATTCTACCCGGATTCTGTTAAAAGAAGCTCATTGGCTGATCGAAATTGCTCTCTGATGATGTAAAGTCAAGGATGTTGAACTGGTAGTATGCCGAAGTGAGAACTTCTGGCTGTCGGTAGGGAAAAACAGATTACTGGTATAGTGAAAGATGCAACTATTTGTGGGAGCATTGCAAAGATACTGACAGACAGGGGTAACAAGCCCTCACAGCAGCAAGTTGTCAACAAACTCAAGTTCCCCAGGAAAGAAATACAAAGTGCATGATCACAACAAAAAGAAAAGTGGCAATGGCTGTATGGAGTGGCTATATTATGATTTGTATAACGTTGTATTTGGCAACTCAGCCCTATCCAACACCATTTGCCTTTCATCTTCAAGCTGTGCTAACAGTAATGCAACCCCTGAAAACAACCGCGCTGGCTAGCCAGTTGTCACATATGGTGGCTGAAGAGACGGCACACAATAGCACACATGATTCATCTATTAACGAAGACCTAGGTAGTAGTATAGAAGAAGCAGTGAACCAGACTCATACACAGCCTTTGTGTTCAAACAGTAAGTTAACTCCCTTTGGGGCCTATGTAGTAATACTTGCTTCACTGCTGCGCCTATTTGTGATACATTCTGCAATGGAAATTTTCAATCATAATGAAAATGTCCACATTATATAGTAAGTGTTACTTATCAGCGTTAGCAGTTATCCTGCAAGTTATGTCGACCGCATTTTGGAATGCTGGAATTTGACTCTGCGCATGCCTCCCTAGCCTTACTTTAAATTTTTATGTATTATAACTTTTCATTTCATTTTTTATAGTCCACACTGTTCTACCAAGGAAAAAAAAAAAAAGAACACAAAGATGCAACAAGCCAGTAAAGCAATATCTACCATATTGGTGGAGCAACTGAGGGAGATTCGGCTATGCAGGCGCAAGAAGATGCCTGTCTGCAGAGGTACTTGGAGCATGAACGGGAACAAAGCAGCAATTTTATTACTCAATTAATGATCATGCATGAGTATCAGCAGAGAAAAGAGAGAGTCAGATGCCTTTCCTAGATCATTTGATTACTGGAGTGCAAAGCCCCACACAACATCCAAACCCTTCCCAACACTATTCTGCACGAAATTATTCCAATTATGGTGGAGGTCCAAGTTATTTTAAACCAAGCACAATGGACACTGCCAATCCTCCAAAAATGTTTTGTTTTTGAAAAATGTTTCTTTATTTGAAACACAAGTTACACAGATTTCTGTCTATGCAACCATATCTTCAATTGAGAACATTACTGTTACTGTTTTTCAAGTAACATTTGTTAATTTAAATAGTTGATACTAATGTGAAGTGCATATTGAAACAAAAAGCTAATTCTAAACAATGTATCTTTAATACAATCATTCCTAATGCCGTCTACATGTGTAGCATTTCTGTTACGTTGCCAGCATTGATGCTCCGGATGAGTTCAGCACTGTTAGGTCACTCTCCCTCAGATGACTGTATCTACCTGACGGTCAGGCGCTTCAGACCCCTCTATATTGCACTTGAAACTGTTCTTTTTGTATTTCACATATATTATGCAAAATACAACAAGCAGCAACTACATCTGGCATTAGGTTGTCATTTCTTTTTAACAATGTCATCCTCCTTTTAGTCATCCAAATGCATTTTCAACCACCATCCTGGCAGAGGTAAGGGTATGGGTGAAGAGAATCTGGTCAGGTGAAAGTTGATGATGCTGGGTGTATCCCTTCATTAACCATCGCCTCAATGGATACGCAGTGTTGCCAATAATACGGACTGGGAACTCCATTTCCTGAATAATCTTGGATTTCTGAAAAACAATAAAGCAGTTTTAATAAAACAGCAGAGCAGGTACAAATATGGGAATGTGTTTGTCCAAAATATGCAATGGAAAACACTGCATTATCTATGTGCACAATTATTAAGTGTAGCATCTGAAGAAATTCCTTGCAAGCACAGGGAGAATATACAAACTCAACACAGTTGCTTTTGACTTGTAAATAGAACCCAAGACCTTAGTGCTGTAAAGACAGTAATGCTAACCATGACACCATCCTTGCTGTTAAATTCTAAAATTGGTAGGACTAAAAAATACTAAATCAAATAATACCGCTGAAAATTTCACAACCAGCACAGTAGGTTAAATATAATTTAAATCATCCAATACTTTCAATTTCAGACCTTTTTAAACAAATAAATTCTTGCCTCTCTGGGGAAAAAGCCAGCCATCGTGTTGCTCTTCTGCAATTTGGTAGAGGTCAGAATCGGAAAGAACTGTGGCATCATGTGCACTACCAGGTGAGCCAGTGTAAACATCTGTGAAACTGAAAAGAATACTTTTAGTTAGTATACATATATAACAGTAGAGGAAAAATATTTCATAGCAGCTATTTTTTAAACAAAACATTAAGAACATATTATGCTTACCAGATATTGTGGTCAAGTACAGCCTGTAGAATAATTGAATGCCAGCCTTTTCAGTTGTAGTAGTCTGCGCTGGGTTGTCTCTTGGAGCAATAACTGGGATGCGTGTCCCATCTATGGCTCTAGCACACTGCGGATATTCACGTTTTTTGAAACATTTAAAAGTGTCATCTAGGAACTGTTCGTATAACATGAAGATGAAACGGTGGTACAGGGTTTTCACCAATGCTGCAGTCACTAGAGTGCAGACAGTTGATATCACTACTCCGAACAAACACGAAATTGTGCAGTATTCCCCCAGGGTTGCATACCACAACAAGACAATGGCTAGTCTTCTACTTGGTTCAATGGGTTTTCGGTAGTTTGTCATTTGTATTAGAGCTGGGCTGATGAGTTCTCGCAAATAGTCAAATGTTGCACACGAGAAAGTGTGCCATACTCGGCTTGTTATCAAAACCTTCGACAGTAGATGAGAGTTTGTCCTTGACGTCATTCTCTGACCCATATTCTTCTGTTTGTCCCAGTGCTGAATTTGAGTATGGTCCAAATTGTAGACAACATAAAGGCTCTCCTCATGTGTAAGTATTGGCATCAAGGTTTATTCTTCTCTGCCAAAAATTCCGTCCTTCTCCTGCGGGAAATAACACCAGGCCAGATTGCAGACTGTAACCAGCTGCATTAAGCTTTCATTTGCATCCAGAAACAGAATAAACCCACAATAATAAAGGAACTCCATACAGCGCAGTAGCTGCTTATATCTCTCATCCCATGATTAAAGAAATGTAGTCACTGTCCACTTTTTATGACTCTATATGAGCCTCTGCTCGTCATCTATATGAGTCTCTGCTGTCCCCTTTTAATGATTCGACTTGATAATGCAGGGCAGACACGGGTCCAGTGTGAAAGGTGACGACCTGGGATATACCCGGGACCAAAGTGAGTGTGAAGAGATGCAATTATCCCTTGTCTAAACCCGGAATTTTGGTGAGAAAGGGGTAGAAGTGATTTAGACAAGGATTATTTACCAACTCAACCTAATGTTGATTTTAGAACAGATAGATATAAGTATTTGAGTATCTATAATTTGTAATGTTTGTTGCATTAGCAATATATTAATGTAATTGCTTAAACTGAAAAACTTAATACGATCATCTACCGCCCATATTGCAGCAGTATTCACTTTTAATGTAAAGAAATGGAGGATATTGTTCAGACATTCTTTAGATCTCACTGGTGAGCTATGAAGGCTGTGCCAGATCTTCTGCTTTAAAATATTTCTTGATGCATGGCTAAACCAAGGGCTACAGCTAGCAGCCTGCTAGCTGTAGCCATCACCCTACAGCTAGCAGTAGGGTGATGGGGTGGGTCTGCATTGAGGCTAATCCTCAATGCAGACCCACCCCATCACCCTACTGCTAGCTGTTGAAAGAACTACAAACCATTTCAGAACATGCAATTAATTGGTTGATCCGTTGTGGCTGGAGAGTGACTTCACCATTACAGTCTACAGGACATCTCTACAGATAAGCCTCAAAGTTTTGGCTTCTGGTACGCATATCTCTGCACTAGTGTGACCTGTGTGTCCCTACCTAGCACACTGTTGAATGGGATTAATCTGAGTGATATGTGGCTGTGTGTGATTCCTCACCATATATGTTACACTTTTATCTACAGTAGTTATTGTGGGTATTTATATGGTGACATTTTTGGCTCACTCCACTCTGGTGATTAGGTTCCTTTTCTGGATTCATGTTTGGCTCCAATACAATACTACACTATTGTGCGCCTCCTCCTCCATTTTTTCTAGATTCCTTCCTGCCACACCGCTTGGCCTAGAGGACTGGCAGCCGCCCGCACAGGGGAAGTGTGATATAAGAATATAAGAAGGAACCAGTTCAAGATATTGGACTACCTATTATTGTTGTACTGGCAATGTGTCATAGCACCATTTGTATCTTTTCTGTATATATATATATATATATATATATATATATATATATATATCTATACATGCACACACACACTTACATGGTAAAAAAGAAACTCCCCAAAAAAACAGAAGAATTTTTGTGGTAACCTTTAACCAGCAGGTATTTCACATTTGTCATTTTACAGACAGAAAATACACAGAATGTTAAAACAGCAAAATACATTTTTCCTAGTCCATTGGAGGACACCGGGGTATAGTGGTAGTGAGGTAGGCGTGTGGCACTTTAAGAAAGCTATTCGATAGTTCTAACTCCTCCCCTCTGTACCTCGCTTTCCTGCTAGGCTCCAGTTTATGTTTAACCAAGCCCCACAGTAAAGGGGATTATATAGAGAAAGAACAGAGTCTCTCTAAACATTAACTTCACTTGAACAAAAAAACAACAACATGTCAAACAAAAAGAGAAACCAGTGTCAAGGGTAGACGCCTTGTGTCCCCCAATGGACTAGGAAACATAGATTTTATGCAAGTACAAAAATCCTAATTTTTCCCACATCCTACTGTGGGACACCACAGCTGCAGTTATGGGTGGGAACGCTCAGAACAAACCGCACGGTGCATCTTTCTCCCAAAACGTGCATCGCCAGATGCAAACACATTGAACCTGTAAAACCGAGCAAACGTGTGAACGGAAGACCAAGTGGCTGTCCGGCACTGCTGCTCTGTCGAGGCACCATGCCGTGCTGTACAAGAAGCACTCACCGACCTCGTGGAATGAGCTCGAAGAGGATCGAGAACAAGCTGTCCAGCCCCATTATAGGCCTGACGGATTAGAGCTGTAATCAATCGAGCAATAGACACTGTAGAGGCAGGCCATACTCTCTTCTGCACATCATAGAGGACCAAAAAATCCTCAGTTTTGGGGAAATCTTGGGTCCTACACACATGTAAGCAATGCACAGACCCACATCTAAAAAAAAAAAGAGAAACCTTGTCCTCCGAAGACCTAGAGTTTGTAAGAGCAGGAATGACAATGTCCTGATTTATGTGGAATCAAAACATTACCTTAGGGAGGAATGTAGGCTTAGGCCGAAGAACTGCCCTATCCTCATGGAAAAAAAGAAGAGAAGAGGAGGCTTGCAAGACAAAGCTGCAAGCTCAGAAAATCTTCTAGTGGATGAGATGGTGAAGAGGAAAACAGTTTTCCCAAGTCAAAAACTTTTTTTCAACCGTGTCCAAGGGCTCAAACGGAAGATGCTGTAAACCATTCAACACTATCATCACCATTTATTTATATGGTGTCACCAATTCCGCAGCGCTGTACAGAGAACTCATTCACATCAGTCCCTGCCCCATTGCGGCTTACAGTCTAAATTCCCTAACATACACACACACACACACACAGGTCAATTTTGTTAGCAGTCAATTAACCTACCAGAATGCTTTTTGGAGTGTGAGAGGAAACCGGATCACCCGGAGGAAGCCCACACAAACACGGCGAGAACTTACAAACTCCTCACAGATAAGGCCATGGTCGGCAATTGAACTCATGACCCCAGTGCTGTGCACACCAGGTTCAAATCCCAAGGCGCAACAGGAGGAACATATGGATGTTGTACATGAAGTACCCCCTGAATGAAAGCCTGAACATCAGACATCACATCATCAGCCGCTGTTAAAAGTCAGATGTTATAAACTGTGATGATAAAACGGTCCCTGAATTAACAGGTCTTGTAACGGCAGACACCACGACTGAACTCCCGTCATGGAGAGAAAGTCTGTGTACTAAGTACTCTGAGGCCAACCTGGGGCCATCAGGATGACCAGAACTACCTATCTATTCACCTTTTTTATTATCCTTGGAGGCATGGCCACAGGTGGGAATAAATAAATTAGGCATAACCACTATTGATATGGTGACTACTGAGAGAGCCAATGGATCCCTCGCCAGGGTGCTGAAGAGCTGAACTTTGTGGTTCAACAGACATGCCATCATGTCGACATCTGGTTGACCCCACCTATCTATCACCTGGCAAAACACCTGCGGATGGAGTGACCATTTGCCGGGATTCAGAGTCTGCTTGCTGAGAAAATTGGCTTACCAAATTTCTATGCTTGGAATAAAGATGGCAATGACCGCCTGAATGTGGACTTCGGCCCACCAAAAGAGGAACTGTTTGTGTTGCCCTGGTGATTGAGGTATGCCACCGCCGTGGCATTGTCTGACTGAATCCTCACCGCAGTTCCCTGTAGCAAATGCAGCTGATAAGAGCGCGGACCACCGCATGCAGTTCCAATACATTGATTGAATGTATATTCTTTCAAGGTCCGAAGACTCAGAAACCAAGCGTGAAGACAGACGGTCCCCCAACTCTGGATATTGCTCACAAGGGATGTTAGTCTTCAATCTCAGATTGAGAATGGGCGACCCCTGCTAATGGCTGATTGTTTGCAACCACCACAGGAGTGACTGACGCACACAATGAGAGAGACTGAACACCTGGCTGGACAGATTCAGATGGGATTTGTTCCATTTCAACAGGAGTTTCAACTGGAACTCCCATGTATTAAATTGAGCAAAGTGGACCGCCTCAAAAGTCGATACCATCTTGCCCAGCACCCAAATGTACAGAGGTCTGTTTGACAGCCAGAGATTTTACCATCTTCTGCAGGGCCAGTATCTTGTCCAGAGGCAAGAACTCCCGCTGTTGTTGGGTATCGAAAGGGAGTCCCAGAAAGTAATTCACTGGGTCAGAGTCAACTTGGAATTCTTCAAGTTCAGAATCCAACCGTGGGACTCCAGAGTCTAAGTTACTACATGAATATGAGACAGGAGTATCACTGGAGACTCTGTCTTCAGAAGATCGTCCAGGTAAGGGATGATCATAATCCCCTTGGACCACAACATCGCAGCCATGACCAGACACAAAGGAAGTTTCCGAAATTGGTAGTCATCTGACAGAATTCTTCAAGATGGGAACATGCAAATAGGCATCTTTGGTGTCCAAGGTCACCATGAACTCCCCCCCAGTTCCATACTGTGAATCACCAACCGCAAGGACTCCATCTTGAACCTGGGCACTCTGACCTGGGTGATCAAAGATTTCAGATTCAGAATTGGTCTGAAGGAACGGTTTAGTTTTGGAACCAGAAAAGGTTGTAATAAAACCACAAACTTTTTAGAGACACCGAAACTGGAATAACTACACCGGAAGAAATCAGGGAGCTGATGGTCTTTCAGAGGGCCAGACGCTTTCACGGACAAACAGGAAGCCCTTTGGAAAAGAAGCACCTGGAGGTAAATGTATCAAAGTCCGTTTTTTTCATCTCGCGGGAGATTGGCGTCTTTGAAGCTAAAATTTAAAGTGGCGATGGCTTGTAAAGGCAAACTTGCCTTTACAAGCCATCGCCACTTTAAATTTTAGCTGATACATTTACCCCCAGGTATGATAACCAGGGAGATTAATCATGTACCCCCAAGTCCATGACTCCTCGAACCCAGGCATCTGTGGCAGAACGAAACCACTAATCCCTGAACAGGGAAAGACATGGTCCCACCACAGCTGGCTGTAGAGGGGCAGAATGCCCGTCACCCCGACTGCATGTCTGCTGACTTAGGCGCCAGAGAGCAAGATGACCAGGCCCGAAACCCATGCTGCAGACCTCTCCTAGGTGCAGACGAGCAACCTCTAAGGACTGCCCTGAGGAATACTGACCCAGAGACAGACCTGAAGTTCGAAAGGAATGGAACCTGGATAGTTTAGGCTTAGGAGCATTAACTGGAAGAAAAGTACTTTTTCTTCCTGTTGCCTGACTGATAATGGTGTCAAGCTGAGGGCCAAACAAAACAAACCCAGAAAAAGGGAGTGTTTCCAGACCTTTTTAGACTCATCGCCCTCTGAATCTGTTCCACCAAAGGTAGCGGCTCAGAAGATAGGTGCCCGGCCAACAAACCCTCAGACAGCTTCTCTGACCTGCATTTAACTGCCTTGTTGACCCACGCAGATGCCAAAGTGGACCACAAGAATGCCCCCGTTGCCACAAAAAAGGACTTAAGGATGCCCACAAACTTACGATCTGCACCATCCTTACGAGTGGTGGTATTGGGAAGAGGGAGGGTAGTCACCTTAGCCACCTTTGACACTGGAGCATCTACACATAGTGGCGCCTCAAGAACTTCAGTGGGAAAAGAATAACAAGACTGCAGCTGACAGGACACTTAGAACTAGGACAATCTGGTGAAGACCAAGGCTCACCCACCAAATCTTCTCATTGGGAAGAAAAGAGAGATGGCTCTGTAGTCTCGAAGACATCTGCAATAGAAATCTCTAGCAACTGGCGCACAACCCGAATCAAATCTTCTACCCCCTGACAGACAGAAGGAACCTGTTCCACAACGGAAGATGCGCCTCGTCAGAATAAACTGCTAATTCGCCCTCCTCCTGGGAGTGAGTCAGAATCTGACTCACATCTCTGCAGGGGTGTCCCCACCTGCTTGTGAGAGGAGGATGGTGTATTGGAGTGCAACATCCTCTCCAAGGAGGAAAAAAATCAATCCCTGTACTGGAGGTTGCAAGACCACGGACCCAGGGTGGCTCCACAGAATCAGCAACCACAGGACCAACCAGGCCCTGTCTTAGCGAACCAAAATCAGAACTTACCCTTCTCACAACAGAAGCAGGTGGATGTGGGGTACCAATGCCCACGGACTGAGATCGCACCAATTGGGCAAGCTCAGCTACCGTATTGGACAGTGACTGAGCCCAGGTGGGTTCTGCAGAGTCAGAATCAGAACCCCTTGGAGCATACAGCAAGGGATCCCCTAACCGGCAGACTGCGTCCACACCCGACTGTCATGACAGCAACTTGGAATTACAAATGGAACAAATGAACTTCATGATAGAAGTCACTCTAGCCTTAACTCTCAAGGGTCTCCCCCTATCTGACATGTTACACACAGATGGGACAAAAAACACAAAAAAAACACAGTGAATAAACCAAGCAGCACACAATCAACACAGAAAATGAACCTGCTATACAGTCAAAGATCCCCAACAGCCTATGAAACTAAATTTCAGAGTGTCTGACAGCTACTTCACCTAGACAGACCGGCCTATTTAAAAATCATTTAAAATAAAACAAAGCTGAAAGCAGCCCAAACTTCCTACATGCTGGGCACTTACTAAACCGGCGGTTCCCAAACTGTGCGCCGCGGGGTGCCGTGGCGCTGTCACTGGTGTGCCGCGGGCCAGACATAAAAAAAAAAAAAAAGAAGAACACAGAAACTTACCAATCCGTCGGGCGCCGGGACCCAGCAGCCTCCTCTCTCCCGCAGTTTGTAACAAACTGCGGGAGAGAGGAGGCTGCTGGGTCCCGGCGCCCGACGGATTGGTAAGTTTCTGTGTTTTTTGTTTATGGCTGGCGCGGGGCAGAGGAGGGGACAGAGGCCAGTGGAGGGGTACACAGCGTGAGAGGGCCAGTGGAGGGGGACACAGCGTGAGAGGGCCAGTGGAGGGGGACACAGCGTGAGAGGGCCAGTGGAGGGGGACACAGCGCGAGAGGGCCAGTGGAGGGGGACACAGCGCGAGAGGGCCAGTGGAGGGGACAGCGTGTGAGAGGGCAGAGGAGGGGGACATTGTGAGAGAGGGCAGAGGAGGGGGACATTGTGAGAGAGGGCAGAGGAGGGGGGGACAGCGTGACAGAGGATGGGGGACTGCGTGACAGAGGGCAGTGTGTCTGGATGCAGAGGGGGCAGAGTGTCTGGATGCCGAGGGGGCATTTTTGCATACAACTAAATAAGTATTTCTGTCCTGACCTAAATACTTATTACAATTTTTTGACCCAACTACTTCTAAAACAGGACTGCTCAGTAATTATTTTGGAGGGGTGCCTTGAAAAAATTTGGAGACTCTAAGGGTGCCGTGAACTGCAAAAGTTTGGGAACCACTGTACTAAACTAAACTGAAGCCTAGCAGGAAGGGGAGGTTTAGAGTAGAGGAGTTAAGGCTATCTAACAGCTTTCTTAAAGTGCCACATGTCTACCTCACTACCACTATACCCCAATGTCCCTCAATAGGATGTGGAAAAATATATGTATTTCTACCCATGACATGCTATTTTTTCCCCATGCAGCTGTCCAAGTATAAGATCTGAGGTAGGTGCTAGCAGTGGCATGTAATTTCCTGGCTAAGCCTACAAAATCAAGCACTAGACTATTTAAAGGAACTATATATTGGGGTGTACCGTTTATTGGGTGGTAAGAACATGAGTGAGCATTTAGTAATAACTCTGTAGAATAATGATGGCGTGGCCATATAAGGCAGGTATGGGTGACTGAAATCAGGAATGACTAGTTACTTGTGGTGGTGCTGCCATTAACTCCTACTCCCAGAATGAAGTGTTTGACTGGCCTTTTTTCCCCACTTAAAACAACATACTTCTGTGAATAAATCAATATGAAGTGTTTCTCTTAGAAAGATTCCCATGTGTTCGAGGTACTGTGGTAAAAGATTGTTCCTAATAATTTATAGCAGTAATGCATTGAAACCGCTTAAAGAACTGCATTCTATCCAGGATTTTTTTTCAACACACAACCCCACGCTTTTCATGAAGGCATCTCTCATGTGAAAGTGATCCATGGAACGGTCTTCAAATACATGTTGACAGGCTCTGGCACCCTAGGTTCAGACTTGAGTCTTCAACTATCACTGTATAGAATTAAACTGTAACAAGAATCCAACACTTGCACCTTTAAGCTTTGTTCCTAGAAGGAGCACAAGGAATAATATAAATTTATTTGTGTGACCAGAACCTGGGTCTTTTGAGAACCTTGTAACACCAGCCTGATATAGTTTATAACACCACCCCTCATGATCATCATCATAAGGCACCAAACAAGGGCTTTGTGTATCTATACATGCCGTGAGAAACCCAATGAAGTAGGGAGGTCAGCCCCACTCTTGACAGGTACACTAAAATCACTTGGTAGTATATCCTGGGTCCTTATGTCCTCTTTTTGGGATATATATTGTAAGGCTGCACAGGCAGTGACTCCAGTGATCAGACACATAGGTTCTACATACAGTTTATGTGCAATGCTGATAACTCCAGTTGTCAATATGAAGGAAACAACATTCATTGCTGGCCCTCTTATATAAATTCAAGATTGACTTTGAAAGCAAATGGCCTTCTATCAACTTTAAAAGCCATCCAATGCTTAACATAAAGGCCAGCTCCCTTAGAAGGAAATAAGATGATAACTCTCACTGTCATACCTGTAAGTTTATGTAAAGACATGCACTAACAAGATATTGAAGGAATGAACTACCATGTCACAAGATATAAAATAAAAACATGGCGTTAAACAGGTACAACTATAATAGAAGGTCTATTCTAAGACTAGAAGGGAAAATATGAATTGAACAGATACACCTGCCTCTGTTAGTCTTGCAAAGAGCATTTGATTTCAAGTGTGTCTTTGCAGCTGAACAGTATTTATAAAATGTTTTACCAGAAGCACATTGAGAGTCTCCTCTCATTTTCAAATATGTCCTGAAATATCTAATATAAATGTAAAGAAACAGCCTATTTATGTTGTATTCATAAGGTTTTAATAGGGAGAAAATGCAAAGATTTGTCTACCAGTACCATTTAAAAGTCACACTGATTTAAAATCTTCCAATTGGGAGTTGGCTATTTCTAGGCATGCATCTCATCCTTCACTCCTCTTGCACTTTGAGAGGACTACGGAACCAGGTTTGCAGAAGACCCAAGTAATATTAAGAAAAATGTGGACGACGTTAAAATACTTTAAGATACAGGAATAGCCTGGGTAATATTGAGGTGTACAGTTATAACTGACTGGGGAAACCAATTGGTAGGATAATTCAATGCAAAAAAAAAAAAAAAAAGTACAGAAGTATTCTAAAATTATGCATCATGCCCTCCCCCCACCATCCTCTGCAACACACACATACAACTACCTTTTCAAAGTCTTGGCTGTTGATTTCATGTAACCAGCTAAGATGTTCATGAGCTTGCAAGAAGGAAGCCAACTGTCCATGCTGGGAAACTGGTTGAGACAACAGCTTTCCACGTTTTCCCTTTTCCAAATACCAGCGAAACAAGAAATCTGAAAAATTCTGATTTTTAAAAAGGAAACACATTAAAACAGAAATAAAAATAAGCTCAGAACATTCTAACATATTTAAAATCTATAGTTTCCTAGTATTCCAGCAAATACACATTTAGTACTAATGAAATTATTTGAAATTTAAAAGGCAAAACCAGTGGACCGCAGAAGGGTAAAAAAGATTCATGCTCTTCTGATTTATGCAGATTGACTAGGTGCAAAATAAAAATTTTTGATTAGGTCCTTTGATTGATTTGTAGCTGCCTAAGTTTTCCTGCATGAAAGGAGGATTTTTATACTTGCGATAAATAATTCTCTCTGAGTCATTCTCCATCCCCCCCCCCTCCCCTCTGCAAGCACCTGCATCCTCAGAGTATTTATATAGCCCCAAGGGTAACAACTAAGAAAAGAGCAGAAGGGAGGGAATGCAGTGTCCCCCAGATGAACTCAAGAAAAAAAGATTTATCGTAAGTTTATAAATCTTCCTCTCTTTCATCCTATCTGGGGAACACTGCTAGCATGGGGACGTTCTAAAGCAGCCTCCTAATGGAGGGGACCGTTATGAGCCTGGCACGCAAAACACTGTGTCCAAAACTGACGCCCGAGGACACAAAAACATTAAACATTTAAAAAAGTTATGGACAGAGGATCGGGCGGCTGCTCCGCAAAGCTGATCCGCTGAAACTCTATTTTGTGTAGCCCAAGAAGCACCCACTGAGCAGGTGGAATGGGCGACAAGATGGCTAGGCACAGGCCAATCTGTCGTGATATTGGCCTGCCTAATGGGAGGTTGTAAGCCCCATGGCGATGGTCTGCTTAGTAGCCTGCTGTCCCCTCTTATAAGCCTGCAACAGGACAAAGAGGAAATCTGTCTTGTGAATATCCGAAGTTCATATGACATATATGCAAAGTGCACGAACAACATCAAAGGATTCCTCGGATTATAAGGAATAATCTAATGCAACCTGGTATCCAAGATTAGATTCAGGAAGACCATCTGCTGACAGGGAGTCAGCTGGGATTTTGTAAGATATTTTATCCACCCATGTTGCTCCAGAACTCTAATGGTAAGAGAGAGAGTTTTTGCAGCAGAGGTGTCAATATACAAGCTTTTCCATCTGTGAAACCATCTAACCCTAGTTTCTAGCTAGCTCTAATCTTACTCTGTCACGTCGGTTTCCACTTGTTTGAATCAATCCTAATAAGCCGGCTGCGTTTGTCCTTCAGCGGATGTCTATGTTCCCGGCTGTACTGACCCGCATGTGTAACATAGACGTTCCTGTATGGTGTTCCAGTAGGGTCAAAAAGTGTTGTATCGTTCTCTCTAACGCGTTTCATCCATAGGAATTTTTCAAAGAGTACTCTGTATTAAAATCCGGGGCTTTTTATACCTGCTCCCATAATTTTTTTTAAAACTTATTGACAAATTTCATAAAAACATATAAAATAACGGTAATAACAAAATGATGTCCTCTCTTTATGCTGCGCCTTGTTCCTCCAATATCCGTTATGGCGTGCTTGTGTTATTATCAAGCAGCCTAACGATACAGCTGGTCTCTCTGGGATGCACTGGCTTCTATATATAAGCCCACAGAACCCTTTAGCTCATCTGTGTTAGTGTGCGGTCCAAGTCTCCCTCTCTCAATACCAGGGAACCTGGTACCGTCCTACAGATGGTGGCGCTCTCTGTTGACTGAAATAAAATATGATTATACTATAAGTGATGGATTTATTCTAAGGCCGTTTACAGAATTTCCAGGGGATGCCACTTTGTCATTTAAATTAAATTCTGTTAAACAAAAACAAGGACTGGGTGGCTGTTTTACCTTTTCCCCGCCTTTTAAACATGCTGCCCAACTTCATTACTTGTCGCACCTGTCTTTTTTCTTTAAGTGAAAATTCCCACTAACAAGTAAAATTTGGCAACTGCAATTTGCGCAGCAATTCAAGTAACTTGGGAGTAACCGACTCTGTGCAGGTGTCTAAAGCATAGCTGCTCTTTTTATTTTTCTTCAGTACCCTCTGAAATAAATTATATCATCAATGGTAACGGCAAGGTCAGAAAGACTTTATAACTAAATCACAGAACTTGAATTATTGATCAGCACAACAGTGTTAAATTACTTGCTGTAAATTACAGTGTTAAAGTTTACTGCACACTGATTTCCAAATACTGGGTTATTTTTTACATTCTATCGCCTTGGGAGTTAATCTTAATAGAGGCTGATTTATTAATAGTAAAATTAGCTGTTTAAATTTTTTCTTTTTAAATACAATAGACCCTCAATCAGCTCCATAAACTACAAGTGATACACACCTGATCTGCAAACTGAGTCATGTATCGTTGCAGTCTGTTCTGGTTGTCAGTACTTTCACATATTTGTACCAAGATATCAAAATCACAGAACTTCTCAGCAAGACTAGATGCCCATTGATGCTGTCCCAGAGTCACTACAGAATAAATAAATATATAACACAATACACTTTAAGTTAGATTATATATGGTGCAAACCAAATTCAAAAATAGATTAAGGAAACTAGAGAAAAAACTTAACAACCAGTAGCACATTGCACACTCACACACTGGCACCCAGAAGGATCAAAACCCAATATGCATCTGCACCTTTTGTACAATTATACATCTCCTTAAAGTAGGACTAGGACAACCAATTAACATATTTGTTTATCATATTGTGGGTTATTATTATATTAGACAGACATTCATAAAATGTACAGAACATTTTTAATAAATGTGTCTTATATTC
Source organism: Mixophyes fleayi (assembly GCF_038048845.1). Classification (NCBI taxonomy): domain Eukaryota; kingdom Metazoa; phylum Chordata; class Amphibia; order Anura; family Limnodynastidae; genus Mixophyes; species Mixophyes fleayi. Next base: position 237,700,498 of record NC_134404.1, on the reverse strand, counting down.
TGGGGTGCAATCTAGCCTGAAAAATGTGCTTTGCCTTGATTAAAATAAACATTTCACTCACAGAAAGGAGTTAAGAGTTCTGATCTCTTCTGTGCATACTCCGTTTCCAGATTAATGTATCGCTCTTGGTCAGTTGGTCGATCCACAGATTTCAACTGAGTGACGTAATCATCAAGAAAATAATTTAACAGTGCCACCAGCTGTTCAATTAGGTCCATACGGAGTCTGGAATCAGCCTGAGGGTAGACTTTCTTCAGAATTATATTGTGCTGACGTGTGATTACTGTGCGGATACCGGAGGGTCCACTGGAAGCTGTATATATAACAATAAGTAGTATGTTATTGGGAGGGGATTTTACATCTGTACCAATTCTTACATAAACCCTCATTAATAATAAAAAGGCCATGGTATTCAAGAAATTATTTACCCCCCCAGAATGTCTCTGAAATTACAAAAGAGTTGCAGACTGTTGGAGGAACATAAACTAGCACGGTCAATGTTGAAGTATATATAGAGAGCATCTGTTCCTGCATAACTAGTCCAGTAAAGGGTACAAGCAATCATTACACATACCAGTCCATGGAATATATTCTGGTTCTTTTTCTGTGTGTTCACTTTTATAGAGAGAACCTTTATTCTGTCGGTACTGAAATGCTGCATGCAACATATCCTAAAAATAAGAATGTTTAATTGATTATGCAATTTTTTAAAATTGTACTTTTTTGAAAGCCAACTCCTAAGAATTTAAACATGAATTTAAACATATGGCAACTATTACTAAAGCATGTAAACCCTACAAGTACAGATTAACATTTTATGAATATGTAGGTTGATTACATTGACTTGTCGGTATAAATTTCACACAAACTGTACACATGGTCTACCCATTCTAAGTCTGTACTGGTGCAGCTTTACTTACCTAATCCAACAGCAACCCCATATGTTATCCAGCCCAATTAAGTTTCCTTTAGAAGATATCTGAATGATATGATGGTAATTGCTAGTATTTTAAAGTGTCATGAGATAATAAAGCTCTCTTTTTTAAGATGCACTTGACAAGGGTCTGAACACTTTATTGCATTCAATCATCACGTTCTGCTCATATGATTGCACTCTTGCTCAGCAGGAGAGCAGTATGTCGATCTATGGAATGGAGTGGCCTGTACACTGTGATTATGTAGGTGAGGACAAAGCAGCACATGGCCAGGTGCATTATTAAGATGTGAGGGGTGGAATTGGGTTAAGCATAGACAGAGATTGATATGGAAGAAACAGGGTCTTCCATAGCAAATAGCAGTGTCACAAAGGAAGATTGCAGTGAATCTATGTGAAATAAAGCTCAAATATTTAACTAGTTCTTTACTTTGTGAGGGCCACTGGGCCTTGTAGCACACAGATCCCTACTCTACAATTTTAAGGACCACTAAATCTAACCTGCTGTAGAGAAGTAAGAGCGCATGTTGGATATAATTAGTTAAGGATTATACTATTAGAATTTATTTTTAAAGCATTGTCATATTCATTCCACAGCTGTCTACACTGAGGAATGACACATACAATATATACGTATACATATGCACCAGACCCTCTGAGGAACGGACATGGCGGCTAATGAGACAGCCAGAAGAACTTTTGCATGGGAACAAAAGAGGTGGACCTTTTAGTTCAACAGAGATGCCATTATGTCGACGTCCGGTTGACCCCATCTGATTACCAACTGGCGAAACACCTGTGTGGAGTGACCATTTGCTGGGATGCAGAGTCTGCCAGCTGAGAAAATCGGCTTCCCAATTTTCTACCCCTGGAATAAAGATGGCCATTACCATTGGAACATGAGCTTTGGCCCACTGAAAGATCCTGTGCGTCTCTCGAATGGGACTCTTGGTGCTGCCCTGGTGATTGAGGTATGCTGCGGCCATAGCATTGTCAGACTGAATCTTTACTCATCCCTGCAGCAAATGTTGTGCCCTGATCAGAGCATGTAACACGGACTGCAGTTCCAACACATTGATTGGAAGTTTAGATTCCTTCAGAGACCACAGATCCTGAAACAGAGAGTGAATAGATGACTCCCTACCCCTGAATGCCGTTGAGATCAAGGTTCAATCCTAGAATGAGAACGGACGACCCTTGCATAAATTTTGTTACTGCAGGTACCAAATGAGCGACTGATGCACACAAGGAGAGACAAAATTCCTGGTTCGACAGATTTAGCTAAAATTGGTTCCATTTCTATCTCGTTCCAACTGGAACTGAGCAAATGGGACTGCCTCTAAAGTCGTGTAAACGAGGTCAGCCTGGAAGCCAACAGGGATCTCACCATCTTCGGCAAGGCCAGAATATTTTCCGGAGCCAAGAACACCCATCCGGAGACAAAAAGAAAAAATCATCCAGCGGGCCGTGGTCAGACCAAAGGGAAGAGCTTGAAATTGGTAGTGCTCTTACTGAAATGCAATCCTGAGGGACTGATGACCCTCTCAGATGGGAATATGCTAATAGACATCCTTAATGTAGAGAATCACCATGAACTCCCCCTGTTCCATGCCGTGAATCACCGACCGCAAAGACTCCATCTTGAAACAGGGCACCCTGACATGGGTGTTCAAAGTTTTCAGATTCAGAATGGGTTTAAATGAGCAGTCAGGTGTTGGAACCAGAGAAATTTTGGAAAAAAATCCCAAACTTTTTGTGAATCCCGAACCAGAGTAACTACTTTGGAAGAAAATCAGGGAGTGATCCTTGCAGTGTCAGTTGCTTTCGAGGACATGCTGGAAAGCTTTGTGGTAAAGAAGCCCCTGGGAGGATGACCGAGCAGATCGCTTATGTAGCCCACAGTGCATAACTACCCGTACCCAGGCATCCGTGGTAAACTGAAACCACCGATCTTTGAATGAGAAGACAGGTTCCCACCAAGGGTGACCATGGAGGGGCAAAATGACCTTCGTACCGAATGCTTGTCTGCTAACTTGGCTACTGGACGCTGAGCAGACCAGGACTGACACCCATGCTGCAGACCACCCCGGGGGCGGACAACTGACCTGAGGAGTACTGTTCTCGAGACCTGCCTGAAGATCAAAAGGACCAGAATCTGGACATCCTGTTTTTGGGAGCATTGACAGGAAGAAAAGAGCTCTTTCCTCCCGTTGCTTATCTGATAATGGAGTCAAGCTGAGCCCTAAACAAAACCCCCAGAAAAAGGAATCGCCTCAATAGCCTTTTCAGACTCCACATCAGCCTCCCAGGACTTAAGCCAGAGAGTATGATGAGCCGAAACCACAGAAGCAGATATTCGAGCCCCTATCAGTCCCGTGTCCAGAGCTGCCTCTCCCAAAAAATCCGTAGCTCTCTGAATTTGCTCCACCAAGGGAAGCAGTTCAGAAGACCGTCTCCCTGCCAACAAACCGTTAGACAGCTGTTCGGATCAGCGTTCTACAGTTGTTGCCACAAGCCAAAGCTAAGGCAGGCCGGGCCGCAAGGAGGCACTTACTGCCACAGAAATTTATTTGAGGACGCCCTTAACCTTAGTCTGCACCGTCCTTAAGAGTGGCTGCATTGGGAAGAGGGATGGTAGTAACGTTGGCCAGCTTTGCAACTGGAGAGTCCACATATGGAGGAGCTTCCCAATTTGCAAGAACCTCAAGGGGAAAGGGATAACATGACTGCAGCTGACAAGACCCCTGGAAATTACGATCTGGTGAAGACCAAGGCTCACCCAGCAAATCCTCCAATTGGAAAAAAGTGGGAAAAGACAAAGGTTGCTTTGTCCGCTGCGCAATGGAAGAGGGTTCCGCAGCAACAAGGACTGCCATCTCAGGAATCTCAAGAACCTGACATACTGCCCGTATTAATTCCTCCACACACTGACGGTCAGGATAGCTCTCCTCCCGGCTCCTAGGAGAGCTACCTGAGTGTTGGAAGGGAAATCAGGGGAGGGTAACCTCCATGGTACCTCTGATGCCCCTCTCCAGACAGCGCACAGCCATCCGTGCTGTACGCTTTTACACGTTATTGACAGATGCGGCTCTGCGACTCGGTTGCTGTCTCAGAACAGGAGGCAGAAACCACCGATGTAAAAGTAAATGCAAACGAAAGAAAATTATTAAAAACAGAATTGGGCTGCTGCACAGTCCAAACACAGCCTGTTCGTCTGGAAGTTAAAAGAAAACAAAAAACTGAGGAAACAGGAAGTGGGGTATAGAGGGAGGAGACATAGCTAGTTAAGAGAAGTTTCTTAAAGTGTCAGTTCGCCCTGTCCTTCTCTATACCCCGATGCCCCCCAAAGGAGGCCAGAGAATTAGTGTATATATTTCGAAACTTGCTGCTTGAGATCAATTATGTAGTTAAGACAAAAATCTCTTGTACTTTATTTCATAAGATATACCATAAATGAAGACTTTTGGTTTTGTTTGTTCATACCATGGAGTCATATAAGGACATGGTTTGATAGGCGTGTCATTGTTTTTTTTTTTGAGATTATTCATTGGCATTTTTAAAATTGCATGTTTTATATACACCATTTGTTCTATTAATATGCAATAAATAAAGGTTTTTTTCTGACACTATATTCCTTAGTATTCACTATCAGATATTTTTATTTATTATACTTGTGTCATTTTTTCCAATATTATGGCGCCCCTATTTGTTTGGGTTTTATGAATTTGTAGCTGGGGATTTCCTCTTGTAGGGAGTAACACTGAATTGGAATCCAGGTGGTGTTATATATTGAACAACAGCTATTGAAATTTGAAAGCCTAAGAGTTTGGTGTGTTTTTTTTTTTTTTGTACCATAGATGAAGATTGCTTTAGGCAAAGAGTTGTGGCCCACTGGGCCACATCTGCTTTATAGCTAAAAAGTAAAACTATGGCAATATGAAAGAGTACTTTATGTGCAGCGCTAATTTATATTGTAAAGGATTATGCTCATTAATTTTACAAGTATCACAGCTGTCATGTAATTGCAGAGTCTAACACACTTTCAGAAATTTCACAGGAAAACGTACCATAAATGTCTTACTATAATTTTGCACTGCAGTTGTAAAATTGTGTAGTAAAGTCTGTCTGCATCTTTTGGTTAAAATAAGGCACTACTAGATTTGTGATATCTTGCTCCCCTTAGTGAATTTATTAATGTTTCCTCTGTGGATAGGCAAGTAGTTACGTTTGCTACTTCATAAACTTAATTTGTAGTATGTTTTCCAGTTGGACATAGACTATCTTTTTGAGTGTTAACATTTCAAATCATTAAACATGTTAGTAACATGTAAAATATATTATCTAATGAAGAACTAAAATGTAAACGTTTCTTATGGTTATGGCAACACTAATATTCATTAACAATGAACCAGTTCACAAACACATTTGACATTTACAATAAATGCAGGCAAAGGAGGACCCATCAAGGCTATAAAATGCGCACTACAGGAAAATTGTCCTATACCTTCAGAATCATGTTCACATCGATTATTATATTTGCCCACTCTCCTGAGTCCATCATTGTAATTTGCAAGTCGGCTTCCTCATTTTCGATAAAGCATTCAAAGACTGAATCCATTTGTGACAGCTGAGTTGAAAAAAATATTCACATATATAATAAGTAGGAGCTAGGAAATTTAAAAATGTCATTTAAACAAACAAAGAAAAATAACTGCTTCATAGCATATTATTAGCCACTCTAAAGGTAAAAGTAGACACAGTTAAAACCTAATATATTAGTGATGTAGCGTGTACAGGCTATATTCTTCTCAATCTCTGCCACTCAATATATGGGCAAACTGGTTACACTACAGCTTCAACCCACAAAGTGACATACTAGTTAAAGTGTCGCTAAACAAGTTGTCTTAGGTAAAGAAGCTACCAACATCATTCACAAACGCACATGGAAAAAATAGGTTAAATAGGCTGTACTCCCTTTTTATACAATGTGAAATATCTTTTACATCACATTTCAGGCTAGCTAGCTGCAGGGTTCTTCAACTGGATTCATGGACAAGAACTCAGCTGTGTAGGAAAATATTTCCCTCCACAAACATAACTTTATCTAAAAGATCTTCAATTCTGAAAGTAGTTTTTATATTTATATAGACCAACTTGTATTTTAGGTTTAGAGGCTGTTTAATGTTTGGATAGTTCTTACCCTTTATTATCAGACAAATAAAATGTTTGTTTTGTGTCAGTACCCCACCCCTGGGCATATTTATATTTGTTTCCCAGGAAAATTATATACAGTATATTTTGTTGGGTTACAGACAGGGACCTTTATGTAGTGGAGAGTATATCAATTTATTTTAAAAGGACACTAACCTTCAAAAAAATATATTTACTTAATTGTGCACAGGCAAACGTATGTTGTATTTATTGTTTCTTGGTTATCCTCCTGTAAAGGTTATGAGTAAACTTAAAAAGATGTATCAGGACCAAAAATATACAGGAAAAAAGATACATCAAAATTGTGTCCTATCTGCTGCTCTTGATAATGTCTATTGTATGGAGAGGATAATCACACATCCATTACATTGAAAAGCACTGGGGTACAGATATTCCCATAAGTAAAAAGCAAATAATGAAACGTTACTTTATCGCGAGCTCTTCAAGCATACTTACTACCACAATCATAGGATAAAGGCAAACTTCTAAAGTACAAATATTAAGCTATGTACAAAAATATTTTTATTAGACATAAATTAAAAATAAAAGAGGATTTATGTACTTACGTTAAATCCGTTTCTCTGATTCCGTCTGGGGGACACTGCTTACCATGGGGTTGTGGAGGGGAGCATGGGAGTTGGCACCTAGCTAGTTAATCTTTAACACTGCTGACAGACCCCTCCCCTCTACAATCCCCCTGCCTCTTCCTCCCCAGTTAATTAAAAAGCCCCAAGGAGATAGATCAATCAACCAAGAGCATACAGAGGAAAGGCAGAAGGGAGGGATCGCAGTGTCCCCCAGACGGAATCAGAGAAACGGATTTAACGTAAGTACATAAATCCTCTTTTCTCTTTCATCCAGTCTGGGGGACACTGCTTACCATGGGGACGTTCTAAAGCAGCCCCCTAAGGGTGGGACCGCTCTGAAAACCCTGCTCGTATAGCACTACGAGCAAAATTTGCATCCGCGGAAGCGAATACATTAAATTGATAGAATTTGGTAAATGTATGGACAGAAGACCAGGTGGCTGCCCTGCAAAGCTGGTCAGCAGAAGCCCCATTTCTTGCTGCCCATGACGCCCCTACCGATCTGGTGGAATGGGCCGTAAGTCTCTCTGGTACAGGAAGGTTAGCTCTTATGTAAGCCTGCCTAATAGTTGCCGTAATCCATCTTGCAATGGACTGTTTAGAGGCTGGCCAGCCCCTTTTGTTAGATTCATATAGGACAAACAGAGAATCGGTTCGTCTAATTTGAGATGTTCTTTTGACATAAATACGGAGAGCCCTAACCACATCTAACTTTTCCATAGACTGCAGATCAGACTAAGAAGTAGATGAAAAAAACGGAACTACAATTTCCTGGTTCAAATGGAAAGAGGACACCACTTTAGGAACAAAAGAAGGGAGTGTTCTCAAAACCGCTCTGTCCTCGTGAAAAACCAGATAAGGTTCCCGGCAAGACAGAGCTCCCAATTCCGACACCCTACGTGCCGAAGCAATTGGCAAAAGAAAAACGACCTTCCAAGTCAAACACCTAAAATCTGCCACAAGTAAGGGCTCAAAGGGAGGCCCTTTAAGCATATCCAGTACCAGGTTAAGATCCCATGGTGCTGTAGGCGGAACATAGGGAGGCTGAATATGTAAGACTCCCTGAAGAAAAGTCCTAATATCTGGCAAATCCGCTAATTTCAGGTGAGAAAAAGACTGAAAGTGCCGATACCTGAACCTTTAGGGAACCTAAACGAAGCCCTGCTTCCAGCCCATCCTGAAGGAAAGCCAATAAGCGAGGGAGACGAAAGGAAGACGGATGACCTGTTCTATCTTCGCACCATCTGATATAGGCTCGCCATATCCGGTGGTAGATGCAAGCTGAAACTGGCTTTCGAGCTTGCATCATAGTGTTCACTACACTGGGGGAAAAACCCCTAGACCTCCAGAGGCTGGCTTCAACAGCTATGCCGTTAAACTGAGCTGAGGTAAATTCTGGTGACGGAAGGGACCTTGAAGAAGAAGGTCGTCTCGTGACGGAAGACGAAATCCTTGTCCTACCGCCATTGAGATTATATCCGCGTACCACACTCGACGTGGCCATGAGGGAGCTACTAGAATTACCGGCAGACCGCCTTGCCTTACTCGTCTGAGCACGTGAATAAGCATGGGAAACGGAGGAAACAGGTATCCTAACCTGAATTTCCATGACATCGTCATTGCGTCCACCGCTAAGGGGTCTCTTGCCCTTGCGCAAAACCGTGAAACTTTTTTGTTGTGTCTGGAGGCCATGAGGTCCATATCCGGAAGACCCCACCTCTGAACCAGAGACTGAAATACTTCCGGATGGAGAGACCACTCCCCCGGCATCATTTGATTTAGACTTAGGTAGTCGGCCTCCCAATTTTTTATTCCCGGAATGAATACTGCCGAGATTGCTGGAATGTACTGTTCTGCCCAAGCAAAAATCTGAGCTGCAATTTTCATTGCGGCTGCGCTCCTGGTTCCTCCCTGCCTGTTGACATATGCCACGGCCGTGGCATTGTCGGACTGAACTCTGACGGGGTGGCCCTGAAGGAGGGTCTGAGCCCCCTGAATTGACCAAAGTCCCTGGAGCCGAAGGTGCAGGATTACCGCCCCCCAACCTCTCAGGCTGGCATCTGTCGTGGCTATGATCCATGAGCATGGAGCGAAGGACCTGGCCTCTGACAGATGAACCTGATTCAGCCACCACTGGAGCGATTCTCTCGTCCTCGGAGACAGCTAGATCTTCTTCAGATCCAAGCGTATGTGGGATCCTGACCATTTCTGTAACAGATCCCACTGGAAGCATCAGGAATGAGCCCGACCGAAGGGGATCATTTCGAAAGAGGCCACCATCTTCCCAAGCAGGCGCATGCACAAATGAATGGAGGGCTTGGGAGAGGACAAGACCTGAATTGTTGTAGCCCGGATTGAACTGATCTTCTCTGTAGGCAGGAATACCTTCTGTCGACTGGTATCCATGATGAGCCCCAGGAAGACCATGCGTTGACACGGGACCATCTGGGATTTTTTTTTACGTTTATCAGCCACCCATGGCTCTCGAGGATTGCCAAGGTGAGTGATAAGTGTTGACGTAAGCCAACCTCTGAGGAGGATTTGATGAGTAGATCGTCTAAATAGGGAACGACCTGAACTCCCTGTAGGTGAAGACACGCTGCCATCACCGACATGATCTTCGTGAAGACCCTTGGAACTGTGGAGAGGCCAAAAGGAAGGGCCCGGAACTGATAATGGGAGCTCCCTATCTTGAACCTCAGGAGGGACTGATGCTTGCTCCAAATAGGAATGTGGAGGTATGCATCTCTTATGTCTATGGATGCCATAAACTGATCCTTCTCCAGGCCGTTTATCACTGACCTTAGGGACTCCATTCGAAACTTGTCCACTCGTAAGTGCACATTGAGGCTCTTTAAGTTTAGAATGGGTCGAAATGAGCCATCCGGCTTCTTGACCAGAAAAAGATTTGAATAAAAACCTTTTCTTTTCTGGTTGTCTGGGACCTTGCAGATGACTTTTTGCGAAAGAAGAGAGGCGACACAAGCCTGCATTGCCTGTCTTCTTTGGGGATCTCGGGGTAGCGAGGTTACAAAGAAACGCTGAGGGATTGGTCCCATCAGATCTATCATGTACCCTCTTGAAATAATTCCCCGAATCCAAGGGTCTTGGGATGACGCTGCCCACTGTTCCTGAAAAAGAGACAGACGTCCCCCCACCAGCGCCACCTCCTGGGGAGTATGGGGGCAGTCAGGACGCAGGTTTTTCCCGAGTCTTGGAGGCCTGGCGCCTAGCTGCAAAAGAGGACCTGCCTCTGACGGACGAGCCTCGTGAATTCGGGTGTCTACCCTTAAACGACTGCCCTCTGGGTAAGGATGTACCCCGAAAGGGCTGACGAAAGGAACTAAGCCGTGGGGTCCGACTTCTACCGGAGAAAACCGGCAAAGAGGTGCTCTTGCCCCCTGTTGCCTGGGAAATCATGTTATCTAACTCCGGACCAAACAGACCTGCAGCTGAAAAAGGAATGGATTCCATAGATTTCTTTGACTCAGAATCCCCTTCCCAGGATTTCAGCCATAATGTTCTTCTGGCTGAAACCGACGCAGCCTGAATAGAGGAGGACACAGATGCTGAGCTCTGAGCCGCCTCATAAATATATCCTGACGCTTCCTTTAAATGTAACGCCAGGGTAACCAACTCTGGGTCCTGTAAGGACTGTGCTAGTTGCTCTGCCCATGTCTCCATGGCTTTGGCAACCCAAGCTGAAGCAAACGTGGGTCTAAAGGAAGAACCCGCTGCTACAAATATAGATTTTAACTGGGATTCCACTCTGCGGTCAGTGGGATCCTGCAGAGTTGCTGAGCCCGGGGGAGGAAGGAGAGTATGACGGGCCAAACGTGCCACAGGATTATCTACTTTCGGAATTTCCTCCCAGCGAGCCACGACCTCTTCCTCTAACGGATACTGGGAAGAGAACCTTTTTGGAACAGAAAACTTTTTATCAGGCTGTTTCCAGGCTCCCTCAGCAATATCTCTGAGTTCTGTAGAAGGGGGAAAACGAATAACCTTCCTTTTGGCCTTTTTAAATAGACTTCTGTCTCTAGGACTAGGATCCTCCATTCCTGGGAGGTCCAACGCTTGCCTCACCCCTAAAATCAAATCGTCAATAAATTGATATTTAGTGACTTCTTCCTGTTCCGAAGATGGAACCTGGTCCAAATTTGAATCCGTTTCCTCTTCTGAAAGTCCCTCTGAATCAGAAAGGACCATGAGAGGTCTAGCGTATCTGAGCCGCTTTCTTTTAGCTGGGGGCAGGTCTGGGGACTCAAGCAACAGGTTAAGTTTTTCCAAACCCTTAATAAATGCCGAGGAAGGTCCTGCTATAGCTGTTTCAGTAGAAACCGTGGCAGCAGGGAGCCCAACAGGAGCATTAGCGTTATTTATCACAGACGCTGCCACACTAGACAACAATTGAGTAGATTGGGAGACCATCTGTGCCAAAGAGGAAACAGACTGTGTCAGGGAAGCTACCCAGGACGGTTCCTCAGTCAGTGGGGCTGGAAGGAGCTGGGTCTGTGCAGAGGGCACCTCTCCTTCACAGGCTGAGCAGAGCGCCAACGGGTCTTTCTGCCCATTAGGTAATTTAACTTTACATTTAGAACATGTGAAATATTTTGCCATAGGGCCTTTTCCCTTTTCTGTCATTTTAAAAGGAAAAGCACACCAAACACACTTAGATAGATATCCTAAAAGATATTTTCTGAAAGACAGAGTTTACAACAAGAAAAGACTATTGTGTAATAAAAGCTGTACTTGTATGTGTGTAACAATTAAAAGCTAAATGTGCAAGTAAGAATATATTTACAATCCTACTAGCCTTTCTCCTGTAACCACATAAACAGTCAGTAAAAGGTTAAAGAAGGGTTTTTGGTACTTAACCAAAAGGGCCAATCAGGGGAGAAGTCCAACAGCAGTGTCCTGGTGTCTGCTCCCTTGGAGATAAGTTCCTTCCCGGGCTTCTGTTTGGCGCCAGAGTCCGGACTGTACCATCTGTGCTGAGAGCAGGGGAGCTCTTGTGATAGTTCCCCCTCTGCAGCTTTCTGTCTCTTTTTTTTTTTAAAAGGAACTTTATCGATGAAATTGGCAGAGTTATGGAGGCCTCTTAGAGGTCTCCTGCAGCGTTAATACCCCGATGCCCCCTCCTATTCACCTGAGGGGGGATCTTGGTATGGCCCCGTTTTTCTCCTCCTTCATTCCTGTATCTCCGCTGTCCTTGAAAAAAAATCATGGTCGCCGGCAAGATGATATGATAGGCGGCGCTCTGTGCCTAATGGCCTCGCCGGTTATCATGGAGCCTCCTGGAGTGACAGCGGTCCGGTGAGACCGCTTGTCACTCTATCCTGTGACCGTTAATGTTCTGCCATTGAGAGCAGTCTGCTCTCTCTGACAGAGTCCAGTCACCGCTGCCCAGTTTGTGTGAGTCTGTTCTCTTTCTGTAAAACACACTCCCAGCTCTGCCCTAAACTGACTAAACTATAAAAATTTAAAGAAAAAATAAAGTTATGTACAAAAATAAATAAAATAATCACTAGCTATTTCTAATAAGCCCAACTCCTTTGGGCACCTAGAAAAAACTGGGGAGGAAGAGGCAGGGGGATTGTAGAGGGGAGGGGTCTGTCAGCAGTGTTAAAGATTAACTAGCTAGGTGCCAACTCCCGTGCTCCCCTCCACAACCCCATGGTAAGCAGTGTCCCCCAGACTGGATGAAAGAGAAAAATAAGTTGAGTGTCATTTTAAAGTCATTATCAGAAGAGATACACCATAATATTTTTTTTGCAAATTGCTAATCATCAATATAACCAAAGTTTAACCTGTTCGTTCACCAATATAGACTTATGAAATGTAGGCGTTATGCAATAATGGAGCTAAAAACAAAAGGTTTTTTTCTCTTGGTTTGCATTAGTTTGTGGACCCATAATAAATCTGTGAGACATGGCAAAATGCATTGGTGTCACAAAGAATGGACCTACAATGGTGTGGTATGGTACATTTGTTTTTTGTTTTTTTCATTGGAGAACATAACTTCCTGAAAAACTGCCATGCAACAATCACAAACTATTAAATGCAGAAAGAAGACTATGGGGGGGGTAGATTAAATTTCCTAAAAATCAAAAGTGGAGATATTGCCCTTAGAAACTAATCAGATTCTAGAATGTACTAAGTAGATAAATGCAAGGTAAAATCTTATTGATTGCTATGAGCAAAATATCCAATTGTTTTTGTAGTTCTTATGTGCTACCATATCTTTCCACAGAATCCTGTATAATAAATATATATATATATATATATATATATATATATATATATATATATATATATATATATATATAAAAAATAATATAATAATTCTTTGCCCATTTATGGTTCTGTCTGTGACCCAGTGTCAGTAAACCAGGTGACATTCCTCAATGCAGGCACAACACTAGCTGCACCATAGTGCATGAACTAAGCCATTTTTGTTTTTTCCTTTCCTCTCAAAAGAAATAAATAGTGAATAACCCCAACAAGAAGTACTGACATAATTCATGTGGGATTTTTAGTTTGTGTGTGTTACAAATTTCTCAGCTTTCTTATGTAGTAGGCTGTATTGACACACTTCATTGACCATTTGTACTGTCAATAACAGAACAGCATGCAAATAGCTTCCATGCAACTCCCCAAAACATGTCAAAAGTGCAATAGCTACTTTAAATGTAATAAGTATGCAGGAGTTAAACTAGGGATAATTTTAGGTGCCTTTCACAAATGCAGATCGGTCGGAAACAAGATGTTCCAATCACCTACTCACAATAAACCAATGTTGTGACCTCATCTAACATTAATTTGGAATAATATCTCTATTAAGTGGTTCTTTATTTTACTTTTTTAAATACTATATTTTATTTTGATTACTGTTATACTGTTGTATTACATTAGTAAGGGAACGTATCATAAGACCATCCCCCTGATATCTATTAGCCGAGTTTAACAGCCAACTCTGAGGCAACTGTGGCATGTTTGTTGCTAATATATTGTTGTAAATGGCAATCCATGATATGCCCAAACAAACCGTTAAATATGATTTTAATAATTACACTATTTGTGTTGTTTAACTGGGAAAGTAATGGCACAAGGATGCACTATGGGAAGAAGCCAAGCCGGCGGAGGCAGTGTGATGCTCTACAATGTTTTGCTGGGAAACCTTGGGTCCTGGCATTGATATGGATGTTACTTTGACACATACCACCTACCTAAACATTGTTGCAGACCAAGTACACCCCTTCATGGCAATGATATACCCTGATGGCAGTTGCCTCTTTCAGAAGGGAAATGCTCCATGTCACAATGCAAAAATTGTTCAGGAATGGCTTGAGGAACATAATTAAGAGTTCAAGGTGTTGACTTGGCCTCCAATTTCCCCAGATCTCAATTAGATTGAGCATCTGCGGGATGTGCTGGCAAAACAAGTCCGAGCCATGGAGACCCCACCTCGCAACTTACAAGACTCAAAAGGATCTGCTGCTAACATCTTGGTGCCAGATATCACCTTCAGGTCTTGTCGCGTCCATGCCTCAACGGGTCAGAGCTGTTTTGGTGGCACAAGGGGGGCCCTCACAATATTAGGCAGGTGGTTTTAATGTTCTGGCTGATCGGCACATATATTTTTAAATATGTTGATTACTAAAAGTGTCCATCTCTGTGAAAACCCCAATATTTGTTTTGAATGCAGATACTGGCAAACCGTTAATAATAAATGTACCTTACCTCTCTAAAGAACACATCAGCAGCAGTAAGATTTTGTGGGACAGAGCACATCCTTTTGTCAAGTGCAAGCTGTATAGCAGGGTTAACCAGTGTAGGAAGCTTGGTGTGGTGGTTCTTTAGAACTATTGCAGTGGATAGCTTTTCTGCATGTTCACAAAGCAAAAGACGCGTTGCCATGGTGATTCCTCTTGCTTGACAAGTGCTTAGACGATCAAAGAGCCCAACCTGGAAAAAACAAACCAAACCCCCCCCCACATATAAACAGATACTAGCAAAACTGTTAACTATCGTCTAGTGTGTAGCATAACTATAGCCATAAAATATGCAAGTGTTTGCAACAACTATGCAGGCAGTGAGAAAAGGTGCTCCCTGGGGAGAGAGGATTCCGTAACCTTTCAATGATTATAGAAAAACATACCCATAGAGTCCATCACGCATTTTAAATCAATTAACCATGTCCTTGCCAATAAAGTATTGTAAAATTTGCACATTAACCCCTTCATGCTGTAACTACAATTTTATTTTTTTTACCACTAAAGAACTGAAAAGCAAGGCATGAAAGACTTATGGGCGATTCCATGTCAGTTCAACCAGGGTTGTCCACCACCCATCTCAGATTTCTACGAAAATCTTTTAGTTAAGAGAGGATGTCAAAACAACTATTTCTACCATTATTATTTTTTCTCCACTATCAAAGAGTGTACCCAGCTGATTTGTTTTGTGGTAGTAATTTACACATTTTTTAAACACACCCAAAAAATGGGATCCCTAATGTCAATTGAATCTAGCGTTTATAATTATATTCGAAAAACGTGCGTTTTTGCCGTAAAACACAACACGAGGCAGATAAAGTAATTTGGTTTGGATTTTTGGATTGGGGATGGAGAGTTACATTAGGGGTCCAAATTTTGTGTCAATTCCTTAATAACCACCCGTAATGCTTCAAATAATTGGATAAAGAAGCCGCGATTAGTAAATTATTTAATAAATTGAAAAATAAATATTTAATCAACTAATTGTCACACAGTCGAGATATTTGGCAGAAATAGTTGTTTTGACATCCTCTCTTAACTAAAACATTTTCCCAAAAAATCTGAGATGGGTGGTAGACGTTTCATATTTTTTTGGGTGATCTGATGTGGAATGACCCTCATATATATAAAATTAAAAACTGTACAATACAATACCAGTAGTCTAGCCAGAGTAGGCAGGAGTATAAAATGACGGCTATATCCAGCCACTTTGGAACACTAAGTACATTTGCACTTTGACAAATTGATCTAGGCTGGAGTAGTACCAAATTAATGTATTACTGTGTATTTGTGCAAATATCTGTGTGGCTACCACTATGACTTAATATCAACGTTGTAAAATGTAATTAAATTTTTTGTAACTTGGTTTGGGTTGAAATCAAGAAGCAATTTTGTGTTATGTTTTTGTTTTTTTAGAGACCAGTGTCTATAGAGCTCGACATATTGGATTTATAATCAAAGCAACATCTCAGATATGATTCATAGAGGAACTGGAATGGTGAAAAATTACAAAAAGTACAGGGTTTATTTTTGACAGCCATGTCTTTTTGCAGCTCAGTATCTGAGATTTTAGCACACAGGGATAACATTTAATACTTTAGAAAAAGCAGCAAGAAACATGCTGGGAACTGTAATTTAATATTGCTTAAGACAAGTTGGTTCCAACTAGGGATGGGCGGGCTTGGTTCCCCGAGATCCGAACCCGCCCGAACTTTACCTATTCGAGTACCGAGCCGAGCAGGCTCTGTACTCTCGCGCCAATTCGGATTCGAAATGGAGGCAAAGCGTCATTGTGACGTCGTCGGATCTCGTTTCTCGCGATATTTTAAATCCAAAAATACCCGCCCCCACAGCAATCCATCGCCATTTGACAGAGGTAGAGAGCAGGGTTAGATCGCAGGCAACGTTAGAGCAGGGGACATTAGAGCAGGGACAGAGCAATTATTCTTGCAATTCTTCAAGCAGTAAGAGAGGAGGATAGAGGCATTTTTGCAAACATTACCAACTGTTTGGGGTGTCATATTCCCTCCTACAGAAACTATTTTCTGTCTGCAGAAAGTATTATCTAGCAGCACTATCTATTGAATATTTTGCACTACAAGTGATTTGGGCTCATTAAAATGGATTCAAATCATTCCACATATGATCAGGATCAGCAAGCAGGTGCTGGCATCAGTCCTGATGGTAGTCTTCCCTGTACGTCATCTGGTAAAGCCTATGTAAAAGTACATAGTCTTTTTAAATCAGGGAAAAAAAAACACACCCCAAAAAAATAAAGTATAAGTGTAGGGTGCAATCTACCCCCAAATAGGAAAGGCACTTGGGGCATTTCTATATCACGTAGACTCTTGAAAAGGCTGCTGTTTTGTCAATTTCCCAACAAGGGTAGGGTGTCAGACTTTCACCAAACTGCCTTTTTCCATTTCTATTCTACAGACTATAACGGCTGAATGTTTTCTATTTCACTACAAGTGGAGGGCGAAGGGGGGGGGGGGGGGGGGCGGGGGGTCTGATACAGACAAAAACCAAACTGCCTTTGTCCATTTCTATTTATATTCTACAGTCTATAACGGCTGAATTGTTTTCTATTTTACTACTAGTGGCGAGGGGGTCTGATACAGACAAAAACCATACTGCCTTTGTCCATTTCTTTATATATTTAACTATAAGTGTAGGGTGTAATATACACCCAAAGACGAATCAGGTTTGTGTGCAGAATTAAAGACGGCCTACCAGGGATTAAACTGTTTTTTTCATAATTTATTAGCTTTAGAATTACCTTACTTATCCAAGAAACAGGTGGAGCACTAAATTAGGTTTTTTTAAAAAATGATTTTAAAACAAAATTGCAAAACAAAACAAAACACGAAAGTGCGGTTTTGCCAAAACCAAAACACAAAGGTAATCCAGATCCAAAACCAAAACCAAAACCAAAACACGGGAGTCAGTGACCATCTCTAGTTCCAACAGTTGTAGCGTTCTGCCCATATGCTTCAAAATTCCCTTCTTAGCTTATTGCACCATGCCAATAAAAAATGATTTTCCTTAGGCTTTTAATTATTACAATAGTAATTAAGATATTTTCTGCTCGTTAACATCCTGACCTGATGAAGAAAATCCAGGAAGAATGAATGTGCCTTCAGTTTATCTTCCAACTGATGCAAAAGAATAAGGGAAGTATTACGTAAGCCAGCTGCCTCTGTAAAGAAAGTTATAAGTGGGAAAATATTTGGCCCTCCTGAACCATATAACCACAAGTCATGATATTTTTTAGGATACAATAAAAGTAGTTCACAAATGCATAGACAAAGGAAAGCTCAGACATCTTTATAGGAGCAAGGATGAGCAAACTAATAAATGTAAAAAATAGTGTATTCCACAGGCGCAAGATATACCACATGGTGTTTGATTCAAATTAAACATACACATACATACACTTATGATGAAATAAATATGTATTCAATATGTCCTTAGAATCGTTCACTCCTTTATTGTCCAGTGGAGAAAAAGAAAACATAATATATATAGTATAGTGTTTCTTCCAAGTTTCTCGAAAATATGATGTTACCATGTGTGGGAAACAAAGAACTGAACAATAATATAGTGTAGTCATTTTTATATTACTTGGCAACCCCAGAGAGTGTTTCTAAACCACTAATCTTTTAGTTAGTGCTTCAATACCAGTATTATTACCACCAAGTGGAATGAGTGTGAACAAATTTTGTTTCTGGGGTAAACACCCCATTATAAAATTGTAATTACTTTGTGTACAGGAATGAATTGCATTATCAATACTGGTAATGAAGCACCAACTAAAAGATTAGTGGTTTACAAACAAACACTATTTGGGGTTGCGAAGTGATAAAAAAAATTCTACACTATATTATTGTTCGGTTCTTTGTTTCCCACAAATGGTAACACTTTATTTTCGAGAAACTTGGAAGAAGCACTATACTATAATGTCCGGTGGGGAAAAAAAGAAACTGGACTGAACGATACTAAGAATTTATTGAATATGTATTTAGATCATCATAAGTATGTGGATGTTTAATTTGAATCAAACCCTATGTGTTATATCTTGCGTCTGTGGTATACACATTATTATTTACTATGAGTGGTTTTAGAGTGAAGTGCCACTCTGTGAAATACTATGGCTGCATTAAATAGAAAGCGCTGTTAAAGAATATTTATTTATTTAAAATAAATGTGTCTGATACATGTGTAATTATCCCTTGCATAAACATACCACCTATCATAAAAAATTGCACTTGAAAATTTAAAACATAGCTCTATGTATCAAAATATATCAATAATGGTAGCATCAACTTATAAAAACAAAACCAAAAACATTGTTCTCCTGACTGTTACTGTATATCTTGTAGAAGAACTTGTATTTTTGTGCCCTTGATATACTGACAACCCAAACTTATTAAACAATAAACAAATTTTATATCTACCCCCCCCCCCCCCCTCCCCCCCAATATCCAAATCCCCCTTATCTATACATCTCTATCTCTATATATCTATACATCTTAAACATAAAAGCACAATTTGACCATATAACCACGCACTCGTTACCATATTATAGGACTTACCGTCTGGTACAGATTCAGCCCATCGGGGGTCAGAAGCTGGATAGTCATCAACCAAGTCCATACTTATCTGAGTCACTGCATTATCTAGTTCATTATCGGTTTCCAAATCCATATCAGGAGAGAATAGGCTATCCACCATGCACTGTGCCCCAACTACATCCTTCCTACAAAAAGCATATGTTACAACTTTGAATTATGAGCACAGCTATAAATAAAACACTGTAGAAGACCATTATAAACACAACATTGTTCATGTTAATTGCTTACAAAGAACATGCAATTTTATGTAACAGAGGAAGGATTAGTGCTGAACAACTACAAATACACACCAATGTTCTAGAAATGAAATCCTGCTCTATAAACAGGTTTGTAATTGTAATGCTTAATGTATTTTGTCTCTAATTTGGTCACTACTGTGCATGATATATGATGTAGGCATAACAAAACTTGAAAATGAAATGTGACTATTTCTCTCTGGCAATATACTTTATAAATAAAATGCCCAATACTATTACTTGGGCAACAAAACCAGTAAGTAACAGGTCCAAGTATGATCTGGTTGCTCAGTGCTAAACAACTAGATTTGTCCAATTTGGTCACCCAGCCCAGCTACTACTCTTCAACTAAACCCAAATTATTTATTTTTTAATCATTTTTTCATCATGGAGACTGTGCACTAACTAACCATTCAATGAATGTCGCAATCATTCTGTTAAATAAATCATTAATACATATATTTAAAAACATTGATTTCTATTTAACAATCTTTCCAACAGACTAACTTAGAATAAACTAAACTGATTTTATGCACTACTAGCCAGCTTCAGACATTTGACCAGCCCACATTCAGCAAAAGCCAGAGATAGAGAACTGAATAAAGCCTTTTTCAGAATGCCCGATGAAAGTCTTTTACCACTGGGGACTTTATCGGATTTGGGGATAGAAAGTCCCTTAGATTTGCTCTCCCAACACACGAGGGAGGAAGAATATTCTTTGATTGCCCAGAAAGGGATCCAGAGACGTATTGTCACAGCTTGCACTTCTTTGAAAATCCAAAAAATTGTCTGCACTGTATTTTTCACATATAGTTCCCCAAATAGTATGTCGTAATTTAATGGGAACCAGTTAATACACTATGTTACTCCTATATCAAAACTTGGAAATATATATTCATTAGACTTTTGGAATCTTCCCCACAAAATTCCCTTATTAATAGCCCATATATAATTCATGCGAGAGGAAAGAGGAGGAGGGGGGGCACTTTCTAAATACTCCTATTATAAACTAAGACCAAAAGAAAGAAGAAAGGGAGTATTTCTACATTGAGGCACACCGATTCCTGGTCATTTCGATATATAGGTGTTGCTCAATGTATTGTAAATATTAAAACACTTAGATTTCTGTAAAAAAGTCTTTCCCTTCACCATTTAGATCTCAAAGGCTAAATACTGTCATATTAAAATATAGTTGTTGAGAAAAGAGTAGAAAGAAAAAAAGAGTTTTTTTTACTTACCATAAAATCTATTTCTCTTTCTCCACTGGGGAACACTGCCAGACATTGGGGTATAGTAGTGGGATTGGGAGTTTAGGCACTAAAAACTCTATGATTTTTACTCCCCACCTCTGCTATGCCCCTCCTCTCCAGATAGCATTGTCTGACTGTATCTGCAGTTATTTTTCTTTCAGAAACCCCTGAGCTTTTAACAGAGTCTTGTGAACCGCTCTCAGCTCCAATACGTTTATGGGAAGAGCTGACTCCTGGGGAGACCAGAGTGCTTGAAACCTTAACGGTCCCGTGACTCCTCCCCAACCCGAGAGACTTGCGTCCGTGGTGACTAAGGTCCAGGGGCCCGATTTGAGGGTCTGACCTTTGCTCAGATTGCTCGTGGAGAGCCACCTTGCTAATGACAGTCGAGTTAACTGAGACAGGCGGATGAACTGCCTGTCCAACTGTTCCTGTGACCCCGACCATTTCCGGAGAATTTCTAACTGAAGAGGTCGGGAATGGAATTGGGCAAACGGAACCGCCTCGTACACAGACACCATGGTCCCTAGAAGTTTCATGCAGGAGAGCATGAACACTCGAGGGCGATCCAATAATACTCTGGTTCTCCGCTGGAGGGCGATGATCTTTTCCTGAGGAAGGAACACCCTGTGAACCATTGTGGGGAACACCAATCCCAGAAAACGCATGCGCTGAGCTGGTATGAGAGACGATTTTGGCACATTCAGAATCCACCCATGGTCCAAGAACTCCATTGTGGTCTGAACCTGGCGAGATAAAATCTCTGCAGACCTCGCCTTTAAGAGAAGGTCGTCTAGATATGGAATTATCGTGACTCCCCTTCGTCTCAGGACACTTGCCATAACGACCACAATTTTGGTGAACACTCGAGGAGCGGAGGCCAGACCAAAAGGGAGGGCTCTGAATTGAAAATGATCGGAACTCACCGCAAACCTCAGGAACCGATGATGCTGTTCCCAGATGGGAACGTGTAAATACGCATCTTTTATATCGATGGAAGCTAGAAACTCTCCCTCTTCCATCCCAGCAATGACTGTCTGTAGAGACTCCATTTTGAATCTCTGGACTACCACTTGCTTGTTCAAGGACCTGAGGTTCAGTATAGGGCGGAAAGTTCCGTCCGGTTTTGGAACCAAGAAGAGATTGGAGTAGAACCCCTGGACCCCTTTCTGGCCCCGGCACCGGAACCACCACTCCCGCACCCTGAAGCTTCGCCACTGCTTCCAGCAGGGCCTGACTTCTGAGGGGACAAGCGGGCACCGGTGAGGAAAGATACCTTGTTGGCGGAGACTGGATTAAGTCTATAACATAACCCCTCGACACCACTCCTTGAATCCAAGCGTCCGACGTGACTGACCACCACTGGCGCTTGAAGAGAAGAAGCCGTGCCCCCACCACGGGTACCCGTGTGGGGGCCAAGGAGTCATGCTGCAGGTTTATCACTGGGACGCGATGTTCCCCGTCTGGGAGCGCCCCTACCTCTGCCGCCACCTCCTCTGGAAACAGCCGGCTGACCCCTTAGTGGGCTGCCACGGCCCTGAGAGAAGGAGCAAAAGGACCGAAACCGAGCTTGACACGGTTTACGAGAGCCCATGGGAAGACTATTACTCTTACCTCCTGTGGCTACCTCAATCACTTTCTCAAGCTCCGGCCCAAACATAGTGACTCCATCAAAAGGCAGGATTTCCAAGGACCTTTTTGACTCAGCATCCGTCGTCCACGAACGTAACCATAGGGAACGTCTTGACGCCATAATAAGGCCGCCAATTCTGGCATTGACTGCTACTGCGTCCATGGATGCCTGTCCCATATAATCCGCCGTCTCCTGAATGTGCTCAGCGAGAACCAGGATGGCCGAGATCAACTGCTCTGCCCATATCTGAACCGCCTTATTTGCCCATGCAATTGCCATAGTGGGCCTAAACAAGCTACTGGAAGCGACATATGCGCCCCGGAGAGCATTGTCACACTTTTTGTCAGTGGGGTCTTTGAGAGATACTCTCTCCTGGGTAGGAATGGCAGAGGAAGTGGACAACCTGATAATCGGTCTGTCCACCTTAGGAGACGCCTCCCATTTAATACAATCCTCTGCTGAAAGCGGGTAAAAACTCTTAAATCTACCCGGCATAACGAACTGTTTACCTGGATTTAACCAAGCGTCCGTCACAATCTGCACCATCTCTGATGACGGTGGAAAAGACATAACCTGAGATTTAGTCCTTTTGAAAATGGAGAAACCTGAGGGAGTCGAGGGTGTAGGGTCAGCAAAACCAAGGCTATGCCTAATACCTAACACCAGACTTTCAATATTACCCACCGAGGTGGTCATAACACTCAGTGAGTCTTCCTCCTGAGTATTCAAGTCTACATCCCCATCTGATGGGATATCTGAGGCTGGGCTACGACCCTGGTTTACATCCAGTGAAGCCCTTTTGGCTCTGTGGGAGACCGCAAGTAGGCGATCATCACTTTGAGTCAGAGAACTCTGTGAGGAAGTGCCTGCAATTTTTGTCTGGTCACTCTACCCTGCTACATGTGTGGAGCGCTGCCCAGCAGTGAGAGATACCCGAGCGTCTGTAACCACATTCTGACGTATCTCCGCAGCCTGTAACATCACTGTAGTAAACTTCTCCATGGTTGCAGCAAAGGATTTAACCCAAGGCGGCTCTACCATGGCTACCGGTGTCTGAGCTGGGGTGGGACGCTCCTGAGATCCGGCCTCACAAGCAGCGCAAAGGGCACCTTTTTCATGCTGTCCTTTTGGAAGTTTTACTTTACACATGGCACAAGTAAAATACAATGCAGACCCTCCAGAGGATCCCCTGTCAGAGGACTCTTTGTTAGACATTACTGGTAAAATACAGTAAAAACTGATTATAACTAGACAGATAAATGATTATTGTCTAAACAGTTAATGTCAGAATACAGCAATACACAATTTGTAGCCAGATCTATATACCCGGGTACAAATCAGCCCCAAAAGTAACTTTTAACCTCTCCCGCTAGGCAGAACAATCAACCATGAATGTTTAAAATGATTTTGTACACAAACAAACACAGGATTTAACGATACCAGTCACAGAAGAGGTAAATGAGAGGAGAGAATGCAGCTGCTCGATATGAGCTTAAAATGGCGACTCCGCTGTGCAGGATCCTGAGAAGTGCGGGAAACGAAGGACCTCCTCCGGCTCCGCCCTCATCAAAAAAATGTCTGCTCCTCTCTATGTTACCAAACAGCTCATCTATAATATGGCTGTCGGTAAACTCTCTACAACACGCTTGTTACAGTGCCCAGGAGCGTGTGTGATGTCTGCCCTCCTCATGCAGCGTCGCTCTCTATAATAGAGGGAGCGCTAACGGACCCCCGCTGCTCGTTGTCAGGGGAGGTGGGGGTATGGAGGAGGGGGCTTGCCGGCTAGTCCGTCGGCGGGGAGAGATGGATCCTGGATCTCCCCCGCGCGACCTATCTCCGTGGGCACCTAAAGCCCTAATGGCGCTACCAACAGCTAATAGCTCGTTTCTAGGGGATGAACTACCGGCAAGACAGGTTAAAGGAAGACCCGGGCATCAGCCACTTCTTACCTTGCGCAGGGATCAGGGTGAAGGAAGCCCAGGACTATTCACCCTTTCTGGGACTTAGGATCAATCCCCGCGAAGCACCACTAAGAAAAAATAAAATAAAAATGTGACAAACTATCACTAAGAAAGTATAGGCAGGAGCCTATACCAAACTGGCCTAACTCCTAAGGCACTAAAGAAAAACTGAGGTATCTACTGGAGAGGAGGAGCATAGCAGAGGAGGGGAGTAAAAATCATAGAGTTTTTAGTGCCTAAACTCCCAATCCCACTACTATACCCCAATGTCTGGCAGTGTCCCCCAGTGGTAGGAGAGAGAAAAAATTGTTTTCTAAAATAAACTTAATAAAAAGTGAAAGTTCTACATTTACTTTATTAGTCGTTTATTTGCCTTGAATTCTATTCTATATTGGAGACTATTTATTTTAAATTGAAGCAATAGCAAGTAGGAAACCCACTTTCCAAGTTAAGAAACCTAACTCTGCTGACTGTAACGGTTCGAAAGGAGGCTCCTGCAGCACATTAAGGACCAAATTAAGATCCCAAAGGAGCCGTTGGAAGAACATAGGGAGGCTGGATATGAAGAACTCCCTGTAAGAAAGTCTTAACATTCAGAATCTCAGCCAAACGTTTGTGAAAGTACACAGAAAATGCCGACACCTGAACCTTTAGAGATGCTAATCAAAGACCTCCGTCCAAGCCAGCTTGTAGAAAAGCAAGAAACCTAGCCAGATGAAATGACTCTGAACTGCAGACGGTAAATTCGAGCCGAAACTGGCTTCCTAGCTTTGATGAGAGTATCAATTACCCTCGAAGAGAACACTCTGGATTTACACAGACTGGCTTCAAAAGCCATGTCGTTAAATTCAGCCGGGCTAGATCCCGATGTAAGAATGGTCCCTGAATTAGCAGATCTTTATGAAGACCCGGACCTACTGCCATAAGAAGAATTTCTGGAAACCAGACTTTTCGTGGCCAAGCTGGAGCCACCAGAATGACTAGCCGACCTCCCTGCTTGACTCTCCGAAGGACCCTGGGAATCATTGATATGGGAGGAAACAGGTAACCTAACCTGAAGTTTCATGGTATTGTCAACACATCCACTGCCACTGCCAGTGGATCTCTTGCCCTTGCGCAAAACTCTGGAACCTTCCTGTTGAAACGCGACGCCATCAGATCTCGATCCGGAAGTCCCCATCTGTCTACAAACAACTGAAAAAAATCCGGATGAAGAGCCCATTCTCCTGGCAGAACTTCATGCCGGCTTAGATAGTCCGCTTGCCAGTTCTGAATTCCTGGAATAAAAGTACTGTTGACAGCTCAGGAACGTATTTATCGTCCCAGGCTAAAATCTGAAAGGTCACTTCCATTGCGCCGGTACGCCTGGTGCCTCCTTGCGTGTTTATGTACGACACTGCTGTGGCATTGTCGGATTGAATGCGAATCGGCATTCCTTTGCAGAACACGCTGTGCTCCTTGTAATGCCTTCAACATGGCTAACAATTCTAGAACATTTATGTGAAGAGCAGACTCCTGCACTGACCAAAGTCCCTGTATTCTCAGGTGAAGGGCCACTGGCCCCTACCCTCTGAGACTGGCGTCCGTGAACACTAAGATCCAAGACCACGGAGCAAAGGACCTGCCTACCATCAGATTGTCTCTCACAAGCCACTATCTGAGAGACTGTCTCGTCTCCGGGGATAACACCACCCCCAACAATCTAACTTCGGATGGGACCCTGTCCATTTCTTCAACATGTCCCATTGAAAACACCGAAAGTGGACTTTGCCGTAAGGGAGAGTCTCGAAAGACGCCACCATCTTTCCTAACAGTTTCATGCACAGAAGGACTGACGGCCTCCTGCAGGACAGAACCCTGTTTGTTACCTCTTGCAGGGACCTTATCTTGTCCTCTGGAAGAAAAACTCTGACACGCCGTGTCCATTATTAGTCCCAGGAATGACATCCTTTGACAAGGTAGCAACTGTGACTTTAGGTGGTTCAGGAGCCAACCATGTCTCTCCAGAACCTGAATAGTAAATTGAAGATGCTTTTCCAACAATTGCGCTGACGCAGCTTTTATTAACAAATCGTCCAGATAGGGCACTATTTGCACCCCTCCAGCATGAAGAAAAGCTGCCATTACTGCCATAATCCTTGTAAACACCCTTGGGGCTGTTGCAAGCCCGAATGGAAGAGCCCTGAACGGATAGTGAGTCGATTCTATCGTTATTCTGAGAAGAGGCTGATGTCCCTTCCAGATTGGAACATGGAGGTAGGCGTCCTTGATGTCTATCGACGCCATGGACTGACCCGCCTCCAGACCATTGATGACTGATCTCAGAGACTCCATCCGAAACGAAACTACCCGCAGGTGAAGATTTAACTGATTGAGTTTCAAAACTGGCCTGAACGAGCCATCCGGCTTTTGGACCAAAAAGAGGTTGGAGTAAAACCACTGCCTCCTTTGATCCTCTTGAACCTCTACAATGAATCCTTGCGAAAGAAGCGAATTGACACAGTGGAGCACTGCCTGTCTTTTGTGTGGATGTCTGGGCAAACTAGTAACAAAAAACCTGTGAGGAGCTGGTCCCACCAAATCTATCATATAACCTCGTCATGATTCCCTGAATCCACCCGTCTCCTGATGAATCTGCCCCCTCATCTCTGAACAGCAGCAGACGTCTACCCCCCCTTCCTCCAACAGAGGAGGGCGGGCGTCATGCTGCCGGTTTATCCAGAAGCTTAGTGGAGGAGCGTCCAGAAGAGGAGGATGAAGATGATCTTCACCGAAGAGATTGTCTCCTACCTCCAGAAAATCTTGATCTAACTGTCTGACCTCTGCCAGACATGCCCCCTGAATGCCAGACATGCTGTCTGAAAGAACTAAACCTTGGAGTCCTAGACTTAGGAGAATCGACAGGCAAAAGGGTACTTTTTCCTCCAGTTGCCTGCGAAGTCATGGAGTCCAATTCTGGACCAAATAACACTCCACTAGCGTAAGGAAGGGATTCTAACGATCTCTTAGATTCCGCCACCACATCCCAAGGCCTCAACTATAATGTTCTCCTAGCCGCTACAGCTGCAGCCGAAATAGAAGAAACTGATGCTGAATTCTGGGCCGTTTCATACAGGTACCCTGCATTTTCCTTTAAGTGCATAGCCAAAAGAAGCAGCTCCGAATCCTGCAAAGAGGGGGGGGTGGGGTCCACCATCAACCATCCCCCTTGCTGTCTCTTCACCTCCTATTGCAGCCTGCCGGCGATCTCTACTTCTTTAATAAGTAGAATGGCCTCATTTCATAGCTCGCACACCTCCTTCAGTGCTGCTGCTGTCCGGCACATACCAAGTTTCCCCTCCTCCTTGGCTGAGGAAGTGACTTGGTACCATCCACAGAGCACACCCGTTTGTATTCTAACAAAGTAAAAAAAACAAAAAAAACAGATCAAATAAAAATAAAAGCCTAACACAGTGAAAACTATCACTGTTCAGCAGCTCTATTCTTCAGCCCAACTCCTTGGGCACCTTAGAAAAAACTGAGTTCCGGTGGGAGTTGGCAGCTTGGAAGTTAACTATTTAAGTGAGAAAATCCTCCCTACCCTGCTCAAGCAGGGTTAAGCAGTGTCCCCCAGATGGATGAAAGAGAAATCCTGTTAGAGGTCCCTACCTCCCAGATGATGCTGCAGTCACTAGTGACCGCGAAAACTGTTCTTTATTCTCCTCACTGCAAAACATCCTCTGTGACTGGAGGCACTTTGGCGTCTGAAGTTCACGGTAACTGGTGCACTCAAGCCTTCCCAGCAGCCTCCCAGAATAGACTGCAGCTCCTTCGTGGTTTCTTGTTTTAATAGACTTCTATATACTGCACATAGGGGTTTTTCCCAAATCAAAGGCTGGCATAGATCTAAAGTTTACTCATAAGATAATCAAGAGGGGTTTCCCAAATCACCGCCAATCTCGTAAACCCTATATATTAGCAGAGGAACTGCATTAAACCAGCTTCACTAATTTATTGTTATGGGAATCTACAATATTTTTTAAACGTAAGAATGACATATTATATAACAAATATTCAATAGATTGTAAGCTTGCGAGCAGGGCCATCTTACCTCTCTGTCTGTATCACCCAGTATTGTTTTATTAATGTGTTTGTACCCAATTGTAAAGCACAGAATTTTCTGGTGCTATATAAATAAATGTTGATGATTAAGATATTTCTGGTGGTCATATATCTGTTTTTAATGTGAGATTCCCAAGTATGCTGATCCCTGCTGAACTTTATACACATTAAGCCAATTTTGCAGTTACTATTTGAACTCAACCAGAGAAATAAAAGCACACTTGTGCAATATACTTCTGAACCCCTTCAATTCTTACAGAAGCCCCTATCCTACAAAAACACAATTTCTTCTGCACAATCTAGACCTAGGTGAGGAACAGAACACTATGATGTTTACACAGCTGCCACTATAGTGCAAATGTATAATCAATGTTCAGTTTCCCTTCATTACACTTTTGCTGAAAATCCAAAGCCCATTGGTTACTTACCAGCTATTTGTGATCCTTTGCTGCCCCCCTCTGGCCTTACAGCAGTTAATAGGTGGTTCAACAACCAACTCTAGCCCTCTTGTAACTGAGGAAGGACTCTTTCAATCCACCTATCTTTCTATATTAAAACAGCAGTACATCAGAATTTAATGGCTATGTTCTAAAAATGTCTCTTTTCCCTCATGATCCTGCAAGTGGAGTAAACTCAAATCGGCATTCACAACATACTCATCTCAGACCAGGCAACCCTCATTACAAAATGACTAGAGGAAAGAAATGAAAAGTTGGCCAAGGCTAAAACTGCCAAACCTTAACAGACACAGACTTTCTATTCCTCTTTAAGGAGATGAAAGATAAGCAAAAAAATCTATGCAGATGCTGCACACAATGAAAGCAGATATGGTCACAAAAGGAAGTCGAATGGACAAATTGGAACGCCAAGTCGAGGAGGTGTTAACATTCTAGCAATCCTTCGAAACTGATTTTCAATAGATGCACCAGTATATCACAGGAGGCACAAGGCAACCAGGACAATAGGGCAGACAAAACAACTGAAGAATTAGGGGGATGCCTGATGAGGTTTTCAATAAATTTTCCTCAAATAGCCGCATTCTCAGGTCTTACCTCAAAGTATAATTTCAGAAACCAACCAGGTTGGTTCTCTAGGAAGCTAGCTGCACAAATCCTAGCAGCAGCTAATTGCCCAATAGCCAAAATTGTACCCATTGTCCCTTTCCATGCTTAAAAGGAGCTGGAATGCTACATTATTCAGAAGTCAAAATATGTGCAAAAAAGTTAATAAAGCAATTAACTGCTATCACTTTATAAAAGAAATAAAAAAAAAGGAAACTAAAAAGTTGAGTCTAGCAACTGCTCTCCCCACATGCCTGGCATATGCCTACCCTGGTTTACACAACGCAAATTGCAATTTTAGATAAGTTTCATGATTTTACTACCTGTTAACTTGACGAATAATGTAATAGCATAAAAAAATCTTTAAAACAAAATTAATTGATAATAGATATGGAATTAAACTTAAAATTTAATTAAACCATAGGTTTTGTCACTTAAAAAAATCTGTTTAGTGAAACAAGTAGTACAGCTGAAATGTTTGACTTCCTTGCATTATATATGAAAAACCCTTTTAAACTGACCAAAAAAAAAAAAAGTAACTGGTCTGGCAGAGTTTTAGCGCTCAACTAAACACAGACAAGAAAAAAACAAAACTAAATTTAGACTAATCTTAAAATGTGTGCACGTTTTTTTCATACCTGCAATATTGCAAAAAGGCAGCCTTCAACAAACTGGTCTTGTCATCATGAGGTACAGTCTCTCCTCTTGAAAATGTGTCAACTGATGCACCCTTTAATAGAGGAAAACAGTGATGACTATTGATACTTAGCGAAGCATAAAACAAATGTAATTGGTTAACCTCATATGTAGACATGTGTGATTGCTACAAATATCCCAAATAAAGGATTTTTTTTTAAATGACTCACAGTCAGGCAAGATTCATAAAACTTTTTTTTTCTGGAATCCCCATATTGTGATTGACAAAGGATAAAAATGTCAAAGTGATATGTGGATTAGGCACGGAGATGTGAATATTTTATGAGACATATCACACTAAAAACAGAGAATCAGCAGTGACATTTCTGAGCAATTTTACATAACTCTGACCCGCAATATCTCAGAAACTATGAGGCCTAGAGAAGATAAATTTTACATGGGTTAGTAGATATGTGGTAGTATCAAGTGTACCACGTTTCTTGAAAATCTGAGTCGGTGGTTGTCATGGCTGGGTGAACGGACATGGTATGACCCTTCAATCGACTTCCTACTGTCCTGCTTGGAGGCTGCTGATTGGATAGTTACATTACAAGTCGGGTACACAGTATGTAGAATTGCTCTTCTATGTTTAAATTGATGAAGAAAGAGAGGGAATCGTCGCTTTTAAGGGGCAGAGTCCTTGGCAACAGAGGGGCTCCTGCCCCTAGCAACAGAGGCACTGCAGGCTTCAATAACACTTTTTCCCCCATGTTCAGATGATTAGTCTCAAGCATGCAAAGATGCATGGGACTGATTTTGAGGAATATAAGTGAACTATGTAAGCTCAACTCAAGCTCCTCCCCAACTATATCCTGAAAGTCTTCACGGAACTTCCATACTTTTCTAACAAACACTCAATGAAAGAACCAGAAGTAGAAAACAAGGAGAGGAGAGAACAAGGTCCTCCAACAAAACAACCAGAACTAAAACTTTAATAATGAGAACAGTAAATAACAATGAATGAATAAACAGCATAAAGGGTGGGTAAACCGTCTAGCAGGAAACAAAGTAAATGAGCCAACCGCAAAACAAGAGTTGCGAACCCCATTATGTTTACACCAGCAAAAGTAAGTCTTCCAGACACTAATAATTCCTGACCTAAATTGGCTTACTAGCCCTGAACACTGTCTGAACCACACAGTCCAGAAAGCCCGTGGTTTAGAAACATGGCTTCAACAAACACGCCGTTAAAGCTAGCCAAGGTAAATTCTGGTGCATGAAAGGGCCCTGACCCTTTCAGGACTGGCCTTAGGGGCAGATGCCCCCCTAGTGGGTTACCTGCAGCCACACACTATATTCTTGTCCCTGTTGGCTGAGAGGCAGGACAGATCCTGCCGTCCACTCTGACGGTTTTTTAAACACAATCGGAGCGCCTGGGCAGCATTCTCTGATATCACTTTTACAAGCCTAGCCCTGGACGTATTCACCTTAGCAGACATGACAGAAAGGTGAGGGAAGATTGAGAGGACAGTTGGAGTGCACAATCCCAAGGTAAATATGAAACTGCAAATCAGACAAAAAAAATCCAGACAAAACCTAATATCTTCTGTCGAACCTAAGCAGGTACCAGCGACGGAGAGGAGATCTCTCTCTTTTATTTTTACCTTATTGTTTGCAGTTTAAAAATAGAAGACTGTACACAGTAGCCATTAACCAAGCACACTGCTCCAGTGGGCAGGCTTCTGGGGTATCAAGGGGGAGGAGCTTTTTGAAGATAATTTTTAAAGTTCCTGGACAGCTCACCTGACCCAATTCTCAGATACAGCAAAGTGTCCAGCACAATTAGTATACCCATGTCAATCCATATCAATTTCACAAAACAATTCCATTTTGTAGAGTAATCCCCCTCTGTAGACAGCAGGGGACTGCTGCCAATGACAACAGTCTAAAAGTTACATTTCCTACTATTTCCCTGTTGACTTGAATTCACTATAATGTGCAACTAAGCTCTGAGAAATGACAGCAGCGCTAAGGCATCTTCCTGTAGCAGCAGCGCTTGTGACTGTAGTATTTTTCTTTTTAGCAATATTTTCACATTTAAAGGAATGTTACGTTATGGGTAACCAGATCTATGTCTTCTACTTTCCTCTACTATCAGGTTTCAATTGCATGTGGAGATTCCCACAGC
Source organism: Mixophyes fleayi (assembly GCF_038048845.1). Classification (NCBI taxonomy): domain Eukaryota; kingdom Metazoa; phylum Chordata; class Amphibia; order Anura; family Limnodynastidae; genus Mixophyes; species Mixophyes fleayi. The sequence continues at coordinate 237,668,291 of NC_134404.1, read as the reverse complement.
CAGATTCACAAGCTTCCACATGGAGGACATATCAATATCAGTTACACACATCAGTCACTTACACATATTAGTCAGTTATACACATCTGTGGGCAGCACGGTGGCTTAGTGGTCAGCACTTGTGCCTCACAGCACTGGGGTCATGAGTTCGACTGCCGATCTGTGTGGAGTTTGTATGTTCTCCCCGTGTTTGTGTGGGTTTTCTTAGGGTGCTCCGGTTTTCTCCCACATCCAAAAACATACTGGTAGGTTAAATGGCTGCTATTAAATTGCCCTTAGTGTTTCTCAGTCTGTGCGTGTGTTTGTTAGGGGATTTAGATTGTAAGCTCCAATGGGGCAGGAACTGATGTGAATGAGTTCTCTGTACAGCGCTGCAGAATTAGTGGCGCTATATAGAGGATGATGATGGAGGACAGCCTAATTTCTCTAGCCAAGATATAGACCAGTGATGGCTAACCTGTGACACTCCAGGTGTTGTGAAACTACAAGCCCCAGCATGCTTTGCCAGCTATCAGCTAGTTATCTACTGGCAAAGCATGCTGGGGCTTGTAGTTTCACAACACCTGGAGTGTCACAGGTTAGTCATCACTGATATAGACAGTTCCTGAGCTACTAGCACACCCCTCGCTAGTCAGGGACACACTTGCAGAATTTTGCTTGGAAAAATGGAGCGGGAGAGAAAACCTTGCACTGTTAATATATTTTCATAATAAAAGGTCAATTAAAAAGAAAAAAAAATTCTATTAAAAGTTGCATTTCACCTGATTACTAGGTCCAGCCACTGATGACGACAGAGATTCTTCCACATCTTCTGGTAACACAGACACACTTTCTCGAGCAACAACTGCAAGAAGGCCACTCTTCCTGGTAAAGAATATTGGCAGACTTGCGCATGACCCAGCGCCTATTATATGATCACCTATAAAGAAAATATAAATTGGCTATCATTACAGAAATATAAATTATATATGAATCAATATCCTGAACAAAACAATGTAAACATTTAAAAATTGAGTCGAGTCTTGTAATCAGTGCAAAAAAATAGTATAGAATAAAAAATTGGGAGCACACTGCCCCAAGAAGAACACTGTCTCTAGCTGGCACTACACATTAAAGTCCAATAAATATCCATTATTTTGTAATCAAAATGTAAGGAAAAAACAAAAAAGAATCTATGGAGGTGACATTATAATAAATGTGATCCGAAATTTATGTCTGATTTGACCAACGACACAATCGGGAAGGGTGAAAAGTTACATAACCCTATTCTTTTATATAACAGTGACTAATGTATACTATTGACCTGGTTATGGTTTTAGCAGACTTGGGGTAGAATATCTACTTCTGGACATTTGGAGGCTGATTTTTTTCTCCTGACGAATTGATAAGCAGAAGTAGCTATACCCCAGTCTACACATTAAATTTGTAATAAAAAACAGACAATTTAAAAAAAATATATAAAAAAAAAATTAGACTGTAATTAGAGGACCTAGCAGTATGTATGCTAAATGTGTCAGTGCTGGTGATTCCACATTGTCAAGGGAAAAATGCTAATGTCCTCATATGACTTAAATATGTATTGCCGTGGATATACATAGGTACTATACGTTGCTCTTTTGTTTGTCCTTTTACGTGCATCTTTTTATATGCTTGTATCTCCGGAAGAATTAGAAACTGTGTGCTAATTAGCTATTTATATTTTATCTTATTGTAATGTTCAACTTGAATAAAACTTAAAATAAAAACAATTTTATTTAAAAATAAACAAACAAAAATGTATTGCCTTAGTGGGAAGTGTTGTGTAGGGGTACATAACTCAGATCTGTGGTGAGGGCTGTAATAGATGACTAGGAGTGCTGCATATTATACTCACCCTTTTCCAAATGACCAAATAATCAACAATGCACTAATGAGTTGATCCAGGACTTGAACACTTTCTGATACTAAGTCACATCAGTGATATGCCCTCCTTTTCACTCTAATCCGTCCCCAAGGTTATTGGCAGTGTGTTGGGTACTAGGGTTGTGTTTGGAGTATTGAGGGGCATGAGCATCATCACTCAAAAGCTACCTCAACACCCTAGTAAAATAAGCCACCGTTACCTTAAGGGCTGCAACATGAAAACGTCAAATTTCCTTTTAAAGGCTCAACAAATTTGGAAAACAACTAAGAGCCAAATCCTAAAACTTAGTACTGTCAGAACATAACAATCATAGATTCTTTACCAAGATATAAAGCATGATAACTCTAATCTCATGTGGAAAAAAAAAAATCAGTCAGTTTAATTTGCTGGTGTGCTTAGGATAGTCATTTTAAAAGATCCAATTTCTTGATTAAGGGTACAACAATACAAGTGAGGGTTTGGAGTCCCTCCCTTTATACCAGCGCCATTTATTGGAAAAATACAATTTCAGAACGGAGAGAGACTTAAAAAAAAACAAATGTATAGATTTAAAAAATAAAAATAAAATAAAATACAAAAATAAAAAAACAAAAACAACTCTGTCTCTCTACCTACCTTCAAATGAAATTTTCTCTTGTGGAAAAGAACATCTTCTGGTCCCTGTAGAGCAGGCGTAGACCATTTCTTTTGTATATATGTTACATACTTGGCTGGTAAAATTTGGAACCACAAGTTGAGAAAACAGCATTTCGTCAGACTATGTATATGTAAAAAAAACAAAACAAAAAACAAGGTAAAAATATAAAACATATAACCCAGTTTTTTTTAATGATACTGATGACAAAGATGCAAGAGCACTTTTAATTTTTTCCATTTGATTCACTTATTGTATATAATATCAATGATCAACATGTGCATTAATTAGCTTTGAAAATTTTGGCTAAGCTTTTATTAACCAGAATCTAAAGGGATCCTCTGTACAATGTGTTTCTCTTATGAACTATTGATTGTAGTAAACCTTTATTATTTCACCTTACTTTTGATCTGGACAATCAGTTATTTCTACCTAAAAAACAGTCTCATCAGTGTCAATCGAATGTAAAGATATTAGAATGTATGTATCTATTCATTAATGATGAGGCACAGAAGTGGAGCTTGGTTCCAAAAATAGATGCACTAAAGAAGGATTTAGAAGTACAGAACAAATCCTAGGAAATGGTGTACCCCTTCTAAGCAAGCCATTTCCAGATGGATCGGAGAAGTAATTATACAAGTAGAATGGGAGCAAGGTGCCAGTGGTACTTAGAGCCCACTCAACTGGGCATTAGCAACATTTTGGGCAACAATGTCTCAGGCTTCAACAACAGGGCTTTGCAAAGAAGCTGAATGGACATCTATTACACAACTTCGCCAGTCATTATCACCTGGATGTCTTATGCTCTATGACTAAGTTTGGGAGATATTTTCTCCCACACAACTACTGAATAAATTCTTGATTATACAGCATATGTGACTGACCTGTTCTTTGTAAACCTCCCTACTGTATTGCTTGGGTCCATCCGATTGTAATGTGTGCCATGGAGGATTGAAGCAAAAAAATGAGAATTGTAGTTACTATTTATTTTTCCTTTAAATACTCCTCCATGGCAGCCCATTTTTCCAGCCATGTTGATATGTTTATGTTTTTCAGAGAATGTTTGGGAAGTCACTCAAAGCCATAGGGGAAGAGGAGGAGCTATCTTATGCACTATCAGGGGGTGTTTTTATTTAAACTGTCTCCCTAAACTGGAAAGGGAACCTATCCATTGCAATGGTTGTCATAGAGTCCTTTGAGGAAAAATAATTAATAACCATTATTGGCTTTTTGTAACCTCAAAATTAAAGAGATATCAGACTGCTTCTGCAGAACAATTTCTGTTGTACACTTAAGTTAAACGGTAGGATAAAATATCACTAATTCAAGTGGTTATGATGCAACTTAATACGCTGGTCATAGTCACATTTTTCCTGAGTGCGTCCCTATATATCATAGTCAATGAACTTCTGGTAGAAGTGGGAGCAATGTATTATTATACAAGGGAAGGGCCTGCATAAGCCCCAAACAAGCTCTCCCTGTAACTCTTCATCTGCAAACATAGTCCATCATTTAGCCTACAATTCGAAAAATTATTTAAAAAAATACATTAATGTATGTGTTGGTAAATGGCTGATGAGAGCAGAAACTTCTTATTTATATATATATTTGTATACTGCCATTCCCTTATTTTGCATCTTGCATTTTTACATTTTAGGCCCTGGAATCGTGCTCTGCTATTGGCAAGTATCAGAAGACAATTTATAAATGGAACATTTAAATAAAATGCAATGTAATGATCCCTCCACAGGTTCACCTATGGAAACCTTGTTACGACATTTACGTCCACTAAATAGTCAAGTTTGATCGCCTTCTCGGCACTCACAGTCTGATTAATTGTCCCAAATAAATTTATCTGCGGTAAACATGGCCATGGTTGTGTAAAGTCATACTGAAGAGATATAGTGCTTTGAGGGTTGGGCTGAATGACCAGAATGCAATGTGGCCATAAGCATTCTAGCCAGCCAAAAGACAGATATAGTCTATAGCTAATAATTTTTTTGGGCCGGTTTAATAAAATAAGTCTAATTGTTAACACATGTCGTGTAAATCCCAGTTCAATGTTTGCTTTGTAAAAAGGAAATGTTTCCACAGCCACATCATATATTGGTTTGCTAGAGTAGTAAATAAAGAGAGATTAATATAATTTTGTCAATGCTACATTTAGTCAGCTCACAATAATTATAAAACTCACCTGAAATGGAGGGTTGAACTGAGTGACCTCAACATTGATTTCACCAGAAAAGTTGTAGCCTTCATCCTTTACAGTTACAAGAGTGTAATAGCTTAGGCAGGGATTATCGCTGGGATGCCAGGCAACAGCCAGGATGACCAAACCGTCACTGATTTATGGAGGTAAAAAAGGAAAAGAAAAAAAAATAACTATGTTAACCTAAATGTTTTACAATATTGTGTTTAACATAACCATGTAATTATCCATTTGTTTTTTCTTTCATATATATGCAAAATGAAAAGTAGACACCACTTAAGTTAGGATTCTTAGTACTACCATTACTGGGTGGACATTCAGAAAGGGTTCTTTGCACCACAAAAGCTTGTAGCTCTTCAATTCTACAGACAGATGTAATTGCCAATAAAAAAACACCTTCAGTGTAAGCCACTTTATAGAAGTCTCATTTAAAGGCTGAAAGGGATCAGACATCAGGGTGTTCACAAAGGATTTTAAATGAGTTCACATTCTCTTCACCTCTTGAAAAAAAATGAATAATAAGGGCTTCTGAAGCTAACTTGGTATATAGAAAGTCACTTAGTAGATACCTTTATAGTGGAGGGCGAAACCTTTGCTAAGGCAATCCTGACAGAAAATTAAGAACATGTACAGTAGTAGCCAAATCTGATGTAAGCAGGAGTTTATTCGGATTGGCCAAAGATAACAAATATGGAGTGTCAGAAATAGATTTAAAGAAGCCTACCCTCTAAGGTGAAACACGTCAGATCCTGTGCAGCAAAGCAAGAGAACACATGTAAATACAGTCACATGTAACGGTCGAGGAGACATAAACTTGTCTCAATAGAAACGAGACAAGAGGAATTGTAACTTTCCAATTGGACATTTGTAAGCTGCACTGCCTTTCATTAACCTGCAAACTAATCAAATATCCTGCGACTGCCTATGTTTTTAACAACTGCATACTAACCAGACATTAATCAATCATTTGCCCCTTTTCTTTCTTTATGGTTTTTGCAATTGTTTCCGGACAATAGATCAGATACCTATATTTAAAAACATGAAAGCATTCACACAAGCTCACCTGTTCTGATTTAAATCCAAATACACAATGTTGATGCTTTCTTTAATTTCTTCATAGTTGCTTTCAGAACCCTATATAAAACAAAATTGAAAGAATTCATGTTACAAACCTTAAAATGCACTAAAAACATCTTTGCTTAAAGTTAAGTAGGCTTCTGTTAAAAAAAAAAAAAAGTCAAAAAGACAAAACAACTTTATAGAAATTACTTGTAGTGTTGAATCTTTCTAAATGATAAGCTTACCTGGCATAAATTGCTGGCTAGATACTGCCTATAATAGACTATTAAGTGTACATTCCCTTCACTGTCGACATTCAAACAGTGAATGGGTATACACACCAGTCCCCAGCTGCTTTACACCTCATTGACCACCCTAGGAGTTTCAAAGTTCCAGCACAAAAGATATTGCCACTGGGTGCTTGAAATCTCCAGTGGCCTCACAGAAATGGTGAGAAAGACATATACACCCTTTTATAGTTCACATGGTTTCCTATGGAAACAACATGTAAACAGTGAACATGCCAAATGAATCATGCCATGTAAGCTTTTAACTTATAAAAAAATACACATCTCTGCAAACATGGATTCAGCCTTTATTTGTATTTAATACTGGGCAATGTATTATCTAGACACAGCATCTCTTTTTACAGGCTTTGAGAAACCCTATGGAGTTGAATCTGTTCCCTCACAGCATGTTCTCTGCCATTTTCAAGGCTAATTGGACCTAATTAGATCACATTTCCAATCACCTGCTCATTTAGTCCTGCATATCATCAAAAGACCACTCCCTAAATGGAATTTTCACGTATTTAGAAAGTACTGCATCTCTCATTACAACCAGAGGATATAAATTTACCAGAAATCAACAATCCCATTTAATCAATCAGCTATTTGGTTCAAAAATACAAAATAATGGGGCGCAAAATGTTTGTGTCAGACAACAGCTAGAAAAGCAGATTTTTGCAATTTGTGTTAAGATTTCATTGAGGCAATTGGAAAATGGTGGGCGACGTTTCACTCCGGGAAACATGAACTATTCCTCCCTAAATCACCCCTTTCCTGCTCTTTCACACTTTTCAAATACTCAAGCAATGAGACAAATAAGAGGAATAGAGTAGAACAGAGACCACATTTGTCTAGATCGATTAGTCTGTGATCCCCAAAAGTTTAGGAAAAGGAAGATGATTTTATGGCAAGTACAAACATCCTCGTTTCTCCTTCAGCAGTATGGGAACAGTGTTTTCCCCAGCACCCATTTCCCAGGTTCTCCATCTAGCTGTTTTTTTAATTCAAATATTGTTATTTAAAGTTTTAAAAACAGTGTTCTGATCTTTGCAAAAAATACATATATTCAAATAAACCAATCAACGCACAATAGAATAGAATATCTAGAGTGTGCTGCAGCAAGATACTAAGATGGTCTCCGTCTGCTCACTCTCAACCCTACAGGAGGCAGCAAACCAGGGGCATGACATTAGGATGCCCACTGTCAGCAAACATAGGGTGAAAGATAGAGAGGAAGGGAACACAAAACCTAAACATAGGGAAGAAACTTGTTATCAAAATCAGCTGCCAGAAACCTTACTGCATATTTCAATTTTGCCCAGCGGGACCAGACTTTAACAATTTACTTATCAGTCTCTGAACACTATGCCAAAATACTTTAATGCTTCACTGCTTCGTTAACCAGGGCTAGATGATTCTCCTTCGTTATGGAACTGAACTCGCTTGAAGTGAGTAGCAGGTGCCTTTAAAATATAAATTACTCATTAAAAGAGCTTGAAAAGAGAAAATGACTTATTCTCCTGTTTCGTGTCACTTTATGCACTGCAATGAGCATGGAGAAAAAAAGAATTGTCTGATGTTAGACAGAAGATTGTAGATGAGCATGGACAGCTCAAGGCTACAAATCAATCTTCAGATGTTCCCATTTCCACCGTCCACCATGTTCTTGGGAAGTTTAAGGTACATGGCACTGTAGCCAACCTCCTTAAACGTGGCCACAAGAGAAATCTTGATCGAAGAATGCAGAATAGGATTGTTCATACCTTGATCAACTGCTAAAACAGATTCAAGCTGAGCTTGAGACACAAGCTACAAGTTTCAATTTGCACCATCCGTTGCCAACTCAATGAAAGGTGGTTATACGATAGGAGCCCCCCTGGAGAGGGGGGAGAGAGAAGAGAGGAGAGATGAAAGAGAAAAGAAAGCTTGACTGGAGTTTGCCAATACACACATAAGACAAATTCCTTCTGGGAGAAAGTCCTGTGGACAGATCAGATTTCAAAGAAAAGAACACCTTTCCCACAGCCAAATATGGAGGAGGCTCAGTGATGTTTTTGGATTTCTGTGCTGTATCTGGCACTAGGTGTATTGAATGTGTGCATGGCATCGTGAATTCTGAAGATTACCAGGTCATTATGGAGTGCAATGTTTAACCTAGTATCAGAAAGCTGTGTCTCCTTAAAAGGTCACAGGTCTTCTAACAGGACAAATACCTCAAAACGCTAGTTCGTACACTAGAGGATTGGCATAACAATGTAGGAAGAAGAGCACCTTCTTTTTGAACTGGGAAAAGCAAGTGTTATCCGTTGTATATCCCCAATGGGCTGTCAACTAGTGTAGGATTACCTTTTAATTTCATCAATTACAATAATGTATTGCATGAAGACACCAAGAAGATGGCATCAAGACCCATAAATCTTATATTACAGATAAAGCCATGCTGCAAAAAGAATAAGACAGCATTTATATACTCAGAGAAAGGTAAAAAGAAAATAAAAGGATCCAACAGAGAGTGACCCTAGTCTTTTTCCTGACACTCTTTGGGTTTCAAGCAGTTTCATCTGTTGAAAAATAAAAACAATGTAAATAAATACATGGACAAATACAAAGATTAGCCAGAGCCCAGGCTTAATACCTTAATATGCCAAGAGCGCCTTAAAGTGGTGTATTTCCTGCTAAAAGGGGGGATGGGGCTAAAACAGAGGAAAAAGAAGCTTTATTTCTTGAGATATAAAATACAAAGTTGTATTGTGTATTTAAGGATGGCAACCATGTTGTACTTAATCAGAACTATAGGTACTTTTTTGAACATAAGAACAAGAAATACAATGCAATAAAAGATCCATGTGATAATAGGGTCTTAAGCAGTCTTATGAATAAATCTATAAATATATAACAATGTGCAATTTCGTAGATCATTCCATCCAGAAAAAGTGCCATCTGTCCATGAACTAGCACAATAACCAATAATGCCTTCACTGCATTGTGAAGCTGACCACACAGTGGCCAGTTCTGTTGCTCAGTCTGAGTGATAAGACTAAAGGATCAAATTTGCCAAAGACACAGGCGGCCAAATTGGACAAGATAAGGCAGTCCAGCAAATCAGGCAGAGTGCGTATCACTCACACTATAGTATTTAGATATTAGATAATAGAATGTGGAGCCGATTATGCTTTTCAGTGTTGCAGGAAAATCCTAGGATGCCTTGCTGTCTGCACTAGCTGCTTCAGCTGAGGTACTTATGCTTTGGAGGTTACTGCGCTGTTTAAGTCTATCAAACCAACCTCTGTTGGCTGTAAATGTTACAAACGCATCTTCTTGAATATGCTTCTTGCTTTTTACATAATTATCAGCTGTCTTAGGCGCATGTTTTGTTGCGTTTGGCCATTCGTCCATGTATTAAGTCTATTTTTCAGTTTTTCAAGCAAATGACTGAACAAGTCACCTTCATTGATGATAACTTTGAGGCTGTCATTGCAGAAGCTTTAATCTTGTTTACATTTTTTATAATTGTTCTGATAAACGATGTAATGAAGATTAAAAGAGGAGCCAACTTCAACCTAGCGCTCACCAGCTTCCAAACGCTGTATCACTTGCAGTTACATACACATGCTAATGATTTACCTAGACATCTTAGATCCACTATGACAAGAACGTTTGCACACGCAGTGGAGGCTGTGAGTGTCTCAGAGCTTATGTGATGCGCTCTCATTGGCCTATTTAATATTTACTGTAATGGCAGCCACTCTTGAGAAGTATTAAGGATTGTGTAGAAAAAATTACATTACTACATTTCTTTTTTTTAACATTCCAATTAAAACTTTTATATTATTTAAAAACTGTGTTGCAACGAATCAGCTCCAAGTGTGGTAGTGTTCTGTGCGGTCTGACTACAAAAATTAAGCCCCACCAGTTCCCGAGACAGAGGGGGGAAAAAAACTATATAACAATAAATAGGGAAGACTATGAAATACAAAATGTTATTCCCAGTGACAATGGCACAATTCAAAAAAACGTAAATTTTAGTCTGATCGGTAAGGTCTTTTACAATGAGATTCCAACAGCAACACACTAATTTTATGAAATTTTAAGGTGGTTATGCAAGTACAAATCTGGTTTGACCTGGTCACCAAATAGCCACACATATTGTAGACAGATCATTTAGCAACTGAGTCAATTTTCCATATCTACCATGGCCTTGTGAAACTTCCTTGTTCTGGCTGACTGATAATCATCATCAATTGATAGAATGTTCAGTCCCACTAACTAAACTAACAAACCCAGCAAGAAGAGTGAATATGACAGTAAAACAGATCAGAAGAGGACACAGGAATATATAAGGAAGCTCATGAATGTACACCTGCCTAAAATATACTTATATACTTAGAATAAAGTTATTTCTGTGAATTTGAAAATATCTTGCTGTCACACTACAGTAAGATAGATATGTGGGTGATGGGGGGGGGGGGAAGGAGACACACACACAAAAACAAAAAAACAACTCACCCAAATGGCATCAGAGATGTTTTCTTTAAGCACTCGACTCATGTCCCAACTGACAACATGATATTCAGAGGTATCATCCATATCCCATTTGTTTATACTGGAGTTAGTGAGAGTGTAGAAACAATCACTTTTATCCCACAGTACACTGAGAAGCTGCAAAAGAAAGACACCGCAGTCACTGCATGAAACACTTAAAGTACATATGTATTTTAAGTAAAAAGAACTTAATATACACTGACATGAGCCCTTCACTATTTGATAGCCTAGTATCCCTTGTAGTGAAAACAAATTTGTGAACTCTAAGTAGTCTATTCTTACCTTAGTTAACCTTTTAAGTGCTAAAAACAATAACCACTTACACTACAGATTTCTTTTTAAAAAAAATCTCACCCTCAATCCTGGTTAAAAAAAACCTCATTCAAACGATATGCCCCTCTAGTTATTATTTGTCGATCACCAGACAAACACCCTATACTATAGAAGACATTAAGGAGCCAAAGATGGGAGGTGGGTTTTGTAAGATCTCCCCCATCCTGGCACATAGAGATGCAGGGGCACTCTAAATTGAAAGAGGGAAGTCCCCTCTCTCAAATGAGGTGCCCCATTCATAGTTATTGTCAGACGACAATTTTAAAAAAAACAACATAATAAAATAAAAGTGCAAGCAATCATTTTCAAGTGCAGATTTTGCAGTCTTGGAAAGGTGAACTGATGCCACACCAGCAACCACAAATGTATTTTTTGGCAGTGTTAGCAAAACAAAAAAACACACATTTGCTTTTAGTTCACTTTCTTGCATATTTGGGTGCATTTTTTTTTTTTTACTGTCACAGGGGGTATTAGAAAACTAATAGTATTTTTCTGAAAACACTTTTTTTTCTTCTGAAAAAAAACGAGGTATAATTTGTGTGGCTATCACACTAACAGATTACTGATATTAATGTTGGAATGTGACAAGCCCAAACATTGTCACCACAGTGGTTTACATAGACATTGGATTCTGCATTCCACATTTTAACACAGGTCAAATGCATGTAAACATACGTGAAAATAAAATAAAAGTTGTACTAAACAAGACAATCTTTTGATGTGCATTTAATTTGCATATATTGCTCTGAATGTTTCTTGCTCTGTTTAGGAGCATCTGCAATGGATCACTACAGTTTGAAGTTACATTAATCTCAATGGGAGCACATTCTAAAGGCAATGAAATGCCGTTGACGTTTGGACATATCTGTTTCCACATGGGTTTGGCGTGAACAAGAGAACTTCCTTTCCTGCCATGGTGTATGGCTAAAAACCCAAATAGTATGCATTTGTAAAAGCATCTAAGTGCATATATAAACTATAAGTGGTTTATATGCATTTGTACTTTCATTTTAACAGAAACATATTGCTAACACCAGTGTGTACATTGCCTACATTTTATATCGAACTTCCTGGACCTTCTAACTGTATCAGACAGATGTAAATCACACACTTTAAACCTCTATAATTAGGAGAAATACCCTTGTAGATTTTGTTTTCTTTTTGGTTTATATCCAAGATAAGTGCATGAATGTGCCAATATTCAGAATGATGAATTGATGACTAAAAAATAAGTTACTTTTAACAGATAAATGATACTGATAAAACTGACTGGTTATTAATATGAATGAATTACATTTGGGGTTTTTAACTTTAAAAGAACACACACCACCATGAAATGTTAAAATTATTTTTTTCTCCCACCTGGTGACCCACACTAGATCATACCCTCCCTCTGGGGATCTCTGCTATACATTGCAAGTTGTCCATTGTTACCACTTGTATTTGGAGCAACAACAGTAATGAAGAGATCTGAAATGACTGCTGTTTTCTGTGTTTTAAATGTGTTTAGGACAAGGATTAACAGATAATTTTGAACTCAGGAGCCAACCTTAGGAGCCAATAAACATAGCCCCTACTCTCTTTACAAATCCCCACGCACTTCAATCTACATAATAACCCTTTTCTATGCCTACCGGCAACCTTTTCTTCTTCTAACTATTCTACTCCCAAGTCCAATAGCTATGCTCCCTCTCACTCCAAAATCCCATTTGCACAAACCTTCAGCATCATCATTGCCCAGGCAATCCCTTTCTCTATCCCTATTACCACTTCCTCATCCTACTCTCAGTATTATCCCCATGGCTCCATCATCACTAAGACAATTCTGTCCAACATCTCACCTTCATCATTCTAACCATAATTAACCTCACCCATTCCACACAATCATCCTTAACCTCTCCTTCCTGTATCATTAACCCTAACCCTCCATCAATAACATCTGCAAACAATAATTAACTCCTTCAATCTGCATAATTAACCCTGCCCCCTGCAATCTGCCATACTATCCTTACTCACTTACATTATTAACCCACTGCATTTACTCAGAGAGGAACGGATTTGTGATCAGTTCCACTGTAACCAAGTTTAGATTTGGCATTCTAAAACACGCCAGGCCCTATGCACCACATACTAGGGGAGTCATCATATGCTGGTGTCAATCATCAGAGGCCATTATAAAGCTCTCTTCCGAGAGAAGTGTGAACGTAGGCGAAGGGCAAATGTTCTGATTCACACATCTTTGTGAATTATTCAACAGATCTAAACCACTTGTTTAGAGATCTTCATTTATTTAGCTACACTTCATACACTATGACATTTTAAAACTTACAGAGGATTCTACAGTAGGAGACAATATTCCAAAGAGGGTGGAAACTCTGCGCCCAATACCAGACAGCATGCCTTGTCCTTGCTGCAGGAATCGCTGATGGATCTTCCCAGAGGAATCTGGCATTAACCGGACAAGCTGGTTCTTTGATGAAGACAGTATGAAACTGCCAGCCTGGAAAAGAGCATTTAATAGCAGCTTAAACCGAATGTAAACAAAAACAAGTTGTATGGATCAATTTATTGATGTATTTGGTTTGTATAGAAGTCTGACATCAAAATCTTCCTGGATCAATTTGACAATAGTTTCACATCATTATGTTGCTGTTTAGGTACTCTGCTCTTCTACCATCTCAGCCTGTGACTTTCAGCCGTCCTGATCCCACTTATATATCATGCCACTGTCCCTGCCACATGTAACCTGAAATAAACTTATGCTGCTGTAAACATGAAGATCTCAAACTCCAGGCTGTCCTACACCACCAACTTTAAAGCTAGGTACACCGAGATGGATTGGGGATAAAGAATATGGATTGAGTTTGATAACCTATACTACTAGGGCAGCACTTCTGCCTCACAGCACTGGGGTCATGAATTCAATTCCCAACAATGGCCTTATCTGTGTAGAGTTTGATTGTTCTCCCCGTGTTCGCGTGGCTTTCTTTGGGGTGCTCCGGTTTTCTCCCACATGCCAAAAACATACTAATAGGTTAAAGGACGGCCATTAAAAATTGAGTTCTCTGTACAGCGGTGCGGAATTAGTCGTGCTACATAAATAGCTGATAATGACTGACGATGATAACCTGTTAGCATTAACTACCCCCCACCCCCAAAAATTCACAACTTTTAACCCTTTGTTAAGAGGTTACTTGGCAGGCACCAAAATCATATTGACAAATCTGGTATTCAAATAAAACAAACATTCACAGATATTCCCCTTAGAAATTCAGTGTGGCCATCTCCCATAAATGATGGTCTATTCCTCTTCTAGTTACCTGGACTATAAAGTAGCATTTGTCCCAAGTGTTAAAACAAATTTCATGGATAAATGGTCTTCTTATAAAAGAGGTTACATTAAACTATATATTGAACAATGGGACTTTTCTAGGTGAAGAATTGAAATCTGTATTTGATTTCTGTACATATAAAAATATAACCTAACAAACAAAGTCAGCCATTTTCTCAAGTCACTTCTTGGACCTCCCAACTAACAGATTAGTTCTCTCATCTTACTCTTGGTTGATATACAAACATTATAACAAGAGGTTCTCAATTTGTAGTTTGAGATGAGAGAAAGAATTAGGAACGCTAATTCACATATATTAATGCACAGCAAGAACAGAGTGTATTAATATTTGGTATATATTAAATCACCTGTATTGATAATAAACATTCAAAACCAGCTCCATCTATTTTTCACAAAAGATCAGATACATAGTGCATTATACAAGAACCAAAAGGACATTATTGGTCCTGAGCATCCTCTCCCAAACTCTTTTACATTATACCCTTTTCTTTTAGTGATCAAACATCTTTCTGAATCACTTGATCTTCACAATGTTCACTGCTACACTGTTCCCAGTAAAAGACTTGCATCTTGATAACTGCAATATTAAGCCCGTTTGCCCATGTATTATTTTTGGTAACCTTCCTTTATTGTTTATTTCCCTTCATTATTTATGCTGTTAGTCCTTCAATGTATAGGTTTGTGTTTCATATGTTTTGCTATGTTCTCTACAAAATCTATTGTAAGCATTTAACTGCTAGATTGTGATGTACCCTATATATTGGCATACATTAAATAAAAAAGCCATAGTCAAACACACCAACTTAAAAAAATGCACTGTATATAGAAAGGTTTACAATACCTAGAGTGAATACTATATAATTAGACTTTGTGGATGGAAGTAGTGAATGAAGAGAGATATGTTTTTAACTGGATAAAATTACTTTTTGGTAACTTAGCCTTATAAAGTGTTTAAAAGGTCTGTCAATTGTTTTAAAAGCTTAAAATAACTAAATATTCACATGGTGATGCTTCTGCATCAATCTTGAGGCATAGTGAGATAGAAGTGCCTATCGTCCACATGAAATACGTACTTTCTTTTTACGCCTGTTAAAGAATTTAAATATCCAACATTTTTTTGCAATTCATTTAATTTTATTTCTATCAATTGAGAGATAAAAAGAGAATTTCACTTTATTAAGCCATCAGTAAACACTGGTATATTCATGATGAAAAGTGACATCCCCTGTTAACTATATGCTGTAATCAGTGAGAAAGACCATCTGACAAGTCAGTGGTTAATAAGCTTCAATGAACATATTAACATTTGTATTTCAAATATCTAGCAAGAGCAAGTATTTTGTTAGCATTGGAAACAGCCCTGCTCTCTCTAGACCAGTGTTTCCCAAATCCAGTCCTCAAGACCCCTAACAGTGCAGGTTTTCCAGGTGACAAGTGAAATAATTAGTGCCACCTGTGGATCTGTTACAATGTGTCAGTCAGTAATGACTACACCTGTGCTCCAGCAAGGAGATATGGAAAACATGCACTGGATTTGGGAAACCCTGCTCTAGACAATAATTTTTTAAGTTTCATTTCCACTAAGACATTTACATTCTCAATGTGACTCACACTCAATATCATGTATTTTTCCCTCAATTATTCATGAATACATTCCTTATGCATACCTTAAACCAGTATCATCACTATTTTTCAGTGGTTTTAATAAAAGACTTTGGCTGCTCAGCTTCTATATCAGAGTTCTCCAAACTCCATCCTCAAGGGCTACCAACAGTTCATGTTTTCAGTATTCCTTTAATCATGCACTGGTGAGCTAGGTCAGTCATTATCCCACCTGTTTGTACAGACAGAAATCCACAAAACATGAACTTTTGGTAGCCCTTGAGGACTGAATTTGGACACCTCTGCTCTAAACTCATGGAGTGGCATAATGAAATGAAGTCTATATTACAAAAATGGCTCACCCTTCCCACTACATTGCTGTTTGTTATAATAATTTAATTGGAAGATCTATTGATTATTTGTTCAGACCGTATACAAGGTGCTTATTAGCAAAGTATAGCAGCCACTGCGCCACTTTCCCCCATAAACAGCCAGAGTCATCACATTCACATCACAGATGCCAGTGTCATCCACTTTCCCAATATAGAATGGCAGTGACTGTACATCTGTGGATAAGGACACTTTATTTAAAAGTAACTAGCAGCTAACTCCCAATTAGCAACACATGCCATAGACCAACGATAAGCATCCTGATACACTCAGGTGTCACATGGTGCGGTTCTCCAACCTTCATTACCCTTAATCTCAGGAAGATCTTAAAACAATACATTTAAATCAAAGAGAAAACCAATCTGTAATAACATATCCGCTAAAACAAGTGTTACATGCTACAACAAACAAATCTGACAATAAAGCAGGAAGGAGCTGTGGGCCACAGGTAATGTCTCAGAGGACTGCCTGTTGTCCATCACTGACAGACCTACCTATCTCCTCATTTCTCATGTCCTGTTGACCCCTCTCATTGCAGATACTAAGATAATTCAGCGAATCTGCACAATCTCACTCAAAGCAAATGCTGCATGTCTCCGCTGGATAAACAGAGTAGGATAGTCCAGTGACCGCGGAAGCTTTACTCAAGGATGTAACAGCAGTGTTGAAAAGAGGAAAGGCGCAGAGGGATAATCTGGCCAGTGAAAGGAAAATGGATAGAAGGCAACAGAAAGAGCACTATTTATAGCCAAGGAAGAAGACAAAAAAAACAAACAAACAAGGTAACTGACAGAAGGAAGAGAAGTCCAAAACAGGAGTAATGTGTGTTATAAAAGATACAAAGGATTTATAACTGGGGACAACTGAGAAGAAATAATTGGAGGATGATTTTGGACTGGGGATTAGAACAGAGGAATGTTTATAGCCATATGGTCCAATAGATTGAGGCAATGAGCTTAAAGGTGGTAATGGTTGTAGGAGCATGTTGGAGGCGTGGGCTGCAGGGGCAGATATTAGCTGTTGCCACCAGTGTATTATTCTTATAGGTGGGTAACTTGCATTTCGTGAGATTAGAGTGCATGTGTCGGAAGGGTCTTCAGAGTGTGTGGGATGATTGAATTTTTAAATAGAAATGCAAGTCACGGCCAGATACGTGTCCACATCAAGGATTTGCAATCAACCATGACAAAACCAAGAGACTGTTTATATTATAATATTATTAGGACATTTTTGCTAGCACAATTGAACGACTGGTGTATCTTACCTTTACTGCAGTTAAAAACGCACAAAGACAGTCTCCAAAATCAGTGTACGTTTCTGTGTAAAACTCTTCATGTGTGAGACTTGGCCAATACCGAATTGATCCTTGACTTGTAGCTGCCATTACCGCAATTGACTATGCAATGAATCAGAAAATAAATTTAGCTTTCTATTGGGAAATAACACACAACACAAGTAGAAAAGCCCATCAATTCCGTACAACAACAGAGGGGAACATTTAGTTTAAATAAAAAAAAAATATATTGAAACCATATCATACAATAAACTGTTAATAAATGTAAAACACTAACTACCGTTTGACTGACACATAGGGAAAATTGTAACCCGTCAAAAGCTGCAGCCAGAGTTTGCCTAACCTTGACAAAGTAGGCATTCAATGGCACTGAAGGTGGGATTTTATTTTGCAGTAGGCAACATTTTACCAACTGTCCCAGATCACGTGTTCTAGTGAAATAGACAGTCTTAAGTCAGACCTTGCAAGACTATATAAAATAGGCATTAATGTAGCTCAAAGCCTATGTATGAATGAGCCAAAATTATAAACACAATATAACTGAAATGTTGCTTTGTGTAGGACTTTTGGATAATTTTTTAACCAAAATAAAATAAGATTTTTACTCACCGTAAAATCCATTTATCTGACTCCATTGGGGGACACTGCAATACATTGGGGTATAGTAGGTGGACTGGGAGTTTAGGCACTTATAAACTTGTTTGTTCCTGTCCCTCCTCCCCTACCATGGCCCTCCTCTGCAGCTCAGATCTGTTTTTGTATAACCAAGCCAGGGAGAAAGGCGAAGCAATACAGAAAATAGCACCAAAAGCAGTACTACTTTCAGAGCAAGGGAGGGTGCGCAGTGTCCCCAATGGAGTCAGAGAAATGTATTTTAAGGTGAGTAAAAATCTTATTTTCTCTTTCCTACCATTGGGGGACACTGCGATACATTGGGGACATACCCAAGCTGCCTCTAAGGGCGGTATTGCTCTGGAACGGCTGTACGCCACAACCTGCTGGGCAAGCTCGCATTAGCGGATGCCAAACCCTGCAACCCAGAACTCTGTAGAGGATGTCGGCATTGCCATCCTGTACAAGTGCTTTTCCGAAGCACCTTCACCTGTCGTCCAAGAGAACCCAACCCTCTTGACGAGGTAGTTGCAAGGTCATCAGAACTGGATAACAGAGTGTCCGAAAGGAAGAAGCGAACCCCCTTAGTCTCTCGGCTAGAGACTCTGCGGTCTATTAGACCCTGAAGAGCACAAACCACCTGCGGCCCACGAAGAGCGTAACCCGCCATGGGGGGGGGGGGGGGGGAGAATAACCCAATACCTGACCCCAAGCTCCTGAGGCAAGTATAATGCAGATACTATTCTCTGAACCAATATTGGCCGGAGTGACACCCCTCCTTTCCCTACAGGAAAAGTAGAATGAGGGAGTGCATTGCACACTACCGCCCTTGGACCCCTGAGATCAGGCGATAGGCAAGTGGCCTACCCTGGGATAAGCATATGTACCCCGAGTCAGCAGACAGCAGTGGGCAAAACAAGTGTTCTGATCCCCCGGACTAGGTATCATTTTTCAACGTTACCCGGCAACGACCCTTTACAGCAAGACCTGAAGATACCGTAATCCTGTAAAACGGTGCTGAAATAGTAGTAGAGCTATGGGGCAGCAACCTGCGGGAAGCTAGTTGAATTTCCGAGCTAGGTTGCGAAAGAAAGCGACCTAGAAAGTCAGCACTGAGACGTGTGAAAGCTGCAGGACTCACACCAAACTCTTTCCTGTTGCGAGACCTAGGAAGACCGGATGAGGACTGTCCTAACCTCGGCATCCCACGAGGTCTAATGTGCGGAATGAAAAGGCAGGTGCTTGAGGCGGAACTGGAATTACTGTTCCGCCAAAGCGAAAGAGGCACCGGTGCCCTCTTCCTAACTGGTACATGTAAGAAGGCCTACATGATGTATACGGATGTCCGGAATGCTCTTGTACACTGCCTGCCATGACTGTGCGCAGTGACTACATTCGAAACAAGAGAATGCAGACTGCCTGTTGAAGGACTGCCAGCTTCAAGGAAGGAAAATGATATGTTTGTGGATCGGGAAGTGGTTGGAATACCTACCCCAACCTACGGGAATACCACCAGGTATATAGGCTTCTTCCCTAACTGCACCTGAGCAGGTACTATATGCTCCTATGGGAGCCAGGAAGGGACTACATGATGGGGCACGGTAACCCCGAGAAGGAAGATGAATGACCTTGACGTGCCTAGAGGAGCTGACAGGAAGAGATGTACTCTTACGGTCAGAGGCCCTCCCTTTAGCCTACCCTGTAATACTGGCAAAGTGAGCAGATTCGTTTCTGGAACGTATTCAAGTGTACCTCTGGCTAACTGCTCTGGCCATGGCTGAATGGCGTATTTCCAAACTCAGCTATGACCCTGTAAACCTACTGGTAGCCATCAGTTAAGTTGAGTGGAGGCTATGTTACACCTTTAGTAAGAGACAAACCTACCATGGCCGTCTAGCCTGCGTAGGGATAGCAGAATAGGTAAATATACGAGTCACAAGGGTTGTTAACCCCACGTGTTACTTTTCATATATTTTCCAGGGAGAAAATTCTATGAAGAAATTGTGGCCTGCGTAATAATTATTTGGCCTTCCGCCAAAAGGTCAGACACCGAGCCCAGCCTCTGGAGGAGGTGCGGATGGGGCCGTCAACCCAAATTCCGCCAGGGTTAAAGTGTGTTTGATGCCTAAGCTGATAATATATACATCATGAGAATGGGTGTTGCATTTTCAGAGTTAATGTATTTGTCTTTGAATCAAGATCTAACTAGCCCTCGCATGTTGAGGACTAGACCATATTCTGATCCTGACTGAAGAACTCTGGCCATCAAACTTATACTTACCCCTGTGAGATGGTGAGCAGCTGTGTCCATTAATGTGTGGAATCAGATCAGTACACATAGGCCTTCTGTCTGGGAAGAAGTGCCTGCGACAGATATGATCTGTGTGAACTGAGTGTGGGTAGAATTGTGATAAAAGGGGGGGGGGGGGGGGGTTCACGTACCTTTTCCGACCCTAACATCACTCTAGTGCGTTCGATCACTGATACTGTTAGTGATCCTTGCTTAGACTGCCTTCTCCCGAGCTGCCGATACCGAAGTGGGAGCACCTCGTTCACCGGCCTTAGCATCGCAAGCTACACAGAGAGCATCCAGGCAAAGGTGTTGAACATCTACGAATAAATCTGGCACAGATATAACACGGCCTAGACGTATCAGCGAGACAGTCTGAAACATATCCTGTTATTCTGGCCAATATATATACACACACACATACATACATAATGCAGTACAGACGAACCAGCGTGTGGCTTACTGCTGTAGGTGGCCCCTTATAGCCATAATACCTTGGAAAGTTACAGAATTAAACTGTTATCTTTCCCCTGGGTACATATATTATATACACATTGCAATACGACCTTGTTAGTTGGTACACAGAATAAGTCTATATATTATTCTTGTGGCACCTCTATAATGTAGTGCAAACATACCAGATAGTTTCAGACCCCTTTGGGAGTCCCCTCCCTTTTAGCCATAATGGTATGTCAGAGAAAAATGTATAATATAAATCTCCATTTCTTTTACATAATCACAGTATAGTAGGTGTTTACCAAGACTATATACGAGGTAATCCTCACAATATCCACCAATCTCCAGGCTCCGAGATAAATCTACTGTAGTCCTGTGCAATAGATAATCTACATTTACACCTGGCACAGGTATAGCATAGCACAGCAGAACCAGATAAGTAAAGTACGGCTCTATCTCTTTATAGTAGTCTGCTGGCTAAAGAAATAGCCCATTACCGAGTCTGTATACACAGTATTCCTATAACACCACTCTCCCCAACACCGGGTGTTACAGTGCTGTATGTGAAGAAGATAAACCCATTAAGCCACACTCAATCGTTTATCCATCGTTTTCAATAGCATTAGTATTAATGATACACACAATACCAGCTAAGGAAAGGCAGAGTCGGCCAGCAGCTTGTCTCCATTTCCAATATGGCCGCCATACGCGCCATAAAGTTTGGGTAGCGACTGAACTGTGTAAGCCTCTTTCAAGACCTAAACAGGTAAAACAATACAGAGGTACCTGTAGATCCGGGGCTGAATGATTGCAGCGTGCAGCACACTGTAATGTTTTCACAGTCTCCAGGGATGGCCGCCGTCCGCTCCAGGACGCTTAAAGGGGAAGGGAGGAGGAAGTTCCACGCTCCACTCGTCCTTCAAGATGGCCGCCTCCATGCCCCGCCAAACCGCACACACTAATTATGGCTGTCGGCTCTTACAATGCCCCTTCCGCTATTCTTATGGTGCCCAGGCTGCGGGGCGCATCTGCGAGCAAATTGGCTCCTATGGAGTGCGATTGCTTCTCTGCCCCCCCCCTCCCCCCCCGCTCGTTGTCTAGGGGAAGGAGGGGAGGGTCTTGCCGGCATTTCAGTCGGACCGTGGAGGAGATGCTAATGTAGCTTCACTCCCGGCCGTAGTAAAGCTTTTGCCCTCGGCCATCTCGTCCTGCATTGCTGGCTGTCATATAAAAGCTGCCTGTATGGCAGACTTACATTCTATGGGGCTAAGTGCTCGTCTCTAGAGGAGGACTGCCGGCATAGGTGCTAGGCAATTGAGCCAGGCTGCTGCTTACCTAGCGCAGGGACCCGGGTGAAGGAAGCCGACAGACTATTCACCCCTCTGGGACTTAGGTTCAATCCCCACGCAGCACCGGAAAGGAAATAAAATAAAATAACATGTAAAAGCCTAAAACTAGACTAAGTATAGGCAGAAGCCTATACCGAAGTGACCTACCTCCTAGGCACTTACAAAAAACTGAGGTCTGAGCTGCAGAGGAGGGGCATAGTAGGGGAGGAGGGACAGGAACAAACAAGTTTATAAGTGCCTAAACTCCCAGTCCACCTACTATACCCCAATGTATCGCAGTGTCCCCCAATGGTAGGAAAGAGAAATACAATTTTATTGTAGGGATAAATGTCCTTACATTTGCAGAGATGCAGCTGTTATAGCTTTAATCTTTCAGTTGAAAACTGTGATGTAAATCTTAGATAGCTGTATTACCTGTAGATAGCTCAGAGGCAGTTTGAGCCAGGCTAATTATTAGAATAAAGCGAGTGACATTACTGAGAGTATGGAATGGATTAAAAGTTTAACCAAAATTTATCACAGTGCATGTACACAGTAATAAGTTTAGAGATGTACAAAGACCAAAAGTAACCATAAGACAGAGCTTTTATAATACGGTTTCCTATCTTCCTGCTGTCACCTGTCACTCCTTACTATCAAGAGTCACCAAATCCCCTGCCAGATGGAAGAGAACCTACCTAATGTTTAAATAAGTCTCAGGTTTGAATGGCAATTGATGAAAACCCCCTGCTCAACTTGTTACACTACCACCACCACCACCACCCCTTTTAATGTGTGTTCTGAACAGACAAATAGTTTCCCATCATTTCTGATTCTCAACAAAACGTTCAGCGCTTTTATTTATTTATTTTTTTCTTGTGTGTAAATGTTGATTTATGTTTCTAATTGAAACTGCAGTTTTTTCAATATTTGAGAAGGGGCTTGAATTTGCCAAAAGTAATTTGAGTTTATAGTGCTAAATATCTCTTAGGTTTCCTCTGTCTAGAACTACCAAAACTGTTTGAGTGAGAAATGCATAAAAAGCATCTCATTTTCCTTTTCTCTCTTTCTTTGGGGGGTATTCAATTGACTGCAAGTTTTTTTTTCCCGCAGCGCTGAAAAAAATAAATCACACGCGGGTTTTTAACTGCAATAGCGACCGTTTTTAGTTAACGCAACTTTAAAACTCGTGCAATTCAAGTGAAGGGGAGTGTTTAACGCATTCATGTATAACACAAAAAAAGGACTGGCATACATTTTCATACATTAGAAAATATATTTAATAAGCGATTTTTATTTATTTATATTTTTATGGGTTTTTTTCATTATTTTTTTCACAAGAAAATCAACTTTTATATGTTATGCATTACTGATAAAACATGGTTTATCTTTTTTTTCCATTATTACATGATTTCAAATAGTTTTCTTAGGTTTTTTATTTTTAGCACACCCCAAAGAGCGGCGAGATAAAACAGCATATTGGCCTGTTTAACGTGCCGCGTTAAAAAACAATTAACCCGCTCGAAAATTATAACAAAAATAGCGTTAAAATGGATTAACGCAGTGTTAAAAAAATATCTCATGGTCAATTGAATTCCCCCCTTTAAATCCACGCCTACTCTGATAAAATCATTGATACACAAAGGTTTGAAAATTCATGTATGTTCTTGTATCCATCCTAAAAGGATAATTCCAGCGATCACAGATCACTGCAGCTCTGTGGTACTGAATTCCACCAATACTCCAACAGCTTCTATATCTCTGGGTTTACAGTAAGTAACTTAAATGGAGACCCCACTGTGGCATTTCTTAGCACAAGTGCTCAGTGCAAAGGTGTCTGCTTTATGTTAGCATCAATGTTAGTAAGTAAAAGGGGATGGTTAAACTCTGTCAGCAAGGAGTGAGGAGCATTGGAAACCAACCAGGGGAGAGTTATACCAAACCGTAAATATTCTTACCATGGTTCCCCCACATTTCTGCTAGACAGGGACAAGTGAAATAGAACAGTCTTCTGAAGACAAAAATAAATATAAATCATACAAAGTATGACTCCATGGGTCATGCACAAAAAAATGACTAACATTGATGTTGGAATGCGACTAGTTCAAAAAGAGCAAAAATTGTCTCAATATAGGGGTAAAGAAAAAAGAAAAAAAGTCACAGCAGCTAAGATGTTAAACATACCATAGAACACTGAAACATTATGGTCACTTACTTGTGTGGATGCTGCATCACAAGCATGAGCAGATATGTCTACCAGATCTGCAGACCATGGATAATCACTAGGTGGGAGATGCAGCTCTTTACACACCGATAACTGATGAGAAAGTATTAAAAACAGCTGTGGTTACTATGTAAAGAAACCACAAAAAAAACCCACACAAAAACGACAATATAGATGTATATATACATTGCATTCATTAGCAAACCGTATATTAGTAAAGATATTGTAACTTACTAATGGATACACAACACACAAAGCACATAAGCAGCCAGCGTTAAAAACCTAGGTTTACCTTTGCAGATGAAGACTGACTAATCTTCCAGATTATAATGCGATCCCTGCATACCAACCAGGCCCATCCAAAATCATGGATCTTGACAGTTAAAGACTCATCTTCTGTGGAGTGGGGAGAAAAAATAATAGTGATACAGTGTGGATTACAATACCTCTTTCATATCCTGGGCTTTTTAATGCGTTCTGCAGTGAAGGGGATTATTTTTAAAAATAGCTAGAAAAGGGGCCACATAATTTGAAGAGGAGACTCCCACCACAAGGAGTTCATCAAGCCCCGTCTTCTCCCCAATTCCCCCCAGCACTAACTAGCTGTAGAGGACTTTTAGGTAAGTTTTTGCCCTATTTGAACTCCTCCAGTGCCAAGGACAATGTAATTTCTTTGTATCTTTTTAATATTTCACAACAATTTAATTTACTCAATAAGGCTATAAAAATAGCCCATAATTTTAAACTGATAAAGCATTTGTTTATTTAACAGTTGTTAATTTACCTCTACATAAGACCATAAGATTTAGCTCTATGTGTGGCCCATAATGAGAAAGGTAGATCTGAATGTACACTTCATTTTCACTGTGTCTGTGAAAACATGTGAATATGTGGAGAGGACGCTTGCAGATGAATCTGAGAAAACATGATAGGTGAGAAAGGGAAAGGAAACTTGCTTTGGAAAATTCAGAACTATGCAGAGGGTCAAAGGTGTAGTTTCGATTGAGTGAATGTGGTGGGGCAAATACAAAATACGGCACTGACTGTATTACTAATATTTACCACAAAACATGCATGCAAAGGAAACACTCATCAATGGGGACACCCATACAGACATGAAGGATAGTGTACATACACGTTACTATACACCTAGATCCAAGTGGGCATGGAGTGCTACGTTTGCTGTAATGCTAGTCTACAATGCTCTCCGAAGAAGAGCCTGAAATGTGTTCCCCGATCTCCATGCCGTAGAGAGTTACATGGCCAGACAGGATTTGTTGCGTATTGATGGCAAATTGCCAGGAGGAGTGACTGTTGAGCATGTGATAGGATTTAGTAAAGGCAAGTCCGGGACAAGGCAGAAGAATGATGGGGTCTTATGGTCATGCGAGTATTGCCGAGGGTTTGCTGCTGGGTGAGAAGTTTCATTATGCAATTGCTACTTAGAAAAGAGGTGGGAGTGGAGCACATGTAATGGTGTTCTTACTGGTGGAGCAGAGTTGGTCAGTTTGGCAAACGGTACTCATGTGAGGACAAGCAGGCACATGAGACATGTGGGAGAACAAAGTATAGAGGAGTCAGCATAAGCAGGTGTGTGTGGGGATTGACAAGAATCAGAATAGGGATGTGCAAAAGAAAGCAGGGAGTGTAGTGCAAGAATTGTTTGGCAGGCAATGAGGTAAGAAGAAGCTATGAGCACAGAAAAGAGTATATGGAGGAGGCGTTTAGGTATCAGAAACATGGTATAGAGAGTAGAAAAAAGGCATAATAAAGTGCACTGGAGGCAAATTTAGGGTGCTAGGAGGACTGAAAAAGCACAGAGTAGAGAGATCACGAGCATCTTGAGATATACAGTAAAAGAGGGAAAGGAAGTGAGCAGATGGAGAGAGCAGAAGTGTAAGTGTGTGTGTGTGTGTGTGTGTGTTAGACCAGGTGATAAATGATCAACCTGACAGTTTTTGGTGGGTTTGAAAAGTGGATATGTTGACTATACCAACCAATCAGATTCTAGTTATCATTTTGTAGAATGTACTAAATAAATGATAATGAGAATCTGATTGGTTGCTATAGGCAACATTGGTACATTACAAACCAACTAACAACTTTCAGCTTAATTCATTTACTCCCCAGATGCTACACCTTTGCAAAGCAGATACACTGATCTAATTCTCACCATGTGCTGACTGCAATAATTCCCTACCCAGAATTCTTAGAAATCTTATTCTGAGCCTTACAAGAATATTTATTCCAGCACAAGACAAATAAGCAATTAAAACTGGATGAGCACCATCAGATACAAGCTTGTTGCTGCAATATTTACCCCTAAACCATCTAATCTATATATACACACACACACACACACACACACACACACACTACACCTAAAGCGAATCCTGATCTATCTTAGGTTGAAAAGCACATGTAGACAGGAAGCCTGAGAAAGGTCTATGAAAAATGTTTAGTTGCAGGAGCCATTAACAAAACTACAGTATTATCGGTGGCAACATTTCCTAACATATAACTGAAATCCATCTAGTGCATTAAGAAAAATTTCTAGAGATCTGGCAATAATGTTACTATATTGCACATTGTTACTACATTGCACAACAAGCACTCAACTGTGCTTACGAGACAAAGAGTTAAATCACTTAAAAACTTATCTGGCCTACCTAGCTATAATTACAATATACTTTTTATATCAGACACGCTTTTAATTCCAATATTCTGCCACCACTAAGGTTTGTTTCAAGAGGGGAACTCTTACAGGAAGACTTCAGTTACTCCCTGACCTATCTAAAACTACAATCAAAGCCTAAATCAGTTATTAACCAAATAATACCTTGAATTTCAGTTATGTAGCGTTATGAATGACCAAGCTTAACTAGCATGTCAATTTGTAAAAAACACAGAAAGAACATTATTAAATGGAACTTATATAGCAGGATAGACAAAATGCGTAAGGTATAAAAACAAACAAACAGACAAACATTAATATTATGCAAAACAGTCTTATAATAAAAGGGAAAAATACAGAAAACAGACAAACGTACTCAATTTCGCTCTTGCAGGGGAACGCAAAAATATGGATCGGAATCCCAGTTAAATTAGTCTACAGTTAAAATGAACAAACATGTTTTAACCTCATGGTGGCTTAGTGCCACCCCTTCTCCTCCTCCTCATTCAGTCACAATAAAGCCTAGCTTAGAGTTGAAGTTCCAATTCATCCCAAAGTTGATCGATAAAGTTTAGGTCAGGGCTCTGTGCAGGCCAGTCAAATACGGTACTTCCTCACCGAACTTGGGAAACCAATTTTTGATGTACCTCACTTTGTGCATGGGGTTATCGTCATGCCGAAACAAGAAAGTGCCTTCCCCAAAGTGTTGTCAAAAAGTTGGAAGCACACAATTTTCTAGAATGTCATTGCATGCTGTAGCAACATTAAGGTTTAACTTCACTGAGATGAAGTGGCCCACCCCAAACCATGAAAAGCAGCCCCAGACCATTATTCCTTCATTCAGGTAGCTAGCATTGTCCTGCCATCCTCAAACCATAGATTCATCCATCAGACTGTCAGATGGTGAAATGTAATTAGACACTCCAGAAAACGCATTTCCACAAAAGAAGTGTGCTTTACACCATTCCAGTTAATGTTTTGGTATTGAGCGTGGTGATCTCAGGCTTGGTGTGAAACCCAATCCAGATGGAGTTCGAAACTCTGTAATGAGTGTTACAACAGTGGACATATGATATTTAAGCAGTACAGCACTCCGCGGTCCCATACTGTGAGCTTTTCAACTGAGCTGCTGTTGCTCCTAGACATTTACACTTCACAATAACAGCACTTAAAGCTGAATGGGGCAGCTTTAGAAATTTGACTAGTTGAAAAAGGTGGCATCCTATGACAGTGTCATGTTGAAAGTCACGGAGCTCTTCAGTACCACCCACTATACTGCTGTATGATTTTATTCGCCTGCTAGCAATGGCTGTGACTGAAATGGCCAAACACACCAATTAGAGATGTTCACATATTTGTGGCCATTTAGCATGCATGTATATTTTTTCCTAGAGTATATTTCATTGTTCATGCATTTCACTTTGCTTTTGTACACAAGGAATGGATAATAGAAGACAACCCATTGCAATTTTAGCTGTTAAATTAGTATATTAAAAGGTTACATTTAACTAAGCTACCCAGATTAAATAGTATACATAATAAAAAAAAGCCATTGTTAGATGTAAGTCCCTATATGTGGGAGTATTTAATTTACTTTCTGGATGAAAATGTACTTTGCCAGCCCATATTTTGAGGGCATTGTAGGACACTATATTTGCCTGTCCTGAACCTGTTGATGGAGTGAATTGAACTAAGGGAGAGTTCCAGCTACATAAAGCAACCTTACAGATAAGCACTCTATTATTTATTTCTGGTACGCACAATCTAAGGTGGTTGGGTATATATTGGCTCTACTTGTTTGACGATAATGCACTATTTGGTTTTCTCTTCTCTTCATACGAGTATACAAGACTGGAGTGGATCCATATGATTACAGTGAAGTACCCAGGCATCGTGTACTGATGAGCATGTTTTCAAGTTTATATGTGGTACGCATAGGCACACACTTTGATTTTTAGGGCTATATTCCATAAAATACTACACCATAGGCGCTTTTCCCTTCTGTTTTGCTTTGTAGTATACATAATACATTGAATAAAAAGTGAAATATTTATACTAAGAATTTATGATTATATCACATCATCACTTTAGGAAATGTGGGTAATAGAAAATAAAAATACACATCCTATTAATATAGCTAAAATATTAACATGAAATAACACAAAAAAAAAAAAAAAAAAAAAAAACAACAACAATATTGAATAAAAAATACCAAACACTTAATTTGGTAATAAAAAAAAACAACAAAAAAAACATACTATATCCTGTTATATATGTTATATGAGGACTACAACACTGCTCTGGTTTTTTAAGAAGCTCCTTATATCTAGCATTTTTATTTTAAAACTAATGGTTAAAATATAAAATGTTATAACTTACACTTTAATATTCCATGCTGAATATAGTTATTATTTTCCAATGTGTGTGCCTATCAAATAGACATTTGATTGGATATTTTAAATACGATCCTCCTAGACTCAGAGATCTACTTGTGATCAAGCACAATATCAAAAAGTATATCAGGAAATTGATAATATTCAGAATATGTGAAGACAGGATGCGCCTACATAGCATCATAACGAGTTGTGATAAATAAAATGATTCAAACTTTGGCTAAATAGATAGATAAATAATGTAGACTTTAGGCGACTTACAGATATAGTGGCAAACAATCAATAGTAAATTAGCATAATAATTACAAAGCTTGAATATTAAATTATCGGATAGCAAGGGCATTAGATTATCCAGGTGTTGTGAAACTACAAGTCCCAGCATAGCCTTCCAGCAATAAGCTGTTATATATTGGCAAAGCATGCTGGGACTTGTAGTTTCACAACACCTGGCGTGTCACAGGTTAGCCAACACTGTGATAGTATATCGTTTGTGACCACTAGGTAGTTGTAAATTCACCAGGATGAAGAGAGAAGGTATTCTTTATAAAAGCTACAAGATATATTTGAGTCACATCGTAGGCAGAACAATCCAATCTGGATGTGAAAAATCAGGAGTTAAACAGCGTACGTACACACAGCCTTGTTTGGCTCAGGCAGCATGCCAAGAGTGTTAAATACAAACATACAAAACGATATAGTATAGTCCAATCTGGATGTGAAACTTGAAAGAAGAACAAAACAAAAAAAAACAAAAAATACAAAATATAGTACATAGACACAGCGTAGGTTTGCATTTGGGCAACATAGCAAAGGTGTGAGAAAGGATATGACACTTTATTAAGTTACTGCGACTGTAAATAGACAATTATATCAGCACTGAAGATGATTGGCTTTGATTAATGTAAAGGCTTGTATTCATTCTACTGCGAACAAAACACATAAAAAAAAAACCCCACTAATAAAATAAAGCTACAACATATCACATTGGGGTCTAGATAAGCAAGTAATGTAATAATTTTGACAAGGTATTTCTAATTGAGAAAGATTGGTTGCAACAGTAACTATTTTGTGGCCACATGGAATTGCAGCTATTAGGAACATAAATTATGTTCTCTACATAATAAATATTCATTGATACCAAGGTGTGTACAATCACTCAAACATAAAATTAGTAGCAATTCTATTCCAGGCAAAGTCCAGTTGGAACAACCAAAAAAATAGCAAACACTAGATCTACTTGGCGCACTGTATCAGATAAGTGTAATAACAAATGTAATAGAGGTACTTCACCAAAAAGAAAATGTAAAACAAATTCCCAATGAGTATAAAGAAATTAAAAACTAGATGACAGCAGTGAGACTAATCATCATCATCATCTATTTATATAGCGCCACTGATTCCGCAGCGCTGTACAGAGAACTCACTCACATCAGTCCCTGTCCCATTGGAGCTTACAGTCTAAATTCCCTAACATACACACAGACAGAGAGAGAGAGAGAGAGAGAGACTAGGGTCAATTTATGATAGCAGCCAATCAACCTACTAGTATGTTTTTGGAGTGTGGGAGGAAACCCACGCAAACACGGGGAGAACATACAAACTCCACATAGATAAGGCCATGGTCGGGAATTGAACTCATGACCCCAGTGCTGTGAGGCAGAAGTGCTAACCACTTAGCCACCATGCTGCCCATAATCAAGGAACAAACACGATGCTAATAAGAATGATGTTTATTGTACACACTAAACATATGATCTAAATTAAACATTGTGAACACCAATATCGGGCAGGCTTGCATTACACACGCATCATCTCCGCATAACAATCAAGGGAGTCCAACACGGAACCGTTACTTCATCTTCTACTATGCAGAGTTTATGGTTTCAGCCAACCGTCTGAAGGAACTAATATGTTCCTAATTTGAGACCTCCATACTGTGTTTATTACAAGTTGGACGGACTGCAGTTTTATTTCATCCAGAATTGTAAGTCTGTTGCAACAGTCTCCACTTATTTAATGATCATTTCCAGCTAAGCGCTACCGCCAGTTGACTTTATAATTTATATTGTGTACAGTGACTTTATTTGGATACATAAGCTCGTTTTTTCCATCTCATCTACAACAGTGGACAAAGTGATTAGAAAGCACTCTCCTGGCAGAGAACTTGTTGTTTCACATTTTATTTAACCATTTACTCTCATGAATGGACTGAATGATTAATCATTATTTGAGTTGTTTTTATGTTTTATACATGTTTAATTTAGATCATATGTTTAGTGTGTACAATAAACATCATTATTTTTAGCATCATGTTTGATCCTTGATTAGTCTCAGCGCTGTCATCTAGTTTTTTTAAAGTCCAGTCGGAGCCTTGCGTGATGTTGATTACCTGAAACATTGCTTATTTTTGGTTACATCTCATTGATGCAATAATATGCATTATCACCTTATCCATGTGAAAAATCAGTCAGGGTTTCTTCAAGCCGATATCAACCAATATCTAATCCTGGAGCATTAAACAAATAGTCAGGAGGAAGGAGAACTTCCAGGTCACAAACATGAAGCATGAGGTTCAAATAGAGGGTATTGTGATATAGAGAGTACAAGACTGAGATTGTAAGACAGAGTAAGTTACTTAAATGGAGGTTTGAAAAGAAGAAGCACTCGGAAAAAGCCAAAAATAGCTAGATAAAAAGCAAGTTGGCACTGTTAATGTTATCCAAGTGCTGAGACCTCAAAGGAGGATCGGTTAAGGGCTTTGTACAGTTCATGCCACAGAAAGTACATGATGTGGGAAATGTCACAACATGAAGCAGTATGTACACTATGGAATCCAAGAAGCCCTTTGTTATATATATATATATATATATATATATATATATATATATATATATATTTTTTTTTTTTTTTTAATTCTTTATTTGGAATGGTCAGACAATAAAAGGCATATAAAATACGAAGTATGAGGATGACAATGTGTGCGTCAAAGGACAATAACATTGTAGTGAAATCGAGAGAAGGTGTCCTAAAAAAAACTTGGAATAACAATTGACCATATTTTCGTTATTTTTGCTTTTCTTAAAGTATAACAGGTAATAATACAAAAAATAGAATGGGGGGGGGGAGGGATAAAGGAATATTAGAAGGGAAATGGAGGGGAAGACCACAAAAGGTTAATGCAAGAATGTGAGCGGAAGGAAGGTAATGTGTATATGTTGGAGGGTCAGAGGGTGGCGGAACAGGAGCAAAGTCCTGATCGCCGCACACGGGTCACTATGAGGTCATTAAGGGTCAGAGGGGAATGAGCGCACTGCGAACTGCCAAGGAGCCCATACTTGGTTAAAGGCGTAACCTCTATCGTGTAAGTAGTAAGCAATCTCTTCCATGGCAGCCATGTGCCAGATTTGCTTTTTAAGGGCGGAAAGAGATGGAGAAGAGCTGCGTTTCCAATTAAGGGCTATAAGGGATTTGGCGGCTGTGAGCAGTCAGTTTTCTAGAAAATTTATCAAAGGTCTGGGGGAGGGTAACAAAGGAGAATATATTTTGTTTTTAAAAGCAAGGAAGTCAGATGAAGAAAACAAAGATTAGGGCGACGGGCTATCCCAAAACTAAGGGAACTTCCAAGGTGGATTGTCAGACATGTTGCCAAGAGCAGAGTCCTGTCCACATCCTGTACTACAAATAATTGGGTCCATCCTAGTGTGGTTTAAAAAGCTGGCATGGCTTTCATCTTCAATTCCTAGGTGATCTGAAGAAGACGTCGTATCAGTGGAAAGATATACCAGCTACAATCAATGAACCTGTAGGGATTAGCAATCTAAATAAGTTTTATTCCATCATGCATCTGATTAGGAGACTGAAGGTTACTGTCTGTAGCCGCAGTGTGCAGATCTATGAGGAGTCAGGTTCAAGCTTCTATTCTGTGTTTTTCCTTGCTTCCCATTAGTGAAGGAACAATCGCATGCACTTACATAGGGCCACTCCAGGAAAGAGAATTCATAATAAAGTATGCTTCATCTATGTAACCCAAGTACCTCCTTTTACTAAAAGTATTTTAAGCATTTTGCCTATTACCAACCACAGCCCTATCCCTGGGATATGGATTTATGTAAAAAAATGTACTACATTCAGCAAGTGTAAATTCTCCCCATCTTCCCCAGTCAACAGATGAGTAACAAAAAAAACCAAACCAAGCTAATTATGATCATCTGGATAATCTAATGCCCCTCCTGTCTCCCTTTGTACAAGCTGTCTGTTTCCCCTCCCTTTAGGATGTAAGCTCTTATGAGCAGGGCCCTTCTCCCTCCTTTCCCTCTACCTTCTCTTCTGCTGCAACTTCAATATATTTGCTTTGCCTGGAGCCTCTGAAGTCTTGGTATTACTCGTTTACTGTTCTGTACTGTTATTCCCTGTACTGTCCATTGTTTGTACTGTGTTCGGCGCTGCAGAAACCTTGCGGAACCTTATAAATAAATATTATTATTATTATTATTATTATTATTAACAACAATACAGTCTTCCCTCAACACATTTTAGAAGAGCAGTAAGAAGTAACTTACCATCAGCCTTTGTCAAAGCCTCCATGACTTTTACTGGGAGAGTTGAACCAAATAACTGAACATTGTAACCGACAGTTTCACAGGCAGATGGGTGCAGTGCAACTCTTGAAGGTGTTGCTCTGTAACAACACATCATAAAGATAAATTCAATAATAGTATGAACATGCTTGTTATATACATTAGGTACAGAAATAAGGGAATGTTCATCGATTTAGTAAATATATCAAAATTCAAGGGGTAACATTTTTGTGGATGACCAGGTACATATGCAGCAGGGCAGCATGCAAATCATTTCCTGCCATATTAACCAATTTATCAGTTGATCTGACAAGTGTACAATGCTAAAAAATTGTAGACCGCACTGGGTAAACCCGTACAAAAAATATTTAATAAAGTCAACACAAATGTGACCTATATAAATAATCTATTACTGATTTGTGGTGCACCCTCACATACTATAACATGTATGTCCAAAAAAGGAAAGAGAAAGAGAAAATATGTATAGAGGGGCACTCAAAGGGTTTAAATTGTTAAATGTAGACTATCAGATTGAGAAAAATTCATATATATATATAAAACATAACTTTATTGGTATTCATTAAAATACTAGAGTTCCCCATGTATTATTTGGGGTTAATGACAAATCACAAAATTAGCGAAAATATTAAAAAATGTAAATGAGTAATAGTGACCAGAATTGAGGATACTGTTAATAAGCAGTGTTACCTGCTATTCTGTGTTGCTGTCTATAATATTAATT
The DNA here is from genome assembly GCF_038048845.1 of Mixophyes fleayi. NCBI lineage: Eukaryota > Metazoa > Chordata > Amphibia > Anura > Limnodynastidae > Mixophyes > Mixophyes fleayi. The sequence goes on along the minus strand of NC_134404.1, from coordinate 237,633,391 downwards.
GTGGGTGAAATACCCTATATAGTATAAGTCAAAATACCTGTAGTCTAAACCTTACAGTGATAAGAGTATAATCCTTTTAGTAATATGTAACAATATAAAGACCGCGTTTATACGCGTAGTCACTCTAGATAGAGTTGAAAGGACAGGTCAAGATATACAGTTTCCTATAATCAGCTGTGCCGTGTTTACATAAAGATTATGCCAATAGGATTATCCATAACACCTATACAGTACTGTTGTATTATTCATTGTTGTCTATTTCCTGTAATCAGCTGTGCCGTGTTTACATAAGGATTATGCTAATAGGATTATCCATAACACCTATGCAGTACTATTGTATTAATCGTTGTTGTCTATATGTATAGAGACTTTATTGATAATATGAGTCTAGTTTCATTATCCAGCAATAGTAAAATCAAAAGCCCATAATGAGTGGCTCTGCATGGTGGAGTTAGTGCTACTTTCCCTGTAAAGGACCCTGTATAACAAACGCTGATAAACGCGACTATTATGTTAACATATCTATCCTATTACGGAATATAGATGATGTTATAAGTAGCCCCCTAACATTAGCACAGTGATTTATAGGCGAAAAACACTGAAGGTTAGAATGATATTACAAGTTTAACAAGACAGCATTGCACAGAAACGCCTAACGCGCGTTTCGCTAATTGGCTTTATCAAAGGCAAGCCGAAGCAGCCCTTCAGTGTCCTATTTAAATCGTATAGCCCCGCCTCCAAATGACGTCAGTGTAAGTGACGTTTTGGGGAAACCAGGGGTGTAGTTACTTGATTGGCAGGTATGCATGACAATGTTCTGATAGTATTGTAATAAACACGCTGTAAATGTACCAACGGTTTGTAGTAACAGAGAATGTATGTTTTTTGAAAGGCGATACCTTCCGAGACAGTTTGATAAGGATACAATAATCTAGATGTAAAGTTATATAGTTGTATGAATAATTTGGAGTAACCAAAAATTAAGATTACATGTTGTCAAATATAATAAACTGTATATTTATAAACGTTATTTTGGATACAATATTAATATACATTTGGCTGAAAATATGAATCCTGATTTCATTAAGAGAGATACATTATTGATTATAGGATTATAAAAGGTGTCATTCTTAAAAGGTAAGTATAGATTATTCAGATAATCAAAATAAGTCTGGTGTGTTGTAAACATTAATAAAGCAAATTTATTTTCCCTAACAAACTGTACTGTGAGTGAATTGTTTTTATTTTAAGTTAAGAGGGATAAGTAATAATAATCATTATCCCATTATGTGAGAAAAATAGTAAATAAATTAAATGTGAGGTGAAAAAACAGCAATTCAAGAAAAATAAATATAAAATAAAAATTTGGAAAGTAAAAAGGTGTTGATCAGTGTACATGATGTACATGGTGAGAAATAAGTGAGCTATTTATTTAAATATCAGAATACTTATTTATATTGAATCAAAATATTAAGTCTATAGTGTGATATGCAGTAATGGTTGTAAAGGCAGTGTGAACAGACAGTGATGATTACCATGACATTTTGACATCTTATAAAAAAAAGAGAAATAATAATTAATGTCACATGTTCTCTTCATAATAATAAGAAGTTTATTTTGTACACCTATCATATACAAAAATTCTTATATAGAGAGATTTGGTTTTCTGTTTTGTTTACCAGAAAAATAGAAATGACTATATACAAAATATGTTTGTATATAGTCATTTCTATTTTTGGGGACTAATTAACTCAGTTTGAATCTTCTTGCTTGTCTGCATTCCTCTCCTTACATTAGGTCACTGACCCTACAACATGCAGTTATATCCTCACCAACATCACATGACTGGACACCCAAGTTTAGCACAAGTCTCCTTGCTTCTGGATAAATTCATGTCATGTCTAATGCAAATAACCTATTTTCTTTAATCCCGGCACACATTCAGAAATATAAGAGGCTCACATCTAAATTTAATCATTCTTATCTCACCTAGTTTTCACTGAGAAGGTTTTTTGGGGGAAAAAAAAAATTGCAAATTTTCATATTTCTTATTGTACAAAAACCTTTTCTCAAGCCAAGATCGATAAAAAAAAAAAACAATAAAAAAATGTTTTTGTCCAAAATGTAATAGGCTTTAATTTGGCATAAAACATGACTAGGTTTGAGGAAGTTAACATTTGAGGAAAAACTTTGAAGAAAAAAAAAAACGTAACATTTTCAAAAAAATGGCTATTCCTTGATGTCAAGAGTCTCCATACAGAATTTAAACTTCGGATTCGAATGGGATCTCATATTTTTTGTAAATTTTTAATTATTAGAACAATCTAAAATGTTCATATCTGTAGCTGTAATGTACTGTGTTTTAGTAAGTGGAAGTGGTAAACATTCTGGTTGTGTGTGTACCACTCATCTGAATGTTAAACTAATAATAAGTGGAGCAAAAGTTAAAGGATGATATTGAATGACAGATGCCTATTAAAAAATAATAATGTGTTGTATACATCAGCAACTCCAGAGTGCTATTTAGATGAATGCAACAACAGTCCAAGTACTGATCAGTTAATGGAAGTTGATGAAGAAGAGGAGAGGACAGAAAATGTTATGTAAAAAGAGTGGGAGTCAGGTGCAATTTTGAAAAGTTTACAAAACGTGCTGAAGATTTTGTCCACACTTTCTCTGAACAACTACGAACATTGATCCTGTATTAAAATCCTATAGCGCTCAGTGATAGAACATATAACTCCAAGTCTCCCTTTATCCGGTCATTACACATTCCCTGGCGGTCTGGGACTCATGCTCTCAGAAATCTGGCCTCTCCCCCCATCCCTCTCCCCTAATTTCTTTGTTTAACTCCTCAGACTTCGCTCCAGGCCTTACTCCTAAAGCATTCTCCTCGTGGACCTCACAAGGGGTGCGTTTCTTAAACGATCTCACCTCTACGGCTGTGTTCCCCTCATTTTCTGACATCCAATCGCAATTAAATATTCCCACTAAATTATTCTACCAATTCCTCCAGCTCCGCCATTTTCACCATACTGCCAAAACTCGCCTCTCCTCCCGTCCCCTTACCACATTTGAACATCTTTGTCTCCGTCAGTCCTCCACGAAAGGCCTTATTTCAACATTATATTATGAACTCGCCCCACCTTCCTCAGACCTTAGAGTTTCGCATGAACTGGCCTGGGAACGTGACCTTGGTGAAGTTCTTTTGAGCGAGGAATGGTCGGAGATATATGAGAATGCTGCCTCCAGCTCAATCTGCGTTAAAATAAAAGAGAATGTCTATAAGGTATTGTACCGATGGTACTACGTTCCCTCCCGGATCCATAAATTTCTTCCAGACTCTTCTGATCGCTGTTGGCGCGGGTGCTCCCATGAGGGTAACTTTATCCATATATGGTGGACTTGTCCTAAACTCTCAAACTTCTGGGCCGAGATTAAACACCTGATCCAATCGATTCTCCAGATAGCGATACCATTAGAGCCTAAATTTTTTCTTTTGCCCTTGGGAGCACCAGCGGCGACTCGACATGAGAATAAGTTAGCTAGGCATATCTTATCGGCAGCTACCTGCCAAATAGCAGCAGACTGGAGGCAACAATCTCCACCTTCGCTTCAGGCCGTTATTAACAGAGTTTGGCAGGTTCAGCGCCTGGAATACATGACCAGCATTATCAATAGGACATCAAGATCGTTCACTAAGGTATGGAGCCCATGGCTCTCGTTTTTTCAGGCTTACTCCCCTTTCACTTGACTTTACACCTACATATATCCGTCCTCTTTTTGAGAACCCCTTTCTTCCTTTACTTTTCTGCTCTGTTCTAGTCTCTCTTCTCCTCTCTCCCTGCGTTATGCCCTCCTCTTTCGCGGCATTTCGCTCTCTCCCTTACATCTTTTAGAAAAAAAAATTTGGTCATTCTTTATACACGTAATTTGACCTCCTTGCACTGATTTTTTACGATATTCTGTTGATTTTATATCATGTTTTATGTGATGTGGTTTTTTTTTCTTGCTGACACTGCATATCGGTTTTGTTTGTTATTTGACCTTCCAAAAATAAAAATGTAAAAAAAAAAACAAAAAAAAAACAAAAAAACATATAACTCCACATATACAAACTGCATAACAATTAACATATGTCAATGAAAACGTGCACTGGGTGGACCTTGGTTACACCCATGCACTTGCTAACATGCAGCAAATACCTCTTTAGGGTGATCTAGTACATTGTTTGAATTAAATGTGGAATAAAAGCTGAAAGAAGCATGAACCAGATAATAAATGGTACCGTTATAGACTAAAGTCTAGAAGACAGTGTTATGTCACAATAAATCAGTCTTCCAAGTTCCGTGGAGATTTATCATCCGTTTGGGCGAGCTGTGTTCCTGGATAGAAATTCAACCTCCCGGTGGTGAGCGCTGCTGGTGGTCTCAGTGTCCAATCCAAGGATCGTGAGTAATGCTGGGTAATGTAGTTCGTATATGGTAATAGATCCTCCAGCGTTGGACACTGTATAATCACAACCACCGACAGTGCCTTAATTGAGGTTTTCCTTCTATTGTTGAATTATTGCTGCATACAATGTATTGTTCAGTTATGGAGTTCCATATGCTGTTGTTTTATCGTGAAGTACAAGTATTGATGCCACATTGTCCACTAGATCACCCTAAAGAGGTATTTGCTGCATGTTAGCAAGTGCATGGGTGTAACCAAGGTCCACCCAGTGCACGTTTTCATTGACATATGTTAATTGTTATGCAGTTTGTATATGTGGAGTTATATGTTCTATCACTGAGCGCTATAGGATTTTAATACAGAATTAATATTGGGCTCTTCGGAGATAGTCTCTATGTGCTGCTTGTGATAGGGTGTGTGTTTTTACTTCTGGATTTGAGCGCTTGTTCCCATTATATATATATATATATATATATATATATATATATATATATATATATATATATATATATATAAACTACGAACATTGAACATACACTCATTTATAGGTCAATAGCAATCTGTGTACTGCAATTATATTAAAGAGAATGAGGCTGATGAATGAGAAGTTGATGTGGAATCACATAGCTGCAGTGATCTAATTGACCATGCTGGGAACAGTCCAAACATCTGATTGGCTAATAAACAGGGTAAACACAGAAGAGCAGTAAAGACTGAAAACAATAAGGTGCTCAGACTTTAGTCAAATGCACCTCAAAATGATTCAATAGCCTATGAGAGTGACAGTGTAGGTAGTGGATATAAAAAGTCTGAGGCCTGTATATTACCCAGCTATGGGCTAGTCTAGGCCTGGCCAACCTGTGGCTCTCTAGGTGTTGTGAAACTACAAATCCCAGCATATCCTTCAGGTCATCAGCTGGCTATCTACTGGTAAAGCATGCTGAGGAATGTAGTTTCACAACACCCGAAGAGCCAAGGGTTAGTCAGGTCTGAGCTACTGGATAAGAACCTGGCAAGAGGGATATATGAGGGTATTGGGCCTAAATTTATTTATTTGAATGTGCACTAATATTTGCATTGTTTACAGTTGTATCTAGCGTGCTATGAGCTTTCACTTATGTTCAAGCAGACCTTAATGAACTTCAACAAAAAATAATGTTTGTCCACTGAACATGGTTATCCTAAAAATTCTTGAATAATTCTGATCTTTAAAAGCCCAAAAGAAAAAAAAAAAACCTGTTAAAAATATATAGATGGGGGGGGGGGCGTGGCTTGCAAGCCAACATGGCCGGACATGAATGAGAGAGGCTCCGGTAGATATAGAGGGACAATAGACCCGGCGCAAGGTTCTGAGAGGAAATTGGGGCACTTCAACACAGGACGGTACACCCACAGCACCCAAGGACCTGAAATCGGAGGAATCAGTTTCACCGATGTCGGCGGTCAGCTCTTCTGCTCTCCCCCCGGAGCTTGGGTTAAGGAGCCTGCACGAGGACACAGATCCGGATCTGAGTGGTGCTGCAAGGACTGCCAGCGCCTAGCGCCATCGCAACTGCAAACTGCAAGGTATAGCCTGGAATAGGGCTAATCTGTTAGCGCTTACAACCCGTGGAAGCTATATTGCCTAAAAGCTAAAATCAGCGGCAGCAGCTGGAGAAGTTTTGGCGCGAACGGCGCTTGCAGAGAAAAGGGAAAGGTAAAATCAAAATCCAAAGTACACATAAAAGTAAAGGTATGACAAAAATAAGGAAGGAAGGGAGACATTGTTGGTGATTGTATACCTGCTCATTGAATAATCTTTAATGTGTAGTCCATACTCTATTCAACAGTAGTGAGACCTGCAGAGACTAAGCTCCATCTAGTGGCAGCAGAGGTTATTGCAGCACACTCCTTGTATGTGTTCAGTGGACAGAAAATATCAAATATCTAACATCACTGGCAAGTAATTTGTTCTGATTCATCAATCTTTCTACAAAACATATAGAATCTACATAGCAAGTTACCTGTTACGAAACTCGGGATGTAAAGCCTAAATGTAACTTGGAGGGACTAACACCCATTCTGTCTAATAATTGGGATTGCACTAAAATCATCAGCATAAAGTACTAATTGCTGACCTCCGTCGTTAACAGTGGATAGATAACAGTGGATAGATACGTTAACTCATCCACGAGTAGGAAACCACAACGCACTGAATCTGAACACAAAAGAGGATGAGCGAGGAACACTGGTCAAGGCAACAAGGTGAATGTCAAAGATGCCAACGATAATCTAACTAATGTGACGGCCAGCCCTCCTTCTCCACCACAATCTAGCCAGCGCACCAACCCTCTCTTATGATTCTTTTGTACGGGCCATCAGAGAGACTATGGAACCATTAATGCAACAACAGATGAACACCCTTACAGCAGCTATACAAGAGCTTAAAGATCAGGTGTCACAAACCACCAAACAGGTTCAAGTGAATGATTTGTGAATTGGAGAAAATATGCATGAAATTGAAGGCCAGAAGACTCTTACGGCTTCTCTTTTTAAAACACAAAAGCAAATGTTATATAAGCTGGATGACCTGAAAAATAGATCTAGGAGAAACAATTTGCGTCTTGTGGGCCTGCCTGAAGCAATTAAAGGCCCAGCTCTCCTGACATTTGTCTCCAAAGAGTTACCCCGGATTCTGGGGATAAGTGAGGAATTTACCAATATAGAAATTGAATGTGCGCACAGATTGGGACCACCAAGAGAAAATATGAAGGAATGGCCACACACAGTCATCTTTAAATGCCTCAATTACACAAATAAAAATGCTCTTTGGTCAGCCTCAAAATCAACAAGATCGATAAGCTGGGAAGGTTTGCATCTACTGCTCTTTCAAGACTACTCGGCAGAAGTTATTAGAGCACGGAAAGAATTCTCCAGTTTGTTCTACGCTAGTAAAGAAGGGGGAAAAATTTGCTCTTCTATACCCTGCACGCCTGAGGATCTTTGATGGTCAGGAGTATAAGGACTTTATGACAGAAGTCACACAAGCCTTTTTGACAGAATTGGATGCGGAAATTGAGTCACCAGGCCAACAAGGCTGATTAAGTCCTGGATTTATTGTTGATATCTATGTACCAGCCAGACGCTATTACTAAGACAATTCGCTTGCTGGTTTCCGGAACGCGTAAATATACCTTTTTGACCTCATTTCAGCGTTACTATTTGTATGTTTTGCTTTTGATCTGTTGTCTAACAATTTTGCTCTGCAGCTTGAGAAGCACTGTGGACATATTTGGATCTGGTTATATAGAGTTGACCCTAGGGTTGTTCAAGGCTATTAGGGCATTGATTATTGAAATCCGTCCGGAGAATGAGAATATCTTGATCAATATTACTAGACTATGCTTAATGTTATTGCTGTGTTATTGATGCGTTACTGTATACTGAACCCAGAATTTATGCTGATACTGCAGTTATTTTACTGCACACCTTTGGTATTATCTTTAATTATAAGTTGCCTAGGTTTCATAGCTTAGGTTCAATCCTAATGTAATATTTTATTGCAATATTTCTCCCCACAAACAGAGTGGGTTCCCTCCCTCCTACGCCAAGTTCACTTTCAAGTTTTAATGTTGATTGTATTTTTTTACTTTTCTTTATTATTGTTTTTTTCTTCCCCCCTGCTGACAATACACCAACCTGACATATCAACCCTCCTCACCCGAATGAATGCGGGGGCTACGGGGGTTGCTATTGTGAAACACAATGTGCCTATGTATTGTTATGGTCCTTGTATTTGTTCCCATCTTCCCTTAAAGATAGTTGTCTTTCTATATAGTGTAAAAAAAAAATGTCAGATCAAGATCCGAGCCGAAGTTTGGAAGGGGAAGAGGTTTGCCTGTGAGTTGTTTGGTAACGTACGTTATTCCATTAGGAGAGTCCTCTGCCTACCAATTATAACACAAAGATATAAGAGTTAAATGGCAGTGCTGAAATTCTGTTCATGGAACGTGGGAGGTATTAATTCGCCTATCAAGCGGAAAAAGCTAGCGACATATCTTAGTAAGTCTAAAGTAGATATAGCTTTACTGCAAGAGACACATTTGAATGATACAGAGCATGATAAGTTGATGCTTCATATAACAGGAAAGCAAGAGGGGTAGCAATTCTGATTAAGAAAAATCTCAAGATAGATATCCATCATAAAATAATTGACAAAGACGGGAGATTTGCTGTACCGATTGCCACCATTGAAGGAACTAAATATGTAATATGTAATCTTTATGCCCCGAATGTATAAACCAAGCCTATTTTTTTTGCGACGGATTAACAAGCTATATACATACGCAGACTCACTCCTCATAATCGGTGGAGATTTTAATATGGTGGCCTTCAGACATCTAGATAGATCAGCTCCATCAAGACAAAAAAGATCAGTTAACCAAATTGGCATAAAGTATATTTCAGATCAATTGGGCTTGGTAGATATTTGTAGAGTTAGGCACTCAACGGACTTAGAATACACATGTTTATCGGGAGCTCATAGTACACCTATTTTCTGATCTCACATCGGCTAGCTAACAGAACATTATCAACTGGCATTGAACCAATAGGCCTCTCGGATCATGCCACGATCTGGATGCAAATAGATAGGAAGGTCTCATTAGGAAAACACAGGCAATGGAGGTTTCCAGCTAAACTTTCTAACTCCCAAAAATTTCAGGATATGGTAAAACTAGCATGGGATGAATATATACACAACAATCAGCAACATGCTGACGACCTCATGTTGTTTTGGCAGACGGCAATAGCAGTCCTAAGGGGGGAGATTATCTCTTATGTGGCAAAATATAATAAAGATCAGCAAGAGACATACTATGAGGCTCAGCGTGAACTGACAGAGGCCTTTGAATTATACAAAGGACAGCCTACCCCAGTAAATAAAAATACAAACAAAAGCAAATTCACTTTGATCAAGTGTTACAGCAACAATGTACGCACCAAGAAATGGCAAGTAAGTTCAAGTTTTATAAATTTGGCAATAAGTCCAGTAAAATTCTGTCGAACTTACTAAATGGGGTTAGACTTAACAGCAACATTTCATCATTACAAACACAAGATGGAGCCATCAAGCACCAAGGACCAGAAATCATACAGATTCTGAGTTCCTTTTACTCTAAACTTTATTCTCAAAACCCTGTTGATACTGAGACGCGAGACACGTTTTGGGAATAAGTTTCTTTACCTCAAATGACTGAGGCACAAGCATAGACCCTATCCAGCCTCTCTCGTCTGAAGAGGTCCTAAAGGTGATTAAGCAATTGAAGTATTTTAAGTCCACCGGCCCGGATGGACTTAGTGGGGAATTCTATAAAAGTCTACAAGACAGAATTGTGTTTCTGTTGACAGATGCTTTAATGTAATACTCTCAGAGAACAAAATCCCAATACATTTTAATAACGCCATTGTTAAAGTACTCCCCAAACCAGGACGAGACTTGATTGGCAGGATCGTATAGACCCATTTCCCTATTAGACGTAGATTATAAATTATTCACGAAGATATTGGCAGAACGGCTCAAAATCTTATTACCAAGTTTAATCCACAATGACCAAACGGGCTTTATATGGGGGCGGCACTCGGTAACCAACATTAGAAAGATCCTAATGAGTATCCATGCCTTGGAGGGGTCAGAGATTGAAGACCCAGCCTTGTTGCTTTCCCTAGATGCCGAAAAGGCCTTTGACCTTGTAACATGGGAACATCTGTTCAAAATTCTTCAAATTTGAATTCCCTATCCAATACATTAATACTTTAAAAACCTTATATCATTTCCCTAATACACAAGTGTTAGTTAATGGCTTTATCTCAGCCTCATTCAAGGTAGAAAGAGGCACCAGGCAGGGGTGCCTGTTATCTCCGTTATTTTTTGCATTGGCACTGGAACCTCTGGCGGTGGCCCTAAGAGAAAAAATGGGTATAAAAGTGGGCAATCAAGAAACTAAGTTAGCTCTTTTCGCAGACAACATGCTGTTAATGGTATCTAAACCAGAGAAATCAATCCCCGAGTGTAATCCGGGAATTTAGTTCCCTCTCAGGATACAAAATAAATTTTGAAAAGTCAGAATTGCTCTCATTGTCAGGTATACAGGCTATAGTGAACAATCCATTCCTTACATCTCAGTTCACGCTGAACCATGCTAAAATGAAATACTTGGGAATTTTTATTCCTGCTAGGCTCCACAAGTTATACAAGGTCAACTATCCACCTGTAATTAAAAAAATAGCAACACTCTTAAATAAGTGGCACGACCTCCCACTTTCTCTGCTGCGACGTAACGCGGTTATTCAGAGTAGGTTTTCCAAAACTATCATACCCAATACAAATGTTTCCAATAGGATTAAACAAATTTGACACACATATTATTGTACTAAATTATTTTCCAAATTTATCTGGCATTCTATGAAACCGCATATAGCAAGAAGCAAATTTATTCTAGGGAAGACACAAGGGGGAACTGGCCTACCAGACATAAATTCATCCACACGTGCGGCTTTGTTTCGCTATATCACTGATTGGCTTTATCAACGCAGCTGTTACATTGACAGAAACCTGGAAAATGCCATGCTCTATCCATACTCCCTGGCTGCACTACAACATCTGCCTAAGTCTGAGCTACCGTCACAATTAGCTGAAAATATTATGTTCAGAGATACATATAGGGCATGGATCCATATTAATAAAAAGAATAGAGATTTCAGAGCTACCGAGTTCCTACCGATTTAGGGTAATCCAGCATTTCAGCCTAGTTTGGAAAATATCAACTTTCTGATATGGGAGAGACAGAGGAAAAATGGCGATAAAAGACATATTCGACCCAGGTGGCAGAATTTACACACTCAATTTTTTATGTACCTTCAACTCAGGCATTATGTAAACTCGATATTAGACCCAATAAAATCTACAGGGAACCCAGATGATCTAGAAAGTCCAGATGGTCCAGTTGCTTTAACCAGTCACATTGAATACATTTGGAAGTCACGATCTACCGCTCGCCTGCAGGAAATACATTTAAAAGTAGTTCACAAGGCGTATATCCCACAAACAAGGCGCTACTTTATGGTTGAAGGGGAGTCGGGTCTGTGTCCAAAATGTAAGTCGCAAAGAGTGGATTGGCTACATAACTTTTGGGGCTGCAGGAAGATTAAGAGGTTCTGGCATAAGACGGTGAATTATATTAATTACATTTTCAAGACACAGGTAACATTGGCCGTAGAACCTGTTCTGCTGGCTGACTTTGCCAACTGGAAAGACTTCTTACTGACCTCTGAGGTCCTAGCAGCTCTGATTGTAATTGTTACGGTAGCAAAAAAATTGATTTTAAGATACTGGACGTCACCAGCGTCTCCGACTCTGGGTATGTTCAAAATGGAGATTGTAGACATTATATATTTGGACAAGAGAGCCACTCTTCCAGATATAGAAAAAGGTGGGCTGAGGTTTCAGAAAAAATGGGGCATGTATATATCGATTCACTGGATCCCGCAATCCAGGAGAATATCTTTAAACTGTTTGAATATACTACCTGGTATTTACTAAGGCAATTAAGTTAGGGAAAAAAATTAGTTTGAAAAAAGACGACAGCTCCAAATCGATTGGATTCCGAAACCCAAGACTCTGGAACCAAAAAAAAATCTAAATTTACTATGACTCTGGGAAAGCCAAGCAAATAAACCCTTGGCCAGACAGCTCGACCCTTCTAACACTCCTAAAGACACAGAAGACCGTTAGTTAAAGATCAGACTAATACCCTTTAACTTGAATTTTATTAAAAGACAACTACCCCCCCACCCCATGTCTTTTTCCCACATTTCAGTTGTGTTCATCTGTTGATAATAATTCATACCAAACAGTTACATTCATGAGTATATGTGCATAAGAATAAGTACAATGTTTTCGTTAATTTCAGGCAACGCAATTTTTCAGTCACTACTTATATTTGATTTTGAACACCAATGCCTAACAGTCATGAATATCTCAATTGTATTTGAAAGCATCATAATGTGTAACAGGTATGTCGTGTTTTATTTAATGTATTTGTCATCTGAACCACTTTTTTTTTGTTCAAAATAAAAAAAAAAAAATTTTTAAAAAAATAAAATAATATATATAGATAGGTGTTCCAACTAAGGTTGCCACCTGAAGTTTTTCCCCCCCACACACTGCTGTGGAGCACTGTCAGCCCACTTATATGGGAATGAATAAAACTGAAAGTCGGCTATTATAAGAGCACTCCACTAAATGAACAGAACATGAACAGCTATATTATAGAATATAGCACACCTTCCCCCACTGGGGGAATTTCCTGCACTGAGAAGTGACAATTCTCTCTGCAAGGTCAGACAAGCAACTTATGTAATTTGAGTAACTCTGCATATCCTTCTGTAGATTAAAAGGATACTAAATGACATCCGTAAGCTTTCTGTGGTGACAGAACTACATCATCAACATTTATTTATATAGTGTCAGCAAATGATGTAACAATTTACAACTGGGAACAAAAAAAGTAATAAAACAATACTGGATAATGCAGAAAAGGAGGTAAGAAGGCCCTGCTTGCAAGCTTACAATCTGTAGAATACTGTGGGTCTGAACTTGAGGTAGAGTTCCACACTTTGCATACTGGTCCAGCCACAATGCAGTTTAGAGCCATATGATCCAGTCACACAGCCATGTTGGTCAGAGGATTGTAGTCTTGTGTGAACTGTGTAAAGGGTGGTAAATAAAAACCTAGGGTGATTGAGGAATATTATAAGCTTGTCTGAAGAGGTGATTTTTCAGAGAAAGTTTGAAGGTTTGTAGACCAGCGGAAAGCGTTATTGTGCGAGGGAGGGAATGCAATATAGTGGGTGCAGCTCGAAAAAAGTCCTCTAAGCGGGGATGGGAGGATGTAATGAGAGTGGATGGGAGACACAGATATTGTGCAGTTTGAAGTTGTCGAGTTGAGAGATATTTTGAGACGAGTGAGGAGATGTATGTCGGTGCAGTTTTGTTGATGGCCTTGTAAGTTAGTAGAAGTATTTTATATTAGATTCGGTAAAAAACGGGCAACCAATGTAGAGACAGATTGACTCAGTGGAGGATGAACAATTTGCAAGGAAAATCAATCTAGCTGCTGCATGCAAAATAGATCGTAGGGGTGGAAGTCTGATTCGGGGAAGACCAGTAAGAAGGGAATTGCAATAGTCAATGTGGGATAAGATGAGTGCATGAATTAACCTTTATGCAGTGTCTTGTGTGAGATATGTGCATATTCTGGAAATGTTTTTAGATGTATGCAGCATAATTTAAATATAGTTGATATGGGGAACAAAAGATAATTCTGTGTCAAGGATTACACCTAGGCAGCGAGTTTGTTGAGTGGAATTTGTGGTCACGTTGTCAACAGAAATGTCAGGTAGATAACTTCTGTTGGCAGGTGCGACATCCAAAATGACATGGAAGAAAGACAGTCAATATTACAGGACAACACAGCTGGTGAGAAATCTGGAGGATACATTTATGTATTATCCGCATTGAGATGATACTGAAGTTCAAAGGAGTTTATCAGTTTTTCCAAGAGAAGTGGTATATATAGAGAACAGCAGAGAGCCTAGGACTGAGCCTGGTGGTACTCCAACTGATAAAGGAAACGGAGCAGAGGTAGATCCAGAGAAACAAACCCTGAAAGAGCAATTAGAAAGGTAGGATGAGAACCAGGATAGGACAGTGCCTTCAAGACCTAGGGATTGTAGCATTTGTATAAGAAAAGAGTGGTCAACAGTTTCAAACACAGTAGAGAGATCCAGGAGAAGAGAGTAATGGCCTTTAGTTTTAACAGTGATCAAATCATTGCCAATCTTAGTCAATACAGTCTCTATGGAGTGTTGTGAACGAAAGCCTGACTGAAAAGGATCCAATAGGTTATTTGCAGAAAGAAAGCATATGAGGCAAATGTAGGCAATTCTCTCTAGAAGCTTGAAGGGGCATGGGAGATAGAATGGTAATTTATCTCCCATGAGTGGGGGAGGCCTCTCCCCCCTCCGCTCTATACTCAATGCGGCCGCAAGACTCATCTACCTCTCACACCGCTCCTCCTCTGCCTCCCCTCTTTGCCTTGCCCTACACTGGCTCCCCTTCCCCTACAGAATTCTTTTCAAACTCCTCACCACCACTTACAAGGCTCTCACATTCTACTGCCCCTTATATCTCTAACCTCCTCTCCATTCACACTCCCGCCCGCTCCCTGCGCTCAGCAAATGACCGCCGCCTCTCCTCCACTCTGATCACCTCTTCCTATTCCAGAATCCAGGACTTTTCCCGTGCAGCCCCCCTTCACTGGAATGACCTCCTCGCTCCATCCGCCTCTCTCCTACTCTGTGCTCCTTCAAACGTACACTCAAAACTCACCTCTTTCTCAAAGCCTACCAACCATCCACTTAACCCCCATCTCCTCCGCACATTCTCCCCTCTCTCCCATTCCCTTAACTGGCTCCTCTTGTGCCTGGTCTGTTTAACCCTCCCTTAGGATGTAAGCTCGCATGAGCAGGGCCCTCTTCCCTCCTGTCTCCTCACACGTTCTTCTGCTCCGTGTCTATTGCATCTGCCTGCCTGGAGTTTCTGAAGTATTGTTACTTTTTGTTTATTGTTCTGTACTGTTATACCCTGTATAGTCTACTGTTTGTACTATGTGCGGCGCTGCGGAAACCTTGTGGCGCCTAACAAATAAATGATAATAATAATAATAATTTGAGAGGGAGTTTGGCTATAAATATTGTTTTTCAGAATATGTGTAATCACTGCATGCTTGGAAAATGACAGGAAGTTACCAGTAGAGAGATTACAGATTTTAGTTAGGGTGGAATGAGCACAGGAGACAGGGATCATCCAATCTGTGAAGGAATAGGAAGGATCAAGAGGACAGGAGGTAGTGTAGGAAGATAAGAGAGCAGATACTTAGGGGCACAGTTATCAATATTTCCAAAAAATGAAAAATAGTTTTCAATCCTTATCACATAGATAAGGATTGAACTATTTCTCAAATTTGTTAAAAACCAACAGAGGAACAGCAGTTCCAATAAACTGATGTTCCTGTGGAAAAAAAAAAACCAACCACCACTCCCTCTTTGTAATGCGATCCTTGGTGGCTTCTTCCTTCCTCCAGTCAAACCCTGTGCGCACGTGCCGATTGATAACTCGGCATGCGCACAGGCATCCTAACAGCACTGACCCGAAGGACCTGGGTCAGGTGACAGGGCTTCACATGCGCTTGTAAACTATCAGAAATGGTAATGTACGCCCCCCTGAGCTGGCGTACATTACCACAAGTGTAAAAGTTTTTACAAAAGTTGGTAAATTGCGGTATATAACAGTCCCCATAGACATCTTTGGGGACGCTATATATGTCGGGGAAAAAATGCAAAGCAAATGCACCAATAATAAATTTGAAGAGTACTTAGATTTGCAGCAATCACCTAAAAACAGCCATTTTGGGAGGGATTTACAGCAAAAAAAATATTGATAAATGAGCCCCTTAATTTTCATTTTTGGGATCAAATGAAGAGAGTGTGTCAGAATGTGCTGGGAAGGAACTGAGCGGATTGCTAGTTAAGGAAAAGGCTACCATTTCTAGTCTGATCTTAACAATCTTGTTCTTGAAGTAGGAAGCAAGATCCAGGGTACTAATAGCAGTCAGAAGATATGGGGGTAAATACAAGAAACTGAGGAAAAGAAAAAGAAATAGTTACTATGACAACTGTAGTTAGGGATGAAGTGCCACTGCCAAGTCAGGTTGGAGCAGATGTAGGCTATTTCTGGATGTCTTCTGATGTTGTTCAATGTTTGCTCAATTGTATTGTTTAGCTGTATTTTCTAAACACTGTGACAATAACACTTAGCGCAAAAAGCACATGTCTACTTAGTGATTTCTAATAACTGTATATCTCAGGCTGGGACAAAAATCTCTCTCTGTAAATAAACACACACAATATGACAAGTTTTCCATTACAGCGGGTTATAACCAAGAAACTTGGACATTTTCAAGAATAGATCTTGGACCTGGATCTGTACCTTGAACTTAGGGACAACTATGCATACCGCACGCATTTGTGTAACCCGCTGTGCGTTACGTTTCACTCACCGCACGCCACTGACTGTGACTCTGCGCCCAACGGGTGAGAAAACTGTGGAGGGCGAGGATCCGCCAGGAACTCCAGGTCCCAGGCTCTTCCTGACGCCAGGAGCACGACCCCCAAGTGGACGCCGGGCTGTCACCACAGCCTGAGCGCGGGGAGACGGGAACATCGTGAGTCTCCCAGCTCGGTAGCACGGTTTAAAAACAACACTCCCGCCACAAAGCTGGGGAAGAGAAACGTGCGTGTAGCGGCAATGTGACACTAGCGGCTGCTGGAAATGACGTGAGAGAGGCGGCAACGCAGCGTTGTGCATGTGTGTTCTAGAACACTGGACGGCGTCCTCACCCAGCGCGGTGTAGGAGGTGGCTTCTGACTGGAGCTCTTACAGTTTAGCGTTCTCTGTACAGAACAGCCGACATTCTACAGTGTGTATAACAAATCTACACCGGGTATCAAATCTGACCGGGAACAAAACGGTGCTTGGTCGAATCCTGTTTTTTTTTTTTTTGTTTCTTTTGGCAACGTGTGTTACCAGGCAATGCATTCAGGCCAGCCCCTTCAGCCATGACCTGTACAACCCGTGACTGCCGGGGAAGGGGTTACATAGCTGAGTGGCTAGCAGTGAAAAGGAGCACCAGTACGAGGTATGGGGGGGGGGGGGAAACAAAATGGAGCAAAAGATTTCAAGAGGGAACGAAAAACATGTATAAGGGTGGTAGTATTATAGGGAGTGGGTATTGACAGTAAACGTGAATTCAAATTAAGTTTTGGGGTTTATTTTTAAGTGTTTGTTTCTGCGCATCAAGTTTGATTGGGGAATGTACGCTTTTGGTTATTTGTTGTATCACAATCGATTGATCATCCTTTGGATCGTTTGTTGACACAGTACTCTAGCAGTGGATGAACTGATCTATAAACGAAATACTAAAGAAAACTAAATACAATAAAGAGACACAATATGTAATAACGTAATTTCGAATCTTGTATTTAAAAACTCATTTAGTTCTGAGAGCCTTTCCAAAATGCTGGTATGGTGAATGTTTTAATATATAAACAACAGGGAGGCTGCAGCACTCATGGTTCAATGGCGAGAGGCTGGTGACGAATCACAATAAAGCAGTGTCATAAAAGAAGGACAGCTCTTGCTTAATTATGTACTCATTAGTGTTTCAATTGGGGTCTACAGTGACGATAAAAGCCTTTAGTCCAACAGAAATGTTGGTCTACCGTTCAATTAAACTTTGTTTCAGTGGTTCTCAGTAAATCCTGCAAGTGATATACTTCATTGACTATAAATATATAAAGGCCTCAGAAACACATCTACAATCTAAGAACTGTCTTTTGTTAAAAAAACATGTTACCCAAACAATCAGATTCTGTTATCTTTTTAGTTCAGTTTCAGAAGTGATATCAAATATGGCAACAGACAACAGTACTTTTTATATATACAACAGATTTAATATATTGTCTTTCAGTATGATTAATTTTGGTGGAATTGCGCTAAACAGAAACACAAACTGACAAAACACACAGACATAATAGTAAAGGGTCTAAACAAATAATATACAGCGAAAGTTTATATAGAAGATTTATATGTTTAATGCAGACACTTTTAATATAAAAGTGCCTAAATATATACAAATACAAAACATATATATCCTGCTGGAGCATCTGTGTGATTTTCAATTTGCATTGTTGCTCTAATATAGTCAGTGAACAGCCAGACTATAGTTGACCACTATATAAAGCTGAACTCAGTCTGGTGGCCTGTATAAAAAAACAGACTCCTGTATAGAGAACTAGGCCACAAACGATAAAAAATTCTGTTGACAGGAGTACAAAATGCACCAATTACTGGTGACTAGTATATGACAATTTCTCATAACTGCACAGCAAGAAACTGAGTAGTAGCTATACACTTTCTCTGGCTCCTGAATTCTACATTGTTTTGTCCACCTCTGATTTAAGAGTCACCAGCTCTTTGCAAACCGTCAAACTATCTGATGTTTGATGCGCATAAAAAATTTTTTTTTATTGTTGTAAATACAGGTCTCTAATAATGTTTGGTGTTTTAGCTTAACAAAAGAAAATAATAATATTTATTAGAATGGAAAAATAAAGGTTTTACTGGTTTCCTTTCTAGTGAGGCTATATATGGATCTCAAAAGACAAAATACATTAATTGTTGAAATGAAAGTATTAGCACTCTATATTTACTTGTTTTTTATTCTTTTCTTTTTGTTTGTAGGTGATCATTACAAAGAAGAAAATGTCGACAGAGTGTCTAATGAACCCAGATTTTTTAATAGAATTCATTGAAATGTACCGATCTTTTCCTTGCTTATGGAAACTGAAATGCTCTGATTATTCCAATAGACAGAAAAAAGCAGATGCATATGACAAATTAGTGAGTCTTTGCAGAACAGTTTGCCCCACAGCAACCATAGAACTTGTTAAACATAAGATTGCAAATTTGCGAACCGTCTTCAAAAAAGAATTAAAGAAAGTAGAGTCCTCTAAAAAATCTGGTGCCACTGGTGACGATGTTTACATACCACGGCTGTGGTACTTTGACCTTCTGAAATTTACTATTGATCAGGAGGCGCAAACACAATCTATATCCAGCTTTTCTGACACATATGATGTGCGGCAAGAGGAAGAAAACACTGATGACAGCCTAGAAAGTGTTGGTGAAGGTACAAACTTGTCCCAGGTAAGAAATTCATACTTTCCATTGGCATATTAAATAACATTTGCATGTACTCTGATTTCTATACAGACATTTATAAGACTATCCTTTACCGCATAAATCCATATAGAGCAACTTTGACTAAAACACAGCAAGTCTGTACAATACTGTACAATAAGGACAGATAGTTATTTACAAAGTACAAATTTGTAGTAACACTCAGCAACAAATTAGCCTTGATCTATCTATATAAGCAAATGAGTGTCTGGTTGTTATGGTTTACAATATATGCGCACTTTGTTAATAAGTAATCCCCATAGATTTATTGTACTGTGTAAAATCGTACTGAGTTCACTGTTTGTGGGAGTACAATATTCACGTTGTGTAGGTAGCGCAGTCACTCCCCCACAGCTGGAAAAATTCCTATAATCCTCAAATGTCAGTTGCCACTCTTCCACTGTAAAATTAGTACAGTTATTGTATTATGAGGACCATAGACATTAGCAAAATGTCAGAGGGAAGGGAAAATAATGAACAAAGATTAGAACAAATGCAGCTATTGCCACACCTTAGCATACATACATACAAATACATACACAGTTCACATTGTGTTCCACCTCCGTCTCTAGGGATTGTTGGGCACCCAACTTTCTCTTTGTGATCGTCAACTGCCCCCATAATTTATTGGGTCTCTGCTTGATTGACTCTGCAGTGGCTACTTGTAAACTTGCTCTGATACTGGGCTCAGGAGTTGCAGTGGAGTGACATCAGTCCTCAGTGTCTCCTAATTGTCAATTCCCAGATTGAAAAACAAGCAACCACTGCATAGTTATACTATTCAGCAGGTGTTTGTAACTTTTCTTTGCAGGGATTAGGATCTGCAAGGAAGGGACTTCTATCTTCTGCTTCTTCCACGCTGTAGAACAGAGCTACAAGTGATTTCTGCATGGTAGCTATAACAACTGCACAAATCCCTGGAGGGTAGGTAGCCATCAGATCATAAGACACACAAATCTTAAAACCCAATTTTTAGTCTTAAAGTGTTTCTTTAGGTCTGGAATATGCCATTTGTAAGTGATAAAATAGATAACAGTACAAATATTCTAGTTTACAATTATTTTTTATAAATGAATACATAGGGCTCCAGAATCACTGACGCTTGATAAAAATGAACAAAAAGGCAGTATAAAACAAACAGTGCAGATAGTGTTACATGTCAAGGCCACAACAATGGGAAAACTACAGACTTTTATTCTAATGCAATTATTTAAAAAACAGAAACTTTTTACATGAGTAATACTATTTTTTTCCTCAAAAACATAGGTTCCAAAATTATTGGATCCCCTGTTTCTAGAACTTGGTACAACTTCCTCTGTATGGATATCAACACATATCTTATAATTTTAAATAAACTTGGAAAACGCATTTCTTCATGGAGTTTTTTCCAGATCCTTCATGTTTTAAGGGCTACGCTAATGGACTGCCCTCTTCAATTCAAACCACAGGTTTTCAATGGGAATGAAGTCTGGAGACTGAGATGGCCATTAAGAAATGATGATTACCTGCCAAACATTTCTTGTTACTTTTGAGCTATTTTTGGGGGTGATTGTCATGCTGGAAGGTCCGCCTGCATCCAAGGTGCAGCTTTCTGGCACTGGCAACCATGTTTTCTGCCAGAATATCCTGATAATATTTAGTTCATGATGCCGTTGATCTTAACAAGGGCCAGTGGCAGCAAACAGTCCCACAACATCAATGATCCGCCGTCAATTTTCACGGTGGGTATGAACTTCTTAACCTTGATTTACCTTCTACTTCTGATGCCAAACGTATTAATGGTGTCAGTGGCCAAGTGTTACATTTTAGTCTCATTAGACCATAGCACTTGGTTCCTAAGTCCAAATGGTGTTAGGCAACCTCCAGTAGCTTGAGTATTTTTATGTTTGACAGTAAGGATATTCTTCTAGTAACCCTTACAAATAGCATGTTTGCATGGAGGTATTGTATAATAGTTTATTTGGAGACTTGGCAACCCCAAGATCCAGGTAATACAGGTCTATGACAGTGATCCCTGGATTCCTGATTTTTTCCCCCACCTTCTTCCTGGTAAGTTCATCGCTGTTTTTCGTGGTTTTGCACTTTGTCATTATCACCCTGATAGTGCTAACAAGTATATTCAGTTCTAATTGTTTGTATCCAGTACCTTATTAGTGGAGATTAATAGTGTCTTTTTTTCATTTGTCAGTCCTTTTTCTTACTCCACAGTAATGGATGACAAAATGTTTTCTTCACTTACCTCCTTTTTATACCCTGGTTAAACAAGTCCAAAATAGGTTTCCTAAAAAAATACTTTTTAAGAGATGAATTTAATCACATATTTCAATTTGGTAGCTTTTCTTAAACCAATCATTTTGAAACCTATGTTTCTGAGAGAAAGTAGTATTACTCATGTAAAAATATTTATTTTCAGATAATTGTTAGCCAAAAAAACTGCACACTTTTATTCTATGACATGCAGTTGTTTTTCAGTGTTTATTTTATACTGCCTTTTTTTTAATCTTTATCATTAGAGCATACAATTTATATATTTTGTTAATATTTAGGTTTGTGACTGTACAGAAACCCATGCATAAATTGGAATGCAATGGAGCTATTCCAAACACAAAGTTGAGGAACTAAGCAGACTAAAATACCGTATTCATCTAGCGTTATGTCATGTCTGGAGGGGTTCTGTCATTTTGACACAATAATATGGGGCATTTGCTACTCATACCCACACTGCAAATCTTGTTTGAAGGGAGATGTAATAGGAATTGTAATTTGTCTAAGCTATTCTTTTTAAAATAATACCTTTTCCACATCTCTGTTCTCCCCAATTTTATTAAGTAGCACAAATATATAATAGAGAACAACACAAAAATACAATTCTCATGTTAGGAGGCTATTCATTGTAAAATTATTCTGCCATGGAAACCTTCTTAAAATGTAAATTATCAGAAACTCAGTCTGACTGTTTTCTCTAACAGTATGGAGGTATCTCTGCCTGTGAACAAAATATTGCAGTTCATATAGAAACCAAAAAAGTTTAAATCCAAGGACAGTTAAGAAATATCACTCCGGATAAGTTTTTGTTTTTTAAAAAGAGTAAAAGTATAGACTTAACAATATAGTCCGCACATTTTAATGCAAAACATAGAAAAAGCTTTTAATACACACTTCCTCTTGTTCCTTACAGCAATGAGACCTTCATCACCCTTCTTTTTACCCTTGTTTGTCTCAACTGCATTCAATCTGTTTATCCATTAAATCATTCTTGTATTGATGACTTGCCTATTCTCTTTTCATTTTTCCAGTATGCATCAGTGTAAGTTAACTTTGCTGAGGTGGATTAAGCAGGGTACATCTTTTACCATACATGTATGCTTCATGAGCATTTGACAAACATCAATAGCTTGTATTTTCAGTATATGGCTTTTTCTTTTACTGGAAAGCTAAGCAGTGGTAAATAATGGTGATTCTGCCAGTGGTTTTGCCATATTACAGCAATAGTGCGTAAAAGGATATATCGATTGGGCAGATTCCCTTTAATGATTGCAGCCATAACCACCTGTGTTGCATTGTCGGCAGCATTTGCAGTGTTCATCAAAAACTATATTTAGCTTGTGTAAATAACCAGCAGGTAATTATCCCTTGTTCTTTTTAAAATTATGTATATTAGCCCACTCAGTTTGTTTTAGACATTCTCTAGTTACTGATTTCAAGGTCGTGCCCTTTCCATTCATTAAATCTTGCTCAGCTGGTTACTGTTCTAATTTAGAAGTTGTATAACATCTTTCCAACTTCGCTTGTAACATGTAAGAACAATCTCCAATTCCTCTCCAATGATTAATATTTTTGGCAGATCCTTAACCCAGTTCTCTAGGTTGGGCCTGATGCAGAGTGAGTGTTACACCAGTTTGCGTGGCTTAAATTGCGTGGATTCTTTCTACACATGATCATGAATAGGCCACACACATAAGCAGGAATTGCAGTGTTTCACACCTGGCCCTTGCTAAGGAGGGCCCTTGCTTAATTACCACACACTCAACACAGCAAAGGGCTGTTTTTTTGCGGGTGGGCACTTAGCAAGCACGATCTTCTACGTTTCTTAATGATGATGACTGATGTATCGACAGCATTATCATACATTTAACAGCTTTTCATCATGCTTTACTCATACACATTTACTCATGTTGATTCAACCGGCTCTTAAGATCTGTGCAGCTCAGCATATAGGAGTAGATGCACTATTTTTACTTGCAAGTTTGTTTGGCATAAATTACATCTATTTTGTGGCCAACTCTGCATTGGGGCCTTTTGTATTTTCTTTTGACTCTTCCTTAACCCCTATACGCTAAATCTCCCTCACTTTCTTCCTTTACTCTTTTACCCTCTCTCCCTCTACCTGTCTGAACTATCAAGTAAACGGTCATTTTAATAGGAGGTGAGTCTGCAGCCTCATCTATTACTCTCATAGGCGGTGGTGCATGAGCTTGCAGAGCTCCATGTGGGGGGTTTTGATATGGTGGTGTAGCGAAGTTTAATATCTAGAATATTTTCTGATCATTCTTCCTCCCTTTATACCCTTCCCAATAAATTGGAACCAACAGTGTTAAACCTTGGCAGGACACAACTTATTTTTTGTTTAAAAAATTTTACTGTCTTTTTGTGAGACTCCTAATTTGTGATTGTTCCCCTCTCTTAATACTTTCTTTATATCAATCAAAATAACTGTTCCATTCAGCCTGAGAAACTGTCACTTAAACTTAAAGTGTTCCACAGAGATAATTTATTTTCTCAATATAGAATGGTCCATGCTCTGGAAACTGATCAAATGGATCTTCTTTAGTGTAGTAATGCAATGGCTTAGTTTACAAGCAATGGATTATTGAGGAAGTCCCATGGACTTATTAGGGAATGTGGCGAATAAGAAACCCACCATAGAAATCTGCCATTCAATTCCGAAGATAAAACTAACCGCTTGAATTTATTTCACACATGTCCCTTTTCTGTTCGCACTGCAACAGTCTCAACACTACCGTTAGGTGGAAGTGGGAATAAGGAAATGTTTGAGTTCACTTCCACCAGGTCCTGTGGATCATATATTTATTGCCTATGATTCAATGGGGTTTGCCATATAACTCATTCTGTAGGCTAGCCAGCCTTCAAATCCCCTTTAGTAGTCCATCCCTGAGTTTGAGTCGACTTTTGTGTGCCTGCACACAACTTCAGTACAAACACTCAATGCACTTAGCTGTGAAGGCTCCCACTGGAACCCAATATCTCAGTTCACATGGGGACATATTCACTGACACTGGTGTTACTATTTATACAGTGCACACAATAACTGCTTTGTACTACAATTATTGTCAAAATTAATCAATACAAAATAATTGCTAACAGAATTCAATTAAAAATGTGGGGATCATTTAACATACATATAGATTCTTTATTAGCAATTTATATATATATAACAAAATGGTTAATCTTCTGGGATGAGTTTGCTTCCTTTGATATAAGTATCAACTGAACCAGCGTTTAAATGCACCTCAATCATGGTGCTTATAGGTTAAGGCAGTTCAGCCAGATAAGGTTATATATACCAAGGTTTCAGAAAAGGTAGTTTCTCAAATTTCCTTACTAAAGACATTGACTATAAAGTCCTTATGGGGATCCTCCATTACAGTGCTTGGCAAACATGTTTGGGACTGAGAAAATAGAGCATCTAAACCTTTTCCAAATGGTGTCTTCTCAAAAGACATATATAAAAATTATTAGCTATTCTTATCAAAATGGGATTATTCAGCCAGTAAATACAACACAAATATTATAATCACTTAATAACAATTTTTAGAAAGTTAATGTTTAATACAACATATTATTTACTAAATCCATTGTTATATAACATAATTAAAATTTTGAACATAAAATAGTTTGCCAAGATAATTGATCAGATTTGGTATTTTATGTAAGGTTGACAGAAACATGGTCTTAAATTAATACTTTCAATTTTGCTGTTATACCACTATTTGGTCTATCATTCATGTCTCTCTAGTTGAAGTAACAATCAAAATACTATAGAAATAACTAGCTTAAAGGGGTAGATATGTCCTTTTAAATCATATATTCTTAAAAACTGTTTATAGTATTTTAACTTAAAAATTAATTCCCCAAAAATGAGTCATACTAAATTCATTTACAGTGAATAATTTTGTGGTTCTTGATATTAAAATTTATATTCTGATCGATATACCCAAAGCTTAAAGAAAAGGCATGCTGATAAATAATTTTAAACAAATTGTATTTGGAACTATGGCCAGGAGGGTTGTATACATCAAAATTAAAAAATGTCCTGTTATGAACAATATGTAATATGAGAAGTAATCTGCAGGGAACCCGAAACTGTGTATATTAACTGTATTAACATGGGGCAAAAGAAATATTCTGTTAGCCTCAATCACAAAATACATGTGTTGGAACCCAGTGTTAAAATGTATCTATATTGACACTGATCTGTGGGACCTCATGTCCATAATATTAATTTTCTGTTTACATAATATTTATTCTGTCAATGTTGAAATAAAGATACCATTATAATTGTAAGTATTTTTATTTTGTAGGTGATTATTGCAAAGAAGAAAATGTCTACAGAAATTTTTATGAATCCAGATTTCCTAAAGGAATTCATTGAAATGTACCGAGGTTTTCCTTGCTTATGGAAAGTGAAATGCGCTGATTATTCCAATAGACAGAAAAAAGCAGATGCATATGACAAATTAGTGAGTCTTTGCAGAACAGTTTGTCCCACAGCAACCATAGATCTTGTTAAACATAAGATTGCAAATTTGCGAACAGTGTTCAAAAAAGAATTAAAGAAAGTGGAGTCCTCAAGAAAATCTGGTGCCACAGGTGATGATATTTATATACCACGGCTGTGGTACTTTGACCTTCTGAAATTTACTATCGATCAAGAGGATCAATCTATATCCAATTATCCTGACACACATGATATGCGACAAGAGGAAGAAAATACTGATGACAGCCTAGAAAGTGTTGGTGAAAGTACAAACTTGTCCCAGGTATTCCATTGGCATATTAAATTGCATTGACATGTTAAATTATATACAGAAATGTATTTTAATTTGTGTGCTGAAACTCCTAAGTTATCCTTTACTCCTTAAGTCGTATAGAATATGCTTATGTGTCGCACAAAATTGAAAAGAGCACCGGAGGCCTGTACAACATGTACTTTTTCAGTTTCTTATTTACTAGTAGAGTTGAAATTATAAAGTTACCCACTGCAACAAGTTATCCTTGATCAATCTAGTGCAGTCATGGCCAACCTGATATAATTCAAGGGCTACATGTGCAGCTTTCTGACCTTTAAAAGGGCCACACATTACCCATAATTTCAAGACTGAAAAAACAGCCGCAACTTGACCTTTGCACGTCCACATCATTCATCCCAAAATGCCCTTCAATTGCTCCAAAGTTCCACTGGATGTAATGCAGACCTCCCATTTGCTCCAATATAAACCCACATGCCCTCAAAACGTCACTTGCCACAAAATGCACATATATGTGCTCAGATCCCACATGCCTCCTCCCCAGGTGTGCTGCATGACCTGTGCACTTTTTGTGGAGACGATCATGTGAAGCGGAAGTAGGCTGATCCCGTTCAGCCTTATTCTGTGTTTTAACAAAGCTGAGACATCAGGAGCTGGTGAATGGAGGTGAAGGCTCACCAGGCCGCTGGAGGTCCATGGGCCACCTGTAGCCCACAACTGATCCACTGCAGCAATTAGCACAATTATGTGATTAGTTGCTATGGGTTACTGCATATCTGCTATAAATTAATTCTTTAATGTAAAATTATACTGTGAGTTCACAGTTTGCAGGAGTACTGAATATAAAAAATATTGTAGTTGTAGCAGTAATATACACTTTATGTAAACAGGTAAATGGCTCCCTCCCTAAGAAAAAATCTTAAAACAACATTTGTCAACTCCAACAAAGTAATTGAATAGTCAACTGTAAGTAAAATATTTTTATTTATGTTTAGGTTTGTATTCGTACTCGAACTCATGAAGTCATTGAAATGCAACGACAAGCCATTCCAGTACACAGCCAGAAAAAAAGAAAAACCGGCAATGACGACCTAAGCAGACAATTGCTTACTGAAGCAGCTGCAGTCCTCAACCAAAAAGAAGACGAATTTGATGCATTTGGTGTTACTGTTGCTGCAAAGTTGCGCAAAATGGATGACAAACAAAGACTATTATCAGAGGTCCTTATAACCGATGTTTTGTTCAAAGGAATGATGAAGAAACTTACCGAAGACACAAGCATCTCTCTGTTTCAAATTCCACACTATGCTTGTCAACCACCAAGTTGCTCTAGTTCTATTGAATATAATATTCCAAATCCTCAGGCAACAACCTCACCCCGGCAAGAATTTGTGTCCTTTAATCATGAATATAACTGCAGTCCTACGCAAGTCAAGGCAAATACTTCTTTTTGTATGTCCCCACTCCCAGGTTCACAAGTAACAGAACCTTCACAGTACAAGGAAGAACATTTATAGCCAATACACATTTTTAAAAATGTGTCATCCTACACTTTTTAGTGTTTTTACTGGGACACTACAATTAAAGTTTCTTATTAGGGTAATAATTTAAGTTGTTTTTATTATGCATTGATAATTCTGTTTTTTATATAAAAGTTTTTAATTATTGCTGTTTAATTTCTTTATTTTAAGTAATAGATTTTTGTATTACCAAAGTTTTGCACTACAGTTGAATTTTTAACTGTCTTTATTTTTCATACACGCAGTAGATCGGGGAGGGGATTTCTCAACAATAACAATACACCCCTCCCTTTAAATTTAATGCTGGGTGGCGAGTGGTCAGGCCTAGCACAGCAATTTTATATGGAACAATACTAGAGAACTTATTGGTTATTCATTCGAATAGTCACAGGTTGTAATTATTAGCAGTCATTGCACTTGCAATACCAGACCTGATCCATGAAACTCGAGTTGTAGATACCAGGGATGGTTAGAAAGCCTAAATAACGGACTGCAGATTGTGCAGCATTTTATTTTGCAAAAATCCATCTGTTAGTCTGCCTTTTCCATAACATCACTGTTTTTGGAATTGTCTCCATAAACACTGCAAACTTTTGTGGGGGCCACAGAAAGGCTCACTTTGAAGTGCACTCTATTACCAATTTAGTACCACCCCTATTATTTTGCGTTTCATTTTTCCTAAACTGCTGTTCAGTAAGCCTTATTTATATCTAAATAAAGCAAGAGGGTGAGATGTCTTTGGGACTGTCTTTATTACAAGTGTCACTATTATACATTTGTATGTTTTTCTTACATTGGTAAAAATTATCCTAGTAATGCACTCTCCTTTATACAGTCCACCTGGAAGTTCCAAAGTCATCCCATTGAAAGTATGGGCCAAGGCCTGATTTTCCTCCCATGATGTGTTTAATAAAAACAAGTCCTTTTGTGTGTTTGTCACTGGAGGGGAGAGAGAATACTCTACGACTCCACTGCAAACCTGGGAACACACTTCACATGCCCCGTTTTCATCCATTGAATCTCAAATATCTTGTCCTGCAAAATTAAAATTAGTTTACCATGAGAATATAAAAATAAGGCTTAAGGGCATCTGCCTTGCATTTATTTGTGAACACCAACATCTAAACTACATGCATGTTGTGCAAAATAACATACAAGTTTTTTTTTAGTGGTTTTTATGATTGGTTTTTCTTATATAAATGCTGAAATGTTGAGGCAGAAACTACTTTTTGCAAAAACTAGTGTTTGAAACCGCTTTTCAAATTTTGTTTACCAAACAGTAACCCCCCCCCCCCCCCCCCCCAAAAAAAAAACAACTTTGTGTAGGTTTATTTATGTACCTGGCTAAACAGCGAAAAGGGGAATTTCCTAAAAATGTGCTCAAAAGGGTGGGTGCTGTGGGCAGAAAGGCAGGAATTGTTGCTTCAGCCTTTTCAGTCCCACACAATTCTAATAGAATTTTATGACCATCAGAAACTTCCCTCTTCCCCCAACCCAATATACAGTCGAGGCCAAAAGTTTTGAGATTGACACACATATTATTTTTCACAAAGACTGCTGCCTCAGTTTTTATGATGGCAATTTGCATATACTCCAGAATGTCATAAAGAGTGATCAGATGAATTGCAATTCACTTCAAAACCCCTCTTTGCCATGACAATGAATTTTAACCCCAAAACAACATTTCCACTGCATTTCAGCCCTGCCACAAAAGGACCAGCTGACATCAGGTCAGTGATTCTCTCGTTAACACAGATGAGAGCATTGACGGGGACAAGGCTGGAGATCACTCTGTCATGCTGATTCAGTTAGAATAACAGGCTAGAGGGTGGTGCTTGAAATCATTGTTCTTCCTCTGTTAACCATAGTTACTTGCAAGAAAACATGCAGTCATCATTGCTTTGCGCTAAAAGGGCTTCACAGGCAAGGATATTGCTGTGAGTAAGCTTGCACCTAAATCAACCATTAATAGGATCATCAAGACCTTCAAAGAGAGAGGTTCAATAGTTGTGAAAAAGGCTTCAGGCGCCCAAGAACATCCAGCAAACACCAGAACTGTCTCCTAAAGTTGATTTAGCTGCGGGATCGGGGCACCACCAGTGCAGAGCTTGCTCAGGAATGGCAGCAGGCAGGTGTACGTGCATCTGCACGTACAGTGAGGTGACGTCTTTTGGAGGATGACCTGGTCAAGAAGGCCAGCGAAGAAGCTACGTCTCTCCAGGAAAAACATCAGGGACAGACTGATATTCTGCAAAAGGTACAGGGATTGAACTGCTGAGGACTGGGGTAAAGTCATTTTCTTTGATGAATCCCTTTTCAGATTGGGGCAACTGGAAAAACGCTTGTCCGGAGAAGGAAAGGTGAGTGCTACCATCAGTCCTGTGTCATGCCAACAGTAAAGCATCCTGAAACCATTCACGTGTGGGTTTGCTTCTCAGCAAAGGGAGTGGGTTAATTCACAATTTTGCCTAAGAACACAGCCATGAATAAAGAATGGTACCAAAAGATCTTCCAAGAGCATTGTCTCCCAACCATCCAAGACAGCAACAGTTTGGTGACTAACAATGCCATTTCCAGCTTGATGAAGCACCTTGCCCTAAGGCAAAAGTGCTAACTTAGTGGCTCGGGGATCAAAACATCGAAATTTTGGTTACACGGCCAGGAAACTCCCCAGACCTTAATTCCATTGAGAACTTGTTTTCAATCCTCAAGGGGTGGGTGGACAATCCAAAACCCACAAATTCTGATAAACTCCAAGCATTGATTAGGCAAGAATGGACGGCCATCAGTCAGTATGTGACTCTGCATAAACTTAATGTAATTGTCAATAAAAGCCTTTAACACTTATGAAATGCTTGTCATTTTACTTCAGTATACAATAGCAACATCTGACAAAAAGGTCTAAAAACATATTTATCTGGTCACCTAACTTGGTGGGGCCTTGATGGGGCATTTGTGATAAGGCTTCTAGATATTTTAGACTAATGGGAGAGAAGTATAAAAAATATTTGATTAACAGCAGTTATTTGCTCTGAAAAAAGTAAAATCTTGCTGTAATCAAGTGACCGAATATAATGTACACATCAAAAAATGATTCCAGGATTTGACTCAGAAAACTTCCCTTTAAACTCTATAAGCTGCGATCTTAGTAATCTCACTCTTAGTACGTGTAGAATGCTCTTTCCACACTCGACTAGGTAAACTCCTCTTAATATTTGTTCATTGCAGGCTCAGCATTTGACTACGGGAACTCCTCATGAAGCCTACTGCCCATATCACCTGGAGCTGAGTATAGCAGGTATGCTATAGAGAGGAAGATTGTAACCATCAGGCTGAAAAAATCTCCTGTTCCAGTCTTTGTTTTGGAGCGACTAGGTTTCATGCATTTATGCAGACATCCTTAGCTGCAAGACTGAGGCGCCAGCAGGTCTCGCCAGTAGCACGAATCCAGAAAGCAGCGTCTACCTGATTGCAGAGGGCCTCTGGAGTACAAATACTGAATCCTTTTGTAGTAGACACTGATTGGCTGGGGTTCCTCTTGGTTGGGTCAGCAATTCAAAATATTTTTTTCAGCTCCCCCGGGTGTTGGGATGATGAATTTATATTTTTACAGTCATGGCCAAAAGTTTTGAGAATGACACAAATAACAAAATTTACTTACCGGTAAATGTCTTTCTCTGAGTCCATAGGGGACACTGGAAATCTTGACAATGGGGTGTAGAGTGAGTGTTTGCTTGGAGTTGGCACAATAAAGTTTGAAGTGCTGACTATATCCTCTATATGCCCCTCCTACAAGCCAGTTTAAATTTTGTGCCCGAGGAGTTGGACACTTTGGCCTTCTCCAATAGATTTTATTTATTTTCACAACTTTTGTTAGTCTTTAGAGAAACTCAAGCCTGAGAACAGATAGGTTAGTCTGCCTCTTACCTTCATCTGCACCAAGGGATCCGAGAGGGGGGACCAGCCCATCTCACAAACAGATTGAGGCTTGGCATCCCAGCAAATGAGACCACTGTCTCTAGGTATCGCACCGCAGCAGCTGAAGCTTGCGTCTGGTTACCGCTGCTATATCCCGCAACCCGCAAATCCAGGCAGCAAGTATAGTTTAGCTGATTCCTCCCACTTGTGGGAGGATCGGTGGGAGCAAGACGAGGCAGGCTGTAAGCGCTAAGTGGAAGGGGCGGAGCCTAATGCTGCGGCCATGAAGTTAAAAAAAAAGTTCCTCTCCAGCCTGCTGGCTCCCGAGAGGCAGGCTGTAGTCCCTCCTCGCCACACCAGCCGAATCACTCAAAGCCCAAAACAATGGGGATAGAGCATTGAGTTGCAGAAACTGAGTATAGTGTCACAGGTCTAGACACTGCTTGTTGTTATACGCAGTGTATACCAGGTATATGCTTAGCTCATATCCTCCCTATCTGCTTCTGCTTTTTTTTCCTTTCATTCTTTTTTCCCTGTGTTGTATAGTATGAGACATGGCGGGGAAGGGGGCAGCTACAATTTCTGAAAAATCTATATTATGCAGAACTCGTAAAGTTAAGTTCATTTCAGGGAAGAGTGATTTTGTACAATACTGTGAGAATTGTATTACTCCTGTTACCACCCAGTCGGCTCTCCCCCAGATCGAGGTGACCCCGGTGTGGGTAGCCCAGTTGGCCGGAGCTATGTCGGCATTAACAGCTGAGCTAGCCGCTTCCAGACATGAAAGGGAAGCGCCTAGGGGGTAAATGTATCAATATGCGGGTTCTTCAACACCCGCGTGTTCAGCCTCTTCCGCGATTAAATTTCAAGCGGCGCTGCATTGTAAAGGGTTAACTTCCCTTTACAATGCAGCGCCGCTTGAAATTTAATCGCGGAAGAGGCTGAACACGCGGGTGTTGAAGAACCCGCATATTGATACATTTACCCCTAGGTCTCAACTTGAACCTGAAT
Source organism: Mixophyes fleayi (assembly GCF_038048845.1). Classification (NCBI taxonomy): domain Eukaryota; kingdom Metazoa; phylum Chordata; class Amphibia; order Anura; family Limnodynastidae; genus Mixophyes; species Mixophyes fleayi. Next base: position 237,600,539 of record NC_134404.1, on the reverse strand, counting down.
GGGCCCAGTCTTTGGCTCACAGGGTTGACCTCTCAGCAAAATCTGTAACCCCGGCAGCTTCAGGGCCCCATGTCACTTTAGTTATTATAAAAAGAGGTTTGCCTGTCATATTACAGTCAGAAGAATCTGATGTTGAGAAACTACCTGCTTTGGAAGAAGGTGAGTCTCTTCAAGATTCAGACACAGATCTGATCCATGAAGGGTCGGAGATAGTGTCACAAGGGCTAGAAGCTTTGATTATAGCAGTCCACCAGGTCCTTAAGGTTAGTGAGCCTGACCCAGGTTCATCTCAACCAATGTTCTTTACCAAAAGGTATAAGCCGGCTATAACATTTCCAGTGTCTGCTGAGCTAGATGAGCATTTTGCAGAGGCATGGGAAAAGCCAGATAAAAGATTATCGGTGCCCCAAAGCTTTTTGGCATCCTATCCCTTCCCTAAGGATAATAGGAAGGACTGGGAGTCAGCTCCTTTAGTAGACTCTTCTGTGTCTAGGTTATCTAAGAAAATCACCTTACCAGTCCCTGGAGCTACATCCTTAAGAGATGGTTCAGACAGAAAACTTGAATCCATTCTTAAAAATATATATGTTGCAGCCGGAATACAATTGCGGGCTATTATGGCTAGTGTATGGGTCAACAAGGCTGTAGAGGAATGGGCTTCTCAGCTCAGGACTTGTATAGCTGAGGGAGCCAAGGTTGAAGATTTAGTAAGGTTAACAGACCATATCACTGAAGCTGCCTCCTATTTAGGTGAAGCAGCTAGAGACGTGGGCATGGTCAGATCCCGCGTATCTGCAATGGCAGTGGCGGCCGCAGGAATCTCTGGCTCAGACAATGGCAGGCTGATGGGGATTCTAAGAGAGGAGTAGAAATTCTACCTTACAACGGAAAGATGTTGTTTGGGGAAGAGTTAACTAGATGGATTTCCCAAGCTACGGGGGGAAGATCCTCTTTTCTGCCTTCAGCTACTCCTAACCCATGCAAAAGCTATGCTGCACAATCTTTTCGGTCCTTCCACCAAGTACAGAGGAAGATCCAGAGGAGCTACCATGTCTTCTAGGGAATTAAGGGGCAGAGGTCGCTCTGCTGCCGCATCCTCTTCGCAGGATAGTAGATCTAGTACTAAGCCCTCTGCATGATGGTCTTCAATCCTACCTGGGGGATCCCAGAGTAGGGGGCTGCCTTTGGAATTTCTCTCAGATTTGGAGAGAGACCTGCTCAGATGCATGGGTGACGAGACTCATCACTTATGGATACAAGATAGAGTTCCGAGAAATTCCTCAGTGTCGTTATTTCTCAACCAGGCTGCCAATTTCCACAGAAAGGTGCCTACTCCTTCAAAGGGCTATTCAGCAATTTCTGGACTCAGGTGTGATAATACCAGTACCGGATTACTCAAAGGGCATGGGATATTATTCAAGCCTTTTCCTGGTACCCAAACCAAATGGGTCGGTCAGGCCGATCCTCAATTTAAAGAATTTGAATGCTTTTCTAAAAATAATCAGATTCAGAATGGAATCCATTCAGTCTGTAATTGTAAGCCTGGAGGAAGGGGAGTTATGGTATCCCTAGACATAAAGGATGCATATCTACATGTCCCTATTTGGTCGCCTCACCAAAGCTACCTCAGGTTTGCGATACAAGACAGGCTTTATCAGTTCCAGGCCCTTCCCTTTGACCTGTCCTCTGCTCCCAGAGTTTTTACCAAAATAATGGCAGAAATGATGGCATTGCTTCATATTCAAGGGGTTATGATCACCCCATACCTGGACAATCTCCTTATAAAGGCTCCCAGTCGGGAGTTTTTGCTCAGAAATATTTCCCTAACTCATCAGCTATGGGTGGTCAATTTCGAAAAAAATCAAGATTGATTCCTTCCCAAAAACTAAAGTTTCTAGGGATGTTTTTGGACACTGTCCAGAAGAAGATTTTTCTCCCCCAGGAGAAGATAGTGGCCATCCAGAGCATGATAGGGGAAATACTAAAACACTGCAGGGTATCGGTCCACACATGTACACGCCTGCTAGGGAGGATGGTGGCCACATTCGAGGCTATAGCTTACGGAAGGTTCCACTTCCTGACCCTGCAGCTGGACTTATTAAGTCAGTGGACAGGATCTCATCTGTTTCTACAACAGTTAGTAACCTTGGCCCCAAAGACAAGGTTGTCCCTAACGTGGTGGCTGAAGTCAAGCCATCTTCTGAGTGGCAGGATTTTCTGTGTTTCAAACTGGACCCTCTTGACCACAGAGGAGAGCCAGAGAGGTTGGGGAGCAGTGACTCTAGGTCACATCTTCCAGGGTCGCTGGTCATGGCAGGAAAGAATTTTACCAATAAATTCTCTGGAACTCAGAGCAATATTTTAAGCCCTGCAAAGAGCACAGTCCCTTCTCCGGGAAAGGGCTATTCAAGTGCAGTCAGACAATACAACTGTAGCCGCATATATAAATCACCAGGGAGGAACCCACAGCAGAAGTGCAATGAATGAAGTAGGTCGCATTCTGCGATGGGCAGGGAATCACGCCCAGGTGATATCGGCCGTGTTTATACCAGGGATAGAAAACTGGGAGGCAGAGTTTTTAAGTCACCAGGACATTCTGCAAGGGGAATGGGAATTGAATCCAGAAGTGTTTCAGGCTCTAGTAAGCAGATGGGGTCTGCCACAAATAGAACTAATGGCGTCAAGACACAATTACAAACTTCCACTGTACTGCGCTTGGACAAGGGATCCAGGGGCAGTGGCGGTAGACACATTGACAGCCCCATGGAACTTCCAGTATGGGTATGTGTTCCCTCCTTTCCCCATGCTTCCTCGACTTCTCGAGAATCAGGAGGTCAGGGGTAAAAATTCTCATGATTGGGCCCGGAGAGCATGGTATTCTGTAATTCAGTACCTTCTTCTGGACGACCCTTGGTCCCTGCCGCTAAGAAGAGACCTTCTTCTGTAGAGACCACTTGTTCATCCAGATTTACAGCGCTTGCGTTTGACGGCATGGCTACTGAAAGGGCAATCCTAAGGCCCAGAGGTTTTCCTTCTACAGTCATTACAACTATGATTGCTGCAAGAAAGGAGGTCACATCGAAGCATTACCACAGAATCTGGAAATCATACATTAAATGGTGCGAGGGTCGTAAGGTATCAACCTCGGCCTTCAAAACATCCAGATTTCTCTTGGTTTTACAGGCAGGTTTTGAGGCAGGTTTAAGATTAGGATCCCTGAAGGTACAGGTATCAGCCTTATCTATATTTTTTCAGTGAAAACTGGCTATTCTCCCAGAGGTACAAACCTTTTTAGATGGGGTCTTGAGATTACAACCCCTGTGTGTAGCACTAACAATGCCATGGGATTTGGAGTTAGTGTTATCTTTTCGTCAGTCCTCCCTGTTTGAGCCTCTGGAATTAACGGAAATGAAATATCTTTCATGGAAGGTGGTAATATTATTGGCCTTGGCTTCGGTTAGGCGTGTATCAGATCTCAGTGCCCTGTCATGTAAATCTCCATATCTAGTGTTTTTTAATAACAGAGCGGAATTAAGAACAAAGCTGGGATTCCTACCAAAAGTTGTATCAGCTTTCCGCATTAACTAGCCGATAGTGGTTCCCATCCTGAAGGATAATTCTCCATCAGTCCGTTCTCTGGATGTGGTTAGGGCACTAAGGATATATGTGAAAACAACGGCATCAATTCGCAAGACAGATGCACTGTTTGTATTATATGATTCAGCACGGCCAGGGTGGCCTGCTTCTAAACAGACCTTAGCACGATGGAAACGTCTTACTATCCATCAGGCTTATGTGGATTCATTTAGGAATCCTCCGCCATCTATTGCTGCTCATTCCACTCGATCTATAGGCCCTTCTTAGGCAGCTGCTAGAGAGGTTTCCATTGAGAAATTATGTAGAGCAGCCACTTGGTCGGGTCGACATACTTTTCTGCGGTTTTACAAATTTGATATTATATCGGCCTCTGACTCTCAGTCTGGTGGATCAGTATTGCAGGGGTCCCAGGGCTCTCCTTCCCGGTAGGGTTACTCTTGGACGACCCCATTGTCAAGATTTCCAGTGTCCCCTATGGATGAAAGAGAAAACAAAATTTACTTACCGGTAAATGTCTTTCTCTGAGTCCATAGGGGACACTGGACGCCCGCCCTGCGCTGGGCCCCTTTCCTGCCATGTTTCACTTATGTGTGACTAATTCTGTCTATATCTTTCAGTTATGCTATCTGGGATTAGGTTTATTAATCTCTTTTCTGAAGATCGGTTAAGGGTCTCTCCTCGGGCACAGTACTAAACTGGCTTGTAGGAGGGGCATAGAGAGGATATAGTCAGTACTTCAAACAAACTTCAAGAGAACACTCACTCTATACCCCATTGTCAAGATTTCCAGTGTCCCCTATGGACTCAGAGAAAGACATTTACCAGTAAGTAAATTTTGTCATTTGTGTCATTCTCAAAACTTTTGGCCATGACTGTAAAAATATAAATTCATCATCCCAACACCTGTGGGAGCTGAAAAAAATATTTTGAATTGCTGACCCAACCAAGAGGAACCCCAGTCAACCAGTGTCTACTACAAAAGGGTTCGGTATTTGCACTCCAGAGGCCCTTTGCAATCAGGTAGACGCTGCTTCCTGGATTCGTGCTACTGGCGAGACCTGCTGGCGCCTCAGTCTTGCAGCTAAGGATGTCTGCATCAATGCATGAAACCTAGTCGCTCCAAAACAAAAGCTGGAACAGGAGATTTTTTCTGCCTGATGGTTGATATCTTCCTCTCTATAGCATACCTGCTATACTCAGCTCCAGGTGATATTGGCAGTAGGTTTCATAAGGGGTTCCCGTAGTGAAGTGCAGAGCCTGCAGTGAACAAATATTAAGAGGAGTTTCCCTAGTCGAGTGTGGAAAGAGCATCCTACACGTACTAAGAGTTAGATAACTAAGATCGCAGCTTATAGAATTTAAAGGGAAGTTTTCTGAGTCAAACCTTGGAATCATTTTGTGATGTGTACATTATATTCGGTCACTTGATTACAGCAAGATTTTACTTTTTTCAGAGCAAATGACTTATGTTAATCAAATATGTTTTATATTTTAATGGAGACAGTGGAACTTTCTTTACAATTTGCATAATCTTGCTACACTCCCATCAGTCTAAAATATCTAGAAGCCTAATCACAAATGCCCCATCAAGGCCCCACCAAGTTAGGTGACCAGATAAACCTGCCTTGTTAACCCCATAGTTGCTAAACTATTTTCTGTCCTGGAGGGACATTTCAAGATACAGTCTATAGATAGTGATGTACAGTAATTTTAAAAGCAGTGCTAGAAAGTTATATTTTGAGTTCCTACATAGGGAAAGATCGTAGGGAAGAAGCTCTAAAAGAGGCAAGGAAAACAAAATAACCTTTGTCTCATGCAGCATTTAAATACCTTTTCGTGATCACACCCTTAGCAGGTAATCAATCTCATGCCCCTGAAATGCAATCTCAAGATTTAGTAAATCCGTCATCTCATAATACCTTGAAAGCATCAACATTGCAAAAGGAGAACTGGGAGAAACCCTCTGCTAACTTAAAACTCTCCAGAAAAAAACAAGATTTCCAAACTTTGGAGAGGTGGTGCATTCTCAAGTGGCAACATTGCAATTAGATCTTACAAAACAGATTGAGTGGTTTCCATGGAGAGAATATAAAAATAGTAGGAAGCCAACTCTACAAGCTCTAAGCAGTAGTCAACCAACAAACGCTTAGATGATCTCATCCACGGGTTGACACAATAACTTGAGGGTGAGGGGCATACCAGAGAATGGCCCACTTCAGAGAATATTGGGCACTCTCACAAGTGTTTTAATGAAGTCTTGGGTAATGACCCAGGCTATCTTTGATAGAGCGCATAAGGCTCTCTGGATATGTAAACTTCAATCAGAGAAGCCCTGCAACATCATTTGCTGGCTTAATTATTATATGCTAAAGGAGTAAATATTGAGAAAGGCAATGAGCTTGGGACAGATTGAATTTAAAGGGTTTAGATATAACAGGACTTATCCTGTAGCACCCTTCAGCATCAAAACTGTTACGACCTCTGATTGATGAGCTCAAGAAGCAGAACATTCAATTTTGCTAGGGATTTCCATTGAGTATACAGGTGCTACAATGGCAAGCCATACATCCTCAAATATTTTGATGAGCTGAGGGCCTTCTGTAATTGCTTCAATACGTTAGAGCCTCCACCTCTTCTGAGGCAAGATGACTAGCAACTTTGAAAGAACAGGAGAAGACATTCTGCAGAAAATTCAAAAGATCACCTTGAGATTGAGGAATTGAATGTCAGGTTCTGTTCAGTCAAATAGCTTCTCTTACATAAGAATTAAACACGTTTATCTATCCCTTAAATATCTTAGCAGTAAGGGGCCATGCCACAATTGTGTCATCCTTCTTTAAACTGTTGATTAAATATCCACAGGCGCGGATGGAAGAAGGTAAGTGTTATTAGTATTAGTGTGTGCTATGTTATGTTTGTTTTATGTCATGTCATGTCAATGCAGAGTGTGTGTGTGTGTGTGTTTGTTAGCATTTGAATGCAGTGTGTGTGTGGGAGCCATTGATTTAATGCAGTGTATGTGTGGGGGCCAGTGATTTAATGCAGTGTGTGCGGGGGCCAGTGATTTAATGCAGTGTGTGGGGGGGGGGGGCAGTGATTTAATGCAGAGTGTGTGTGGTGGCCAGTGATTTAATGCAGTGTGTGTGGGACAGTGATTTAATGCAGTGTGTGTGTGTGGGGGGGGGGGGGGGGGGCAGTGATTTAATGCAGTGTGTGTGGGGGCCAGTGATTTAATGCAGTGTGTGTGGGAGCGCCAGTGATTTAATGCAGTGTGTGTGGGGGCCAGTGAATTAATGCAGTGTGTGTGTGTGGGGGGGCAGTGAATTAATGCAGTGTGTGTGTGTGGGGGGAACAGTGAATTAATGCAGTGTGTGTGTGGGGGCCAGTGAATTAATGCACTGTGTGTGTGTGTGGGGGGGGCAGTGAATGAATGTAGTGTGTGTGGGGGGGCAGTAAATGACTGTAGTGTGGGGGAGGGAGGGGGGTTGTCTTAATATAATATAGGTAGGCTATTTAATTTAATAGTGTGTCCTATGAATTTAAGATGGAGTAATTGGACCTTTAATTTAATGCTAGGGTGGTGAGCTATTAATTGATTGTGGACTGTTTGGGGAGAATGAGGTCTATTTATTAAATGTGATTATGAATTATTTAATGCCTGGAATTGTAGTGGGAAATGGTAATATTTGTTAAATGTAAATGCTATTTAAAGTATTGTTGGGGCTGTTCGGAGGGAGGGAAATAGGTTTATATATTAAATGTGTTTGCTATCTAATGTCAGGGTTGGTTGGAGGGAAAGAGATCTATTTAGCAAATGTGAATATTATTATTGTAATGTTGGAGCTGGAGGGAGGCCTAATTATAAAATGTGGGTGCTATTGATTTAACACTGGGACTGTTTGCAGTTGTCTAAATTTTATGTACCCATTTTTCTTTTCCGAAATAGGGCCTCCAATATTCCAGGATCTAGACAACCAGCAAATGAGCTAAAGTAACCAGCAGCCACAAGTGGTGACAGTGACAAGACAGGTAGGAGAGAGTAGGACAGTCTGCCAACTGTCCTGAATCTGATGGGACAGTCCCGAATTTGGTTGACTGTCTCGCTTAGGACAGTTGGGAGGTATGTCCCGCTTCACTGTGTACTGCTCGTGAAGGCAGAGCTGCGTGCACCTAACAGTAGTGCACACAGTATTGCCTGTGTATTTGTCTAAAATGATAACCATGTGACATCATAGGGGCCTCCCTGTCTTAAGTGCCCCGGGCCCCCCAAAGCCTTAATCCAGCTCTGTCTAAGTGTGATGTAAGCTTTCACTGGCAGGGCCCTCTCTTCATTTTGTCTCATGTCCCACCAAATTGTCTTCTTTGTTTGTGTCTGTCATAGGTTATTTTTCTTTGTTTTATTTTTTATCATCTTTTGTTTTATACTCGTATGTTTTATAATTTTGTGTGCATGTTCTGCACGGCAGAGCCTGTGACACTGTATAAATAAACAATGATAATACATCTAGACTCCCTTAAGTGTATATGTCTACTAAGATATAACCACAGGAGCTCTACCTCCAAGCTGCAATTGTTTAGAGATATTCACTGTCCTCATTACTAATGGAGATGATTTGATGGCTCTCGTCATGGCTAGACCTACCTCCATTAGGGAACCTAACTCTAAGGAGTAGTGCACACGATTACTTGCTTCCTTCCCACCCTAATGATGTTGCATATTCTTATTACATTAACTGAGACCAAGACTGATGAATACTAAGGTTGCTTCATCCACCATTACCCCTATATACTAATGCCACTTTGTATTGTCCACGGGACAGAAAACTTTTCCCATAGCCTCAGAAGTGGAAAGCTCATATGTATTTCATCTAAAGGGATAGTGATGCTTTTTACCAAATGTTTTAGACTGACATACATGATATCCCTAATAGTGATGGTAGGGGCCTCTTTATTAGAGCTGAAATATTAAACCAAATTTTTTTCTTTGTAAACCCTTATGTTCTAAACCATGGTTAGCTGGTATCTCTTACAAAAGTTTTTCAGAAAATCGAAGACAAATTGAAGGGAACTACAGTAGTGTGTGTGTGGGGGGGGGGGGTGACTTTGATCTAGTACTAGATACCCAGGTAGATACTTCGGTAGAGGCATTTAGAGTGTCATTACGGGAGACAGATAGGGTGAGACGGGAATCCCATGATCATCAGTTGGATGGCGCTTGGTGGATACTCCACCTATCTGAGCGGGACTATATTTTCTTTTCCCATCCTCTAAAGCAACTCATGAATAGACTACTTATTTATTAGCCATAGACATCTGCAGTCTCAAATTACAGGATCTGATCATGCAGCAATATACTGAAAGTAATGATACAAAACAGAATTGAAATAACTCCCTAAATATATTGATCAATGAAGAAAAGCATAATTTAACCAAACCAAAATACAAATGTGCATGTCAGAGAGTAGCAAATCAGAAACTCTGTCTTCGATAAAAACATCCTTGTGTAAGGACCATTCAAAAAATGATATACTGAACCTGAGAAAGCTTTGAGCTTAATTGTTGTGTAAGTCCTCTGTAACTCCACCAACTGTACATACCCCCATTTAAGTTCAATTTGGCACATCTATGATTTCAGTATATTGAAAATGAACACTCTTCCTACATTTAAATCCTCATAAAACAAGAATATGCTTGGTTGATGTCAATATTCACTTACAGCATATAACTGTTCTTTAACACATCTTCCCTAATAATACACAAGTACCTGGAGATGTTTGCTATCTGACAATTATTATTATTACCATTTATTTATATAGCGCCTGTTAGGCTGCTAGTGGTCAGATAACGAACCTGCAGAACAGGCTGGCGGAGGTCTTCACCGATAGCAGCCACCTTTCCCGTAGAGCTAGATGCGCTCACATGTACCCGGATGCCCCCAGGACTTAACTCCAAGTAGAGTAGGTTCGTTATATTAAACCGCAGCCACAGACCAGGAGACAGTAGAGATGGTAAGAGATGGTCAGATGATAGCCAAAGTCAGGGGTCACTTGCCAAAAGAGTAGTCAGGAAACACGCCAAAGGTCAAGGTCACGAGCAGAACAGCAGAATCCAAGATACAGGCCAAAGGGTCAGGGTCACAGGCAAGCAAGCAGGGTCCAAGAAACAGGCAGGGGTCACAACGGGTAATTAGAATCAAAGTATTCAGAGCAGGTCAGCAACAGTAGGCAACTGGAACGCTATAACCGGCAGGGAGGCTAAGCCCTCCCTGCCTTATATACTGATGCTGGCCAATCAGGGCTTAGCCCTGTAATGATTATCAGGCCTCGTAATTACTGATGCCCCAATTAATTGGCCCGCAGGCACAGTATTAGCGCATGCGCCCGGCTGCAGCACTTGCCAGGGCGCACCGCTCAGAACACTCGGCATCCGGCCGTTGCCTTGACAACGGTTGGGCGTAAGTAACAGGAAATGAAAGAGAGAGGAAGTGAGTCGCAGCGGTGCCTGAGGCGGCCGAGCTCCACTAATTCTGCAGTGCTCTACAGAGAACTCACATCAGTCCCTGCCCCATTGGTGCTTACAGTCTAAATTCCCTAGCACACACACAGACAGACAGACACACAGACTAGGGTAAATTTGTTAGCAGTCAATTAACCTACAAGTATGTTTTTGGAGTGTGGGAGGAAATCGGAGCACCCAGAGGAAACCCACGCTAACACGGGGAGAACATACAAACTACTCACAGATAAGGCCATGGTCGGGAATTCACTCATGACCCCAGTGCTGTAAGGCAGAAGTGCTAACCACTTAGCCCAATTGATTATTTTTTCCAGTCTTCCTCTTCATTCTGTGTCTCCATAGCTCTGTGTTTTCTCTTAAAATAGAATAGCTTTATTTTAACCTCTGTTCCCTCCAAAACAAATATCTTTGCCTTTTGTCTGTGAGAAAATCTTTTCTTTCCTGATCAATCTTCCTCTGTATTATGGTGAATCCAGCTGTATCATTTTGCAAAAGTTTGAATAGAAATAATTTAATTTTAGAAACAAATTATTTGTAAAGTTATAACAGATGTAATTTCTCCCTTTTGTTTTGTTGTTTTTATCAGACATTTCATACAATATTGTCTTTCTCTGACATTTTTGCTTTTTGTAAAAATAAATCTAAATAAAAAAAAATTAAAGAGTACAAATTCTTAGCTCTAAATACTACTATATACTTGGATTTGTGATACATGCATTTATATGCATATCGATGAAACACATGGGGTAAGCTTTTAAAGTTAAATATATGCTTTAAATCATGTGTTGAGTTCTCTCATTTCACTCAAGCATACTTGGAAAACCTTACATAATAAACCCAATCTGAGAAGTCATCACTCGCTTCTCTTCCTTTATTAGGTAACCTGGATTTCTAAGAAGATATTGCAGGCACACCTTTTCTGGTTGCACAACTGAGGTATTTTCAGTTTGGCTTTTTGCATACAAAACATCCCTTTCAATGCTGATTAGTTTAATATATAATGAAAATCTGTGCTCTGTCACATGATTATATACCACAGAGTACATAAAAATTAGTTATGGCTAATCAGACTGCTGCTCAGAAGATAGTAGATTTATTTACAATGGATGCAGTTTGGTAAGGCAGTACTGAAGTAGTTTATCACAAACTATTGGCCACAAGTTCTGACCAAATCTGAAGACCTGACAATAACAGGGATATATACCATATCATGTCTGCTTCACAGTGGTCATATGTCCTCATTTTAGGTGTCAAATTCCAATGACCCATGCAGGTGTCTCCTTATCTAAGGCTGAATACACACTACAGAAATTTTCAACCAATATGTTATCTAAAATGATTTTACCAACGTGTGTGTAGCGCCTATAGGTGTGCTACCCTATATTGTTTATCTATTATTCTTTGTTTTGGATTGATGGGTGATATCCAGATCCACTCCTGAGGCAGTAACATAATAGAGCGCTATTTCTGTTTTCAAAATTGATTGTGATTTTACCAACGACAAAAAAAAAATGTCCCGATCATCATGCCGATTCATTTGTACACACTATACACGATTTACTTTCAGATCTGTGCTCTCATGTGGTCCAAGAGCAGTGTTTTCAATTAAAGAATGTTCAGTTAATTATAAGAGACATGTACATGTACTGATTGATGCAGGTTGAAGAAGTTTGTGGCAAGAATACAGTACTTTGTCGCTGATTCAATTATATTTATACACTCATGTGGGATTAGCTCTATTTGTTAATTAGGCACAGAATTATGTATCATTAGCAGAATAGCTGTCAGATTCAAAATGAAAAACAGAAACAGACTAACTTCAAACCAAACTAGTGTCTTTGAGCAGGGCCATCTTTTCCATTGGGCACAATGGGCAGGTGCCCGGGGGCCCCACGGGCAAGGGGGCCCCATAGGTAGGGCTCTTAATGAGAATAAATAATCCTGCAAAAGAAAAAAACCTGCAAAAAAAACCTTCAAGGGTCACTGAGCAAGTACATCTATCTATCTCTATCTCTATATATCTATATCTATATCTGTATCTGTATACATCTATATATCTATATCTATATCTAGGGGCCCCGGTGCACTGCTTTGCCCGGGGGCCCATAATGTTGTTAAGATGACCCTGTTTTTGAGTCCAGAATTTGGGAGACTTCTAATTAATCGGACTGCTGGGTGACAGGAGAAGGAAAAGCAGTTTTGCTGGAAGACTATCGATTGACCACCAGAGGTTTTAGGAGACAAACAAGAAAGACATTGGAAATGCGAAAAGAGGTAGGAAGCTTGAGCTTGAATGAAACTGGGTTGATGACCCGAAGAATCTTGAAAGGGCCAATAAATTAAGGTACAAACTTCATGGATGGAACTCGAAATGAATATTCTTAGTAGACATCCACACCTTGTCTCCCACTTTTAAAGGAGGAAGGGCCAGATTTTTCCTACCAGCAAAACTATTGTATCGAGAGGATGTCTATCTAAGGCATCTTAATGTCTGGGTCCAAATGGAAATAAAATGCAGATGAAGATTGTCAAGAGCCGGGACCTGAGTGGGAGGGTGGGAAGTAAGTCTGGGTAACTTGGGATGAAGACCGTAGACAATGGAAAATTGAGTGGACTCACTGCCATTTGCCTCACCTATATATATATATATATATATATATATATATATATATATATATATTTATTCATGATGGCACACCTTATGTATGTATATGACAGTTAATGCCTCATATTTTAGATATTGTGGTTTAATAGGTGCATTTTATTCTATTTATGTTTATGTTGTATGTATTGTAACCAGCTATTAATAAATTGAAATACAATTATTAATAGATGTTATCCTCTTGATTGTACAAGCCTCCTGGTTATAGCCCAATACAAGGTATAAGAGAATATAAATTGTATCATTGATATTATATTTGGAATAATACAAGAGTCAATGAGCGCTTAACTTGCATTACAATATTATTTCCTAGGAAGGGATACCCTTTGTTAATGCTGCTCTTGCAACAGTAGGAGAAGAGTGCTATTCTTCATTCCTGTTTTGATGCGACAACGATCTGCAGCGTGGTTGCTGAATCTAATGAATAATGAGGTGGAAGCAATAAACAGGAGCCAGAGGAGAAGACGTCCTAACATGTAAGGAGACCTGAAGATCTGGCATCTTAGTAGGGAGGCAGGTGCTTTAAATAGACTGGGCTGACAGGTAATTAGCCAATCAAGTGAATGCAGGAAATTTTGAAAAGACCAGGTGTGCGCATGCTCAGTTCAGACCAGCAAGTGAATGCAGGAAGTGAAAACCAAGGGAAACAGGTATGAACAGAGACCAGAATGAATGGTTAACTGGTGTGATGTGTGACAATGGTGAAATATTCAACAAAATAAACTGTCGTTGTTTCTCAAGTGGATCTAATTAAACATCCGATACTTGCTGACTGGGTACGGACTGTGCTGATTTTACCTGCTTCTAAATTCCCTTGATAATGAAGCAGACCTCACAGTGGGGCCTATTTATTAATAATCATTTTCATCTAAATTCCGCTGCAAATCTAACTATAGTTCAAATTTATGAATGTGCATCGCTGCTTTGCATTTTGTTTTCGAAACATAGAGCAGTTCCCATAGATGTCTGTGACGATTATGTATTGTTGTTATTTCCCCATAATATTCAGGTATGACAATGTATATTGTATGTAACCTTGTAATGTAATGTCAACATGTGCTTTGCTAAATGACATGAGTCTGAACCTATGCAAGTGCCAATAGTCTTTTGAAATTAGCCAGACCCAGGGATGGATAAGCATCTCTGAGGAGTTTTCTTGTATGCAGAGGATGTGGACCTGACCAGCCAAGCAGAACAAGCAGATGTGAGAACTCAGGCCCTGTGAACATTCCAGATCTCAGGACATCCAAAACTCACTTTGGAAAGCTCTGTGTCATTTTGGGAAAAAATCTGACTTAATTGAAAATGTAATTCCTAAGGTGGTGGTGAAGAGGCATGTAAGAAGGGTTTAAAATATGCTTTAAACATTACAGTGTGCATTTTCATGAGGGGTCAAGACTGAAATGTCCAATATTTCTCAATTGTGTTCCCTCATACACGACAAGTCTTAACTAGTAAGTAGTGACTCTAGTTTTATTTCCTATTTTATTTCTGAAACTTATTTGTGCAACTTATTGTATGTCTTGTTATTAACTTTTTTGTAACTAAGCCTTGGAAACATTTTTCGGATTAAAATAAATTTAATCTAGCGTATTCTCCGTGATTCTTTTTGAATTTACGAAACTCAGGGAGGCTCATGCTACTTGTGTATGTGATTTAAGTGTGAAACATTAATAAGTGGTTTTTGTGAACGTAATATTAAAGTAATTTTATCGTTTTCAAATAAGCATTGCCCAAGCGATTGTATTGTGTTTCTAACGCACAAAGTGATTTATTTTAGCAGATGTAAAAAGCTTAACAGTTCAATACATGATTGTAATATAATACAGTACAGTACAGTACAGCCAATACCAAAAGATACATACATACCGCGCTCGTATTGCATGCGCTTCGCTGCGCTTCCACGAGTCCCAGTGAACAGTATATCTGTTTAGATAACTGTGGTCAGAGTAGACTGAACACTCCATGAGAGCTACTGCTTATATGCAAACAGAGATACAGTGAAACAATGCAGGTGGTATAGCTTCCTTCTATTGGTCCAGGCATCAGGAGGGTCCAGGGGGTTACACATCATAGGCTGATTCAATCTAAGGAATCCAAAGGTGGGGGTCTTTCCAGGGGATGAGCTCTGTTCATCCCGCCAAACTGCTCTGTTCTTCCCGCCAAACTCCAATTACAATCAGTCCATTTGCATTTGACAGTTAATATCATATTAAAGGTTTATTCCCTAACATCAATAACTAGAGTATGCAATGTGCGATCTCTTCGCCGAATGCACCCAACAGCTGCTGATGTAAAGGGGATTAATATGATATTAGACATGACACCTTTCCTATAAGCTGAACCTTAAATATCACTGAAGTGTACATATAATCATATTATATAAACTAATAATAAACCAAATACTATCTGCTCATAAATTACAGTGTAACGGACTAGCATGAATATGAATTATATAAATAACTAAATGTTGTAATGCGAGTGTGTACGTGCGTATTTTACCGTGCGATCGCACCACGCGCTGTGTTAGGTGGCGTACGGATCTGTGTTACGTGGTGTACGAATTGCAATCGCATGGCAAAACAATATTAACCAATATACTTTCGTTCATCCAATTATACGACTTCGACAGTAAGGACACCATAGTAAATCTTTCATGGTGGCAGAAAAGGTGTATTCATTGCTAATTGACTAAAGTGAAGTCAGTCATGGCCAGCTGTTCAGATTGCTGTACCTGAGACAGGCTGGGTGTTCGTGACAATGTCTATGGGGACTGCTCTGTACCGCAGTTTAATAAGGAATGAGAATACATTTACACATACAGTAATGTACGCCAGCTCAGCCTGGCATACATTACCATATGACTAATTTTTCTAGTCT
This sequence comes from Mixophyes fleayi, assembly GCF_038048845.1. Classification (NCBI taxonomy): domain Eukaryota; kingdom Metazoa; phylum Chordata; class Amphibia; order Anura; family Limnodynastidae; genus Mixophyes; species Mixophyes fleayi. The sequence goes on along the minus strand of NC_134404.1, from coordinate 237,584,884 downwards.
GCTCTATGGGGAGGGCATTGCTGTAGTGGGATCTTCAGATCCCTTACCGCATCTTACTACTATCCCCTCTAGCTACTATCACAAAGGTGGTCACTTTGCGATAGTGATCATAGGAGAGGGATCTTGCAGGATCAGATCAGTTTTTCATGACTGCTGTTTATCACGCCTGATGATCTGTCTGTACCCAGACTGGGTTGTATCTCTGGAGCTGGACTGGTGACTACATGGACAAAGGTGGGTGGCCTGATAATGTTCCTCTGCATGTAGTGAATGGACTGGTGCAGATGGTGATTACACTAGCAGGGGAGAGCAAACAGGAACTGGATTGCTGGACCGGACTGGAACCGGAATGTTGGACCGGACTTTAAATGGAATACTGTAACCGAATTGCTGAAAGAGAATTGCTGTAACTGGACTGGAACCAGAATGCTGTAACCGGAATGCTGGAAGAGGATTGCTGTAACCGAAATGGAACCGGAATCACACTGGAGCCAGAATGCAGACTGCACTGTCAGAGCTGGATTAATAGCAAGGCTGAAGCTAGATTGATAGCAAGACTGCAAACTGCTGGGAACCAGGTTGGCGTCTGAAACACAACATTGCACTGGCAACAGGTAAGGGCTGCAGGAAGTCCTTTTATAGTTGTTGTTGATTCCTGATTGGAGACTGCATTCAGCTAGGTAGAAGCAGCACTCTTAAGTTGCTGAGATGGATCAGGTGAGTACAGTATATACAAGATGACAGCTCCCATGGACCAGTTTTGGAGGGAATCTAAAATGAAGGCTGTTATCACCTGATTGACTGAGAGGAATCATGTGACTGAATCTAAGATGGCTTCACCCATACTCTGATTCTGGAGGGATCTCTGGAGTGGAGATAGGTTGGACAGCATCTTACAGAGAGGTCTGAGGACTGCAGGGAAAACTTGGAAAGGCAGCGAAGAGGTAAGTGACAGAACCTGAGAGCCTGGTGTGTGACAATGTTCCTATTGAAGAATTTTATTAAAATCACACAATCTTTCAATCCTTATCTTTGCGATTAGGATTGAAAGGGTTCGTGTTAAAAATGTGATAATCAATAAATAGGGGCTAATGAGACACTGTTTTTCTCCCAGCGAGTCTTGTAAGGATTTAAAAAATCAAGCACAGGAGAGGGATCTGGGCCCCCCCCCAGAGGAGGATTATTGGGAAATCATAAGGGATCAAGTCGCCACCAGCTCTATCTCCACTTCAGTAAAGGAGAACGCATATAAAGTATACTATAGGTGGTACTACAAACCTGACAAACTCACTAAAATGTTCCCCTCTAGTACTCCATTATGTTGGCGGGGTTGTGGCCAGATGGGCTCCTTTTTTCATATTTGGTGGTCCTGCCCTAAAATATCCTCCTTTTGGGATCGAGTTAGGGCCCTCCTCTCCTCCCTCCTTCCATGCTCTGTCTGGAAAGACCCATGGTCTTTTCTTCTCTGTTACCCTCTGATTGATGATGATAGAGAGTCTGCGAAATTGGCTTCCCATGTCCTTGCAGCTGCGCGATGCCTAGTAGCTAAGTCTTGGGAAACAAGTTGAGCCTCCCACTATGGCGGCCCTGCGATCCTATGTCTGGTTTATTGCCCGGATGGAACAGATTACATACCATCTGCATGATAAGGGTGATAAATTTCACCAGATATGGGCTCCTTGGCTTTACTTATAACCCCATACCTCTTGTACCAACTCCTTCCTCCTAAAAAAAGAAGTCCCTGTAGTCATAGGTGGCCTGACTCTTGATGCGGTCTCCCTCCTCAGAGAATCTAAGTAGTAATCTCCTTTGAAACTTTTATTGCCCCTCTTTTATTTATTTATTTATTTTTATTTTTGTTTTTAATTATTTGTCTCTCTTCTTAAAAAGGACAAGATGAGGATAAGGAATTGTGTGGATAAAGGGAAGTGTGTTCTCTTTTTCCTTCATTCTCGGTGGCGACCAGTACCCCCCCCTCCCCTCTTCCCCCCCTTCCCCCCACATTATATTGTTATAAAATGTTATAGTGTCTTGTGTATTCTGGATAACAATTGTATATTTGCCGGTCTGTTTATTGACACCCTCTGGCTGTCTTGGATATTTGCTACTCAAATATTTTCAGCTTCATTGACAGATACCCATGATGTGTACTGTTCTCTGTTTTTGTTTCTATACCTGCAAATGTATTATTTGTTGATTCTTATCTGTACATGATTGCTATTTCTCAAAATAAATAGTTAAAAAAAAAAAAAAATCAAGCACAATGGAAGTTTCTCATAGATCACATAGCAAAAAAATTCAGTTTCGAGTGACTTAACAAAAGTTCTCCCCATACCAGAACTTATTGGTAATAGAGACACAAACAGTAAGCTTGCAGCACCCGGTAAACGGCAAACCACTTCAGGCTTCTGAATGAGTATGAATCTAGTGCTGTTAACAAGCATATTCTAATAGTTATTTATATCTGATTAATACTAAGCACCTCTTATTCTATCTCTGGCCAGATTCTCAAACAGCATAAAAAGAATTTGTAATACAGCATGTAGCCTTTGGTTAAAAAAAATAGCCAACTGTTAGCTCTGTAGACTGTAAATAGCACTGGTCTGCAAATAGATACGTGTATCAAAAGTTAAAGTGAGGCCATATAGGACGAACGCAGTTAAAAGCATGCGTGTGAGTGACAGAAGTACTCACCCAATATTATTAGGTTTTCAACTACAGCAGCCAATAGGGAACAAGGGAGGTCGTTCCATGCTGCAGCTTTATAACTCCTCTGCACTGGCAGGGGATCCTCTGATGTCCTGAATCTGGTTTGCAGGCTAGTCTTCTCGTGCAGGCTCAGTATTCTGTGGTCTTCATATCTGTATTTAACGTTTTTCTCTTGACAGCTTTCCTCCTTCCTAGCCTTCTATTTTCCCCTTCTCTTTTTGTCCTTCCTTTTACCTCCTTTTTGTTTCTGCTGTTTTGTTTCTGCTGTTTCTACCCTTATTCCATGTCCCCCTCCTCCCCCTCTTTCCTCCTCCTCCTCAATTCCATCCCCCTCTCTCCGTTTGACTTCTGCCCATCCTTCCCCCTTTTCCTTTCCTCCATTTCCTCCTCCCTCATTCATCTGGCTCTTCCACTGGCCTCATGCCCTGCCCCAAGAGTCTGTTCCTAGGCCAGGTAGGAGTAGGGCTTTGGAGCGAGCCAGCCCCACGTACAACACTCCTGGCAGTACCCCCGCAGACAGGTACCAGCACCAGCAGAGCTCCCCGCCCCACACAGCTGGATACCCAGGCAGCTCTTCCTCAGGCCCTGTAATATTTAGAAGCTGGGAGTCCCCCTCCCGCAACAGGGTAGGCTCTTCCTCCCTCCTTACAGGCGCTGTCCATTCCCCTTATAGGGGTTTGGGCCTCATTATTTTGGTGGGCATGAGGGCCCCCCATGCTTGCACAGGGCTCAGTCATCACACAGCCCACTCCTGCTACCCATTTTAACCCTGTCAGTCACGTAATTTCTCCTCTCTATCCCCTTTTTGTGATCCACTCTTGAATAATGTTAGGCCTCCCATGGTCCCTCCTCCTTCAGTCCACCCCACACCTGAAGCTTTGCCTCTGCTGTTTTCGCAGGAGTCAGTGGCAGCTCCATATCTTGGCTCAGTACAACCCCTTCAAAACCGTGTGGCTTTCCACAAGCCCAATTGTCACGACTAGTATAGCGTACCTGCTATCGTTGGCACTACTCGGAGGAAGGCGCGGAGTCTAACGTGCCCCTGGTGTTCACCAGAGCCCCCGCAAGGAGGTATGGACTTGGCTGCAGGAAACACGCAGGTCGCGGTCCTTCCACGAGTCAGATAGCGAAGCACGAGAGGGATATCAGACAGGCAGGTTCAGCAATGATGCGGGTAATGCAGGTACACAAGGAGAATTCAAGCGGGGTGTGAGTCAAGCCGGGTCGATAACGTTCTGACAGCGAGGTACAAAGGGAGATCCAAAGGGGTAGTCAAGGCAATCCGGGTCACAATGGTCACAGGCAAACGGCAATAAACTGGAGGAAGGCAAGGGTCAGGAAACAGGTAGACACAGGAACACTGGAACGCTGAAGGGCAGGAAAGGACCTGAAACTCTGGCACAGGAGGTGAGGTCAGAGGGACTTAAATAGGGCTGCTAACCAATGCCCTCAGCACTAGTGGTGCTGTAATAGCTGTAGGGCCGTAGCGCTAGTCATTAGGCAGCGCCGTAGCGCTCTCTTCCTGCAGCGTCCCGTTGCCTAGCAACGGGGACGCTTCTGGGTCTGGGCTGGCCGGCCGGGCGGAAGGGGAAATGACGCGTCTGGTTGCTAGGCAACCAGACGTTCTTGTGTGGACGGGCGGGCGGCCGCCGAGCGGCGCCTGACACCAATAACATAACTGATTCTGTTTCAGCCACGCCGTCTAAGTGCGCTGCGGCATCCAGGCAATTGGCTTTTGGCCCGGTTCACCCCACCCTCCCTCCCAGGTCCTTGCCTGTTCCTCCTGCCTGTTTCCCAACCACAAGCGAGTTTGTACCAGGGCAGTCTTTTTCGTCCGTATGTTCCACATACCAGCCCACACCGGTCTGGTGCCCACATTCCTATCCCCCGACCCATCATCCGTATCCGTGGCCAGGAGTAGTCAGGGAACCTGCTAGTCAACCCCATGTCATGTTTAGCTCACACATTAGGGACAGACCTCCCACTCCAGAGTTTTTACCCCATACATTAGTTCCAATAGGGGGTCCTCCTGCACCGAATTCTATTTCCACTACTTCGCGCTCGAGTATCATTCCACCATTTACCGCTAACATTACATTGTCTTCAGTGCCTCAGGTGCCAGTTTCCAATCTTGGGGATTGTGTTGATCAAAATGAAGATGCCATACTGATGTCAGAGAACGCACAGCAGGAATTTCGGAGCCCGTGCAGGGCATACAAGCATTTGCAGACGGTGCTGGTGAGTATGCTGTTGTTAATGTGCCACACATACCCATTCCTTCTTCCCCGGTATACATAGCTAGTGACAAATCCTCATCTTCCTCGAGTCAGGGTCCACATAAGCTCATAAAAATTCTTAATGCACACTTTGGCAACAGAAAGAGTCAGAGATCCAGGTGCTTGGGGCAGCATGCTCCAAATGTGGTGTCGGGGAGGAAGCATACAAAACCGTTGCGAACTGGCTCAATGGTTTTTGCGTGTTTGCTGCATGCTATATCAAAACTAGGCCGGAAGAATCTCTAGATGTGTGGAAATATCTACACCTTATTAACGAAATGCACATTTGCGATCGCCCCGGAGCCTGGCGCACATATGATGAAAGATACATGGAAAATGTCAGCGGGTAAAAGTCGATACCATTAGGTTTCAGAGATGTGGAAATTTGGATAGCACTTAACCGTGCATCCTTGTCCACTGCACAGGTTGGGTACACATCCAGTTTTCAGCAACCGGGGAGACAAGGAGCTCCCCAGTACACAAAGAGCAGATGCTTTGCATTCAATAATATATCGGTATTGTGTCGGTATAGTCACGCTTGCTCCAATTGTTGGGGCCCACACCCAGTGAAAGAATGCCCAAAAAATGCCCCTGGTTTTGGAAGAGCTTTCAACAACAATGCTTAAGACTCCCTCCCCTATCAACCTGTCTGTGCTGGAAAAATGGCTCAAATTCTATCCTGACGCTTCCCAGGCTGCCTCCCTCGGCGAAGGTTTTCGGGCAGGCTTTCACCTCCCCATCCAGTCCGAGGTCATAGCTAGCGCCACAAGGAATCTTTGTTCGGCTTTTATTCACACTGATATACTGCTTGAGAAAATTTGTAAGGAAGTCAGCCTGGGACACATGTTAGGGTCTTTCCCTATTCCTCCTATTCCCAATTTAATCATCTCTCCAATGGGGGTAGTTTCAAAAAAAGTGCCATGTTAATTTTGGCTTATACAACACCTATCACACCCTTTGGGTAGCTCAGTTAATGATACCATTGATAAAGTCTTAAGTACAGTAGTATGCCAATCATTTGAAGACGCCCTATCACTAGTTAGAGAATTAGGTCCAGGAGCTTTAATGAATGACTAAATTAGATATAGTATGGACTTTCAGACTCCTTCCTCTACATTCAGAATCGTTCTGATTCATGGGTTTCAAAATACAAAATGGATACTGTATTGATAGATGTCTGCCCAGGGGTTGTTCAGTCTCTTTCTCGAGGCTTTCAGCTCGTTCCCGCACTGGAGTGTAAAGCAGAGGACTGGTCAACGAGGTGTAGCACAATATCTTGATGAATTTTTTGTTCATGGGCCCCCCCCCAATTCAGGTATCTGCTCAGATACATTGTTTGCTGCTAAAGCGCTTTTTTCCACAATGGGTGTTCCAATAGCTCACGAGAAAACGGAAGGGCCTTTAACGCAACTATCTTTTCTTGGGACGAGATTGATATGGTTGAGGGTTGTTGTCGCTTGCCAATGTATAAAATTAACAAATTAGAATCCTTAATTACAGAAATACTGTCCTCTCCATCCAGCAAATTGCGGCAAGTTCTTTTAACTTCGCCTGTAGGGCAATACCCACGGGTAGGATATTCTGCAGGAAGATGCAACTAGCCACAGCAGATTTGAATCACCCACACGCCTACGTGCGACTGAGCTAGGAAATAAGAGGGGACTTGAAGGTTTGGCTACGTTTTCCTTTGGGATCTTAATGGTAGTAGGATCTGGCCCTCCACCCATATATCTACCAAAGAGATGGACTTGCACACAGACACAGCAGGAGCTAAGGGTTTAGGGCATTCTATCAGAGCAAGTGATGTGCCTCACCATGGCCGCAATCATGGAGGGTTAACGGATTGGTGCGCAACCACCTAGTGTTGGAGTTATTTCTTATCATTGTAGCATTGGAATTGTGGGCTCCCAGACTCAGCGGGCATAACGTAGTGTTCTGGTGCGACAACGTTGGCGTAGTTCAGGCAATAAACAAACATCACCACCGGCAGTTAACTTGCTCCATGTATTAGTTCTGCGTTGCCTGGAACACAACATAAGCTTTCATGCTCGTCACAATTCTGGAGTAGACAATAGTATTGCAGACGCGTTATCTCATTTTAACTGGCGTCGTTTTAGAGCCCTTGCCCCTCACACATGGCCCAACTATATAACATGTCCATTTTACGCTTGGCAGATGGTCGAGCCAGCATAATGAGCCTTGCGGAAACATCCTTGGCCCCGTCCAATAGGAAAAATTACCGCTTTGCTTGGAAGCAATGTCCCCTTTTTTTAACATCTCAAGACAACAGCACTTTCAACCAATCTTCTGGTATGATGGAGTTTATGTGGAGGCAATATGTAGAAGGGGTTACCAAAACATCCTTCGCCTCCATGATCACAGGCATCTCGTTCATTGCAAAATTGCAAGATCCTACCAAGTCCTTGATCATAGCAAAGGCGCTTAAAGGTTTGGCGAAGTTGAGGTCTACGGTAGCAGATAGTAGAAGATCTATAGACCTTAATATATTGTGTGAGGTGTCCACAGATCAATACGAGGCATCCCTCTTTATTACAGCTTTTTCAATGGCATACATGGGGCTTTCAGGGATAGTGAGTTGGTCGCCCAGTCTAGAGTTTCCATAGCTAAACATATCGTTCTGCATGCCATGTCCATACAGTGCAAAATCATCAAGTCTAAAACAGATCAGGCAGGTAAAGGTCATTGGATTACCTTTCCCCATCAAGCTGATAAGACCGTTTGCCCTGTGTCCCTGTGTCATAGATTGACTAGCATACATCCCAGCAATGTTGACATGTGGCTAGTACACCTGAATGGTTCTACTGTAACGAAATTCCAATTTCAAGCTCTGTTAAAACGTTCACTAGTTCAAATAGTTTTAGATCATTCATTATATGGTACACATTCTGTCTGAATTGAGGTAGCTATCGCTGCAGCGGTCAGAGGTGCCTCTGGTTCGGAAATCCAAGCCCTTGGTAGGTGGAAGTCAGAGACTTACAAGAAATATATTAGACCTGAAATTAATTACTCTATGTTTCACCTCCTTTTCCCTGCTCTCTTCTTCTTCTCGTCTCATTTCTTGGCGGTGGACACAGGGCTTTGCTGCTTGCCGTTTTTAGCGGGGGCGTGAAGGGATTTTTTTCTGTATTTCCCATGGATCAAGGCCTTATTAGTGGTGTGCCTCCAGGGCTCTATGGGTTTTTTTTACCTTCATCTTGCCATCTCTTTCCCTTACTGTGGTTCTTAATTTAGTTTATACTTATCTACTCGTATGTATTATTATGTAAGTATATGGTAATACTTGGTTTCTACTGTGTCGGCCTAAATATATAGCGTAGGTGGGGTGTTCTGGCTTTAGGGTCCTTGGTATGGCTAACACAAACCTTACAGTGAAACACAGCGATTAGATAGATCCAAATCTTGTTTTATTCAGTTTATTTGCCATGTGACACAGCCTCTCATATGTTTCTGTTTTAGGTGTACACAACAAAGAGACCCAAATATGGGTAGTGGGACATACCTACATTTTTAGGGTGAGCAAACACACATGTCCCGTAACTTGTCTTTCTTTGCACATGCAGTGCACGTTCGGTGGCTATGAAGACAGGGTTTGAAATGAACCTCCCTTATACCACTGCTGACACAGGATATAGAGGCTCATGGCCTCCCAGATATATTGGTCAAACATCTAGGGGTCAATGATGTATGGGTTGGTAAGTGGCCATCAGTAAAATTATGTTGGTCCAATGTTGTTCCCTCTTTGGCATGGCAGATTAGTGTTTCCACATCCACAATGGTTTCCTTTGTGAGAAAAATTAACCAGTCAGCTGGCAAAATCACGAGATCATTAGGAGGTATAGTCATAGGACACCTTTGCTCAAAGTAGATGCGGCACATTTGTTTAGACCAGAAGGTGTACATCTAACTAGGGAAGGTTTAAGGTTTTTCATCGACCAGATATTGTGGAAATTGAGAGCTGTCGTTAGGTCAAGTAGTGGCGGGCCGCGAGTATCTTAGAGATTCACGGCGGTGGGTGGGAGAGCATCGCAGTCAGCAGTTTGATTAGCATGTGGTGCTGTTTAGAGTTAGGTCAAGGGTCACTACCCCTCGTCGAAGTCATCAGACTCTTGGTCAACCTGTGTGGAAGACCCCTTGGCTGTATGTATACAGGGAACACCATTGTCGAGTCCAAAGGGGGCATAGTCAATCCTCATGACAAGTTAGCACCGGCCAATAGATAAGGTATATCCTGGGTTGGTGGTGTAATGGTCTGACCTTTCCACCTTTATTGGTTATTGCAAGAAATTAGCTGACTGCTCTGCTATTTGTTTAAATAAAACTGTGTTCTTCTTCCAAACCTTGTATGTTGTCAGTGTCATTTATTGAATGATGCTAAGTTGTTGAAGAATCTAATGTAGTTGGTGTAAGGACTGTTAGAAAGCATACACGCTATGCATTTTAACATATAGTTACAAATTGAGACATAATACAGAGAAACAAAGTAGGTAAGAGAATCAAAGTACAATAGAATGAGAAACGAACCAAACTCATAGGTCTACATTAGAGTGGTCAGTTTTGTGAGGAGTACAGGTTTATAGATTTATGCTATCAAAATCCCATTACCACACCACAATGTTGCAAAATACAGCAATCAGAGATAAAAATAAGTGAAGTGCCAGTCTGCTTGTAGCAGCTCTGATCAGGGGCGGATTGGCCATAGACCTTACAGGGAAGTTTCCCGGTAGGCCGATGGCCTAACGAGGCCACCTGGAGGCCACCTCAGATTTTCCCTGGGGGGGGGGGGGGCGCTTTTGGATGCGGCGGGGGGAGGCACGTACAGGAAGGCAATCTAAAATATTGGTGTTCAGTGGGCAGCAACAGGCAGCCAATTGCTAGGCTCCCATGGTGCTGTTCGGTGACTTCACTTCTTGTCTGCCTGATGTGAGAAGAGACGCTGCTCAGAGCAACTGAAGGTAAGTGAGGGGTGCTTAGTATACTATACTATACTAAGGTGGGGTCCTATACTATACTAAGGAGGACTACCTATACTATACTAAGAGGTGGCTGCCTATACTATACTAAGGGGGGCTGCCTATACTATACTAAGGGGGGCTGCCTATACTATACTAAGGTGGGTTACCTATACTATACTATACTATACTATACTAAGGGGGGCTACCTATACTATACTATACTATACTATACTATACTATACTAAGGGGGGCAATCTATACTATACTATACTAAGGGGGGCTACCTCTACTATACTATTGGCGGGCTACCTATACTATACTATACTAAGAGGGGGCTGCCTATAGTATACTATACATTTGCCCTGCATGGCTTTAGAGATGACTCACTGTGTGTAAAGTCATCACATCTAGGTTTTCCTAAATGTTACTACAACCAAATTCCTTTAGTTCTAAATCCCACCTACTTTTGTGTTGGCCCCACCTACAGTTATTTTGGTCCCACCGATATGAGGCCACTTCAATAATTTTTTCCAGGGCCACTTTAAGTTCCCAATCCGCCCCTGGCTCTGATCCTATTCTGGTATTCATCATGGTTTATATGGACTAGATCACAGCAAGAACACTAGACCCTTGGGCACTCTGCTTTGGTGAAACCTTCATCCATGGATTATATACTAGTGACAATCTGGTAGAGACTGGAAAATTTCAAATTTGTGAAGTTCACAATCTTATAAATGTATTTGTACTATCGCAAAGTGCATATAATATTATTATCAAATAGAGAGGCTCGGGCTCAATTTTCTGAAAACCGAGCCCACCCGAACATCGAAGATCTAAGACTTGGCTCGGTACTTTCCCGCTTCTTTTGATCTGAATCGAGGCAAAACATAATTATTGCGTCGTTGGATCTTGCGGGTTTTGGATTCCATAAGTACCTCCCTCCCCAGGAGATCCAGCGCCATTGCTCACACAGAAACGGGTAGTAGTGTTCTTGTCACTCTCCAGTCTCCAGTGCCATTGCTCAGTGTCATTGCTCATAAAGAAATAGGAGATGTAGTTTCAAAGTTAATTTTGGATGAAGCCAATATATTAATAAGAAATATATATAAATAGATTTCTTTTGTCTTGTTTTATTTAATGTGTTATTTTTTGATCTGGTCGTGTGAGCTGAGGACGGAGCAGCACTGGAAAGAGTTAATTTGAAGAACAGATGTTTCTAATCAGAGTTGGTGAACAAAGACTTTTGCAAGAATTTCTCCAAAATCTCCATTGTATACTGGAGAGCCTAAAGGGCCAAGACACACCTATATGCCATCTCAGCCAATTGTAAGTTGACATTTGTGAATTGTAATACAACCTACTTGTGTTACTGATAAAAAAAACTGTCTGATCTGTGGACAGGAATAATTTCAGAGATTGAAATTTGGACTGATAATATTATTACAGCGCAAGCTTTTATTTTTAATTCTTAAATTTTCTTTTGCTGAAGAAATTCAATTATTACTTTAACAGTAGCAATGCTCTTGTCACTTGACAAAAATTTACTGGAATTGACTGGAAATGTTATTGAGGTTATTAATAACATAGGAACAAAACAAGAGCCAAATTCTGTGATTTAATCATTTTCTAGCAATTTATTTAAAAAACAAAAAACAAAAAATTAAGATCCAAAACCAAAACATGTGAAGGCGGCTTTGCCAAAACTAAAACCAAAATACGAAGTTAATACAGATCCAAGACCAAAACCAAAACACGGGGGTCAGTGGGCATCCCTATTATCAAATTATACATATCTACAACTGTTTCAGGCTTTCTTGCAGTTGGTAATTCTTGCATACACAGGTTTTCTAGTGCAAATATGGTTACATTAATCATGTTCCATTTTGGTGTCCAACACTTTTATATTTTACAAAGCACTAAAATCTCGCCAAATTGCTGCATAAAAAATAATAAATGATAAATGAATAAATAATAAATGAATAAACAAAAAAGACAAAAAAGACAAATCGAGGAAAAATTTAAATTAGCACGTTGTGGTGAGTTTACAATGTAAATAATATATAGTCATTAAGTTATAAAAGCTATACGCAATGTATAATCTGTTCTGTCCATATCTGCCCCATCCACTAAAATATGAATATGAAATGCTTACAATATTCAAATACAATAATACAATTAGAAGAACTCCTGTTGCATCATGTTATAGAGCAGTTCAAAGTATGTGCGTGCCTTCTGATTTAGCAGCCAAGTGATCATTCCTTTCAAAGAAAATGACAATCTCGAGACAGAAATGTACAATGTAACAGGGAATATAGAAACAAAATAACCGCTAAGAAGATCAGATCTGTGCAGAACATCACAATTAGAAGAAATACAGATATTATATTTCCAATTATTACATTAAAGCATGGTGATCTAGTACACAGTGACAGGAAATAACAGGAATGGAATCCGTGATCAGTAACGCTCACTGGTGCACAGGTGCGTTATTGCCATTATTTTGTTCTTAGTTATTTTGTTCAAAGCTTCTGGTAGGTGACAGTAGATGTCAAACGTAAGCCCTAGTCCAAAATTGCTTACATAAGGCACCTGTTTGCAGCTTAATTGTAGTTCCAATTCTGCAGAGTGCATACACACTGCAGAATTGGAACAACATTGTTCCATAGCTTTTCGAGTTTTTTAGTTCTGCTGAACAATCGCATCAAACAATGATCTGTGCTTTGGTTCATCGTTACAGGCTGCACACTACTGTGATGTCGGGCCACTCGGTAGTTTATCATCTGATTGGCCTGATAATCTGTTGAAAACACTGTAGTGTGTACCCAGTCTAAAGCATACAAGGAATTTACAACCTCCCATAAACCAAATTTTTTTTTAATTATTTCTTTTTTATGCTGTCCTGAATATGACCTAGAAAAGCATACCAAATGAAAACAAACATGAAAATGAAGAGGAACTTTTCAAATCTGAACATTACAGTAAAAATGTTTTAAAATGCGAGGATGCTTTAAAAGTATACAATGTAGAACATTCCAGTTTTTACTGGTAGGAGAAACCTTTAAGCTTTCAATATCAGGCAAGATTTATCATATCAAACATTATATCACTTGCAACACCACTTGTGTGGTAATCATTATTTGCCCTTGTAAGTATTATATGGTGAAGACAGAGATAAGTCTAAAAGAAAGGATGGCCTTACATTGCTGTGCTATTAACAAAGCACAGTTACAGGGACAACCAGTGGCTGATCACTTTGTCAAAGAAAAACACAATCTGAAACAAATTTGTTATGTGGCCATAGATCATATTCCATATTGAATAGGGGTGTTGACAGGAAGAATCTTTTTGTTTGGTGTGAGGCAAAATGGATATTTGAATTGGATTCTTTGAATCCCAGTGGGTTAAATGGACAACTGTATTTTCAAAGTTTTCAGTGTGAATGATTTTATAGGTTCCACAGTTTTGTTTTTATATTTATTTTATTAGTAGTTTAGTAGGGATCTATTGTTATGGGTGTCAGGCAATTTACCACATGAAGTATGTTGAAATGCAGATTGACAGTGGTGTCCTCTTTTCTAATATTAAATGTTACAGTTGCTTGATATTACAATGTTTTACAAAATACTGGTGAACAACTGTTGGTACTTGATTAGCGCATTGTACATTATTGCGAGCTACCCATAGACTATTGATTTGCTATATTCTGTTTAATTTATAAATCCTATTCCATCATATGTACAATACAAGCGTGAAATATAATTCATGCAATGGGATCCTTTATAAATAAGAATCCTGGAGTACTTGAGTACTATTTGGTGAAGTGAACAATTCTATTTTTGCATTATTAAATATTTATTCCTGTTATGACTTGTTATTTTTAATTAGATATTTGCCTGGGTTATTCTGAACCCTGGATGGGTTCTTGGTACGTAATCTGGGCACAATAGGGCGTCCCTTTTAAAAGTGGACTGGTCAGCTGTGTGGCATTAAGCCCGGTATCCTCACAATGATTCAGCTTGTAAAAGGAGCAGGAACAGTCTCTAAAACATCACTAAATCTTGGTATAATCTAACCAGTTTATATTTGATTTTTCTGCCAAGATTCTTGTGTGCCATTCTTGTTTGTATATAGTGGTGAAGTGAATAACTTCCATGTGTGTCTAGCAGAGTAGGCTCTGGGTGTGGCTGTGTGAGGCATTGCAGACAGCCAAAATAGAGCACCTGTCCTGATCACCTCACCTTTACCTAGGGCACTGTTGGCTAACCTGTGGCACTCCAGGTGTTTGTGAAACTACAAGTCCCAGCATACCCTTCCAGCAATAAGCTGCTATATATTGGCAAAGCATGCTGGGACTTGTAGTTTCACAAACCTGGAGTGTCACAGGTTAGCCAACACTGACCTAGGGTAAAGAATCAGGGTGTTTGACAACTGTCAGGCTAGAAGGTGAACAGGGGCTTGGAGTTTAAAAGTCTTTTGTTTCCTGTCAGTGGGGTGATCGATAAAAGACAAGCTGCAGTTAGGTTAGATTATCGCTAGAGATTGCCAAGGGAGAATTAGACTTTTGTTTGAATATTATTGCCATCTCAACAAATAAACAGAAGACTATATAGCAGAAATATGTAGTGAACATCACAACATTAAAACCACCTACCTAATATTGTGTAGGTCCCAATTGTGTCGCCAAAACATCTCTGCCCCATCGAGGCATGAACTCCATAAGACCTCTGAAGGTGTCCTGTGGTATCTGGCACCAAGATGTTAGCAGCAGATCCTTTAAGTCCTGTAAGTTGCGAGGTGGGGTCTCTATGGCCTGGACTTGTTCTTGGAGCACATCCCACAGATGCTCAATCGGATTGAGATCTGGAGAATTTGGAAGCCATTTCAACACCTTGTTCCTCAAACCATTATTGAATAATTTTGCAGTGTGTCAGGGCGCATTCTCCTGCTGAAAGAAGCCACTGCCCTCAGGGAATGGAGTTGCCATGAAGGGGTGTACTTGGTCTGCAACAATGTTTAGGTAGGTGGTACGTGTCAAAGTAACATCCACAGGACTCAACCTTTCCTAGCAGAACATTGCCCAGAGCATCACACTGCCACCTCCTGCTTACCTTCTTCCCATAGTGCATCCTGTTGCCATCTCTTCTCCAGGTAAATGACGCACACGCACAGGGCCGGATTAAGACACTGTAGGCCCCTGGGCTAGGGGTACTGTGAGGCCCCCATTTGTCAAGCGACGTATGCCCAATACGATATTACTGGGGGCCCCCCAGTAATATCTGATTGGGCATACGTCGCTTGACAAATGTTTATTTTAATATACCTACTCTGTATTTTCAAAAACCAAAAAGGATATCTATAGATTAATGTACCTTATGTATGTTCAACAATTTGTAGGAGTGCAATAGTTTGAAACCAAATGATTGTATTAAGGTTAAAACAATGCCAACTGGTTTTAGCATAGGTAAATAATAAATGGTTGTTACAATTATAACCAGTTAGCATTGTTTTAACCTTAATAAACCACTATTTGTTTTTAAACTATTGCACTAATGCACAGCGTGTGGGCAATAAGCACTACGAGACCAGCCAGGACCATGCACAGCTCACTCCTTAGAGAGTTGCCTTTTTGGAACTAGTTTCCACCACATCCAGAATTGACAAAAGAAAGGCACTAGGTCCACTAGTCTACTAAAAACCCTCTTTTTATTTTTAGTAATTTAAAACTATATATAATATATCATCCTATAAGTTCCAGGTCTATATTGGTGAAATATGAAAAAATAGAATAAAGAAAGTAAAAGCAGAAAATAGAGTGCGCTCAATCAAAATTGCGACTGTGATTTGTAAAGAGTTTGGATATATTTCTACACATTTATTTTGTAGTACCATATATTATAACACCCTTGTTAATATGTTGTTAAGTTCAGATTACATCACAAGTCCAAAATGCTGAAGTATTTGATTAGTGTTTTATTTTTTATTTTCATATAATTGACTTTGATATTTGTTACTACACACTTGTTTGTTATTTTAGTCACCTTCATCAGTACCACTGTATGACATTATGTTTACCCAACCATAATACATATATTTATCTATTAGGAAACAGTCTTTTCACCATATTTTGTGAAAATCCTTATATTAAGTTTTGTCTGGGTGGGCCAATTGAGTCTTGCCTGATCTGTCTCAACCAGCAACACATATGTCACTGGAACTGTTGATTGGCTTATGTGTTTCCCTCTTGTAGGAGGAAGTCTGGATACATTGTGAGTATAACCATTTGTATTCTTTTGGATTTACTTAATAGTGAGCAAAATAGTGAGCAATAGGTCTTATTGTGCTTTTAACATATCCTGGTCAATGATAAATGTTTTCCTATATATTCTTTGTGAATTGCAGTATTGACATTAAAGCCATAGAATATCAATGTGCCTTTAATGTACTTGCACTGCATTTACATGCTCCTTCTCTTCCCTGTCCTGTTTCTCCAAGCACAGGTGGGCAAAAGTGCATAAGAATCTATCCAGTGTTCTGCGTGAATGTTTCCTGTGTTCCTGTGTATTAAACTGGCTTAATTTTGACCCTGCTATCTGTTCTGACCAACGATTGTCTTGGTTTCCTGGTTGCCACTCGCCCGTGCATTGTTTGCACTATTGCTGTATAACCTATGGGCAATCCTAAATGCTGCATGAAATTTTACTACTCACTTCTGATTCGGAGTGGACACTTAACCTGTTTCCAGTGTGTTACCTGATCACCTGTTGCTGTGTGAGAAGGTGCACTGTGGAGATCAGTTAGTTTTTGAAGATCTCGTGTGTGTGGCTAGAGCTTAACATAGTGTGGGTTGCCTACTTTACTGGGGCTAGAGTTAGTCGAGTGCCAGGGTGGGCTATTCTGCTTCAACCCAAGTACAAAGTGGGACCGCAGTGTGCCAAACAACTACAGCGGTGATAATGTGAGCTTTTGTCTGAATTCCGGTGGCCCTCATGTGGTGAGTAGTGGCTTCCTGCAGGAGTGTTTCTGTGGTGAAGTTGCGAGGTCAGAGTAAGATCAGCAGATAACCACAGAGGTGACTGTAGATTCTCCCTCCTGGTTGTTAGCTGTCTCCTCTTCTATGACCACAGTGGACTAGGGGAGTGTTTAGTAAGGTAAGCTTTATGTTCTTCCTATAGTTGTCCCTCATGATCAGGTGAGCACCTGGGGTGCCAGGAGGGATTGTCCCTGGGTAGTGTTGTCTTTTCCCTTTTAGACATCCTTACAGCTGTATGCATCGCTTCTTCTATGGCACTGTACTCAATTGCAGATTCAGCACCTGTACTCCTGTGTACGGACTTACTACTGCAGTTACATGTTCCATGAGTCTACTAATAAACCTTATTGACTAGTCCATAGGAAAGCAAGTGTCTGTTTATATCTACATTCAACTCTTCACCGTTGCACTACAATTACTCTGACACTGTATGCATGCTGACAAATGGATACTGTGATACTGTGCTCAGGACATTTCTTGTTGGGTTCCGATATATTAGATGCACAGAGAGGCATGTTTGATATCAGTAGCTAATGGGGAGTACTAGTTCTCTATTGCCATTTAGAGATTCCTGGGTTACCTCTTGGTAAGTTAGCTCTCAATTTAAAAACACATGAATGTATGACCCAATATAGGGACTCTCATTGTTTAGATTTTGGA
The DNA here is from genome assembly GCF_038048845.1 of Mixophyes fleayi. Classification (NCBI taxonomy): domain Eukaryota; kingdom Metazoa; phylum Chordata; class Amphibia; order Anura; family Limnodynastidae; genus Mixophyes; species Mixophyes fleayi. The sequence goes on along the minus strand of NC_134404.1, from coordinate 237,567,236 downwards.
CCACCCTATTAGCAGAAGCGCCTTGACAGGGTGAATGGCTTATCATACATTTGGAAATGTGTGTAACTGAGGTATCTTCAAATTACATACAAGTAGAATAACAGCTCTTTTACTAGTTCAAGCACTTGCTGTGAACCTATAAATTGAGCAACTTCCATTTCTATATTGGTATTTTAGTTCTACCTACCCTGAATCAGACCTGCAGTTCATACTATATCAAAAGTATTACCACTTTTATTATTGCATTTATAGAGACTGGTTAGTAGGGTTCAGAGGTGTAGAGTGGAGCTATGGTGTGCAGAGCAAGAGAATGCTATGCCTCTCCACCCACAAGATATGGTGTGTAACTAGCATGTGGAGGCAGATGAGGTGGCATGGCCTTTATGTTGGGGCAAGTGTAAATGAAAAATATGCAGCAGGGGCAGTGTTGACTGGAGCATGAATGGCCCACTGGGGGAATGCCTTTGTATTGGACAATTAAACAGTGTTTGTGCACACTGGCTGGCTGTTTACCAGATATTTTGGAACTATAAGACCAAGTTTACCCTCTGGCAGTACATGCTGTGCTTTGCAGTTCCACAACAATGAAGAGCGAGAGGCACTGATAAAAGCAGTGTAATTGCCTGAAGGCCCACTTACCTTGCTGCTTGTTTTCTGGCCTGTCTGCTTCACCTCTTCTCCGAAGCAGTGCAGGGGAGTGGAGTTCATCAACATGAAAAGCTTGCATTGTTATACAAAGTAAATATACTATGTCTGATATTTTATGGTATCTTACTATACTAGAAAAAGACATGTGACAAGAACTAGAGTTAAAAAAATGATTTATTGATCAGTGGGGTGGTCCCTATAATACGGCAGGCTTCAATGATCTGGTCAGTGACACAAACCCTTTTGGGAGGTGAAGGAACTGACCTGGACACTTCTCTGTGGTTTAATTCTAGTTTCAGGGAGCTGATGGAGCTAGAGGGTACTGTGATGTGGAGGACGGCAGGAGTACATACCATTGGTCAAACATCAATAGATAGTCATAGATATATAGAAAGTCCCTCTGTCGCCACCAGCAAGGTTATTGCGTAAATGACACAATATTGTAATTTCTGCGCCGTACCTGTGGTCACACAAATAGTGTCCTATTCGCCCCTGTAGGCGCCCCCCCCCCACTATTTGGCACCCTACGCCCTGGTTGCGTTTAGAGGCTTAATGCGAAACGTGCATGTGTATCTTTTACAAGTCCTGAGAGTTATGTGGCTGGTACAGAATCTTTCATGATATGCTTGCCCCTCCTGCAATAAGCCCAGCTAGCTTAATTTCACACTACAGCCATTATCTACATTAAAAGTTCACAGCCATAACTTTAAGTAGTGAGTTAATATGTTTTAATGTGACAAAATCTAAGAATGGCGTCAAATGCCAAAAAATTTGTGCCAGACCCAGTCCTTGTACACTCATTCATTGTATTATTTGACCTTATTTCTACTCTAATCTATATGTTGTGCACCCTTACGCAGAGTGTTTTTTTTACAAAACAAAAGCTCAGGAGAAGAGACAAGACCACGGTAACTGTCTGAGGAGAGAAATATAGCTATATAAGGACTTGCAAATTAGTGATGTAACAGTGGTGAACATAACTTTATTGGTTAGCTTGTGTCCTCATCTGTTACCCCCATGATAAAACAGCATTTTGCAGTCAGCTAGTTAGTAGGTTGATTATTATAACAGGGTAGAGATGGGCGGGCTCAGTTCCCCGAGAACCGGACCCATCTGAACTTCAAGTATCCGAGTACCGAGCCAAGCAGGCTCGGTACTCTCCCGCCTATTCGGAATTGAAAATGAGGCAAAACGTCATTGTGACATCGTCGGATCTCGGAGCTCGCGATGTTTTAAATGCATAAATATCTGCCTCCACAGCAATCCATTGCCATTTGACAGAGGGAGACAGAGGGGTTAGGTCGCAGGATTAGAGCAGGGAGATTACAGTTATTACAGCAGTTATTACAGCAGTTATAACAGCAGTTATAACAGCACTTATTACAATAGTTATTACAGCAGAAAGAGAGCAGTTATTAGAGTAGGAAGAGAGGAGTATAGAGGAGGCATTTTTGCAAACATTACAAACAGTTTGGGGTGTCATATTCCCTCCTAAAGAAACTATTTTCTGTCTGCAGAAATTGTAATATACCAGCACAATTTATTTCTGAATTTGCACTGCAAGTGTTGGATGTCACATATTCCCCTGTAGTAAAAAGCTATTTTCTGGTGCTGAAATAATTAGATACCAGCACTATATATTTCTGATTTTGCACTTCAAGTGCTTGGGGTGTGACATTTTCCCCATTGCCCAAAAATCTATTTTCTGGTGTTGAAATTATTATGTACCAGCACTATATATTTCTGAATTTGCACTACAAGTGTTTGGGGTGTCACATATTTCCCTGTTCTAAAAAAGCTATTTTCTGGTGTTGAAATTATTATATACCAGCACTATATATTTCTGAATTTGCACTACAAGTGCTTGAGGTGTGACATTTTCCAAATTTTTCTTCGCCTTTATCTATTAGTGCGAGATCTAAAAATGTTACTGAGCCTTCTTCTTGTAAGATCACTCGTGACCAAGCAAGACCAATAAATTCGGAGTCCAAAAGTGGTGCACAACTACTGTTACGTGTGAAAGCCGAGCTGCAAGAAAACAGTAAGGCATTATAGGAAAATGTATGCTTAGAATCAGAAATGACACCAATCCCTGAGGAGAGTCCACCCACGAGTGGTATGTGTAATAATGACCGTTCTGATAGTGTACTCATAAAGAAGGGCCCTTTCGGCATTTCTGCTGATGTGTGCCTAAACAGCCCGAATGTAGCCAGTGATACACCAAGTAAGGAATTAGAAGAGGATGAGGGGGAGATTTGTGTAGCCGATGAGGATAAGGTTGTGTCACGGGCACTAGGAGTCTTTACCCAGGGATCACCAGGTGATAGGCTTACCAGAGCAGTATAGATGGTAATATGGTACTCTGGTAGCAGGGTGATAACGGAACAGGAAATAGCAGATGATAGAGATGCTCAGGAAAGTCTATGACTAGCAGCACTGGTAATATGGATGTAGTAATACACGAGGAACTGTATGGACAAAGGACACGTGAGGGTAGTCAGTGGTCTGCGGTAGCAAGTTGTACCACTGCTATAGTGAGGAGGAATGTCCAACAGAAACGAGGAGGTGATGAGAGTCAGCGGTCTGCGGATAGCAAGTTGTACCGCTGTCTGGGTGAAGGAATGGGATCCAAGTGAAGGTATCCGGGGAGTCAGTGGTCTGCGTTAGCAAGTTGTACCACTGTTATGTGAGAGGATACTGGAACAGGTGACACAGGAAACAGGGATCAGTGGTCTGCCTCTAGCAAGTTGTACCACTGAATATATATGTGAGGAGGAGCACGGGGAGAGACTGCAATACAGAGGATACACGGGCACCTTAAACTTGATCCACAATAACATGCACAATATAGTAATGACTGAACAGCACTGCAATAGTAGAAAGTCACTGAAACAATCCGGGCAAAAGATAACACAGTCAATGATGGTAATAGTCCCAGCGGATAGTAAACTCCAGAGGAGAACAAACTCAGTCCAGCAAGATATGCAATACACCAGCACAGTCAATGAGAAGTATGCATACCGTGATTCAGGAGCAGGCTGTCAGACAGGAGTGCAGAGATACCTGAACGGATGGAGGCCGGCAGGATGCGAAGTCCCTGAAGGGTGAAGCGGTAATCAAGTAGGTGCAGCGCACAGGTAGGTAGACCAGCAGGGGAACAAATACTCAGGAAGCAGTAGTATGTAGAACTGGACTCCTGGAGAACCCTGAAGAGTAGCGATGGTCTAGACAAGATGAAAGCAGTGAGGCGCAGATCCGATGCAGACTGGCGAGTAGAGACCAGCAGGAACACAGAGAAGCACGGAGAGCGGATCAGCAGTTGTAGACACGAGTAGAACTGAGGAGTAGCAGTCAGCAGGACTCTGCAGGTACGCGGAGGTAGCGGATAGCAACCAGCAGGTGCAGCCACGATGAAACACGGGAGAGCAGAGCTGAGCTGGAACTGTTGAGCACGGAGAGCAGCGGATAGGAATCAGTTGTAGCAGTCTCGAGGAAACACGGGAGAGATGAGATGAGCTGAAGACTGAAGCGCACGGAGGCAGCGGATAGGAATCAGCCAAACAGTCACGATGAAACACAGGCGAGTTGAAGTAGATTGAAGACTGTAGTGCACGGAGGCAGCGGATAGGAATCAGCTAACAGTCACGATGAAGCACAGATGAGTTGAAGTAGATAGAAGACTGTAGTGCACGGAGGCAGCGAATAGGAATCAGCTAACAGTCACGATAAAACACAGCAGTGTTGAAGTAGATAGAAGACTGTAGTGCACGGAGGCAGCGGATAGGAATCAGCTAACAGTCACGATGAAACACAGGAGGGTTGACGTGGTCTGGAAACCACAGGAGTAGAAGTGGTCTGGAAACCACAGGAATCAGCAGCGCTGAATACACGAGGAAACACAGGAACACATTCAGAGGCTCATGGGGAATGAGACTCCAAGATCAGGCAACGTGGTATTGACCACAGGTGCTTAATATAGGGAGTGTTGCCTGATCTGCCAATTAAGTTAAAGGAACAGGTACTGAAGGGTTTGAAAGGGCTGCGCATGCGCAGACCCTCAGGATGGAGGACGGCCACGGTTCCTAAATATACGGGAAGAAGCACTCACAGTCCGGTGAGTGACAGTACCCCCCCTTTTAAAGGTGGGCACAGAACGCCTGGAACCGGGCTTGTCCGGATTTTTGGAATAAAACTTCTTAAGAAGAGCTGGGGCGTTGAGATCTTCAGCTTTGATCCGTGAACGCTCCTCAGGACCAAAGCCCTTCCAATGAACGAGGAAACGGAGAACTCCTCGCAAAATTTTTGCTTCCAATACCTGAGTAATCTCGAAATCTTCCTCCTGATGAACTTGAACTGGCTGAGGTGCTGAAGGAGGAGTCGAGAAACGGTTGATGATGAGAGGTTTGAGCAAGGACACATGGAAGGCATTGGAAATACGAAGATTCTTAGGAAGTAGAAGTTTGACACAAACTGGATTTATTACTTGAATGATCCTATATGGACCAATAAAACGAGGAGCGAATTTCATAGATGGGACCTTCAAACGAATATTTTTGGTAGATAACCAGACACGATCTCCAATTTTTAGTGGTGGAATAGCCCGCCTCCTCTTATCTGCGAAAGACTCATATTTGGCAGATGTCTTCTTTAAACAGGTTTTGACCTGAGACCAGATGTTTTTGAAGGTCTGACAAACAGTCTCTACAGCAGGAACTTGGGTGGGAGGGAGGGCAGGAAATTCCGGAAAAGACGGATGGTGACAGTGAACCACCAGCACTTGACTTTTTTAAGATGACTCCTGAGATCCATCTTCAACGTCCGATGACGTCACGAACGCCCGATGAGGAGGAAGGCGTTCAGACTGAACCTTATCACACAGATCCGTAGATGAAGGATCCTGTGGAGGAGGACCTGGTGGAATAGACGAATGCTGTCTTTTGAATGGAACCACTTGAGAGAGACAACGATGATGACATTCAGCTCCCCAAGACGTAACTTGAGAAGTGCGCCAGTCAATCTGGGGAGAATGACATTGAAGCCATGGAAGGCCTAAGACAATCGGACTTGTCGTAACAGGAAGAATTAAAAACGAAATCTCTTCATGGTGTAGTACACCAATCTGAAGCGTTACTGGAGACGTACTCTGGGTGATGAGACCATTGATGAGACGTGATCCATCTATAGCAGTCACAGTAATCGGTGTTTTCAAAGTAATCACTGGTAGGGACCATTGATTCACTAGGGATTTAGAAATGAAATTTCCTGCTGCTCCAGAATCAATCAGTGCTTGAGACTCAAAGGATTTGGTAGCAAAGGAAATCGTAACATCCAAAGCGCAGACTTTTAATTTCGTAGAAGATGGAGAGGACTCCAGGAACCCTAACCTTATCTCCCCAGTATTGGTTAGAGCCCGGCATTTCCTGGGACAAGAATTGAGCATATGCGTAGAATCAGCACAATAGATACAAAGTCTATTCTTTATTCTTCGGTCCCTCTGCTCTAAAGTTAATTTGGAGCGACCTATCTCCATGGGTATCACCGGAGATGAAGCTGGGGGAAATTGAAGATTTGAGAGAAGAGGTGTTTTAACCGAAGTTACTTTTTCGGAATCATTCTCACGAAACCTCATGTCTACACGAAGGCAAAGGGAAATCAAATCATCCAAAGAGGAGGGTACTTTTTGTGAGGTCAGTGCGTTTTTAATTTTATCGGAAAGCCCCTGCCAGAAGGCGGCGATCAGTGCCTCAGCGTTCCACTGAAGTTCAGAGGCTAATATCCGAAATCGAATGACGTACTGAGCCACAGTGCGAGATCCTTGGCGAAGACGGAGAATGCTGGATGCAGCGGAAATAACACGACCTGGTTCATCGAATACACTTCGGAACGTGGAAATAAATTCGGCACTATCCTGTAACAATGGATCGTTTCTTTCCCACAGAGGGGAAGCCCATGCGAGAGCTTGTCCAGAAAACAATGAAATAAGATAGGCCACTCTGGAACGATGGGTAGAAAAATTTTGAGGTTGGAGCTCAAAATGAACTGAGCATTGAGTAAGAAAACCCCTACAAGTTTTGGGGTCTCCATCGTATTTTGACGGAGTAGGCAGGTGAAGCGTGGAAGCCGTAAACACCTGGGATGGCACTGGGGAAACGGAGGAAGGCACAGGAGCATCAACAGTAGTTGTGGCATCTTGCACAGACGTTCTTTGGGAGGCTAACGCCTGGTAACACCGCAGTAAATGCCGTTGGCGAACTTCCTGTTGCTCAATACGGGTAACCAGATGCCGCAGCATCTCTTTGGCTGTAGGTTCCGTATCTGGGTCTGTCATGGCCTGATCTTACTGTCACGGGCACTAGGAGTCTTTACCCAGGGATCACCGGGTGATAGGCTTACCAGAGCAGTATAAATGGTAATATGGTACTCTGGTAGCAGGGTGATCACGGAACAGGAAATAGCAGATGATAGAGATGCTCAGGAAAGTCTATGACTAGCAGCACTGCTAATATGGATGTAGTAATACACGAGGAACTGTATTGACAAAGGACACGTGAGGGTAGTCAGTGGTCTGCGGTAGCAAGTTGTACCACTGCTATAGTGAGGAGGAATGTCCAACAGAAACGAGGAGGTGATGAGAGTCAGCGGTCTGCGGATAGCAAGTTGTACCGCTGTCTGAGTGAAGGAATGAAATCCAAGTGGAGGTATCCGGGGAGTCAGTGGTCTGCGTTAGCAAGTTGTACCACTGTTATGTGAGAGGATACTGGAACAGGTGACACAGGAAACAGGGATCAGTGGTCTGCCTCTAGCAAGTTGTACCACTGAATATATATGTGAGGAGGAGCACGGGGAGAGACTGCAATACAGAGGATACACGGGCACCTTAAACTTGATCCACAATAACATGCACAATATAGTAATGACTGAACAGCACTGCAATAGTAGAAAGTCACTGAAACAATCCGGGCAAAAGATAACACAGTCAATGATGGTAATAGTCCCAGCGGATAGTAAACTCCAGAGGAGAACAAACTCAGTCCAGCAAGATATGCAATACACCAGCACAGTCAATGAGAAGTATGCATACCGTGATTCAGGAGCAGGCTGTCAGACAGGAGTGCAGAGATACCTGAACGGCTGGAGGCCGGCAGGATGCGAAGTCCCTGAAGGGTGAAGCGGTAATCAAGTAGGTGCAGCGCACAGGTAGGTAGACCAGCAGGGGAACAAATACTCAGGAAGCAGTAGTATGTAGAACTGGACTCCTGGAGAACCCTGAAGAGTAGCGATGGTCTAGACGAGATGAAAGCAGTGAGGCGCAGATCCGATGCAGACTGGCGAGTAGAGACCAGCAGGAACACAGAGAAGCACGGAGAGCGGATCAGCAGTTGTAGACACGAGTAGAACTGAGGAGTAGCAGTCAGCAGGACTCTGCAGGTACGCGGAGGTAGCGGATAGCAACCAGCAGGTGCAGCCACGATGAAACACGGGAGAGCAGAGCTGAGCTGGAACTGTTGAGCACGGAGAGCAGCGGATAGGAATCAGTTGTAGCAGTCTCGAGGAAACACGGGAGAGATGAGATGAGCTGAAGACTGAAGCGCACGGAAGCAGCGGATAGGAATCAGCCAAACAGTCACGATGAAACACAGGCGAGTTGAAGTAGATTGAAGACTGTAGTGCATGGAGGCAGCGGATAGGAATCAGCTAACAGTCACGATGAAGCACAGATGAGTTGAAGTAGATAGAAGACTGTAGTGCACGGAGGCAGCGGATAGGAATCAGCTAACAGTCACGATGAAACACAGCAGAGTTGAAGTAGATAGAAGACTGTAGTGCACGGAGGCAGCGGATAGGAATCAGCTAACAGTCACGATGAAACACAGCAGAGTTGAAGTGGTTTGAAGACTGTAGTGCACGGAGGCAGCGGATAGGAATCAGCTAACAGTCACGGTGAAACACAGGAGGGTTGAAGTGGTTTGAAGACTGTAGTGCACGGAGGCAGCGGATAGGAATCAGCTAACAGTCACGATGAAACACAGGAGGGTTGACGTGGTCTGGAAACCACAGGAGTAGAAGTGGTCTGGAAACCACAGGAATCAGCAGCGCTGAATACACAAGGAAACACAGGAACACCTTCAGAGGCTCATGGGGAATGAGACTCCAAGATCAGGCAACGAGGTATTGACCACAGGTGCTTAATATAGGGAGTGTTGCCTGATCTGCCAATTAAGTTAAAGGAACAGGTACTGAAGGGTTTGAAAGGGCTGCGCATGCGCAGACCCTCAGGATGGAGGACGGCCACGGTTCCTAAATATACGGGAAGAAGCACTCACAGTCCGGTGAGTGACAGGTTGTTTGTGTAAGTCCTGCACCAGTGTGGCACCAGTGGCAGCAGTTCTGGCATGTGAGGTTCTGGCACCAAATTGCACTTTCCAAACAGAAGCAGGGATGACGCAGGTGGCAGACCACAACAGTTTGACATCTGGGCTGGTTTGAAAGATTTTAGCCCAAAATTTGTGAATTTGCACTAATAAGGTTTGGGTGTAATATACACCCAAAGACGAGTGCTCCATTGCTAAGAGTCATTGATGAATAGGAAGACAACAGGCTTGTCTGTAGAATTTGCAGGCAATTCTACTGCGTTATATAGGTAACAGACAAAGAGGAGTGCTCCATTGCTAAGAGTCATTGATGAATAGGAAGACAAGCAGGCTTGTCTGTAGAATTTGCAGGCAAATTCTACTGCGTTATATATGTAACACCCAAAGAGAAGAGCTCCTTTGCTCCATTGCTAATTGTAATTGCTGAAATAGAAATTATAGGCCTGCCTGGCTTGGTCTAAATCTGCAGTTACATTTTATTGTACCATAGCTCACTCAGACAAAGGAGAGGTGACAGGGTTCAGTGCTAATCTTCCTCAAACAATACTAATTCATCCCCGCTAGAATCCACCATCATAGAAGTCTGTGTACTATGATGTAATTGTTGAAATTGGCCTTCCGAATTAAATAAGTAGTTCATTTTATGGCAAAGCTGTCATGATTTTTGGGCAATTCTTTTAGAGCAGAGCAAATATCAAAATGTTGTGCTGACTCATCTGTATCACCACTGGGTGTCTTGGGAAAGTTACGTTTTTTCCGACAAGCAGTTGCCAGAGAAACTGAAGGAGTAGACGTCATTACAAGATGTTGATAGCTCTTGGATTCTGGCGAAGTGAATTAAGTACTTAATCTACAATTACAATATAGTTAGCAGATTTACTTTGTTTTATTTCATCCATTAAATTTCTGTAGCTCCTTCTCAAAATGTATAATTAAGGCAATCACTTGACTCAAGCTAACCGTGTCTGCACTCTCTTCACAGGTGACTACTTCGCTGGACTAAAGTACATTCCCCTCAAATGCTAGTCTTCTTGCAGCTGCTGCATTCTCCTACATGCTGCTGCAGAATCCCGAAAATGACCCTAAATTTTTCAGGACACAAACAGCATCTCCTGCATGTCATTGTCATTTTTTAAAAGTTCTGTAACACCAAGTTGATTGTGTGAGCAAAACAGCAAATGTGATGGAATTCCCCCCCCCCGCTGTAATGCTCGAACAATATTGGTGTCGCTATCAGAAATGACATATCCTCAGGAGAGTCCAAGCAGGATTAGCCATGTTGCAATGACATCCCTTACGTTTTGTAACAGATTGTCAGCTGTATGCCTCTTACTGAAACCGCTGATACACAGAGTAGCCTAATTCTGAAAAATGTGATATACTTAGGTACATGCTGCTGCTGTTCCTGCTGGTAAAGGCGAATCACCAACCCAGTGGGCTGTCACAGTCATATAATCTTTAGTTTGCCCAGTTCCGCTTGTCCCCATATCTGTGGTTGTGTACAGTGGGTAGAATGGCATTTTGTAGCCCAATAATTACATTTTTAAGAACCTTCTGGTAGAGGTGAGGGATAGCTTTTCTAGTAAAATGGTGTCATGATGGAATTTGGTAATAGGGACAGAAGACCTCAAGTAACTGTCTAAAACCAGCTGCATTAATAGTGGAGTGCAGCACTGTGTGCTGTCTGAGGTATGCATGGGTGTGGTAATGCAACCCTTCTCCTGCACTCTTCTCTGTCCTAGCTAGCTTATGACTGAGGACATAAGTCATTAGAAGGTCTCCAGAGGGCGGACACTGCGATAATAAGGTAGTGCAGTGTAACAGTTCTCACAAAGTTGGGTGCCTGACCATCTTGTTATCACAAAGTAAACTACTTACACCCCTTCTTCACTCAGCACATTCTTAAACAGTTGCTATATTAAAACAAATATATACAGCTTCCTTTCTCCTTAACATTTACAGTAAGCACTTTGGTGGTGTGGTGGTCAACAACCACAGTACTTAAACGTCTTACTCCTCCTGCACATTACTTAAACTCTCATTTCAGCCTCAACCTGCTCCTCTGTCTGCAGGTACATTGTGTATTATTTCTCTATTCTCTCTTGCATCAAAATTTTGCAGGCAGCAACACACTTTAGCTCAGCCAGTCTCACTGGGTAATCACAGGGATGCTGACAGGCAAGACTTCTCTCTCATTCCAGGCAACTTCTTCATCAGTACACACACAGCTCTAACACCTTCTCTCACAGTATAGATCCCAGCTGCAGCTTACCCCTTCTCTGCAGGGAAGATAACTCTTGGTTGGAGCCTGACATTCAGGAGTGCCGAGAAGTGGGTAGTGGCGGGGGGGTTTGTACTGATTACCCGGGCATGCAAGGGGGCCCAGCGAGATCGCACTGCAACCTTTTTTTTTTTCTCCCTTACTTTAATTTTTTTTTTCCAAGATTTGGTCACTGGCGGGAGAGGGGGTTTGTGGTCAGATGGAAGTTTGCGAGTTGCGCTACCCTATTCTCCATACCAATGTGCGCTCCATTTTCAGCCCCATCTGGCGAGAGTGCTCTGCTGTCCTCTCACGAGACTTGTGCAGTCTGTGTGCAGATTGACCGCGCCTTATAAGAAATATAGGTCGACCAACCGGCGTCCCACGCAGTGAGCTAACAAAGAAAGACTCTGAGACAAGTATTTGTCAAAATTATTTTGGTCACAGCCAGGGCCTGATTAAGGGTTCTGGCCGCCCTAGGCTAATACGGCCGCAGCGCCCCCCCCCCTTCCCCCTCCTCCGAATATATAGGTGTATAGGAACACTCCTGAATATGAATGTTCAGGTGTATTCTCCAGCATTCAAATTTAGACAGATTGTGCCATTGTCTCTTACCTGTTCTTGCTCTTCTCTCTTGAAACTTTGTTATCCTCTCGCTGGCTTCTGGAAAGTTGGCGTCCTGTTTTGAAAATGCAAAAATGTATTAAAATGCAAAATGTTAACAAACCCTGAATGATTAGGCCCTTTAGTTAAAACAAAACACTCCATTATGGGCAGCTAAAAGTACCCCATTGGACAGGCATATATAAGCAATATCTGAATATTTGTTGTCAATCAAATACAAACCTCTAACAGCCCCATCTCACTAATATTTAGTATTCTAGTGATTGCTGAGACCACCCATGTGCCCACCACACAATCATGAGATTCTGCCCCCCAAAGCTGCTCTATCATTTAAATACCCCCTGCAGCCATTTTCCTTAACCACAACCCCCCCCACAGCCATTTTCCTTAACCCCTGCTGCAGCCATTTTCTTTACCTCCCACCCTGCATCCATCCCCCTTGCAGCTATTTTCCTTACCTCCACTCAGTAGCTACCCCCCCGTCACATCAAAACTCCCCCAGTCACATATATCAGCCCCCCTCCTCTGCCCTCCTTCATACATATCAACCTCTCTCCCTCCCTATAGATTTTCATGGCAGCCCCCTCCCTCCCACCCTATAGATTTGTATGACAGTCCCCCTCTCCCTCCCTATACATATGCATGACCGTCCCCCCTCTCCCTCCCTATAGATATGCAGGGTAGTCCCCCTTCCCTCCCTATAGATATGCAGGGCAGTTCCCCCCCTCCCTATAGATATGCAGGGCAGTTCCCCCCCTCCCTATAGATATGCAGGGCAGTTCCCCCCCCTCCCTATAGATATGCAGAGCAGTTCCCCCCCTCCCTATAGATATGCAGGGCAGTTCCCCACCTCCCTATAGATATGCAGGGCAGTTCCCCCCCCTACCTATAGATATGCAGGGCAGTTCCCCCCCTCCCTATAGATATGCAGGGCAGTTCCCCCCCTCCCTATAAATATGCAGGGCAGTTCCCCCCCTCCCTATAGATATGCAGAGCAGTCCCCCCCCTCCCTATAGATATGCAGGGCAGTTCCCCCCCCTCCCTATAGATATGCAGGGCAGTTCCCCCCCTCCCTATAGATGTGCAGGGCAGTTCCCCCCCTCCCTATAAATATGCAGGGCAGTTCCCCCCCTCCCTATAGATATGCAGAGCAGTTCCCCCCCTCCCTATAGATATGCAGGGCAGTTCCCCCCCTCCCTATAGATATGCAGGGCAGTTCCCCCCCTCCCTATAGATATGCAGAGCAGTTCCCCCCTCCCTATAGATATGCAGGGCAGTTCCCCCCCTCCCTATAGATATGCAGGGCAGTTCCCCCCCCTCCCTATAGATATGCAGGGCAGTTCCCCCCCCCCTCCCTATAGATATGCAGGGCAGTCCCCCCCTCCCTATAGATATGCAGGGCAGTTCCCCCCCTCCCTATAGATATGCAGGGCAGTTCCCCCCCCTCCCTATAGATATGCAGGGCAGTTACCCCCCCCTTCCTATAGATATGCAGGGCAGTTCCCCCCTCCCTATAGATATGCAGGGCAGTTTCCCCCCCCCCCCTCCCTATAGATATGCAGGGCAGTTCCCCCCCTTCCCTATAGATATGCAGGGCAGTTCCCCCCCCCCTCCCTATAGATATGCAGGGCAGTTCCCCCCCCTCCCTATAGATATGCAGGGCAGTCCCCCCCCTCCCTATAGATATGCAGGGCAGTTCCCCCCCTCCCTATAGATATGCAGGGCAGTTTCCCCCCTCTCTATAGATATGCAGGGCAGTTCCCCCCCCTCCCTATAGATATGCAGGGCGGTTCCCCCCTTCACTTACCTGTAGTTGTGTCAGCGTCGCTCCTCTCCTCAGATCAGCAGATAGGAAGTGAAGACGTCCTGCTTCCTGTCTGCTGCACAGCAACAGGCAGCCTGGTGATTGGCTGTGTGTTGCTAACCACTGACCACCAATGCTTTTGATCGTCGAGCCCTCCACCCCCCCGCGGCAACACCCCCCGCGGCGACCCCCCCTGCCCCACCCCGAAAAGAAAAAAGAATGAAAAAAATAAATAAATACCCACAGCGCCACGCCCCCCGGGACCCAGCGCCCCAGGCTGCAGCCTGGTCAGCCTAGTGGTTGATCAGGCCCTGGTCACAGCTTTATTAAACACTTCCAACTTGGCAGACAAGTGGCGTGCAAGGCTAATAAAATTTACTACCTTTTCCAGTTCCATCTGGAAAAATAGGGCATATTCTGCTTGCCATGTAGGCACTGCAACAACGTCCTCTTGAGACCAGCCCCTTCGCATAAATCACCCTCTAATTGCTGAAACCTGGCACACCGCCTGTATTGGCCCAACAGTTGAAGCTGGAACCAGGTATGAGGCCGTCTTTCTGGGGTGATACTGCCAGGCCCTGTTGGCTCCCCCTCTTTCTATGCCTTGCTCACCGCTTTCCTGCCAAGCAAGGTCCTCATGACCCTGTCCATGGGGACCGAAGCCCCCACCGCTACGACCTCCTGTAACAACAACCTCCTAAGTGTATATTGCATATTGTTAAACATATCAAGTGCAACAACTTGAAGGTGCACCCCGTCACTCCTCTAAAAAACCTGCACAATTGAACCACGATTTATGCTTCTGCTGCTCCCTTCTTAGGAACCAGCCCCTGAGGCAAAATTATTAAATTCTAACTGGGAGGCTCCTGGAATGGGCCAGCCATTCGGTCAAACATCAGCTCCTCTACAATCTTATCCCTGACTATTGCAGATTGCATGTTAATTGACTTAAAATTCCTGTGAAACACCCCACCCCCTTGGGGGGATGCTTCTTGTAACAGAAATCCTAAAACCTTCCATAAAAAACCTGCCTGCAACAAATGCAACAACTCGGTTTCTTCCCTTTTTGGATACCTAGCCACCCACTCTAGCATCCTGCTCAACTTTATTGGCCTCCCTGCTCCAAACCTTTCCGCTGCACCATTCCTTTCCACTGATGCACCACTGTGATCTTAGTCAAATATGTATCCCGCACTCCGAAACCTATGGGCCTTTGTCCTTGTGATTTCAATCTAAAAGCCTCATCATATCTCCACCATACTAACCCCCCGTATTCTCTGTAAACTGAATGCATAAAGTTTGTGTATTTTAGCATACACATTGCACTGCCTGGGGAATGCCCCCATGTAAAAACCAGAGTACGCAAACATCCTGCACCGCACACTGCACTGGACATGGCGTCAGATTTTCGGTGGACCTTTACCTATGATGCGATGAATGTCCTTTTGGCTGCACTGGAAATGGCGTCAGCCGTAGAAAATGCACCGCTGGCTGCGCTGGACGTGGAGTCAGCTTTTTTGTGTACCCTTCCTTTTAATCCAATGAATGACTTTTTGGCTGTGCTGGAAATGGTGTCAACCGTAGATGATGCCCGCCCACTGCGCTGGACATGGCATCAGATTTTCGGTGGACCTTCTCCTGTGAGATGATGCACAGGCTGCTGCGCTAGGCATGGTGTCAGCTGTCTGGTGTGCTGGTTTTGGAGTCCCCGCTGGACTGGGCGTGAACTCTGTTATGTTAATCAATGGCTTCTGCTGCTATTGCTTAACACCTTGAAGGCCAGATCTTGGTATGAGTGTGTCAGGTGGTTCAGAGATGAGGTTTTAGCTGTACGGTGCAGACTTGTGTACTTTTTGCCACGAGTTGTACTAAACTCTCCAATCAGCAGAACTTCTGAAAAACTATGTATAATAAACTTCCTTCCCCCTCTCCTTTAACTACCCTCACCTTGTCCTGCCTCCTGTCTCGCCCCCTCCTGTCCCTGAGTGGCTACCTGCACTGCTTAGGTGTAACAAAATAGGGCGGACTTCGTTGTCATCTTCATGTCACTTGCATTGGGCCGCCTAGCAACCATCCTCCCCTATGCCTCTTCGGCGCTATTGCTGCACTTGCGATTCCTTTAAGGAGTGGCAGTCTATTTGTGGCTCCGGACCCAGGATCATCAGGATGGCTGCAGGCAGCTCTGGGCAAAATTACACAGATATTGATTCAGCTGAGGGCATTATTTATATACAGGTATAATGCTGTATGATGTTCACATAAAGTATCATTAACACTGACATCTTTTTAATATGAGCTCTGTTATTTTTTTTTATTTTTTTTGTGCAAATAGCATTGCATCACTCATTCAGTAAAAACTAGAGATGGTCATTGACCCCCGTGTTTTGGTTTTGATTTTGGATCTGGATTAGCTTTGTGTTTTGGTTTTGGCAAAACCGCCCTTGCGTGCATTGGTTTTGTTTGGTTTTGTTTTGCTATTTTTGTAAAAAAAAGCATTTTTTTTGTTCTAAAATAACCTAATTTAGTGCTCCACAAGTTTCTTGGATAAGTGAGGTAATTCTAAAGCTAATAAATTATAAAAAAAACAGTTTAATCCCTGGTAGGCCGTCCGTAATTCTAACACTTGCCTGCAAATTATACAGACAAACCTGGTTGTCTTCCCCTCCATCTTTGACTATTGGCAATGTAGCCATTGTCTTTGGGTGTATATTACACCCTCCACTTGTAGTTAAATAGAAAAAAAGCAGCCTGCATAGACTGAACAATATAAAACGAAATGGACAAAGGTAGTTTGGTGGCTGTCTATTACCCCCCTCCACTTGTAGTTAAATAGAAAAAAAGCAGCCTGCATAGACTGAACAATATAAAACGAAATGGACAAATGTAGTTTGGTGGCTGTCTATGACCCCCCCTCCACTTGTAGTTAAATAGAAAAAAAGCATCCTGCATAGACTGTACAATATAAAAAGTAATGGACAAAGGCAGTTTGGTTTCTGTCTGTATCAGACCCCCTCTCCACTAGTAGTAAAATAGAAAAAAATTCAGTCGTTATAGACTGTAGAATATAATAGAAATGGACAAAGGCTGTTTGGTGGCAGTCTGTGTATGACACCCTATCCTTATCGTGAAATTGACAAAACAACAGCCTTTTAAGACTGTACGTGATATAGAAATGACCCAAGTCCCTTTCCTATTTGGGGGTAGATTATACTCTACACTTATATAGAAAGTTTTAAAAAGATGTTATCGCCATCATCTTCAGCTTCATCCTCACCCTCATCAGTGTGTACATCATCATCATCATCACAGACTATCAATTCATCTCCGCTTGAATCCGCCATTAGAGAACTGTCAGTGCTCGGATGTCTTTGATGGTGAAGGCCTTCCTCGTGGAAGATGTAGTTCATTTTTATGAACATCCTTTTCTCCATATTTTTTAGAAGTAACCTCCTACGGCGATCACTGACTAGGTTCCCGACTGTGCTGAATACTGAATACTCGACTGGAGGGTGGGCAGCTTATGTACAAAGCAAGTTTGTACATGGGTTTCCAAATGGCCTGCTTTTCTTTCCAGTAAGGAAAGGGAATGTCTGACATTTCCATATCAATTACCTCTTGAAAATAATCCTCCACTATCCTTTGCATGTTAATACTCGGATTGGATGGAGTTATGGGCAAGGTCACACATTTTTTTGAAAAATCTTTCAAACCAGCCCAGATGTTAAACTGTTCTGGTCTGCCAAATGCGTCTTCCCTGCTTCGCTTTGGAAAATTAAATTTTTTACGAGCAGCAGCTGCTTGAGAAACTGAAGGAGGACACGTCGTCAAGTCCCAGTTCAGCGGGCAACTTGCTGAGCAATAGCTCCTTGCAAAAGTTCACATTTCGCTCATTTTGAAGCAAAGACTCAATGTAGGTCTTAAACCTTGGATCAAGCACAGTGGCCAAAACGTAAAGATCCGAATTCCAGATTTTAATAACTCGAGGATCATTGTGAAGCGAATTAAGTACTTGATCTACAAGGCCAACATAGTTTGTGGAATTGCTTTCTTTTATCTTCTCCTTCAGTTTCTCAAGCTGCTTTTCCAAAAGTCTAATTAAAGTAATGACTTGGCTAGCAGAGTCTGCACTCATTTCACACGTCACAACTTCAAACGGTTTCAGCACCATGCACAGCACTGAAAGGATTCCACACTGTGCAAGAGTGAAATACATCCCCCCTCCTTTCCCAATGTCCTGGCTTGTGCAATATGCTTGGATGGCTTTGCGCTGTTCCTCCATCCTCTGAAGCATGTACAGGGTGGAATTCCACCTAGTTACCACCTCTTGCTTAAGTTGGCGGCAGGGCAAGTTAAACTGTTCTTGGATCTGCTGCAATCTCCTACATGCTGTGGCAGAATGCCTGAAATGTCCCGAAATTTTACGGGCCACCGAAAGCATCTCCTGCACCTCACGGTTACTTCTTAGGAAGCTCTGCACCACCAAGTTTATGGTGTGAGCAAAACAGGGAATGTGATGGAATTCACCCAGCTGTAATGCTCGCATTATATTGTTGGCGTTATCAGAAATAACATATCCTGGGGAGAGTCCAAGTGGTATAAGCCATGTATCAATCACATCTCTTAGTTTTCATAACAAATTGTCAGCTGTATGCCTGTTAGTGAAGCCGGTGATACAAAGAGTGGCCTGTCTGTGACAAATGTTATGTAGTGGTATACATGCTGCTGCTGCTCCTGTTGGTGAAGGCGAATGACCAACCCAGTGGCCTGTCACAGTCATATAGTCTTTGGTTTGCCTAATTCCACTTGTCCACATATCTTTGGTTAAGTGGACAGTGAGCAGAATGGCATTTTTCAGCGCAATCTCTACATTTTTACACACTTATTCGTATAGTATGCAATAGCTTTACAGGAAAAATGGTGTCGCGATGGAATTCTGTAACGCGGACACAAAACCTTAATTAACTGTGAAAAACCAGCTGCGTTTATTGTGGATATTGGACGCAGATCTAACACTAACATGGAAGCCATGGTGTCGCGATGGAATTCTGTAATGCGGACACAAAACCTCAATTAACTGTGAAAAACCAGCCATATTTGCTTCCCCTAGCAAATGATTGTTTCACAGTTAATTGTTGAAATGTAGGACTGCTCTTTTTCTGGGCCTTTCTCTGGGTTGACGATTCACCCCCAGCAGCAGCAACAGCAGCAGCAGTGGGACTAACGCTTTCTTCAGAGGAATCAATAATAGTGCAGGAGTCATCCAGCCTTAATTAGTGGGATGCAGGGCTAACTCCGAGCGCTACTGAGAATATTGATGAGGATGGTATGGTGGGTGTATTTTATAGCCGTCGGGATGTCGGTGACTGGAGGGTCTTAGCTGATGGAGTGCTTGTAATTTTTTTGGAAGAATTTTCAGCTTTTCCCAACACTTTGCCATGAACTCTCGTCAAATGGCGTAACATAGATGAGGTTTCAAGATGGTTAAGGTCCCTCCCTCGACTGACTGTGACTTGACATACACTACAAATGGCTATACAGTTGTTGTCTGGATTGGGGTAGAAATAATTCCACACATAAGAAGTGGATTTTTTAGTTTTATGGCCAGGCATGACAATGGCCCTTTTCTTGTCACGTGCCAGAGCTGCTGCCACTGGTGCAGGACTTACACAAACAACATCATCCTCATCAACATCCTCATTAGCGCCCTCATCGCCTACACAAATCTCCCCCTCATCCTCTTCTATTTCCATAGTGGCATCCTCAATTTTTGTATCACTGTTCAGGCACAAATCAGCAGAACTGCTGAAAGAGTCACTCTTTATGGGTACACTAACAGAATGCTCACAATTAGACATCCCACTGTTGGATGGACTCTCCACAGGGATTGGTGTCATTTGTGAGTCAGAGCAAACATTATCTTCTAATGCCTTACTGTTATCTTGCAGCTCGGCTTTGACGCGAAACAGTAGTTGTGCACCACTTGTAGGCTCGGTAACATTCTTGGATCTGCCACTAATAGAGAAAGGTGTGTAGAATGGCATGTTGGCAAAAAAATTTTTTTTTTGGGGGGGGGGGGGGGGGGGTGTGTGTTTTTTTGACTGATTTCAAAACACTGTGTAGTTTGACATCGCCTTGCCCAGATGACGTACTGGGAACACTACCATCAGGACTGGTGACTGGTTGCTCATTCTGCTCAAATGTGGACTGCATTCTGAGCCCAAAGCACTTGTAGTGCTACAAATTGTTTTAGATACTGCTGACAAATATGACTTTTGACAGCCAGAAATATTAATGCAAAAGAATGGGGGACACCCCAGAAGCACTTGGAGTGCTAAAAATTATATTTTTAGTCTGCTGACAAATAGGACTTTTGACAGCCAGAAATATTAATGCAAAAGAATGGGAGACACCCCAGAAGCACTTGGAGTGCTAAATATTATTTTTTTAGTCTGCTGAAAAATAGTACTTTTGACAGCCAGAAATATTAATGCAAAAGAATGGGGGACACCCCAAAGCACTTGTAGTGCCAAATATTGAAAAAACAGACTCCTCTCTCCTCCTCTCTTCTCTATCGATTGTTATCAGAATTGTAATCAGAATTGTATTCTCTGTTGCTGCTCTAATCAGCCTGTGACCACACCCTGCTCTCTCCCTCTGTCAAATGGCGATGGATTGCTGTGGAGGCAGGTATTTATGATTTTCAAATATCGCGAGAACCGAGCCCCGAGATCCGACGACGTCACGATGACGTTCGGCCGCGATTTGGAATCCGAGAGAGCGGGAGAGTACCGAGCCTGCTCGGCTCAGTACTCGGATAGGCAAAGTTCAGGTGGGTTCGGTTCTCGGGGAACCGAGCCCGCCTATCTCTAGTTATAACTGATGATAATAAAAATAGATGGCAACATTCAAAGTAAGGGGATTTCATCCTGAAAAATAAGGACATTTGGCAACTATGGATTTGTGCAAAGCTTACATAGGGCTGAGGCTATGGTGGCAAAGATCTAGCAGGCTATATATTTGTGTGACATTATCTGTATTATTTAATCCTTAGCTATCAGAGCTAATGGGGCAGATGCCTATCAGCATAACTAGTAGAATATATCTGTTATTTTGTTTTTTTAAAAAGATGGGACTGTGGTGAAGTGGGTTTTGTAGAGTTCCATAAAAAAAATAGGCCTAGGAAGCACAAAATGTGAGTCTAGATCTTGGCACACAGAGCACAGATTAGCGGAAAAAACAAAGGAAAACAATGAGCAATGGAGACATTACTAATTTATGTTTATGTGTATAGTTAAACGTGCCTAATAGTCAGATTTGAATCAGAAAGTCGTGCTGGTCTTTCTATAAATTATGATACATTTCTTCTTACCTTCTAAAGGATAGACTGTTACGTTTCACCAATGCAATCATATTGGATACCTTACATTAAATACATTCCTGAGGGTCACTATAAACAAATGACCACTACTACTACATGTAAAACAAATGATAAAATACTAATAACATTTATAAAATATATGTGAAAATCCCCATACCTTTACAGAATTTGAGATATTTCACATTGTATTTACATTTGCGCAGTTAGGAACAAATGACAAGTCATATGAGATGAATATAATGACAGCTCATTTCAGATTTACAATAAAAACTATATTACACAATGAAAAGATGACATTAACCATTTTTAAATGTACTTCAGACTGTTTGATTGTTCATGGAACTAATGCAGAGATTATAGAAAATTATAGATGCTGTGCACACTGTAAGGTGTTTGAATCATCAATGTAATAAAGCAGGTTAGTCTTTTGTTTTTTTTATTATTTACTTTTATGTTCAAAATAATTGGATGACTGAATAAATGGTAGTTCCTTCATAGAGCTACAAAGACCTCTACATATTTTTGTTAGTTAGACTGTCCCAGATGTCTGTATTTTGTGTTTTTATTTTTTCAGGGCATAGCCACTCATAATAGCCAGTGGCAGCACATACCACAGTTATTATCTTTGAAAAGTGAGAATATACTTTGCATATTTATCTGAACTCTTTCTTTTGAGATAAATGTTATCTGAAGGGTACAGCTTCATTTTCCTGATAGGCCTCAATAGCATTTCCAAAAGATACTTTTCTCTTCTTTATTTAAAATTTTGAACTATTCTGAACAATAATCAATATTACTGTGCATAAATATACTGTAATATTATATTATTATACTATACTGCATAATTATAATACATAATGTTATGTATATTTATGTATAAAATGATAATATACTTGTAATATTATATTAATGTAATATTATAATATTACTATACAATACAAATACAATATTTTCGTACAATAATTTTTTAAACAATTTTAATCATTATTTTTTTATATTGGCTCTTTGAAAATAGTAAAGAAAGAGATTTAGACTGTAATATGTACATTTACTATTTAGCTAATAAATTATATATGAGATACAACAATACTGCATAATGTAAATTATAAGTATATTACAAGTCACGTAGGAGTTCTGTGACTTTTAATATACACTGTATGGACAAAAGTATTATGCCACACCAGTTTATTATTGAACTGAGATGTTTCAATCAGACCCGTTGCCAGAGGTGTATAAAATCAAGCACCTAGCTGTGCAGTCTCCATTTGCCAACATTTGTGATACAAAATGGGTCATTCTGACGAGCACAGTGACTTCAAGTGTGGTACTGTGATAGGATGCCACCTTTGCAATGAGATGGATTGTGACATTTCATCCCTGCTGGATATTCCACGTTCAACTGTAAGTGATATTATTAGAAAGTGGATGCGCTTAGGAACAACAGCAACTCAGCCATGAAGCGGAAGACCACGTACAATCACAGAGCAGGGTCAATGGCTGCTAAGGCGCATGGGGCGTAAAGTCGCCAACGCTCTGCTGATTACATCGCTGAGGAGTTCCGAACTTATACTGGCATTAATGTAAGCACAGAAACTATGCGGCGGGAGCTTAATGGAATGGGATTCCAAGGCCGAGCAGCTGCATGCAAGCCTCACATCACCAAGACCAATGCCAAGCGTCAGATAGAGTGGTGTAAAGCACACCGACAATGGACTGTGGAGCAATGGAAACGTGTTCTGTGGATTGCCGAATCACGCTTCTCTGTTTGGCAGTCAGATGTGCCAGTCTGGGTTTGGTGGATGCCGGGAGAACGTTACCTACCTGACTGCATTATGCCAATTGTGAAGTTTGGTGGAGGAGGGACAATAGTATGGGGCTGTTTTTCAAGGTTTGGGCTAGGCCGCTTATCTCCAATCAAGGGAAATCTTAATGCTTCCGCATACCAAGCCATTTTGGACAATGCTATGCTTTCAGCTTTGTGGCAATGGTATGGGACTGTTTTTCAGGGTTTGGGCTAGGACCCTTATCTCCAGTGAAGGGCGTAATGCTTCTGCATGCCAAGTAATTTTGGACAATGCTATGCTTTTAACGTGCCTGTGCCTGGGCCCCAGTGCACAAAGCAAGAACTACAAAGACATGGTTTGATGCGTTCGGTGTGGAAGAACTTGACTGGCCTGCACAGAGCCCTGACCTCAACCCCATCGAACACCTTTGGGATGAACTGGAACGGAGATAGCAAGCCAGGCCTTCTTGTCCAACATCAGTGCCTGACCTCATAAATGTTCTACAGAATGAATGAGCACAAATTCCATATAAACACTCCAACATCTTGTTGAAAGCCTTCCATGAAGACTGGAAGCTGTTATCGCTGTAAAAGGGGGACCAACTCCATATTAAAGTATATGTTTTTGAATACAATGTCATTACAGTCCCTGTTGGTGTAATGGTCAAGCGTCCCAATACTTTTGTCCATATAGTGTAGGTACTAGTTTACAGTAGGGAGCTATATATTCCTTAAAATTCAAAAGATTTAATTAAAAAACAAACAAAAAAGCAAGTTTAACACACAGATCCATATTTAAACAGACTGACACTGACAGGCTGATACACAAAATTGAGACACAGACATAGACTGACATATTGATAGCTCTCCCCATAACCACCTCATATATTTCTTGGAGCAATTTAAGATGTCTGTCTCCTGCGCTAGTCATGATTGCAGTATTACTCATGACTCAAGACGGAAGTTGTATCATCATATCCATAGAGATTGCATCCTTGGGCTCTGGAGCATGTGTAGGAATGAACATAGGAATGAACATAGGGGAAAAGACTTCAACTGATTACTGACATTAGAAGGATGCAAGTGAAGCATCTTTATTGTATAATATTATAAAATTTTACTCACCAAAATGCCAATGAACTAGGTTCATTGAGATGTATTATAATAGATATAATGATATTAAAACTTACCAAGGAGTTTTGTGACCATTTAAAATATGATGTATATAAGTCATGACACTCAAAAGTGGCATCTGCTATCCGTAATATACAATTTATGGATAGTATTTTTTTTTTTCAAAAAAAAACCCCCATAAAGATACTAACACAGACAACATACAAACTGTAACAGATAGAGACTGTAAAAGACAGAGTCATATACAAATAACGATGGGCACACATAAACAGACTGATTATCCCTTCCTCAATGCTACCTTTCCTCATTCCTTCCTCCTTCCCTGACAAAGATAGACATTCCCAATTCACACTCCCAATTCTCACATTGTGATGTTAAAACGTGCCCAATATACAAATATAATATACCGTAAAATCAAGGTACAGTATTAATTGATAGGAAACCATGAACAAAGTTGTATATTATAGTATTGGGTGACACATTTATTTTGTCCAACAAACTTTCAAGAGATGTCCATTTGAGCAGTACTAAAACAAAAATAATTTTAACAAGCTAAACTGAGCCTTAAAGGACAAGTGTCAAACTATTATTGAATTTGAAATGAAATATATGTAAGATTATGCAAGTGTTAGTGCCAAGCTTCCAGAGGACTTTGACATGTGTCGGGAGTAAATTAGTAGCTACTACTGTGACACCTTTCCACAGCAGTCTTATAGGCAGGGCCTGATTAACCCTAGGGCTAACTGGGCTACAGCCCAGGGGCCTCAGGCATCCAGGAGGCCCTTGAAAGTGCTCAGCAGCAGTATTTATTGGTCGGGGCGGGGGCGCCCCCGACACGATCAATGCTGCTGAGCACTTTCACTGCGGTCCTTCCCCGGCGCACTGTAGTCTCCTTACTGAGGAGATCTCGTGAGTTTCACTCAGTATATTTTCTTGTTGAACTCCTGTAACCCTGGTTGATACACTCAAGATTAAGGACTTGGTAGTCCCCAGTCATTCTATGAGAAAGAATGAGCCTGGTACTGAGACCCATCTCTCCTGCATGAAATATTAGAAGCAGCCTAATTCTTAAATAGAGCCTTGTGGGTTCTACATGTTTATCCTGCATTAAAATCATATGACAACCCCATTTCCTGGTTATATGCCCCTTCTCATCTTGAGAACAGGAAATCTGAGTCAGTTGAAGCCCCTTCCACATCCCAAAAGCATGGGAGGGATAAAAACAGGGAGATTCTCATTATCAGCCAGGATTAACTCACACATTAACTGGTTTGAGCAACCATTGTTCTTCCCTGGACTCAGCTAGACACCTAGACACCAATCCTCCCGAATCCATCTAGAAATCTTGCAGATAATCTCATTACAGTTGAAATCAGGATAATCTTGCAGGGTGGGATTTCTGCACTAATTCAAAGAGGTCTGCAAGGGAAAATCTAGTTGTTCATGGAGTATCTGAGCTTGGTGTTGGAATCTTACCAGCTCCATCATGTTTCCAAATAGCAATCCTGCATCCTAGTTGCTTCTTCAAAATGACATCCTGCATCGGGATCACTCTGCTCCAAAAGGAGCTGCTCGCGGGTCTGCCCTCCTTGTGTGCCTACAGCAGTAGAGTGACTGAGGTCCAAATACCTACCACGCTGGTAGGGTTTATGGCCAAGAACTGGGATCATCAAGATTCAAGGAAAGGACCTACAACTTGGCCAGAGATTTTCAATTGAGAGACTATGAGAGTAACAGCAAGGCTGGGAGTTTTAATGCAAATTGACAGGACTTACAACTCAGCAGGGAGCTTATAATACCAGGTTATGGGTGTTTCAGTTTGACTGAGAAGTCTTCCGCATTTTCTGGACCAGATCATCACCTTACTACAGGTTTTGCACGCTTCTGCCCAGGGCTGTTCCATCACCCCCCCTTTCTTATGCTCACTGCATCCTTCCTTCTGTCCTATGTGCACAATACTGAAGGCTGACTGACTTCCTGTCTCCCTCCTAACACAAGCCATAATTAGGTAGGTTCTCATGAGCAATGTCTTTTTGATAACTTTTTTTTTTGAATTGGAGAAACTATTGTATGGCATAATAAGATTTGGGGGCACTATTGTGGCTTAATATGATTTTGGGGCATTATTGTGACTTAATATAATTTGGGGGCACTATTGGATGGCATAATATGATTTGGGGCATTATTTTGGCTTAATATGATTTGGGGGCACTATTTTGGCTTAAAATATGATTTGAGGGCATTATTGTGGCTTAATATATGATATGGGGGCACTATTGTGGCTTAATATATGATTTGGGGGCACCACTGTGTGGCATAATATGCGATTTGGGTGCACTACTGTGGCTTAATATGATTTTGGGGCACTACTGTGGCATGATTTGATTTGGGGGGCACAACTGTGGCTTAATATGATTTTGGGGCACTATTGTATGGCATGATATGATTTGGGGGCACTACTATGTAGCATAATATGATTTGGAGGCACTACTGTTTGGCATAATATGATTTGTGGGCACTATTGTATGGCATAATATGATTTGGGGGCACTATTTTGGCTTAATATGGCTTGGGGGCACTATTTTGACTTAATATGATTTGGGGGCACTATTGTGGCTTAATATACTTATAGTAGGAGGAATCAGAGAGACGACATTGCTGTGTCTGGCACCAGGCCCTTCATGATTTGATCACTACATCAGAGGTGTCCTACTTGCTCTCTGTTGGTGCCCAGCTTCAAACTCCTCTTGGGCCCCGCATTTCACCTATGGAGATGCCTGTTTCTGCTGCTGATATTTGCTGCTAATGACTCGTGAATTCGGCCACCCCTCATTTAGGTGCTTCCTCCTACTGACCCGATCCCCAGCTGCTGCCTCTACTTTAGGCCGTGGCTTGGGCCTTTCTCTCCGGCCTCACCTTTTTCTTCTACCGGCCCTGCAGGCTCTGGATCCCTTCCTGATGCCTGTTTCTGCATGCCTTCTCCTGGACACTGACTGATGTCTGATATCCTGATATCTGGTTCCCGCTCCTGTTGAATGCCCGCTGCTCCGTCCCCGACGCCAGCTATTCCAGACCGTGGCTCAGGCCCTTTTCACCCTCATGCCTCCTTGATCTGTCTCCAGTTCCTGATCTTGCTGCTTCTGTTGCCTACTCGCTGACCCAACTCTTGGTCTTCTCAGGCCGCTGCTTGGTCCTCATGCTCCTCTGCGCTTACAGTGAGTCTCTGAAGCCCCTCCCCCTCCACTTGTCTTCCCCACCCTGACCTCCATTATTGGATCTGTCGCCTCTGTGTCCCCTCCCCCTGCTTCACTAGTGCCTCCGGTTACCTGATCTGCTCCTCGATCCTCCTGCTGTTCCATTCGGACCCTTGTTCTGCACCTCATTTTCTCCAGCTGTGCCTCCAGACCCCTGCTCTGCACTTCGTTTCCCCTGCCACCCGCAGTGTCTCTGGACCCCTGTTCTTTTCTTCATCCATCCACCAGTGCCTCTGGACCCCAGCCATGCTCGTCCTCCTCATGTCTGTCTTGTTTACCACCACCTCCACTGCCCCGCTGATTGTCTGTTCCTTTTTCCACTCACCTGTGGGCCCCTACCTGTGGCCACCTTCACTCCCCCTCCGGAACTTAACATGGCTTCCCTGCCTGTCAACTACTGCTGGACGCTTCTCTCTCACCATTCCCCAGTCTCCTGAACTCACCTGAGTTCTCCCAGCTGGTCCCACTTGGTCTCCTGGAGTCATCTGTGCTCCTGCTCCTGTGGCTACCTAACTCTGGACTTACATGTACCTGGACTCCTATGAGCACCTCCTCCAGGACTCACCTTTACCTGATGTCTCCTGTGGACACTTACCCTCTGGACTCCCGTACCTGAGGTCTATTAAGTTGTAATGTGCTCTTCTTCTCTGTCTAGCTATTTACTTTATAGCATCACCTATTGTTTTTGCCTGCATTTTACAGCATTTTATTGTTTTTAGTACTTCATTGTTTATTATAGTGTAATTCACCACTAGTTGCTCTTTACATTCTTCCTGTTCCCTCTGCTCTTTGTCTCTTCCTTTCCTCCACGCTCCTCTCTTCCTGTCTCCAGTCCCCCATCATACCCCCTCATTCATGTCCTATACCCATCCTCTCCCCCAGCCCACTCCACCATCATACCCCCTCATTCATGTCCTATATCCATCCTCTCCCCCAGCTCACTCCCCCGCCCCAAATTCTACCCTCCCCCACCGCTCCAGCAACCATACTAATCTTATCCACATTTCCCCACGTCCTTCCCTCCCTTTCTCCTGTGCCCTCTGGAATGCCAGATACATCCGTAATAAACTGCCAGCTATCCATGACCTTTTCATCTCCAACTCCCTTAACCTTCTTGCTATCTCTGAAACCTGGCTCTCCTCTTCTGACACCGCCTCTCCTGCCACTCTCTCTCATGACCGGGAAGTGGTGTGGGCCTTCTCCTTTCTCCTAACTGTACATTTTGGGTTCTTCATACGGTGCCTTCCCTCTCCTTCTCCTCCTTTGAAATCCACTCCATCTGGCTCTTTTGCCCCATCCACCTCTGTGTCTCTGTCATCTACCATCCCCCTGGTCCCTCTTCCCTCTTTCTTGACAATTTTGCAGCATTAATTCTCATCTGACCTCCCCTCTATCATATTAGGTGATTTTAACATCCCTATTGACAACCGCAATGACCCTGCCTCCAATAAACTTCTCGTCCTTTCTTCCTCCTTTAGTCTTACTCAGTGGACCTCTTCCCCCACCCACAGTCTTGGTCACTCCCTTGCTCTCGTTTTCTCCTATCTTTGTGATCTCTCTGATTTCTCTAACTCTCCCTTCCCTCTCTCTGACCACCACCTCCTCTCCTTCATTCTGTCCTCCTCCCCTGCTCCCACTCCCCCTAAAGCTATACTCACTAAGTGCAATCTTGACGCTCTTGACCCATCTTCATTCTCCTCCTCTCTTCTAACTCTCCCCTCTTCCCACCCTGGCATGCCATGACCAGGCGGCTTCTCTCTACAACCACTCTCTCACCACTGCCCCGGACGCCGTTGCCCTGGCTCCTCTGTCAGTCATCACCACTTGCTACCTCAACTCTGGCACTTTAAATTCACCCGTTTCCTTCAACAGTGCACTCGTGCTGCTGAGCGCATCTGGAGGAAATCTAGCTCCCTAGCCGACTTTCTCCACTTCAAATTTATCCTCTTCTCCTACAGCTCCACACTCTTCGTCACCAAACAGTCCTTCTTTAAGTCACTCATCTCTTCTCAATCCTCTAATCCCTGTCGCCTCTTTACTATATTCAACTCTCTCCTCTCCCTTCCCCTCCTATCCTGCTCTCCCTCTCTGGCACCGACTTTGCCTCCTTTATCTCCTCCAAAATTGAGGCTATCAGACTTGATATCTTCTCCTTGTTTCACTCTCCTGCTAACCCTGTTGCTCCGCCTTCCTCTAACAACCAACTCTGGTGCTCCTTTCGCCCTCGTTCCTAATTATTTCCTCTCCCTTCCCTACTTGCCACCTGGATCCCATCCCCTCTCATCTCTTCTGTACCCTCTCCCCCACTGCCTGCTCCTACCTTGCTCACCTCTTCATTCTATCACTCGCCACTGGCATTGTTCCCTCTTCCTTTAAACATGCCTTTATTTCTCTCATTCTCAAAAAACCCAATCTTGGCCCCACCTCACTTGCTAACTGTTGCCCCATCTCACTTCTCCCCTTTGCCTCTTAACTACTAGAGAGGATAGTCTGCAACCACCTCACTAAGTACCTCTTGGACAACTTCCTCCTCGACCCTCTCCAATCTGGCTTTCGTCCCCTTAACTTCACTGAAACTGCCCTGGCCAAGGTCACTAATGACCTCATCTCGGCTGTCAGGCGCCGTCCCCGTGCGGATGGACGCCGGATCGGTGGCTTGATCCTGACTACCCCTGTTTCCAGTGCTCCTCGTGAATTGACCCAGGCTACGTTTTGACCACTCCTTATCTCCTGCGCTCCTGATACCTGACCCGGCTAAAGTCCCTGACCACGATTTCGGATTCTCCTTCTGGCATCTCCTGACTTCTCGGCTTGAACCGGTCCGCCTGACACCTCTTCCATCCTATTGCTTCACTGGTTGCTCCCTCTGAGGACCGCGACCTGCGTGTCTCCCGCAGCTAAGACCATACTTCCTTGAGGGGGTCCCTGGCGAAGACCTGGGACATGTTAGACTCCACACCTCTTTAGTGAGTAGTGCTGAAACCAGTAAGCAGAATACCCCTGAGTTCTGTGACATTGGCTAAGTCTATGGGCCACTTCTCCCTGCTCATCCTCCTGGACCTCTCAACACCCTTCGACACTGTTGACCACCCCATCTTGATGAAGACCCTTCTTTCTCTTGGCCTCTCTGGCTCTGCCCTTGCTTGGATCACCTCTTATCTCGCCAACCGCTCCTTCTCTGTACCCATTTCTGGTTAATCCTCCCCCATTTTTGCCCTCCCAGGAGGAGTTCCTCAGGGCTTGGTTCTTGGACCTCTACTCTTTTCACTCTACACTACATCCCTGAGTGATCTCATCACCTCTTTTGGTCTCCAATATCACTTCTACGCTGATGACATTGAACTTTACATCTCTTCTCCCGATCTTTCCCCCCTGCTCCTCTCTCTTGTATCTAACTGCCTTTCCGCTATCTCTTTTTGGATGCCTTCTCAAAATTAACATAGCTAAAACTGAGCTCACTGTCTTCCCCCTTCTAAATCTTCCTCCCATCTTTATTTCTCTATCACTGTTAACAATACCACCATCTCATATGTTCCCCTACTCTGCTGCCTAGGCGTCACCCTTGACTCCTCCCTCTCCTTTGCCCCCCACACCCAATCTCTTGCCCAATACTGTCGCCTTCAACTCTGCAATATCGCACACATTCCGGCTCTTCCTGTCTCAGGATGCCACTAAAACCATTATCCAAGCACTCATCATTTCCCGTTTTGACTACTGCAACCTTCTCCTCACCGATCTCCCCTTCTCCCACCTTGCACTCCCCCAGTCTATACTTAATGCTGCTGCAAGACTCATCTTCCTCTCCCGCCGTTCTTCCTCTGTCTCCCCTCTTTGCCTTGCCCTTCACTGGCTTCCTTTCCCCTACAGAATCCTCTTCAAACTCCTCACCCTTACCTACAAGGCCCTCTTCCACTCCACTGCCCCCTACATCTCCAACTTCCTCTCTACCCACACCCCATTCCGTCCCCTGCGTTCGGCCATTGACCATCGCCTCTCCTCCACTCTGATCACCTCATCCCAGTCCAGAGTCCAAGATTTCTCCTGGGCTGCCCCCCTCCACTGGAATGACCTCCCATGCTCCATCCGACTCTCCTCTAATTTAAACTGTCACTTAAAACTCACTTCTTCCTCAAGGCCTACAAGTCATCCACCTAACCTGCTCTCCATGCCTGTTTTCCTCTCTTCCCCTGACCCGCCTCCCGCTTTGCTTACGATTGTTCCCCTCTGACTCCCCATTGTGCCTCCTGTCTGTTTGCCCTCCCTTTAGGATGTAAGCTCTCGAGAGCAGGACCCTCTTCCCTCCTGTCTCTACCTATTGGTCTGCCCCATCTTCAATGTGTAAGTTATGTTTGAAGCTGTGAAGTCCTGGTATTTTTTGTTTATTGTTCTGTATGTTTTACCCTATATGTTCTACTGTCTGTAATTTTTTACGGTGCTGCGGAAACCTTGTGGAGCCCTATAAATAAAGATTATTATTAATAATAATAATAATAATAATAATAATATCTGATTTGTGGCACTATTGTGGCTTAATATATGATTTGGGGGCACTACTGTGTGGCATAGTATACGATTTGGGGACACTACTTTGTGGCATAATATACGATTTGGGGGCACTATTATGGCTTAATATGATTTGGGGGCACTACTGTGTGACATAATATGATTTGGGGGCACTATTGTGGCATTATATACGATTTGGAGGCACTACTGTGTGGCATAATATGCACATTTGGGGCTCTATAATGGCTTAATATCAATGGACATGCACTCAGGTGTGAGGGAAGGTGGAGTCTTAATGTAAAGGGGGAGGTAGGCTATTAACTTTACTTAATGGTGAAGTGTAGGTGGGAGCTAATTATTTAATGGGTGCTATTTCATTTGTGGGATGATGGTGGGGCAATTTAATTTATTGGTGTGGCAATTTAATTTAACAGTGGGGCGTTTCAATTTAGGATGAGATGATTGGACCTTTAATTTAATGCTGGGGTGGTTTGGGGCTGAGTTTGGGGAGGAGGGCTTTTTATTAAATGTGAATATGAATTACTTAATGATTGTGGGAAATGGTTATATTTATTAAATGTAAATGCTATTTAATTTATTGTTGGGGCCATTTGGAGGGAGGGAAATAGGTTTATTTATTAAATAGCAATACTATTAATTTAATATTGAAGCTTGTTGGAGGGAAATATATATATATTTGTCAAATGTGAATACCATTATTTTAATATTAGGGCTGGAGGGAGACCTAATTATTAAACGTTGGTTCTATTGGTTTAATGCCAGGGATGGTTAGAGTTTTCTGAATTTCATGTACCCATTTTTTTTCCAAATAGGGCGCCTAACATTCCAGGATCAAAAAGACCAGCAGCCACAGGTGGTGAAAGTGACAAGAACAGGTAGGAGAGAGCAGGACAGTCTGCCAATTGTCATAAATCTGGCGTGCAGTCCAGAATTTAGGTGACTGTCTTGCTTAGTTAGGATTTGGTTCAACTGGAAGGATAGTTGGGAGGTATGTTCCACTTCACATTGTACTGCTTTTGAAGGCAGAGTTGCATGCACCTAACAGTAGTGCACACAGAATTGCCTGTGTATTTGTCTAACATTCGTCTAAAATGATAACCATGTTACATCATAGGAGCCCCCGAGCCTTAATCCAGCTCTGGTTAGGGGAAGGGACAAGCCGAGGAGCACTAATTCTCAGAAGATTTTAAAATCTTTGTGAGAATAAGAGCTACCCTGCTCACTTTACAGGAAGTTCCCACCCTATTGAATATTAGCAGCACCAGATACATAGATAAGTACAGCATACTTACTAACTTTTTTCAGTTGGTGTCCGGGAGACTCTCTGTGGCAGGTAGGCGTGCGGGGGGGGGGGGCGGAGCGCCAAAATCGCGTCATTTTGGGTCGCTCCACGACGACGTCATGATGCAAAATGCGTCATTTGACAGCGGGGGCGGGGCCAAATGCAGCGATTCCCGGAGAATCGCAGCATTTTGGCCCTAATTCGGGCAGATGCGGGAGATTTCCACATTCTCCCGGGAGTCCGGGAGACCCGCCCGAAATGTGGGAGTCTCCCGGACATTCCGGGAGAGTTGGCAAGTATG
The DNA here is from genome assembly GCF_038048845.1 of Mixophyes fleayi. Lineage (NCBI taxonomy): Eukaryota > Metazoa > Chordata > Amphibia > Anura > Limnodynastidae > Mixophyes > Mixophyes fleayi. Next base: position 237,533,872 of record NC_134404.1, on the reverse strand, counting down.
AAGTACAGTGGGCCTGGGGTGTCATAATGTGTGTGCTCGGGGGATGATGTGATGTAGCTGGGGATGGCGTGATACAAGTAATGTATTATTATAATGTATGTATCAACGCCCCATGTTGACCACGTCCCCAACATAATGTGGTCATTGCTCCTTTTAGTGCAGTGCTGGCACTGAAAGTTTCTTTTCCTGCTCATCGTTTTTTTTCTTACTCGTCTATGGAGGGGGGCCCTAAAAAGTCACTGTACCCAGGCCCCAAATTTCTCTTGGCGGTCCTGTACATAAAATTGTCTGGTACTATCCTACAAATAGAGAGTCAAGCTGTGCTTAATACATTTGTATCTCACGGGACACTGTATAACAGCCTTTATTTCCATAGTGACCATGGCAGTGATACCTGGAGAAGGCCAGCGCAGGGAAGGTAACCTAGATAGCAACCAGCTGATCTACAGATGACTATAGTAACATACCCCAACACCCTATAGCTCTCCAGCTGCTGTGGATCTAGACGTCTCAGTATACCTGAAAGTTTTTTGTGGGGCATGCTGGCACTTGTTGTTCCACATAAAAAGGAGAGCCACAGAAGGCGTAAGGGGGCTGTTCCTCAAGCATACTTTTGTTTGACAGCAGCAAATTTTCATAGATTCTCTGATTATGCTACAATGAGCTTTGCAAAAAGTACTGTAATTATTATTTTTATTATTATTATTATTATTATTATTATTATCTGGAACAGTGGTGGGCCTGTGTGGTTTGAATGCCAAGCTGATTTTTACTCCCAGTTCGGCCCTGCCTCTGATCCTCTGCTAATCTGAACCTCATCTCATTAATATGTATTTCTCAGCCGTGCAACTGTGTGGTTTAAAATTATGTTCATCAAGTACTACTGCTCTCACCCCCTGCTACTATGAACCACATCTTATTAATTAGTATCTCTCAATCGTGCAGCTTTGTGTTTTAAAAATACTGTAACAAAGGGAGTGGTTTTCCACAGGCCTCTAAGAGAGGAATCAGCTATTCAGCAGGTAAAGACTGTAGACTGGGTTACACACATGTATAGCAGTGCACCTAGGTTCAGAGAAATACAGGTGTAAGAGATGTGTGACAAAGTAGAAGTATAAAATGTGATTTAACTTATATGCTTTGAAAGTGTATTTTCAACAGCAGGCTGACAATGTTTGTTTGCAATGAACAGTAATTACAGAGGACCTGAGGAGACTTCCTTCTAAAGGCAAGGTGGAAGTGTCGACTGTCCATCAACCTAGGGTTGTGGGAGAAGTCTAAAGTATATAAACTTGAATTGTGCACTTGTGCTTTGCAACCAACACCATTTAGTGCCCGGTGACCAGCGAAGGAAACTGGAGCTAGCCAGTGTTAGGTTGCTTGGCGTCGTTCTGACAAAGCGTTTGCTGTTTATTGTGATGGAATAATAAAAGTACCGTTCATTTCAAGCAAGAAGTTGTTCATGTATGAATCACCAAGAGGGTGCCAGTGTCACAGTATGTAATAGAAGTGTGTTATCTATTGCTTTAACCTATATTGGGCAAGTGTTAATTGATGCATAATTTATGATAGATGCCTAGCCTAATAGTACAAATAGTGTCCTTTTTTCCCTTTTATCCAATTAGCTGACCAATTAGCACAGATATAGTTAGTTTGTATTCATCCCAACTATATCACAGCTTTCAGTCTAAAGGGAAATTTGTTTGGGGTGTGACTTGTTGGGGTTTCCTACACTAAGTGGGTCTTCTCACAATGTGTTTGGAAATGCCCAGTTAAACATTCTCTATGCATGTTGTTGTTATCTATCGTTTCAACATCCCCATTGGCAATCCACATTCCAATTCTGCTTCTAATCTACTTTCACTGACCTCCTCTCAGCCTCACTCAGTGGGTTGAATACTTCACTCATCGGGGTGGCCATTGCCTTAAACTTGTTTTCTCTAGACTTCGCTCAGTCTCTGATTTCCTTAATACACATTTCCCCCTCTCTGATTATCACATTATCAGCTACACGCTAACCCTCAGTATTTTAACCTCTCAGCTGTTAAACTCTACCAAGCCTCCTCATACACGTAAAATTCCTAACTCTATTAAACTAACAGTTTTCCACCTTTTTCCAACACTTCTCTCCCCAATCTCAACATTCTTCTCCCCTGATATGGTAGTACCTAATTTTTACCAGAACCTAGCAACAACCCTTGATAAAGTGGCTCCAGTGAATTTTTATACTAGACGTCAACTTCAATGTAAACCATGGCACACTAAAGTAACACAAAATGCTCAAAAGCTTTCCTGTAAAGCAGAACGTCACTGGTGTAAATCTGGTAGCTCGAATGGTTTCTTTACATATATTTCAATCTACCACTCCTATCGAAATGCTCTGGATACTGCAAAACAAACATATTTCCAATCGCTCATCTCTGCTCAGGCTTTTAACCCCAAACGCCTTTGAACACATATAAATTTGTTCTCAACCCTCCCACCCCAAACCCTTCAACAAATATCAGTGCCCAGGATCTTGCTTCCTACTTTAAGGACAAGAATAATAAGATCATCCTTTAAATGGTATCTTTTTTCTCTGCAAACCACCAGCTCCATTCCTTCCCAGAACGCTTTGGGACTCTCTCTTTATTTGATCCCACAAATGAAGATGAAGTATCTAATCTCTTCTTTTTTCCTACTCTGCTACCTGTAATCTTGATCCTATACCGTCACAAATCAGTATGTCTCGTGTGCTCATCCCATCTCTAACTAAAGTCTGTAATCTCTCGCTCACTACTGGTAACTTCCCGTCATTATTCAAACACGCAGTAATTACTCCTATTCTGAAAACACAAAATTCTGACCCACACTCTCTCCCAAATTACTGTTCCTTCTCTCAGCTCCCATGCCCCTCCAAGCTTCTAGAGAGATTTGCCTACACATTTGCCTCACATGCTTCCTTTACGCAATAAACTTATTTGATTCTCTTCAGTAAAGCTTTTGCTCTCAACACTCCACAAATACTGCGTTGAAAAAGGTTGTTAATATTTGATCACTGCTAAAACTAAAGGTGATTACTCTCTACTAGTTGTGATCCTTGACTCAGAGCTATCATCATCATCATCATCACCATTTATTTATATAGCGCCACTGATTCTGCAGCGCTGTACAGAGAACTCATTCACTTCAGTCCCTGCCCCATTGGAGCTTACAGTCTAAATTCCCTAACATAGACACACACACACAGACAGAGACAGAGACGGGTCAATTTTTATAGCAGCCAATTAACCTACCAGTATGTTTTTGGAGTGTGGGAGGAAACCGGAGCACTCGGAGGAAACCCAGGCAAACACAGGGAGAACATACAAACTCCAAACAGATAAGGCCATGGTTGGGAATTGAACTCATGACCCCAGTGCTGTGAGGCAGAAGTGCTAACCACTTAGCCACCATGCTGCCCGCACGGTGCTATAGCTATCCTTTTTTCCCCACATAGACTATATTTAACTCATGTTCCACGTTACACAGCATACTGCAAACAACTCTAATTCATGCACTCCTCAGATCCCGCATTGACTATTGCAATTCCAACCTTACTGGTCTTCCCCGAATCAAACTTTCACCGTACAATCTATTTTGCATGCAGTGGCTAGATGGATTTTCCTTGCAAATCGCTCTTCCTCTGCTGAGTCACCCTTCTGGGATTGCCTCCTCGCCGTCTATCAGGAGCCAGTGGAAAACAATGGGCCCTCACGTTAGTGAACAAAGGGGCATGAACACATTAGGTCCTGACTACCCCCCACCTTGAAGATTTCTAACTTATGAAGTGACTTTTCAGTGTTCAGTCCCTCAGGAACAGCTGACACTTCCTGTACAAGATGACTACGGTAATCACAGTTATATATTGCACCCACCTGGCAACATTTAAAAGGAAAATCCCATAGCATTGTTATACTGAAACATATGTCAACATTTTATATATTACAACATTATACATCGCAACATAAACATGATTCAGCTTCCCAAACAAGTTTTTGCGTATAGTGCGAGAGGAGATACCAACAGGTTCAAACTTTATTTCAATAGCCTGGTGCCCTGATTTTGCTACACAAGCTATAGCAAATAAATCTGACAATAAGGCAGGAATGTTCTGGAGGCTAAAAGGTCCGAGGTCATACGACCACCTATTGCCCATTACTGCAATAACATTTCACTTGTAGTTCGGGGTGTTTGACTAGACTTTCTATTGCTACCTGCCCCATTCACTTGCATTCACTGCCAGTGATCGCATTGAGGTCAGATACGTATTATCCATTTATTTCCCCCCCCCCAAGTGCAAGCACTTGCCAATCACTATGGTTTTGCAGTGTCACTGGCAATTATTGAACTGTCAGTAGGTAAGGGCCATTGTTCTGTGATTAACCTCCAGTTATCATCAATGTCACTTATTTGTCATTTGATGACTTATTTTATAGGTCAGTTGCAGTTGCAGCATCAAGCTGTTGAAATTTCTGTAAACAACTGAAAAAATACTCCTTACAGCACATAAGATTTCATAGATGTGCTAATGTTTTCAGTTACCAAAGAGATAATTATATTTAATTAATTAGTGTGGCTCAATTCATATCCTGCCATATGAGAGATCAAGTTTACTGCTTAGTATAATCATGTTTCGCATGCACACCCTCATTAGTAATCCCTATAGTAAGAAAAACAGCAACCTTAGTATAAGGTTATTTGTTCTTGTAATTCAAAATATGTACAGAGCAACCTTACACATGACAGGCTGAATTATGCTCTGGTTGTACTGAGAATAAATGCTAAGTACTCTGCATAGATCACATTTATGATTATAGACTCCCTTTAGCAAGCTATTTAATACAAATTACTGGTTAAGGTTTTTTTTTACACATTTTACCTTATAATAATAAATGCCATTATTTTCTTTTATCTCTGGTTGCTAGAAATGTGTGTCTGCTTTAAAAAGGATCAACAGAAATTGTACCTTCAGTTTTTTTTCTACCTTAATTTAGTGACTAAATTTAAAATATAAAGATTCAGAGCTAATGATCCATGGAGAAAGAGGTGGGCACCAACATTATAAAAGTACAACTACGAGACTGAATATATTTTAATGTGTTGCAAATCTAACGCTTACACTGCCTTTTGTGTTGAAGAATCAGATTGCCCCACACAATTTTCAAAAACAGTTTGCGTTTTGATTGTGGTCTCTTTCATTTCTTTTAGGTGATTACATATCTCAGTCAGTGTATTTTGTAAGTTGTAGCTGGTCGAATTCATGATTGTTGTGTGAGGTTCATTAGCTCCCTCTCAGGAGATTGAGCTGCAGATAGTGGGCTTTTCTCAGGCATCTCTTGATCACCTTCACTGTCACAGGGTTTATTTCCACCATCACTGGGGTCTTTGCCCTGTGCATCTCACATAATTGAAACACACAAAAAAAACATTACAGTCATGTATGTTTTAGTCTACAACATTGTTTTTACATTGGTCATAAACATCCTAATCGACTTTCTCCAATATTTAGCATCATTATTGTAGATTAGTTTACTAGTAAATTTGATTACACACATTAGTAATTACACACATCCTCAAACTTAACCTTGCCAAAACTGAGCTCATAGTTTTTCCTCCCTCTCATACCCCATCCCCTTCTGACCTCTCCATCACTGTCGACAACACCTCTATCTCCCCTGTCCCCCAACTTCGCTGCCTTGGTGTCATCCTCGACTCCTCTCTTTCCTTTGGCCCCCACATCATCTCTCTTGCTAAATCCTGCCGCTTCCAGCTGCGCAACATCGCTCGCATCCGGCCCTTCCTCTCCCATGATGCCACCAAATGCCTTATCCACTCTCTGATCATCTCCCGCCTGGACTACTGCAACCTCCTCCTCACTGGCCTCCCCCACTCTCATCTCGATCCCCTTCGATCTGTCCTTAACGCTGCAGCTAGGCTTATTTTCCTCTCTCGCCGCTCCTCTTTTGTCTCCCCCCTCTACCTAGCCCTTCACTGGCTCCCATTCCCCTTCAGAATCCTCTTTAAGCTCCTCACACTCACCTACAAGGCCCTCGCCAACTCCACTGCGCCCTACATCTCCACCCTCCTCTCTATTCATGCTCCATCCCGCCCTCTCCGTTCTGCCTCTGACCGTCGCCTCTCTTCCCCCCTTATAACCTCCTCCCACGCGCGTATCCAAGACTTCGCCCGCGCTGCCCCCCTCCATTGGAACAAGCTCCCTCCCTCCATCAGAACTTCCCCTAATCTGTCCAGCTTCAAACGGGCCTTAAAAACCCACCTTTTTCTTAAAGCCTTTCTGTCTCCCACTTAACTTCCTACCTTATCTTCTGCCTCTGTCCCCCTACTCTCCCTCTCTCCCCTGCGTCTCTCTGTCTGTCCACCCCTCCCCTTAGATTGTACGCTCCTCTGAGCAGGGCCATCTCTCCTCCTGTTTCCACCACTTCTAACTCTGCTCTCCAGCTACTTAGCCCTCCTCCTCAAAGGTCCTCCACCCCACGTCCACTTTCGCTCCCTCCTCCCCCCTGGGGGTCTCCCTGTCTTCCGCGCCCCCCTTCTTGGGCCCCGTCGTTTTCGGATCCTCCCTCCCCCTTCCCCGCCCTCTCTAGCTGTGCATTGAGCGTACTGAGTTGCTGTGTTTACTGTACTGTGCTGTCTCCCATTGTATTGTGATTTTGTTTGTCTCTGTACGGCGCTGCGGATGCCTTGTAGCGCCTTATAAATAAATATTAATAATAATTAATAAATTAGTAATTATACATGTGAAAAGTATTCTCCTTTTTTATGTGTGTGGGGTCATTAAGAGAAAAAAAGGACTAAATGGATTGATAATATGCATTAAGTGCACAATTGACTGTTGCCTTGATGGCATTTTTACATATGCATCCATTTTAATTAGTTATTCTCAAAGGGATAATCGCAAAATATACATTGTAAATTTGACCACAGGACTTGACTATCCAATGGGCAGACTAGGCTGCACTTAGGGCACTAGACATGAGGTGGTAGTGGGGGGGTAACATTGTTGGAAAGTGGCGTGAAGGAAGCCGGATTTTAAATTAAGGATGGGTTCATTACTACCTACAGCGTATTAGCCTGGCATTGTAGGCGAGGGGGCACTACAAGCGTATTGGAATAGGGAGGCCTAAATCATTAATCAGGCACTAATTGACCATGTTTTATGTGTAATGCATAATACCTACCTTACTGTATGTCGTGTCTATAAAATGATTAGTTGGCTAGATAATGTTTTGGTGACATAATTTGAAATTGAGGACTGTATGATCACTTTATTACATCAAACAGTATTAAATATTTTGCGCAAGTGTTTACTAGTGTAGCAACATTTATTTAGTCACAACATTAAAGTCATTTGAATATTTAACTCATGTCTTGTGATATGATATTTACCTGAATGGGATTGCTGTGTTTCTTGGGGAGGACTCTCACCAGTCTCTATCTGTCCCACATCGATGCAGGCCAATGCTATGCCCTAGAGAGTGGTCAGGTCGAAGGATGCCATCGGATCACCATCTCTCCCACCCTCATGTTTGCGGTTCTCTCTCATTTTGTCCTCAAGTCCTGCCACCTGTGTGAAATGTTCAAATTTTAGAATGTTAATATATATAGTGACAACTATTTTCAAAATACTAGTGGAGATTATATATATAGCCGCACAATAATTACAGACAGCAAAACAGCATAAGCATATTGAAACAAATATTATAATTTAGTTCTAAAACCATTTTAGCCTATGTACATTTTTGGTGATTGTTATTACTTAGGAAGAGATTCCTTGACAATATACAAATTACATGACTTGCACAACATTTGTGTCTTGAACAATATTGCAAGAAAGGGACCATTTTCATAATGTATTCTGAGTATAAATATATGTGAAAACATTTAAGTTCACTTACCTCTTTCTGACCTTACTGACAGATCTGCAAATATCCCAGATATGGTGCTTCACAGGGGCAGATTGCTTCCAGGTAGTGCAATCTATCAATCATAAGCTGCATCAGCTCCTCAACCTCTTGATAGCTAAAGTTGGGCTGGTGATATTTAGCAGACATTGGCTGGACCCAGAAGTCTCTTCCTCAGAATGGAGCATGATTGTCACAAACTCACCAGAACGTAAATTACCAAAATGGACACTGGATCACAAAATGGCAAAGCACAATCCACTGTTTCAGTTTCATATAGTGTTGCAGTGGTGCATTTTTGCACTAGTTGATGCGTGGGAATGCCCCTAGTTGTGTAAGTATGTCCCTAATTGCGTTGGTATGGCCCACTATTGAAGTGGATATGACAGTTACTGTTTCATGGACAAGTGAAAGTAAAGTACATATGCCATTTTAAAAATGGTGTTGAACTTATGTCCATAAGTGTTCTGCGAGCCAATCAGTGAGGAGAATGTTAGACTCATTCACTTGGTGAGTTTCTCCTATGCTGAGCTCCAGGCCCTGACCTGCGTGATGGACTACCTTTTTGGTCCAGCACCCCAGTATATCTGCAATGCAGAAAAAAATTGCAGCCTATACAATTACAAAATCATATTTGTGCTGCAAAGTGGGCAGCAGGCAGGGTATTCCGCAGTTACAGCGCAGATGGAGTGATTGCTGCAGGAGATAGCAAGGCACAAGTTCATTATGAAAAAGAAAAAATATCTTTACCATGTAGTTATTTTCCAGAGTAGTGGATAAAGTATTATATATGGTAATGTTGCTTGTAAATAGAACTGAGGGATGAATTAAGCCTGAGGGGAAAATAAAAGCTGAGGTTTGTACATAATGGTATGGTTCACTGAGGGTTAACAAAACAAGAAGGTGTGGTGATAACCAGGCATAATGTCATAAGGGGAGGAACAGAGGAAAAGGTTAAAAGAACTGGGAGGAGTGGGATTAGCTCTCTTGGCTCCAGGACATGCAAAGCCTCCCTCCCTCCCATTCCCGACTCCTGGATCCGGTTCGCTCTCTGGTTGAGATGTCTCCCTACCTTCTGGTTTAAAGATGCAAAGCCTGGTTATGTCACAGGCAGGTGCTGAAACAGCAAAGACAAGAGGTTGGGCCGACCTGGAGTGTGCTGGCCGTGGTATGTTTTTGGGTGCTGGTTAAGCCCCGGAGGTAGGTTGGGCCAACCTGGAGCATGGACCGCGGTATGGTACAGGTGTGCTGGTGTAGCCCCGGAAGTAAGGTGGGCCTATCTGGATTGCTGGCCTTTGTTATTGGTACGGGTGCTGGGTAAACCCCAGAGGTAGGTTGGGCCGATCTTGAGCGTTGGCCATGGTATTTGTACAGGTACTGGTTAAGCCCCGGAGGTAGGTTGGGCTGACCTGGAGCATGGGCCATGGTATTTTGTATGGGTGCTGGTTAATCCCCAGAGCTATGTTGGGCAAACCAAGAGCGCGGGCCTTGGTTTCACGCATTGGTGCGGCTTTGATGTGGCAGGGGAACACTGTACAAGATAAACAAGGTGGGTGAAGCGAACATTCATAGTAGCAGGCTTTTGGAACCCGTTCCCTTCGAAGAGTCAGCTTAGGTTCGGTGCAAGTACAGCTCGTCCGGGCTGGCTTGTGGAGCATTACGTTTAGCCCAAAGGGGTGCGGGTTTGGAGGACGGCTGTCCGGTTAACATACAAATGCTAAAGGTGCTTACAGATAGGCAAGGCAGTACAGTGTTCTCCCGCCACCATAATAGCAGTTATTTAAATAAAAGAGTTTAATTTGCCATCAAAAAGTCGGTGCGGTGTCTTTTTTTATAGCACATAAGGTTTAAGGTTAGGACAGAAGGGTTTGACGTTATGTCATCAACCGTTAAGCATTTTATGTCTTTCACACAGCAAAGATTTGTGATTACATTCAATTTAAAATATGTACTTTATAAACACCTCATAGGTCTTGTTCATATGCAAGTGGTGTATAGGTGTTTGTTTGTAACCATACAATAATAGGTAAATTGGTGTAAAAAATTCCCAAACATACTAATTTTCCTCTAAAAATAAAAATGTATTTCTATCTATGTCTAAGCCTTACAAATCATTTCTTTGCTAATTCTGTACTTGCCTCCCTAGGTTTACACAGACATTGCTATTATACAAGTGTATGACTTAATGGGTCTAATAACTGTATGCCCTTAAGTAACCCCCCCTTCCTGGATATATCTGCTAGTACTGTGTTACCAATAACACAAAGCTTTCAGTTTATATTGATGTGGCACGTTTGAACTGTAGAGAGTAGAAAATGTGGGAACAAACTATACTCATACAACAAAGATATGTTTCTAATATGTAATAATGCTGTGATGTTTAAATGTAGTATTTTAATGATTTTTATTTTGCAGGTGCAGAGCCAACACCATGCTGATAAAAGTTTTTGAAAAACACACAAATCATCACTTATATTTTTTTAATAACAAAAAATATTTAGAATTTGTTTATTTTTCAAATTTGTAAAATGTATTTTTTTCTACTATTTTTTATATAAAAGTTTGAAGTTATTTCAATGTCATTGATGATCCTTCCTTAGATAGACAACCGTCCCTCTCCGACACTAATCGAGTGAATCTACATGTCTTACCTAGGTTTAAGATCACACATAGCCTAACAGACCCCTGGAGACTTTTAAATCCTACAGATAGATCATTTACCTTTCACTCTGCTGTTCATAACTCCTTTTTCTCGATTAGACTATGTCTTGATAGCGGACCATCTTGTATCTGAGGTCATGAAGACAGACTTAGGCAATATTGTAGTCTCTGATCATGCACCAGTACACTTGTCTTTGCATCTCCCGGTGGTGGGCCCTGGAACTGCCTCGTGGAAATTCCCCTCATATTTATATACTTCTGAACATTTTAGTCAGTATCTTCGCAGCCAGTGGTTGGAATATGTTGACAACAATATTGAACACTTAGATAATCCTGTCCTATTCTGGGAGATGTCTAAGGCAATTTTAAGAGGCATTATTATTTCTTATACAGCAAATAAAAGAAAAGAGGCTGCTACTCGTTACCACTCTCTAGCCCAACAGGTGAGATTATGCTTTCACGCATTTACATCTAACCCTCAAGAAGTTTCTCAGGCCAATTACAAATTAGCAAAGCAAGCCTTGGATGGTTTCCTCTCGGTTCAAGCTCAATCAAAGCTCGACTACACTAAAAATAAGTACTACCGTTGGGGCAATAAAACTGGAAAACCTTTAGATAATATGTCTAAAATGACTAAACGTAGAAACCATATAGTAGCTATACAAACATCTACTAATACCCCCTCACTACGAACATCTGCTGAAATTGCAGAAGCGTTCGTTGATTACTACAGAGAACTTTACTCTGACATTCCACCAGATAAAAACCTGATAGACAGACTACTAGACGAGGCAGACTTATCTGTTCTTTCTGACTCTCAGAGGGAACTCTTGGATGCGGATATAAGCCCTCAGGAAGTGTTTGAGGCAATATCAAAGCTTAAACTTCACAAGGCTCCTGGGCCAGATGGATTTACAGGAGAATATTACAAATTATTAAAAATTTAAACCACGCCCATCCTCCTTGATTTATATAAAACGATTCATCGTTCACATCCCACCTATTCTACATTTAATAGGGCATTTACATCCCTCATTCCTAAGCCAGACACTGACCCCAAACTATTAGCCTCATATCGCCCCATCACATTGTTGAATTTAGATTTCAAAATTTTGTAAAAAATCATGGCAAACAGACTTCAAAGCATTTTACCCTCGCTACTGACAGAACATCAATTAGGCTTTGTTCATGGCAGGCACTCGGTTAAGGGAATTTGCTCAGCTATTGCTGCCATAGCGGCTTCCAAAGGTATGACTACTACCAATAATGTGCTGGTCAGCCTAGATGCCCATAAAGCCTGCGACACTGTATCTTGGCCCTTTATGTACACAATTTTGCAGAGGCGTGGGTTTGGAAGGGACTTTCTTGATTTGATCAAATACTTCTATAATAAACCAATAACTTCCCTTCTAATTAACACACTTCAAGGGGCTCCCATAGAAATGCACAGAGGGACCAGACAGGGTTGCCCTTTATCCCCATTATTGTTTAATTTATCATTAGATCCAATGTTAAGGGTTCTTCAAAATTGGCCAGTCATGCAAGGGATCCAAATTGGTGATGAGAGTATCCGTATTACGGCATTTGCAGATGATCTTTTATTATACGTGTCCAACCCTAAGGCTGCTCTGATTCCCCTGATGTCGAAGATTGAGGAGTTTGGATCTGTCTCTGGATTCAGGGTCAATTTCAATAAATCAACTGTTTTCTCTCTGGGCATGGATAGACATAAACCCAATTGGGCATCTAACATTCCCTTGAAGTGGGAGATGAATTATATATCCTACTTGGGGGTCTTCCTTCCTCGTAATCTAGCCACTCTTTATACACTCAACATAAGACGTATAATCGAATCTATAAAGATAGACATAAAAGGGTGGGAGAATCTCAATGTTTCATATCTGGGTAGAGCGAATCTCTTGAAGATGGTGTCCTTCCCCAAATTGCTATATCCTCTACAAACATTACCCTTACTTCTCACAAAATCAGATGAACATTTATTGAATTGCCTATTCTGCACGTTCATTTGGAGGAAAAAACGTCCCTGTATCCCGTTTATCAAACTACAACAGTCCTCTTCCAATGGAAGCATCAACTTTCCCAATATAGTTCTGTATAGTTACGCTGCACATTTACGGTACTTGAGAGATTGGATATCACAAACTAGTATATATACCAATTTGGCATTGGAAAAACAATTTATACCTTCTATGCATATAAAGTCCTTTCTTCACATTCATGACCAGGAAATATCAATAGAATTATTAGATAACCCACTGGTGATGTCTGTGAGAAAGATTTGGCACATCCTTCGACATAAATTTCATTTAAATCCTTACAAATCTGTACACCTTCCTTTTGTTGGTAATCCTGATTTTCAGGATGGCATGGCGGCTCGTTCCTTTAAGACATGGGAACAACAGGGTCTATACTCTGCTGGTCAATTGATGGATAAATCAACCAAGAAACCATTGCGTTGTGCCCAAGCTAGTGAAAAATTTCCATTTCTAGGCCCTTGCAGGATGACATTTCTCCAAGCCCAACATTATGTCAAGAGCCTAATTGTTTTTTTCTCAGACATAGATTGGGATAACCCATTAGACAATATACTACTCTCTAAATCCCCCAAACAAAAAGCTATTTCAGTTCATTATAGACTCCTGAGAAACAACATAGACTATTCTACTATACGCTCGGGCCTTGCTCAATGGTTATCGACATTCCTGCACTTAATGAAATTTTGCTTAAAAACTTAAACATCTCGATCAGATTACTCCCAGCCTCTACATATGTAGAAATGTTCCTCAACATATTTCACAGGGGATATATATCTCCACATCGCAGATTGGCTATGGGTCTGTCAGATAATGATAGGTGTCCTAAATGTGGGATGGGAGAGGCAGACTTGTTTCATTGTTTCTGGGGATGTCCGGTTATTAGAGGGTTCTGGATACGTGTGTGGAGGTTCGCTACTGCTGATCTGGTAAATTATCTCCCTTTCACACCAGACTGGGCTATATTGGGCATTTTCCTACCAAATACCCGCACATCCAGAGGTGGCAGACGTCTGCTGCTGATTATTTCGGCAGTGGCAAGAAAATGCATCCTCCACATGTGGATCCAGAGCACATCCCCCACACTGGACCTCTTTAAAGAAAAATTGTTCTTTGCCATGAAAATGGACTGGTTGGAAGCCTCCCTCCAAAAAACAAAATACACAGGGAGATTTTTTGACACTTGGGAGAGCTTTGTTGGCACTTTGTCAGTCCCGCTGAGAGAACAAATACAAAAATGTTTTCAACACACCCTTTGGTACGAAACTAGAATATTCATGCAAGACCTATCTTTCTGGACTAGGAGAGTGCTTGTGTTGCCCCGGTCTCTCCAGGCTTTTGTATCTTATGTGTGATATCATATTTATAGTTCACTTTAGTAACTCATAGATGATGACTTTCCTCATACTATGTGTCTTGGTTCATGATTATTAAGTATAAACATATATTTGTTCTAATTTATTTACTGATGTGTACATGTTTGACATTCTTCAATAAAGAAATTTAAAAAAAAAAAAAAGTTTGAAGTTAAAGAAAACCTTTGTGCATGTTTTATTCTTAAAAATCAAATGTGTATTAATAAGACATATTTCACAGTAAAGGATGTGATGAAGGGGTTATTGTTTTATATTCTTTACAACCATATTATGATCATGATGTTACAAAAGCTGGGTAAAATGTACTGTTATTTAATACAATTAAAAATAAAAAAAGTATTAACTTCAAAAGAGATTAGCATTTAAGCATACTGCTGTAAGAAAAGTTTTTCGAATCTCTTAATAAATGTTTACATTGTGTGTAACCATTTGGGCGATTACTACAGGTTCTGTCTCTCAGCTTTGTTTTACATAATTTGTATTTCTCTAGATTTAATCATAATTTACATTGTAAACTTTCAATGCACAGAGAACGCTGCTCAGTCCAATCACTCGCCGGAACCCCCGGAATTTTCTCAAGTCAGGCACACAAACAGATTTACTAAATTCTATGGTTTTGCTAGGCTTTTCTCACAGCAAGGACAACGGTAATGCTAAGATAAATGCGTTTGTTTCTCAAAACTCTCAACCCAGGTTGCTCAGTTATGTGATTTAGAACATTTACAGAAATTTGAGAAAATGCTAATGATTTAAAAAAAATTCTTATAATGGAAAACAATAAAGTGTACATTAGACAATATAGCTAATGTACATGACACCTGTAAAAATCTGAGTATGTGAAAATATGTCACAATACAGAAGGAGGTTGTCAAGTTGAGGGTATATTTGTTTAAGACATATGAAGGTAGTGCAGACTTCATACATTCACTGCAAGGGCTGTTGCGAATCACCAACATGAGGTAGCCCCTAAAAGAAATATACTTGACTTGGACCAATTAATCCGGCAGCCAGAGAACGCATCAAAATTATCAACAATATGTAACAAATTATTGAGGGAGAATCTCTCAAAAACAGGAGCATGTCATCGGCATAAGGCGCAATCTTGTCTGCACTGTCCCCAGTCTGTAAACCACAAATCCCAGGGTGTGCCTGAATCAGACATGCCAGAGGTTCAATAGCAATGGCAAGCAATGCCAAGGAGAGAGGACAGCTCTCTTGTGTATATCTGCCAAAGTCAAAGGGAGCAGTAACAAGGTCATTTATACTTATTCAAGCTGCAGGGACAGAGTATAGCAGCTGTACCAAGGCTAAGAACTACTGAATCTTCACATAACTTCCAACAGAAAGCCCCACTGAGCCTTGGCCGTATCTTAGGATACAACCACTGCCTCATGCCCAGGAGCCAATGGCATCTGAAGGTGAGTAAACAAACACCTCAGGTTAAACGAGGTGGATTTCCCTGGCATAAAACCATGCTAGTCAGGTTGGATCATCTGAGATATAACAGTATTAAGGTGTAGAGCCATCACTTTAGCAAGGATTTTTAGCAAGGGGAAGGCCGATAGGACTTCAGGGAGCAAGAAATTCTTGCCTGGCTTCAGAATGGCAACTATCAGAGCTACTGATATGGGTTGGGGGCATGATACCGAGGGTGCATCCAAGAGGTTATTAAAAGTGGCCAGAAGCATGGGAATAAAAAAAAATACAATTTTTTTTTGTGCAGCTTCACTGGTTCACAAAATTGCTGTGTCCAACTCCTCCACAGTGATGGGAGACTCAAGACACCGCACGGGTAAATCTCTTGCTTGGAAGTCATACAAATTATAGTAGTAATTATGACATATTTACACAATTTACTTACTATGGAAATAAGTGGCACCCCGACAGTCTGAGATGGCAGAAATGATTTTCTTTAGCAATTTTGTCTTAGCCAAACAAGCCATAAGACTGCAGCTCTTGTCTGCAAACATAGCGTGACTGGAGAAAAGGAGTCTTTGGTTTGATTTATCTAATAAATGATCAGTCCATTCTCTTTGATCATGTAACTATTGCAGCCGGTCAGAGGACAAATTAGTAACATACATAGTAACATAGTAACATATTTGATGAGGTTGAAAAAAGACACCAGTTCATAAAGTTCAACCTATTTTGGATCTCCTGCGATCCATCTCTTACATTTGAAATTGATCCAATATTGTAGTCCTAGATTCTCCCTGGATTTACTACTATCCTTCATTTTAATTAACGGTCGTAACCCTGGATATTCTTTTCCGCTAAAAATTTCTCTAACCCTTTCTTAAACATATCATTTGCATCTGAACCAAAGAACTTTTAACTTTATCGTTCTGGCCACTCATGTTCCAAAAGAGCAAACAGAGCCCCCCAGTACCCCCCCATTCACAGGCATCATACAGGGCATAAAAATGTCCTACATATATCACTAAGCGCCCACCCCCACCACTACAGGGAAACAGAAACAGTAAAAATAGAGAGATATAGGGGAAGAGTTGGTAAATTTAGTAATTTTAATGCAGATTTTCAACGTTGAAATTACAGTAGTAATGGTAATAATGCACACTATTACCATGGTAACGATAATAGTGCGTGATCCGCATTGTTCTACTCTTTCTATGAATCTGTCTCATAGAAATAGCAGGGCGCAGCACTGTCCCCAATAGAGATCATGAGCAAACACGCATGGGCAAAAAATAATATGTGCACTAACCAGACATTGCACAAAGCTATCACTGGCCTCCAACCCATTGTCTCAAATGGGAGGAAATGATCATAGATTTCAGCAGCATCACAAAGCATAGATAGATAATAAAATAAAACTTATATACAACTTAAAATTCCAAACAGCAATAATAACAAACCCAATGGAAAAAAGGATAAAATTAAGTGTCATCCTAACCACTTAGAGAAATATTCCCACCTTGTATACCTAGAAGAAGCCCAACAGTGGTATACCTAAAACCTTAACAAACCCAACTAAGAAAAAACAGAGGTCTACCTAATACTAGCTTGTAGCAAGGAACTCTCCAGAAATATAGCATCTAGACATCGCATAACTGATGAATATTGACATATTCAATATTACATCCTACTATAGAGAGCATTGAAACAGATAGTGTGACAACATAATGGCATGAAAATCGCTGTCTCGTCTGGGCCCCAGCCAATCGACCACCTCCCTGGGGGTAGAGAAAAGCTCGAAGCCGTGCAGGAAACAGCATTGCATAGGGAAGTTGCACGTGGGTTATTACCCTTTGGATGTATGTTGGCATTCATTTTTCATTTAACCTTTCTAAAGTTTCCAAACTATTAAAGTTATAACGCCATATTAACCTTTATTACATAATGAATATGCCCCAATATGTCTGAAATACTCGGAATAAACCACACAGTGTTAACGCAACACTTTTATTGCTGGTTAAAAAAAATAGCAATGTCAAACTTCTCTAGTACAATATGAAAAGTGAACAAAAAGTAGTATTATAGTGAAATGGTGGTAATGGTTTGTGGCACAACAGTTGCAAACAGCATATACATGTCATCGAAAGTATTATCAAGGATTTTGATTTTTCTCTTAATGTTCGCAATATTGGCTTTCATTTTTTTCAAATGATCGTAGAGCTCGGCGACATTTTTTCCCTCTTCCGAACTTTCGTCTCTATGAAGCAAGAAAATACAAAGGTTTTACCATTTCGCTTCTATCTCTGTACTAAAGTTAATACAAGTTTTATTCCAACACCTGACATGTGCTCACATGTGCTCACCTTGCACACTGCTCGAGATCACTTTGTGTTGTGGTTCCTCGGGCACATTTATTTTTTCGCGTTTTATCACAGGTGTAATTACATCTATGGTATCTACAGTGGCCTTGTCACCGTTAATTCTTGCTTCTGACAAAACAATAATCATACGTTTGCATTGGTTCATGTGACAGTAGAATGAAATACATAAAGTCCTTCATACATGTACATTACACGACTACACGGGCTACTCACTTTTTTTTATGTTTTAACAGATTCGCTCCAGTCTCCTAGCTTCTTTATTTTTAAAGTCCGACCACCTCTTCTGGACTTGGAATTTTTTTTTTTTTTTCCAAGTTATTCCTTCAGTAATCGCAGTAGTTTTTGCATTATCAATTCCTTTCTATTATTCACTTTTCTGTACTTTCGCTTTTGACAGTCGTAGTAGTACTGGTCCAGTACTTTGACCATCATCTCCATCTCTCTAGGGCTCATTGACTTTGCTCTTTTACCTGCAGTACATTCTTCTTGAGCATCTCCATCCCCCTCTGTAACTTTTCCTACATTTGTTGGCCCTTCCGGCACAATTTGTGCCTGCGTCTCCGTCTCCATTGCTTCCACCCCCACTAACACCTTCTCTTTATTCTCCATCTTCTCACGTTCCTCGGCGCCAGACAGGCTCCTCTATAATTTTATACACTCTGACATGGGTGTTTGTTTAGAGAATGGAGCATTGTGGGTGAAGACTATTCGTGTATAATAACCTCGTGTATCAGTGTTTTTTTTCTATAACTGTAACCCGTTCATGACCATTACATACGAAGGGATTTTACGATTCTTCGGAGCTGTACATTCGTTCACATATACGGTAAGTTATTTCTGATTGATACATACATGTGTACTTGCATTGTTGAAATTTACAGCACGGATGGGACTTATGTTTCTTTTTATTATACCCAAACAGATAATCATAATGACATATGAAAGAAATGCTGACCTAATGAAGGATTTTATTGAGACCTACAGGGCTCACCCATGTTTGTGGAAAGCCAAATCCAAGAAGTATTCTAACAGAATGATGCGAAACATGGCGATGCAAGAGCTTGTAAAAGCATGTCTGCCATATCACCCTGGAGCAACTGTTGAATGGGCAAAAAGCAAGATCCAGAACCTTAGAACTGTGTATAAAAAAGAATTAAATAAAGTTGAAGCATCCAAAAAATCAGGAGCCGCAGCTGAAGACGTGTATGTGCCAAAGCTATGGTACTTTGATATGTTACACTTTGTGAAGGACCAAGAAACACCACGTACGTCCATTAGCAGCATGCCCACAGACAGCAGTTCATCCCCAGAGGTAGAGCAAGCATATGATATACCTGCAAGCGGCACAGTAAGTACAGTACATTATGATGTTGTAATGTAACAGATTTATTAATGTTCAAACAATCAACAACACAATAACAATGCATATCATGTTTATAAATATTCATATACAATCATTTTGCCCTGGCACAGCACCATCACCGTTGAAATATGAAAGGTAGGCCTCACGATTTAATTTTGCCACTGAACAACTATATTTAGAGTGGCCACACTCTAATGGTGTTAAGCCCACTACCTCCATGTCCTCACCATTACTTTTCGCATTGATCTGGGTGGTACGGCCACTAGTGCTTTTATGCCGCAGATAGTTATGCAGAACACAACAGGCCATCACAACTTTGTCAATTTTGTCCAAACGCAGGTTGATTGTCGACTGAAAAACTCTGAACCTGTTGCTTAGAATCCCAAAGGCATTTTCAACGACACGCCGAGCACGTGACAGTCTGTAATTAAATATACGCCTTTCATGCGTCATATTTCTTTGCGGGTACGGTTTTAATACATTCCCATGCAATGCAAAGGCGTCATCTGCCACAAACACAAAGTTTAATCCATATTTTGTGCTGCTCCGCAATGGAAGGTTTAGGGCATTGTTTTTTAGTTTGTTATGGAAGGCAGTATGCTTCAATGCACCACCATCTGAGACTCTTCCATTTTTCCCAATGTCCACAAATAGGAATTCATAGTTCAAAATAAAATAATGCTGAAAAACCCTTTGTAGTTGTAGTAGAAAGATCCACTGTTTGATGGTGGCATGATTCATACATGTTTACCATCAATAGCACCACCCCAATTTGGGAAATTCCACAGTCTCTCAAAGTCTTCCGCTATCACTTTCCAGTCTGCTTCGCTCGATGGGAACTGAAACATAAAGATGTGTACATAGTTTACATTTGAACATGCATGCAATTACATCCCCTCATTCGTTTGCTCTTTTTCAGCCTGCACTACTGTCTGATGGGCTCCTGCTGGAAGTTGAAGACCCGGATGCTACAACAATTTATCCCACTCCACGTGAAAGCCAGCTAACTGCAGACAGGCAAGATGCGACCCAAGGTTATACACCAGCAAAAATAAATCAGAAGCGAAAGAGACGCAGAATACATGAAATAGCAGAAAGTGATGCACTGGCAGAAAGGATGCTTGATTGCGCGAACAGTCTGCTAACACCAAGAAAGGAACAGGACACATTTGAGTTAATCGCATCAACATAATGCTAGCAAAATGAGAAGTAGTAGCAAGCGCATACAAACTGAAATGGAGCGGCTGCTGTGCGACGTCATGTGTAGGGCTTCCACTAAAGATTTGTGGCCAGACACATGTCTTTCCTCAACTAACCATAGACACCAACAAGCATACACATTTCAGATCATGGGTGGACAAAGCGGCATGTCTCAACCTTGTATGACATCCACGCCATTACCATCAGTAAGGATGCCACATTACGTTGGGGACACACCTGGTATGGACACAAGCGAAATTTT
The DNA here is from genome assembly GCF_038048845.1 of Mixophyes fleayi. Lineage (NCBI taxonomy): Eukaryota > Metazoa > Chordata > Amphibia > Anura > Limnodynastidae > Mixophyes > Mixophyes fleayi. The sequence continues at coordinate 237,513,216 of NC_134404.1, read as the reverse complement.
GCACTACCAACATTTATAAACTGTTGCGCTGGTCCTAACAATTTATGATTTGCACATTCCAAGTTAAATGTATTTTTACAACGTTAAATATGTTAATATGTAAAACAATAGTTTTACAATAAATACTGTTGCTTTTCATAAACCTTCATATACTGGTCACTGAGAACTTTAATTATAGCATCACAGGTGTCAGGTATTATCATGCCAAGAGCTTGAGGTGAAATAGCCGTACTGTATTTCAGATCTGCCAGTGTTCTCCCTGTTGCCAAAAATGTTGGCAACAGGGAGAACAGTTGCCACCAGTCTTTGCTCTGGCAGTATGGGTCTCCTTAAATGGGTGTTCTCCCTCTGGATGAGAGGGGTTACAAGTTGGAGCAGTTCCTGAAATGTAGAATCATTCATACGAAGAAAATTCTTGAAATCATCGGGGTTGTTGTCCCGTATCTCCTGTAGCAGGGGCATATGGCAGAACGTGTCTCTCCTCTTGAACCACTCTTTGCTCCAACAAGATCTATTTTTTCTCCTTTTTTCTCTTCGGTTCCGTACCAGCAGTCTTCTTGCCACAGTAAGCATGAGAAGTGCAGCTGCTTGTTCTTGTTTTGCAGCCATTGTATGTTTACAAATGGGAATGAATGAATGGACAGTGTAGCCTTCGGTTTTTAAGCTGTTTTGGGAGTTAACTATCGGGTTTGCCAACTATTACCGTCAGTTCATTAAAGATTTTTCGTCCATCATCTGTCCCATCACAGCTTTAACTCGTAAAGGTGCCTGCAGCAAACCGTGGCCTGTCGAAGCTATACTGGCTTTTAAAACTCTTAAAAAAGCATTTCTTTCGGCTCCCATACTTAAACAGCCTGACCAGGGGAGACTGTTTTTTCTTGAGGTAGATGCTTCTTCGGTAGAAATTGGAGCAGTACTTTCCCAGAGATCTTCTTCGGGTACACTGGAGACTTGTAGATTCTTGTCTAAGAAATTTTCCAGGAGTGAACTAAAATATGGAATCGGTGACAAAGAATTATTGGCCATCAAGATTGCCCTTGAGGAGTGGCGCCACTTGTTGGAGGGTGCCTTACATCCCGTCACGGTGATGACAGACCACAAGAATCTTACTTACCTCCAGGAGGCACAATGTCTTAATCCCCGTCAGGCTCGCTGGTCTCTCTTCTTTTCCAGATTTCGACTTATCCTTACCTTCCGTCCCGGTTCCAAGAACTCCAAGGCCGATGCACTTTCCAGGTCCTTTGATAATACAGATGCTCTCGCCTGTTTAGACAACAAGATGGTTCTAAATCCGATGCAAGTAGTGGCCATTACCAATTCGTCAACAATCTCTCCCCCTCCGGGGTGTTAGTTTGTGGAACCACATCTCCGTTCTAAATTACTATATTGGGCGCACGAGTCCAAATTTGCCGGTCATGCCGGTTACAAAAGAACAAAGGAATTCCTTTCCAGATACTATTGGTGGCCCAAACTTGCTTCGGATGTTCAAAGATTCGTATCTGCATGTTCGGTTTGTGCACGCCATAAGGTGCCTAGACAAAGTCCTCCTGGTCTTCTCCTTCCTCTTCCTATTCCTGATTCTCCCTGGACCAGCATCACGATGGACTTCATCACCGATCTTCCTTTGAGCAACGGCTACAACACCATCTGGGTCGTGGTAGACCGCTTTTCAAAAATGTCACACTTTACTCCTTGTAAAGGTCTCCCTTCAGCTCCTAAACTCGCAGATTTGTTTCTAAAAAATATCTTCCGTCTCCATGGATGTCCTCAGAAGATCATCTCTGACAGAGGAGTACAATTTGTCGCTAAATTCTGGAGAGCCTTTTGTAATAAGATTGGAGTCAGTCTCAAATTTTCCTCCGGATATCACAAACAAATGGACAAAGAGAACGAGTGAATCAGGACTTAGAGTGTTTCCTGCGGTGTTTTGCCTCTGATCATCAAACGTCGTGGAGTGAGCTTCTGTATTGGGCCGAATTCGACCACAACAATCTTCTACATTCCTCCTCTGGTTGTTCACCATTCTTCATTATCTATGGCAGACATCCCACTCCTCCTTTCTTATCCGAAGCTCCCTCTTCTCTAGTACCAGCGGCTGATACTCTCATCCATGACTTTTCTCAAATTTGGTCTCAAACCAAAGCAGCACTGTCTACTTCAGTACAAAGACAGAAGAAAGCAGCTGATCATCATAGGAGAGTTTCTCCAGTCCTGAAGGTGGGAGACCATGTTTGGTTGTCTACGCGCAACCTTCGACTTCAAGTTCCATCCATGAAATTGGCTCCTAAGTTTATTGGTCCCTTTGCCATATCACAAGTCATCAATCCTGTTTCCTTCAAGCTTTCATTACCTCCGTCTCTCAAGATCCATAACACATTTCATATTTCATTGCTGAAACCTCTAATTCTCAACGAATTCTTCAAAGAACCTGCTCCTCCTCCACCTATCAAAACATCTTTAGGTGATGAATTCGAGATTGAAAGGATTCTGAAGAGACGTTTCTTCCAGCGCAAACCTCAGTATCTGGTACACTGGAAGGGCTACGGTCCTGAGGAGAGATGGTGGGTCTCGGAAGCCGATCTTTATGCTCCTCGCCTCCTTGCAAAATTTCTGAAGAAAGTTAATCCTTCTCTGAGAGGGAGGAGGGGAGGGGGTACTGTCAGACGCCGTCCCCGCTGATTCCCTGTCAGATGGGGAACGGACGTCTGCCTCTGCTGTCGGCTGCCGCGGACCTACTTCCGGGTATCGGGCGCATGCGCCCTGTTCTCAGTCCCGTTGCTAGGCAAAGGGACGCCGCTTCTCTCTCCAGTGCTGCCTCCCTCTCTCCGCCAATCACCGCAGCCAGGGTCCTATTTAAACCTGCCTCTGGCGCCATTAGGGTGCCAGAGTAACAGGTTCACCACCAGTGTTCCTGGCTTCCTCACCCTCTTCATACTCCAGAGTATCCTGCTTCCTGATTTTCTGTTGTGACCCCGGCTTGGCGACCATTCTACTCTTCTGTGTGACCCATACTGTACTGTGACTTCGGCTTGTACCTGATATTCCTGATTGCTGTGACCCGGAACAGTCTGACCCTTCTACACTACACTGGTGACTGGCTAATAGGACCGCGACCTGCGTGCCCTGTGCAGCGAAGTCCAAACCTCCTTGCGGGGGTCCCTGGTGAATACCAGGGGCACGTTAGACTCCGCGCCTGTTAGACCAGTTGCACTAATACCGGTTAGTGTTCACTCTTCTTCAGCATCCCTAGGCTTACGGTCTGACACATTGCTCATCCGCTCTTCCTTTTCTCGTTCTAAACAAGGCTAGTGTGTATGCAGTCCATGGACCGAGCGATCGGACCATCGATCGTATGTAAAATCGCTCGGCATAAAAAGTTGGTCGAAATTTCTGTAGTGTGTACCCAGCTTTAGGAAGTGAATTCACACGCTGTGCTGAACCCTCTGCACAATTCCAGCTTGTGTCAAGCTCTGTTTGAATACAGCATGAAACTAACGCTTCAGATATTCCTGCTGATTATTTATTTTATTTATTTTATTTATTTTATTTATTGAGTAGTTTTACTATGGTTGTAACTTTTAATATTGTGTTCCCTATCCTTAAATTAAATAGTTCATGTTATATTAATATAATATAAGATGTATAATATATATTATATGTATAGTTAAAGGGGATTTTGAGCAATGAGTGGTTTTATGCACTGTGGTCTGTATATACAGTATCTCACTGGGTGACATTACTCATCAGTATCATTGCAGCAATATCCTTCTTTGAGGATCCTGAATAGATGCTTTACGATTAACAGTGCCTGCCCATCGAGATGTTTATATTTTATTTTTAATTTATATTATGTACAGTACAATATAGAGATTGAGTTATTATTATGTTATAGTTTCGCGTTTTTATCTGCATATATTTGATAGTCATAGTTTTTAATTGTATACAGCTTATTAAGCAATAAATGTGAATTATTTATATTTGAACTGAGTTGCGGCATATGTATTTTCATTAACAGTGTTATTACCTTAATACCGAGTTTCAGCGCAGTCCACATATTCTTCTTTTCATATTACAATATGTGAGGTAGAATAAACCTCTGAGGACAGCTGCTCTTTATCTGGTTGGTAACATTGATTCAATACTATTTATATATACTATCTAACCAGCGCCCAAGGGAATATATCTCACTTACTTATCTGCTTGCATGGTTAGTTCATTAACTGTCGCTCTAACATTTAACAAGTCTAATCAATCTGGATCTAAAACATATGCAGCTCAAAGTGATAGAAATAAAGCACAGGATCAGCTGAAGGAAGTGTGTCAGGGAATGTAGAGATGTGCCCCATGGATCCAGATGCTGTGCCCGTGAATAGGGCGAAGATGGATCCGGAGACTGCCGCTGTTCCCACGAAGAGGGCGAAGAAAGAAGAAGGGGAATGCTACTCACCGATCCAGCATTCCAGCGGTGAGTATTTCTTCTTTTCCCAAGTTTTTAGCAGTGGAGGGAGGATGAGCCAATCAGGGCTCGCCTCCCCCTGCTGGCCAATCGGCGGCCGGATGAGTGAGCCAATCCTGGCTCACCTCCGGCCGTTTGAGTTATTGGCGCGGCGGCGGCGCCAAGTGATGATGTCGTGCAAGTAGTTATATAACCTGCCGGGCGGCGCCATTACGGGAGAAGTTCATTGGCAGAGAGAGAAGAGGACATCGTGGGACGTCCGGAGCGTCGGATCAAGAAAGAAAAGTCGGCGGAGGTGGCAGGGTGCCCTTGTCAGGGCAAGGATCTACCCTGCCACAGGAAATAACCGCCGTAGACGTCAGCGGGGAGCCCTTGTAAGGGCTAAGAGCGCCCCCGCCCAGAAGATCGCGCCTGAAGCGGAGAAGAGGCGCCGCCGGCTGAAGGGTCTGGAAGACCTGGAAAAGAAGACTGTGAGTCAAGCTGAGTATCCTGCGCAGAGCAGGTAAGTATAGCCTCAGCCCTTAGGTCGGGCACAAGGCCCGTGGCCACAGTTAGGGGAACAAGGCCCAGAGCAATTGGGCACAAGGCCCTATTAGGTAGTTAGAGGGCTTAAAGCCCATAGTGTATAAAGGCCCTAGTTAGTGGGCTACTGCCCATAGTTAGGTAGGCCGCAAGGCCTAGTGAGGGGGCTAGTGCCCATAGTCTGACAGGGCACAAGGCCCTAGTGAGGGGCAATAAACCCATAGGTAGAAGGGCACAAGGCCCTAGTTAGTGGGCTCAGAGCCCAAGGCAGAGAGGGCGGCAAAAAGGCCCATAGTCAGGGCACAAGGTCCTGTAGTTAGCTGTGCAAAGAGGACGATGGTGTAGGGCATAAGGCCCATGGTACAAAGGGCACTAGGCCCTGTAGGCACCAGGCGTTAGAGCTCTGGTCTAGAGTAGGGTGCAGTCCCATTGTGTGGTGAGTACGCTAGGGGGTAGTCCTAGGCAACAGTAGAGCAAAAGGCTCCTGTTAGTGCTATACTAACCCGTCTGGTTGGATAGCAGGTGTGTATATTACGTGTCAGCCTTTCAGATACAGAAGCATTATCTTATTGCGTCTGTGCGGCGAATACTGTATTGTGCATTGTATTTGGTTGTGCTGTGCGTGTTTCTTTGCAGCTGCAAGACGTCAGGTCCCCATTAAAGGTAGGCTCTTATTCCTTACTGTTTTCCTGCAATAATCTGTACTGTGGGGACAAGGTGTAGTTAAGAGCATACACATAGCTAGGGAAGAACACACAGTAGTCTTCCCATCCCGTAGGTCCCTGGGGTTACGCTGGTTTCCAGAGGCGGTGATTGAGTATCTCACTGGCAGTGCAGCACAGCCCATTTGAGTTCTAGGGGCGTCCTGTGGTTTTATTTGGGTGTTCCAGTCCTCAGTTCCGGCAGGTTCTCTGGCGGTTCCGGACTGGGACAAGTGTTCTGCTTGAGTGAAGGCAGCCGTTTCGAGTTTCGGTAGTGACGACTGGCGGTTCCGTGCGGCAGTTGATACTCCGGTGGTGCGCTCCTCCAGTGAGCCTCTTTTGTGCCACGTGTGACTAGTCCTTAGGATTCCGTGAGTGACTCCATAGGAGAAGATAGTCTCGGTACGACATGGGTGACAGTTTTAGGAACAGCCTTCCGGAGCAGACAGTGAACACCGGCTGGTGTTCCCCGTAAAATAGAGGGAGGAGGTTTAGGCAGTACACTACACCCAGTTTATAGTCAAGTTGAGTTTCTGGCCATTAGTTAGTTGTTAGGATCGGGATGCCTGTTGTTAGTTAGTGCAGTTGTGTGGGTTGTACATGCTAGCCTCACTGGTAGAGTAGAGGGAGGCTGTGTTGTGTCTGTCATCCACAGGTGACGGAGAGGAGCAGGAAAGCAGGGACCGGAAGTTGGAGTGACCGGTGTGTATAACGCTCCATTCCTTCTACTGGTTAGGCCCTCACCGTGAGGTGAGTGGGGTACTTGAGGCGGGAGTGTTCCTGGTCTCAAGTACTCGTAGTCCCGCACCCTTGGCAAGAACAAAACGAGGTGACGGCAAGCGAGATTGACTTGAGTGTCTCTGCTCATTGCCGTGGTCTCGGACAGCCCTTTTCTGGTAGGCACGGCCTTAATTTCTGTTTCTTCCTCAGAGGGAAGTGGTTGGAGGTGACAGAGGTTCAGTTGCTGGTCTGCTGGGATAGGACAGCTCCTGGGGTGCATAGGAAGCGGACGGGAAGTGACCATCGTTTGTAAGGTAAGTTATCTGTGTGCGTCTGTCCTGTTCCCCGCAGGTATTACAAATGTAAGAGAGATCAGAAGAAATCTAAATAGTGTTCTATAGATGAGTAGCAAAGATGCTGCTCATGCTTTAAGATGCCCAAGGCCAATTACCCACTGCCGTTGCACTTGCATCAAAAAATATAAACACAAACCCCATGCATATAAGCGCTATGCATTTGTACATATATTGATATTTACTGGATATTTTTGCAAGTTTTTGCGAATGCATCCAAAATGAAAGTGATATAGAGCTTTTCACATTATTTCAATAGTCCATTAATTTCAATGGGATTTTTTAAATGTGTTCTATATATAGGAAGCTCTTTGAAATGAAAGGGCTATTGAAATTAATTGCAGGTGCTCTGCAAATTATAAATAAATAAGTAAAATCATTCAGCATGGCCACCCTATAAATTCTTCAACCAGCCCCAATGCTAGACAGCCTGGACTGGATCTCACAAAAGCAGGGGAATGACGTCTGTGTGGATGGACTCAGGCTAGACAGCTAGAGCTGGTTCCCATTATTAATAGGGAAACCTGCATAATGGGGACCCTCTGACATAACCAGCCCATGGTACCTGAACCTCTATGGGGCTGCCCACCCCATAACAGCATTGTCAGTCCTTTCACACAGTTACATGCTGAAAAGCTCAGGCTGTGGTTATGGAGGTAGCTTTGCCACCCCAAGGGATACCAGTATAACGGTAAAGGGTCCATGAGACTCCATACCATTATACTAAAAAACTTTTAAAATATACATAACACAGACCCAATTGGTAAACAAACTTTTATTCAAATTTAAACTCTCCAAACCCTTGATATTCAAAATTAATAAAGGAAACAAAGTGTTCTTGTATCCAATAAAGATAATCTTTTTCTTGTACTCCAAAGTGAAATGTTCCACATCTATAATCCAAACTAAAATGTTGTTATCGTTCAAGGTAAAAAGTCTCATATTTATAATCCAAAGGTAACATTTTGTGTATTTTTAATACACTGAAAATAAAAAAAACCCATAACAAATGATGAAACTCAGAGTCCAGTTGTATATCAAGCGAAGAATAAATTGACCAAGAGTGTCGTCAGCCACTCAGTCAGTCACAAGCGGTTTCCCACTCTGGCTGTTTGTGATATGTTGGTGTTCAGGCTCCTGATTTGACCACATATCAATTGAGAACTATTGAATCTCTATTGATGCGGGTAAAACAATTACCCATGATGTGCAGCTCCATTTATGTCTATGACCCATTCATTTAAGTGAGGTTCCTATATGTAGTGCACAACCTGTTTGAAATGGATGAAGCACTGGAATGAATGGGCTTTGACATGAATTTAGTACAATGCTGGTTAAACGGTTCAAGTAAACCCTACTAGGTGTGTCCACAATGTGCTCTCATAAAGATCAATGGACATCAAGTGAGGTTACATGCTTTGAAGGTACTTAAATGGAATGTGCATCATGTAAAAAAAGCAATGCATCACAAATGCATGAAGACCACATACGAACAGAAATTGATATGGACACATAGGGGTAAATTTATCAAGCTGCTGGTTAGAAAAATTGAAGCTGTTGATTATTGCAACCAATCGGATTTTAGCTATCATTCATTTAGTATATTCTTCAAAATGACAGCTAGAATGTGATTGGTTGCTATAGGCAACACTTCCACATTTTCAAACCCATAGCTTGATAAATTTACCCCATAGAATTGTTTTAATTTTTACATACATTTTAATGCTTTGCACTTGCTTTAAAAATGTAATTCAGGGGGACCTGGAATGAACACCATATTTTGCAGTCGCACTTCTGTTGAGCTCTGCACACTGGAGTATTAATTAGCACAATTGGGGGCTGCCTACCTCCCTGGTTCGGTGGAATTTGCCTTCCTGAAGGGTTTGACAATACTTTGGTCACTATAGTTTCTCTATATGCCCCAAACGCTAAACAGGTACCTTTCCTTACGAACACCTTTCAAGAAATTGAAAAACACAAAGAGGGCAGCCAGATAATTATGGGCCACTTTAATATTGTTGCAAATCCCAAATTTGATAAATCCTCCCTACCATGTTCTCGTTTGTGGCCCTTCCAATGAATTTGTGAAACTCTTAGCGGAGTAAGACGTCTTGAAGAGTCAATGCTCCTGAGGAGAGGAACTATACCTTTTACACCTTTGTGCATAATTCGTGTTCACATATTGATTTCATTTTGTCTGAAAAATGGACTTTATAAAACACCTTTGTGATACGGATCCTCCTAATGTCATTGCTTGACCATGCCCCTGTGTTGTGGACCTGGAAGCTTTTTGTCCACTTCCTCTCCCTGGCCCATTGCATCTCTTCCAACACTTGCTCACATTGCCGGAAGCTAAAACCGCTCTTAAGGAAGCCCTAGATTTTTTTATCCTCACTTACGGTCTGGAAGATACTTCTACTTTTACCTTTTGGTATGCTTTGAAAGCTGTAGTGTGAGGGGTGGCTATCCAGACAGGTGCCCGTATTTAGCAGCCAAAGCTCCATCTCCAAAAGGACTTAGAGGCTAAACTTACCTCCTTTGAGTCCTTAAACAAGTCACATCTCTCTCAAGCTCTTAAAACTGAAATAGGCCTTCTGAGGATTCAGCTACAGAAGCTTCTGATGACGTGTACAAGTGCAGCAGACTTCAGTCGGCAGTGCCAAAAATCGGATCAAATATCTTATTGATGATAAGGGTGCAAAGGTACCTAACCAGAGCAATGCTTACGATTTATTATTCAAATTTGTATAATCATAATATTAGTGAGAACACTCCCCAACCGCATGCTAGTGACATTTATGGTTTTTTTGCTAGATTTACACCTGCTGATCTTGGATCCTGTCTTTTGCTCGACCCTTAATGTCTCATGGACTCAATTGGAGATTCTAGGTGTCATCAAATCACTCCCAATGGATAAAGCGTCTGGCCCATATGGTTATATTAATAACACTTATTCCGATTTGCCAGCAGAACTTATCCTGATTCTTGAACGTTTATATAATGCAGATACAGAGAGGGGAGCTTTCCATCGGAAATGTTAGAATCCTGTATAGTCACTATCCCCAAGGCAGGTAAAGACCCCACATTCTGCCAAAATTATAGACCTACCGCCCTATTCAGACATAAAGATCTAGACTAAGCTTATAGCGAACAGACTCAACCCCATCATTCTGAAACTCATCCACCCATACCAGACCGGCTTCATGTTGGGTTGCCAAGCAAACGACAACAAAAGACGAGTGATTAACATTATTGAGCAAATCAATAAGGATCACTGATAATTGTTGTTGCTTTCTTTAGATGCCGAAAAGATGTTTGATAGACTCCATTTGGAACTATATGTGACACAACCTGGCCCACTTTGGCTTTCATGATTATATCTTGAATTCTGTTTAGCTTTGTATGCTGGCCCCTTGGTGCATGTTTATAGCAATGGATTTTTGTCCCACAAGTTTCAGATTACCAATGGCACTAGGCAGGGGTGCTCCCTTTCTCCTCTTATTTTTCTTCTTGCTATGAATCCCTTAGCAGAAAAGATTAGACTCTCTCACACTTGCTAGGGTTTTACTTTGGGTAGCACTTCCTACAAACTATGTTTATTTGCTAACAATGTTATGCTGTCCTGTACTGATCTGGAGACCTCGTTGCCTTCTCTCTGTGCATTGTTAAAAAGCTACAGCAAGGCTTCCTTCTATAAAATAAAGCCAGATGCCCTCCCAGTTAATCTCCTTGAGAGGATTCTGACTTGCCTTAGCACATATTTGGCCTATCCATAGAAGATTTATGCGCATCTTTGTTGGGTATTCTTATCACCCCTCAACTGGATGCTACGATTGATGCTAATTACTCCCATCTGCTATTGCAACTCCCCATTCTTATTAAATCATAGATGTGCTACGAGATATACTGATTGAGTAGACATACCGCTTTTAAAATGACATTGTTCCCCAAAATGATGTACCTGTTTTGGACATTGCCTTTTTCTCTGCTTAAAATGTATTTGGATAAACTCTTTATCCTCATGTGTTCTTATGTCTGGAATGGTAAACCTCCACGTATGGCCAATTCTTGTATAACTCGTGACAAAAAGTTATGAGGCCTTGCCCTCCCTGATTTGGCCAAATACCAGGAGGCATGCCACTTATCTCAACTGAAAGACTGGTCCCTTCCTCCTTGTTTTAAATCTTGGATAGACTTAGAGATGGCCCTTAATCCTTCCTTCCCCATTGCAGACCCGTTATGGGTTCCTAAGGCGTAGCACCCTCCTATCTCCGTTTTGCCTAAGCTCACTAGCGACTCCCTGGTGGCAGGGCCGGACTGGGACTAAAAATGTGCCCTGGCATTTAAAGTACAAAGGCCCACCTCAGTTCTAGCAGGAAATAAACTATGTGCTGCCGCGCAGCGTCAGCGCCGAAAAGGCTGTGACCACATTGTGTTGTGGGTGTGGCCAACATGGGGCATTGATACATACATTATAATAAAACATTACATTTATCACACCCTCCCAGCCACAGTGGCCTAGTGGTTAGCACTTCTGCCTCACAGCACTGGGGTCATGAATTTGATTCCCGATCATGGCCTTATCTGTGTGGAGTTTGTATGTTCTCCTTGTGTTTGCATGGGTTTCCTCCGGGTGCTCCAGTTTCCTCCCACACTCCAAAAACATACTGGTAGGTTAATTGACTGCTATCAAAATTGACCATAGGCTCTCCCTCTCTGTCTGTGTCTGTGTGTGAGTGTGTGTCTATATTAGGGAATTTAGACTGTAAGCTCCAATGGGGCAGGGACTGATGTGAATTAGTTCTCTGTACAGTGCTGCGGAATTAGTGGCGCTATATAAATAAATGATGATGATGATGACACCCTCAGCTCACTGTACTTATCTATGCTTCTGGTGCTGCTGACATCCATAAGGGTGGGAACTTCCTGTAGAGTGAATAGGGAAGCTCTTAGTTTCACAAGATTAATAAATCTTATGAGACTTAGAGCTCCTTGAAATTAAACATACACTGCCCCCCCCACATACTATAGTCATACACTGGCCCCCACACACATACTATAGTCATATACTGACCCCCACACACATACTATAGTCATACACTGGCCCCCACACACATACTATAGTCATACACTGGCCTCCACACACATACTATAGTCTACACTGGCCCCACACAAATACTATAGTCATACACTGGCCCGCACACAGATACTATAGTGTTACACTGGCCCCCACACACATACTATAGTCATACACTGGCCCCACACACATACTATAGTCATACACTGGCCCCCACCCACATACTATAGTCATACACTGGCCTCCACACACATACTATAGTCATACACAGGCCCCCACACACATACTATAGTCATACACTGGCCCCACACACATACTATAGTCATACACTGGCCCACACACAAATACTATATTTACACTGTCACACACACTAAATTCATACCCTGTCACACATACTATAGTTAAACTGTCACACACACACACACACACACACACACAATATACATACCCTGTCACACAAACTACTCCCCTCCTCTCCCCCCCTTACCTTGTTCGATCCAAGGCACGCTCTGCAGACTCTCTTCACACGTGGGACGGCACCTATCACATGGTGCATGTCTCATGTGACACTGATCCCCGGAGACACATTCATAGGGGAGGGAGGGAGGATGCTTGGCCACCAGGAAGCCAGTGTAGGGCCGGCCCCATTACTGGGTGCACAGACTGTCATGCCGGGTTCCAGCATGACAGTCTGTGTGCCAAGTATAGGGGCTGGCCCATCTCGCCATCGGCCCTTCAGGCCTTTGCCATAACTGCCAGATGGCCAGTCTGGCCGTGCCTGGTGGTATGCGATAAAGTTACCGCTTCCAACACTGATATAGATTTCCTCACATCTAATATTACTTTACATATGATAGCTAAACTTTTTCCTGGTCTTAATCTTTCCTCCTGGATTTCTAATGGTGCCACCACTCTCAACCATCTTCACAATGCAGAGGGCCTTATGTCCTTTCCCCAGCTTAGGGGCCAGTACAATCTCCCAGCCAGAGACTTTTACAAATTTCTCCAAATTAGACATTGACTTGCATCCTTTCGTTCCCAACATCTGTGTCTATACCCACGTTGCTACTGGCAAAATTGGCAAAAGGTTACAACAGAGCAGCTATTACCCTTTGGTACAAGTTCTTGACTGCCATAGCTGACCCCTGAAATCCCTCTCTTAACTGCAATGGGAATCGGGCCTAGGTCAGGAGTTTACCACAGCTCAATGGGAAAACATGTTCTCGTCCGCTAACCATATGCCTCGTTGTTTGAACCACGCCAAGATGTTGATTAAATTAATAAATAGGCTTTACTTGACCCTGCAAGCTTCATAAAATGTGGCCTTCGCTCTCCAAATACTGCTGGTGTAATTGTGGCAAAATTGGGGATGTCTTCCATAGCCTTTGGAGTTGCCCAGCGGCTCAATCTTTATGGTTTTACTCTGGTTGGAAATGTTACTAATTGTACACTTCTTCACTCTCTTGAACTGGCAATTTTCTTCCCATGACTGCTATGTGATTGACCATATCTATTGCGCCTCAAGCCTCTATTGCCCAATCTTGGCAGGCCCCTTCTCTCCCATCTATACATAAAATAATCATCATTGTCATCATCACCATTTATTTATATAGCACTACTAATTCCGCAGCACTGTACAGAGAACTCATTCACATCAGTCCCTGCCCAATTGGAGCTTACAGTCTAAATTCCCTAACAGACACACACTTGGGTCAATTTTGTTAGCAGCCAATTAACCTACCAGTATGTTTTTGGAGTGTGGGAGGAAACCGGAGCACCCGGAGGAAACCCATGCAAACACAAGGAGATCATACAAACTCCATACAGATAAGGCCATAGTCGGGAATTGAACTCATGACCCCAGCGCTGTGAGGCAGAAGTGCTAACCACCGTGCTGCCCAAATAATGTCTAAGGTCCAGTTTAGCTTTGAGATGGAAACAATGGGCATGCTATCGTCTCCTCTGATGCAGTGGTTCAGCTGGCACAAATGTGTTACTGACTCAGAGATATTCCCACGTTATCAGTCCTCCCTAGGAACCTCCTCGCCCTAGATTCTTCCTTTTGCTTTTCCATGCCCCTTATCTGAATAGTTTCATTTAACTTTAAAGTGTGCCATTGAGCTTGTTCATCTTTCTATCTATTTTGCACTATGTGTTTTATTGTGTTCCTTCCCTGATATGTACTCCCCTCCCTCTGTCCTTTTTGCTTTCTGTTCCCCAAAACTTAAAACTATTAATAAAAACTATTGCTGTTAAACAAAAATAAGTCAGGAACAGAGTTTGAACACCAGTGTTCAAAGTGTTGGCTGCTCAATAGCCCTAATGGGAGGAATAGACAGACAAATAATATCTTTATAGTGATTTCAACTATATATTGTAAAAGGCTGTTATAATCAAAATCCACCAATACAAGTGTAATGCAGTGTACTACAAATGAATTTTCATGCCAATGTCTGTAAGAGGAAGTGTAATTGTTGACCTTTAATCTTTAATCACAATTGGTTTATTATTATTTAGCACACTGCTTTCTTCAACAAAAGCTGTTAACTACATTCTAATGAGCTCTCTGTGCTGCAGTCTCCACATTTATAAAGCAATTAAGAAAAAATAACAACTTTGATTTTCCTCACCACACCTGATGTTGACCTCTAAAGTATGATACTATTCTACACTTATAAATTAATGCTACAGTTAAGTCGTTAAAAGAATCTTAGATTTTTGCTGATCACAGTGTAATGTAAGAGGTTTTTTTAATTTTAGTTGCCGGTCTATTTCTAATTTAATTTTAAAATTAAACAATATGGTGTCTTTATTTTAAGGTTAGGTATTGCATTTGTTATAAAGGTTTCCAGGTGGGAATTCAATTTATTGTAATTCAACCACTGATTTTCTGCGCACTTGCATTGGATGGGAAGAAAAATTTGTGTTTACCTCGATCTGGAGTATCTTTATGAGTGGAACATTGCAGGAAATTGATTCCCCCCTTCACCCCTCATGTGTTGCTGCTGAAAATCTTTAAGATATTTTTATTGCTAGAAACCACTGTAATTAACACATTTATTAATACACTGCAAATAAATGCATTGGATGACTTGTATCAGCAAACCAAACTTCATATCCTAATCCAAGATGTATGTTGGAGTCCACTTCATAATGGCTTCATTTAGATTTTGTTGTATTATCTGTAGTACTCACTACTATACATTTATCACCCTTGGCACAGAGATAAATTGCCTACATACCAGCAAATATTTATCAAAGCACATATCTCCTCTTTCAATAGATTTTCTTTATATCCAACTTTTTCTGGTGCACTCCATATCACTCATTATAAACCAAAATATTATACAATAGCTACATAGTGTAAACCTAGTATAAAACCTTTAAAATCATTTATTAAACAAATCAAAAACAATAATGCATGTATGACAAGGCATATGGAAACAAGAACTTAACTGATAGACAGTACTTCTGATATTCGTGCAACAGAATGGAAAACTCTTGTCACCACATAGTCCTCAACACCAAAATAGGATAGGAGGATAGGGCACTAGAGGTGATTCCAACGTGTTTCATCTCAACGATTGTGCATGATACACGCAGGGCTGCCAAGAGGAATTCAGGGCCCCGGTACAACAAATTCATGGGGCCCCCCTTCAGTCGAGTATGCTAAAAAAAATTGCGACGCCTAATAGCGGCGCAAAATTTTTCGGGGTGTGGTCATGCATTTGTGGGGGCGTGGCTAACACATCAAAATCACTAGGCTCTCAATTCGCCGGAGCGTCACATATGTCCAAGTACTCCTGACTTTCAGGACATCTAGCACCACAGTGTAGTATACAAAGAATGCAGTGTGTACACAAACAGTTCAGTCTTGGCCTGCACCCTACATTGGACACAACACTAACCAAAAATTGCCATTGTCCCTACTAGAATCACAACATTTCACATACTGTTCTGCTCTCTCCTACCTGTTCTTCTCACTTTCATCACCTGTGGCAGCAGGTTTCTTCAGTTGCGGCTTGTCTGGATCCTGGAATACTGGGGGCCCTATTTGGGAAAAAATGGCTACATTTAGATAATTCCAAACAACCCTGGCGTTAAATCAATACCACCCACGATTAATAATTAGGCCTTCCTCCAGCTCCAATATTACAATAATGTGCCCCTTCATCATCGCCATGCCTTATTATCACACTGCGCCCTCCATGCTGCTTTTGCCCCCTTCCCCTTTATCACACTATACTATGCTGCTCCCCCCCTTTTTCAATCCCACTGTGCCATGCCTCCCCCCCTTTTAAACCCCTCTATGACAGGCCCCCCTCGTTTTTTAACCTCTCTATGACAGGGCCCCCTCCTCGTTTTTTAACCCCTCTATGACAAGCCTCCCTCATTTTTTAACCCCTCTATGACAGCCCCCCCCCCTTGTTTTTTAACCCCTCTATGACAAGCCCCCCTTGTTTTTTAACCCCTCTATGACAGGCCCCCCCCTCGTTTTTTAACCCCTCTTTGACAAACCCCCCTTCATTTTTTAACCCCTCTATGACAGCCCCACTCTCGTTTACTTACCTTCCTTTTCCTTTTCTTCTCTCTCGGTCTTCTCTGCTGCTCTGTGCTCCATTGCTCCAGACTGACTGAATGCTGGGCGTGACATGATGATGTCACACCCGGCATTCAGACAGTCTGAATAGAGCACAGAGCAGCAGCAGAGAGGAGGGATGCCGGCGCCGCGAACCCGTGAGTATTAATATTATTTTTTTTTACTACCCTGCTCCCCCCACCAATGACCGAGCCCCCCACCGCAAAAAAAAATAAAAAAAACCAACAAAAATAAATAGTTTTGAGAAAAAAAAAATGAAAAAAAAAAAGTCGGCACATGGGGCGGGCCGGGCCCCCTGACATGCCCGGGCCCGGGTAATTAGTACCCGCTCTGATACCGGCCCTGGATACACGTGATACAGAGAAGTGCGTTAATAGAACTTTTTCATCATATCATTGAGGATGATCATCTACTTGTCTGCAATAAGAGTGATACTTCAAGACTTATAACTGAGGTGTACGCCAAAAGAACTGTAGTGGCAATTACTTTTCTTGGTTTTTAGTGAAAACCCTAATTTATGTATTATTTTATCTTTAACAAATTTGAACTAAATCCATTAAAATATAAAAATGTGGTCAGACGGGAACATTCATGCATATATGGTGCGACTGTCCCAGGATCCGCCCATACTGGGCAGCAGTTCTTGCTCTAGCCTCAACAATCCTAAATGCCCACATACCACCTGACCCTAAGCACATCTTACTGCCACTACCCATTCCAGACCTCACTAAATCTGCTCACAAACTCTTTAGGCACATCATAAGTGCTGCCACATGTCAAATAGCGGCCTCTTGGAAAAGCTCCACACCACCAACACTCCAGATGGTCTGCAGTCGGATCTGGCACACTTACCAGATGGAACACATTACTAGTGTGCTGAGGGGCTCCTCCGTCTCCTTCTACAAAATTTGGACCCCATGGGCCATATATCACAATCAATCTCCACTCCAGTTCTAGTGGAATCTAGACATGGAAAGATATTCCTAAGCAAGCATACTTGTTCTCTTACTGGATGTGTGAATCATTTACCCCCCCCATCCTTCCTTTTGGTCCCTGTATACCCCCCCCCCCTTTATACCCTTCAAACTTGAAAAGTTAAAATAACATCTTTGCAGTATTAGATAGATAAATGTGCATTTATCTCCCAAGTGCGAGAGAACCTGTTGTATGTAAACACGTGTTATCTATTTCTGTTTAACCTCTCAAGATTTTGTAATGCATTTTCTATGGGAAAAGATGTTTCTAATAAAAAGTTATAAAAAAAAAATATATAAAAATGTAAACGTGTGCTTGGCCATGTGCACACACTTGTTATATACAATCACATGAAGTAAATGTCTAAAACAGAAAATGTTTGTTACAAAAAAGTGCTGACAAAGCTGAAGAAAGGTGTAACCTAGAGCATTATAAGATAATTTGAGGGTGTGCATTGCAATGACTTTACTATAAAAGCTGACTGCAGCATGAAGAACTTAGCTTGTGCCTGACTTAAGAATACACATTATCCGAACACCGCTGCTCATTATTTTGTGTACAATACAAAGACCAAGCATCTCCTTAGCTGGAATTAACTTGTAAAAGTGAGTACTTATTTATTTCTGTTCTTTATTTTAATGATTTGTTATTTGTTTTTATTGAACATTAGGTCTAGCACATTAGTAAATGTATTGCATAGGATGTTAAGGTAACAGTATTTTTATTATTACAAATAGATCACTAATTTGCATGAACTAAATATTTATTTATTTCAGTGGATAGTTAGTTATCTTGCAAAGAGCATTCATTTTAAAAATGGTATGCTAAATATTTTTAGATAAATCCATAAAATGCTTGCCTTTATCCTTACAGAAAATATGAAATCATAAGGTTAAAATTATGTGTTTTTACATGGTGCCAGAATAATGCCTTAATCAGAGTAAATTACTACTTCTATACTATATTATTTTGAGTATTTTAATTTCACATTGCATCCCAAATGGCAAAATAGTTCATATCATATTTTACTATATACTGAGAGCATGTTAAAGGATCTCTAACAGTATGTAAAAGCGTCATTCACCAGCCAGTGGTGGAACTACCTTGGATGTAGGAGTTGGGGCCATTATGGGCCCAGGGGTGAGTGGCCTTCCCAGGCTCCCCAATATCTCCACTTTGCTTAGTCCTCTTCTGCTGAGCCGCACATGTTTTTCAGTGCAGGGGGCCAGGGATGCAACAGTGTCATCATCACGCCCCTACCCAAGTTTTACTATGGGGCCCAGCGATCCATATATGGCTTGTACAAACAACAATTAACCAGTGGCTAAAATTTATACAATATTGTAAATAATTCTATTGGCTAACAGAGTGCAAAATATTGTTTTCTTTGTAAAGTCATAATAAAGGAGATTGGGGCAGTAGCACAAACCCCAGAGCTATATTTGACTCACACTTTCTCGATTAAAATTCAATACTGCAATTATGAACTTTGCAGAAAATAAAGTAAGCTCAGTGTGTTCTACAAAAATGTAAATTCAGAAGTGATCCAGATAGAGTGCATATAAAAGAGTTTTAAGGGTTTTAGGGAATGATGAACAAATACATGGAGTGTGGTCCTATGGTTGTGACAATGACCAGGGTCGATTATTATTTGAATCTACATAGGTAGTTTTGGGGAAATGATCAAGGTAATTTGATAGGGCTCCAATCTCCCCTAGTCACCTCTATAAAATTGCCTCTTTTGTGTGTGGTGTATAAAGTTGTGTGTATTAAATATTAGAATTCATATTAGCATAGGTGTATGAATTGTATGTAGAAGTGGCATAATAGTGCATAATAAGATGTTATATGATACTGAAAACTTTGTATGAAATTCTGCCCAGGTCAAGTTACAGCTCCGTAGTCCATAACAAGGAGCATAATAAAGTAACTAATTAAATATGGTATTTACTGGTGAAAGCGGTGGAAAGTGCTAAGTATCATTGTTCCTAAGCGTATATAAATAAATCTGATTTGATACTTGCGGTCTTTAGTTACGGTTTTAAGAAATCTGGTAGTCCCATTCAGCCATAGAAATGTAGACAAAGTGCTACATGATTCCAAATTCATTAGTGTATTCTGCCCTGGCATGTTTCATTATGTAACATAACTTCATCAGAGGGACAAAAATCATTACACACAGTAACCCGTGCTCTTGATTGTGAATTCACCTCTGGAGATGATGGGTGGTTTCTTCATTGATGGTCCTTGCTGTATTATATCAAGCATAATAGTGAATGTGTTTTTCGCTATGAAAGCAAATGTTAACAAACTTTTCTAGTGCTGATGACATGGTTTTGTGTGAGTGTATGTATGTATGTATGCCTGACATAATCCTAATGTAAATATGGCATATATGAAACAGGTGCTGGAGGCATCTTGAGATGCATATGACTCAGCATATCGATGTAAATATGCTATTGTTGAGCATAAATTATATTCAGCATGCATTCAAGTCAGCATCAAGCCCTTTGTTACTGAAACTGAGACATTTCCATTGTATCACTGTCTGACTTTATATTATATATACAGCATCTTTTCTGTCAAAGATTAAATAAGTTTCATTTGTTATTAGATGTCTGGTCTACCTCAAAAGCAAAAAAGTAGAACAATTAGATGGTTTAGTGACTCCACCATAGCAACAGCTATAATAGAACTGAATTTAAATGACAGCTTTAAAATGTTTAATCAAATGGTTAATGAGGCACAATGATTGCTAATTTTGATTACTCACCTGATCCTTGCATAGCTTTTAAGTCTATTTTAATATCTGTGGTGTTAATATTTACACCATAGTCAAGTGACTAATTTCTCCCACGGAGAACTTATGTTTTAACAATTATATACCTCACATTCTTGTTACTGAGTCTTGTTCAAATAAATAAAAGAAGCAACATAAATATTGCATAGGCACATAAAGAAAAATTTTGTCATGATTTTTGTTTTTTAAGCATTTTTTTTGTCTTTTATTCTGCCTATTTTATTCCTATTTTCCTTGTGTTATTTTCTACTTTACTTTTTCCATTGGATTTAAATGAATTGGAAAAAAAATAAGACAAGTTTCTAAAAAACACAAAGTAAAAGCAACACAAAGTAGAATAACATGCTGTAAGTATTTTGTTTTTCTTAATTTTGCATCTGCATTTACTGTGGCAGGGATTACTGTAGACATGGGTTATCAGCACTATTTCTCAGGAGAAATAAAGAGAAATGTGCATCCGTATGTCATATACTTTATTAACCTAAAAATTAAATGTTTCATCCATGTTTAATATTAAAAAATAAAATCTAAAATAAATTATGTGTTTTATATTATTTATGCCCCAGACACTGACATGGAAGGGCAGTAACTGACAACTTCTTACCTATGCCTCTGGGGGAGCGGGATGCCTGATGGGGTAAGGGTGGGTAGGTGGTAATGAGTCTAGGGTGCCTAGGGTGCACGTGACTGCAGAACTACAGAACTTCTTTACAAGTGCTCAGGAGGGCATGGCAGTAATCGTTACATGTCCTTTGCGTTAAAAGGAGACACCCTATGTACAGATCTCATGTAACAAAAACATTTATACTCTCTCATGATTCATTATAAGACAAATATTATGCTTGACAAATCAATATTTTAGGAGAAAAATTTAAATTAATATAAGCAGTGGTCATAAAGTTGCAATTTCAATGTAGGCATTTACCTATTTCACCACAGGGGTACATAAAAAGGCATTGTGCATTTTTGCACTTTCTTTAATGACAATAATCGAGTAGTAAGTGGCCAATGTGCTGCCTGGCTTGAAATTTTATTTACTGTGTATATATTGTTATTATCATGTAATTATTGTAAATATGTGCAATGTGTTGTGTAACTGAGTATAAGTATAAATTTTGTTATTTGCTGGAGGTGGTTGACTGATCATCAAACATGCTTTAGTAGAAACATAAAGCCCGAAAGTCAGTAAATTAATTCCCTAATGATAGATGAGTGGCGGGAGGTGAGGGGGGAATTAGCTTAAGCAGGTTAGTATTAATGCTGGCAGTTTAAATCCCACTGATATCAGGGATGTTGCTTCATGTGGAAAGGTTGTAATAGAGTGCAGGGCTTCCAGCTTGTTGTTCATGACAATCGGAAAGAAACTTGAAAATATGTTAAAGGTAACTATTGGAAGAGATATGTGGGAGTTCTATTAGCGAAAATGGCTAGATTAGGGGGAATATCATATCACAAGCTATTAATTAGTGCTGAGCCTTTAATGCAATATATTTGAAATAAAGTTAAATATTTGAACTGATTTAACATATTGCGGAGGAATGGATAGATGTATTTTGCAAATTTGTATTTAAGTTGTTCAGTTACATTGTCCTGGTACGTACTTTATAGGGTTTAGTCATAAAGCAAAGTAATTGTGTGCATTAGCGATTCCTACAGCTTGGTAGCTTATAAGGCTGCAAGTGGTTGCAATGAGAGAACGCTCTCTAGCCCATCCCATTCGATTAAGTCTCGCACTTAATTTCTCTGTGTTCTACTATGAAATTCATAACTCCACTGACCGTACATGCAGGTTGGCAAAAGCAGCATTTGATAATGCGATTGCAGAACTGGATACATTGAGCAAAGAAGTCACAGACTCCACGCTTATTGTGCAAATATTACATGATAATTAACACTATGGACTTCAGATATGCAAGTTAATGGTGAAAAACAGAATAAAGGAGCACTGCAGGGTATGGAAGATGAAAATTATTGAAACATTAAAAGCCAAGAAGATAACCTCTCTAACCAACTGCCCCTTCCATCTAAATATCCCATCTTCAAGGGCCATCAAAATTTGACTTTTAAACTGATTCTCAGGATTTAGGTTCCTGCCCAATTGGGTGTATCATTTCTACACAGTTTAAGAATTCTTCATAATCAGGCCCTACCTACCGCTTTGTGATGATACGAATCACATCGTCGCATAGCGTAGATGAATTGCATCATCACGTCCCCATCCACTGCACAAGAAAGAGAAGTGGGATCCGGGAAAGTGCCCTAATCTCCTGGGAGTCCAAGAGGAATCCCAGGTGATTTTTTGCTATCCCTATGGTTAAACACAGTGCAGCTCCTGAATGGTTTTGTGTGAAAAATGTGAACCAAATTAGCAAGGGGGAAAAAACAATTCTAGAGTGCTCTATTATGAATGCGGCAGCCTACAGTGTGTATAGGGTTTGCCCTCTATAGATAGAACCGATATACAAAAAGATTAGACACACTGAAGGGCGCTATACCTCAAGTGGAATAAACAATAATTAAAACAAATATAACATCAAATATTTCTAGTACAAAATGGTAAGAAACGGTAAGAGACAACATATAAGTCCAAACCCAGGTGTCTAATGAACCTTTTTCTTATAATTTATTTTTTTCCTTGTGACAATATGATGTTCTCTCATATTTCCATGTATTTCAAATATGCAATAGAGAAAAAAACATATATATAGTGCAATATGTCCAAATAAAATGTATGACAACTATACTTAACTTTTTAAGTCAAAGTGGTGACATAAAAAGATAAAGTGACTCCACACCCCCTTTGTGAGAACGCCTACTTAAAAATTACAGCAACAGTACATCTATCACCACTTGCGATAATGAATCTTCAGGGCAAAACCCCCCTAGGTAAATCTGCTTACTTAATGAAAAATAAAAATGGTTATCTCAAAAAGTATAATTCTCCTTCTTATATAGGATTCTAGATATAGGCTTCAAGGGCACTCATATAAATAGAATTTATAAAAACAAAAGAGTCATACAGTGCATTACCTCTAAAACAAATTCATTATATAAAAAAGCAAATAAAATTATAAAAACATAGGTATGATATCTCCCAAACAACGTAAGGGCATTCTCCAGATTGAGTATATCAGATTTGCATACAACAGTTTCTTTATAGGGCCCCAAGACAGTGCAGATGGTACTGTATAGGTCAGGAGGAAATACTTAGATGATGAGAATACTTTATATCAAAATAGACACAAAAGAAGTGCAAAGACATGCTTTTCATTACAAAAAGACACAAGATCACTTCTTGATATATAATATTGTGTCAAACTATCATGGGGATCGAATAGCAACTTGGACCCAATCTAAAACTATGATATTATTTTTGGCTGTTAGATCACATTATCAGAAGATTTTAAACCTAAATCCTACATATGGACCATAGCTTATGCAAACGTGACATTTCCTTGCACATGTGACAATAAACAATTTCTATTATTAAAGAGATAATAATATAATAGAATGTATGGTATTTTCGACCCCCTTAATTTTTGTGATCATAAATTGAATGGGTTTAACCTTAGATTTATAATAACTGTATGTGGGTTACAGATGACTAGAATATGATATTTAATTCTTCCACATTGGGTTCTCAATAATAGCTATGAGTGGAGGGCATGAAATAACAAGAATAATAATAAAAATGCCATGTACAACAAAACTATTCATAAATACTCAATAATGAACCCTCCAAGTCAAGAGGATGAGTAGAAATTAACTATAATTATAGAAACCATTTTAACTCAAAATCTGAATTCAATCCATGGGAAATAAGATTGTTTAAATTATATATTCATCCCATTTCTGTTTTCGTGAATCTTGTACTTATACCTTCATCTCTCCAGTTAGGTTCTATTTTATCAGTACACTAAAACCTGTACCAGATGTTTTTTCCAAGCAGTCATATGTTTCCTTAAAGTGATTTGAAAGAGGGTGTGCTTAACATGAATCAGGCCTACTAAGTATAAGTTATATTAAACTTGTATAGTCCAATTTCTGGATCCACCAGGCCTGTAATGGCTGCATATTGCTCTGCTCTGCGCTGTATTGTATGCATTTTTAAAACTCAAATGAATTGGAAGTTCATGGGGAGGGGCATCCATGAACTCGGCATGACAAGCAGTTAGAGGGCAGAGCACAGCAGCAGATTTTCTGACAAATGGCATTGTACAGCTTTGTCTTTTTTGTGTTTTTAGCTTGAAATAGAGTTCTTTAATTGACATAAATGAGGTTCCAACAAGCAGTATTTTAGGAGAAGATAATAAGACTTAATAGTTTTAATTAAATAAGGATTGGTAATAGGCAATATTTTGAAGCGACATTACAACGTTTAATAACATACACAGACCTAATCACAGACTGCAAGCTAAAAAAATATTGTGTAAAGCGACTGCCGGTGTGAACATCAAAACGCGGAATGGGGGCATGCAGCTGTGCATATATTGATGCCATATAAAAAAAGACCAAAACAGTTATGTGTCGTAAATTCGAAATCTTATGTAAAATCGTTGTAACGTTTCACTGTTACTTACATACCTAGATCAACTGTATACTGCAAGAAATAATACGATACAGGATGCAATGTTCTCATCTCAAAAACATCCTTGTTCTATCATTTGGAATACTACTTTTATATACTGCTTATATGGGGCTTCAGACTCTGCAGGTAAGGCACAAACTGTTTGTACTCATTTGTAACCCTTGCTATGTCTATATGAAAATCATAATCAGAACAGTAATTGCATTGGGTACATACATGTTTTTCATTTTTCAAATGCATTCCCTTAAAATAACTGATGGTGTCTAAGGAGTTTATGAAATCTTGGCATAAGCTGCAAAACAATTGTAAATTTAAAATGACAATTTATAAAGAGGTCTCTCGCTCTCTCTCTTACTCTCTCTCTCTCTCTCTAACCTAAGGGTCTTTTTATGTCAAGGAATGACTAACTTGCATAGATACATAGCATGATTGTGTTATTGGATATGAACAGGTATGCAAGCTAATGACAAATTTAGATAATCAGACTGTCAGTGTCCTTTTCCCTAATTTACCTAGGACCTGTCATATGTGATACAGCTACCTTTTATTCCAACCATATCAACTATATCTGCTTTAAATTGATTATATAACATGTTAAAGTACTATACACTTTTGGACGCTCATGACATTTACCAATATTTAAGTAATGGTGAAAATTTACCACCATGCTTGCCATTGTTACCTTCCTGTATCCCGGTGAGCAATGTCTGGCAGCATACAGTTGAGAGTACTGTTTGATATGATGCTCAATATGGGAGCTGATTGGATTGACAGTGACTCCTGTCTCGTACATACCAACAGAGCTGGGAAGTTAAATCCCCCACATACATTCAGTGATTGCTCTTTCTTGTTCAAATTGTAGTGCAGCGGAATTAACAATACAGGAATACAGGAAAGGGTGCAGATGGCAGGGGTATACCCCACTGAAAACTCATTTGGGGGCTGGCTAAATAGCAGGTAGTTGTTTAAAAGTATAATATACTTCTCCCAGTGCTGTACTACACCTTGACCCATGACTTTATTTAAGAAAAAGTCAACAACATAATCAAAAGTTTTGCAAATATGGCCTGTAATTCCAAAACTAGATTAATAAAATATATGTACAGCACATTAAGTTACAAGCACTTTTGTCATAACTGATCATGCATTTATGATAACAATAATAAAGCTTCACTCATTTCAATCTTAAAGGTGTGGAAAACATAATCGCTCCATTTCAGTGAAATTAGTTCCTAACAAACTTCCCTTTGATACATAATGATACCTCAAGTGTTAAGAGTCATAACACCTCTGCATGCATCATATTCATTTATAGCTATGGTTAAAGACCTACATTTTCAAATTCATGGAAGCATCATAATTATAAAGGGAAAAGCCATTACATCATGTGTAGTATGCAACAAATGGTACATTCATATGTAATATCTAGTCATTTAGAAAGTGTAACATGAAAGAAGGAGCGAGCTGTGTCATACACATCTCAATGAGGTGTGTTTGGCTCTTCCCTTGGGCAGTTCCCACTTCCAATTTTCTCCAGAGTAAAATGACAGATGACACTTTGTGTTATGTACTGTAGTGTATACCATAATTATTATGTAAGAGTGACTAGAAAGCAGTGAAAGTGTCTTTAAATACTTAAGTTACTGCCTGCGCATAATAGGGAAAATATAATATTATTTGGCAAGCTGGTAAATCTATACAGTTGAACTTCAGTATTTTTAATACATGTTCTAATAAAGTTTAATAAAGCAATAAAGTTATATTTCATTCATAGCTATAAATGAAACACATTTGAAACTATATTTGAAATGCTCAAACACAAATTAGGGAATAAATAGGACAAAATATATGTAGTGTATCAGTTGCTTGTTCTAATTACAAAGAAGTCCAAAACGTGAAAAAGAAACAATGGCAGAATGTGTTCTCAATATATACTATGAATCTAAAACAGTTAAAAACATCAAAAAACTAATGACGTTTGAAAATAAAGCAATACTGAAAGTTTCTGAAGGTTCTTCTTGTTCCTATCTTTAACCTTTGTTCTTATTTTCATACAGAGCAGCATGAATACGATTGAAGGACTTGGTGTTGCTTCACTAAGTGTGATGTATGTCACCCTTAGTCTCTCTTCATTATTTCTACCTCCTCTACTGATTAAAAAAATTGGTTGCAAGTGGACCATCGTGGCTTCTATGTTTTGCTTCATTTCCTACAGTCTATGCAACTTTTATTCAAGCTGGTAAATATTTTACACACCTTTTAAGATTTTTGTTACCACCTTTTCTTATTGTAATTGGCTTCTGAATTTGAGTGATAAAGTTTTTCTTGATAATGGTGCTACTAGGTAAATTGTTCAGTTGAAATCGATGATATGTGTGGCGTATATATTCAATAATAGGATTTTGTTACATGAAGCATATAAATTACAGCAGGCACTGGTACGTGACAAATGAAAATTAGTGGCATGTGAATTACATTGAACAAATTCAATGGCCGTGCATCACTGTGAGAACATCGCCGGCCATTTACGTGTCTGCGCAGTATATAAGCCAACAAACCAGAAAATCGAAAAACAAATGATGAATAGTGTGAATCATAAAATATCACCATACATGGAGTGATTCAGTATTCTGTTTGTTGTGGCTTGTAATAGTAAACATCAGAGCCCATTTACAGCATGACAGATGAAAACATAAGCAGAGGTCATTCACCTTAAGAGCTCATAATATATACAATAATGGTAAAGGGTCCCTAACACTATTGTCCTTCATACCAATATTGTGTTAATAAGTACATACAAATCAAACACACATTTTTACAAAAAAAAGTTTACTTGAAATGAAATCTAACTCTAAAGCCCTTATTAATCAATTTATTCTGAAAAAAAAATATTGCTTTCTTTTTGTCCCTAATACAGTGGGAAATCTTCTTTCTTTGTAATACAATCAGAAAAAATAAAATATCATAAGTGATGCTGCAGCTGTTCACTGGGAGTGGTTTTGATGTGATTGTAATGCTTGTGATAGGCTGAGCAACTAAGGGAACCAGGGGAGCTAATCATGCTTGTTTGTTTCTCTGCTATAGTGAGAACTGGCCCAGCCTGTTAACCTTGGGGTTGGTTTCCACTGTTACAGGGAGACCCGCACTTGTTGGTCTCCCTGTTATAGTGTTAACCAGCTGCAGGTTTTACAAAATGTTTGCCTTTCTATCAGGCACCATCCTGGGTTGTTATACCAGGCAAGTGCTATCTCGTCAGGCATTGCACATGCCCCATGAGTGGTCCTCTGATCTTATCATTACTTAGGGCCTGAATTAGAGTCTCATGTAAGTATTTGCACAATATAAAGATGTGCTGTGACGCAAAAATGAAGCAACTCTGCTTTTACATAACTTGCGTTTGGTGTTAGTGTTACAGGTATCTTGAACGTGTTGCGTTTTGCACTTGAAGAGGTAGATCAGGGGCATTAATGGGCAAGCGCCATATAGAATCGGTGTATTGATGCAAGTTAAGTAAAGCAAACCCTTTAGAGATACATCTTATTTTGAATTACACCTTCTTTAAATTCTTTCTTTATGGGAGTTGGTTATGATGATTTTTGCAAATGGCAACTTTTATGTTTAACTGAAAACCACTTTATTGCATTTTCAAAACCTCATACCAAACTGCAATTTAGTAACACACCCTACCCCATAAGTAAAGACCATACACAACAAAACACACCTCTTGGATTTGAAGGCCAAAACACATCCATATAGAGCAGTTGATTAATTTACTAAAATCACTAGTAGTAACAATGAAATTACACATTTGAAAACTTTTGATTGTGGTAACAACATTGTGTTCACAAAACAGGGTAAATGACTCTGTGAATATCATGTTAATAGGCAGATTTTAAAAAATGTAAGACATTTTTAAAAAGAGATGTTGGTGAATTCCACTCATTGTTTTATAAAAAAAATATTTTCAATAGAAGGTCCATTTACTTTACTTTAAAAATGTCCTCACTTTATTTTGTGTTGTACAATGAAATGATTATGATATCTCCTTTTTGGATTTCCCAATTTCACCACACCAACAAGAATGTTTTACCAAGCCCTTGATAATGGCTGATAGATTCTGTCTCCAAGATGTTGCTTTTTGAAAAGATTATCATACCTGAACAATTGACAGGATGGTATTGGGAGGAGTGTAACAAATCAAAATACCTGTATGTAGCAAGGGTGCCTTGTGCTGTGCAGCCAGGACAACATGTTGCCAGGGAAATAATGGGAAAGAGCCCCTTCAGTGGCTCAGGGCTGGGAGGAGAGGCAGGGGAGGAGAAGAAAAAGCACAGTGAGAGGTGCTGGAATGTATGTTGCAGAAGCAGGGGAAGGAGAGAGATCTGAGAGGGGAGTGTACTGGAGAGACAAAGTGTGCAAGGAACCACACTACATGGGACAGGTTCTCAATGGTCTTGGAAACTCCAGGATGTCCACAAGTTCTGCTATCATGAAACTTATAGAGAACTGCTTTCCTAAGGTGGTCCAGAACAAACATTCTGTCAGATGGAGTATCTGGAGGTGCCAGGTGCTGATGTTTGCGAAGAGTCGTGCCCAGATCTTGGGTCAGTCCAGAAACGATGGAGGAAGTAGAGATTCTAGACAAGGTAAAACTGTGGGATAAGGCATCAGCCTTAACGTTTCTGAACCCAGGTCGGAACGTTATGATAAATTTGAAATGGTTGAAGAAGAGAGCCCATCGAGATTGCCTGGAGTTCAGTTTTTTAGCAGACTCAATGTACTGAAGATTGTTGTGTTCAGTGAGTACAAAGATCACATAGACTGCTCTCTCGAGCCAGTGTCGCCACTATTTGAAGGTCCACTTGATTTTCAACAGCTCTCGATTCCCTGCATCATAATTGGTCTGCAGGAGACAATTCCTAGGAAAGATATGCACATAGGTGCAGTCTATGATCTTTGGGATCCTTTTGGGAAAGGATAGCACCTGTGCCCACATCTGACGCATTAAATTACAAAAAGGAGTTCTGAGGCCTGGAGCAGAGATGAATCCATGTTTGAGAGTTTTGAAGGATGCCATGGCAGAAGGAGGCCAATTGACTGTATCTGATCCTTTGGAAGTAAGGGTGGTGATAGGTGCCACAAGTAGAGAGAAAGAACTGATAGACCTCCTATAATAGTTTGCAAAGCCCAATAATCTTTGAATAGCTTTCAAATTAGAAGGAAGCACCCAAATCCTGGATTGCCTGGACTTTGCTGGGATCCATAGAGAACCCACTAGGACAGTGGTTCCCAAACTTTCTCAGTTCGAGGCACCCTTAGGGTCACCATAATCTTTCCAAGGCACCCCTAAGCCAAAATAATTACTGAGTAGTCCAGTTTTTTAAGTAGTTGGGTCAAAATGAGGTAAGATGTATTTAGGGCCCTTCACCATCACATTGTGCCCCTTCATCATATCACTGCGCCCCTTCACCATATTACTATGTCCCCTTCTTCGCCATCTCTCTCTGTCCCCCTCCTTCAGCGTCTCTCTCTGTCCCCCACCTTCAGCGTCTCTCTCTGTCCCCCTCCTTCAGGGTGTCTCTCTGTCCCCCTCCTTCAGCGTGTCTCTCTGTCCCCCTCCTTCAGCGTGTCTCTCTGTCCCTCTCCTTCAGCGTGTCTCTCTGTCCTCCTCCTTCAGCGTGTCTCTCTGTCCACCTTCAGCGTGTCTCTCTGTCCCCCTTTAGCGTGTCTCTCTGTCCCCCTTCAGCATGTCTCTCTGTGCCTACTTCAGCGTGTCTCTCTGTGCCACCTTCAGCGTGTCTCTCTGTGCCCCCTTCAGTGTGTATCTCTGTCCCCCTTCAGCGTGTCTCTCTGTCCCTCTTCAGCTTGTCTCTCTGCCCCCATCAGCGTGTCTCTCTGTCCCCCTTCAGCGTGTCTCTCTGTGCCCCCTTCAGCGTGTCTCTCTGTGCCCCCTTCACCGTGTATCTCTGTTTCCCCTTCAGCGTGTATCTCTGTCCCCCTTCAGCTTGTCTCTCTGCCCCCTTCAGCGTGTCTCTCTGTCCCCCTTCAGCGTGTCTCTCTGTTTCCCTTCAGCGTGTCTCTCTGTTCCCCTTCAGCGTGTCTCTCTGTGCCCCCTTCAGCGTGTCTCTCTGTGCCCCCTTCAGCGTGTCTCTCTGTGCCTCCTTCAGCTTATCTCTCTGTGCCCCTTTCAGCGTGTCTCTCTGTGCCCCCTTCAGTGTGTATCTCTGTCCCCCTTCAGCGTGTCTCTCTGTGCCTCCTTCAGCGTGTCTCTCTGTGCCTCCTTCAGCGTGTCTCTCTGTGCCCCCTTCAGCGTGTCTCTCTGTGCCCCCTTCAGCGTGTCTCTCTGTGCCCCCCTTCACTCTCCTTTACTTACCTTCTTTCCTGATGTCCTCTCTGCTGCTGCTCCTCACTGAGGTACTGTAATTTTAACACAGAATTCTGCTTGCGGCTCTCAGTAAAAATCAGCATT
Source organism: Mixophyes fleayi (assembly GCF_038048845.1). Taxonomy (NCBI): domain Eukaryota; kingdom Metazoa; phylum Chordata; class Amphibia; order Anura; family Limnodynastidae; genus Mixophyes; species Mixophyes fleayi. Next base: position 237,481,955 of record NC_134404.1, on the reverse strand, counting down.
AAAATTGTAGTACTAACGGTAATAATACGCACTATTACCATAGTAACGGTAATGGTGTACTGCCCGCGTTACGTGGCCAACTGAATTCCCCCCTATGTGTCTGAAACTATCACTAAACAGCAGCAAGTATTTTCTTTTTATGGTCTTCAAAAGTTTGTTTTAATTGGCTTATGGTTTAAAGATCCTATACATTTATCTGTTCCTCTTCCTAATAAAATGCTAGTTAAATATGTGATCATATCCAGTGTTCAAGTTTGGGTAGCAATGTGCTCTCTAAAGTGTCCTTTGGGTGGTATAATTTCAAAAAGTGACCCTGGAAATGGATATATAAATAAAAAATGTAAAAAAAAATTCTATGAACATGGTAAACTTCTAATGAAGGTACAATTTTCTGCTAATAAAAGCAAACTAATTAGCGCACTTACAGAAGACAAAATGTGCCTTTACCCATAGTGTTTTAAATGTCTTAACAGTATTATGCTTGTTAAATACATTTCTGTAATCCAATGCAGTTATATATTATTAGTTCACATATTCATTATGATTTGCTGCTCTTTCATGCAATTAACACCACATTTATGCTCTCTATATCAACTATGAAAAACACAGTGACCTGTTGCAGCGTTTATTTCTTAGGCTTTCTGCATATAGTTAAATGTTTAACTTGGTGTTCCATCGGCCTTTCATCTTTCCTTCTATAATCAATAAATGTCTCTCTGTGCCCCCCTTCACTCTCCCTTACTTACCTTCTTTCCTCTCTGCTGCTGCTGCTGCTTCTCACTGAGGCTGCCGGACATGATGACGTCACGCCCGGCAGTCAGTGAGGAGGAGGATCCGGCGGTGGATGATGGGTAAGTTTTTTTTCTTTGTTTTTTTTTTGTTTCTCTTCTTTTTTTGCTAGGGCGATCGCGGCACCCCAGTGACAGCGCCGCGGCACCCCAGGGAGCCGCGGAGCACACTTTGGGAACTGCTGCACTAGGAGATGACGTACCCCAGGAACGTAACTCTGCTGACCTCAAACTCACTGTCACACTTCTGGTATCACAAACAGAACCCAATAGCCAGGTACATCTGTAGTAAACAGGATTTATTTTGATATATATAAATCTTAAGTAGCCAACAAGTGAAATCCACAGTCTCAAGACAGATAAAGGTCTGCTAGAAATATGTAGCAATTGTATTCCAAATCACAAGAGAAAGCAAGGTTCTGTGGAACATCAAGTTCAGATACAAACACAATACTCAAGCAAAGGCTTCAAAATGGGAAGTGCCTTTTCTAGGTCCAAACAGGAAATGAGATCCAAGATGGAATCTTCATGAGACAGTCCCAGCCATCTTGGATAAGGGCTATTGAAAGGGAAAGTTTATAACAGAGATCCAAGATGGAATCTTCATGAGACAGTCCCGACCATCTTGGTTAAGGGCAATTCTAAGGGCATTCTAAGATCCAAGATGGAATCTTCATGAGACAGTCCCAGCCATCTTGATAAGGGCAATTCTAAGGGCAAGTTCATAACACTCATACTTCTCGAGTTTAGCGAAGAGATGATGCTGACGGAGCTTGAGGAGCACCTCTCTGACATGCTACTAGTATTGTGCCGCGACTAGATCAAGATGTCGCCAAGGTAGACTACAATGAATTTTCCTAGGAAATCACGGAAAACATCATTTATCAGATCCTGGAAGACAGCAGGTGCTTTACAGAGACCAAACGGCATGATCAGGTACTCGTAGTGATCCAAGTGGGTGTTGAAGGCGGTTTTCCACTCATCCCCCTCTTTAATTCGAACGAAATTATAAACTCCTTGAAGGTCAATTTTAGAAAAGATTGTTGCCTGTTTGAGATGATCAAAGAGGACAGAGATAATGGGAAGTGGATAGGTGTTCTTGACTGCTATTTTGCTTAGACCACATCCATTTTCTTAGAAGAGACATCCTGGAATTCCCAAGAAGATATGGGAAGCTGCTCAGAACAGGGCTACTGGACCCAGAGGTGTAAGGTCAGGCAGGTAGAGGAGCAGGCCAAACTCCAACGTATTATCCCCCCCTTACTCCAATCATTGAGGGAATTGGGACACTGGAGCCAGGGAATTAGTGGAACTGAAGGACAGGATATCAGGTACAAAGACAGGGTTTCAGAATATAGGGTACCCACCATAAGTTGCAGAGGTGGAGACCTAGAGATGATCCTGCCTCCAGTCAAAGGGCTCCCGTCTGACCCACAGACAGTGATCACTGATTCGAGTTTGACCAATGTAATTCCTAAGGTTTTGGAGAATTCCACATCAAGAAAGTTCCCGGCTGCACCACTATCCAAGAAGGCGGAGACAGGAGTGTAATTAGCAATCCGCGCTGGTGCCAGTAAAGAGTTTTTGGAAGAGATTATCTGAAGACCTAGGTGAACCTCTTCCTTAACACCTAGGCCTGATTTTTTCCTGCCTTGATAGGGCAGGAGCGAAGGAGATGATTGTTGCCGCAGTACAAACAGAGACTCAGGGGTCGTCATCTTGACCTTTTTTCACGGAAGAGGCAAAAAGCCTCCAGTTGCATGGGTTCTAGCAAATCCCTACATGCAGAAAACGATACCGGAGGTATACTGGATGAAGACACCGCCATCTCAGCTTTTCTTTCATTAATCCATTGGTCAATCTTAATCACCAGCTACATAAGACTTTCCAATGAAGTTGGCATAGTATATTGCACCAAGGAATCCTTGATCTGCTCGGACAAGCAGAGATGGAACTGACTGTGGAGTGTAGGGTCACGTTGCTGGTCATTGTTGTTATTGTTCTTGTTCCCTTGGATTTTCTGCAAGCTGCTAGCTGTCATCCCTGATCCTATCTATTCATCTCACTCAGCTAGTTCACCTGTACCTGTTGCTGCATTTTCTGCTGCTTACCTGTTTCCAGACACAACCGGATATCTGTGTTTTTTACTTAGCTATACCTGGTCTGTACCTTCCCTGCATTATTTTGGAGTTTATTCAATAAAACTGTTATGTTTTTCATAATACTCTGGGCTCCATAACTGTCATTACTATTACAGTTATTAGCACAGAAATGTGACAGAGGCTTCCTCCTGAGCGGATAAATGAAGTGAAAGCTTCTGCACCACTTTGGATTTGGCCGGCCAGAACCTGAGCAGAACTAGGGCTGGTTTAACTGGGGTACATCAAAGCAGGATCCTCCAATAATATTTATTTTAGGCAGGTTATAATGTTATGGCTAATGGCTAATGATATATACTTCTGGAACAGAGGATAAGAGGTCTTCGCCTATAGCACCTGCCTTTCCCCTAGAGTTAGTTGCGCTCACAGGTACTTGGATGCCTCTAGGTCTTAACTCTAGTATAGCAGAACTTTATGTGCAGTACCGAAGCACAGAGGTAGGAGAGAGTAACCAGAAAACAGAAGACAAATACCAGGAACAGATCAAGGGTCGGGGGTCCATAGCAAGCAGGTAAATCAGGGACAAAAAGGAATATCCAAACAGACTAAGCCAAAGGTCAGGGGCAATCAGAGTTCAAGCAAGGTCCACACACAAGTCAGGGGCAAGAACAGAAATCAGATAGGATTCGGGCAGAGTATCCTACTGGGGCAGGTCAGCTTATGTGTGACACAAACGCTATAACTGGCAGGAAGGCTAAGCCCTCATTGCCTTAAATACATAAATGGCCCAATCAGCGTGTAGGGCAAAAACATGCAATGATCAGCCTCAGGGGGCTGCTAATTAATAAATCTATACTGCGCACACATGCTTGGCTGTCAGATAGCTTGCTGGGAGCGGCAGCAGAGAAAAGAGCGTCCCGGTTGCCCTGGCAATGGCCGGGGTGTTGAGGCTGGAGATAATGTTCTGGCTACCAGGGCAACAGCCGGGTCGTCACCAGGAGCAAGAGGAAGCTAGAAAGACCAGGCTTGCAGGTAGTCCACGACCCAAGAGCTGCTGAGACCTTCATCCCCACCCAGAGAGAGATATCAGTGGTAACACATCAAACACTGTGACACCATTACTGCTGCATTACGAAAGAACACGCTACCTCTAATTTTACAAGTTAGATCTCCTAATAGTAACCTGTACATATATCATAGACTGAGTTACCTCTCATTGATATAGAGATCTTCAAATAATCAGAGATCTAGTACAAGTTACGCCTAAAGATAGGAATAGACTGGGTTACCAACGTTTCTACATGTGCACCAACATTACATAGTTAATATTATAAACTATTTAATATTGTTAGGACTGTGATTGTTGCTTTAAGTTATTGTTGATTTATATTTTTTACACAGTGAGTGCAGTGTGGAGAGTTGGACACCAGTGAATGCACATGTGGTGGCCATCTTGATTCTTGTCATTACTGTTGCTATTGATTATTATAGTTCCCTTTATTCCATTTACCCAGTCCAGAATCTCCTCTTCATTAAATTTGCCTTACCCATTTTATTCTACAAAATAAACACTTATTTGATTGTTCATAACCACCATGTATGGTCCATTACAACTCAGAGGGTCAGTGTGGTCGGGTACAGTTACAGTCTGCATCCCCCCATACTGTGTAGAAGGCTCGGGTGAAGGGACTGATGCGCAGAGAGACATCATTTTACCACCCCATTCAGACTGCTAGGCGTGCTTTATGTAGATTCCTAGGTTATTTGCATGTTAGATGTCATAATGGTAAAAATATCAAACAATTCAGTAAAGACTTATGTGTTTTTTTCAGGCCTACGTTGATTATTTCCTCTATACTCGTTGGAATAGGTGGAGGACCCCTCTGGGCAAGCAAAAGCACTTACATTACAATAACTGGAAGCAAATATGCAGAAGCATGTGGCAAAATATCAAAAGATGTTGTGAACCAGTATTTTGGTTATTTTTTTCTAATTTGCCAAACATGTCGTGTTTGGGGTAATCTTATCTCTTCCTTGGTATTTCACTTAACGCCAAATGCAGGTAAACAAAAACTCATATATATACTACTTGAATACTATATATATTTATTGTAACATTCCAAAAAGTACCTGAAAGCATAGAATTCTCTTCAGCTCCAATTTTCCTTCTACTCACCCACTTTTTTCTGTGCTCACCTACTTACAAACTCAATGCTATTGTCACTGTTGGGTGGATTGTGGATTCCGGCTACAACCAACTTACTAACAGTACTAGTAGCAACTGAAATCCACAATGTTTTTTCATTTAATGCAATTTCCTACAGGACTTTGAAGGCTGTAGTTGGCAATAGGGCAGACCCTTCTTCCTGTTTAAGGACCCTTGCTTGCCCTTCATGGGAGTGCTGATTCTGGTTGCTATCTTGAGTTGTAAGAGCACCATGCACCCACTATGCCCTGATCTGTATTTCTAACTTATTCTTCCTGGTATTTTTTCATTTAAGTGAAGATTTAGTAAGTCAGAAAAGTGCTTCCAACCACCTGTGTATCCAAGTAATAAAGATTAGAGTATAATTATATTGAGTCTAGAATTAAGAAATACATTTTTTGCAAACAGGGAATTGGTGAATCTATAATCCATTAAGAAGAGCAATAAGTAAGAAATGAGGGACAAAGGGATCAGGAATTATCTCTAAAAAAAGAAAATAAAAAAGTAGGTAGGTAGGTAGTTGGAATGTGATTAGAGTGCTACTAGTAAGCATTAATTTTAGCTAAATTGGTTTAGCTTTCTCTACCATTTAAAGCTGGGTACATGTTAAATGCACATATGCATGGCTACATTTGTATTTAATATGTATTAATACTTAACCCCAATAGTCATTTGGTGCTAAAATAATTGCTAACAAAAATGCCCAAATTAAAAACTACTGTTGGAAGAAAGTTGCAAGACTTGCATAAGGCTATGTAATCCATCCACTACTTCACTTTCAAATGATATCAGATGAACACTGCATGCCTGTATAGCAGCAATGTATCATGCTGCATCAATATTTCTTAGTTGGTTTAGGATTGGGGCTGGCCTGGCATCTCTAAGCAGCCTTGGGTGACTGATTCATTTGTTTGTATGTAGTTTGCAAAGTTTGATATGTTGTTAACACTTTATACAGATATTTGAACAGACAACATATAAATAAATCCATTATAATTTATTGTTTATTTGAAAAGCAACTCTTCCTAACATGACAAACTGATATAGCATGAACGGAGTAACAAAGTAGATTTATTTTTTTGACGTATTAGTTAAATATAAACACAATGCAATGAGTTCATGTATATTATCCAGCTCAGTAATATACAATCATAGGTTTTCATTAGTGTCAAAAGATGGCTTTACTTGTTCTTTAACATATTAAATAGACTTTTATTTTAGGTCTAATAGTCTTTTAAAATATTGAACTTGATTTTTTTTTCAGAAAGTAAACTGAATTTTTTAGTTGGGCTTTAATGGAGGGGAATAGAACTTGCCTAATAACAAAAAACTATTTCAGTGAACAATTATGACAAGTGGACACAATATCAATAAATGTTAATGAGGACAGAAATCTGCAGGCAAACGTTTAATTATAGTGTCATGATATTAGTAAAGAAACAAATGTAAGAACATAGGATTGTAGAGAAGATATAGCTAAGCCATTAAGCATAGCAATTGTCAAAATATGCAATAGATTTCTATTTGTGCAACATGGGCCTAATTGTCTACATTGACAAACAGCACTAATACAGCAAATCTTCATTCCAAATTTTGCAACTACCACATCTAAAAACGATTTGTGTGACCTTTTCCGGGTGTGCAGCTAAGGCTGTAACTGCACATAATGGAAAGAGTAAAAAAAAACTTCAAAGTCAAGCCTACTACAAATACCTTCATTAATTGATTATGATTGACTTAAGCATCATGTCTTAAATTAAGCATGAGAGTGAGGGGATTTTGAGTGTTTATTACATGGCCACTTTTGCAAGTTTGAATGTTTTTATTACATTGGTTGTAATATACCTAGAAATTGTCTTCCCAATATAAAGTTCAATTGGAATGTACAAAAGTTGTCTCATTAAATGTACAGGCCAAGTCCAGGACAATATACCTTGAATCCTGTAGTGTATGTAGTTTTGAATAAACACTCTGTCCACTTAAATTTATTAGGGACAGAAGCCGCTGAACCGTTTACTTCTGAGCTCATGCACATAATACAAAAGATGAGAATTGGGCACATTATATAAATACATTTCTTAGAACAGACTCCTATGGCTAGATCTACTAAACTGTGGGTTTGAAAAAGTGGAGATGTTGCCTATAGCAACCAATCAGATTCTAGCTGTCATTTTGTAGAATTCACTAAATAAATGATAACTAGAATCTGATTGGTTGCTATAGGCAACATCTCCACTTTTCCAAACCCGCAGTTTAGTAAATATACCCCCTAATGTCTGCCTCTGCATAACTATAAAGTAGTTCACATCTAATATAAAGTTAAATAATCACAAATTTGTTTCTTTTTTGCATGGAAGTGTATAACGTGTATAACCATACAAGTGTATATTGTATATAAGGGTATAAAGTGTCCATTCACATGTCTAGCCTGCACTCAGTAAAGAACACGCCGATCCAGTCAGTTTCTCCCAGAAAAAGAAGCAAGCTTTTAAGGCCCATAAAATTAATGTGTTTCCCTATGAATATGTGTTTATTCCCACATAAATTTGAATAAGACATAAAATATTGCTCAGTAGATGCCACCATATTTTGGCACATGTCTGTACTGCACACCAGTTATTGACTAGGATCCTCACTCTTTGCCCCGAACATATTTTAAAAAAAATTGTCTTAAATGTGTCAGACGTGTATATATGTTGAGTAAGAAAGTACAAACGTATATAACCCCATAAATACTGCCATCAGTGTCCCCATAAAAATCTTATTCCTCCCTCTATAAGGCAAAACTAGAATACAATTGTAATTGTGCAGGGACACTAGGATCAGAGAACATTTTACAATGTACAGTGCTACATAAGATTGTGTGTTCTATGTAAAATACAATAAAATGCTTAATATAACACCACTCCTCTACTTGTAGGTTTGGATGCCCCAAATCAAACTATTTGTGGAGCAGGTGATTGTCCGGCTGAATTGACTCAGTCAGGAAACAATACAGATGATCGTCCATCTAACACGGTTATTTATATTCTTCTGGGCTCTTACACAGGCATGTAGTTATAGTGATAAAAGACGGTTTAAACCCAAAAAATATTTTTGAGATTTTTTTGTATAGGGTAGTCTGCATTATTTTATTGTTTCCCTTTACAAGGCAGCACCGCTTTAAATTTAAGCTGTCAACTCACCGAACTCCTGCGAGTTGACAAAACCGGACAATAATACATTTACCCCTAGATCTTTATCTTATATTTGACACTAAATGTAATGTCAAATGGGTTTATTATGTATTGCGTTTTGGAAAAAAAGAAAAGCTGCATTTAATCCCTTTATGTCCCAGGTCTTCATCATAATCAGCTATTTATATAGCGCCACTAATTCCGCAGCGCTGTACAGAGATAATATTTATATCAGTCCCTGCCCTATTGGAACTTACAGTCTAAATTCCCTAACATACACAGACACCCTAGAGTCAACTTTTATAGCAGACAATTAACCTACCGGTATGTTTTTGGTGTGTGGGAGGAAACCGGAGCACCCGGAGGAAACCCACGCAAACATGGGGAAAACATACTAAGGTCATCATAATTTATATAATTTCTTTTTTTACTGCCACAGTCCTGAGATTAAATACTACATTTGCAGTATACACCTATATTACATTGCCTTTAATAGACCGTGGAAAGATACCCTTTTGTAAATACATTCATGTAGCATGCTGCTACAGTTTTAGAGCTATCTTATCCTGCAACAGCTGCTTGATTGGGTAAACTCTTTTCTTTGGGCCAATTTAATAACATTGCATTTGGTGCAAAACATGCACTGATTCAGAACTACCAATTAGTAGAGATGAGCGAAGTTGCACTGAACTTTCACACAAATTGAGCTTTGTCGTGGAATAAGCCCTTTCACAGAGGTGTGAAGTTCTGGTGACACAATCGTCAAGTTTCACTTTTCCATCTCCATTCTGTGCATTGCCATTCTGCACTATATTTGTAAATTTACATTGTGCAGAGTTCATGGTCTATAAATAGAGCTGGGACAACAAAGGTTAATTAATTGTGCAGTGGTCTGTGATTGGGGTAGAACTGAAAATATTTAAGGCTGAATTCTGCTGGGAAAATTTTGTGGTCAAATGCAGAATAAGGCGAATATTTTGCGGGACAGTTTTGAAAAATTTGCTTGTCTCCAGCAATTAACAGAATCCAGGAGAATTTTTATTGTTAGTGAGAGTGAAAACCAGTCCAAATGACAGAATACATCAAGGCAAGTGAATCTCTTATCTAGCATAGCATTAGTGTTGCTTAGTTCGAAACACAATATAAAATAGTATATGTGCCTGCCATTAGTTTTTACACCTTTGGTGGTCCGAACCTCCACTACATTCCATGCACCATGTGTATAAAAGAAATAAATGTATTCTACCAGTAATTTAAATGACTATTATTGTTATTGATCTGTAAGGTGCCACAGTGCTTCGTAGCGCCGGAGAGTGGGGCAAAAAGGACAAACATAAAACAGGGACTTACAAGGTAGACAAAATAAAACAGACATTAAATAAAAATGGCTGGGCCTCATGAGAGAGCTCATAGCCAATTTTTATTACTTTTTTGCTGGCAACTACACATAAGAAAAAACATTGGACAAGATGGTACTCTTGTGTGTGATATACAGTATCATTGTATACACCTAAGTTATCGATAGCAATGTATATATAATGTATCTATCTATCTCTCTCTCTCTCTCTCTCTCTCTATATATATATATATATATATATATATATATATACACTATATGGACAAAAGTATTTGGCCACAAATGTCAATTATTGAATTGAGGTGTTTCAAACAGACCTGTTGCCAGAGGTGTATAGAATCAAGCACCCAGCCATGCAGTCTCCATTTGCAAACATTTGTGATACAAAATAGGTCATTCTGAAGAGCTCAGTGACTTCAAATGTGTTACTGTGGTAGGATGCCACCTTTGCAATAAGACTGTTTGTGAAATTTCATCCCTCCTTGTTATTCCACGGTCAACTGTAAGTGATATTATTAGAGAGTGGAAGCATAGTGCGTAAAAGTAGCCAACGCTCTGCTGATTCCATAGCTGAAGAGTTCCGAACTTCCACTGGCATTCATGTAAGCACAAAAACTGTGCGGCGGGAGGTTAATAGAATGGGTTTACATGGCCGAGCAGCTGCATGCAAGCCTCACATCACCAAGACCAATGCCAAGCATCGGATGGAGTGGTATAAAGCACACCGACACTGGACTGTGGAGCAGTGAAAACGTGTTCTGCGGAGTGACGAATGATGCTTCTCTGTTTGGCAGTCAGATGGGCGAGTCTGGGTTTGAGAACATTACCTCCCTGACTGCATTATGCCAACTGTGAAGTTTGGTGGAGGAGGGATAATAGTATGGGGCTGTTTTTTCAGTGTTTGGGCTAGGCCCTTTATCTCCAATCAAGGGGAATCTTAATGCTTCCCCATACCAAGCCATTTTGGACAAAGCTATGCTTTCAGCTTTGTGGCAACAGTTTGGGGAAGGCACTTTTCTATTTCAAAATGACTGAGCCCCAGTGCACAAAGCAAGGTCTACAAAGATATGGTTTAATGAGTTCAGTGTGGAAGAACTTGACTAGCCCGCACAGAGCCCTAACCTCAACCCAGGGCTGGACTGGGGCTAAAAATCAGCCCTGGCATTTAAAGCACACAGGCCCACATGTTGTAGGCTCCATGCACTATATTGTTGCACACTGTTGCTGGTGCAGTACAACATGATGCAGTATGAGTGTGTGTGTGGGGGGTGGGGGGTATTTATTTCTCCTAATGACCCTCAACATTACATTGTTAGCACCCCAATTACATCAATAAATACCATGACAATACATTATTAGTACCCAAATTACAGCAATAAATAACCCTCCACACACACATTCATACTACATCAATCACCCCCACATTGCAGCAACCAGCACTACCCGCCCCCCACATTACAGCCACCAGCATCCCCCCCCACATTACAGGCACCAGCATCACCCCCCACATTCCAGCAACCAGCATCACCCCCACATTACAGCATCCGGCATCACCTCCCACATTACAGCATCCAGCATCAACCCCACATTACAGCATCCAGCATCATCCCCACATTAAAGCAACCGGCATCACCCCCCACATTACAGCAACCAGCATCAACCCCACATTACAGCAATACCCTCTCCTACTTATTAACAATACTAAGCCCCAAACACACTACAACATTGCCACCACCACGCCACCCTATACTACAGCAATACCGCCAATTATACAAGTGCCACTGTAGGAAACCAATGTTTTGCTTTTTTCAAATATCCCACAAAATAGCAACAACAGAATACTTACACACATATAGGTAACAGGTACCCTTTTCCCTCAATTAAATATTAATGGCAGAATTTTCATGAATTATTCCACATGAATTAAACCTCTGACATATATCTAAAAAAAACATAACTATTGAAAGATCATTTGAACCCACACGGCCACATTAAACGTATTTCCATCTACAGCAAAATGTCAGAGAAAAATATTTTTTTTACTACAGTAACTGGATATGCGTCTTTTCTATTCATTTTAAATAACACAGTATATTAATTAAGGGGGATAGAGGAGGTAGGTGAGAGATAATTGGATGTGATCCATTAGTTTGATTAGATAGGAAACATTTAGATTATTTACCTGGAGACGTCTACCCCCTTGACTCACAGGCAGGGCCGACAAGAGGAAGTTTGGGCCCCGATACAACAACTTCTTTGGGCTCCCATAATCTTCAACAATGAAAGACTTGCCTTTGGCAGAAGTTCATATGATGCCACACCGTAGTGCGCCCAGTTCATATTATGCCACATCATAGTGCCCCAAGGTCATATTATGCCACATAGTATTTCCCTCAATTCATATTTGGCCATGCAGTAGAGCCCACAAATCATATTATGGCATAGTAGTGCCCCCAAATCATATTATGCCATAGTAGTGCCCCCAAATCATTAGTAGTGCCCAGACAAAAACTCATTCACAAATAAAAATTGGTACAGCATATCAGATACTGAGAGTGTATGTTTCAGGAGCAGCTTAATACACCATTTACAATGCAAACAAAAATAGATATATTGACACAATCACAGATAAAATTTATGACAAGCAGAGTTTTTTCCTCTTAATTAAAAATCTCTGTAGAGATAAATATGCAAGAAACATTACAGCGCAATAATGACCAATACATAGTGTTTTAAACGTCATTGGATACACATTAGTGCCCCAAGTTCAAGAAAGGATGGTCAAAAACACATTGCACACGAGAAAATATAAGAACTTACCTGATTATGGCATCCTGTGTTCTGTTCTCCTACTGGACGCACTGGGCGATGAGGGATCTGCAGCTGTCAGCTCACGCAGGCAGTCGGGAGCATTCTTAAGATGTCTCTCCCTTTACACTTTCTTTTACCTATGCCACTGCACCATCTTCTCCTTTGTCCCTCTCACTTAACCCCCTGCACCACCTTCTCCCCTGACTCTCTCACACGTCTTCCTGCACCACCTTCTCCCCTGGCTCTCACACGTCTTCCTCCACCGTCTACCCCCCTGGCACTCACACGTCTTCCTGCACCCTCTTTCCCACTGGCTCTCTCATCCCTCTCCCTGCACCCCAAACCCCCTGGCTCTCTCACCCCTCTCCTTGCACCCCCTACCCCCTGGCTCTCTCACCCCCTCTCCCAACACCCCCTACCCCCTGGCTCTCTAACCCCCTCTCCCAGCACCCCCTTCCCCCTGGCTCTCATCCCCACTCCCAGCACACCCTTCCCCCTGGCTCTCAACCACTCTCCCAGCACCCCCTACCTTGCTCTCTCACCCCCTCTCCCAGCACTCTCTTCCCCTTGGCTCTCTCACCGCCTCTCCCATCACCCCCTTCCCCCTGGCTCTCTCACCCCTTCTCCCAGCACCCCCTACCCCCTGGCTTTCTCACCCCTCTCCCAGCACCCCCTTCCCCCTGGCTCTCTCACCCCCTCTCCCAGCATCCCCTTCCCCCTGGCTCTCTCACCCCCTCTCCCAGCACTCCCCACCCCCTGGCTCTCACACATTTGTGACCCCCCCCCTACGAAAAGGCGGCACTCCTGCGACCCCCACTCCTGCGAAAATTGCGGCACTCCCCGCGCCCCCCCCCCCAGTGAAAATCGTGGCACCCCCGCAACCCCCTCCCCCACAAATATCGCTGCACTCCCGCGACCTCCCCCGCACCCCGCGAAAATCGCGGCACCCCCGTGACCCCTTCCGCGAAAATCGCGGCACCCCTGCGACCCCCCCCACGCTAAAATAACGGCACCCCCACGAACCCCCCCACCCTATTCAGTAAAACAAAATCTGGAAGATGTCCAGATTACATTTGACAGTGCACAGCATAACGGGGAAGGGAGCTGAAGAGCACACAACATAGGTAGGGAGACAGGAGGAGTCGGACCGGCCCATCCAGCCATCGGTCCTTCTGGCATTTGCCAGAAGTGCCAGATGGCCCTTCTGGCAAATGCCCCATTGAACACCTTTGGGATAATCTGGAACAGAGATTGTGAGCCAGGCCTTCTCGTTTAACATGCCTAACCTCATAAATGCTCTGCAGAATGAATGGGCACAAATTCTCACAGAAACACTCCAACATCTTGTGGAAACCCTTTCAAGAAGAATGGAAGCTGTTAGCGCTGCAAAAGGGGGGGACCAACTCCATATTAAAGTATATGTATTTGAATACAATTTCATTACAGTCCTTGTTGGTGTCATGGTCAAGCGTGCAAATATTTTTGACCTTATAGCGTATATATATATATATATATATATATATATATATATATATATATATATATATTTATTCAGTAAACATATATTATATGTATTCCGTACATCAAACCTCTTGTCTTAACACAATGTATATATTTTATTCACTTTTTAAGGCTGTGGAGTACTAGCTGTGTTGCTGATAATTATTTTCTTGGATCCGATAGAAGGGGACAAAGATGAAAAACAGGATAAAGCCTGTTGCTCCACTCTTCTTTCAGCATTCAGGCATCTCCGTGATAAACGACAATGTTTTCTCATCCCACTCACTATGTTCAGTGGTTTTGAACAAGGCTTTATTGCTAGTGATTTTACTAAGGTAAGTTTGCAAATAACTTTTCACTATAACGTATTCATAACATCTCTTGAGTTTTGAGATTATAGATGGTGGCTAAGTCTTGTGGTCAGTCAATACAAAACAGACATAGGAGGCCATTTATGTAACAGAATGAGGCGGCACATTTATATTGTGCAAAAGCCCTGTTAATCAACCATACACATACACTGTTGTATGCCCCAACATAGACTTACAATGTTCCACTGCATAGACACCTAGTGCAAGATTTCTCTGGTATTTGATCTGTGGCAGGAGTGTGCTTGTAGACAAAAATGTTAATTGAAAGTACTGGCCCATGACAACTATCACATGTGAATTCCTTGAATTAAGTATAACTTTTCCTGTTATTTTATTTCTCTAAAATAGTACTTGTTTGAATCTTATTTATGTTTTGGTGGGACTGTACTGATTCTTGGACTTAGAAAAGGGCGTGCCCTATCAGAAAGTGGGTGTAACCTCAGGAGAATCAGGACATGGTTTGGGCAGAATAGGGCAATATTTAGGTAGATCATGGAAGGAACTTGTTTTGTTGAAAGTATTCTTATTTCTATTAAAATGGCAACTTTACATTCTGAGTTTATATTTCAATTATTTTTTGTGCACCTTGAGGTGTCCAACTTAAAGTAGAAGCCAAGGCCTGATTACATGTGTGGTACTCTAAAACCCTGTCCATTTCGTATGACTATGAAGGCTCTTGCCAGTTCCCCCACCTAAAGGAAAGAAGTAGCTTCTCCCATTCTTTATTAATAAAAAAAACCCTAGAGCATATGGAAGGTATGTAGTATGCACTTCCTGAATCTCCCAGGCAGGCGTTTTAAACCAATTACAGTTCACAAATCTTGTGCACTTTACCATCTTCATTTTCAAACACACATACAATATAGCACTCCTAAAATTACAAATTTATAGATTAACACATTCCTGAAGGATTCAAATTCAGTTTAAAGTTTGCACATTAGAACACTTGTGGTTTTGCGTAAAAAAATATTAGTATTTTTTTGTCTCAGTTCTCCAAAAAATTGTTAAATACCTGTAGCAGACAAAAGGAATGACGTCTAGATTGCTAATACAATGTTGATTTTGTTCTTCAGTCTTACGTGACCTGTATCTTGGGACTTAAATATGTGGGCTTTGTAATAATCTGCTTTGGTGTTACTAATGCAATATGTGCAGCTATCTTTGGAAAACTCACACAATATACTGGAAGGATTCCTTTGTTTCTACTAGGTAAGTAGTAAGCATATCATCTTATTTTTTTAAAGTTATTTGTTTTAATTTACTATAGCAGATTTTCTGGTTTAAATGATCTCTCTTCTGATATATAGCTCAAATACCGTATTTCCCCATGTATAAGGCGCTCCCATGTATAAGACGCACCTTACTTTTGGCCCCGAAATCTGAAAAAAATAAATATTACGGTAGCTGTCAAAAAAGGCAGGGAGAGTGTAATGCCCG
Organism: Mixophyes fleayi; assembly: GCF_038048845.1. Lineage (NCBI taxonomy): Eukaryota > Metazoa > Chordata > Amphibia > Anura > Limnodynastidae > Mixophyes > Mixophyes fleayi. The sequence continues at coordinate 237,466,210 of NC_134404.1, read as the reverse complement.
GCTGCTCTGATTGCTGCAATCTCCCCCCCCCCCCCCCCCGCGCTGCCACTGTGCCTATGTCCCCCTCTTCATGGATCCCCGCTGCCACTCTGCCTGTCCCCCACCTGCTGGATCCCCGCTGCCACTCTACCTGCCCAGGGCCATCTTAACAACATTATGGGCCCCTGGGCAAAGCAGTGCACTGGGGCCCCCACATATATATATATATATATATATATATATATATAGATATTGTGGCAAGAGCCGGCTACTGCAGAAGCACACGCGTACAACTTCTTCCTTTTTATGGTTCTTTATTGTCAGGATGGTAATAATGTTTTGACACCATATACTTGCACAGCAATTATGGAGACCCTCAATGCTTACTATACATAGTCCAGCTCTCTGTCCAGATCAGCCAGCTAGCCCAGCGTTGATCTCCCTGAACAATGAAACAAACAGGGTTTTATACCTGACACTCCTCCCACAGGCCTAGCTTGATGGACAGGTGACACACCCACCTTCTCTTTAAAAAGGACACGCCCATCCCTGGCTCTGTTTAGACTATCAGACCCACCCTGTCTGTTTGCTGAGAGGAAGCAGCTTTTAAATCATGTAAGTAAACCAATTTTAAACTACACATACGTTTTTACCTGGTTTAATCTCCACCTAGGTACATAACTGTGCCAATGTTTTACTCTACTTCCCTGCTTTCTCTGCATATTGCCAGCTAAATGCCTCCTTTTGTTACATATCCCTCCCCCTAGCGTCTCCAAGTAGGGGGACGCGGACTTCGCGAGGAGCGCATATTTTCGTGACAACGCATCTGCATTTTTGTGTAGAATCCCAGGCCTATGTTCTACTGAGAACTTGAAAGGTTGTAGTGCCAAGAACCAGCGGGTTCCCTTGGCATTTACCTCCCGGTTGTTCTGCATCCATCTTAATGGTGCATGGTCTGTTATTAGGGTGAACTCTCTGCCTAGGAGATAATAGTGTAGAGCTTCTGTAGCCCATTTTATGGCGAGACATTCTTTCTCCACAGTGGCATATTTTTATTCCCTTGGAAGCAACTTACGACTTAGGTACAGGACAGGATTTTCTACTCCATTCTTCTCCTGTGACAAGACTGCACCTAAGCCAACACCAGAAGCATCAGTTTGGAGGAAGAACCTCCGGGTAAAATCTGGTGCTTGTAGAACTGGAGAGGAACAAAGAGCTAACCGGAGATCAGACCAGGCGGTTTCTGCAGAGTCAGACCAGGTTAATCTATCTGGACAACTTTTTTTTAACATGTCCGTAAGTGGAGCAGCTCTAGTGGCGAAGTGGCTTACAAACCGCCTGTAGTAACCTACTAAGCCTAAAAAAGTTCTTAACTGTGACTTTTTCTCTGGTCTTGTCCAATTTTTGACTGCCTCCACTTTGTCTAGCTGGGGTTTTACATGCCCTCGACCAACAATGTACCCCAAATATTTGGCTTCTCTCATGGCTATGGCACATTTCTCTGGGTTAGCTGTTAACCCTGCGGACCGTAATGAAGCTAAGACTGCCTCAACTTTGGCTAAATGTGATCCCCAGTCTGGGGTATAAATCACTATATCGTCCAAGTAAGCAGCTGCATAAGCTGTGTGAGGTCGTAGCAATTTATTCATAGCCCTTTGGAAGGTGGCAGGTGCCCCATGCAACCCAAAGGGTGGGACTTTATATTGATAGAGACCATCAGGGGTGGAAAATGCAGTCTTTGGCTTGGCCGTGGAAGTCAGGGGAACTTGCCAATAACCCTTTGTTAGATCAAGGGTTGTTAAATAATTGCTACCAGCAAGATTTTCCACTAGTTCATCCACACGTGGCATCGGATAGGCATCAAACTGCGACATACTGTTTAGGCACCTAAAGTCATTGCAGAACCTAATTGTCCCATTGGGTTTCGGGACAAGCACAATGGGACTATTCCATTCACTAGTGGACTCTTCAATTACATCTAACTGGAGCATCTTCTCGACCTTCTTTCTCACGTCCACCCGTCTGGTTTCTGGAATACGATATGGCTTCTGCTTGACAATGACTCCTGGCGCAATGACAATGTTGTGTTCGATTAAGGTAGTGCGCCCAGGAATGGAAGAGAAGACAACCCTGTTTCGGCGAATCATTTCTTCAGTCTGTTGTCTCTGCTGAATGGACAAGGCTGGCTCTATGGGCACTTCAGACTTTTCAATGGCAGTACTCACTACCTGAGGAGAGGTTTCCTCATCATGCCAGGGTTTAAGGAGGTTCACATGATATATTTGCTCCTCCCTTCTCCTACCTAACTGGTGGACTCTGTAATTGACAGGATCGACAGCCTCTAGAACTTCATATGGACCCTGCCAATGGGCGAAAAGTTTGCTTTCCTGGGTAGGAAGCAGGACTAGGACCTTGTCCCCAGGCTTGAAAGATCGAACAACAGCACTTTTGTCATAACTTTTCTTCTGTCGTTCCTGAGCCTCTTTTACATGTTGCTGCACACTGGGCCCTATCTATCCTAGCCTCTCATACATTTGGGACACAAATTGTACCAGATTTGGCTCCCTGGGACCTTGCTGCTCCCACCCTTCTTTTAACATATCCAAGATACCCCTGGGCTGTCTCCCAAACAATAACTCAAAAGGACTAAACCCTGTTGAAGCTTGAGGTACCTCAAGGATGGCAAACATCAAATAGGGAATAAGAGTGTCCCAATCTTTTTCTCTTGAGCCACTGCTTTCCTGAGCATGTGCTTTATTTGTGCGGTTAATGCGTTCCACCAAGCCATCTGTTTGTGGATGGTATACAGAGGTGTGAAGCTCCGTAACCCCTAGCAACTGGCACATGTCCTTCATCAGTTTAGACATGATTGGAGTACCCTGGTCTGTGAGAATTTCTTTGGGTATTCCCAAGCGTGTAAACATCAATACAAGTTCTTTAGCTATGGTGCTGGACTTTAAGTTTCGTAGGGGAATTGCCTCTGGATACCTGGTTGCATAGTAAAGTACCACTAGTATATATTGGTGCCCACGTGCGGATTTTTCCAGGGGCCCCACAAGGTCCATAGCTATCCGTTCAAAGGGAACTTGTACTATTGGTATGGAATGAGAGGTGCCCTGTACATGGGTTTGGGGCAGGTTCTCTGACAAATGGGACAGGAGCGGCAATACTTTTTCACTGCCATGTGTACACCGGGCCAGTAAAACCTAAGCAGAACTCGTTCCCGTGTTTTATCCTCCCCTAGGTGTCCCCCACAGACATGTGTATGTGCTGCTTTTAACACTAGGGTTACATGGACCTGAGGAACCATTAATTGTTCTACTTTTTCCCCCTGTACATTAGCAACTCTATACAGGAAATTATTTTTAACAATAAAATATGGTATACCTTCTGCAGGCTGGGCGGCTTTCGCTACCCTATTTACCTCAGTCACACTTTTAAAGGCAAGTTCCAAAGTGGCATCATTAAGTTGGTCTCGAGCAAAGTCCTGCAAAGGAAACAAAAGGAGGCATTTAGCTGGCAATGTGCAGAGAAAGCAGGGAAGTAGAGTAAAACATTGGCACAGTTATGTACCTAGGTGGAGATTAAACCAGGTAAAAATATATATGTAGTTTAAAATTGGTTTACTTACATGATTTAAAAGCTGCTTCCTCTCAGCAAACAGACAGGGTGGGCCTGATAGTCTAAACAGAGCCAGGGATGGGCGTGTCCTTTTTAAAGAGAAGGTGGGTGTGTCACCTGTCCATCAAGCTAGGCCTGTGGGAGGAGTGTCAGGTATTAAACCCTGCTTGTTTCATTGTTCAGGGAGATCAACGCTGGGCTAGCTGGCTGATCTGGACAGAGAGCTGGACTATGTATAGTAAGCGTTGAGGGTCTCCATAATTGCTGTGCAAGTATACGGTGTCAAAACATTATTACCATCCTGACAATAAAGAACCATAAAAAGGAAGAAGTTGTACGCGTGATTATCCAATAATCAGGCCTACCCCAAAATCCTTAGACTGTAGCCTAAGGCTTTTGGGGTTGTGCTACATTTTTGAGGTGCAAAAAAGTGAGAGATATGAACTGAAATTAATTTTAAAATATGAGAGAATAGATGTTCACCATTGTAAAAAGCATGATGATTTCCCTTTGGGCAGGCACTTGCGGATAAATGAGTGGGAGAGACATGACTGGTGACAGGCGCAGCTGTGACAGCCACCTCCACCTTTACATCTTAACCCTCAGTAGCGCTCGTTCATGCATCTATTTTGCTATACAGTTCGAATTTTATTAAAAATGAAATGATTGACAAAGATTGTTGTGAGCCTTTTAAAAAGCCAAGTGGAGCTGAGTTTCGAAAAAACTGAAGTACAAAACATTGGTGGTGGGGAATGAAGAGGTTGGATTTTAAATTAAGAACGAGTTTGTTTTCCCTAACGTGTACTAACCTGGTGTGGAAGTTAGGGGGTGCTAGGAAGCCTACAGTAGGGTGGCCTGAACCCTTAATCGAGCCCTGAGTCAGGGTAGCCAAGATCAGAACCAGGAGATCCAAACAGAGGGAATTCTTGAGGCAGAAGAGTAGTCAGGGTGGCCGAGGTCAACCCAGGAGATCCAAACAGAACCAATAAGTGTGTCAAAAGAGTAGGAACAGGCAGAAGCAGATCCAGGATATCCATGATTGAATTAGAACCAGAAGAGTATTGTAGAATGGAGAGCACACAGGAACCAGAACTAGACCAGAGGGCCAATACCATATCCCAGAGAAAGCAGCAAAGTCCAATTAATCTTTGAGCGCAATGGACCCTTACTGCAGCCTATGATTTCAAAGGCAGAACAGGGAGGGGAATGAGTGTATGTGCATACCCAATATTCAGTAAGGGTGTGCCAAGCTCGAGCGCACACAGCAAAATCTGATTCACGCTTTGGGTATCTCAAAGCTACTTGTTTTTCAGTCGTAACACTTACACCAGCTACAGGTCTAGTGTAAGGGCCGATCACTAGTGATGACGGTTGCGTAACTGGCTAGAACATGTGTTTGCAATCAGGAGCAACAGTAAAAAGGCATTTTATGTACAGCAGACATTCATAACATCCCCATAAATGTATTTTATAGAAAAATCAACTTTTTTTTTAACGTTTTGTCATTAATGACTCTTTTATTAAGAGGTGACATTAATTTAAAAGTATTTTTTTTTTTTACGATCGTTCTTTTGGGACTTTATATTCCACATATATATTGGATGTATCCTGCAGTGTATTTTCTGTTAGAGCAGACAGACCTGGGGCTAGATTTACTAAGCTGCGGGTTTAAAAAAGTGGGGATGTTGCCTATAGCAACCTATCAGATCCTAGCTGTCATTTTGTAGAAGGTACTAAATAAATGAAAGCTAGAATCTGATTGGTTGCCATAGGCAACATCCCCACTTTTTCAAACCCGCAGCTTAGTAAATCTAGCCCCTAGACCCATGTTCAATAACATATGTATTTTTACATCAGCTCCTTGTTGAATATGGACATGCATATGCCCGATTTATGTGTGTTTTAAAAAAATGCACAATATGTTCGTTTTCAATTCTTTGATTAATCTGGCCCAATGAGTGTTAATTAGTGGTGAGTGGAGTATCAATGGATTTGGTATGAAAAGTTGACAGTGAAAATGTCTACAGTGACAATATTTCCACCAAAATAAGCTTGACACAGTTAAAAGGCCGACATGTAAAATATTTACATAAATCACTATAATTAAATGGCAAAACATGTAAAAAAAACAAAAAACAATAAGTGTAAACAAAACAAAGTTGTGTCCTCCCTCCCCAAACAGCTTACCCAATCCTAGTACTGCCAGCCTAGAGGGACACGATCTCCCTAGGAAGATCAGTCTCATGCTGACTACCCTGGGGCTGGTTTGGAATTATGGCAGAGCGACCCCACACTGTGGGTTTCCCTACTATACTGCCACCAGCCCAGGCTGGCAAAGCCTAGTGCTGGTAACATTAAAATCAGAGGGACCCCACAGTTTTTGTCCTCATGATTTTGCTAGTACTAGAGCTTGTTAAGCTGTTTGGGGGTAGGGGTGGGAGCACGCCATGTTTTTTTTTACATTCCTTTCTTTTTGTTTCTTTTACGTGTATTGCCATTTTAAATATAGTGATTTATGTTGACATTTTGACTGTCTATTTTACAACCTTGTCTACATATTTCATGTCGACCTTTTAACTGTGTAGACATTATGACTGTAGACATTTTTACTGTAAACATTTTCACTGTCGATTTTTCAACTTCATTCCGTTCAAATGTAGATAAAGGGTGTGAAGCAGAGGGTGAAAAGGATATTGTAATTTGAAAAATAATGCCATGAAAGGAAAGTAAGAAAAACAGTTTAGCAAACATTGTGAGCTTTGATAGGAGTTAATGAGTATGTGATGAGGGAATAAGACAAAGAAGCAAATTAAGCAGAGAGATCTATACTTAACAGGTTACATTGTCCAGGTAGAGACATGAGCAGATGCTAGAGATAACAGCTGAAGATTACGTTTTTGTAGTTCTCGCAAGTTGTTCATTAGTTGTATCAAGTAGATAAGTTGCAGATAGGTTGCTATCCTGTCCCTCTTTGTTGTAATTTATTAGTTATTATTATTAATTTTGCTCCTTCCGATGAAAATAGCCAGGCATATCAGAACATTCCTTGCTGAGTGTGGGCTAGACACAATAATATTCCTGATTCTGGGTCTGATTCATCTTCGAACGTAACCTGAATGCAAAACACGCACGAATGCTGTATTCAAATACAAGCAGATCTCAAGATACGTTTCCATTTTAATCTGGGTATAAGTACGCTCTGCCTAAATGTTACAACTTAGAATGAGCCCCAGTGGGTATTTTTAGTTAAATATTTTGTTACATTCACCTACTGTTAATGTCTTCACTTTACTGAGTTGATACTAGTTGGTATTACTAATTACAAGAGGCACAGTTTAGCTTGAAAGAGAACTATGGGGTCTATACATCAAGAAAAAACTTACTTAAAAGATGCGAAAACAGCTGTCGGTAAGCAGGAAAAAAAGACAGCAGGAGAGGGGTCACTTCGCCAGGCTCCTAGAGTAGCCCCGGCATTGTGCATCTTAGTGGTACCTAAATATGCATCACTGCGATGTGCAGCGATGCATATTTAGCTGTACCACATCTTAGTGATGCATAGACCCCTATATCGCTCTTTGGAAGCACAATACTTATTCTTCCCAAAGCTTTGTACCACATAATTATCAAATTGTAATAACTGGCAAAGCAATATGAGTTGGAAGGATATAGCCTCTATATTTATTTAGAAGACGCTACAGAAATCTAAAGATGTTTTGGGTTTAGATCTGTTTGACCAATATTCGTTTATTCTTACAGCCCAAATACAACTTTTGATTTTCTTGACTGTAGAACCAGTACCATAAAGAGTTTTCTACAATCTCTTAACTGATTTCATTGCACATGCTTGTTAATACTGGAGAATCTGGTCTTTTTAATAACTTAAATTCTGGTCAGAAAAATGGGTGTGAGTTTAAATAGCAGACAAACCATCAGTGAGCCTCTGCAGAGGTGCAACTTTAAAAAGCAGTGAAAGACATAAATCTGTAGCTCAGTATGTGTCACAAAGTTTATGTATTGTAGGGACTTGATTCGTAGTTATAATGAGCCTTTTATTAGGAGTCTCATGGGAAGAAATCATTTTACTTTGTTTCTATTTCTCTCTCTGAATACAACCTTTACACAATTCAAACAAGATAACAACCCTCTGACCCCTTTACCAACATTGCTATGTGACTGAATCATATAGCATACAAATCACTTTTTATGTTTGCAATCTGGCTGGACCAAAATGCAATATGTAGACTTAACCTCATATATCCAACTTGTCCCATAGATTGTAAGCTTGCAAGGGCCTGCTTACCTCTTTGTCTGTATTACCCATTATTGTTTAGTACTGTGTTTGTCCCCAATTGTAAAGTGCTATGGAATTTGCTAGCGCTATATAAATAAATGTTGATGGTGATAAATATCTGGCTTGCGCCACCATGGTGATTGTGTGGGCGCTGAAAATTCACCTGGGTTATCTGCAGAGGAGAGGGGCCATTGACCAACCCAAACTCCTGCAGACAACCAACAGAGAACACATAAGGCACATACGAGGAACCCTGTCACTCTGTCACTCTACACTCACATATAGATGCAGAGTTAGGAGTTTCAGGATGCTCTGCACACTAATGATAGTTTAGCAAACATGAGAAGCTTGGCGAACAAAACACCTGTAGATTCTGACAAAGAAAGAAGTTTTTGTGATCAGAGGAGGTTATACAGGGAAACTTTTCCCACTGACACACAGCAGGTCTGTTAGAGAAAACATCAGCTAGTACCACCTCATCAATTTAGAGAGCAGTTTCAGAGCATTGCCCACGAGATACATCTAGCTGGGCACTTAGGGGTACTGAAAAGCAAAGCTTGGTTAGTTCCCAATGTTAATTAGCCTCGCATGGGAACTGGCATAGCTAATTACTGCCGTTCCTGTCTCACATGTCAAAGGGACAGGAAATCTGGGTATATTCACAAAGACCCATTAATACCATTGCCTGTCATTGATTAACACTTCCAGCGAATTGCTGTGCATATTATAGAGCCTATGACCATACCCAGCAGCTTGGAGAAGTGGTACATCCTAACGGTGGTAGATTACACTACTTAATCGTCTGAAGCTATAGCACTTTCCTCCACCAGGGCTGATAAGGTTACAGATATAGGGATTGATTCTTTAAGATATGCAAAGCACAAAAAAAGAGTAACTTTGCATCTTGGCAAAACCATGTTGCATTGGAGGGGGGAAGTTAATTTAAAATGTGGGGACAGATTCACAGCAGGGAATGTCCTAGTTCAACCTTAAATTTCAGTGTAAAAATAAAGCTATCAAGTATTTATGTGCTACATAATAAACTAATTTGCACCCCTTGCATTGTAACATGGTTTACCAAGGAGATAACTTACTCCTTTTTTTGCATTACTTTCCTTAATGAATGAGGCCCAGAATGCCTGTCTTGATGAATCAGGCCCTCTGTGTTCTGATATCTAAAAGAATTGCATACTTGCATTTAAAGGGTTAACACAGCCAAGCAATCTAAATAGGCTATGGATTTGTTTCAAACAATAAGGATATCAATTTACAAAAAAAAGGGACAATGCTTATGTGCTGTTCAGATACCAAATAAAGCTGTAAAGTTGATCAATTAAGCCAAAACTCATTTACCTCCATAGCATGTGTGACAGACATCTGTTTTTGACATATAGATTGCCATTCATCTTCCTATTTAGGCATATCTGTTTGACTACTATTAATATCACGTTATAGGGGCAGCCATTTGCTCTTAGACCATATATCCCCTTTGTGTGTGAATGGCAGACCCACCTCTGAGTTGGAGCTCTGATGGCTTGATAGGTGTCAAACATTAGCTGATTAACCCATACTTTGGGTCATAATCTCGACACATTCCTCCAGTAGAGATGGCATGGCATTAACTGTTATAAGAAATGCCTAAGCCCATTGATTATAGCATCCCCCTGGCGAGATAAGTCATCTACTTTCTGATGTTCACTCCCTTCTTTTGCTGGATAGTGAAATCATACTCTTGTATAGCGAGGCTTCACCTGAGTAATTTTCCATTTTCGCAAGCCGCCGTATGTAACCAGCTAACAGGATTACGACTGGTCACCACTGTAACCTGGCACCCATTGAGATAGGGCTGCAACTTCTGTAGGGCCCATACAATGCCTAAACACTCCTACTCCACTGTGGCATATGCCACTTCCCAAGTCATACTCTACCTGCTCAAATTCTGAACTGGGTGTTGTGACAGGATGGACCGCCTATGCCACCATGTCTGTTGTTGCTGCGAACCGGCTGGGCTTACATTACCACTATTCCCCTTCTTTATCCCAAATGCACCCTCTAACTGCAGTAGGAGGGGCTTGCAATGCTGCCACCACTGGACTCCTTCACAGCATCCAGAACCGGGTTTCTTCTAGGTAACTGTCACTGCTAGGATACCCCCTTGCTGGTACACCTTGGCTGGTATCCCTGACCTCTTCCTATAGATCACGTTTGCTGTGGATGGATCCCCCTGGCCTGTCACACTGGCCAGAGCTGCTGGGTAGCTGGCAGAGCGATGGTACTGGAAAGCTGGGTCCAAACCTCAGAACAGCTGGAAATGGATTAGATTTGGGTCTAATCTGTAGGTCGCAGGAATTTCAGCATAGAAGAAGTTGACAAGCAGGTCTTGAAGGAAGTGATGTTTATTTAGTTCAAGTGTCCTGACAAGGACAGTTCACACTGGTTGAAGGTACCAGTAATCAAAAGGTCAGAAGAAACAATAATGATACATTTCAGTATAAACCAGTGCTGTTTTATACAGTTTTGGAAACAGCCTCACAGGGAATAAGTCAGTCCCCTGAACTCTTTGCTGGCCCCAAGAAGTCTGATTTTTTTTTAGTATCAGAATGCAATATGTTTCCCCAAACATGGATTTAAATGCAATTTATACTTAACAAAATTTTCACTTATCTGTGATATTCTACATCACGTGCTGGTTACACTGTTCAGACAGGTTCTTTTCCCTTTATCCAGGCAGGATACAGGTAACGACTTCCTGTTGTGTATTTGTCAGAATCACTAGACGGAGTTGATGATACCTGCCAGCAGTAGGCGCTACTGAGTGCTGAGGCGCGGAGTCTAACACGCCCCTGGTTTTCACCAGAAACCCCCGCAAGGAGGTATGGACGCAGCCCTCAGTATCAGTCAGCTGGCGAGGTAACAATTGAGGCAGCGGTGACAGCCCACCAGGATGCAGGATGGAAGAGTAGTCAGTAAGCCGGGTCAAAACCAGAGGAGCGGATAAAGCCAGATCAGAAGCAGGAGAATGGTCATGAAGCCGGGTCAATAGCAAATATCACTCTAAGCCAGAATCAGGAACCAAAGGAGAAGTCAGGAACAAGCCAGGGTCAGAATCCAATAAACAGTAACACAGGAACAAACGCTGGAGCAAGGTTGAAGACCAAATACTCTGGCAAGCAAATAGCCTCAGTATGTTCCTTAAATAGAGGGGAGAGATAGGTGCATGAAAATCGGCGGGGAAACCGCAACCAATCGCTGACAAGTCGCAGGGTGACGGAGCGTGGAATCTTGCGCATGCGTACTGATGGCAAACGTAAATGGCGTCATGTTGCTAAGCAACGGTTGCCAAGCTCGGCGTATGCATGCGAATAGAATGGCAAGCCTCTAAGCAGCGAGGCGCCGATTCAGCAAGGAGACAGGCGTCCGTTTGGAGGCAGAAACAGGACGGCGCCTGACAGTATTCAAGCATTGGTCACTCACATTGAATAGACTTACCTAGCATTTCCTGCTATCAGCAAAACAGACTCCCTCCCCATATATGCCTAATTGGAGATTTCTTCTAGCAAACTTACAAAACAAAAACAAATCTCTTCCCTGGCTCTGTCTCAGCAATAAATACATTTCCTATAAAAAAAAAAGTGCACACAATATAATAAACATCAGCACATTGCAAAGATACAAACTGGCGCCCTGAGCTGTTACCTTTAAATAAATTTATACAATAAGTTTTTGATAAGTGATCCAGCCACAGATGTTCTTCCCCACTCGATATTACCTGGCTGAGGTAAGCACCTAGACCATAAGGACTGGCTTCCATCTGCACCACAAATTTGAGGGTGAAATCTGGGGCTTGCAACACTGGATAGCTGGTGAGAGCAGCTTTCTGGGCTGACAGGGATTCCTCACAGTCTGCAGTCCAGTTCATTAGTTCAGGTAGATTCTTCTTGGTTAGGTCTTTTAGAGGCTTTGCTAGGGTGCTTTAATGAGGTACAAACTTCTTATAGTACCCAGCAATAACTAAGGGACATAATTGTTTCTTAGTTTTTTGGGTGGGTCAGGCACAAATGGCATCCACCTTCCCTTGCTCTGGCTTCAGAGACCCTCCACTAACTCTGTGCCCTAGGTTTAGTATCTTTGTCATGCCTATCATTGAAAACAATGATCCATTGTCTTTGGTTTTCTCGGGGAACTGATTAAGCTTTTTCCTCAGAGAGTTAATGAATTAACTTACCGTATGCAGTTCTGCTCTGAACAGCCATCCGGAATTGTTGGGTGTAAAGATTATTTTGCAATTTTATGTTTATTGACCATGGCTTTAATCAAAGCAACTGGAGGCACACAGATTATTATTGTTGGACTTTTGATCTTGATGCAAGGTCAATATTTTGTTTTGTAGAATTACAAAGTAAACCTTATGTATGCTGATTATTTTGCATAGACATTAAAGGTCTAGGCTTTGATAGCTTTGTCCATTCTGCTCTATGTTAGAAGAAGACAAAGTACTTTTTGATAATTCATCATTCTGTTATGAACATGTGTCCCAGGAAATGTTTGGCACACACTACACAAATATGGCTTCAGAAAAGAGGGGATATTGGAACAATCATCATGTTCGCAACTCTGTATAAGGAAACGTCTTGGTTTCTGAGATTTTATTTGAGACCCCCAAACTGGCAATAAAACCTGCCAGATTGGTTTGATCCTCTATTTATATTCCTTATTCTCTGGAAACCATAAGAATGTAATTTATCACTGTACTTATCTTCCCATTTTTTTAGTTCAATTTCCAATTTCTCTCCGTTTGAGAGGGGCCTTTTTTATTACATTTGTGAGTTCACAATTTATTTTAGTTGAGCCTTATATTTAAAATGTTCCCTAAAGGAATGACTTGTATGCTTCCTCCCAGTAATGTTCCATTAAATTATTATTACATGTCCTGCATCTACAAGTGGTATTTCCTTATTTAGACAATCATTGCAATAAATCTTGCTATATTTATCCAGGAGGGGAATTGTAATGGTATGGTAGATCACATACTTTGTTGCAAGGCTGCCTGGAGTACTGTGGACTGATCATTAGTTCACCTACAACATTAACTATAGATAAAATAATATATTATACTGTTACACTAAGTACAGGAACCATTCTATATTTTTTATAAGGTTCCACCATAACACCGTAATATATAATACATAGACAGCAAGGAATCATTATACATTTACATAATACATTATTAAACTAAACATTATTATACAAAGACCAGACATCCACTAATTAACAGATTATAAACAGATAACTTGGTAATGCAGATCAACTTATTTATGGGACTCTGAGTAAGATTGACTGTAATGTTCAACGTGAAGCAGGCTGGACTCAAGAAAACAGGGCTAGAAAAGCAGTCCTGGAGTTACGGAGAGTAATGCAATAGTAGAAGGAGAACACGAAGAAAGATTGCCATGCTCATGAGAGCCAATATCATATATATATATATATATATATATATATATATATATATTTGGATTTTTGAACCAATGATGCCTTCATCTTTGTTTGGTTTCATGGTTTATGGACTATAATGCTTCACAAATTTGGAGAATTTTGTCATTGGAGTGGGAGCATTTCCTATGCACAGCACACATTATACAATTTAAAGGGCTACTAACCTCAGAAAAATGTCTTATTTGTGTGGGACATAGGGAATGTTTATGCTAGACATAGTTTTATGTTATCCCTCTGTCCAGAATATAAGCAAATTTATGAAGTTTTGTCTGTCACCTATTTGCTTATTCTTTGACATATTTCCTGATATTTGTGGACCTAGTCACACCCAAATGATGTTATACCACGTGACGCTAGGCCACACCCCAAGACTATTGTATTGTGAGGGGATTATCACATCTCATTCTGGGACAATATAGGAAACAATATCTAAATACTAAATGGTGATCTCTCCAAGCAACTTGCATATCCCTTATTGCCCACAATACCTACTGTACTATAGTGTGCTGTATTGTGAATGTACAATTTAGTACAAGATGCAATAACATTATAGCACATTCTAGTAAAATGGGGATGACCAAGTGACATGTTTGAGCCACCATTCTATTCAATATCTGCTAAGGAGATAAGAGTTGGAACATGCGTAGTGTGAACTGTCAGCTCTAGACATGCCAAGCGTAGATGAGTATTTTTCATGAGGACATTATACACATTTATTAGTGTTCCAAATGGGAAGGTGTTGGGATTTTAGCATATAAATGGCGATAGCATGTATTTACCCAGAAATTAATCTTTCCAGCAGGGCCATAAATTGTCTTGTGCTTTGTTGACCTTTACAACAATATGTGTAGTATCTTATATTTATTGTACTATTTTGCTATATGAAAACCTACTCAATTTATTACATTTTTCTCTAACAGGAGCAGCTATAAATGTTGGTTGTATAATTGGCTTTTTAATATGGAAACCAGCAACTGGCAATTTTGCTGTATTTTTTGTCATGTCTGGTCTCTGGGGAATTGCAGATGCAGTATGGCAGACACTACTAAGCTGTGAGTAAAAAAGCATTTTAATTGGGGTGCTAATGTCATTTTTCTTTTATTTTGATTTCTGTATTCCTAAAGTTCTCACTATTATTGTGCCTGTTTCACCATTGATCACTTTCCTTTTGTCAGTAACTCTATGCAAAGTTGGGGTTCCATGATCTAGAGAAAGGGGGAGTGTTCAAATGACACTGATCCTTATTTCACACTTCTCAATCTCTCTTATTGAATGTGGTTGTTCTAACTTTACTTGTTCAACCCCAACTTCAGCCTGTAACTAACCTGTCAAGTGAAAGGAATATTTTATCCACTGAATACAATGTTACATGCATACATTTTTAAATGAAGGCTTATTGAAATTATATCACCATGCACAACAACAAAAATGTTTTTTGAACTGAAATTTTCTTTTTAAAGATCATTGTGCTCATATCTAGTGGCTATTAAATAACCTATATGTTGAAGCACAAAGAGTACATTTTCCTTTGAAATAATTGAAGAACAAAATATAAATATATGGGCTCATTTGCCATATTAGCAAAGAAATTACAACTGCCAATTAGTTATTAATTAAGGGTTACTTATGGATGATTACAGTAGACAGATATATAGGGCTAAATTCTCAAGATGGAGATAAAAAATATTGTGTTAATAACACCTATTTTTAAATAGAAATATCATAACACATTAATTACACCTGTCTATAGTCAAAACAACTAAAGTGAACTTAAAACTATTTACACTCCAAAGCCTGTAATTGCAATGTAAAGTAGGTCACTCTTTTCAATGTTAAATAATTTTACACAGAGTTTATTTACTTTTACTTTTAAGTTACTAATAGGAAATTCACAAAATAATTTGTAAACTATAACACATTATTTTGCAAGATTATATTTCATGAAATCTATTGCTGATTATTTAATTTTTATTTTTTACTTTTTATCAGTGCCAAGGTACCTTTACAAGCATATTGAGAAAATGTATGTTTGCAATGGATCACTATATGTGTTAGGTTTAGTGCCCCTTGAATGTGTAAGCAACAGTATCAGTCATGGTTAGATTATGCTATGGTATATGTAAGAAAAAAGAAAACTAAAATTTCCTGTAAATGTGGTCATTGGATTGTAAAATCTGATTGATATATTGTCATAACTGAAGAGTAATCCGTATTGTTTTACAGACGTTTTTGAAGTTATTGAACTTTTCCTGTGATATTAAATTAGTTTTCAGAGTTCTATTTTGTCTTACTTTTTGTAGAATGTTTACTAAATGTATTGTGATCATTATAATGATAACAAAATGATATATGATAAAAAAAAATGATATATAACAACAAAAATAAAAGGTTAGGTCAGGACCAGTGCACATCATCAACAAGATTCTAAACTTAGAAAATACGACACCAGGACACGCTATCTGAGGTATACCACACTGCCAAAAGTACAGAATCAGAAAATGTTGTTTAACTTTTAAACAACAGAATGATTGTTAAAAAAAATATTTTGTCAACTGATTAATGTATAACACACAAATAATATCCTCACGCTATGGACAAGTTTAATTCCTTGTTACATTTGCAATTTGACAATTTATTTTTATGTAACCTTACAATTAACATATTTCTCATTCTTTTGTCTTATCTTGCAGCTTTATATGGTGTTTTGTTTGAAAAGAATAAAGAAGCTGCCTTTGCCAATTTTTCTCTCTGGGAATCTCTTGGATTTGCCATTGCGTTTGGGTACAGCTCATTTTTATGTGTCTATATCAAGCTGTATATATTAATGTGTGTTGTAGTGGTGGGGATTTTGCTTTATGGAGCCGTGGAATATATTGAGTATAGGAAAGCAGAGAATGAAGAAAGTCCCAAAGAGTCAGACACAGCATAGCCACCCCACACCCACACTGTGTAGGGCCAGGATTAAACTCGACTGCAGGGAGCTGGACCATAAGGCATTTACTGCAAAAAAACCTCTGCAAATTGTTTTGCCATTCCTCTCTGAAGTGAATCAAATCTGTTTCTTATTAATATATATATATATATATATATATATATATATATATATATATTATATATACACATATTATATATATATATATATATATATATATATATATATATATATATATATTTGTTATTATTTATTATTGCCTGCCCTTGAGTCCTTCTGGTCAGGCCCAACTTTTAGAGAACTGGGTGGGTTGCGGCCTAGATGATGCGAATCACAGCGGATCAAGTAACAATGACCTCGCCATAGGCCGCTCCATGCCGCATGTTTCACGAGCCTGATCCATGATGACGTAAATATGTCATTGCACACCCCTGCACCTGGCCCCCGGAAACAATTATGGGTCAAATGCATAGTGCCTCTGGCACTGTGTATGTATAGAAGAAGATGCAATTCCATTTTTCCATTTCCAAAACAAATGAGAAAACTTTTTTTGCCCAATTTCAACATTTTTTACCAACCAAATACTGGAATGTGTACAAACTCAAAACTTACTGAAACAAATCACTTATCTCTAAGTGTAAGTTAAAAAATTTTTTATTTCTTACTATAATAATAATTTAATGATGTTAAAGGAAAATAATGAAAGTTTCATCTTTTTTTAATAACATTTCTTTTGTGCTGACAAATGTTCACCTACTGCTATCAGTGAGCTTTGTTTATGAAGAATGACTTTGTTTTACAACAATATACCTAGTTGGTTCACCCAATGCACCTCAAAGTTCTTTACACACTGAAAGAGCACCTCGATGTGTGAAGAGGTGAAACAAATCTTCAGCAGGTGTAAGGTACAAAGACATCCAAGTCCAGCCTAATACCCCTTTCAATTAGATAAACTTTTCAGTTTCTCTCCTAAAATACTGCTTGGTGTATATGAACATATAAATCATGAGAGTAATGTGGCTCTCTTTAATAAATATATCACTTTTGTATATCTGAAGCTTTTAATTACATTAGTTGAAGAGAGACTACAAATGCACTTCTCTGCAGAAAGAACAGCCAGAGGCTACATGCCCCTCGCTCAATAGCTTGTGGTCTGCCTTCTAGTGTGGAGACCAGCCCAGGCAATCTAGCATTGGGGCTCGGTAAGGGTTTGGGGAAGTACATTGCACTTTTTAAAATTATGTTTTTTTTATTTTTTATTACACAGTGCACTTTGCATGAGAAGTATGTTGTCTCATTCAAAGAACTATTAAGCTTCTTCCAAACACCTTCACTCCTCCTAACTCCTCCCCCTTTGCCTGTGCAAACTTATACTCCTCCGTAAACGCGGCCATTGTGCTCGGCAAAACTATGGGCCCCTGCGGAAAGCTAGAAGTATATCCGTAAATCAAATTACATCCAAAGCGCCTCGAAAAGCTGTATTTGCGATGCGGATTATCCATTTTGCCCTTTGTAAATTATCTCTTCTGTCTTATATTTACCAATCCTCATCTTCGTCAGAAGCAATCTAATGAAGAAAAAAATTATTTTCTTGCTCCTAAAAACTTGATCCAATGTTGTATAAATAGAAAAGAGAAAAAACAACAAAATATATTATCCCTCCGAAAAGTGAGAGTATGACTGTCTCTATATCGAAATTTTTCGCCAAGCTCTGAATGGTTACAAGCTTAAATCAATCAGAAAGTGGTAAAGAACATGTAAAATGTTTACAATATTTTCTTATGCATGCTGACCAGGAGTCTCTGTAACCATTAGACAAGTATACAGGCACCCCATTTCCATTTATATATAAATGTTCCCTGGTACCAGGAGACACAAATTACTAGTCCCAGCACTCACAATGTAGGGTGTTTGTAATAACCAGGACCTTAGCGCTCCCATGAGGCTCTGATTATAGACCTCAGCATTTAGCTGGTGAATATTAACTTTCCTTCTCAACACTGTTCTCCATGAAACGGCTAGTTTTAATTAATGTGTCCACATGGCACCAGGAGGACCTGATTTAGGGGTCTATTTACTATTATGTGGCAATACGGTTGACTTTTTATCAGGCTTATCATGGCAATAAACATAAATCACCTGTTGATACAATTTATCAATAACACATCACTGTGGCAGCTAAGTGACACTGGCTTGGAATGATGAGGGTTAACTTCTCTTCATCGTCCCAGTCTGAGGGGATATGTGCCTGTGTGACCCGGCTTGCTGGTTATAAGGGGTTATCATTGTAGAGCTTTTTTCCAACACTGCTAATCGCTGCTTAGCACTACTTGTAGTCATACAACACTGGATTTAAATTGCTTGGCCACTGCTGTTTAGTAAATGACCACGGTAATTAATGACAATCAGCGTCGATGTTCAGAATTCATTTTTAGCTCTCTTTCTTTAGCTCATAATTATTTCTAAAGCTTCTAAACAGATCATTACTAACATCAAACAATACATGCAGTGACGTTTACTATGTATCTGCAGGTTTAGCAATTAATAAGTAACAGGACTAGTATCAAATGTTACTTCATTACTTGTATTTTTATGGTACTTATAGATAATCATTTTAATTAATGGTTCAAGGGAGATAGCGGATGGGTAATGATCACATGTCTGGTTTGTGTACTTTTTGTAATTTGTTTTATATCTTTCAAATCAATTGTAATAAATAAAGTGGTATAAAAACACAATTTCTATGTCACAAAAATGTAATAATTTAATTAAAAAACATTCAGAAAAGTAATCAAGAGGATCATCATCATTGCCACTTGGGTCTATATTTTTTATTCTTATTTTAAAATGGTTAATATTTTATGTTGAATGTACAGTATAGTGCTTGATGTAAAAACCCATGCTTTAAATATGCAACACATCATACATTATTAATGATGCACACCATGATTAATTTAAACAATATTCATTAATTCCTCTGAAACAAGTAGTATATATTTAATATAAACTACTCCTATTTTGCCAAGAAGAATTACTTTAAAATATCAACACAACAATGAGAATGGAGATGTATCATTGTAGAGCACTTGTAGGCATAATAATTAAAATATCAAAATCTATATTAGTTATTCATTAAAAGATTTATTGATAGTGTAAATCCTTAAAAACCTGTAAAACGTATAGAAATGGATTGCTATCCTTTAAAAACCTTGGGCCCTCAGACTTGTGTATAGCCTTGAAAAAGATGCTAGAGCAAAATGTGCATCACTATTTTGTCTGTTACAATAATTACTATGTTGGTGTACATTTTAGATATAAAAGGGTCAGAAGGCCATTAGTTGGGGGCTGGAGGGATAGTACAGATAGACAGAGACTGAGGCCTGATTCATTAAGGATCTTAAATGAAGAGGATCCTTATTTCAGTCTCCTGGACAAAACCATGTCACAATGGAAGGGGTGCAAATGTGTGTTCTGTTTTGCACATAAGTTAAATACTGACTGTTTTTTCATGTAACACACACATATCAACTTTAAATTTCAGTGTACAAATAAGCTATCAAGTTTTTGTGTGTTACATGAAAAAACAGTTAGTGTTTAACCATTGTGCAAAACAGAACACACATTTGCACCCCTTCCATTGTAACATGGTTTTGTCCAGGAGACTGAATAAAAGGATCCTCTTCATTTAAGATCCTTAATGAATCAGGCCCTGAGACACCAAGCAGCAAATCAGCAATTATTGAGCTGTTATAGAGCAGACTATGATCAATACATACAGCTATATAGTAAAAGAGATTCTGAGTGGTTATGTTTTAATGCTGATATCTATCTGGTGGCTTCTATAGTGGTTTCTTAGAAATCTGTTTGCCAGTAAATGTCATGAGCCTTTTCTGCTTAAACTGTGATGTAATAAATACAACACAAAAACCACAAAATTTATTAGCAGGTGCAATTTCAAACAGCACCTTAATTACTTTCACTATTTGGGAGCAACAATGTTGGTAACAGAAGTTGCAATTGCTGGCATTGTAGGTTGTGTTAAGGCTCCCAATATGAATACAACGGAAAGTATTGGTAGTTACTACACACGGAGTGTCTTTTGAGTGTCTTTTGAGTGTCTTCTGAGTGTCTTTTGAGTGACCTGTGTATTTTGAACACAGGTAATATCAAAATGCAGTCAATGTTAATTCAGGTAGCACAAGTCCATAGGCTCAACAGGTAATGATGGTAAGATCAATAGAAAGAGATATACCACCGCACTAAGTATTTATTTACGTATCCAGGATAATATTATATTATCTTAATAGTTAAGTTATATAGCTGGATTGGTGCACCTTTACATGTAAGACATTGCATTGAGACACATGTGAAAGAGGGAAACATGCTTAGCAAGGGCATTCCGTAATAATCATGTTTGTTAAAATATACCTTTTATTATTATATTTTTTAAAAAATACAGTGTTCCCATAATAAGCCTAAATATAGTAGGCAGCGAAATAATAAAAAAGAAAGAAGTAATGAAAATAAAGATTTAAAATAAAGATGTTAATAAACTGGCAGATTATGCCGAGCCTCACTGTGTTGTTTCTTTATTAGGAATATATTTTATTAATTAATAATTCTCTCTCTGTATATATCCACAATTAACCAAAAGTGTCAGTGTATGGATTCAGGTTACTTATTGGCAAAGTTTGTATTCATCACCTGTATCATTATTTACAATATATTGTTGCTTATATCGGGATTTTATTCCTCAATTATTTTCATACACATTGACATAAATCACGTGACTATATGTTTGTTGTAAAAGATTAGTCCGTGAGATTGAATAGTGTAGTGACTTGTCATTGACTCTATTAATGATCATGTAGATCGATATACATAATAGAGCTGCTCCAAAGCTATTAAGATAAGTTTACACTACAATCTCAAAGACGCTGTTGCCTGGGAGAGTACTAATAGCCGCTATTGTCAGATATCATATATCCTGTGCTAAGCATAGTTAGATAAGTACCATGCATTATTAGCATAGGGTAATCTAAATCCTTTTTGTGGCTTTCCCTTGGCTAATAGGATTAGCAGTCCAGTTCATCTCTATTATAATGGGATTAACATCCCTCTGATAATAGGACCTATAGTATTTAGAGTATATAGTTCAGTGCATCCCTATTATTGCAGGATTAATATCCCTATGGTAATTGGGTTAGTGGTATTTTAAAGCATATTATTGCAGTGTGAGAGATCTAAACAGCACAGCGAGGTGAACGCCGACGCGCGTTTCGCTACTCGCTTTAACTTACGCAAGCCTTGCCTAAGTTAAAGCGAGTAGCAAAACGCGCGTCGGCGTTTCCTATTAGCCAAGGGAAAGCCACAAAAAGGATTTAGATTACCCTATGCTAATAATGCATGGTACTTATCTAACTATGCTTAGCACAGGATATATGATATCTGACAATAGCGGCTATTAGTACTCTCCCAGGCAACAGCGTCTTTGAGATTGTAGTGTAAACTTATCTTAATAGCTTTGGAGCAGCTCTATTATGTATATCGATCTACATGATCATTAATAGAGTCAATGACAAGTCACTACACTATTCAATCTCACGGACTAATCTTTTACAACAAACATATAGTCACGTGATTTATGTCAATGTGTATGAAAATAATTGAGGAATAAAATCCTGATATAAGCAACAATATATTGTAAATAATGATACAGGTGATGAATACAAACTTTGCCATTAAGTAACCTGAATCCATACACTGACACTTTTGGTTAATTGTGGATATAGACAGAGAGAGAATTATTAATTAATGAAATATATTCCTAATAAAGAAACAACACAGTGAGGCTCAGCATAATCTGCCAGTTTATTAAGATCTTTATTTTAAATCTTTATTTTCATTACTTCTTTCTTTTTTATTATTTCGCTGCCTACTATATTTAGGCTTATTATGGGAACACTGTATTTTTTAAAAAATATAATAATAAAAGGTATATTTTAACAAACATGATTATCACGGAATGCCCTTGCTAAGCATGTTTCCCTCTTTCACATGTGTCTCAATTCAATGATGGTAAGATGTATTGCAGAACTCAGAGTCAGACAGGCAAGGGTTAATACAGAATAGTTTGGCACTAGTCTGATGAAGAGGGCAGCTCACCGTAGCAGGTAGTGAGCAACCAGAATGTATTTGGCAGGATCAGGTCATGATACAAAGGCACACTATATCACACAGGAACTAAAGGCTTGGTAATGCTGGTATCCAGGTATAACAGAAGGAGTGCAGGTACAAGGAGGCTGGATTACCAAGATAGCCACTGGAGCAGGAGATACCAGAGCGAAGTGCAGATTCAGGTTACCAGGTTATTAGAAGGAACAGGAGACACTGGATATTAGACACAAATTGTGAAGTGCAGATTCAGGTTGCCAGGATAGCAGATGAAGCAGGAGGCACAGGGCACATGTTAGCCAGCAGGCACGAGGCACAGGATAATTTACAGGGAATCTGACAAGAGGAAGGTCAGGCAAGCAAGGGTCAGAAGCTGTAAGATCCACAAACAATATCAGGGTCTAGACAGAAGAAAAGTCATACGAAGCCAGGGTCTAGGTTATAGGCAAAAGGTGCAAAACAGTAGAACAAGCAGAAGTCAGAAAATCAGGAGAACAACAGGCAAAATTCACAGGAGTACTGACAGGGACCAGAAGCAGAAAAAACTTGATGAACTGCAAGGAGCAATGTTTGGGGTAGGTATTTAAGGTAGTGGAACAGGTGCAGGTGATCCAGGAAAGAGGCTAACTCCTGCCGGCAAGGTGGAAATGTCCAATGGCAAAACAGCAGCACCTGTGGTAGCATTGAGGTACTGCAGGTCAGATACAAATTAGGATGAGAGTCCTAACCTAAAACAGCAACACCTCTGGTAGCATAGATGTACTGCAGGCCAGATACAAATTAGGATCAGAGTCCAAACAGGTTGGAGTAGATTTAGATGTGACAATTTGATTGCGATTCTACCTATTAATTATCTATAGATAATCAATCTAGTGTTACATATAGTAATC
Source organism: Mixophyes fleayi (assembly GCF_038048845.1). Lineage (NCBI taxonomy): Eukaryota > Metazoa > Chordata > Amphibia > Anura > Limnodynastidae > Mixophyes > Mixophyes fleayi. Next base: position 237,442,830 of record NC_134404.1, on the reverse strand, counting down.
TATAGTGTACTGTGATTAGTCACTGAATAGTGTGAATTACTTCATACTTGGTCATTGACTCTGCACATACAGTTCTTGTCTGCATCAACTCACAATTCCACAAGCATGTTCTTAATGCCTACACTAGAACTCCCTTTCCCTCCCAAATATTAGTTCAATTCAAGTCAGTAGTCTATCTCAAATAAAATTGCAAGGATGCTAATTTTACTGAAGCCTACACATGCACAGATTATAAACCAGAGCCAGCGCTCTGCTGATTCCATAGCTGAAGAGTTCCAAACTTCCACTGGCATTAATGTAAGCACAAAAACTGTGCCATTGGGGCTTACAGTCTAAATTCCCTAACACACACACAGGACGGACAGACGGACGGATCGGACAGACTAGGGTCAATTTGTTAGCTGTCAATTAACCTACCAGTATGTTTTTGGAGTGTGGGAGGAAACCAGAGCACCCGGAGCAAACACGGGGAGAACATACAAACTCCTCACAGATAAGGCCATGGTCGGGAATTGAACTCATGACCCCAGTGCTGTAAGGCAGAAGGGCAAAACCACTACTGCCATCATGCTGCCCCGGATGCCATCCCTACTCCATCCATATCGGGTTAATGCTGGTGAACTAAGCTTAAATATGAGACCAAACTCTTTACCTTTTAAAAAACTTGACCCATAAATAGCTTTACTACAGTATTATATATGCATAAATAAACAATATAATACATTTTACTAATAAATAAATGTGGATTGGATCCTTAACAAATATAACTATATAAATAAATAACTATATATATATATATATATATATATATATATATATATAAGTGAATGTGTAAGTGTAAGTGTATGTGTGCGTTATTTATTGTGCGATTGTGTCAGGACATGTGGCATACTGAATGCAATCGCACGGTAAAACATTATTAATCAATAAACTTTCATCCAGTTATATGACTTTGACAGCACCACCCTTTGATAGTACACAAAACTATCACCTTAGAGATTTTTTATTGCAGGATCTCAGTAGTACATTTCATTGTTCTGTAATTTATGTCCCCCTTTGAATATGACACCACTGTCTGTAAATATCAGTCAGGTTACCATGAAAGAGAGTCACAATCCTAGCAACAATTTTCTTTGACTATTTCTTTTACTATGGAACCTATATCTCTGGAGCTTGGAAATAACCTTTTGTATGCCCCTCAAGGGTAAGATAGAACATGTATAAACAATATAGTATATTCTACTACAGTTCTTCATGCCTAACATGTTCATCTGTCCAAAGCATGTCTTTTAGCTCAGACAACATTTAAACACTGTATGTTCACCTGTAACATCATCCTAAGTTTATCAACAATGTCATTCACGGTCTCCTTCAACCTGAGCTAGCATATACACTCTAATAATATCAACAGTTCTTGTCATCAACATTTGTGGGGCAGGCTATTGTCTGTTCATTCTTTCCAGTCTCCCAATACTCAAGTTTCTTTGCAGGTGAATCAGTGATCGGCCTGCCGAATATTGGGAGACTCCAAACTAAGGGACCTAGTTGGCTTACCCTAGTGACCTCCCATCCCATCATTCGGGTACCTCAGGAGTATTTAGTTGAAAGAGAACTAGTCCTACTCGATATAATCTCTGAGGCACATGAGAGCACACCCAGCACTTAGTTTGGTCTACAACCTTACCCAACCAAGAATGATAATCATTTTCAAGGATGCCTGCTCAAGTCCGAATATTACTGGACTGGCATTGCTGGATGCACCTCTCTGCAACTATGGGGTCAAGGTACTTACGGGCGCAATACTCCTCAGACAATAACCCCTCACACTGTCTCCAAGCTCACCAATTTTTTTTCTTTACCCCCGAATTGAAGAGAGTAATTGGCTGGACTGATAGTGTTAACAACTTTTCCTTCATCCCCAACTCCTCGATATCACTAACTGAATCAGCCTCTGTCACTTGTTCACAATTGAAAGAATTGACTGTCCTGAAAAGAGAATGAGAGAAACACGGAACAGGGAAAAACAGGAAAAACTACTACATCATGCTGGACAACTGTTTTTACAAAGTCCTTGGCTTAGGTGTTGTTAACTGCAATCGGGTCTCCCACAACAGATCACAAGTATATTTGGAATCTTCTCCAGGTGTTGACTCCTCTGCAGTGGATGGAATGGGTACCAGTGTTTCTCTGCTACCCCTAAGAACGTGATGCTGGTCGTCAACACTTGGTACCTGTCTTTCAAACAACCTAAGTGTAGGAAATTACAGTTCCACAACTTACTCTCCCAGTCCAACATCATAACAGTAAGTGTAACACCTCAGGAGACAGCGTTTCGGACGTTTTCGGTTGCTGTCTCACTATTTGCTTTTCCTCTCAAGGTCTAGAACAGTCTCTCCATTACAAACTCATCACAAGAAAAGTAAAAAAACATTTTAAAAGATGACAGGTTAAAAGGCAGTTTAGGAGTGATTTTGATAGTGGGGAGGACTAGTGGCCAAAGATACCAGCCACTCCAATCAAGTTTCAACCCTCATTCCATTCAATTTGTTCTAGCTAGTTCTGTTACTTTATTTTCCCACTTATTTGTGGCTGATCAAAAGTATGTAGCTTACTGCTCATACATTATAAAGTTATTACCAATAAAATGAATACCCCTTTCACTTTGTATAAGTCTAGGCATACCACATCTATTAACAAATACCCTGAGTATGACACAGCAATACATTAGAAACATTTAAATTCATCTTTACCCAGATTTATTTAATCGGTACACCAGTACATATGTGAAGGATCCTGCAAGGTGGTTATTGGAGAAAGTGGATTTGTTTTACACAAAGAAAGTCCACCTGTTGGAGGGGTATGGGATGGCTCAATTGGTATTGTCTTCCTGACATTTTCTCTCAATCCGGTAAACAGGGCATTGCCTTCCTACCAGCTTGAGAAGAAACATCTGATGCACACCAATATGCTCTTACCATCTTGCACATACCTTCTTTACCCAGCATAGCCAGACCATGTGCTGCCTCCGCTAGGCCTGGAAGATATACTCTGGGAGCTACTGGCCTAACTTATTCATCTCTCCAGGGTCCAGCAAACTCCTGACCACATCCATTCACCTTCCAGACTGTTTATTCTTCAGACAACACAAATCTCATATAAAGATTTTAATTTATGTGTGTGTATAATTTAAATCAATACAAAGAAAAACAAAACAAAACATTGATTTGTCGGTTGTCACATAAAACCCTGCTGTCCATTTGACAGCTATGTCCACCCTGTTGTGAAAGTCATGTACAGTCATGTGTGTAAGTGTTAACTTAACTAACAGCTTCTTCAGTTGGTAAACTGTGTCACTGTCACAAGTCCTCCATGTAATGTGAGTGTTCTACTTATCTACTGCCATTGTCATAAAAAGTTCTTCAATCGCCTCAACGTCGCCCCCTATACTAGAAAATACTGAAGACCAATGTATATCAATTGATTTACCCTCTGCCAACTCACATGCCATTTTTAATCCTATACGTTCAGCTACTTGGGTAAGTGAGAAGGGAAGAGGGATCCATTTCTATAACACTTTCGTCAATTATAACATTATCCAGTACATGTTTGTCTAATGGTGAAAAATATAAAAACTTGAAAATTTTACATTTTCTAGGGTTTCACTTATGTCAGGTCTTGTGGCAAAAATCCTACTCTAATGTTCTACACAGAGATGCATATCTGTATGTCTACCTAATTTACCTTCAGTGAGTCTCCTGTCTCTTACCAGCCTTTGTGCATATATAGAGGCACACTTTGCACAGGAGACAAAAAGGCAGATACCACATGCAATCTATAAAACATGAATCATATTTCCACAACAAAAACTTCTGCTTACATATCAGCAGCTTCTATATACATAAAAACAAACCCCTAGCTACTTCCGTGACTAGGTCAATGTAGTGTGTGTACCCCTGACTCTGTCTGATGTCACAAATGTCTTAGCCCCATGAATGAGACCATGTCTACGTGGTTTTGTATCTATTTACAAGAAAAGAGTGAGATACTAACAGAGATGTAAAGAATGAGAACTAGGAAAGCAATGAATAATAAAACAAAAAAAAGATTTGCAGACAAACAGAAAAGTAGAAAAGCAAAGAAGCAAAGTAAGAGATTTTACAGCAAAATGACAACTGGATTAGACACTATGGGAAAATCATTCTACTTTTCCACTAAACCCCTTAGCTATTCACTAAACTATTGCGCCTCCCCATTCTTCTCAAGTTTAACTGGGAGTTACGTCACGCATTCAATCCAGTGTCGTCCATCGTTAGCTCGTATGGAACTCTGCATCTCATGATCACACTATTTATATTCCTTTGCGATAGACTTTTGACTATAATGGAGAAGTGCAAAGTTAATCCTTAGTTACGCATACTTTGTATCTCGCATGTGTTTCTACCTGAAATACATAAAAACAACATTAGAGCAAAGTATGTACATACTTCATTTTAAGTAATGAATCTCAACCAAATAAATTATCATGAGCCACTGCAATTAGGAGAGTGTTTACAGTGACCCATTGTTAAGTTGTCTTTCAAGGGAAAGCTTTGCACTCCTCCAGCAATCCCCTTAATCACTAAGTATATATATTTCTTTGTCTGTCCTTAACTACAAAATAAAGACACAAAATAAAGTTAGTTTTCAAATAACAAAAAACCCCCCATAATATTTCTTTTTGCTTTCAATCATTATCATTGACCAGCGACAGGAAACTAAACACAAGACAACATAAAACAAACAACAAAAACAAAAAAAACAAACAAATATTCCTTGGTGACCAGGAAAAATTCTCTAGCAACAGTTATCTACAATCCTTCTATTGTTCTAAGGCTATATAGCTTCATTGCAGTCAGGGTCAATTAATGAAGACCATTTGTCTGGACACAATGGATATAATCTAAGTCATTGAATAGACACAACTAATTTCTTTTGTTAGACTTCTTTTCCCTAGCTGTAGTTTATGCATGGAATAAAAACAAAAGTTTCTTCTTTTTTCCTATTGCAGGGTTTTTTTTTTTAAATTCAATCACACACACAAAAAAAATATACATTTAAGTTACTCAGCTTTAAACCTGAATAGTTACACACTTAATACAGATTATCAGTTACATTTGCTATTTTTTATTTTACTCAGTTTTATACTTTCCTGCTTTGCGCTCCCTTCTCTTGGCTTTGAAACACTTACTTCCGCTGTGCATGTATTACCCTGACACGTGTTACATTCCTGTTGCCACAGTTATAAACAGTCATTGTGTTTAATTCTCTTTCTGTTGAATTAATCAAACGTACTTTGTCTCTAACACTGTTCAACACCTCCGAATTGAAACTACCGATTTTTGGAAAAGGCCTCACACAATCCTTGGTCATCTTGACCCATGTGTCGCAATACGCCGTTGCGTATGCACCATATTTCTTAAACATAAGAAACCTCCCCGAACCAATCGGCCCTTCCTTAGGCAAAACATTGACCATCTCCAACGTATGCTTAGCTCCCATGGGAAAATCGACTATTTGTCCAACGTTACGCAACACAACTACTGCTAGAGATCTTAACGGACTAATTATTTAAGCTGCGTGCACTTACTTCTTCTTGTACTAAAGGAGGAACACCTAACACAGAAATATCAACGTGAACCACAGAAGTATCAGCTCCTCGATACTCTGTCTCTCCAACAAATCTGCTGAGTTTTTTACCAACTGGTAGAATTGGGGTTACCCACCTTGCCAGTGTAATTGCCTCCAGCTGCACTCCCAAGTCACAATCACGGTCTCTGTACCGTGCGGTCCGATTGCACCGCTTACAGATACTAATTATCAATAAACGCTGCGATTACTATTGGGCGTGCTTGCGAAAACTTCCCTGTTTTTGCCACCAGTATACCTGCCCCGTATGTTGTGCAATCTGTCTCGTCAGACAGCAACTGATACTCTCTGTCTCTATACGACAATAAATCAACTCTTTTCTATCACACAATCACACAATATACACTTTTATTTACTACGCAGAAAATCAATTTCCCAAACAATAGTAATAACGTTTCAGAGGCTTTAACAAGTGATTATACTATACATATATAACAGACTATCAAAACGACTGTTTAAACACGTGGCAACACCACCGAAAGTATACATATGCGTATGCTAAGCAATCAAACCACGCTTAAATCACAAAATGACATGAAAAAGAAACAGTTTTTCTTGTGCCTAAGTTCTCACTAGCACCCCATAGATTGCACAAAGCGGATATTCGGTTTAGCAACACTAGATGATATAAAAGGCATAGAAATATTTGCATTCTCACCCGTTTATGATGTCCCACCCTTTGTTGGTAAACCAAAATCCGTCAGTTTTGCGAATCCTTGAGCAACGTAGTGCCTTTTCGAGCCCCCAAATTATTAAAGTAATTTTATCGCTTACCAATAAAACATTGTCCAATGCTATTAATGTGGTTCCAACGCACAAATATATTTAATTGCAATATATATCAGAATTTGCAGCAAGCCATTATTACACATTAATGGTGTTACAATAAAGCAGGAAAGTATAAAATCACTGAATACATCTTCCTTATAGAGTTCATCCAGCTTCAGTGAATACAGAAATGCTCTCACCAGTTGCCAGGATCAAAGAGAGCTAGAATAAAAGCCAGCATGCTTGTATATAGTGTACAGATAACATTTAGTGAGATCTTCATTGGTGCAGGGTTAATGATATTCCAGGTCCTTGCAAGTTATAGGTCTGTTCATTTGATCCTTACAAAGGGTGAGAGGAAACTTCCCCCACCCCATTGTTCACATGTTTTGACTCTGAATGACCAGTTCAAACTGACCCACACTAAAGTACTTTTGAGTATTAATCTCATAATGCTTATATCTTGCGATCGCTATGTGCGATCACTACTCCATCTACACTGGGTTAATGCTGGTGAAATAAGCTTTAATAGGAGACCAAACTCTTTACCTTTTAAAACACCTGAACCATAAATAGCTTTACTACAGTATTATATATGCATAAATAAACAACCTAATACATTTTACTAATAAATAAATGTGAATTGGAACCTTAATAAATTCTAACTATATATAAGTGAATGTGTAAGTGTATGTCACGGTTTGGTATTCTAGACTCTGAATCTACCCAACAGATGTTACCCCCTAGCAGGGCGCGGAGTCTAACGGGCGAATGGTGTTCACCAGCGGTCACCGCAAGGTGACTTGGATTTAGCAGCGTTTGCCCGCAGGTCGCGGTTCCTACTAGGGGTGTTGGGCAGAGTTCTGGGGAAGTGATAATGACTGATGCTAGCTAGGCACACTGGAATTGACAGTTCTATACCCAGTCAAGCAGGTGCAGTCCAACGTTTTCTATCCGCCGCAAACTTGTAACGTTTAGTAGATTTCTTAAGACAGTTCCTTACTTGATTCCAGATTGACACAAATCTCCGGTGAACGAGATTAACAGCAGGAACCTGGGTGGCCGGGAGGGAAGTAAACCTAGGAAATGATGGATGGATCCCATACACAGTACAAAAAGGTGATGCAGAAGTTGACTCATGAAGGGCATTATTATGCACAAATTCTGCCCAAGGTAGAAGATCTACGCAATCGTCTTGATTGGCATTAGAGAACATTCTAAGAAAAGTTTCCAAGTCTTGATTTACACGCTCAGTCTGTCCATTAGACTGAGGATGGTAAGATGATGAAAAATTTAATTGGATCCGAAGAACTTTACATAAGGCTCGCCAAAACTTAGACACAAACTGAACTCCACGATCTGAGACAATCTCTACGGGACAACCATGCAACCAGAATATTTCTTTGATGAAATGCCTGGCAAGGACAGACGAAGATGGACCAACAAGTGGAACGAAATGAGCCATTTTCAAAAACCAATCTACTACCACCCAGATGGTATTATATATTTTACTAGGGGGAGATCGGTAATAAAGTCCATGCTCAGATGGGTCCATGGTTTGTCCAGAATAGGCAACGGAATTAGTTGTCCAGTAGGAGATCGACGAGATGACTTGTGTTGATTACAGATATCACAAGAAGCAACAAAGTCTTTAACATCATGATGAAGTTTTGGCCACCAATAATTGCGAGAAACCATATCCATGGTTTTACGTACCCTAGTATGACCAGAAAAATGTGTAGAATGGAACCAGGTCAGGAGCTTCTTTCGTAACTCAGATGGCACAAAGGTTTTCCCTGGTGGTGGTGTATTGGCCGGAGACAACGTAGAAGTTAATATACACTTGGGGTCTAATATAGGATGAGGTTTTACCTCTTCGGTCTTGGTATCACAGGGAAAGGATCGAGATAGAGCATCTGCACGTTTGTTCTTCTCTCCAGGTTTAAATGTAATTCGGATGTCAAAGTGAGAGAAGAAGAGAGACCACCTAGCTTGCCTAGAGTTTAGGCATTGAGCAGATTGTAGAAACAAAAGATTCTTACGATCCGTGAAGATTGTAACAGGGTATCTGGCTCCTTCTAGAAGATAACGCAATTCTTCCAAAGCTATTTTAATGGCAAGTAACTCTTTATCGCCAATGGCGTAATTCTTCTCTGCTGGCAAAAACTTCCTGGAGAAAAACGCACAAGGATGGAACTGATTAAGATGAGACTTTTGGGACAGGACAGCCCCTACTCCAACACTTGAGGCATCAATTTCAAGGAAGAATGGCTGAGATGTATCAGGTTGTTGAAGAATTGGTGCCGAAAAGAATGCGTCTTTAAGGAAGTTAAAAGCCTTTAAGGCCTCTAGCGGCCAAGATTTGGGGTTGACACCCTTCCGAGTGAGGGACACAATGGGTGCCACAATGGTGGAATATCCATTAATATAATGTCTGTAATAATTAGAGAATCCTAGGAAGCGTTGTACAAGCTTTAACCCCAAAGGGAGAGGCCACTCAAGTATAGCACGTACCTTCTCTGGATCCATCTCTAATCCTGTGCCTGAGACTATGTAGCCAAGGAATGGCATTTGAGATTGTTCAAGCAAGTATTTCTCTAACTTGCAAAAAAATTGAGTCGTGAGAGGACTTCTGCCACATGAAGGCGATGTGAGTGAATGTCCTGGGAGAAGATCAAGATATCATCCAGATATACCATGACACAATCATAGAGAAGGTCTCTGAATATTTCGTTAACAAAGCTTTAGAACACCGCAGGGGCATTACATAAACCGAAGGGCATCACTAGGTATTCGTAATGGCCGTCACAAGTGTTAAAAGCTGTTTTCCATTCATCGCCGGCTTTAATTCTGATGAGATTATAAGCTCCCTTAAGGTCTATCTTTGTAAAGATCTTGGCCCCCTTTATACGGTCGAATAATTCAGTGATGAGAGGAATGTGGTATCGGTTCTTAATTGTAAAGGCGTTAAGGCCTCTGTAGTCAATACATGGGCGTAGGGACCCATCCTTCTTTTTAACAAAAAATAAACCGGCCCCAGCAGGAGAGGAAGAAGGTCTAATAAATCCACGTTGAAGATTCTCACATACTCATACATCTTCAGACATGGCTTGAGTCTCTGGCAGTGATAAAGGATGTACACGACCTTGTGGAGGGATTTGGTCAGGTAGCAGATCAATAGGACAATCCCATGCCCTGTGAGGAGGAAAATGTTCCGATCTGGCTTTATCAAAGACATCCCGAAATGACAGATACTGACTTGGAAGGCAGCTGGATTGAAGTCCAGACGAGATGCTAGTAGAGGTCAGGGGATGAACACGTGAAAGAATATTTTTAAAACAATTTGAGCACCAAGATAGAACTTGAGAAGTGGTCCAGTCCATCTGTGGAGAATGTTGTTGAAGCCAAGGCAATCCCAGGATGACAGGACTAGTAGAGGATGATAAGACATGAAAGGATATCAGCTCCTTATGTAATGCTCCTATTTGAAGAAGAATAGGCTGAGTGCATTTCTTAATGAGACCATAGGAGATACGAGATCCATCAATTGCAGAAATAGATACAGGATGTTCTAAGATAGATGTGGGTAAGGACCCCTGAGACACGAGAGAAGAAGCAATAAAATTCCCAGCAGCTCCTGAATCCAATAAGGCATAAGAATAAATAGGTCCCGAGGGACCATATACTATAATGGGAAAAGAACATACTGTAGGTAACGTAGAATGAGGAGAAGATTTAATATTGCCTAATTTGACTTCCCCAGAACAAATTAGGCTTTGGCATTTCCCGATTTCTTGGGACACTTGTTAAGCATATGCCCTGGGTCAGCACAGTATATACACAATTTATTTTTAAATCTTCAGTCGCGCTCCTCCGGAGTCAAACGTGACCAACCCAATTGCATCGGTTCTTCCTCACGAGTTGGGGAAGGATAGCGAGCCAATGTCCTAGGTAAAGGACGACGAGAGTTATCCTTTTCAGCAGCTCTTTCTCTGAAATGTTGATCCACTCTATTACACAAATAAATTAAATCATCCAAAGTAGCAGGTAGTTCCTGGGAGGCAAGGGCGTCCTTGATCTTATCTGACAAACCGTGCCAAAAGGTAGCTACCAGGGCGTCATTATTCCAATACAATTCAGATGACGGTGCGGAAGGAAATAAAATACTGGGCCACAGAACATGATCCCTGATGGAGCCTGAAAATGCTTGAGGCTGCAGAGGTAACTCGACCGGGTTCATCAAAAATTTTCCGGAATGTAACGATGAAGGCAGTGCTATCATAAAGGAGAGGATCATCACGCTCCCAGAGAGGAGAGGCCCTGGCCAGGGCCTGGCCAGACAATAAAGATATTAAATAAGCAACTTATGCCCTTTGAGTGGGAAAATTCTGAGGGTGTAACTCAAATTGAATCGAACACTGATTGAGGAAACCTCTACAGATTTTAGGATCGCCATCAAATTTAGCAGGGGGACGGAATCCGGAGGGTGGAGTTAGAGTTACTGGATAACTCAGGAGCAGGAGGTTCTGGAGGAAGAGTGAGCGGAAGGAGTGTGTATATAGAGGATTGAATAGAGTCCACTCTGGATGCCAATGCCCGGAAACATTGAAGGAGCTGGTGTTGGAGTTCATCCTGTTGTTCAACCCTAGTAAGTAAATGTTGTAACATATCCTTGGCTGAAGGCTCCCCAGTAGAATCCATTGTGGCCTGTTCATACTGTCATGGTTTGGTATTCTGGACTCTGAATCCACCCAACAGATGTTACCCCCTAGGCGCGGAGTCTAACGGGCGAATGGTGTTCACCAGCGGTCACCGCAAGGTGACTTGGATTTAGCGTCGTTCGCCCGCAGGTCGCCGTTCCTACTAGGGGTGTTGGGCAGAGTTCTGGGGAAGTGATAATGACTGATGCTAGGTAGGCACACTGGAATTGACAGTTCTATACCCAGTCAGCGGATAAACAACAGATGCAGGATAAAAATACAATCAGCGATTTAATGATGATTAGAAGACCAACAGGAGAGTCTCAGTATATGATACAAGGAACGTGGAACTAAGGTGAGCAGTACCACCGGCAATATAGTATAAATGAATACAATGGTAATATAACTGATATCTTCAGATATGGCAGTAGCATGAACAGTCCAGCAACACATAAATATTGAAATGCAGCAAATATACGGGACCACAGTAAGGCAGCACCACATCGGAGGTATAGGTAACAGTCCAGGCAGCAATGTAGTTACAATGGGTGCAGCAAGAGCGGGATACTCTGTAGTGCCATATATGCTTGAAAGACAAAAAGGACAGTTCAGCCAGCGAAAGTAGAAGAACAAGCAGCTAGATGATACGACCTGTAATGTCACTTAGCCACAAGGGCAAATGCGAAGTGGATGAGACTTGAGTGATGCAGTCCAGGACAATAACACAATAAGGTCAGCAGCACAGCCCGTGTAGCAACAGCACAATGACGATCAATGTAGCTTAAGCAGTCCAGCCCATGTAGTAGCGATACAACAGAAGCAAGTGTAGCTTGAGTAATATGACCTGTGGAATCAGCAACACAGCGGAGACAAATGCAGCTTGAGCAGTATAGCCCATGGAACAGCAACACAACGGAGACAGGTGCAGCTTGAGCGGTATAGCCCGTGGAACAGCAACACAGCGGAGACAGGTGCAGCTTGAGCGGTATAGCCCGTGGAACAGCAACACAGCGGAGACAGGTGCAGCTTGAGCGGTATAGCCCTTGAAACAGCAACACAGCGGAGACAGGTGCAGCTTGAGCGGTATAGCCCTTGAAACAGCAGCACAACAGAGGCACTGACGATCCATGTGAGAGCTCACAGAATAGGTGGGAACCTAATCAGACAGGTAACTCGATCAACAGGCCCTGAGGAAAGGGAGGAAATGCCTTTTCAAGTTTAGAGCCAGAACCAGGAACCAATAGGAATCTTTGCCAGCAACAGACAGATGTTCAGTCTGCACATGTGCAGATCAAGACTAAAGGTTTAGGAACTGCTAATGAGGCACAGGTGAGTGTCTCAGTCTCTGTTTTTGGAAGCCGAATAAGCGCCGTGTGACAGTGTAAGTGCATGCGTGCTTTATTTATCATGCAATTGTGTCAGGACACGTGGCGTACTGAATGCAATCGCACGGTAAATCAATATTAATCAATATACTTTCATCCAATTATTCGACTTTGACACTCTACAAAATGAATGGGAACGAGTTCCAACAGAAACACTCCAACATCTTATAGAAAGCATATATTAATTTTATTGCTGGGCTTGCGCTCCTCCAAATAGATGCCTTAATATCCCACAGGTGATTATTAAAAAAAAAAAAGATTGGTTTTGGGTGGGGGCGCAGACGGGTGGGTAGTGAAGGGGATAGGGGAGATAAGTTTCTAATTTTATTTCTCACTGTTGTTTGCTTGATTCCTCCCTATTATGTTAATAAATAACTGTTAAGTCAAATGTTCTGACAGGACAGTGTGAATAATTGTGGTGTTTTTCATAAAAACAATAGTGAATACTATATTTTCCCATATGTGGGACTGTTATGTTTCATTCAATGATTCTACATGCACAAATAACAAACTAGTATCACTGGGTTATGCCCACCAGGTGTAAATCAGTTATATATAAATAGCTGGTTGATTGTAACCACCTATTGTCAGGCGCCGTCTCCGCTCTGACACTTGGTGCAGGAGACATACCCCTGCACCACTAGTTCCAGAAGCTGATTGATTGTAACCACCTATACCTATGTAACAAGTGTCAATGTCCACCATTCAAAGTAAAGAGAAGAGGGATCGACAATAGTGTAATAAAATGACAGGCTTTTATTAACATAAACTAAAATTAAACACACATTTTGAAGGTGTGTGCAGTTCATATAAAGGTTTCTTTAGATCCGCGTCCTAGGAATCCCTCTTTAATGCACCGTACAGGGGTGCGATGATAGTTTCTTCCCTGCAGCTCGTCAGCTGCGTCTCAAACACACTGCTAGGAAACTCCATGAGGTTCGGACCATTGCTAGGAAACCGTGCTTGTCTCTGATTGGACCCTTCGCATTTCGTCACAGATGATGTCATCAAGGGATGCCTTTCTTTGATCATGTGCTTGCTTTTATAGGGGTCTATGCATCAAGCTAATTTTTCACTTTACAAATGAGGAAGCGGCTGTTTCCGCATCTTTTAAGTATATTTGCTATGCATTAACTGCCTAACGGAAGAGATTTCAGAGAGATCTTCTCCATTTAGGCTAATACCGCATTCTCCATAGATTAATATGGGGATTGCGATGTTCTGCAATGCATAAAGCTTTGATAAGCTTTACATTGCGCAGACAGCTAACGCCATCTTAGGATGACGTTACCTGTCATTTTCTATAGTGAAAGAGCTGTGCACACTTCCTCCTGTCACCGGCAGTGCTTAGCTGCCGGTGATAGGATCGTGGGAGATGGGTCACTTCACCAGGGTTCCCAGAGTATAGTGCATCTTAGTGGTGCATGAATATGCATCACTGCGATGAGCAGCTATGCATATTTACCAGCACCGCATGTTATGATGCATAGACCCCATAGTCCTTTATACAATCACATGCTTCTCCTATTAAAACAATGTTCTTTTCTTTTATTTTATAATCATTATTATTTACAATACTTCTCTGGTAGACCCACTTGTTTTCCGCAGTTTCCATAACATTCATAACGTATTTAGGTACAATCAAATGTACATGGAAATACTTGTAATGTGTATATGTTGTTAGGCTGCTAGTGGTCAGATAACGAACCTGCAGAACTAATAGGTGGAGGTCTTCACCTATAGCAGCTGCCTTTCCCGTAGAGCTAGACGCGCTCACAGGTACTCGGATGCCCCCAGGACTTATCTCCAATATAGTGTGGGTTTGTTATACTAACCGCAGCGCAGGTCTGGAGACAGTAGAGATGGTAAAGGATGGTCAGACGAAAGCCAGGGGTCACTTGCAGGATAGAATGGTCAGAAAACATGCCAAAGGTCAAGGTCACGAGCAGAACAGCAGAATCCAAGGTTCAGGCCAAAAGGTCAGGGTCACAGGCAATAAGGCAAGGTCCAGTAAACAGGCAGAAGGTCACAACAAAAATCCAGCAGAGAATCCAGAGCAGGTCAGCACAAGTACAAAATTAGGATGCTATAACCGGCAGGGAGGCTAAGCCCTCCCTGCCTTAAATACGAAAGGCAGCCAATCAGAGCCTAACTCTGAAGTATCCACAGCACCCTGCATCTTATTATATTGATTATATTATTTAGCCCGCAGGCTAGTGGGGAGGCTTTGCGCACGCGCCCAACTTCCTTTCATTGCCAGGACGCGGCGCTGAGGAACAAGCGTCCAACCGTTGCCTTTGCAACGGTCGGGTCATGCCCAGAAGTGACGTCCTGATCGTCAAGGTCGAGACGCGGGGGAGCCCAGGAAGCGAGTTGCGGCGGCTGTGAGTACCACCGCGGCTCGTAACATATGTGCATTGAAAGATGGATTCTAGATATTTTAACTGGTGGCCTTATTTTACAGTTGTAAAATATCATTACAGATGATATTACATCTTATCAATTATCACCACGCACGAAGCGGTCATAATTTATTATTTACAAGTTAACCCGTGCATGATACTCATGCATCCTAGTCAAATCAAGATACTTAAGGTCTTAAAAAGGTTCTTAAAAAATGCATTTGGGCCTAGCCCAGGCCTCCTCAGGGGAAGATCGTTACTTCCCGACGCAAGCGCCCTTTTTAATGTGTGTTCATGAGGTAAAATTACCTCACAAAAAGGAGTTTGACCCCTCAACTCGTAAATTTAGCCTTTACTACCCCTCCCACGGGGGGAAGGGGGGATGATGGAAGTTAACTGACTTGACTATTCTAATTTTTTTGTCAAATAATGTCAGTATACCAAATTTCAGGTCAATTGGATGAGCCCTTTCTGAGAAAATAGTTTTTTCCACACACACACACACACACACACACACTCTAACGCACGCCTCTACACATGTGTGTTCATGAGGTAAAATTACCTCACGAAAATGAGTTTGAACTCAAATTTCAGCCCTTTTTTTAAAAAAAAAAATTCCACACACACTAAGCATTTAGTAGGTTAGTGTATAACTCTGCCCAGCAGGTGGCGCTGCAACTTGTTTTTTTTTTTTCACACACACACAGACGCCACTAAGCATTTATATATTAGATTATTATTTACATCACATATTATATAGTTGTGAGCTCAGCTTGGTAAAAGTTTCTGTTGAAAAACATATCTTTCTTCATAGATAAATAGGCAACTAATAAAGACAGAAGGATAAAGTTCTTTGAAGAATTCTTCCAGAAAATACCAAATCTCATTTAGGAAGGCACACAATCTGGCTAACTGTCAGACAGAGAACAAATGGTTTATTTTATTGCACTAAGTGCAATACATGTAAGACTGCTGGAACCCTTGATACCAGTCTTATAATACAATTTGCATCTAAAACAACAAGAGAAGTCTTTAATGTCAAGGAACAATTAACATGTGACTCCATGACTGTAATTTATCTATTAACATTCAAAGGGGCAAATATGGATATGAAAAATATTCTTAATGAAAAGAGTGGCTAGATCAGCAGCAGATGGCAATTTGTTGAGAGGGACTAAATGTGCCCATATGGAAAAACTATCGGCCACCACCCAAATAGTATTGAAGTAATGACTATTGGGGAGGTCAGTAATAACATCCATGCTGGTGCTTGCCCAAGATGAGTCTGGAACCAGGAGCAGAAGAAGAAGCTCAGCTGGAGGATGCCTAGGTGTCTTGTGACGAGCACATACTCCGTAAGCTGCAACATACTTGTGAACGTCAGCACTCAAGGATGGCCACCAAAAGCTGTGAGACAAAAGAGCAATTGTCTTCTTAACCCCAGTATGACCAGCAAATCTGGAATCGTGGGCCCAAGCAAGCAGTCTGGGACGGAGATGGATCTCCACAAAAGAGCATCCAGCAGGAGGTGTCTTAACAGAGGATTTAGTCAAAGCCAGGATCTTCAGAGGACTGATGATAGGTCTGACGTCGACTGGCAAGAATTCCAGGGATCAAAAGACCTGGAAATTGCATCAGCCCTGGGATTTTTTGACCCAGCACGGTAAGTCAGGATCAACTGGAATCTGGGAAAAAAAGTGACCAGCGGGCCTGACGAGGGTTGAGGTACTGAGCGGATTTCCAGATAGAGGAGGTTTTTATGATCTGTGAATACTGTCATAGGATGGAGAGCGCCTTCAAGCAGAAACCGCCATTCTTCTTAGGTTATCTTGATGGCCAGGAGCTTCTTATCTCCGATGCTATATTTGGCCTCACCAGGTAAAAATTTCCTGGAGAGGAAGCCGAATGGAGAGAAAGTGCCGACAGAATTCTTCTGAGAGAGAACTGCTCCCACATCCACAGGAATTCAATTGGCCGCGTTACTGTTAAAAGTAACACGGCCTGCGCATTATTACCGTTATTACAGTAATAGTGCGTGTAATTACCTTAATTACAATAGTTCTTACGTCGACTTTTTGCTCGCAGCTCTCTGAGTTGCGAGCAGAAAGCCGGGTTAATATTACGGTAATAACGAATTCCCCCCATAATGCCCGTCTCTCTTATTAAAAGCGGTTTTCCACTCATCACCTTGACGAATGTGGATAAGGTTATAGGCTCTAAGATCCAGTTTGGTAAAAATCTGTGCTCCATGAATCCGATCAAAGAGTTATGATATGAGAGGTAAAGGGTAACGGTTCTTCACCGTAATAGCATTCAGCTTCCGGTAGTCAATACAGGGTCTAAGGGTACCGTCTTTCTTTTTGACAAAAAAGAACCCTGCACCCGCCGGTGAAGAGTACTTGCGGATAAAACAATGTTCAAGATTCTCAGCAACGTATTCACACATTGCTTGAGTCTCTGGGAGATATAGGGGAAAGACTCTGCCCCTAGGGATGCACTTGTTTGTTACAAGGTCATTGGGGCAATCCCAGGGTCGATAAGGAGGCAGGGACTCAGCTTCAGCTTTGCTGAATACATCTACAAACTCGGTATAGACCTCAGGAAGAGCAGGCTGCGGAGTAGAGGCTAGACAAGAGATCGAAGACTTAGGAGGATGTACAGCAGTCAAACAATGTTGTTTGAAGATGGATCCCCGAGAAATGACTTGGGCACGAGACCAATTGAACTGCGGATTGTGAGGTTTAAGCAAGGGAAGGCCTAAAATAACAGAATTGACGAATTGAGGAAGAATCAGGAAACTTATCCACTCAGAGGGAAGCGCTCCTACTGGCAACCATAAGGGACTGGTAATGCGATCGATGGAACCGTTGCTGATACAATTACCATCAATTGCGGTCAGTGTCAGAGGCTGTGGCAATGGAAGGACGGAGAGACGGAGCTTGAAATCCAACTCAGCGGAAATGAAGTTCCCAGCGGATCCAGAGTTCACAAAAGCTGTCAATTGCTGGGGCCATCTGGAGAAAATAATGTAATAGGCATCAGAAATTCAGTCTCTCAAGGAGTAGGGAGTGAGGGACTTAGATCCTAGGACGACCCCCTGTCATCGCCTAGTATGGGGCGTTTCCCGACCTCTTGGAACATGAGTAGAGAAGGTGACCCGAGTCCCCACAATAAAGGAAAAGACGATTCTTGATGCGTTTGTCACGTTCCTCCTGGGAAAGACAAGAGTGGCCAATATGCATAGGTTCTTCCGGAAAAATTGATGGGGCTTGGAACTGAGGCACCAGGCGAGGAAAGGAGCGCCGGATCCGTTCACCTTCTTGAGTACGTTCCCTGTGGCGGATGTCCACCTTAACACACTGAGAGACCAAGTCGTCAAGATTAGACGGAAGCGCACGGGAGGCCAGATCGTCCTTGATGCGGTCGTTTAACCCCTGCCAAAAGGTGGCTACCAGAACCTCATTGTTCCAACAGAATTATAAAGCCAAGGTGCGAAACTGCACTGCATACTGCCCAGCAGTGAGTGAACCTTGATGGAGAGCTAATAGGCCAGAAGCGGCGGAGGAAACACGGCCGGCTCATCAAATATCCTCTGAAAATTCTTAATGAAGGTAGAAGAGCGTAGGATCATCCCGTTCCCAGAGGAGAGAAGCCCAAGACAAGGCTTGACCAGAGAGGAGAGAAATGACATAAGCCACTTTGGTCCTCTCGGAGGCAAAATTTTCTGGAGCAAGCTCAAACTGAATAGCGCACTGGTTAAGGAACCCACAACATTTCTTAGGATCGCCATCATATTTATCTGGCGGTGGAATACATAGGCTTCTGGAACTAGCGGTGCCGAGAAGGTGCAGGGGTATGTCTTCTCCCCCAAGTGTCAGTGCGGAGACGGCGCCTGACAATAGGTGGTTACAATCAACCAGCTATTTATATATAACTGATTTACACCTGGTGGGCATAACCCCTTGATACTAGTTTGTTATTTGTGCATGTAGAATCATTGAATGAAACACAACAGTCCCACATATGGGAATATATAGTATTCACTATTGTTTTTATAAAAAACGCCACAATTATTCATACTGTCAGAACATTTGACTTAACAGTTATATGTTAACATAATAGGGAGGAATCACGCATACAACAGTGAGAAATACAATTAGAAACTTATCTCCCCTATCCCCTTCACTACCCACCCATCTGCGCCTCCACCCCAAACCCTTTTTTTTTATCTTATCGAAAGCCTTCCAAGAAGAGGGGAAGCTGTTATCACTGTAAAATGGGGACTAGTTCCATATTAAAGTATATATTTGAATACAATGTCATTACAGTCCCTGTTGGTGTAATGGTCAAGTGTCCAATCAGTGTATTTAACATATCCTGCAGTGTATTGTGTTTCAATATGGCAAGTGCCAAACATTCAGAGCGTACCTAGACCCGTAATCAACAACAGACGTTTCTTCAGATCTGCTTGTAGTTGACTTTGGATGGGCATATGCCTGAATTACATGCTTTTAAAAGACAATGCACAATATGTTCGTTTTGCATGCCTTAATGAACCAGGCCATGCATGGTTTGGTTTAAGTTCGTCATCTATTATTTCAACAGTTTTTTGTTTGCCCTTTGTCAGTTACTTTTATATTATTTTGTTATTGTATATGAAAAATGGGCTTGCTATTGTCGATTCAAAATATGGAGGAACCTCTTATGTTTACATTGAGGGACTACTATATATATTTTTCATTATTAGACATAGAAATTTAATCCGTTTTCCTGCAAATGTATACACTGATGTCAATGGTGGTATTGTATTACTCGCAAATGTTATGTAGCAGCAATTTCCATCTTTAGTAGGATCAAAAACTTTTGCAGGCAGCTATACTCATAGTTACAAAAATACAGCATTACAATGTATACAAATTACCCGAATTTTGAGGGAGCAGCTGCAGCAGCGGTGCATCTTTTGCTGTCCTGTGTGTTCATCCTTATTGGCAGATTGGGGAGAAGTCTAATTCAGAGTTGTCATTATTTATTGCTAAAGCTTGATTTGGGGCAGTTTTCGCAGTGTGGCAATGCCTGGTTGGTTTCCTGGGGGTAAATGTATCAAGCTGAGAGTTTTCCGGCTAGTTTGAAAAGTGGAGATGTTGCCTATAGCAACCCATCAGATTCTATCATTTTGTAGAATTTACTAAATAAATGACAGCTAGAATCTGATTGGTTTTTCAAACCCGCCGGAAAACTCTCAGCTTGATACATTTACCACCTGAAGTTAGGTAGGTTCTAAACTTAACATGACTTTATTGGACCTGTGTCTCCCATTAGTGGTGGGGTGAACGCATAGTGAAAAGAAGGGTTTGTGTCTGATCACATGAGCATCAGCATGGTGTACAAATTATCTGTGTTCCTCTTCATTACCTGCTTTGGGAATGCTATGTCATTTGGTGTTGCATTGTTTAATAATTGTACAACATGCTTCTGGTGTTGTCATTGCTGATGCTTAATGGCAGGCATTTTGGAATCTATCCATCAAGTTGACTGTCAGGGATTATTGTGGTCATCTTTCTTGTGGACAGTTGTTTAAGAGGATCTATTGAGTTTCTCCTTTATGACACCTGCTAACTGGGATAGTCACAATAATGTCAGGTGTGAGTGACTGGCCTTGGTGCACTAGAGATTAGTTGTAGGAAATCATGATGCATGTTGCTTGGTCACCATAGACTGCTTTGCATATTTTGAGCAAATGGATCATCAAGTGTTCCACAATATCTTCTCTGGCACTATGTTCAAATTATTTGCGAATCCAAATATTATTAAGCATTCATGTCATTTACCGCTTTATTAAAGGGTGGAGGAAGAAGTATACGAGCCTGGAAGCTAAATGTATTGTGTCTTCTTCCCTGTTGTAAAATTTGTTTTGTGTCAAAGATGTTTTAAACAACAGTGTGACTGTAAGCCCACAAATCTGAGTCTAACTGTATGGTAAAGGTGATTATGAAACGTAAATTCTGGAAAACTATTCTCCCTGCGTTATGCAGAAAGAGTAACAATCAAATGCTATGCACACAGTATAAATAAAAAAAATAATTATTAATAAATAAAAATACAAAAGATATGTGCCTAATTGTCTTGGGTGTGTACATAATAACATAGTTATATATAATTATTGCTTGAGTTGTAGCAATGTTGGACATAATGACAGGTCTATAAAAACAAAAAAAACCAATTACGCTCTTTTTTAAGATGTATTAATTTTCTTTAAGCATCAGGCATCAATGGATTAAAAGAGCTACACATGATCCTAGTTTAATATGCGTGGCGCTTGAGTGGTACTGTCTAAACTTGCTTGATTTTAATAATATTACTAAGATAGGCTGTTATCACACCTTGTAAACATTATTTATACGTTAACATTATACTGCTATTGTATTCCTGTACAAAGGAATTTAGATAGAGAAATAGCCTAACCAAAATGTAATGAAATCAAGCCTCTCTCTTTTAAAAGGTACCTTAGTACATAATTGTAGTTATTGCTAAAATTGTGCTATATGCACAAATATGCCAACAGGCACATTTTAACTGGTAGACTTCTTTTTTTTTTAAAACATTGCTGTCCAGCTTTATCAGCTAGAGAATCTACAGGCAGGTATTAAAAGTTTATCTTCATATAGGCTTTATAGTAGAGATGCTCTGGCTTGTTTTTCCGAAAACCGAACACACCCGAATATCGCAGATCCGAGTACCACTTTCACAAGCACTCGGAACTAAAAATGAGGCATCGGATCTTGCAAGTTTTGGATCCTCAATCTGGCGCCATTTTACAGACAGACATAGAAGGGGTAGCAGCGTACTTGGCAGTCTCTACTGCAGTTGGCCAGTGTCATAGCTAAAACAGAAATAGGAGGGGTGGCAGTTTTCTTGGCAGTCTCAAGTGACATTGTTCTGTACCACATAGCTCTCACTGAAACAGTAGGGAAGGCAGTGTTCTTCTTATCAGTCTCCAGTGGCATTGCTCTATGACATTGTTCATACAGAAACAGGAGGGGTGGTAGTGTTCTTATAAGTGCCCAGTGACATTGCCTGTGCCATTGCTCATGCAGAAACAGGAGGCATGGCAGTGTTCTTGTCACTCTCCAGTCTCAAGTCATATTGATCTTGTCACTCTCCAGTCTCAGTGCCATTGGTCACATAGAAACAGGGGTAGCAGTGTTCTTGTCACTCTCCAGTCTCCAGTCACATTGCTATGTGCCATCGATATGGATTCACATCAGTCCTCAGAAGACCAGGAGCACTAAGCCGTTGCTGGCACCAGCCATTATGATAGTAATCCTTCTATGTCATCTGCTCAAGTGAATAGTGGTTTTCGGTCAGGGAAACAAAAGTTTAAAAAAAAAGCTTTTACCTTTTTAAAGAAAAAAACCACCTCTTTAATAAAGGAGAAAGTGTACTGTAGAAAAATATAAAATTGCCAACATGCCATTCTACCCACAATATTAACAAGTATACCAACATCAGCTAGCTCCCTTCTCTCAGCTAGATCCCAGCACCTGCAATCTACACTGTCATCATCCTCACCCTCATCAGTGTGTACATCATCCTCACACAATACTAATTCATCCCCGCTGGAATCCACCATTACAGATGTCTCCGTACTTTGATGTAATTGCCGGTAATGGCCTTTCTTGTGCAATTTGTAGTTCATTTTATGGCATCACTAAGAGGCATACCGCTGACAACCAGTTAGAAAAACTTAATGATGTCATTGCAGTATGGCTTATCCTGTATGGACTGTCTTGAGGATATGTCATTTCTGATAATGCCACCAATATTGTGAGAGCATTACAGTAGGGTGAAATCCATCAATTCCCTGTTTTGTTCACACAATCAGCTTGGTTGTACAGAGCTTTTTGAAAAATGACAGGGTCCAAAAAATTTCGGGACATTTTCAGTATTCTGCAACAGCATATAGGAAATTGCAGCGGCTGCAAGAACAATTTATTTTGTCCTGCCACCAAATGAAGCAAGAGGTGGTAACAAGGTAGAATTCCACACTTAATATGCTTGTGAGGATGGAGGAGCAGCGAAAAGCCATCCACGCTTACTCCACAAACCATGACATTGGGAAAGGTATTAACATCTTTGTCACAAACACGCTTCTAGCTTTCGTGACTTTGGGGTGTTTGCTGTATGCTTATACATATACTGAATCGCCCCCACACCGTGCTCTCACAGCCCCCACACACTTCAGGTTTGCCAGTACCTATTGAATATGGGCAATAGGACCCCACTATACTGTCCCACACTGGCACACAAGACTTTTGGCTACCCACAGGCTTGCAAGGCCCACACCAGCAAACAAAGGGTTAACTCTTCACACCTCCAGACTGTTACACAGAGAAAAAATGCAAGAACACACTAGGCTTGTTAGTCAAATGTATAAACAAATCACACACCAGCATTCAAAGGGTTTACTTGGTTGAACTATATTCTTCTTAACAGGCTAATGGATTTGTTAGAGTATCAAGGATGCCACTTACTAAATTTATAGATTTAATATGCAAAGATACAGGGCATACAGATATATGCAAAAAAAAAAAAAGAATTGACATAACATACACAAGCAAAGTAGTTTAAAATAAAAGGGGTTATATTCAGAGTATAATTTACATGAGTTGTATAATCTGTGCCATGGGAAATTGGCTTGGAAGATGGACAGTTTATCAATGTGGATTGATTTTCCCAAAAGACTGATAATTTGTTGTAACTGGTCTCAGGTTTTTAAAGACACTTCTGCACCTATACCTACCCCCAGGGGATGTGGTCGGTGACACTTTTTTCACTTCACCATTTGCATGTTGTCTGATTTACTACCGAATTCTACTATGTGACCTAAGTTTTCTGTGAAGCATCACCCAGACCCAATTTTATTATTAATAAATCCCCTATGAATTTGTCCATCTTGTGATACCAAACAGGCCTAGTTACAGTGTATTAGTAGAGCTTATACTAATTTCCTCAACTTCTCTGTGTGGCAGAATTTTTAATTTGACATATGAGCTGCTCTTCATCATGCTATTGAGGACTTTGTGGTTTATCACTACTTTTATTGATTTTAAGTGGCATATTTTAAAACTGAATTATTCTTGTCTATATACTATAGCCAAGTCAGCACAAGGTCTCTTTGAGCCAGACACCATGCTTAGTAGTTCCTAAAAGTATATTCAGGTGTTAAAACTCAATCCCAGGTAAGGATATATCTCACCGCAGGGGCCTTTGAAGCTGCTACAGGTGACATTGCTATCTTCTAACACTGGGATGTGCAGAGCCACTGAATACACACACATACACAGACTCTCTGGCTTCACATTTTACACTTTAGTAGCTCAACTTATCAATGGATTCATTTGATGTACCATATTTACACTGCAGTTATGATTTAGGCCTTATTCCCCACAATTATGTGATGGATTATCCCTTATAAATAACTGTAAATTCTCTCTGTTCACAACAATCTTGAAATCGGATTACTACATTCTGTCGACAATGCTTGATCCGAGGTTTAAGAGCTATGTCTTCGCTTTCTTTCAAATTACCCCAAATCACAAGAGATGCAATGAGCTCCTGGGGCCTGATTCATTAAGGATCTTAAATGAAGGGGATCCTTATTTCAGTCTCCTGGACAAAACCATGTTACAATGGAAGGGGTGCAAATGTGTGTTCTGTTTTGCACAAGGGTTAAACACTAACTGTTTTTTCATGTAACACACAAAAACTTGATAGCTTATTTGTACACTGAAATTTAAAGTTGATATGTGTTTCAGTCCCCATGCGTTACTTCCTGCTGTTCCTTCACACCCAGTGTTGGACTGGGGCACCGGAGAAATATCTGGTAGGCCCCCGATGTCGGGCCCCCATTCACTGTCACTGTGACTAGGTCCCCGGTCACTGCCTAGTGTAGGAAGGGGGTCATAATTGACTCCCCTCCTAATTACATGAATGTGGTGGCTCCATCTGCCATCTGCGCTGCACAGGAAGAGAGATGGCAGAGCTTTAAGCCTGTGAGGTCACAGATCGTGGCTTCCCGACAGCAGGAAGTAACGCATGGGGACTGAAAAGCCAGCAAGAGACATGGTGCTGGGAAGGAGAAGAGATGAAGAAGAGATAAGAGCAACAAAGATGCAAGATAAGGCCACATGAAAAGAAGTAAGGGGGCAGAAAAGAAAGCAGAAACCAGGGATACAGAATAAGTCATGGGGATGGACAAGATATACAGAGAGTGGGCTGCAGGTAAGATGAGACAAACAGATAAGAGGTAAATATTTAAACATGAAAACACCTTGGGCCTGAGTCATTAAGGAGAGCAAAGCAAAACAAGGAGTAAATGTTCTCCTGAACAAAACATTTTACAATGCAAAGGGTGCATATTAGTTTATTATTTTGCACGTAAGGTAAATACTGGCTGTTTTTACATGTAGCACACAAATACTTGATAGCTTTATTTCTACACTGAAATTTAAAGTTGATCTAGGACATACCCTTCCCCAACTATATATCTGTCTCCACATTTTAAATTTACCTCCCCCTCCAATGCAACATGGTTTTGCCCAGGTGCAAAGTTACTCCTTTTTTAAGTTTTGCTCTGATTAATGACACAGGGCCCTGATGCATATTTTATTCCAGTATTTTACTATGCCTTTTGTCAGCTTGTACATTTAAAGCACACAGGCCATGAGGCTGAAGTAGTGTTATTCATGTATACATTTACGATGAGCCCTCAAAGAACAACAGTGTTATAAATTAGAAATATATCACAAAACACAACATAGTCCGAACACTGCATTTTTCTAATGACCTTTGCAGACCTTTTCCAAAATATAATGTGTTTTGAATATCATATTCAGTAATATATCCAACAGGCATAATGTAAATAGAGTGTACAATCAGTACACCAGCAGACAATTCGGCATTACATTTCAATTTCTGTGTGATGAACAGCAGCATATTCCAGCAGTTGAAGGATTAATTAACACAGAGGGCTAAAACACAGAGCACCATTACATTCCCTTTCTCTTATAGACAACCCTTAGCTGTTTATAGGTGTTAAGGAATAAAAATCATATACAGTATACACACACACGCACACTGATTGAAGCAGGAGAGGTGGTGGTATGGCATACCACCGCGTACAACCTCACTTCACTCACTGTGTGTGTGTGTGTGTGTGTGTGTGTGTGTGTATGTGTATGAGTATATGTATATGTGTACTATTTGCATATCTTCCAGGATTTAGTTATTCAGGACTTATGTTATTCGGACATCAAGTCAAGTACTTCTGGGAATCTAACTAAACATGAGAAGATGGCCCTGAATTGTCTACAGACCAAAAAGGATATTACTATTAAACAGGCTGATAAGGGAGGTGGAATAGTCATTTTAAATCATTTAGACTATACAGCATAAGCAAATAGACTCTTGGGAGACTGCTCTTCCTATATTTGTTTAGAGGCTGCAGTGCCGTAACTAGACATTTTAGTGCCCTGGGCGAGACAGGGCACCGGCGCTCCCCATCTAAGTGGGAGTGTCAATAGTCGAGTGGGCGTGGTCAACCAACTGTGGGGGCATGGCTAGCGCTCTACAAGTTCTAGACCGCACTGAAACCCCTCCCTCCTCATTCTTCACGGTCTGCCTTTGTAAGGATCTTTATGTAATAAGCCTCCATAGAATCAAAGTACTTTAAATGCAGCTGTCACATGCTAGCTATATAAAAAATGAATTGGTTTTTGAAATAAAACTCACTGAAACAAATTAAAACATAATTGTAACGGTACAATCTGTATCACACTGCTACTTCATCCCATTGTGCCCTCCATCACAGTTTCTCCTTTATCACACCGTGCCATGGAGCCATCTTTACCACATTGTGCCCCCTTATCACCATCACACTAAATGAATAATTATATATATATATATATATATATATATATATATATATATATATATATATATCTATCTATCTATATATATACATACATATATATATATATATATATATATATATACATACATATATATATATATATATATATATATATATATATATATATATATATATACACACACACACACACACACACATAAATACACACACACTCATTGGCACACGCACACACATACAATATAAAGAGCCTCCTAGTGTCTGCCATACTATACAGAGAGCATTCCTGTGACCGCCATACCATACAGAGAGCATTCCTGTGACCGCCATACTATACAGAGAGCATTCCTATGACCGCCATACCATACAGAGAGCATTCCTGTGACCACCATACTATACAGAGAGCATTCCTATGACCGCCATACCATACAGAGAGCATTCCTATGACCTCCATACCATACAGAGAGCATTCCTATGACCGCCATACTATACAGAGAGCATTCCTGTGACCTCCATACCATACAGAGAACATTCCTGTGACCGCCATACTAAACAGAGAGCATTCCTGTGACCGCCATACTATACAGAGAGCATTCCTATGACCGCCATACCATACAGAGAGCATTCCTGTGACCGCCATACTATACAGAGAGCATTCCTGTGACCGCCATACTATACAGAGAGCATTCCTGTGATGGAGAGGGTGCAGAGGTTACAGTTGTGTTTCGGGGGTCCAGGAGTCAGAATTGACAGGTGTCAGGGATCAGGAGGAAAGGAAACATATCTGGATAGAAACAGAGGGAACTGATATGCAGCGCAAGGAAAGGTCAATGATGGGGGCTCTGTACCGTACAGTGCACTGACAGTTGGGAGGGGCACTGGAGTCATAGTTATCAGGAGCAGAGGTGAGAGTGTTGGTGGAACGCAGGGCTGTCAGGAGGAGCTGGGGATGCTTGGAGGAGCAGTCCTGGAAGCAGAGAGCTGCTAACACACAGCATATGATATAACAGACCAGTGCTTAGGGAGAGAACAACTAATGGAGCTGGCAGATCACCCTCCCCCTCACTTACTTAAGGCCTGTTCTCAGCTTCCCACAGTGTTGGCTCTTCTGCACTGACAGGATGGTGATATTCCTGGTGCGATATAGTCTGTTTTCTTTATAATAGTTTAATTTAGGGGTTTTTATACCTCTTCTTATATCAGCACAGGATCTATCTCTCCCCATAAAGGGTTTATACAATAATATTTTAAGGTTTTTTAATCCATGGCGGCCTTCAGTATTAGTAATGATCTCCTAAAGAGACAGGAGAAATGGCAAGGAAACGCAGATGATGAATTTCTTTGTGATACATTTAGCCATAAAAGTACAACTGGGGACTGGACATTAATATTAAATGATCTAAAAAATGTAATGTACAAACAAACAAAAGTTTTTTGGAACAAGACTATGTTCAATAATTACCTTAAACAACGAATGATTCCAAGAGGTTTAAGGCCAAAGATATACCCGGCATTTGAACTAGCTAATGGTGAATTAAAGAAAAAATGGGAGGAGACTTTGACGAAAAGTTCTAATGATTTAATGAATATACTTATAGAACATGACAGTCTACTCTTACAGTCCTATTCAGTGGAAATTACATCTTTAGGTGATAGATTAAAACAGTATGAGGACATAGAAAAATTCCAAAAGTCTTATGACAAGCTTAAGCTTGATCTTGACCAATTTGAAGGTATGATCATAGAAAAGAAACGCCACACATTTGCTAGAGATGTTAATGACTACCAAAATAATAAAGTTTTCAGATGGGATACTTCAAAAAGTAAGAAGTCAGTATCGAGATACAGTACTTCTGAAATGGAGTCATCAGGCAATGAGACCTCTGATCAATCCCCAATAACTAGGGATAATCAAACCTCCATACGGGATTTTTTAGATCTAAACCCAAGATACAGAGAAGGTGGAGGGACACAAAATACAGGCCGATACGGAGGGGAGGGGGGGGGAGGGACACCAGACCAAAAAAAAGGAAGGCTCTGGACAAACAAGATCCCTCAACAATACAACTACCCCCCCAGGAGATACAACAGGAGACCACGTTAATAAATGATACTATGAGAATTATTAATCTGTCAGATATACAAATTACTTCGGATTAAATTTCCCTCTTGGAAAAGGGCTTATCTTTTTCACCCTCAAGGAATTTTAATAGATTTGAGTGGGAAAAAGACCTTACACTTTTTTCAAGAAAGTTACTTTTAAAGAAGTTTTTCTTTACCAAACAAGGGAACAAACAACCTCTGCAGAGTTATATCTTAATCCAGAAAATCTTAAATTGGATTCAGCTGAGGAGAGAGTGGCACTCCAAATTTTGGAGGAGCTGGATACATCAGGTTCCCCTCCATCTCTGGATAAAGAATTAACTGAGGGAACTGTGCCATTTAGGAATAAAAATAAATCTATGTTCACTTCTAATATGACCATTTGTCCACAAGTGAAGACATATAAAGATCTTGTATCAAGGGATCTAGATCGACTATATCAACAAAAATACCAAAAATTGAAAACTAAACATAACCTCAAGGAAGGGGAATGGAAGGCATTAAATGAAATAGAAAAATGGGAAAATATAGTGATCAAACCATCCAATAAGGGCGGGAACATAGTCCTTTGGCCGAGATCCCAATATGTGAAGGAAATTTACAATTGAATGACAGTAGCTGTTACAAACGACTTATTTTCAAACCTACAGCTAATTTTCAAGCTAAATATGACAGGTTAATACAAGATGCCTATACAAGAGGTATCATTTCACGTTCAGATTTTGACTTTTTGGTGGTATCCCATCCAAGGGTGGCTACATTCTATGTTCTCCCTAAAATCCATAAAAATGAATTGAATCCGCCCGGGAGACCCATAGTTTCCGGTATAGGCAATCTTATCGAGAATGCTAGCAAATTCATTGATACACAATTACGAGAATTTGTCACGAGCCTTAACTCTTATGTAAGGGACACTTCGGATATCCTAGTGAAGATTAATAACATAATAACTCATAAATGAAACCACAAGACTGGCCTCCTTTGACGTAGAATCTTTATATTCTAATATAATTCATGAACATGGCTTACAGGCAGTAAGGTATTTTTTGGATATGAGAACAATGGATGATATGAGTGATTTTATTCTAAATCTACTAAGGTTTGTTCTTACATGTAACTATTTCATTTTTGAAGATAAATTTTATCTTCAAATAAGAGGAACTGCAATGGGCAGTGCTTGCGCGCCCACATATGCTAATCTGTTACTTGGATGGTGGGAGAGGGAGAAGGTTTTTACTGAGGAGAACATCTTATACACGGACCATATTGTTTTATGGCTAAGATACATTGATGATGTATTGGTATTATGGGATGGCGATGAAAATCTTTTCTCTGATTTCGCGAAGGTTTTGAACTCTAATGACTTAAACCTCAAATTAACATTTGAAATACATAATGAGAAAATTTATTTTCTAGATTTAACCATCTCTAGAATGTCTGATGGACATCTCAATACCGACATCTTCAGGAAGAAAACTGCTACCAACAGTCTCCTTCACTCATCAAGTTCCCACCACCCCGCAGTCATTAGGGGCATCCCTAAAGGGGAGCTCCTCAGGATGAAGCGAAACTGTTCTAGCAAACTAACCTTTAAGGAAAGAGCTAATGATCTCAAGAAACGACTAAAATCTAGGGGTTATAGTAAGCGTAATATACGTAAGGCCGAAATGTCGGTGCAGACAAAAGATAGAGACAGTCTTATCTATCCTTCCCCAAAAAATGAAATTCAGAATTCACAAATTCGTCTGATTGGTTCCTTTTGCTCTGAGTGGCGACAGATCGCTGAGATTTTTCAGAAACATTGGAAAGTTCTCAAATCAGGTGATGATCTCGAAAAAAATTTGGGAGATAAAATATCCATAACATGGCGCCGTTCAAAGAATTTGAGAGACAATCTTGTACATAGTGCCCTACCCCCACCAACAAGAACAACCAACAGACCTACTGGCTTTTATAAATGTGGGAGATGCCATGCATGTCAGTATATGGTCCAAACTAAGGAGTATCAGGATCGTTATTCTAAATTATGGAGTATCAATGAGTTCCTTAATTGTGACTCATTGAATGTGATATATTGCCTCATGTGCCCATGTAATTTATGATACATTGGCATGACCAGCAGACCCCTGAAAAGAAGGGTCTTAGAGCATGTAGGAAACATTAGAAGGGCAGAAAGAGATATACAAAATCAGAAACAAATCACAACGGTAGCAAGGCACTTTGTTAAGTGTCATGGAGGTAGACCAACTGGACTCCAAGCGTACGCTATGGAACAGGTGCATATGGGTCTAAGAGGGGGCAATCTCAATTTGGAACTCCTTAAAAGAGAAGCAAGGAGGATCTTTTTGATGGACAGTTTGACCCCAAGGGGTCTGAATGATCATAATAATCTCATGATATTTATTTAAAATATAATCTACAAAGGATAAGTTCCATCTATAAATACAGTTAGTCCTTTTGGTATCCTCTATTTGGAACATCTTTTATGTTCATCTATATGGTGTCACTCACTTATAATTTTTTACTAGGTCAATTTTTGACACATCTTTATCCATATAGGGATTCTTTTATATTCAATGTTATTTAACACGGGACACTTTTTCGAAAGAAGTATGAATTAGCACGTTTTTATCACCTTATAACAATATTACACACACTTATGATATTATAGTGTATTAATAATAAGGATAAGAAAATAAAATAATAATAAAAACTAAAAACAAAAAAACACAAGAAAATAATAAAAAATAATAAAATAATATAAAAATATAAAAAGACATAAAAAACAAAAAATATTAAGATTATTATCACACTGCTGCACGTAGTATATTAATGAGCATTTAACAGATAGAGAATACCAAAGACTGTAGGATGGTGTTATTTGATTTATTTATTAACTGTCTAGTTCACACTAAAGTTTTTCCTATATATGGAGTGGAATATGTTAGATCCTATATAATAGACCCTATATAATAGGTTCAATAGTTACCAACGTATGGAAGATCTTATGTCAGATCCTATACAATAGGTTTAACAGTTTACGTCATATGGCTGCCCCTTATTTTATCTTATATGTTGCTTACAATTTATTATTCACCATACTTACCTCTTTTTCTGCCTCTTGAATTATTGTCCTTAGGTCCATAAATCATTAATATATAGATCCATTGATCTCTAATATCTTACGACATCCTGAGAGTAAATTTTCGATTTTGGACCTCCTTATTAATAATGTATATTCTACTAATGGCATTTTTTGATACCCCTTAGCGATTCTAATGTATATCTTTTTTCCGATACTCATTAGTAGAGTGATAATCTTTCTCTATGTATCGGATAAATGTTAAGCTGCAGAGAATGCGACATCAGTGGGAGCTCTGTGTTGCTAGAAACGGTTGCCATGTATGATGTCACATAATGGGAGGTTCCCAGACTATAAATGACCAATTAGAAGGCCTAATCGGGTTGCCTTGAGAAAGCTTATTTAGTTTAGTGAAACGCGCGTCGGCGTCTCACGCGCCGTCTCTCCTCTCTCAGATTCTTTAGGTAGATAGGAACTTAGTTCTTTACAGACCGCTGAAACACTTTGATAATTTTTTTATCATAGCCTATGACTAACTTGTCTCTTATCATAGATACATGCCTATATCACTACTTCCGCAGTTTAGGAGATTTAGAGGAACAGCTGTGTATAGTTGAGGTGGAGATGCATGATACTGTGTCTTGTAAGATCCAAGGCTATTAAAAGCTGTATGTACAACGTTACCACCTACAATTAATCTGTGGATACTTCATGGTTATGGGGATATTCAATGAATAAGATAAGCCCATTGAGACATTTAATATCTAGACAAACTTGATATATCCTGTATATATGTAAATCTCAATACAGCCAGTGCAGATATTGCATTTTGGCATAAGACGATACATAAGGTCTCTCTCATAGTGCATTCAGCATCATATAATGTATCTATTATTGTCTAATTATATTCCTAAGTTCCTATCGATATGTTTATATATTATTATACATATAGGGGGGACGGCACGTTCTAGCAGTATTTCTGCTGGTTTTATCAGTGGATATTTATTCAGGTCATTTTGTTCATTTACACTTTTTAATATTTCACTACTCTACATGTGATTATATGTTTATAATTTTTTAATGTATATCAATAAAATTTAAGTATGTTTTATACTATCTCCTTATCCTCCGAGTGCCCTAGCTAAACACTACTTTGTTCTTTATCAATTTGTATACTCAGTATCTAGTGTGGGTGCACCAATTCAGGATTGGTGGTCTCATTATAAAGAGATTCCTAATATATTGAGTTTGGACCACTGCCTAGAATAGTTTGGATATTCCTGGTGCGATATAGTTTGTTTTCTTTATAATAGCATGGTGACATCATCAGTGATGCTGCAGTGACAGGAGCCGGCACTTTTTTTCAGTTCTTTCATGGACCAGCCACCACACTAGCTCCTCCCCCCCTCTCGTGGCACCCCCTCCCCCTCCCCCGACTCGTGGGGGGGGGGGGGTGCCGCGGGTTGGGGGAGTGGCCACAATTTTTTTTAAGATTTTTTTTAGATTTTTTTTTTTACTATGTAACACAGAGGGGAAGGTAGCGGGCGGCTGCTGCGCCCCCTCGGGCTTGTGCCCTTGGCGACGGCACCACCCGCTCCACCCTAGTTATGGCTCTGAGAGGCTGATCCAACGCAGTGTTATATCTCGTTGTTGAGAGGATTATTATCCAAAGGCCTTCATGATAATATCATTACGAAAGAAGAATTCCAGTATCTTTTCACTTCTTATCCCACCATACCTATCTTTTATTATCTCCCCAAAATTCACAAAAATTTGGTTAAACCTCCAGGGAGACCTATCATTGCAGGGTTGGTTCCCTGACATCTAATTCCTCTAAATATGTGGATATTTTCCTTAGGAAGTATGTAATTCATTTAGATTCGTATTTGAAAGATACAAATAGTATTTTACACATCCTTAAAGATTTTACATGGGACAGTAATTTCTGTTGGGCTACTATTGATGTCCAATCCTTGTACACATCTATTCAGCATGAACAAGGTATCAAATCCTGCAGAGCGTTTTTGGACTCAGATCCATCTGTTACGATTGAACATAAGGAGTTCATATGTGACTTGATAAATTTCATACTCACCCACAATTATTTTAGTTTTTTAGATTCATTTTATCTTCAAATATGTGGAATGGCCATGGGTATGACCTTTGCGCCCAGCTTCGCCAATCTGCATATGGGGAGTTGGGAATGTAAATACATCCATCAATCTAATATTTATTCTGATAAAATCATTCTATATAAAAAATATATAGACAACATATTATTAGTATGGAATGACACCCACGATGAGTTTTATGAATTTTTATCCTTTATTGGGAATAATGAGTATAACTTAAAATTCACGGCTACTCTAAGTAAGAAACAGGTTGAATATCTTGATCTTATCCTAATGTCAGATGATGATAACCAAAAATTTCATCAAACCTGTAGATACAAACAGCTATCTTCATTTTAAAAGTTGCCATCAGAGGAGGTGGGAAACACATATACCCTTCTCACAATTTAACAGAATAAAAGGGAATTGTAGCAATACAACCGACTTTGAGGAACAACTAGAGATATATACAGATTGTTTTAAAGAAAGGGGTTATCCTAGTGAATTACTTGATGAAGTCACTAAAAGGATCAATGATAGGGACAGAATGGAAACCTTACAATATTCAATGAGACAAAGTAAGATTCAGAGTATACCTTTTATTACGGAGTATAACAGTGGTGAAAATACCATTAGGTCTACTTTGAATTAACATTGGGACACACTAAAAAGGGACCCTGTTTTGTCAAAAATTCTACCTGAGAGACCAGTTGTGCTTTTTAGAAAAAATCTCAACTTGAAGGATTTGCTACCTCCTCATATGTGGAATTCCTTTTGTCTATCAATCCTTTCTAAATGCCACTGCAGAACTGATCTTCCTCGCTGTTCCACATGTGCCACACTACGCTGTAAATCCCTACACTGTATTCCGTATTTTCCAGGATAAAATTTTAAATTACTCACCCTCATCTAAAGATCCCGCAAAAACACCATCCCTCTCTATACATCTCAAACCTCAATTTGAAATACCTTCCCTCACTTATAAATTCCCTATCTGAAATGCTATCTGAAAATCCACCACTTTATTGGAGCTCACCCAGCTCCCACCTATACTACTCACAGCTGCGCAAAATACTATTTTATCTATACTAGTCATTAAGCTCCATTAACTATATAATTGTGTAAATAAATAGGCAAATCATTGTGCTACCAGTGTATTAACACTTTCTATTGATTAGATGTGCCAATTTCATGGCGAGTTGTTGCAAACCATTTGTAAACACTTTGGAAGAAGTTTGGGGTCTGACCTCTGCGTACCACCAAATACCATACCCAGACCAACAGATTATGCAAGAGGTTCAATGGTAGCTTTAAGCAGTTGCTACAGGTATATGTCCACTCTGAGACTTTTCCCAGGCTCACCCTGTGCCTGGGAGAATTCTCTGCAGCAACTTTTTTTTCTTACCGAGAAATGCCGAATGATTTTACCACCTTCTCTACTTGAGATGTTTTACTGCCAAAGGATCTGCGGATGCCTAGATTTAGTCTGTGAGAGGGGATGTTAGCTGGCCATAGGACAGAAAGTGATGTGTGGTGTTAGTCCCCCTTACCTGTGGCAGTCGTCAAGAAACTTTAACTTCTTATGTTATAACTAAAATGCTCAATTGTGATATTGTGTGATTCATCTATATGGACATCAATCCTCTGTTGCCTTTTTCTTTTAACGCAAACCTTATTTTATACAAATCAGATCACATCCTATTGTATATTGCCTTAAACTCTTCAGTATAAATCTTACAGGTTTTTCTTCATCATATACACAACCGTAGGTCGGCATAACTAAAATTATTGGGATGTTTTTTTGGCACAGTAAATATATCATCTTGCTTAGGATCTGCCATATTTGGTGTCAAAGTCAGCAAATTGGATAAAGTCATTTCAATTAAAATCGAGCAAACTTGGTTGTCTTTGTCTGAAAAGATGCGTACGGTACACTACGACGTACAAAGGCACGCTACGGCGTGGAAGGGCGTATGCAGCTACAACACGTGGCAGCAACAGTATTTGGTCTTTTACCATACATTCGCACAAACACGCATACTTGTAAAATAGTACACATTAATGGTAGTTGCAACACATAGTCATTTATGTCGAAATATTGTAGTATTTATGTGTTATAATATGAGTTATATGCAAATTAGTGAAATATATGGAACAGGTTGAAGGAATCATAGCATGTGTGGTATCATAATAAACCTCTTAACATTTGCTACTGTTTGGTTCACTCTGCGAAGGAATCGCAGAGTGCATACACAAGTTATGAATGATAAGGAATTATGAACTACTTAAGACTAAGGAATCTTGGCGGGAAGAGCAGAGCATACCCCCTGGAGAGATGACCCCCTCCTTTGGATTCTTTAGGATGAACTAGCCAATGATTGACAACCCCTTGGACCTTCCTGAAACCTGGACCAATAGAAGCAAGCTATACCAACTTCATTGTTTTTACTGTATTCCTGTGTGCATATAAGCAGCAGCTTCTCATCTAGTGTTCAGACATCTTGTCCCCAGACTTCAGGATTGAATGACTGCACACTGGATCCAGAGCGCCTGCGATAAGTAACGGCTGTACTTATTATTATTTCGCTTGAATTATTCTGCTACTTATTGAGAATAAATCTTTGTGCTTTGGAAACACAAATCGAGGTTCGACAATCGTTATTGGTTAGCGACAATACGCACTTAACAATTTGGGGGCTCGTGAGCTTTGGAGGTTTCGTTGCCGATGATACGTAAGACCAACGGATTTCGGTTTCTCAACAAAGGGTGGAGACGCGTCATAAACGGGTAAGAACGCAATGTGTTCAAAACCTGAATTTTACTCTGTGTTGTGAAACCGAATGTCCATTTTGCATTGTCTAGGGCACGCTAACTAGAACCTAGGGACAAAAGAGAAAACTGTTTATTTTTACTGTCATTGTGCGTTTTAACTGTATTGCATTGCTTAGCGTATGTGTATTTCCTGCTGTGCGTACGCAAACTTCCGGTAGATTTTCCACGTGGTTGAACAATCGTTTTGATAGTAATTATATGTGCATAGTATAATTATTTGTGAAAGCCTCTGAGACATTATTACTATTGTTGGGAACTTTTGATTTTCTGCGCAGAAAAGGTGTATAGTGTGTGATTTTGTAACGTAGATACACTGTTTATTGTGGATTGTGCTCAGTTGCTGTCTGACGAGGCAGGTTGCCCAACTGAAGGCCGGTATACAGGGCAGGTATACAGAGTGCGAAAACCGGGTTTTCGCGAATCGCCACCAATAGATCGCAAGGTTTACTGATAATTAGTATTAGTAGGCGGTGCGATCTAACCGTACGGTAAACACAACCGCGAGGGTAAAATTGGAAGTGCGTGGAGGAATTATATTGGAAAGGCTGGTTGATTGTATCGACTTGGTGCTACCAGTTATAATAAACTCAACAGAAATTTGAGATAGCCGGGCTATCGAGGAACTATTTCTGTGTTAGGGATTCTTGTTCGGAACAAGAGAAAGTGAGTGGACGCGGCTAGTGGAAATACGTCCACCGGGCATTAGAGATCTCTAGCGGTGATTGTAGCAACAGGGTTGAAATTGTTGGGTGGAAAGAACAGAGCATTGCGGTGTGTCTGTGTTCCACATAAAAGGGTATTGTTGGCCGAAAGCAACAGAGCATTGCGGTGTGTCTGTGTTCCGTGTAAAAGGTAGTGTTCAACATGGGTGCTAAGCATATGCTAGAGATGGCCAGTGTACTGCCTAAGGAAGGGCCTATTGGTTCAGCGAGGTTTCTCATGTGTAAGAAATATGATGCATACGCAACTGTGTATTGTGACACGTGGGTCAAGATGACCAAAGATTGTGATAGGCCTTTCACAACAATAGGGAGTTTTAATGCAGAGGTACTAAATACGGTAAAAGATAAAGTATGGTTGATTAAGTCAACAAAAGTGAGGAATAAACATAATGATTGTTTAAAATTGTGGCAAATGGAAGGTAACACGTGGCAGAGCAGCGAATGCACAGCAGAAGTAGGCGTGGCGAAAAGCGCGTGCACGGCGGAAGTAGCCGTTGAGAAGCGTGGCGAACTCAGCACAAGCGCGCTCCCGCCACCTTATGTGGCGGGAGGGGTAAGTACAGCCGTTATTAAAACTGGAAAAAGAGAAATTGCTAAGTTGTATCCTGTTTTAAGCCAGTTTAAAACAAGTGTATCAGAAGATGAAGATGAACCTACTGTGATTTCGGCCATTGCTCATGCTGTTAATATGCTAGAGGTTCAGCGTAAGTATGGGAAAGGAGCAATGGCTGAGATAGGTGAGAGTAGTGTGATCACTAGGAGTATTAGCGTTCTAAATCTTGAAACAGCAGATCCGGTAGTGACTTCTGAAATCAGTGGGTGCGTACCCAGTCCGCACAATATCAGTTCCCAATGGGAAACCGGATAAGGATGGTGTAGTTCCTTTAAGAAATGTTACAATGCATTGTCCTTGGACTAGATCTGAGTTACGTTCCATTATGACTGAATTCCCAGATCCTAGAAAAGAGTTTGCAAAGTGTCAGAAATTTGTTAAAGACTTAGGAAATGCACACGAACCAACCAATAAGGATTGGCGTGTAGTGTTGAGGGCGTGTCTTCCTCCCCATACTGACATACAAAAATGTATTAGAGATTGTTTGTTGGACGAAGATGACACCTTGACTGATGAGATTAACCAAGAAAATATAGAACAAATTGTCAAACACAGCCATCTATTTTCCAGTAGTAGTAAATTGGAGTAAGATTTTCACCATAAAACAAAAGGATAGTGAAACAGCCTCAGATTACTTTGCTAGAGCTATAGCAGCGATAACACGGTTTACTGGGATATCCAACATAGGTGAGGACCCACATCACAGAGAGGTAGCTGTAGGAGTATTAATGGATGGCCTTAGAGAAAATTTAAAGACGAGAGTACAAACCACATTACCTAATTGGAGAAGCATCACAGTAGATTCTCTTAGGGAGTCTGCTGTGGAGCATGACAAAAACCTTTTTAGAAAAAAGGAAGAGAAAAGTGATAGGTTAATGACGGTAAGTATACAGGCTTTAGAGGGGATGCATACACGACCACCAGCATACAACCCACATAATAAGAAATATAGAATAATCAGATGTTTCAAGTGTAACGAAGAAGGCCATTTCGCAAGAGACTGTAAAAAAGCAAGACAGGATACAAATATGGATAGGGAATCATATACCGTATTTCCCCATGTATAAGACGCACCTTTTCCCCCAAAATTTTGGGTATAAAACCTGGGTGCGTCTTATACAGGGGTAGCGGGGATGCAGGGGGGGGGGCAGTGTTCAGTGACAGCGGGGCGGATCGAGGGGGAGCGGGCCAGTGTTACAGTGGCAGCAGGGATCACGGAGGAAGGTGCCAGGCACAGTGCAAGCGGGGATCCAGGAGCAGGGGGCCAGGCACAGTGCAGCGGAGATCACAGAGGAAGGTGCCAGGCACAGTGCAAGCGGGGATCCAGGAGCAGGGGGCCAGGCACAGTGAAGCGGAGATCACGGAGGAAGGTGCCAGACACAGTGCAAGCGGGGATCCAGGAGCAGGGGGCCAGGCACAGTGCAGCGGAGATCACGGAGGAAGGTGCCAGGAGCAGGGGGCCAGGCACAGTGCAGCGGAGATCACGGAGGAAGGTGCCAGGCACAGTGCAAGCGGGGATCCAGGAGCAGGGGGCCAGGCACAGTGCAGCGGAGATCACAGAGGAGGGGGCCAGGCACAGTGCAGCGGGGATCACGCAGGAGGGGGACAGAGGTACAGTGGTAGCGGGTGGGGGGGGGCGCGATTGCATTTTTGACAGCTACCGTAATATATATTTTTTTCAAATTTAGGGGCCAAAATGAAGGTGCGTCTTATACATGGGTGCGCCTTATACTTGGGGAAATACGGTAGGTATCCTCCACGGAGAAACACACATAGGCAAGAGAACACACAGTTACCTGCGCATGTTATAGCAGCAAAAATTGCGCGGGAAAATGATAGTCAGCACTAGGGGTCAGGTCATACCTGTAATCTACAGCCAGTGAGGTTAACTGAGAGTCAGAGAGAAGAACCAAAAATGATAGTTGACATAGCTGGTAGGAAACAAACCTTTCTTGTAGATACAGGGGCGCCCGATCTGGGATAACCTCTCCTTTCAATCTACAGGTGACCAATAAAACCTTTCCAGCCATGGGGGTAATGGGAAAAGTGTTGCATTATCCACTAACTAAACCTGCTGAAGTTACTATCGGGCCCCTGCATACCAAGCATTTGTTTCTCTTGGCTTGCGGCGGCTCCTACTAACTTGCTGGGAAGAGACTTGTTATGTAAAATGGGATGTGTCATATACTGTACTTCTGATGGTGTGTTCTTAGATATACCGGAGAAGGTCACACATGAGGTACAGGATATATTGGACACCCCTCAAAGGTTAATGTTACACTCTACTGTTATAGAACACAGTCCATCTCAAGTAAAGGGGATATTGCTGGAAATACCAGGTTCACTATGGACCAGAGATGGACAGGACACTGGACTGATGGCAAACGTAGCCCCTGTCATGGTCAATCTAAAAAGTGGTAGGATAGCTCCAAAAATCCCACAGTATCCATTAAAACCGGAGGTGGAACTAGGGGTATATCCTGTTATTGAGAGGCTGTTACAACAAGGGATTTTAATTCGTACAGCCAGTACAGCAAATAGTCCCATTTTCCCTGTGAAGAAGAGTGGGGGGAGGGGCTATAGATTAGTCCAGGACTTAAGGGGAATTAATAAAATTGTTGAGAGCCAATTCCCCGTAGTGCCGAATCCAGCTGTCATCCTCATGCAGATTCCACCGTCTGCTAGTCACTTTACTGTCATTGATCTATGTTCTGCTTTCTTCTCAGTCCCTCTTCACCCTGACTGCCAATACCTTTTTGCATTCTCCTACCGGCGAGTGCAATACACATGGACCAGACTTCCCCAGGGGTTCATTGACAGCCCCAGTATTTTCTCCCAAGCCTTAAATGACTGTTTGCAATCCTTTCAACCCCACAATGGGTCTGTTCTAATTCAATATGTGGACGATTTGTTGCTGTGCTCTGATTCTTTTATGTCATGTTTACATGATACTAAATTGTTGTTGCTCCATCTCTCACAAACAGGGCACAAGGTGGCAAAGGACAAATTACAGCCATGTCAGACTAAGGTCAAATACTTAGGACACTGCCTCACTAAGGGGCTAAGACACTTGACAACCGACAGGATTAAGGCCATACAACACATGACTTTGCCGTAGAGCCAGAAGCAGATTCGTACATTCCTGGGGATGTGTGGATACTGTAGATCCTGGATCCCAGGTTTTTCTATTCTGGCATTACCATTGCAGGAGCTAGTCTCTTCCTCAAAACCAGAACGTGTCTGTCACTCACCGGACTGTGAGTGCTTCTTCCCGGACATTTAGGAACCATGGCCGTCCTCCATCCTGAGGGTCTGCGCATGCGCAACCCTTTCAAACCCTTCAGTACCTGTTCCTTTAACTTAATTGGCAGATCAGGCAACACTCCCTATATTAAGCATCTGTGGTCAATACCACGTTGCCTGATCTTGGAGTCTCATTCCCCATGAGTCTCTGAAGGTGTTCCTGTGTTTCCTCGTGTATTCAGCGCTGCTGATTCCTGTGGTTTCCAAACCACTTCTACCTCTGTGGTTTCCAAACCACTTCTACTTCTGTGGTTCCCATACCACTTCTACCCTCCTGTGTATCATCGTGACTGTTAGCTGATTCCTATCCGCTGCCTCCGTGCACTACAGTCTTCAAGCCACTTCAACTCTATTATATCATTGTGACTGTTAGCTGATTCCTATCCGCTGCCTCCGTGCACTACAGTCTTCAATCTACATCAACTCTACTATATATCGTTGTGACTGTTAGCTGATTCCTATCCGCTGCCACCGTGCACTACAGTCTTCAATCTACATCAACTCACCTGTGCATCATCGTGACTGTTAGCTGATTCCTATCCGCTGCCTCCGTGCACTACAGTCTTCAACCTGCAACTCGTCTGGGTTTCATCGTGACTGTTTGGCTGATTCCTATCCGCTGCCTCTGTGCGCTTCAGTCTTCAGTTCATCTCAACTCTCCCGTGTTTCCTCGAGACTGCTTCTACTATTGCTATCCGCTACTCTCCGTGATCAACAGTTCCAGCTCAGCTCTGCTTCCCCGTGTGCCATCGTTACTGCACCTGCTGGTTGCTATTGGCTACCTCCGTGTGTCTGCAGAGTCCTGCTGCTGCTACTCCTCAGCTCTACTCGTCCTTCTACAGCTGATCCGCTCTCCATGCTTTCCTGTGTTCCCACTGGTCTCTACCCGCCTGTCAGCATCGGATCTGCGCCTCGCTACTTACCTCTCTGCTAGACCATCGCTTCTCTTCAGGATCCTCCAGGAGTCCAGTTCTACATACTACTGCTTCCTGAGTATTTGTTTCCCTGCTGGTCTACCTACCTGTGCGCTGCACCTACTTGACTACCGCTTCACCCATCCAGGGACTTCGCATCCTGCCGGCCTCCAGCTGTTCAGGTATCTCTGCACTCCTGTCTGACAGCCTGCTTCTGAACCACGGTATGCATACTTCTCATTGACTGTGCTGGTGTATTGGATATCTTGCTGGACTGTGTTGGTTCTCCTCTGGAGTTTGCTATCCGCTGAGTCTATTACCATCATTGACTGTGTTATCTTGTGCCGGATTACCTCAAGTGACTTTCTGTTATTGCAGTGCTGTTCAGTCATTTATATATTGTGCATATTATTGTGGATCAAGATTAAGGTGCCCGTGTATCTCCTGTATTGCAGTCTCTCCCCGTGCTCCTCCTCACATATATATTCAGTGGTACAACTTGCTAGAAGCAGACCACTGATCCCTGTTTCCTGTATCACCTGTTCCAGTATCCTCTCACATAGCAGTGGTACAACTTGCTAACGCAGACCACTGACTCCCCGGATACCTCCACGTGGATTCCATTCCTTCACTCAGACAGCGGTACA
Source organism: Mixophyes fleayi (assembly GCF_038048845.1). Lineage (NCBI taxonomy): Eukaryota > Metazoa > Chordata > Amphibia > Anura > Limnodynastidae > Mixophyes > Mixophyes fleayi. The sequence goes on along the minus strand of NC_134404.1, from coordinate 237,399,634 downwards.
ACTTGCTATCCGCAGACCGTTGACTCTCATCACCTCCTCGTTTCTGTTGGACATTCCTCCTCACTATAGCAGTGGTACAACTTGCTACCGCAGACCACTGACTACCTTCACGTGTCCTTTGTCCATACAGTTCCTCGTGTATTATTACCTCCATATTACCAGTGCTGCTAGTCATAGACTTTCCTGAGCATCTCATCATCTGCTATTTCCTGTTCCGTGATCACCCTGCTACCAGAGTACCATATTACCACCTATACTGCTCTGGTAAGCCTATCACCTGGTGATCCCTGGGTAAAGACTCCTAGTGCCCGTGACAGTGTCGTACACACAGAAGAGTCAGAGCAAGCGTTCTTTAATCTTAAAGATAGTCTGACTAGAGCACCTGCATTGGAAATACCTGATTATGAAAAGCCTTTTGAGCTATACTGTACGGAACCTGATGGTTGTGCAGCAGGTGTCCTCGCACAGAAACATGGTGACGCTAGCAGACCGGTAGCATACTACAGTGGACAATTGGACAATGTGGCAAGATCACTCCCAACATGTCTCAGAAGTGTAGCAGCAACTGCTCTTCTGGTAAGTAAGAGCGAGGACGTAGTATTAGGACATAATTCAACTGTCTATACACCCCATGCTGTATCAGCTCTGTTAAACTCAACCCAAACCAGACATGGTTCTTCCGCTAGATTCACGAAGTGGGAACTAGCCCTGATGGCACCCTCAAACATCACCATCAAACGATGTAGCACCTTAAATCCAGCTACATACCTTCCATATGTGTCTCTAGAGACACAAAGGGTGGGAGGTGAGGAGACCCTGGTTGATAATGAGTTAGGCAAGAATACTGACACGCATGACTGTATGGAACACCTGAATCAGACCTTTACTGCAAGGCCCGACATACGTGACACCCCCTTAGAAAATGTAGATTTTACGTTTTATACAGACGGGAGTTGTCATAGACAGACAGAGACGGGAGAGCTATGTACTGGTTACGCTGTTGTAGACGATCAGGATGTGGTAGAAGCTGAACCCCTTGGTCCACGTCACTCAGCTCAGGTGGCGGAACTAGTAGCATTAAGGAGAGCATGTGAGTTGGCAGAGGGTAAATCAGCCAATATATATACTGACTCTAGGTACGCCTTCGGGGTAGTGCACGATTTTGGGGCCCTTTGGCGTCTTAGAAACTTTACGACAGCAGCAGGTACGCCAGTGGCACATTCACAACACATAAAACGACTTCTGACAGCGATACAGTTATCCAGAACAGTAGCCGTCATAAAGTGCAAAGCCCATACCTTTGAAGAAGACCCAGTGTCACTGGGCAATAACAGGGCGGACGAAGCTGCTAAATGGGCAGCAGGGCAACCTATTACTGTATTGACCGAGACTATGATGGTTTTTCAGACATTAGACATGCAGAAACTAATTGAAATGCAAGATTTGTGTTCCCTGCAGGAAAAGGTGGTCTGAAAGGTGAAGGGATGTGGTCAAGAGTCCTCAGGACTCTGGAGGGATGGACAAGGTAAGCCTGTAGCTCCCCGAACGTACTATCCAAGCCTGGCTGAAGCAGCACACTGCCTGACTCACCTGGGTAAAGAAAGTATGTGCAAACTGGTGAGAGCATACTGGTGTGCTCCTGGATTTTCCTCTCAGGCTGGTAAGAAGGCAATGTCATGTCTTATTTGTTTGAGGAAAAATATCGGGAAAACTATTCCAACTGAGCCATCCCACATCCCTCCTACAGATGGACCTTTTCAGGTAATACAAATTGACTATATCCAATTACCACCGTGCAGGAATCTAAAGTATGTGTTAGTGTGTATTAATGTGTTTTCCGGTTGGGTAGAAGCAGGGCCTGATTAAGGGTTCTGGCCGCCCTAGGCTAATACGGCTGCAGCGCCCCCCCCCCCCCCCTCCTCCGAATATATAGGTGTATAGGAACACTCCTGAATATGAATGATTAGGTGTATTCTCCAGCATTCAAATTTAGACAGATTGTGCCATTGTCTCTTACCTGTTCTTGCTCTTCTCTCTTGCAACTTTGTTATCCTCTCGCTGGCTTCTGGAAAGTTGGCGTCCTGTTTTGAAAATGCAAAAATGTATTATAATGCAAACCCTGAATGATTAGGCCATTTAGTTAAAACAAAACACTCCATTATGGCCAGCTAAAAGTACCCAATTGGACAGGCATATATAAGCAATATCTGAATATTTGTTGTCAATCAAATACAAACCTCTACCAGCCCCATCTCACTAATATTTAGTATTCTAGTGATTGCTGAGACCACCCATGTGACCACCACACAATCATGAAATTTTGCCCCCCAAAGCTGCTCTATTTTTTAAATACCCCCTGCAGCCATTTTCCTTAACCACAACACCCCCCCCACAGACATTTTCCTTAACCCATGCTGCAGCCATTTTCTTTACCTCCCACCCTGCATCCATCCCCCTTGCAGCTATTTTCCTTACCTCCACTCTGTAGCTATCCCCCCATCACATCAAAACTCCCCCAGTCACATATATCAGCCCCCCTCCTCTGCCCTCCTTCATACATATCAACCTCTCTCCCTCCCTATAGATTTTCATGGCAGCCCCCCCCCTCCCACCCTATAGATTTGTATGACAGTCCCCCTCTCCCTCCCTATACATATGCATGACAGTCCCCCCACTCCCTCCCTATAGATATGCAGGGTAGTTCCCCCCCCTCCCTATAGATATGCAGTGTAGTTCCCCCCCTCCCTATAGATATGCAGGGTAGTTCCCCCCCTACCTATAGATATGCAGGGTAGTTCCCCCCTCCCTATAGATATGCAGGGTAGTTTCCCCCCCTTCCTATAGATATGCAGGGCAGTTCTCCCCCTCCCTATAGATATGCAGGGCAGTTCCCCCCCTCCTTATAGATATGCAGGGCAGTTCCCCCCCTCCCTATAGATATGCAGTGTAGTTCCCCCCCTCCCTATAGATATGCAGGGTAGTTCCCCCCCTACCTATAGATATGCAGGGTAGTTCCCCCCTCCCTATAGATATGCAGGGTAGTTTCCCCCCCTTCCTATAGATATGCAGGGCAGTTCTCCCCCTCCCTATAGATATGCAGGGCAGTTCCCCCCCTACTTATAGATATGCAGGGCAGTTCCCCCCCTCCCTATAGATATGCAGGGCAGTTCCCCCCCTCCCTATAGAAATGCAGGGCAGTTCCCCCCCCTCCCTATAGATATGCAGGGCAGTTCCCCCCCTCCCTATAGATATGCAGGGCAGTTCCCCCCCTCCCTATAGATATGCAGGGCAGTTCCCCCCTCTCCCTTTAGATATGCAGGGCAGTTCCCCCCTTCACTTACCTGTAGTTGTGCCAGCATCGCTCCTCTCCTCAGATCAGCAGATAGGAAGTGAAGACGTCCTGCTTCCTGTCTGCTGCACAGCAACAGGCAGCCTCGCGATTGGCTGTGTGTTGCTAACCACTGACCACCAATGCTTTTGATCGTCGAGCCCTCCACCCCCCAGCGGCGACCCCCCTCCCGCGGCAGCCCTCCCCCCCCCTACCCCACCCCGAAAAAAAAAATGAATGAAGAAAAAAAAAAAAGAATGAAAAAAATAAATAAATACCCGCAGCGCCGCGCCCCCCGGGACCCAGCGCCCCAGGCTGCAGCCTGGTCAGCCTAGTGGTTGATCAGGCCCTGGGTAGAAGCATATCCGGCAGCCACTAATACTGCTGTGTTCACTGCAAAGAAAATTGTACAAGACTTTGTATGTAGGTTCGGTATCCCTAGAATCATTGAAAGTGATAGGGGTACCCACTTTACTGGTGATATCTTCCAAAATATGTGTAAACTCATGGGAATCAGTAGCAGACTTCACACCCCTTACCGACCACAAGCCAGTGGTAAGGTGGAGAGAGTAAATGGTACTATAAAAAACAAGCTTGTAAAGGTAATGGCTGAAACTGGGTTGGAATGGCCTGAGGCTTTGCCATTGGTCCTCCATAGCATTCGGACCACTCCTAGACCTCCTCTTAATCTGTCCCCCTTTGAGATACTGTTCGGACGACAACCTCATTTGATCGTGAGTCCACAAGATGACTTGAAGTGTAATAATGAAGTGACTGTACAATATCTTATAAGAATGAGTAGACAGCTAAAGCAACAACAACAAAAACTAAAAATGCTGTCACCTGGTATGCCAGAAACGAACTGTCATGATGTTGAACCTGGAGACTATGTTACGATCCGCAATTTCTTACGTTCAGGTTGTTTAACAGACCGTTGGGAAGGCCCGTACCAAGTGCTGCTGACCAGTACTACATCACTGAAGGTTGCAGAGAGAGACACTTGGGTCCATTCCACCCACTGCAGGAGAGTCCATAATCCGGAGAAAGTGCAAGATAAAACTGAGACCGACGACGTAGATCTGTCACTTGTGAGTCTGTTCCGGGAGACCTAAAGCCTTCAGTCGAGACACCTGAACCAGAGACGTTGCCCCAGAACTATCTTTCCAGCGATGGAGTGGCGGTTTTTGTTTTTCTTTTGTTCCAGGATTTTCCTTGTTTTTACTCTTTCTAGGACATTCTATTTTTGTGAAGGAGGATGGAGGACAGAGGAGAGTTCTGGTAGTGATGCAGATAAGATGGAGGCAGAGGAAAAGTTATTAGAATACTCAGAGCAGCCCATTATCAAGCTTGGTCCGGGGGTTATGAAAAGGTCTGCTAGCTCAGGAACTCGGAGGCAGTATGAGGGGCTATTGTCTGATATATATTTTATCTGCAAGTTTTGTGATTCCGTAGTTGAAGAGAGATGCATCCAATGATGCCAGTCCCCCAGTACTCTGAATATAGGCGGGCATCCTTTGGAGGATTATCACTCCCTGGTGGGTAAGGTGCTAAACCAAACCGAGTGTTGGGTGTGCTCTCACGTGCCGCAAGAGCAGCATAATATAGGACTAGTGCCATTCCCTCTAAACATATCTGAAGTACTCGAATTGAGGGGTGGGAGGCCCATAGACGGGGAGTACACTACGTCCCCTAGTCTGACGCTTCAACAATACTCCATAGACAGATCTTTGCTGTGTCTAAATATCTCTCATGTAAAACGTCTGGAGAATTGGGAAGCTGACCCATCAGATCAGACAATGGCTCGCCACACTCATTTTAGAGGGAGACTCACAAGGTCACCAATAGGCAGGAATGTTGATGGAAGTCACAAATTAGGGCGTATAGCCAAACATAAGAAGGTATCCATTGGAAAAGTCTCTATAGATAATTGTAAAAATGTCATCCATGCGGACACGTGTCTCGAGCAAATGAAGACACTGGGCATGGGTAGTTTTATCAAAACTCTGTGTGATATAATTAATGGGCATACTGTTCCTTATGTTCTCCCTGATGATGTGTATTTTGTTTGTGGAAGGAAAGCTTATTCCTGGGTGACTCCGAGTTCCAAGGGCTTGTGCTTCTTAGCTAAACTGGTTCCTGAAATCATGACTATTACTCATGAAGAAATGGTTGGTATTCACAAGACTACATCACCACCATACTTACACACAGTATGAACACCGTGGCAGGAGAAATATGATTCCTGGTGAGGAGCCCATAGCTACAAAATTGATTAGTGAGACCGCTGGGTTTCAAGTAATGGTTGCTCTAGATCTCACCAGGACCGCTCGGGGAACATTAAACTTTAAATATATCCAAGACCTAGCTAAATTAATAGATAATATCACCGAGATGTATGATGACACTTTCAGGTATACTGGAAGGGAGCTACAAGCGTACAAGAAGGAGTTGGTGCAACATAGACTGGTACTAAATTATCTCACCTCTATTACTGGTGGGTACTGTGTGACACTGGCCACCCAGTTCGGTGTCAAATGTTGCACGTACATCACCAATAATACGGATGACCCGAAAGAGGTTATAGACCGGAAGACGGATGAAATTTTGCAACTGAAATGGAAATTTCGAAAGAACTATAATTCTTCGTTATATGAGGTCGGGGAAAAGGTGGCAGGTTGGTTCTCGTGGTTGAAGCCTGTGAAATGGTTCTCCGGTCTGGGGGAGTGGGTACAGGAAATGGTTGCTAGTGTAGGTAAGTTCCTTCTCCTTATACTGGGTGTCATCTTAGCGATTGGTTTATGTGTCAAATGTGTTCCTACTGTGTTAAAGTGTGGAAAATGGTCTCCTAGGAGTAACACTGAGAAAGAGACTGAAAGGGTGGTACCAGATACCGAGATCATGGTCTGTGAAGAAGTATTGTATAATCCTGAACTTGAAACGGTGATTGGGTGATAGTTTATTTCACTATCAAAGGGTGGAGCTGTCGAAGTCAGCAAATTGGATAAAGTCATTTCAATTAAAATCGAGCAAACTTGGTTGTCTTTGTCTGAAAAGTTGTGTACGGTACGCTACGACATACAAGGGCACGCTACGGCGTGGAAGGGCGTACGCAGCTACAACACGTGGCAGCAACAGTATTTGGTCTTTTACCATACATTCGCACAAACACGCATACTTGTAAAATAGTACACATTAATGGTAGTTGCAACACATAGTCATTTATGTGGAAATATTGTAGTATTTATGTGTTATAATAGGAGTTATATGCAAATTAGTGAAATATATGGAACAGGTTGAAGGAATCATATCATGTGTGGTATCATAATAAACTCTTAACATTTGCTACTGTTTGGTTCACTTTGCGAAGGAATCGCAGAGTGCATACACAAGTTATGAATGATAGGGAATTATGAACTACTTAAGACTAAGGAATCTTGGCGGGAAGAGCAGAGCATACCCCCTGGAGAGATGACCCCCTCCTTTGGATTCTTTAGGATGAACTAGCCAATGATTGACAACCCCTTGGACCTTCCTGAAACCTGGACCAATAGAAGCAAGCTATACCAACTTCATTGTTTTTACTGTATTCCTGTGTGCATATAAGCAGCAGCTTCTCATCTAGTGTTCAGACATCTTGTCCCCAGACTTCAGGATTGAATGACTGCACACTGGTTTCAGAGCGCCTGCGATAAGTAACGGCTGTACTTATTATTATTTCGCTTGAATTATTCTGCTACTTATTGAGAATAAATCTTTGTGCTTTGGAAACACAAATCGAGGTTCGACAATCGTTATTGGTTAGCGACAATACGCACTTAACATTGGGCTAACATTATAATACACTGGTGCCTTACAATACAGTGCATTTTACAGCTTTTGAGTTTTAAAAGCTTTTGTCCTTGGAGTAGAATTGAAGTTTTTAGCAAGCTTCATCCCTGCCTGCCATTCCCTTTATGAGCTTTCTGTCTGCTCCATGTGACATTATTTAGCAGCAACTGTTGTCTTCTAATGACTGCAGTTATCATGATGTTGTGTATCTTCGAGTCTTATCTCACTGTGGTCTCAAGCTCACTGTTATAACATGTAACACCCCTTTCCTAAGTGTGCCTATGGAAAAGGTGTTGGTAGAAGAATTGTAGCTCTCACTGTTATCCCTCTTATGCAGTGTCTCCTCAGAATGACGTAGCATCTTTGTTGGGTAAATTCCAGGAAACCTGCAACACCAGAGTGGCTCTGTCATAATTCACTAGGAAGACTGGGTGTATACCAGCTAGCAAATGACGCAACAGGACAAAGAGGCGCAGTGTTTATCAGGGACTCCCGCAAAAAGGATTGGAATTACATGAGTGCAACATGCAGGTTGCGGCCCTCAATGCCAGTCACTATCAAGGTAGCTGAAAAATCTGGCCTGCAAACACAATGACCGGGAAATCAGCATACCTGGGGAAAATTACAAGGTGAAGAGGACTATTATATTTATTTTATTTTTGCAAATAAATACATTTATACAACTGGTATTCTGGTGTCTTCAGAACTTAACAAGAATTTGTCATGATCTGGTTTCATTTAATAACTTATTACTGCAGTTCTCTAATCAGTGGATTGATTGTACTTCCTTCTAATGAAGATGTCCCCATTAACTAGAATCTCTGCATTTTGATGGGAGACCATAACTTGGCCTCATGGATAAATTTTAGGGTGGACTATAACATGTATTGCTATATTGTCACACACCAAGCTCTTAGGTTCTGTCACTTACCTCTTCGTTGCCTTTCCAAGTTGTCCCTGCGGTCCTCAGGCTCTGCTGGTTTCAGACCTCTCTGTAAGATGCTGACCAGTCTGTCTCCACTCCAGAGATCCCTCCAGAATCAGAGTATGGGTGCGGCCATCTTTGATTTAGTCACATGATTCCTCTCAGCCAATCAGGTAATAACAGCCTCCATTTCAGATTCCCTCCAAAACCAGCCCATGGGAGCTGCCATCTTGGATATAGTCACCTGATCCATCTCAGCAACTCAGAGTGCTGTTTCTGCCCAGCTGATTGCAGTCTCCAATCAGGAATCAACAACAACTATAAAAGGACTTCCTGGAGCCCTTACCTGTTGCAAGTGCAACTTTGTATTTCAGATGCCAACCTGGTTCCCAGCAGTTTGCAGTCTTGCTATCTATCTCGCTACAGTATTGCTATTTCTCCAACTCTGACAGTGCAGTCTGAATTCTGGCTCCAGTCCGACTCCAGCAATCTGGTTCCATCCCCTCTGGTTCCAATCCGGTTACAGCAATCCTCTTCCAGCATTCCAGTTCCATTCCGGTTACAGCAATCCTCTTTCAGTATTTCGTTTACAGCATTCCGGTTCCAGTCCGGTAACAGCAATCCTCTTTCAGCATTCCGGTTACAGCATTCCCTTTACAGTCTGGTCCAGCATTCTGGTTCCAGTTTGGTCCAGCAATCCAGTTCCTGTTTGCTCTTCCCTGCTAGTGTAATTACCATCTGCACCAATTCATTCACGACATGCAGAGGAACATTGTCAGGCCACCTGGCTTTGTCCACGTAGTCACCAGTCCAGCTCAAGAGACACAACCAAGTCTGGGTACAGACAGATGCTCAGGTGTGACAGTTTGCACTGGCCTAATGAATCCCGCCAGTGATCTGGCCCAAGGAGCTGGCTCAATGCAAAACCTGGTGAATTGGCTAGTGAGCCAGGAAAACACAGGAGACAAATCATGCAGTTACCTCAAGAATTGTCCTCCCACCTGGATAGCATTCAAACTACTCTCAGTTCAGGTAATTCTTCTCTTTCTGTACAAGCTTCACCTCTTTAAGTTCCTGCCACGGCTTCTTGTCTTCATCTGCCAACTCCTGCTAAGTTTGATGGTGATCCAAAACTGTGCAGGGGGTTCCTGAATCAATGTGAGATCCATTTTGAGCTACTGCCGAGCAATTTCCCCACGGAGAAAGCAATTATCTCCCTCCTACCGGGACAAGCATTAGCCTGGGCATCTCCATTGTGGATCCCCTGCTTTCCTTTTGTTCTGGATTCACAGCAGCCTTCCATTGGATCTTTAATGAGCCTGGCAGAACCACATCAGCATCCTCAGAAATGTATTTGTCTTCGACAAGGCTCTTTGTGGACCAATACTTGGTTCAGTTTCAAATATTAGCTTCTGAGTTGAAGTGGAATGATGAGGCCCTGATTGCAGCCTTCTTAAATGTGGCTTATCCGATAAAATTAAGGATGAGCTATCTACTCGTGATTGCCATCTACACTTGATGAACTAATTTCACTTTGTACTAAAGTTGATTTACGCTTTCTGGAACCTGCCCTGGAAAAAGGAAGGGGTGAAAGGGTTAAGCCGCATCACCAACTTCGGTCCCGGCAGTCCTCACCGCCAAACAATGAGCCCATGCAGGTAAACCGCTCTGGTTTAACCAAAGAGGAGCGTCAGAGATGTCAACTGGCAAACTTATGCCTTTACTGTGCAGCTCCAGAACACTTACTTGATTCCTGCCCTAAGCATTCGGGAAACACCAGCTCCTAACTGGTGATGGAGAAGCTGGGTTAGGATTAGTCAATTCTCCTCCACAAAAATCTGATTGTGTGCTAACAATCCCTCTTGAACATGCTCAGTGAACCAAGAACCTCTTAACTCTTCTTGATTCTGGTGCTGCTGTAAACCTCATTACTGCCACAATGGTTCAAGAGTTGCGGTGACCCACCGAGTCATTACCGCAACCTTTCTACATCACAGCAGTGGATAGAAGTCGCATCTCAAATTGTATTATCACCCACCAGACTCATCCTCAGAATATTAGAGTGGGGGTTCTGCACTCAGAATTGCTTAAGCTTCTTATCATTCCCAAAGCTTCACATTCCTTATTCCTAGGTTTACCTTGGCTCCGGTACACAACCCCCAGATTGACTGGACTATGTCTCAGATTATATCCTGGAGTAAATCTTGTAAGGACTACTGCCTCCAGCTTGTCATCCCTCTTCAAACCGCAATCTCTTCTGGTCAAGAGCTTCCATCCTTACTGTGACGAAACGAGTGTGATACGCTAACCATTCTGTGTCTCGTTTCTCACATAATGTGGATTATAACATTTTTTATAGCCCTTGCTTTTGTTCCCCAGCTCGCCAGACTACAACTGCATTGTCCAAATTACATGGGGTTAAGGGGACATTGTAGTTCATTGTAAATATGTATATTGTGTACTATATATTGATGACTTGCAGTAATGTTATTCATTGTCCTTAAACTGAAGCCAGGAGGGTTATGGGTAAAGATCAGGTGGTGTCCACAATACAGGTGAGAGGGCTGGAGCTGCATTCATTCTCCCCCCTCCTTCCTCTACAGGAAGCATGGAACAGCTGGGGACCCTGTGATATCACAAAGTAGTGTAAGGGGTAAATTTTAGGAGGGGCTCACTGCTACCTTATCCTTGGAAGTAGGGGAAGCCAATTAGCATCAATTGTTCACCTTAGGACTAGTCCAGATGTTCTGTCTGCATCCCAGCAGGGGGCTTCTGTGAAAGAACAGCTCATCTTCACTGCCCTGTCCAAACCCCCTAGTCCTGCACTGACCAATGATTAAGAAGAATAGACCCAGGGGTTTGCCCAGGGAGGGGAAAGACTGTGGAAATTAGACCTGAGATATAAGGAACGACTCCAGGGGGAGGGGTGTTCATTCTGGGATTTCATTCATGAAGACAGCAAGATCTAGTTTTTGGGTTGTCGTTCTCTACTAGTCTATATATGCAGCTGAGAGAGATCCATGGGTTGTTAAGTCTGGACAGCTAGGTGACTATAACTCCTTAAGCTAGTGGGGTAAGGGACAGATGATGTGGTAAACCTGCCTGGCATTTACTGTGTGTACATAATGTTCTAGTGTTGTTTGTATGACAACAAATATACTGTTGTATTTTTATAACTGCATTTGCCTGAGTGACTATACGAATCCTAGAAGGTACTGGATAGACTCCCCTGGCATAGGAAGGCACCTGTGGGTGGCCAGCCAGCGTGAAGTGGGTAGCATTGGGCCAGATAAACCGGTATCTTCACACTTACCTTATAGGGACTTCTCTGATGTCTTCAGGAAAGCTGGTGCTGACTCCTTACCACCACATAGAGAGAGGGATTGTCAAATTGATTTGATGCCAGGGAAGACACCCCCTAGTGGCGTACCTACCAGCTCTCTCTCTCCCTGAAACGAAATCAATGTCTGCGTAGATCCAGGAAAACCATGAGAAGGGGTTTATCCATCCATCTTCCTCACCTGCCGGAGCAGGTTTCTTTTGTGTGAAGAAAAAAGATGGCGGTCTGCGCCCCTGCATTGACTATAGAGGTTTGAACGATATTTCCATCAAAAATCGTTATCCTTTGCTCCTAATCATGGAATTGTTTGATCGTGTCAGAGGAGCCACCACCTTCACCAAATTAGTTTTAAGGGGGCTTACAATTTAATTCGAATTTGTGCAGGGGCCGAATGGAAGACTGCTTTTAACACTCGTGATGGGCACTATGAGTACGTAGTCATGCCATTCGGATTGAGTAATGCCCCAGCTGTATTCCAGCATTATGTCAGTATAATTTTCCGTGACCTCCTCTACAAAACAGTTGTCATCTACCTGGACAACATCCTTATCTTCTACATTAATCTAGAATCACATTGTGCCCATGTCAAGGAGGTTCTTTCACGACTCCGTACCAACTGGCTCTTTTGCAAATTGGAGAAATTCATCTTCGAAATTCCATCCATCTCCTTCATAGGTTATATTATTTCTGGTACTGACTTACAGATGGACCCAGAGAAGCTCAAGGCGATTCTCAACTGGCCTCTTCGAACCACTCTCAAGGCGGTCCAACGCTTTCTGGGTTTCGAAAACTATTACAGAAAATTCGTTAAAAATTTCTACACTCATGTGGCCCCTAACACAGCCCTTACCAAAAAGGGGTCTTATCCAATTGGTCTGAATAAGCATTCCATTGCATTAAACAACTCTTAGTTTCCTGCACCAGTTCTTCGCCAGCCTGATTTATCCTGACCTTTCATCCTAGAATTGGATCCCTCTGCAGTAGGTGTAGGTGCTGTTCTATCTCAACAATTTGAACATGGATATCCTCATCCATGTGGCTATGCTCCCCAATGCTATTCCCAAACTCACCAATTTGGCGCAAGTTAATACAACCTCTTTCCAGTTCACTAGTACATCCTTTCTCTCAGTCCCTCCCTTATAACTCTGCTAGGCTTGACACAACATCAAGCTACCCAAATAGATAGATAGATTATCATCATGGCAGCACTGATGGCGTGTCAGATTTACTGTTCCCCACAGCCATATTCAGGAGTGGAATGCAGCAAGCAGATCGCGATGTTTTGCTTAGCGGTTCAAGGTCTGATTTCCCAACAAGCCAGGAACTTCGGGGTAGGGACTACAGGGCCCCAGATCCCCTACCTACAGCCGGGTACACTAGGAGCCACGTTAGCTCCCCTACTGGGCACATCGGCCTGTCACTTCACCGGGATAATTTTGGACGAGGGGAGGGATCATCTAAGCCACGTTCCCCCGTACATCACGCTTCTCAGGAATGCACCAGACCTGATCCTGTGATCCCAGACCCCGCCCTTTCTACCAAAACCTTGGCCACTTCCCTCAATATAAATTATATTAGTGTATTGGGTACTAACGTTCTTTTGGTTGCAGATTATCAGAACCAAGATAACATCATGACAGACAGCAATGCCACCAGACCTACTGATGATGGCAACCAATCTAGGTGGTTTCAGTGACGCGCTCTCCGGCGACAGGGACTATCCACAAAGCAGGAGCTGCCTCCACCTCCGGTGAGAATTTTTTGGTTACTACACACAATCCCAGTCACACCAGCCCACCTTTAGCTAGCACTAGCAATGATCACAGGTCCCTTAATTTTGGAGTCAGGCCTAGTGTCATGTCAGGAACAGGATTAAAAAAGGTACATTTGTCAATATGTTCACAATTACGGATATGAGCAAAAAGAGTCTGGCAGCAGCGAAGGAGAAGGACGGTATAGGAGAGGAGGTGTAGAAGTCCTTTGCGTTTTCGCTGCCATTTACATTGAGCATAGACCGGGTGAGAAAACAGACGTTTGGCGGTATTTCCACATGATTAACACGATGTATCTGATGGATGACCCCTTAGTTTGGCGCTCATATGATGACATCTTTTGGAGGAAAATGATAGGTAGGGCCAGCGTTCCTTTAAGTATCAAACATATTGACACCTGGCTGGATCTGATCCGTCCTAGCAAACAGGCTTCAAATCTTCCAGGAAAGAAGCGATTTCACTCAGCTGAGAGGGGGTCAGCAACCCTCCCACCCAAAAATAAGTGTTTCTCATTTAACACGGGATCATGTTCCCGTGGCACTGCATGCAAATACCGCCACGTGTGCTCAAATTGCAGTGAATCACATCCTGCCACGGAATGTTCTAGGTCGATATCCTCCGCAGGTAAGGGAAGAAGAGCTCAAGCGACAGGTACAAATAAAGCCCCCTCTCCAGTTAACCTGTTAACCTGACTCAGCATTTACCCCAATAAAGAAAAGGCTTCCTTTTTATGGCAGGGCTTTAGTTTGGGTTTTAGGCTTCCAACTCAAGGTACTTTATGCACAGTCACTCCTGGTAATTTAAAATCGGCTCAAAGTTTTCCTGTTATATTGTCCGAGAAAATAGCAAAAGAAGTTAGCTTGGGCCGTATGTTGGGCCCATTTATAGACCCCCTCCATAACCGATCTGATAGTGTTCCCCATAGGGGTGGTTTCCAAAAAAAACGCCCGGGAAGTTCAGACTAATCTAACACCTGTCTTACCCTTTTGGCAATTCAGTAAATGATGCCATAGACCCCGCCCATGATACAGTTACTTATCAATCGTTTGAATCTGCGTTATTGTTGGTGCAGGAATTTGGCCACGGTTACTTGTTAGCTAAGCTGAATATAGAATCAGCCTTTAGATTATTACCCTTGCATCCCGAATCGTTTAGATTTATGGGTTTTAAATATGTAGACAGGTTTTACATTGACCGCTGCCTGCCCATGTGTTGCTCCATTTCATGAGCTTACTTTGAGAGCTTCAGCTATTTTCTGCACTGGGGGTTGCAAGCGAGTACGGGTCACCGTGGCATTGCGCATTACCTGGACGATTCCATCATCATCAGTCCCACTAGTTCCCCTCATTGTGGTGACATCTTATATGCAGCCCAGGCCTTGTTTAAGGTATTGGGTGTACCCATAGCCCACGATAAAACTGAAGGGCCATTCTCCTGTCTGTCCTTCTTGGATATAGAAATCGATACAGCAGCGGGTTGCTGTCGTCTCCCTCAGGACAAAATTTGGAGAATGATTCAAGCCATTGGTGATATTCAAAGTGTACCGACCAGCCAGCTAAAGAAAGTACAATCCCTTTTAGGCCTTTTTTATTTTGCATGTAGGGTCATCCCCATGGGCAAGGTTTTTTGTCGGAAGCTTCAGAGAGCTATAGTGAGGAAGAACAGACCTCATTCCCTTGTCTGCTTGACAGCAGAGATTAGAGATGATCTGAATATTTGGGTTAAATTTCAACAGAATTTTAATGGTACACGTATTTGTCCCACTCCTCCTGTTTCCAAAGTGCAGCTTGACTTATATACAGATGCGGCAGGCTCACTGGGTTTCGGCCTATATTTGAATGGAGAGTGATGTGCTTGGCATCATTGTGGCATCACCTCCAACATGTTAGTTTTGAAACTCTTTCCTATCATTGTGGCAGTTGAGCTTTGGGCCCCTATCCTACTTGATAAACACATAATTTTTTGGTGTGATAATCTGGCAGTTGTACAAGCCATTAAGAAGCAGAGCCCTTCCTCCCCACACGCCATTAGTCTTCTTCATTACCTCATTCTCCGTTGTCTCGAATTTGACATCTCCTTTACATCACCACATGTTCCAGGGGTAAAAAATTGTATTGCAGACGCTTTATCCTGTTCCCAATGGCGTCGTTTTAGAGCCCTAGCACCTCAAGCTAACCTTATGGGCACAAGGTGTTCCTCTTATGTTTGGCAGATTATCAGGCCGGCATAACAGGACTAGCCGAGCAAGCTCTTGCCCCCTCCACAAGACGTGCATACCAGGTGGCGTGGTGTCAGTGGTCCAATTTCCTGAACGCAAAGGAGACCCAGCTGTCAGGTCAGGAGGATTCCATTTTGACTTTCATGTGGGAACGATATAGCACAGGCACGTTCAAGGCAGCCATGGCGGCTACATTGTCAGGTATAGCATATATGTCTTGCCTATATTACATCCCGGACGTGACAAAAAGTTTTATAGTGGTAAAAGCCCTGAAATGGTTGGGCTGGGAGAGACTGGTTCCCGAAGATCTGAGACAACCTGTGTATCTACAGCTGCTGCGTCAGCTGATAATGTCACTTCAAGCGGTAACAGAGAACCCTTATGAATGCTTGTTGTTCAGGACAGCCTTAGCGCTGGCATTTTTTGGTGCTTTTAGAATTTCCGAGCTGGTAGCGCAGTCCAAGATTCACCCCCTCTCTGGTCTTTTGGTCCAACATATAGTCATCCAGGACGCCAAAGCTTTATGCAAAACAGGCCAGGCTGGTAAAGGTTCATGGTTACACATGTATCCGCACGCTATTGCGGAGATTTGTCCAGTGGGGTTGACAAAACATTTTTCTAGGATCAGGCCGGCCGACTCCCTCGTTTTTCTTGTTCACTTAGATACCACCCCGCTTACGAGGTTTCAATTTCAGTCAATCTTTAAGAGAGCCCCGAGTCCTATGGGTTTGGACCCAACACAGTATGGCACCCACTCCTTTCGGATCGGGCGGCCACGTCAGCAGCCTTAATTGGGGCATCAGTAGAGGCCATTAAAACATTGGGTAGATGGAAGTCGATGTCCTATAAGAAATACATTAGGCCAAATATCTAACCATATTGTGTTGTGCCTTTTCTGATTACTGGCCTGCTTTCCTTCAATTTCTCTTCTTCGTTCCGGTGGCCCTTGGCTCTGTTGCTTGTCGCTTTTATGTGAGGGCGTGAAGGGATTTTTCCTGTTTTTCCCTGGGCCAAGGTCTGACTAGTGGTGTGCCTCTGGGGTTTGTTTGGGTATTTTACCTTCACAGAGGCTGCCAACTGCTCTCAACCCCTCCCCCTCCCTCCCTCTCAATTTTCTTCTCCGTCTTTCGTTCTAACTGAAATTTAAATTTCCGTGATCTGGCAAGTGGGTTCGGATCAAGGACAGATGCCTCCATTTGCTGTTGCATTAATCCCGTTGAAGGTTGCATAACCATGGCAATTTTTTTTTATTTTCAGGTGTCCGGAATAAATGTATTTGGATTGTGAGCCAGTCATACGTGTTCTGGGCGCTCAGACACAAAGAAGGTAGCAATTTTAGTAATTTCACCATCCCTATTGACATCAGTTGGTTGGGCAGACGGGGTCTCTGCTGGCCCGACCTGATCCCCTGGCTGACTCGGCTCATTAACCAACGTGGCCCGTCTGATATATTGGTTATATATTTAGGAGGCAACGACCTTGGGAAAGGGAAGGCAATAGACCTTATTCTCAGGTTGTGAAAAGATTTGACATACATCAGAGTTATTTGGCCGACCCTCAGCTTGCTATGATCTGCAGTTGTGCCTCGACTCCAGTAGAGATCCGAAATTCCCTTGAAAGTAATGGGCAAAGTAGTCAAGAAGTTTAATGGGGGAGTAAAATTACACGTTCAGCAATTGGGCTCCTCCGGTATCAGACACCCCTTGTTAGTTTCAAGCCAGACCCAGTTATTTCGCAGGGATGGGGTTCACCTCACGGGTGAGGGTTTAGTTACAAGGTATGTCTATTAAATAACGAGACTGATTAAATAACTCACCTTTATTTGTTGGTATTACAAATTTAATGTTTGTCCCCTTCAATATACTCCGCATTTGCACTAATACATCGCTGTAGTCTTGTTTTCCACTGGTCGAAGGCATGGAGCAAATCAATTTCTGTCACTTGTGTCAACATTTCTGCCATTTTCTTCTTTACAGCATCAACTGACTCAAAATGTGTTCCTTTAAGCACTGATTTAACTTTTGGGAAAAGAATTGCAAGATGCTAAATCGGGCGAATATGAATGATGTTCAAGTGTAGTAATGTGTTTATCAGTCAAAAACTGCTTCACAGAAAGTGCTGTGTGAGCAGGCGCATTGTCCTGATGAAGAAAGAAACCATTTTTCCACAGTTGCGGCCGTTTCTTTCTGACTCTTTCAGCTTTTGCAAAAACTTTGTTATAATAATGCTGATTAACTGTTGTGCTTTCTGGAACCCATTGTTCCAAAATTACGCCCTTGATTTAGAAAAAACAATGAGCATTGCTTTGAATTTTGACTTGCTTTGACAAGCTTTTTTCATTCTTGGTCATGACAGTGTTTTCCAGTGCACTGACTGTCTTTTGGTTTCAGGATCGTACTGGAAAATCCAGGTCTCATTACAAGTGATTAATTTATGAAACAGGTTTGGATCTGTGTCAAGTTGCTGCAGAATGTCAACACAACATTCCTTGCGACGTTCTTTTTGCTCTGGTGTGAGAACCCTTGGGACCATCTTTGAACAAACTTTTGTCATGTTAAGATCCTCACGCCAAATTTTCCATAGGATGTCTTTGTCAATGTTCACGGATTCAGCTATCATTTGAACACTGCTTGATATCTTTGCGAACAATCTGCCTGATTTTTTCTACATTTTCTTCGGTTCTTGAAGTGCAAGGTCGTCCAGAGCGCTCATCATCTTCGACATTCTCACGTCCCTCGCTAAATCTTTTGTACCACTCAAACACACGCGCACGAGACAGGCAGTCATTCCCACAGGCCTTAGTAAGCATTTGAAAACATTCTGTTGGTGTTTTGTGCAAATTTACAAAAAATTTCAAATTGACACTTTGTTCAACTTTTAAACTTAGCATTTTTTCGGCACTCTACAGAAAACACAACCAAACTAAATGGTGACTCAGGATCAACTGAACGTCATAGAGTGTTGCAATTTGTCATGCAAGTTCAGATCGTTTCATGGTTACTATGTATGCAGGTATAACCGGTTCTGACTGCTTTATTTACTAAGTGAAATCACAACCTCATTATTTAATAGACATACCTCGCATTTTTATTCAGCGGATTTATAGTCATTAAGCGGGTTTATGCGTTGGCTAGGTTGTGGCAGGCTGCCAGTCCCCTAAGGACAGCCAGCATGGTAGGAAGTCACTGTGGGCAGCGGCTGATCGTTACAGTATTATCGCTGATTGACCGCAGGTGCTACCCCCTTCGAGGAAAGTGACTCCTGGTCTTTTTTGGTGAGGATCTCTTAGCCTGCTTTGGTTGGCGGTCATTGTGTAGTCAGGAGGGGGCATAGTCACTCTGACGTCAGATTTAGCGCTGGCCAGGCAGTTAAGGATTCGTCCCGTTAAGTGGAGTAGGCTGTTAGCCATCCACGCTTGGTTTCAAATATCAGTTTGATTTAGCTGCCTCACAGTGCACTTTCACCACCACCTATTCAATCAATTATTAATAAACTGTGACCTTCTTTAGCCACTTTCATAAGTCTCAGTGTCATTATTCTTAGATAAGTTAAGTTAGTGGTATATGTCTTAGGAGGTTATTGTTAAGAGAGTGAAACACATCCAGGTTATGCAATTTATGAAAAGAGAGTCCCATATGGACGAAAGCACTTAAACGCATACATGGGAATGTAAGTGAAGTTAACTTACATGCAGGAGTTAAGTTGCCACATCCCAGGCCGACTAATGAGGGATGAAGGGGAATGCCTGGAGTTTGGTTATATAAGTTCCAGCATGTCACATGCCCTTTCTCATTCATTTCTCGAGAACCCTCCCAACCATGACCCTTTTTTGGACTGCCCTGCTCTCATGTTGGGTGTGTTTTAACCTGGTTCTTTCACTTTGGGCAGCAGCTGATCGTTACAGCGTTAACGCTGATTGACAGCAGGTGCTACGCCCTTCGAGGAAAGTGACTCATGGTCCTTTTTGATGAGGATCCCTTTGACCGCTTCTGAGGGCGGTCATTGTGTAGTCGGGAGGGGGCGTAGTCACGCTGACGCCACATTCAGCGCTGGCCAGGCAGTTAAGGATTTGTCTGGTTAAGTGGAGTAGCCGTTAGCCATCCACTCTTGGTTCCAAATATTAGCTTGATTTAGCTGCCTCACAGTGCACTTTCACCGCCACCTATTCAATTATTTATTAATAAACTGTGACCTTCTTTATCCACTTTAATAAGTTTCAGTGTCGTTATTCTTAGATAAGTTAAGGAAGTGGTATATGTCTCAGGAGTTTATGGTTAAAAGAGTGAAACACATCCAGGTTATGCAGTTTATGCTTTTTCCTTTTTAGAAGCTTTAGTAAATCTAGCCCTAATGTACTCATGTTAAAATCAAAGACACAGCACATACTCCATTCTGAGACAGGCCAAATATGTTCTGAAAACATCACTCTTCTAAGGTGCCCTGTGTTAAATTCATCTTACATTTTATTATTGAGGTAGAGCCACATTATTACATGTACACAACAACACAGAGATGCTTAAACTATTCAAACCAGTTCAAAATTTGATTGAACTGGTCCGGTTCAACAAAGTTGAACTTTTGGTGGGTTGAAATTAATTGAAATTCATTTTTGATTTGTCAACATTGTATGTATTTTATACCTACTAAGCTGTTAACTTGAGTTAAAAATTTGCATCCGTAACTTGCAGTTAAAAGACGTTGAAAAAAAATTAAATCACAAAATGTTGTATTTTCTGGCTGCTTGAGATTAACTGGCTATTTTATAATGTTTTATACTTTTTTTAAATGTGAAATCTCTTCTAGTTTTAAATTCTCAAAGAAAAATATTAAAGATATTATACAATGTGACCATTTAGGCTTGAACATCTTCAAACATGGATTGACCTGTTTGCCTTGCTCAAACATAGATCACATTTTTTAGGGATAAATCAGAAATTACATTGGCTTTGTATCCACATGCACCAGGTCAGAGAGACAGGGCCTGAGTCATTAAGGAACATATCTGCCGGTTTTATGCGTATCGTTTGCAAAAATCACTCTGCGCATGCTCAGAACCCAGACGATGCGCAACTGAACGCAGCCACATCCAAGTCAGCTTTAAACGCAAATGACACTTACTACAGCCTACGATTTAGAGCAGTGAATGGGGTGGGGAATGGATAGATTTATGTAGCCAATGTACAGTAAGGGCATTTCCGTGCGGCCGCATCCAAGTCAAAATCAGAAGTACGCT
Organism: Mixophyes fleayi; assembly: GCF_038048845.1. Lineage (NCBI taxonomy): Eukaryota > Metazoa > Chordata > Amphibia > Anura > Limnodynastidae > Mixophyes > Mixophyes fleayi. The sequence goes on along the minus strand of NC_134404.1, from coordinate 237,378,990 downwards.
GGTTTTCTGCAGTATCTCTTGCATCAGAGTCTAGTCTTTGTCCTGAGTCCTATTATGTCAGTCGCGTATGAATGCCAAAACATGTGTTTGCAATCAGGAGCAACTATACAAATGTCTGTTATGTACAGTAGACATTATGCCATAAGAAATATTTTTCAAAAATGACTAATATTGATATGCAACATTAATTGAATATTTTATTTTTATTTTTTATATGTGTTATTTTGAGATTTTATATTCCACTTAGGTATTGCATGTGTCATTTAGTGACTGGTCTAGTAGAGCAGAGTAAACCTACACCTGTAGTCATCACCACACGTATCTTGAGACCAATATCTCGATGACTTCAGGAGTATGCAGAGCCAAGTTTAAAACAAACGCATGCTGCTCTCAGTATGCGCACCTTAATGAATCAGGTTGAGTATGCGTGACTTAATGATTCAGGCCCACAGTGCATATCTTGAGAAAACAAGATTGTTGACATTTGGGCAAAACCAGGTCCTAAGTGGGCTGATGCAGTTCCACTTGCAGTAATGAACAAATGATCCACCACCAACAGAAAGAATACAGTTAGCCCACATGACATTTGAATGGGAAAAATAATTTGATTGCTATATCCCCCTGTACCTATGTCCTGCATTTACCTTCAACTGATGTGTTTTAACTGATTGCAAGACCCTCATCACATGTATTAAGGCTTTCCATTCACAGGTCACAAGTTGATATACTTAAAGAACTTGATGAACATGTCATTCAATCTGACATAAGATTAGATATACTGTATGTGAATTCACACCAGATAACATTCACCTTGGATCCCTGGTGGAACAGCCTATATCAGTTACTGCTGACCTGTTATACAACTGTCAAGTGCCAAAGGTTGGGCAGCACTGTGGGAGCTATATAAAGTCACTTTTGATTCCTAGATGCATGCAAAGAAATTTCCACTACAATTATTTTTGTTTTTATACTTTATTTTTAAAGATCCAATCTATTCCATAGTGCTGTACACTCGGGTAATGAATGCTGAATGTACAATGACAAAACAGGAAGTTCAGTGAAACTGAAACCATGTTTACTTACAATCAGAAGTCTATAAGAGCCATGTTAACTTACAATCAGAATTCAATGAGAGCCATGCTCACTTACAATCAGATGCCAATGAAAGCCATGTTCACTTACAATCTAAAGGACACTACAATAAAATTATACCCAAGTTTGCCTCCTGGAGATCTGTAGCCTATTTTTACAATTGCATTCTTTCAATTTCTACTAAACTACTGTGTATTACTACATCAAAACCCTTAACAAGAGAACAAGCAAAATGACAACAGGTGGTCTGAAAAAGCGATCATTGAATAGAGGACAAATATTTTTTCAAAACTATGTATTTACAATTAGACACTTCTGATTTTGCTTTAATTTTCTTTGTAAACAATTGATTTTGCTCAGTAGTAATAGTCAATGAAATATATGCGCAATAACAGTTTGTATATAGGAGGTCATAATATAGCACAAGGAATAAGCAGTTACTAATGATACTGTTTTATTTGTGGCACAAAACCTTACCTATGGTTAACTATAGCTTCTATTTAGGTTATATATTTCCTTCAATTAGGCATGTTAATCACTTTCGCACAAGTTAATTGCACAACGTGTCATGGTGTGGTATTCACCACAATATGTCCTGCTCCCTCTTTATTTTCTGTATTGCTCATCACTTATATATTCCTTTATTCTTTAATGAATAGCCAACAGTTATACTTCATTCATATGTGCCACATATATATTTGCTTGTAAGCTGTATGAATGCCTGCATACTTATATTTATTTGTTGGAGAATAAAATGATTTGCATTGTAATCACTATTTTACTGCAATAACTTTGAAGATTGCATGCATTTATGCATTTGTGTATTTAGTTTTGTATCAATTTCTTATTTTTGGAAAATAGTGATGGATCTTTTTGCATTGACACTACTGTGTGGCTTTAACGTTAGTGCCATGGCACATTTTCATTTGGTTTATTGTGTTCAAGGGTAGTGCTTTTGTTACGTTGACCATTCCTGCTTTCTCTTGGGAGAAAGTATTCTTGTTACTGAAGCATTATTTTAAGTTCAACATTGTTTCTTCTTTGCAAACCTTAAGAGGGTAGAGACACACATAAAGCAGTTTTCTATATAAAAACAGACACCACAAATTGGTGATAAGATGTTAGAAGACAGACACAACCATTTTGGAGAAACTTTTGGACTGACCTGTATAAAGTGGACTTAAATCTATTGTCTAACAACTATGAATGCCTTAGTTACACAATAATTTTTTTCTGAAAGCCAAAGTATATATTTTAATTCAAATGCTATATATTTTATTTAAAACAAATGAAAGAATAGGAGACAGTATATGTTACTACTTTTGGAGCCCTGAACTATGCATGAAAGCTGATACTTGTTCCTGCATGTCTTCCCTGGACATATTAACTTGGAAGCATATAGTTTACCTCTGTATAATAATATTATTACTAACACAAGCATTTTTACTAAGAATATTATCTAGTAAAGGTTACATTAACTTTTTTCAAGGGCACAGGACATATCATACTGAAGCTAATCATCACACATCAACTTCCCAAACAAATCCAAAACGAATAACTACATTTAATGACAAGACAAAAATGAATAGACTAAGTTGCTGATCTACAATTTCCACTTAGATGTTCATTGCGAGGCTGATGAACTAAAAATGAAGGAAAACAAAAGTTAGAAATCATTGCCTCTATTTTAAATGTTGAAATGGGTAATAGATATGTTTTATATAATATATGACACAGAAAAAAGTCCTTTCTAGATATATAAACTGAGAAATTTGTTTGCAAGCTGGAAGATTGTCGCTATTAGAAAGTTTGTGCAGCTGTTTTTCAAAGCTCATGATTACACACCAGTACATAAAGTTGCTGCATGCTGTACAGCAAGCACAAGTTGTTGGGGATTTATTACCAATAATAAATTGTGAAAGGACATTCCAAAATGGCTTAAAGTGGACTCGTCGCCAACACTATTTTTGCTGCACTACATAGAGCCTTGTGCTTTAGGTAGTAAGAAAAAAAATGTTTGGCTGTGAGAAAGCTCACTGTACTATATAAACTGCACTCTCCATGTATAGGAAGCTGGAGTCAGCACTGTCTGGAACTTAAAGCAGACGTCAACTCATGGTGGCAGCTTAGTTTTCACATCAAGTCATGGTGGCAGCTTAGTGTGCACATTCCCGGACTGGCTTCCTCCACCTATCACAGCTCTACTGCAGTGCAGACTGGAAGGAGCAATGGGGATTTCCTCCCTGGCTCCTTCCACAACTCACTGAACAGAATTATTTGAAGTAAAGCAAAAAATAATGCTTGAGACAACCTGATGACCGGTCCACTTTATTGCATTATTTTTATTATTTATTTTTACTTATTTATATATTACCAAAAATTCTGCAGGACTGTATAGGGGGTAATGGAGCATAAAACATAACAGTGTGTATATGGTTCATAAAAAATATATGCACACAGGCATCTATCATTTCATGTTTCTACCTTTTTTAGATAGGAATTTAATTCCAAAAACACTTTGCTGAATGTAGGAATTATCTTCAATTAATTTAAATGTAGACCAAACCTACTGCAGGCTTTTCTTAAATTTTGTTTGCCTTTTAACAAAGTTTATATAGTCTACTTGCCATTAGATACTCTCAAATTATTCAAACTGGTTAAAAACCCGAAATTAGCTGGTTGGAGCTTTAGCGTAAGTGGCTACATCACATAGTACTTTTAATATTTTTTTCATGGAATAAGATTCTTAAATATAAAGAAATCACTGGCATATATTTAAGAGGGATCCAATTCTTTCAGAATATCTCCCTTAAAAACAAACCATGTTTTTAAGAAAGCCAAGAGCCTTCAAACTATTTTTTATCTGCAAGCTATCTAGAAATAGAAAATCATTGATACCAAAATCACTGTCCAAAGAAATTCTTTTCCTTGTAATTCTTGTATATAAACATGAGCTAAGACTCTGACAGTGATAATTCTCAAAAGAAGGAAATTCAATCTGTAATGACTTCCATCATTCCATTTGTAGTTTACACGACAGAATGTAGCTTTGGGGGTACATTTGTATCTTCTTGGTGATTTGCAAATCGCCACACATCAGGTACGGTTTTCAGCTTTAAATCACAGGATTTATATTATATGAAGTGGGCAATATGAATTGATCGCAAATGGGGACAATGATAACTTATTTAGGATGGAGGTAATACTTATTATTTCTCAATGAGGGCACCATTTATAGTATACACTTGTGGACTTGTGGCACTACAAGTGTCAGTATGCATTTGTACCTATGTGCATGCTGACACTAAGCCCTAAAATCAGTAGATAATAACATAACGTTAGTAATTACCTCAAAATAGAAAAATAGTAACTCTCTTAATTAAAAATAATTTCTGTATATGTATATATATATATATATATATATATATATATATATATATATATCAAAAATTTATATGGCGGAATGATGTTTATTATATACAACTTTAATATAAGGGCACGTCTGTGCCTTTATTATTTATCTCTGAAGTCTTGCCTTTTCTATCTGCTACTGCCATTATATCCAGTACTTGATGGCAGAGAAAAACGACGGAAATTGCTAACAAAGATGGTTGGATATTAGATAGATATGAGAAATAGACATTGTAAAAATAGTTACAATAAGCAGTGGATTGTTGGGAACTGTAGATCTGGTAGGCAGGGGGAAAGCAGAGTAAGTGGTAAGTAGTGTGATGGCACCAGATACATATGTACAGTGACCGTCTAAAGAAACCTAGCACAAATGATTGGTATTTGTATCTACCTGTAGGTAGATCATAGCTGTAACCATTTCCTGATCATAGAGTGTAGAGTTAATTCTTTGCAGCACAGAGGAGCTCTTAATATCCTCTTGGTGCCAGCTATCATCTGCAAAAACCAGAGTGGCCCGTGGGAGTATTAACCACTTCCTCCCATGCCCACCCTCCATATCAAGTGTACAATATGGAAAGCTACAAATACAGTCACAAAAGTAGACTGGTTCATTTTCCATTAAAGATTGCAGCCCAATCCTGCCCTGAGAGCAGCATTACATGTAAAAATGAAATATTACATATGGCATCACTCTGTCCCAAAAAACAGAGCACCGCGGCTCTATGTGTACAAGTATTTATTTAGACTTAATAAATGTACTTTTGCTATTACCTCAGATTGGTTTAGACTGATTGTATCTGTTGTGCTTCGGTTCATTGCTTTAAACACTCCTGTGAATTAAAAATAAATACATTAATTATACATACATATATATATATATATATATATATATATATATATATATATATATATATTGGCAGCTCTGTTCAAAGCATACATTAAGATTGGTTCAATATTTCAAGAGCTTATTTTAATTTATGACAGTGATGGAGACTGCTTTAGGCTCTACATCACAGTTATGTGTAACAGCACTTATAATGGCTACACTTGAACAGTAAATATCACTCTTGCTAGAAGATCATGCACAACACCTATAATATACAGATTCTGATTCCTAGATTCCTGTAACCTACAGAGAAGAGCTAACGCTCTAGTTCATTCCCCAGCTGTCCTGTTTTACCCACAATGCTGAGTGAATGCTCTGCCTGCTACCATGCACAGGCGCACATTACAGGGGTTTCCAGTTGCCCAGAAACCCCCTCTGTCCAAGACACATTGACATGCCCTCCCTTGGGACAATACACTGTACAGCTGTAGATCTATTACTCCGTTCCTCACCTTCTTTCTACATTGTATGTCTCGTCCCCCTCTCTTTTGGGGCAGTGCAGTCCTATGTGTTCAGGAAATAAGAGAGGCAAACAAAAGAGTTTGCCTCTGAAATCTACAGGGCCTGATGGTAGAAGGCAAGTGTGTGTGGGGGGGGGCTCCAACTGCAATAGGTGTGGAAGCTGAGTATTTATTTTATCGTGATGGTCGGGTGTTAATTATTTAATAGTGGTTGGGAAATATTTAATTTATTGGTGGGAGCAATTTATTTGATGGTGGGAATTATTTAATTTAATAGTGGGGTCATAGTATTGACTATTATTTTAAGGTGGTGTGATGGCATTATTTAATGCTAGGATGGTTTGTGGATTATTAATTGAATGTGGGGCTGAGTTTATGGAGAAAGAGGGCTATTAATTAATTGTGAATAATAATTATTATATATTGGGGCTGTGTATTTATTAAATGTGAGTACCATTCATTTACTGTCAGGACATGTTTGGGTCCAGCAGCTGCAGATAGTGAAAGCTGCAAGAACAGTTAGGAAAGAGCAGCACATTCTGCCAATTGTCTGGATTCTGGTGGGGCAGTCCCAATATTGTGTGCCTGTACCGCTCAGTGAGGACTTTGTCCCAACTTCAACGATGTCCCGCTTCACACTGTATTGTTCACAACAGTTATATGCAAGCAGCTCACCTTTACTTTAATATGCAATACAGTGTTAAGTAAGATATACATATCAACTATCCTTGTAGTCATGATCCAGTTAGCTGATTACCATTGCCCGTGTATTTGATAGGAAGTGTTGGTGAGCGGCCTAGCACTGTCTCATGTGAAAGCCACACCCGTTACCTACACTCTGACGTTCTGGCATGAAAACACCTCTCTAAAAATCCTGCTTTTGCCCCTGCTATAGTCCTGATCCTAAAATAAGTTGTCAGGAGGAACCAGCTACACTCACCAGCAATAAAGTGCTGCAGCAGACACATCTGACACCCATTAATAATTGCCTCCAGGTGCCTGGTGGTGGCAGCAATTACTCTTCTCCAATTGATGTGCAGATGGTGGGTGTCTGGTGCTGAGTAACGCCAGTGAGAATGGTCAGCAAGGGCAAGTGCTTGGCAGTAAAAAAAAAACAAGCCATGACGATTCAGTAATATCACTGTTAGCATGTTAGCAGCAAAACAGAGTGCCAGAGTAAGCAGGCCCGGCGCTCCCATTAGGCAAGGTTAGGCACTTGCCTAGGGCGCCGGGCTCTGGAGGGCGCTACAGAATAATAAAATACTTTAAAACTGTGCGGCGACCGCTGACCATACCTGTCACGGCCGCCGCACAGCATCAGATGCACGGGGAGGGGGGAGAGGATATTTTGTTACCACCGCCGCCTCTCTGCTCCGTCTCCTCCCTTCCACTTACTAGTGTCAGTGAGTGGAGGGGAGGAGACGGAGCAGAGAGGCGGCGGTGGTGAGACAAGGTAAGGAGAGGAGGGAGGAGGGAGGAGGGAGGAGGGCGGCGATTTTTGCGGGGGGGGGGGGGGCGCCGCTTTTTTAAAAATGCCTAGGGCGCCGTGGACCCTAGCACTGGCCCTGAGAGTAAGTCCATTCTGACACAATAACATAGGATAAGCATCCTGAGTTCTGTCCTCTGTCATTCTGTCAGAGGGGCATTGCTGCTCTTGGGATCAGAGGCAGAGTGGTCAAATACGGTAATAAAATAAAAGGCACCATAGACCATGCCTGATCTTTTTTAGTCTGTTGCTGTGCACTTGGAAAATAATGCAATAAAAAAGGATGGGTTGGACAAACACTGAAACCCTATAGCTATTATTGTAAGGAACCCCTTCAGCCGGCACAACACAACCCAGAATCTACTCTGCCAATCAGGTGTTCACTGGAGCCCCTGATGGTGGGGACAGACTGGGCCGCAGACTGACAGAGGGTCGTGAAGTGTGTACCGGCTGGGGAGAACCCAAGCAAGCGGAGTAAGGTCCTCGCAGAGGTCAAGGGCCGGCAGCAGACAACAGTACCAGTAAACAAGCCGAGGTCAGGAGTCACAAGCAGATTGCAGAAACGGTAAACAGGCCAGAGATCAGGGTCACAGGATACACAAGCGAAGTCCAATTCCAAGCCAAGGGTCATACACGGGAAATCAGTAGAGGTTCAGAAGACAGGTACGGGAACAAGCAGGTCAGCAGACTGGAGAGCAGAAGCTATAACCGGCAATGAGGAAGCAGACCTCATTGCCTTAAGTACTAATGGCCACCAATCAGAGCCTAGCTCTGAATTCAGACACAGTCCCCTGCCTAACTAATGAGCAAGATAATCAGCCCGCAGGCTAGAGACTATGGTGAGCGCATGCGCCCGGCTTCCTCATTGCCGGGACGAAGCGCTGAAGCGTCTGACCGTTGCCCCGGCAACGGCCGGGTTATGGCCGAAAATGACGTCCCGGTCGCCATAGCGACGGCCGGGACACCGCGGTTCGTAACAATTATAATTACACTTTTTAATTAATATGATAAAAATGTTGCTGTAACGTATCAAACTATCCCAGGCCTGCTCTTTTTCACCATACATTGAACCTAGACATTTATCATTACACAGCAATAGGCTCAAAACACTACACATAAACATATCCCAGTTTTTCAGAGGACCGACATTTGCATCTTCCCAAAATTTGTGCCATCACATTATATACCTGTTGTTTGTTATAAGAAATCAGTTTTGCAATTAGATCTCATGGGAAAATCCAACATTTTTGAGCCATTTTATACTCACTGAAAGAATTCTCCAGACGAATTAAACAGTTCAGGAAATCGTCAAACTCTATTTGATAATAGTCATCAGCAAATCTCAAGACAACCAGTTGCAAGACTATGTTATTAAGCTGATATCCTAGAGAATGATAGAAAATATGTATTAAGTTTGACTAGTATACAATATTTTTTTTGGACTATTATTTTGTTTATTGCATTCCATTCAAATTCTATGTGGTTAAAACATTTACATTTAATATATTCACCCATTAAAATCATTATATGCATTAGCGTTCATTATATGTACTAGTATAAAATCATAAATATTTGCAATTATAAATAAAAAAACTATTTTTTCTTTTAAATCCAAATGGTGTGCATTGATAAGCTGCAAGCATTAGTGTGAGCATATAAATAGACATAAATTATTATTATTGCAATCCTTAATTTGTATAGCATCAACATATTCTGTAGTGATGTATAATAAGAGCAAACATACCATTGAACATATTTAAAATTAGGAACAAATCCCGCTAGAACAAGCAATTCTGCCCATTGGCAAAACTGTGTTGTACTGCACAGGAGCAAGTTTAAAATGTGCAGACAGATTAAGAGTTGGAAGGGGTGCATCCTACATAAACTCTAAATCACAGTGTACAAATAAAGCTGAGCTGTATACATGTGCTATGTGCAAAGCAGACAGAATTTTCCCTCTAAGCAAAGCAATAACTCTAGATTAGGCCCTCAGTATTTAACAAAACAGTAAAAGTTGAACAAGATAAGAAGACCCACAATAGAGTTTACAATGTAAAGGAGATGATGCAAAAGAGATGTAAGGTAGAAGATGCATTAGGAAAGAAGTTATTTTATGTACTGTAGTGGACTAGCCACAAATATCAACTTATTCAAGTGTTAAATAATACAGATAGTTTCTAGGTAAGCAATGAAATAAAGTGCATTGGTGGAGATAATAAAATGGGTGGGTAAGTGTAGTGTGACTGATGTAGATGAAGAGCAACTAAGGTTTGGAGAGTAGGTGGAGGTGATAGGAGATGGTGTTTTCTATTAAACATAGGCCTCATACAGTGTATTAAGAAAATTTTAATAAGTGGCTCAAGATGTTAAAAGGTATTTCCAGGGCATGGCTAAAGCTTTGAATGGTGGGGGTCAGTCTGATTGGCGAAGTGGATTCCAGCACAGGAGTAATTTTGGAAATGGAAGTGTCAGGTGGTATTTGTTTTTGGCAGACTGTAGAGCGCAGATAGAAAGGTAAACCGTGATTAGAAAAGAGATGTAAGAGGATGCTATATAGTGAAGGGTTTTGTAGATAAGAACTAAGGGCCTATAGATTGTAAGATTGCGAGCAGGGATCTCTTACCTCTCTGTCTGTATGTATTACCCAGTATTGTCTTATTAATGTTTGTTCCCAATTGTAAAACGCTACGGAATCTGCTGGCGCTATATAAATAAATTGATGATGATGATGATGAAGGGCCTGATTCATTAAGGATCTTAACTTGAGAAACTTCTTATTTCAGTCTCCTGGACAAAACCATGTTACAATGCAAGGGGTGCAAATTAGCATTCTGTTTTGCACATAAGTTAAATACTGACTGTTTTTTCATGTAGCACACAAATATCAACTTTAAATTTTAGTGTACAAATAAGCTATCAAGAATTTATGTGCTACATGAAAAAACGACATCAGCCATAACTAAGATGTAACCCCGGACAATTTGTCCAAAAAATCTTTAGTGTCCCTAAGGTTCGCGGAAGTTTTTTGGACCAAAAATTGTAAAAATCCATCTATCACCTCCAACATATTGGAAGCATTTGACCCTGTACCCGCAATGATAGGTCGTCCAGGGGGGTTGTGAATCTTTTTGTGGACAGAACGTATTACACTGCATTGGAGATATAAGAACACACTCCAAAGGCTAGCAAAGGCGGAAATTAAATGGATCTTCCAACTAAAGACTCTGACACCAAGAGGGCTTAATGCAGAATTCGAGCTGAAATGGTTCCTATCAATATCCAGATTACTGCTAATATTTACCTTGGGTTCCTGTGTTGGATAAAAGTGCTTTTTCCTTGAGTCTGAGATCAATATATACATTGTAGTATGGTACTATACTTATGGGCTTTGTTGGTATTTAATGATTGATTCTGGCAATACTTTTTGTTTTATATTAGCTATCTGGTCATGCAAAAATGTTGATTTTAATTTTTTTATCATTATCTATGCACCGGGAGCACGAAAGAAATATGATCGGCTTCCACTCTGACGAGAAACCCTGATTGTATGAGTGACATAAAGGGAATTATTTATCTGCGCATGTGTACCACTTTTCATCTAAGCCTCGTTATGGTACACATTTCCGGATATCCATCACGTGACTGTCATCGGTTAATCAACTGGACATGATTCGTCACGGAAACCACGTGACCGGAATGTGAGAGTTTAAAAGGACAATTTACCGTGCTACCTGTTACCTTGATAAAGAATCTATTGATTCAAAATGCGTTGGACTAACATTTTCTGAGAACCACCTGAGGATCCACTGCAGCCGTTTAGGAGTTTATCGCCATCGGGTAAACCCACTTCATCTCTCAATTGTTATGCTGTATGATTCTTGCATTGTGGTACGCCTCTAGAAGCAGATCAATTCTTGTTTGATTTCATATTTTAAATAAATGGTATTATGCTATGATCTTATTCTGTGTATATGCATTCACCGCTGGAGTTTCCTGTGGAGGAGATCGCATTCACCAGCAGATGTGCTTTTGATGTGCTGTGGTTCAAGAAAACATCTTGTAAGCGTATACCCTGCGGGGACCCCCTCACGTGGTTACATTCATCTATTGGCCACCTAGAACACACTTGGAAGAGGGACTTATTACTCAAGGGCATTATAGAGACCCTTTTTTTTAGATGTTTGGACTTTACTGCTCTATGTGTATTTTTTATGTGTTATCCACTACATGATGCTGGCATTCTGTTATATGTGACCCTTCTAGCACCGTGAGTTGCACTTTTACTATTTTGACATTGACTATTTAGGGAGCAGGTGGCTCCTTTTTGTGCACCTTGGGCTGCTTTTTGGAGACGCATCAGCGCTCATTCTTGGTTTATTATATCTATAACCCTTAGCCCAGGAGCCTACATTCCCTTAATCTGGCACTGACTGTAAATGACTAGAAATTAATGTTATTGGGGTTAATAATAATGTAGGAACAAAAAAAAATGAGCCAAATTATGTGATTTATTTAAAAAATAAATAACCAAATACAGATCCAAAACCAAAACACGTGAGGGCGGTTTTGTCAAAGCCAAAACCAAAACACGACGTTAATACAGATACAAAACCAAAACACGGAGTCAATGAACATCTCTAATAATAAGTAAGTAAATGTAGGGAGTGAAGGAATAAGATATAACCCAAGACAACAGATTTATGTGTCACGGTCACTAGGATTCTCGACTCAGAATTCTGCCAATAGTTGTCTACCAGAGGTGTGGAGTCTAACGCAGCGACTGGTCTTCTCCTGGGACCACCGCAAGAGGGTATGGGTTTAGCAGCTTCCGCTGCGCAGGTCGCGGCCCTCAGGAAAGTATGGCAGGGTCAACGGACATACAGCTATTCAGGGAGAAAGGTAGAGGAAAGAGCTGACTAGGTAATAGGAGGAGATGAGATGCTCTGCAGGTTGCAGGTAATAGCACTGGAGTAGTAGAGATGATCTGCAGATAGCAATAGAGGTAATAGAAGGTGTAGAGATGCTCTGCGGGTTGCAGGACATAGCACCGGAGTAGTGGAGACGAGGTATCCGGCCAACAGGTGAGGTGATAGATGATGCTGCAATGAACTGCAGATTGCAGATATTACCACAGATGTTGAGATAAGGTTATCCAGCCAGCAGGTGAGATGATAGGAGAAGCTGCGATGAACTGCGGATTGCAGATATTACCACAGACGTGGAGATGAGGTTATCCAGCCAGCAGGTGAGGTGATAAGAGACGCTGCGATGAACTGCGGAATGCAGATATTACCACAGATGTTGAGATGAGGTTATCCAGCCAGCAGGTGAGGAAACAGGAGATGCTGAGAAGCTGAGTAGGTAAGGAACCAGGAGGTAAGTTAACCACAGCTACCTCAGCAGAGTGAGGACCAAGAACAGGCATTGGGAATAGGTCAAAGGTGCCTTAAAGAGGGGAAGGTTGCCAGGTGGCCAATAAGAAGTGAGGAAAGTTTTTAAAGCTCTTTCCGGTCTTCACATGTTCAGAACCATACCTAAGATGGTGGACGGCCGTGGAGCTGCACGGACACCGGCAGAGGGTTGAGTGACCCGGGTCTAGGCTTAGAGGAACCAGAGACCCAGTGAGTGACATTATGGTTTTGGAGTGATAGCAGGACTGGTCACACAAATAACATTGCTAAGGGGGTATTAATGGTAGAGGGAACATAAGGAGTGTGGCTTGGATAGGTTATGTTTCATATAAAGGAACGGAGGAGACATTTGCTGGTGTCAGTCAAAAGACAGGAAAGAGTTCACGGGTGGAGTTGTAGAGTTGGTTGTCCTCAGCATAGAGAAGATACTGAAAACCAAACTTGCTTATTGTGTTTTCGAGGGGACAAGTAAAAAGAAAAAACTGAATGGATCCCATAATTGATCTCTAGGGTATTGCAATGATCGTGGAAGAGGGTAGGAAGTAGTCCTTAGACTTAGGATCCAGAATATTAAAAAATCCCAGGTGAGAAAGAAGGGTTAAAGACTTGAGTTAAATGAGAAGTTAGAGCTAATTAAATATCGCAAAAGAAGGTATGAAGAAATAGGATCAAGAGGGCAGGTGGTAGACTGTGAGGAGAAAAGTAGGGCAGAAACATTACCATCGGTCAACGATTCAGTTATAGCTCACTGCCTAGGTGTTATCCTTGACTCACAACTATCATTTATTCCCCACATCAACTCCATTTCTAAATCATGTTACATACATCCAAAGAACATTTCCAGAATACGCACATATCTCACACAAGACACCGCAAAAACCTTAATTCATGCACTTATCATCTCCTGCATCGATTATTGTAATTCCCTCCTTACTGGTCTTCCCAAAGCCAGACTTGAACCCCTACAATCTATTATGCACGCAGCGGCTAGATTGATTTTCCTTGCAAACCGTTCTTCCTCTGCTGAGCCACTCTGTCAGTCTTACATTGGTTGCCTGTATTTCAATGAATCCAATATAAAATTCTTCTACTAACCTATAAGGCCGTCAACAAAATTGCACTGACATACATTTCCTCACTTGTCTCAAAATATCTCCCTACTCCACACCTCCATTCTGCACAACATCTGCGTCTCTCTTCCACTCTCATCACATCCTCTGTTACAGGACTTTTTTAGGGCTGCACCCACTTTGTAAAATTCCCTCCATTGTACAGTAAGACTTTCCTCTAGTCTCCAAACTTTCAAGCGTTCTCTGAAAACCCACCTCTTCGGACAAGCTTATGATATTCCTCAACCACCATCTTAATCTCCCCTATTACCACCCTCTACACAGCTAACACAAGACAACAACCCTCTGACCAACATTGGTACACACACAGCCCACTCAGTACTTTTACCTTTGCATTCTAGCTGGTCCAGTGTCAAATATGATGTAGCACATGCCCTTGGGTTTCAAACTCCCATTGTCCCATAGATTGTAAGCTTGCGAGCAGGGTTCTCTTACCTCTCTGTATGTATTACCCAGTATTATTTTATTAATGTTTGTACCCAATTGTAAAGCGCTACGGAATAGGCTGGCGCTATATAAATAAATGATGATGATGATGAGCTTGCATTAAGAGGGGGAAAGTGTTTTTTGGAGAATGTTATAGAATCTTTTGATGGATTATATGACATTTTCATTAAAGTATTTTAAAGTATATAGAAAAAAAATATTTTTCAAGGGAATGTACATTAATGCATATTAAACAGTTACATGTAACTCTAGTTTTATTCATTTCACTTGGATTTATGGTAAAATGTTAATATAAATACAAAAATAAGTTTACCTGCAGCATTCAAAGCCAGTCGCAGTTCATATGAAGACATAGTTCCTGACTTATCTGTGTCAAACTGCAGAAAGATACCCTGAAACACAAATACCATATCTTATTTGAAAGTAATCCTTCTGATTAAGATATAAATAGTATTGGATCATTATTTTACCCTTATAAATGTTCATGGTTTTAGAAAACCAGAACTGTGAGCATAGCCACTTCACACTGGCTGGCCACCCACGGGTGCCAAACTATGCCAGGGAAGCATAACCCGTACCTTCTAGGGTTCTTATAGTCACTCACGCAAATGCAATTAGAAAAGTACAACAGTACATTTATTATAATAAAAACAACCCAAGATTATTGTATATAAACAGTAAATAAATACCAGGCAGGTTTACCACATCATCTGTTCTTTATCCCACTAGTTTAAGGAGTTACAGTCACCTGGCTGTCCTGACTTGAAGACCCATGGATCTGCAGATGTAATGCACTGGTAGAGAACGGCATCTCAACACCAGATCTTGCACCTTCCAGGAATCAAATCACAGAATGAACATCACCTCCCCCCTGGAGTAGCTCTTTATATCGAAGGTCAAATTTCCACAGTGTTTTACCCTCCCTGAGCAAAATCAATTGGCCTTCCCCAGCTCCAAATATCAGATAACAGGTAAGAAAGGAGGGGGAGAATGAATGCAGCTCCAGCCCCCTCACCTGTATCCTGGAAACCACCTGATCCTTACCCATAACCCACCTGGCTTCAATTTGAGAACAATGCATAACAACATCAATGAAATAGACAACAAACACGTTTTTACAATGGGTAACATTGAATGAAGAAGTCTCTTATCTAGGCATGGCTACAATGTCCACTTATCCACATGTTATTAGACACTTTAGTTGTACTCTGTTGAGTTGGGGAATAAAACCCAGGGCTATAAAAAGTACAAGTCATAATTAGAGATGGGCGGATCCGGTTCCCCGAGAACCGAACCCACCCAAACTTTGGGTATCCGAGTACCGAGCTGAGTAGCTCGGTACTCTCCTGCCCGCTCCGAATCCAAATCGAGGCCGACCGTCATTGTGACATCGTCGGATCTCGGGGGTCGGTTCTCGCGATACTTCAAGATTATAAATATCCGCCTTCACAGCAATCCATTGCCATTTGACAGAGGGAGAGAGCAGGGTGTAGTCAGAGGCTGATTAGAGCAGGGACAGAGAATCCAATATTCTGATTCCAATTGTTGTAACAAAAATCGCTAGCGAAGAGAGGAGGATAGAGGTTTTTTTTTTCTTTTTTAATATTTGTCACTCCCCAGTGCTTTTGGGGTGTCCCCCATAATTGTGCATAAATATTTCTGGCTGTCAAAATTACTATCTGTCAGCAGTATCTAACAAATAATTTTTAGCACTCTCCAGTGCTTTTGGGGTGTCCCCCATAATAGTGCTTAAATAATTCTGGCTGTCAAAATTACTATCTGTCAGCAGTATCTACCAAATAATTTTTAGCACTCCCCAGTGCTTTTGGGGTGTCCCCCATAATTGTGAATAAATATTTCTGGCTGTCAAAATTACTATCTGTCAGCAGTATCTTACCAAATAATTGTTAGCACTACAAGTGCTTTGGGCTCAGAATGGATTCAAAGCAGTCCACATATGATCAGAATGAGCAACCAGGTTCTGTCACCAGTCCTGATGTTAGTGTTCTCAGTACGTCATCTGGGCAAGGCGATGTCAAACTACACAGTGTTTCGAAATCAGTCCAAAAAACAAAAACAAACATTTTTTTTACTGTGTTGAAGCGAAAAAGAAGTATTACTGAGCAAAAGTTAAGTGCCGATAAAAAAAATAAATTGCCTACACACGCAGTGGCAAAGAGAGAATGAGGCCTTCACCTTTGGCTATTAGTGGCAGATCCCAAAAAGTTACCGAGCCTACAATTGGTGCACAACTACTGTTACGCGTCAAAGCCGAGCTGCAAGATAACAGTAAGGCATTAGAGAATAATGCTTGCTCTGATTCAGAAATGACACCAATCCCTGTGGAGAGTCCATCCAACAGTGGGATGTCTGATCGTGAGCATTCTGCTAATGTGTGCCTTAATAGCCCGAGTGTAGCCGGTGATACACAAATTGAGGATGCCACTTTGGAATTAGAAGAGGATGAGGGGGAGATTTGTGTAGGCGACGAGGGTGCTAATGAGGATGTTGATGAGGATGAGGTTGTTTGTGTAAGTCCTGCACCAGTGGCAGCAGTTTTGGCACGTGACAAGAAAAAGGCCATTGTCATGCCTGGGCATAAAACTAAAAAATCCACTTCTTATCTGTGGAATTATTTCTACCCAAATCCAGACAACAATTGTATAGCCATTTGTAGTGTATGTCAAGCCACAGTCAGTCGAGTGAGGGACCTTAACCATCTTGGAACCTCGTCTATGTCACGCCATTTAACGAGAGTTCATGGAAAAGTGTTGGGAAAAGCTGAAAGTTCTTCCAAAAAAATTACAAGCACTCTATCATCAGCTAAGACACTCCGCTCACCGACATCCCGACGGCTACAAAATACACCCACCACACCATCCTCATCAATATCCTCAGTAGCGCTCGGAGTTAGCCCGGAATCCCACTTATTAAGGTTGGATGACTCCTGCACTATTACTGATTCCTCTGAAGAAACCGTTAGTCCCACTGCTGCTGCTGCTGCTGGGGGTGAATCGTCATCCCAGAGGCAGGTCAAGAAAATGAGCAGTCCTACATTTCTGCAATTAACTGTGAAACAATAATTTGCTAGGGGAAGCAAATATGACAGCAGTCACCCAGCCGCCAAGTGAATCACAGACGCCATGGGTGCAATGTTAGTGTTAGATCTGCATACAATCTCCACAATAAACGCAGTTGGTTTTTCACAGTTAATTGAGGTTTTGTGTCCGCGTTACAGAATTCCATCACAACACCATTTCTCCCGTAAAGCAATTCCACAACTATACAAAAAAATGTGTCACTTTGCCCATAACTCCATCCAATACGAGTATAAACATGCAAAGGATGGTGGAGGATTACTTTCAAGAGGTAGTTGATATGGAAATGTCAGACAGTCCCTTTCCTTACTGGGAAGAAAAGCAGGCCATTTGGAAACCCATGTACAAACTTGCTTTGCAATACTTAAGCTGCCCACCCTCCAGTGTGTACTCTGAACGAGTATTCAGCACAGCAGGGAACTTAGTCAGTGATCGCCGTAGAAGGTTACTTCCCAAGAATGTGGAGAAAATGATGTTTATAAAAATGAACTACATCTTCCACGAGGAAGGCCTTCACCATCCAAGACATCCAAGCACTGACTGTTCTCTAATGGCGGATTCAATCGGCGATGAATTGATAGTCTGTGATGATGACGTACACACTGATGAGGGTGAGGATGAAGCTGAAGAGGATGACAATAACATCTTTTTAAAACTTTCTATGTAAGTGTAGGGTGCAATCTACCGCCAAAGAGGAAAGGGACTTGTGGCATTTCCATATCACGTACCAGCTTGAAAGGCTGCTGTTTGGGCAATTTCTCCTTAAGGGTACGGTATCATAGACAGAGTGACCCCAAACTGGCTTTGTCCATTTTTCTTAATATTGTACAGTCTATAACGGCTGGATTTTTTTGTCTTTTATACAAGTGGAGCGGGGCCTAGAGAGACCGAAACCAAACTGGCTTTCTCCATTTCAATTAATATTGTACAGTCTATAACGGCTGAATTTTTTGGTATTTTATACAAGTGGAGGGGGGCCTAGAGAGACCGAAACCAAACTGGCTTTCTCCATTTCAATTAATATTGTACAGTCTATAACGGCTGAATTTTTTTGTATTTTCGACAAGTGGAGGGGGGCCTAGAGAGCCAGAAACCAAACTGGCTTTGTCCATTTCAATTCATATTGTACAGTCTATAACTGCTGAATTTTTTGTTTTTTTTCAACAAGTGGAGGGGGGCCTATAGAGACAGAAAGCAAACTGCCTTTTTCCATTTCTTTACATATTTAACTATAAGTGTAGGGTGTAATATACATCCAAAGACGATGTCTGCATTGCCAATATGCATAGATGGAGAGGAGGACAATCTGTTTTGTGTGTAGAATAAATGAAGGCCTACCTAACAGGAATTAAACTGTTTTTTTGATAATTTATTACCTCAACAATTAGATTACTTATCTATGAAACAGCTGGAGCACTAAATTGGGTTATTTTAGGCCCAAAAACATTGATTTTCCAACAAAATCGCAAAACAAAACCAAACAAAACCAAAAACAAAAACACGCAATGGCGGTTTTGCAAAACCAAAACCAAAACCAAAACACGATGGTAATCCAGATCCAAAACCGAATACAAGACCAAAACACGGGGGTCAGTGACCATCTCTAGTCATAATCCACATTTTGTGATGAACGACAGGCTGGTTAAGGTGTTATTAAACTCGTTTCGTCACAGCAAGTCTTCTTCTTGAACTACTACATAAATTGGTAAATCATCCATATACCACCAGTCATTCTGACTTTTTCTCTTTCCTTTCCATACCCTTGCACCAAATAAGACATAGAGCAAGCTTAAATAGAAAGCCAGGGGATGTCATAGAATGTACGCACACCCATCACCAGGAGTACCTAACCTGGAACATCAATAAACCTAATGATCTTTCAGTTGTCATACATATATTGAGTCGCTCAAAATGGTCATGCATATGGAAAAAAGGAACTCTGCACCCAAAAGAACATGTTTGTTACACGTTAACACCCTGTATTCAATATAGAAACCTGCAACCATATTAATACGACAACATTTGCTGTTTATGAATTATAAAATCAAGCATGATCAATTTTGGGAAGTTGGTTGTACCAGAGGAGTAGATTAGAACCCACTACTCAGGAGAAGAAAGATAAATGAAACAAAGATACACAGATGAAGCAGAACTACAATAACTGTTCTTCAAAGGATATATTCAATGAATATATAATTCTGTTAATTACCTGGAGAGAATTTAGCAAAAATGACTTAATTGTGATATGATTTACATGCCTTTTTATAAGAAGGTGATCATTTATGGAAACCATTATCGTATCAATGATTATATTGTTTGTTCATTTTAAATACATTGATCTTCATTTTCATGAAAATGATTATAGTGGTATTTTGTTGTTTGCTTAATTACCATTGTTGCATTGTATTCCTATAGATAACACACCATTGTATTGTACTGCACTGATGCCTGTTTATATTGTATGCTATACTTGTAAGAACCTGGGATGAAAATGGGTTAGCCACAGTGATCATTTAAAGACATATTTGCAATAAAGGCTGCTTATTTATACAACTCATTAATTAATAATAGTTTTTATTTCCCCAAAAATTATATCAATAGAATCTTCGAAATTTTAAGAAATTTGATTCAAACAGTTCTCTTACAATCCAAGTCTTCAGCTTGTCCCAGAAAGTTTTGAACTCATCAAATCCAAGTTTCCCATTGCCGCTGGCCTAGTTATTTACATGTCAAGGATAAATGTCTTCTTAGCAACACTGATTTGACACTGGTTTGCTTATTTATAGTTGTGTGACAGCAATGCCTTGAAGGCAGTGGTAACTGAGGTAATAGAAATGTTCCTATATTATATTCAATTTCTCATTTAAAATTCAGAATGTCATTCTTATGATTAGTTAGTAAATAGCCTGTGATATGGAAATTTAAAATGAACAATAGTTTTAGCTTTAATAGAAATAGCAGAGTTTGCTTGCCTTAACATGCCACTGCTTCTGTCTTCGTGATAAACATTTATGTGCTCCTGTTAATTTAATAATGTGTTAATGTTTCACAATAATATTGCATGTGGATGTGCCTTAGCAACAGTGGACATGTTCTTATTGGTGGTGTGATTGGGTTGGAACAAACCCCAAATGACAGTTAATAGGCAACTGGTAGACCAATACAAACTTGAAAAGAGATGTAACAAATGATAGCTAGAAAACATATTTCCCTTTGATTTTCAGCATTGAAATACTGCTGTGTTTTGAGTTGGACTTATCTTGAGATACATACGACTCAACTTACACATGTAAGTCTGCAATTTTTGCAACGCAATTATACTTGTACATTTGAGATGCAAAATGTGTCAAGCTTTAAGTCAGTCCCCCATTCCATAAACCCTAGTGAACCACCATCACTATCCATTGTTGTTCTACTTCCTCTTTATTTTAAAGGATACATCCATAAGAGAGATTATGTTTAGGCATGACAGACGGCTTATCTCCTTAAACTTAATATTCTTTGCTGAAAAAAAAAAACCATAAAAAGGTAATTGTAAAATATTAAGAAACATAAAAAAATTAATATTTAGTAATATATTATCGTATACGCCAGTGAAATCATGTCCTTGTAGGCAAATTTTTATTGTGCATAAGGGTATGCACAATAAAGGTAAGTATATTTGCCAGCACCATCCTGTATTTACTAAGAAAAGTAAAATAGTTTTAATTCTTAATTTAAGTTATTTGCAAAAATGAAACTTATTAAATGTGCACAACATTTACTACCACGTCAAACTGTTCATCTACCAATTCTTTACATATATTGCTTATTATCTATTTAAGGCAGAGGTCTCAAGTAGTGCCCAGCAAAATATCCAATTTTTTGTACCAAGCAATGCTTCTTAATTCAGGTTTTTCTCTTTTTCCCCCACATACCTTCACATACATTTTCCATCCCTATTTCTGTTAAATAGGAAGCCAGTAAAATAGCAGTTCAATCCTATTGTAAAGGTAATTTCTAAAAGTGAAGATATGTGTTCTTGTGATACATTTCTATTTGCAAATAAATATGTGTATGTCCTTATTTTGTTATTTTTTTTAAACTATCCCTTAAAATTGGATTGTGCCTGCTTTGGTTGGATTGCAGGCATGTCTAGAAACGCACAAAAAAAGTAAAATCAGACCCATGTACCATGTCTCTGCTACACCCTTAGTTTGCCACTCCTTGCCATGGGATGGGGAAGAAACCACCACACAAGAAATATTTTATTTATATATAAGTTCTTACCAGCAGGTGTATATTCTCCGCCCTAATGTGCATCATCAAAATGTTTTAATTCTTTTATTGATTGCCCTCTTTAAATAACAGCACTCCTTGTAATGTGAGTCTTGGCTTTTGTCTTGTTTGCCCCCATGTTGGCTGCCAATCCTTCCTGTACGATTTTTTACATCCTCTATTAACAAACTTGCTTCACTCCTCCTCTGCTTTCAAATAAAAAAAGGATACATTAACTTGTGCTACCGTTCACGCACAACAGGGTATTCGCCACTTAGATGGACACTTCCAAAAGAATTGTTTCTCAAATGATGAATCAAATTGTCCTTATCAGGACTCACATGCAAAGAAATATAATTAAAACATAGTGCGATATGTCGTATTAACAATAAACACAAAAAGTCCACCACCAATTGATAGACGTTCTCCACTTTTTTCTGTGATCTGATATTTGTATAGTTGAAAAAACACCAAATGATTAATCTGTCATCGAACCCCCTTAGGGGTATATGCTTACAGCAAATCACAATTCTTTTGGAAGTGTGCATCTAAATTGCAAGTACCCTGTTGTGCAGGATGGGGAGCACAAGGGTATGTATCCTTTTTTAATTTGATGTGCATGTTAATTTTGAATATTTTGTGAATATTCAGTATGCATACATAGCTGCACACCCAAGTGGAGCGCCAGACTGAATTTTTATTCCATTTGATACAATTTAATTTCCACCTCTGTTTTGTCTATTTGCTGTTTCCATGTCCCTCTAACACTTTCCCCTTCTTTTTTCCTCTTCTCTTGCAGTTGCGTGTGAATAGTAATGCACTATGTATGACTTTTATACCAAACAAAGGGCACCCCAGTCACCACTAGCTTCACCACCTGATCAGACTTTCAATGCCTGCAGTAGATTGCAATAAATAAAGTGCAGGCAGTGAGTGCTGCTCAAGTAATGTTCTCTGCTTTTGGAGTGAAGTGGTAAAAGTGTCAGTAGTAACTAATGAACAAAATAAATACATTTTACAGGGCCTTGTATCCTACTCCTTCTTGACTGGGTTGTTGACCGGTCAAAAAATGTCCATTGGTACCAAATACTGGCATATCTACTAAGAGAGCAGGGAGTGCTGAACACATGGACCCATGAGTCAAAGGGCAGCCACTGTTCCCTTGACTTGCACTCCCGTTGTGCTAAAATCACTTTAGCGGTGTCGTCCTGCTTCACCACCGCTTCTCACACTGGATTATTGATAAGATCGAGCAGGAGAGGGATGATATCACCAGTGTTGTGATTCACATGCCACTTTCTTATTTACTTTCTTTGGAGGTGGAAGGAGCATTAATCTTGCACACAGGCTCTCTGCATTTACAAAGCACTAATGGTACTCGCCAATTGTAAGATGCAGCTACAAAGAGGAATACTGAAAAATTATTTTTCATCTTCTGGGGTGTGTGGAGTCTCTTACTCAGTCCATCTTGGCAAACTCTTCCCATAAAACAGATGCATTCAAGCAATAAAGGGAAAACTGTCCTGTGGATGCACATTTTTGGCCACTTACAAATGATTCAAGGTTTCAGAAGTTAAAATGGAAAGTGAGGACTGATCATGAGTGTTTAAGTGAAAATGGTATATGATATTGAATATATGAATGGTATATCTGATTTTCAAATTAGTAGTGTGCCACGCTGACTTCACTGGAGTATGTGTAATGCACTAGGGCTTGAAAAAAATCTGTAGAACTGGTAAAGTTTGTTTACTATGTATAGAGTTGGAGTGTTTGTAAGTCAAAAAACAATTATTTTAAATAGGTATATGTCCTTTTAAAAGTGACTTTCTTGCTATGTTACGTGGCTGAACTTACTTCTTTGCAGAACAGCATTCAAAATATACTGCAATTCTTTCCCGTCCACTTCCATGTCCTGTAATTCAAAGATATATATATTTTAACTGTTTTCATGTTAAAACATGTTTCTATGAATGACTTCGAGAATGATATTCAGTTTCCTAGATGATATCTAATGTCACTCTATGCCTCAGACTTTAAAAAGATTTCCTGAGGATTTAAGAGTAATTAACTATGTATTTTTTACCATATAACATATGACACCTTATTCAGTAACATTGTCTTGTAAGTTGCACCAAACTCTAGAAAGAGAATATTCATAGGATATCGCAAGTTTGTCAATACATCTCCCGTTAAGCAGTTAAGCTTTTCATATGTAATCAAGATCTATTTTGGATACAGAAGACTAAATTATAGTACCATGTACGTGCTCATCCAAGAAATGAAAATCAGACATCAGCTCACAGACCTTAGGTGTTTATAGAGTACAAGTTAACCTGATACTCATGCATTCTAGTAAAATCAAGCTACTTAAGGTGTTAAAAAGGTTCTTGTCATGCATTTGGGCCTAGCCCAGGCCTCCTCAGGGGAAGAGCGTAACGTGGTTTTGTCCACATGTCACCACCTCATCATTCTTCTCCATCACCTCATCCTTCATCTTCATCGCCACATCCTTCATCTCCATTGTCTTACTGTTCTAAAACCTCTCGATACACAACGTTTCTGCTAAACACCTTATCGCTGTGCTCAATCAGTCTTCCTTGAAGGGCAGTATTCATAACCTGCACCTTCACATCACTGCTTCTCCGTACTCGTGAAAATGCGACATACAATTGTCCATGGCCAAACACAGGCTCCGGTAAATAAATACCCACACGGTCAAGTGTTTGATCCTGTGACTTGTTAATGGTCAAAGCAAATGTCGCCTTCAAAGGGAACTGCCGCCGTCTTAGCTTAAACGGCAGTCCTGTTTCGGATGGTGTAGTTATAGCAGCTCCCATTGATGCAAAAGCAAAAGAATTGTTATAATTTCTTATACCCCTCCCACGGGGGGAAGGGGGGATGAAGTTAACTGACTTCACTATTATAATTTTTTTGTCAAATAATGTCAGTTGACCAAATTTCAGGTCAATTGGATGAGCCCTTTCTGAGAAAATAGCTTTTTACACACACACACACACACACACACACACACACACACACACACACACACACACACACACTAACACACGCCGCTAGGCTTATATATAATAGATAATGAATTTCCAAGCTCCACTAAGATGGTGTTTGATTTTTCCTGAAGTGAAGATAATATTTCAAGGGGCATTTATTTAGTCAAAATTATCATAAACATCTCATCTATTTGACAAAAAGACTTTTAGGTTCCTAAGGTGGTTTGTCAACAGAAAACAAAAATTATTTTCATTTTGTTTTATAACATAACACATTTGACACATAGGGAAGAATACCAGAAGATAATAGAAAAGTCAAATGACAAGTGTTACTGATAATTTAAATGAGTATTAAATACTGAAATTAATAATGGTTTTCATTGAAGTTGCCTAAATACTTCAAGTTTCAGATAGAAATTCTGATAGACTGGACTGATTAAAAAATAAGGATTATCAAATCAGTCACATTTTAGAACAAAAAAGTAGAATTAAAAAAACTTTGTTTGGCGCACAGAAATAATAAATATATCTAAATCAATAGTCAGTACAATGGTTTAAGCAGCTGTGTAAAGGAAGCTTCAATCCTCCACATTTGAATATAACAATCACATTTTAGGCCTCATCTGTGTGCAAGTAAGCTAGACTATAAAAACACATTGTATGTGCAGTAAACATTGCAATCATCTTTATGTATTTAAAGTAAAAAAAATAAAAAATATATATATAAATGATTATACTGTTAAGGGTTTTTTTTATTTTATATTGCCATTTTTGTATGCGTTTTGATGTGACCTTTTATTGTACATATGCATGTGCGTATACTGCAGTCTGCTGTGTATGTCTACTTGGCAAGCACTGTTTAGCTAGACCGTACTTATACCCAGATTCAAATAGAAACATATTTTGAGATGCGATTAAATTGTACTATGGCCGGAACTACACACAAGTTCTGTGCTCTTTTTTAAAATGCAACTTTCATGCAAGTTGCGTTTGGACTTTAATCAGACACTTTGTGTCCAGCCTAACCCAAGTAAAGCCTCTACCTTCTGTGAAATTCACAGACAGCACTCATCATAGATTCTAAAGGCATGAATGCTGCTTTTTAACTGTCCGATTGGTGAATTATTGTCACAAACCTCCCTGCTCACACATCTGTGCTTCTGATTCCCTATGCCTCTGTGTTATATCAGCACTTCCTGGTTTTGGGCGGTCACATGATTGTGGCTGGGAGGCGGCATATTCTGCAAAGTATATAAGGCTTACTCTCACACTCTAACAGTGTCAGAGCAACAGGTTTCCATACCCAAACTGACTCCCTGTTATGCTGTATTGCTGCTGTTCTTGTTTTTCCAGGTGAATCCTCCTTGGAAAGTGCTTCTGCCTGTTAAACCCTTGTCTACTAGTCCTTGCTTGTTTTGATCTCTCTTCCTCGGATCCTGATTCTGTATTGTGCTACTGCCTGTGTACTAGATTCCGGCCTGTTGTTAGACTATCCTTCTGCATACTGATTTCGTACCTCGTTACTGCCAGAGTACCAGTCCTCAGCTTGCTGACCTGCTTTCGAATTTTCATTTCTCTCCGCTGTGTTGCGCCTAGTGACTGTTCAGAAGACCGCAATCTGCATGTTCCCGGCCGCTAAAGTCCATCCTGCCTTCCGGCAGTTCTTGGTGAAGACAGAGGAACCCGTTAGACTCCGCGCCTCTTTTCGGCCAGTGCTAAACCAGGTGTATCCATCTCCCCAGTGATCTTTGCGTTCAGAAAACGAGACAATCGTTACAGTTTGCTCTGACCCTACCTGGATGGATCCTGCGGACAATCCCTCTCCCAGGGACCTCCTGCAACACCTGCTCGGGAGAGTTAAGAAGCAGGAAGCTAATCTTGAATATTTAATGAAGTTTCTCCAAAGATTCTCCACTCGTCTGGATTTACTTCAGGAAACATTGGCGACGCCCGGGCAGTCTGCCCCACCAGTGGATGCAGTCCCACCTGTGTCTGCAGCCTCACAGTTACCTATTCCTAACCCTGCTAAATTTGATCCCAAGTCCTGCAGAGGATTTCTTATTCAATGTGCCATACAATTTGAGCTTCTTCCTGGGAATTTTCCCAGAGAAAAGGTTAAGGTGGCCTATATTGTTTCATTGTTGTCTGGCCAAGCTCTCTCATGGGCATCACCCCTATGGGAGCGGAATGATCCTCTACTCCACAACTGTGCTAACTTTTTGACCGTGTTCAAGAGGATCTTTGATGAGCCCTGCAGAGTTTCTAATGCAGCAGCCGCGATTCTGCGTTTACTCCAGGTTCACACTCCGTTGGTCAGTATGCTTTTCAATTTAGAACTTTGGCTTCTAAACTGCGTTGGAATGATGAGGCTTTGATTGCGACATTCTGGCAAGGGCTCCCCGACCGGATTAAAAATGAATAGACCTCGAAGGAACTTCCCTCTTCTCTTGTTGAACCTCCATTTTAAGAATGCACACCTGAGAATACCTTGTCGGTCCAACTTCCAGTCTCCCGTCGCTCCGCTGGAGGAATCTGTGCCATTTGATCGGTTCCGTCTCTCTAGTGAGTAGAAAGAGAGAAGATTCAAGAATAAACTTTTTTCTGTATTGCGGTTACCCTGGTCACATTCTGGGTATCTGCCCTAAAAAGACTGGGAAACACAAAGGCCTAACTGGTTCAGGAGAGGTCTCCTTAGGTTCGCTTAGTCCCTCTCCGGCATCATCTTCTAGTGACATCTTTCGCTTCTCGGTTCTGCTCACTCACGGTCCCAAAACTATCACTCTTTCAGCATTCGTGGACTCGGGAGCAGCGGGTAATTTCATGTCAGCTTCCACGGTTGCTCGTTTGGCCCTTCCCACTATACCACTAGAACAATCTCTCCACCTTACCGCTATTCATGGAAGTAGAATCTCAGGTGGTGTCATTCGGGTTTGTACAGTTCCCTTAACTATGCAAATTAGATCCCTTCAAAGGGAGGACATTTACTTTCTTGTTATCACCAGGGCCATCAATCCAGTGGTATTACGGCTCCAGAGACTTCGCCTGCATTCTCCTGTATTAGATTGGCACGATGCTCAGATTATTTCCTGGGGTTCCTATTGACTTTCTCATTGTATCCAGAAAGTGGTTTCGACACTTCGCCTGTCTAAATCCGACTTTTTCCCCCCCCAGCATCAGGCTTTTTCTGATGTATTCTGTGAACAAAGGGCAACCACTCTCCCTCCACACAGAGTCTGGGATTGCGGAATTGAACTCCTGCCTGGTAAATCCCGTCCTCTGGGTTGAGTGTACCCGCTTTCCATCCCTGAGACCAACGCTATGGCAGAATATATTGAAGAAAATCTAGAACATGGATTCATCCGAAGATCTTCCTCACCGGCTGGTGCCAGTTTCTTCTTTGTGAATAAGAAGTACGGTGGCCTGCATCCGTGCACTGACTACCAGGGCTTGAACGCCATTACAGTGAAGAATAAATATCCAATTCCTTTAATTACCAAACTGTTCAACCGGATCAAGGGCGCCACAATCTTTTCCAAATTGGACCTTCGGAGAGGGTACAACCTCATCCGGATAAAGGAGGGACACGAATGGAAAACGGCCTTTAACACCAGAGACGTTCAGTTGAGTACCTAGTCATGTGATTCGGCTTATGTAACACTCCTGCAGTATTCCAGAATTTCACCAACAACATTTTTCAAGACCTACCTTATCAATATGTAGTGATATATTTGGATGACATCCTCATCTTTTCCCCAGATCTTCAGTCTCATGGAAGACATGTAGCTGAACTTCAGAAGTGTATTTTTGAACAAACCCAATTACTCTTCCTGGGTTACGTTATCTCTGGTACTGGACTCCGTATGAACCCCACCAAGCTCAAAGCCATTACTGACTGGCCCCAACCTTCAGGTCTGAAGGCTACTCAGTGCTTTTTAGGTTTTGCAAATTATTATCGCCAGTTTATTAGGGGTAACTCCAATTTGGTCGCACCCATCACCGCACTTACCCAGAAAACATCTGATGCCAAATCGTGGCCCGTGGAAGTGGTGTAGCCTTCAATTCCCTCAAGAAGGCCTTTTCCTCTGCTCCTATCTTCCTGCAACCCAACTTCCAACGTCCATTCTTTCTTGAAGTGGACGCCTCGTCTTATGGGACTGGGGTTGTTCTCTCTCAGCTCGATTCCTCTGGAAACTTCACCCCTGTGGGTTTTTCTCTCACAAGCTCCTACCGGCTGAGAGGAATTATGGCATAGGGAATAAGGAACTCCTATTGATAAAATTGGCTTCTCTGAGTAGAGACATCTGCTAGAAGGTGCTTTGTTTTCAGTAACAAGTTATACAGATCACAAGAACCTCTTGTATTTACAGACAGCACAGTGTCTGAATCCCTACCAAGCAAGATGGTCTCTGTTTTTCTTCCGGTTCAATCCATACTCACCCACCGCCCAGGTTCGAAAAACAAGAAAGCAGATGCTCTGTCACGTTCTTTCGATCCCTCTGACACTGAACTCCCTGAACAGAATAAATTTATTTTGGACCCTAAAGTGTGGTGGCATTAACTCCCGTAAGATCTACCCTCTGTCCTCCGGGTAAGATTTTCGTTACTCCTTATTTTCGCTCTAAACTATTACACTGGGTCCATATTTCTCGCTTCTCAGGACATGCTGCTGCCAAGAAAACTTGAGAGCTGCTCAATCAAAGTTACTGGTGGCCATCTCTTCACATTGATGTCAAGCAATTTATTGCTGCATGTACCATTTGTGCCCAACACAAGGTACCCCGACAGAAACCATATATACCTTTGGTACCTTTGCCTATTCCAGATCGTCCGTGGTCTCACCTGGCAATGGATTTCATCACTGATCTACCACCTTCCAAATCCTGCACCATCATATGGGTCATCGTAGATCGTTTTTCCAGAGTCGTCCATTTTGCACCCCTCAAGGGTCTTCCCTCTGCCTTTATCTTAGCCAACCTTTTTCTCAGAGAAATCTTCCATTTGCATGGATGTCCTCAGGAGATTGTATCCGATCGAGGTACTCAGTTCATATCTAAATTTTGGTGAGCCTTATGTAAGATTATTGGCATCAAACTCAATTATTCTTCGGCCTACCACCTACAATCTAATGGATTGACGGAGAGAACTAATCAGGAACTTAAGAAATTTCTTTGCATATTCGTTTCTGCCATTCAAAGCAACTGGGTGGATCTAATACCATCAGCGGAATTCGCCCACAATAATCACTACCATGAGGCCATCTCCAATTCTCCTTTCTTTGTACTGTATGGCTGCCATCCATCCTAAGTTACCCACCATTCTCCAAGTTCCATCCTCAGATGTACCAGTGGTGGACTCTCTTTTTCTGAATTTCTCAGTCATTTGGACTCAAGTAAATTAAAGTTTAAATAAGTCCTCCACACGGAACAAGACGGTCAGTGATAGAAGTAGGTGTGCTGTTCCTAATTGGAGACCCGGAGACAAAGTCTGGTTGTCCACCCCCAATCTTTGACTACGGCTCCCTTGTATGAAGCTAACCCCTAGGTTTATTGGTCCTTTTAAGATTTTGGAGGTCATTAATCCTGTAGCCTTTAGGCTGCAGTTGCCTTCTTCCTTAAAAGTTCCCAACGTGTTCCATGCTTCTCTCCTGAAACCCGTTGTCTCCAATCGCTACTCTACCACTAATAATCCTCCACCTCCCATTCTGGTCCAGAAGCAACAAGAGTACGAGATCAAACAAATTTGGATTCATATCCAGAGGCACTTTGCAGTTTTTGATCGATTGGAAGGGCTATGGCCCAGAGGAACGCTCCTGTGTTAAAGCTACCGATGTACAATGTCCTCGGCTACTTAAGACTTTACACAAAAAGTTTCCTGACAAGCCTTTTAGGGTGTCCAGTGCCCATCCTTAAGGGAGGGGGTACTGTTACAAACCTGCTCGCACACCTGTGCTTCTGATTCCCTCTGTCTCTGTGTTAGATCAGCACTTCCTGGTTTGGGCGGTCACATGATTGTGGCTGGGAGGCGGCATATTCTGCAGTGTATATAAAGCTCGCTCTCACACTCTAAAAGTGTCAGAGCAACAGGTTTCTATACCCAGACTGACTCCCTGTTATGCTGTATTGCTGCTGTTCTTGGTTTTCCTGGTGAATCCTCCTTGGAAAGTGCTTCTGTCTGTTAACCCCTCATGTACCAGTCCTTGCTTGTTTTGACCTCTCTTCCTCGGATCCTGATTCTGTACTGCGCTACTGCCTAGTCAGATTCTTACGCCTAGTGACTGTTCAGAGGGCCGCCTGCCTTGAGGCGGTTCTTGGTGAAGACAGGGGAGCCTGTTACACTCCGCACCTCTGTTCAGCCAGTGCTAAACCAGGCTAACACGTGTATCCATCTCCCCAGGGATCTTTTTGTTCAGACAACGAGACAATCGCTGCAAGTACAAATAAGGCAGGTTATTTTGACACATTTAAATCAACAAGTTCACAGATTAGCACCAATTCGGCTATTAAAATCTTTTTATTGCAATTAATAGGTTGTAGTTTATCATGGCGCTTTCTAGAATGTGATCTAAAATTATATTTACTCCCATTATTGCGCATTTCAACAATTAAGACATCATATATCCTCAGTTAACTGCTTTGCACTCTATACAGTATTCAGATCTACTGAACCCATTTGTTCTTCTAACTCATTTTTAGTTTAGTTTGATTAAGTGACTATAAAAGTTCCTGGCATTTTATTGATCAAATTAAAACAAACAATTTTTCCCCTATGTAAAAAATTATTACTCCAATGGTCTTATGTCTAGAATTTTATTAGGGAGTGAGTACATTCCATTACTCACAAACTCAAAGTCAGCTGCTTATAGGACAATGGTCCCGTAGAAAATGAAGAATGGGAGATCATATTGGACTGTCTTCACTTATCCCCCCTTCTGTGAACATTTAACACAAATCTTCATGTTACGTAGAGTATATTATAGCTATTCATCATCAAAGTCCTCATCTGATTGCAAGAAGTGTTCCTCTTCTGCTGGAAATGTTCTACATCTTCTTTCAAAAGAAGGTAACCCGTTTTACCTTAAGGTATGTTTTGGATGAGCAATATAAAACATTTTTATTACATAGATAAAGTTTTAGTCTAGAATAGCCATATATCCAACTATGATAGCAACCCATTAGATGCTATTTTCCCTTTCCCAAACTTTTTTTTTTTTCATCCTAATGATTGACTATGATTATGCTGTGCCATCTAATCAATTGGAAAGAAAATATACAATTGGGGAAATTTATGCTTTATGTTGTTCTTAAAAGCAACATTTCATGCTGGGTTTTTGTTTAGATTAAAGCATCAATGGAGTAACAAAAAAACAGCTCAAAATTAAATGATTGTATGCTTTTTTTTAACATTTATTTAATCAAAATTAGATTTTTAGGTTAAAACCAAAAGTAGAACCTCAAACAATATATGACATAATTTTACCAAAACCAACACCAAAACACAAGGATGACTTTGGAAACAAAACCAAAACATGTATTGACAAGCTCATTTCTAATTACAATATACCTGGTCTAGAAATTGTTGCCTAGTTAATTTTTGCTAGTAAAAGATAAGAACTATAGTTAAGCATTCTTTTGCTAAATACAGATGAATGCACTAAGTGACTTTAAATGCACTGAAACTAGGATATGAACATCTCAAAACCAAATGCTTATTATACTTACTTCTCCAGCAATTTGCTCAAAAAAGCCTCTGAATTGTTTTTCTTCATCAGTTTCTTTATGTGGAGGATTTGGTTTTGGTGGCTGTAACAATATAAATTAATTAATAAAGATATAAAAAGATACATTTCCAATTAATAATGAGACTAAATCCTATCATATGTAACTGCAAAATCATAGCAGAAACCAATCCTACTACATAGCTTTGCAACCAATACTTTTACAAGCACACCATAGCTATGTGGGGGGTTTTTTTTTAACGCAGCATAGATGGTGATCATTGCTTAAGTTAACTATTAAAATAAATGTAATTAATAAACTTACATCTGGAATATCCACTTTAATATCTCCTTCAATCTCTCTATAAAAGAAAAGAAATTTCTTGGATTGTAAGGTGTCAGTTGAATTGTGAAGCAACATGAATTTTATGTTTCATGACACAATGTATTAACTTAATGCTATTTGAAAACTGATGGAGCTGCTTATTTCCTCATGTCCACCTTTTATTTATAATATTTGTTACAGTAATAAAATAACGGTAGACATTTGCACATCAGTAAATCGTGGCGCCCCACAGTAAAAACTTTGTCCACTCTGAAGGTCGCTGTTGTTCTGCTCCTCTGAGCATGCAAAGAGGCCAGTACATGCACAAGAAAGACCTGCTTGGGCCTTTAGAAACTGAAAACTAAAAGCCCAAATAGGGCTACACTGCACATGAACTGGTCCCATGCATTAGAAAAACAGAACAAGGGACTCAGACAGGACCATATTGGCCACATGAACTGCTGCAGCTGTAGTTCTGCAACTGACAAAAAAGGTGCGCCACCATTATCCTCATTCATTTGCAAGGCACCCAAACGAAAAAAATCGCAGGACAATCAGCATACAAATCATACAATTAAAACATAATAAGAATTCATGTCAGTGCAAACTGCAAGTATAAATACTACATGTAAAAGTACAAGTAGCACATACATACGTAAATGTTCTGTAAGTTTAAGTTAGATATAAAAACATAACAAATAAAAGTTAAGCATAAAAATATAACAGGTGCAAGATAGTGTCACGAGCCGCGGTGGTACTCACAGCCGCCGCGGCTCGCTTCCTGCGCCCCTTGGCGTCCCGGCCGTCACCTTGCAGACCGGGACGTCATCTCCGGATCCTGTCCGACCATTGCCTGGGCAATGGTCGGAAACTTCTCGTTCTGCGCTGCGTCCCGGCATTGGAGGAAGCCGGGCGCGCACGCGCAGTGTAGAAAAACCTGTGGCTTGATTAAACAAGCCTTGTACTAGTCTGTGGGCTAATTAATGTTGTATTCAATTAATTATGCAGGGGGCTGTGAGTGGTTCAGAGCTAGGCTCTGATTGGTGGCCACTACTATTTAAGGCAGTGAGGTCTGCAGCCTCACTGCTGGTTATAGCGTATCTGTCCCAGTGCTGCTGACCTGCTCCTGTTCACTAGCCCTGTCTTGTGGATACTCTGTTTGATTCCCCGTGTATGATCCCTGCTTGGATTATTGGACTCTGCCTGTTTTTCTCGTGACCCTGACCCTTCTTGCCTGTATCTTGGACCTTGCTACCGTGCCTGTGACCCCGACCTCTAGCGTGTTAATCGATTACCCTGCTTGCCTGTGACCCTTGACCTTGGCTATCGTATTGACTACCCGCTGCCTTCTACCAGTCTCCTGGCCCACCGCTGTGGTCCTGTATTTCCAACCCACACTACTCTTGGAGCTAAGTCCTGGGGGCATCCGAGTACCGGTGAGCACGTCAAGCTCTAAGGGAAAGGCGGCTGCTATAGGCGAAGACCTCCTCATCTGGTTCTGTGGGTTGGGGATCAGGGCCAGCAGCCTAACAGATAAGAGGTAGACAAATGATATAGGGCACAGAGAGCAATACTGTGAAAGCTTACAATCTATAGGTTGCAAGCATTAATGTGGTGTGTTGCTATATGCTTAACAACGTTTTAACAATGCCTGGTATAAAATGGTAGGGAATTCCAGTTACAAAAGATATCTTAATATTTCTAGTTTCTGTTAGAGCTAACGACCACCAAGATGAGCTTTTAGAATGGGTAGTAATGAGGTCTTCACCTTTAGCAGCCGCTTTTCCTGTAGCGCTTTATGTGCTCACAGGTACTTGGATGCCCCCAGGTCTAAAGCTTATCTATGGTGACCATAGCGCAGGTGGAACAAGTGGCGGTAGCCCAGACTTGAGTGGTTGATCAGTGGCAGGCCGGGGTCAGGGGTCCATAGCAGGCTGAGTAGTCAGGGT
This sequence comes from Mixophyes fleayi, assembly GCF_038048845.1. Classification (NCBI taxonomy): domain Eukaryota; kingdom Metazoa; phylum Chordata; class Amphibia; order Anura; family Limnodynastidae; genus Mixophyes; species Mixophyes fleayi. The sequence goes on along the minus strand of NC_134404.1, from coordinate 237,344,315 downwards.
GAAGCCAAGGGGTTAGGGCCGGCAGCAAGCAATAAGTCCAGAATGCAAGCAGAGGTCAGGACCACAAGCGAAATAGCGGAATCCAGTATTCAGTCAAAGGACCGGGCAACAGGCAATCAGGCAAGGTCCAAAGTACAGGCAAGGGTCACAACAGGAGATCCATCAAGGTCAGGAAACAAAACAGCAGGTCAGCAAACATCACAGACTGAACACTATAACCGACAGGAAGGCTAAGCCCTCCCTGCCTTAAATACTAAATGCAGCCAATCAGGGTCCAAGATTGAGCATTACATGATTAGCCCCAGGGGCTGATTAATAAATATTATTAGTGCTCATTAGCCCGCAAGCTTAATTACAACTAATGCGCATGCGCCAGTCTGCCCTGTGTTGCCGGAATGCGGCGTGATTAGAAGGCGTCTGCAGAGAGGGGTGGTGAGAGGAAGCGAGCCGTGGACTGCTGTAGCTTATTACAGTTTCCATGTGAAAGATTCATCCAGACATGTATCTGACGATTTTGAGCGTCTCATCCACAGATTCACTCTGCACTTGCCCAGTACCAGCCATGTATGCAGCCTTGTTCAGTTCACCAATGCATGCAAAGGACACTTACTACAGCGTCTGAGTTCTGGGACTGTCTTGGGCAAGAAAGGGGAGTTTAGTGGTAGTGAATATACAGCAGGGGCGTGCCAAACTCAAGCGCACGCAGCCACGTCCGCATCAAGCCCTATCCCTGTCAAAGTTACTTGTTTTTCTGCTGTGTCCCTTGCACCAACTATGGAACTAGTTCAGCCGACTGGATTCCCTAAGGAGTGGGGTTTGCAAAAAAAATGTGTGGACATACCCTCTAGGGGCACCCAGTCCTGTGCTGAAAGCAGTAGGGATCTTCCCACACCCATAGGTGGTGGGAGTGGGGTATTAAAGTGTAAAAAAATAATAGTAAATAAGTGTTTAAAACACTATTTTAGTTTGTGGGACTACAGGTTCCAGCCAGCCATTAACAGTGTAAAACTATAAGCACCAGCATACCCATGGCAGCCAGGGCATGCTGGCACTTTGAGAACCACAAGTACCAGCATCACTTGACACCAAGGACCCGCTGAGCCACGTAAAATTTAAATAAAACACACCACTCTTTGAAAACCAAAATAGTTTAATAACACCTCTATAATCCACATAATTTTGTTAAAAATAATAAAACCCCAGATATACTTATCATCTATTTTCTTCATCTATAATGGATACAGTCTTGTAAGCTTTTCATCCTTAAGGCTTGAGTCCATAATAAAAACCAAAACATTCCAAGGTCCTTGAGCTGTTCAAAAAAAAATAACATCCAAGGTCCTGTATTTGTCCATAAAGAGAAAAAAAATGTTCACCAGGTAGTTGTAAAAATCGTATTGTCTTCATTCTTGTTGACATGAAAATATTCCACTGGATCCAGCTTGGCAAAATAAGAAACCATGTACACGACATGCACTTAGTTCCTCTATGGAGGAACATGCACCACAAAATTAAATATTCAAAGATGCGAAATTTATTTATAAACTGGGGTCTTTTCCACACTGTCAGTGAGAAGCATGGGAAACCCCCTAGCATATAAATATACCTTGCATCTTTCAATACTTTATTCTGCTGCGCGTGTTCCTCCATAGAACCTTTGGCTCTGCAGGAGCTTCAGGTACATGCATACCTGCAGTGTCCTGTGTACTAGAGCAGAACAGAGGCCTGCACCCGAATTTATCAGCGCACATGTCTAGAGATCTGTGACTTGATCAATGTATCAACAGTAGTGCAGAGAAAAACTGTGGTGTTGCCTATAGGAATTCTATTCTACATTTTTTAATGGTTGGTATGGGTAGCATCACAGTTTTCCTCTGCGCTATTTTTAATAAATGTTCACATCAGTGTCTAGGGAACACAAGTGCGGAACCGGATTGAACTGGATCCCAATAGGATAAGACGACTGCTGGTGGGAAAATATACCACTTAGATTTACCTGTAATTCCCAATTCTGCCAGTGTGTCCACCAGTCTTCCACTTGCTCTGAACTATGTTTTTGTATCCTATACTCTGGTCTCTTTGTACGCCTGGTACTTATGGAATCCTGTACTCATGGTATTTCTGAAATCACATACTCCCATTGATTGTGTACCCCTGGTACTTATCAGGGGCAGATCTATATTTATTTTTAGATGGGGCAATTTAGTCCCCGTCCTCTTTTTTTCTTCTATCAGTAGTGAGCTGCCTGCAGTCCCACAGTAACCCTGAGTCATTAATGAGAGCACGGCAAAAAAAGGGAGTAAATTTGATCCTGGACAAACCATGTTAGATGCAAGGGGTGTAAATCATACTTGCCCACTCTCCCGAATTCCGGGCAGGTCTCCAAAACTCCTGGAAGAGCAGGCAATTCTCCCACATCCAGCCCACTTCCTAGTGAAGTGGGCAGAATGTGAGTCTCAATTCACAGCCAATCGTGTCATTTTGGCCCAGCCACCCACGTCAAAATGTCACTTTCGTTGCGGGGTTGGGGCCAAAATGACACAAATTGCCACAAACTTCCCCTCCTGCACTCCCCCCAGGACCCCCTCCCAGAGACAAAAACTCATTGTTGGCAAGTATTTTTTTACGCTGAAATTTAAATTTGATCTAGGACATGCCCTACCCCAACTAAAAATCTGCACCCACATTTTAAATTTACATCCCCCACCCAATGCAACATGGTTTTGCCAAGGTGCAAAGTTACTTGTTTTTTTTTGCTGTGCTCTCCTTAATGACACAGACCCACTATGTGCAGGTCTGTGTCGGCAGAAACAGGCAGGCAGAGTATGGTGCCCGGCCACGAGAATTGTGTTTAATACACAACCAGAGCGGCCGGGCAGAATTCTCTGTCTGCGCGTCTCTACCGATACGCATCACCCCTCCGTCATTGGCATCCTGTACTCCTGATATTTCTGACATCCAGTGCTTCTGATATCTTAAACTTTTGGTACATATCTCATAATGTTCTCCTGATATCCTGTACTGCTGGTACTTCTAGCATCCTGCACTGCTGGTCTCTGTGTACTCTTGGTATCTCTAGTATCCTGTAACATGGTATTTCTGTCATAAAGAACTCCTGATAGTCTGTATTCTTGGGACTTCTGGCATTTTGTAAAACTGGTGCTCTGTTCTGACAAAAAGAAAAAAAGGTTATAACCGCACTAGGTTTCAAAATCATTAATCCTATACTGAGTTTAGGGTATATAACTCATAATCCAGTATATCCAAATATAGAGAAATTAACTGGGTGATGCACCCTATTACCTGAAATACAATTGAGAACAAAGAAAAAAGAAGGTATCTAACATGGGGCACTCAGGATAAATTGTTTGAAGAAAGGATTAAAATAAATGAATTTTATTGATATATATTAAAAATAATTCATCCTAATAGACAGAAAGCTAAGCGAACTCCAACGCGTGTTTCGCTTAATTAGCTTTTCAAGGCAAAAAAAAAAGAAAGCGAAACGCGCATTGACGTTTGCTCTGTGTGTCTAAAATCTAAGACTATGTAGGCAGCGCTCTGAAACTCTCTTTCCCTCATATGTCTGAGAGACTATATTACTCTAAATCTGTATTTGGTGATTTTGAATCTATCAGCGATTAGCCGTCTTGCATAGGAGGATCAGAGGGTTTACGATATGCATGAACAACTAATAACAACCCGATTCAGATTTAAGCTTCCTAGTTAGTCTTCCTTTTATTACAAAGGTAGTTGCTATATAATTCTGAATTAAATAATTTCAGCAATAGATAGAGAGCGCTCTGAAATCCTTCCCTATTTCAAGAGATAGTACAACGATATTCTGGTAAAAAAAACCTGGGGATTTGGAATATATTTGTGATTAGTGCTCTTATAGGAAGATCTGAAGGCATAATTATTATATTCAATTTAGCCTATGTGCCGATAGTGCCAATTTATAGGAGGATTATAGGAAATACATAGTTTTGGAATAACCATCTATATCGCACTCTTCTGTCTATTTAATAATAATGTTTGAAGATAAATATATAGGCTTCATACCCTATTTCTGATCTATTTATTCAGATATTAAAATCCCATTCAATTTCTAAGATTCTGACCACAGAGTGTTTTTGCAGTTGATCTGCAATTTTTATATTCACTGTCTTTGTTCTGTTTTTATCTTTTGCTTAGCTTTCTGTCTATTAGGATGAATTATTTTTAATATATATCAATAAAATTCATTTATTTTAATCCTTTCTCCAAAATTTTTATCCTGCGTGCCCCATGTAAGATACCTCCTTTTTTCTTTGTTCTCAATGGTGCTCTGTTCTACCTGGTATGCTGTGTTATTTGAGTGTACATTTTGATTGCCATGTAATGACACCTCCCTGCACTCTGTGTTTGCAGAGGATTTATGGCAAGGTTGCTGATAATAACACTGTGATCTTTGGTGAGTGGTACAGTGTGAATACACAGGAGCTCAGTATACATATGGCTTAACCAAGAGGTTGATTCATTGCACAGAGGATAGACAGAGCTTCAAACATGCGCAGAAGGTTTCAGTAGTCAGTCAGTAATACACGTCATAGAAATGCGACCTACAAACACAGCGATAACGGAGCACACTTATTCCTAACACTTTGGACTCCAATTCTAAATTGTTTGTGAACAAGACTTTAAATAAAAGCATCATCTTATATCAATGGTAAATTCATTACATATGGTTCCATGAGGTTAAAACTTTTGCTTGATAACTTTGTTTTTCCATCTATAGTTTAATATACAATATACATTACATCTAACTTTACAATATGACCCTTTAACACTGATGTAATGAAAAATATTATTATTATTTATTTATAAAGTACCAATATAATACGATGCAAATGTAAACACTAGAATTAAAGCAAAATAAGTTTTTAATTATTGGATAACTTCTCATCAAAAAAATAACTTATACAAATTATTTTTAAAATAATAACCAAAACAGCAATGTTTCAGTTCAGCTGATATTTTTGTTACTTAAAAGGCTTTTTAAAGCAGCAATCCCATGAAAAAATTAGGTTTGTTTTTAACATAAATTACTGTGGCAGGCTATAAGATGAATGTTGGTATTTTCCATTTATTATTTGTTTCTTCAGGTTGTTATTAAGGATTTGTAAATCAGTGTCATGGTAGCCACAGTCACACGGCATGTGATGTAGTGAGCAGAGAGGCTTGGAATCATCGATTCGAGCTTTGTCTGCTCTGTGTACTGTAAAAACCTTCCCTTCCTAACACTCCCTCTGCCTTCACATGACATGCTGAGAGCTGTCTGTGTAACTGGCAACCATGATTTTGCAACCGCAAGAGATATTTTAAAAATTAGATAATGATTTGTAGAAGGACAGCTAAGAAAAATCAGATGCATGCTTAAAAGGTACTTAACTTGCTATTTAAAAAAATAAAAAATAAAACTTATATGTGGGATTGCGGCTTTATGCTTAAGCTTTAATATACTTGTAGAACGTCCTTACTGAATGGTGGCTTTCTTTTCTGAAAATATTCTCAGGCAAAAGTCTGCCTCTTCATGAGGTTGAAATGTTGTTGGGACAATCATATATTCCCCAGGGGGAAGCTTGAATCTCTGGGAGATTTCTCTCAAATTAATGTAGGTCTTGCTTCTTGCTTTAGATGCATTAAACTTAAAGAAATCTTTTTTAATCTGTGACTCCGCTTCAGGACACTGCAAGTCATAAACACAGTATATTGGTATCCTGATAATAAAATAGTAACTTTCCAAAGAACAACAAATAAGGCATTATTTTGCTTACCAGAAGGAAACCCACCCTGGACAGCTAACAGTTTAAGCAGTTAGGGCCCGAGTCATTAAGGAAAGGAAAGCAAAAAGAGGAGTATCTTTGGACCTTGGCAAAACCATGTTGCATTGGGGGGGGGGGGGAGGTAAATTTAAAATCTGGGGACAGATCTATAGTTGGGGAAGGGTATATCCTAGATCAACTTTAAATTTCAGTGTAAAAAGAAAGCTATCAAGTATTTGTGTGCTACATGGAAAAGCAGCCAGTAGTTTCCTTACATGCAAAATAATAAACTAATCTGTACCCCTTGCATTATAACATGATTTGTCCAGGATCAAATTAACTCCTTTTTTTGCCTTACTTTCCTTAATGACTTAATTTAGAGTATAAATGCAATCTATGAATGAGTCCACTTGTGCTTGGAGAGGTAGGTCAGGGGCATTTAAATGTACATGTAGGTTGAGCACAGTAATCATGTGGAGATGCAAGTCAACCCTCTTAGAGATACATCCGAATTTGAAATACAGGTCTCTTTACGATGAGCCTGTTAGGAACTTTATCTTTTGCACATTGCACAGGCCTGGTGCAAGTTTCCAGATACATATACAAGCTATATTTAAAGTTACACATATCTTAACATACGTGCAAAACGAAACATAGTTGCAGAAACATAAGTGCATGTATGGATTTTTGCATGTATGCAAAAGTCACATACAAATGTTTAACGCTAAATAAGATCTTTAATGAGATTTAATCAAGTGTTGTATGTTCCATATTCACAATGATGCTTAGTCCAGTCACCAAGCATCTTTCACAGCTAATAGATATTCCTACAATCAATTTTTGACTTTTTTGTTTAAACTACAAAGACAAAATACAAGAGAATATGCAGAAAATAAGGTAGAAATGTAAATAAAACAAATATTAATATGACATAGCGATATTAAATGAAGAACAGATTGAGCAAACAGAACAAGGGATAATTAACGATATGGATGAGAAGGATCACTAATGAATAGCTAATAATCACATATTGCATAACAGCTTTCTATGCAGATTTTTGGTAACACAGATAATTGTTAAATGTGTTCTGCATGGGTAAGAACAGGGATTTTTAGTATGTGTGGGAAAATTATTGCTGTTTTCAATTTTGGACCAACTGATTACTATCTGATTATAATGCAGAACACCGAAGACAGCCATGGCAAGAATCAACAAGTATAATAGACAGGGTGGTTCTTTGTCTGTTATGGTGGAAAGGAAACAATAATATTTATGTGCAAATGGGCAACATCCACTTATATTATGTAACTTTCATAGCAGTGTGGAGGCATCAAGGAGACAGGAGGAAACAGCACAGGAAAGGTTAATCACATGCAAGCTCATTGAAACTTTATATGAATAGTATTTAGTAGCAGGACTTGTCATTTAACACTGAGTAAGTAATGCAGTGGTACCCAGCATGTTACCAACCTTATTCCATAGAAAAGACATATTTATAATTTAGAAACATATGAACTAGTACAAATATCAGATTGGGCAGGCCGGACTTGAATGAAGTTAACAAGATGAATATTAATTATATATATAATAGAACATCATTTTATATGAGACATATTAAGGCAAAATTGTTGATGGAGAAATAAAAATCCCCAAATCTTTGAAAACCACAATTTATCCACAAATAGAATTGAGCAAATGTTTTCAGAACTGTTCAACAGAATATTAGCCTCATTCTGTATGTCAGTATGGTCATTTGTATATTTATCTGTCGGAATCAGACTTCAAGGGGCAGACTCAATGCCCTGCATTGTTCTTCAGAACAACGCGGGCCGCAAAATTATTACCTTTACTCGCTTTTTGCTTGCGGCTCACAGATCTGCGAGCAAAAAGCGTTGAAATTACCGCAGTAATGGTAATAATGTGCAGCTATTACAGTAGTAACAGTAATAGTGCACGGTCCGCGTGAACAACACGGGGAATTGAATCTGCCCCTAAGAATTACAACAACAACCGAATAAATTAATACTGTCGTCATCTCAGCTTTATTTACAGAATATACGTTCCATGAAATGCTTTATTTACAAATGAAGTGTGGAATGCCCATTCTACAGATCTCAAAATTGTGTTGCTAGAACTTTGTATCGCGCAATATTCAGCTGTAACTTTGCTCATCTCTATCCACAACCAAATGAAAAGTGTTCCAAACCTATTTGAAAGAAAGGATTATGTTGTATGCATTAAATTGCTGGGGGGAAAAAGTAAATTTTTAGTATATTTACTTAGTAAACTATTGCAGGGAATGCATTCAGTCTAACCTGATAGATTGTATATCCTATTGTTAGCATATCAGCTCCTGCTTTTTTTAACTTGCGTCTATTCTTTTGCATCAAAGCTGCAATAAAAGTGCAGTCATTCTGGCCGTCATCCTTCTCTTTAAGGCTCAGCTTGACTTGTGGGTTTGTCCAAAAGGTTTCTTGAAAGAAAGATAACATGACAAATAGGCATCAGCTGTAAAATGAGATTATTACAATAAGTTTACTTTAAAAAAATACAGTCAAATTATCTCCATAAAACCATTAAGTTTACTAAAAGACCTAAACCATTGCGACTACTATCGCTGGATCCAGTCAGTTCAACTGTCTGCTGTTATTGCTGTTGAAATAATCTTTTTATCCTTTTGTGATCTCTGCGGTCTCCTTCTGCGAACACGATGAAGTGATCATTATAGCAAACAAATATAGAGGGTACAGAGCTGTTCTGAACTGTCGGCTTATCCCAGCAGTGGCCATACAGCACAGAACAAAAGCCTTCTCTAGAACCAGAATGGGTAAGACATTTGGCTATAAATGGTGATGGTCATGGTGGCCAGCAGTTAACTGTTTTAAGATTTATTCTATACATTCACCTCCACCTTCCACTGCCTCTCTACTGGTAGCTGCACAAAAATGCCAGTAGCAATGACTGACTATTTTAATATTGGAGGCTGATAATGTTACTACCTTATAATAGCCACATGCACTTTCCCCACCAGCAGCTACAGTAGAACAGTGCTGTCCATGTATTTATACAATTAGGGCCACATAGACAACATTACTGCTGGTCATATATTATAAAAAAAAGAATACAATATGGCAGATTTTCAGGGATGGGTGAGCCATAAAAAGCTTTAAAGGTATGCACATGGCCCATGAGCTGCCAGGGAGATACTAATTTTGTAGCTGCATAGACTCAGTCCAGTTACCAATACAGAGGTAGTGCTATCCACACTTACATTTTTGATCTTTCTATCAGATGTTTGATAACAATTGTGACAGAAATGTATTGTAATTATATAATTATATATTAGTTTGCAACACTTACTGTTCTTTTATACATAAACTGATATGCACTGTACTGCTATTTATATATAGATTTATGTTTTTGACAGCATATCAAAGTTTTCTTGCATATGAAATAGGGAAAAACAGGCATAAGCAGTGGGTGTGTTTCTTCACACTGTACTCTCACACAATTATTGTAACCCCAGAAATTTATACTAATTCACCCAATTATGTGTACATTAATGCGTAGTGCAGTAGTAGTAACTTATTGCATGTTATCCCCCACTATTGTGCATCATGGTGTCGCCCATGTGTATAAATTCATAAGGTGTAGTAAGAGGAGATAATATTGGACATGTATGGCCAAATATTGCAATATTGTAGTGATTGATATTTTGTAGTTTGTGTGCATGATATTCATGGGACAATCATGCAAAATCTGATGCATATTGCATGTATGTTACGCACTCATGCAAAAAATGTGTGACTACAATGCACAGTGAGAGAAGTAGCATAAGCAATGTTTTTTGCAAAGTCAATTGTAGACACAGATTTATTTAAATTACTTATTTTACATTATTTATTTTTTTATCACCAAGGAAGGATATATGGCTACAGGATAAACTAGCTAAGAGTATGTAATTCACTTTAGATCACTGAGGTGCAGCGGAGGCTTTGACCACCTCATTCATTAACTCCCATAGTCAGGTCTTTTGTGCTGAGCTGGGATTGAATGCTGCAGCACTTGGTTCCTGTATAGCATGTGTGAATTTATCATGTTTCTTGACAGGTGAGATCAGGGAGGATGGATACAATGTTGGTACAATAATAAGGACAAATGTATGTGATATTAAACTAGTGAGGCATGCACATTGGAGGAGAGTGAAAGGGGATATTGTGCTAGTAGAGGGTGAAAGTCATTCCCAGTAGAGGGGGCGAGACAGCTCACTCCCTACAATCCCATCCAGTAGGTTGGAGAACGTGGGAAAGATGGGATTGTAGGAAGTGAGCTGTCTGGCTTCCTACTCAAGGCTGAATGAAGTATAAGGTGAAGGGAGCTAGCAGTGAAGCAAGCATAGAATGAGATTTAATCTTTATTCAAGACATTTTGGATGTAGACATGTAAATTGCAGTAGAAAACAAATTAGGTACCTAAAAAATTTCGGCATCCACCGGCAGTAGAGCCTCTGACCCAGCTCCCTTCGTGGACTGTCACTTCCCATTTGTGTTCTGTGTCATCTTCTAAGGCATCAGGTGTAAGGTTACAAATTTCAACTTTATCAAAGTATCTTTTGAAGTCATCAAACTTCATCCTAAATGCAAATGTAGTAAAGGTTAGAACTACAATGTAATGCATTTATGGTGCATTTCATATAATATGCTGCATTAAAAAACCACCATCCATTGAACAGTTTTCACAGCAAACCCCTCTCCCCCAGATGGCAGAATAATGTCACTGATCACTACAATTTTCAAATTACTTTCCCCCAGCATCTTGCTAAAAGTCCATTCCAATGTTGCAACTAACAACATCATTTTGATTCTATGGGTTGCTGACACTGTTCTGTTAAAAGCAGCTTACTGGATGTCTGTTGTGAGCATTGTCCTATATGCAGCCAGGATGATCTGCTCTTTCATCACAACAAGGCAAGTTCACCTTTTACAAACACCTAGGCAGTAACCTGTAAGGTTACCCCATATCCAGCAGCAAAGTTAGAAATAGTAGACAATCTACATTGTCTCCTATTTCTGCTGACAAATATATGAAAATAGTAATTTATTTGATCTGTATTTAAATTTATAAACTGTAGTGACAATGGAAAGCAAGTGTATTTATAATTGAACACATTTTTATATAGTGCCTACATATAATGCAGCACTTTACAGAGAATATGTAATAATTTCCATTAAGTTATTATGCAGTTGAAGAAGTAACACTTATGCTGTAGTACAACATTTGTTTGATACAATTTGTCTCATATGAGATTATTGATGATAAAAAAATGTGCTGGTCCCAGCATGTAGAGTACAAATTTGATTGTAAAGGGTATTTTCTAGATAAGGAAACCATATTAGATTTCAAACACATTTACAAGAAATTTCAAAATGAGTCAATGTAAATCTATACAGAGGTGGTCTGTTATTAAGAAATGTCTGTACCAGAATTCCCCATCATCAAGTGATGTTTGGCAAAGTCGTTTTCTTTCAGCTGGGTCAATAGAATTCCATTCTGCAGAGCTAAAAGAAGATTATGGAAAAAATTAGGTTTAATGTATGGTTCCTTATCTGATATATGCAAATAATTTAGCTTTGTTTATCCTATATATGTATGTAAAGGTTTAACAAGATTAAGAAAATGCTTTATATATTTAAGCTACTAATTTGGAACTTAGTGACAATACAATTTAAGTTGCAGCTATAAGTTAAACACAGTAATTTTTTACTTCTATCAAACTGACCTCATGTAACATTCATAACTATACATATAGGGCCTGATTCATCTTCGGACACAAGTCCCATTGCTTGCCGTATATTGTGTGCAGCAGCACTTGCATCAGCTACAGGGCAGGTGTAAGTGCCGATTGATAGTGATGACCAGGGCCGTAACTAGGGCTGTGCGATAGGGGCGACCGTCCAGGGCGCAACGCTGAAGGGGGGCGCAATTTAAGAATATTTTAGGTTAGTTTGGTTAAAATTGAGGGCTAAGGGGGCGGGATTTCTCTTTCTCGCCCCAGGTGCTTGAATTCTAATTTACGGCTCTGGTGATGACTGACACGTATGCAAGCTAGAGAAACATGTGTTGCAAGCTAGAGAAACTATAATAATGCATTCTATGCACAGTACTCAATAAGAACATTTTGATTATGAAAAAATGTTTAAATGTGTTTTTATTAATTATTATATTATTAATAGGTGTTTATTTAATAGTTTTATTTTAAATTTTTGCATGCGTTCTAATGGGTCATGATATTGCACATATGCATGTGCGCAACCTGCTGTCTGTTTTGTTTGTCTGCATACGGCAAGTTAAATATAGCCAGAGTGTACTTATACTCATAAACAAATGAAAACTTTTTTTGAGGTCCTCTTGTACTTGATTCGGAGAATGTGCGTGAAATTAACGTCTAATTATTTTAAATGCAAATCACATTCACATTGCGTTCCAAGATAATTCAGGCTCTTAGTGTAAATTGGGCAAACCAATATGCAGGAAGAAACAGGGGACAAAGCAGATGAGAGGACGTAAATGGGGGAAGGAATGGGTATATGAATTGTTTATTTTTCAGCTGCATGAGAATGTTACCCAGAGATCTCTGTGTATGACCCACATATAGCACAATACTTACTTGTCACTCCAGGCTCCATTCCATTCAACCTGTCCCCAAGGGTTCCTCACTCTGATAAGCTGTACCTTTTGACCTCTGCTATTCACCTACAGAAGTAAAACAAAATGTATTTATTTAGTACATAGAGTCACATCATTTTGGGCAATAGAGTTGTTCCTTTACTATATGCATCACTATGTAATCCTTTATCCTTACAGGTAAGTTCACATGAGTTTTGCATAGAAAATATAAAGTTAAAAAAGCAATTTAAATTTTCTTGACAGCATGGGTCCAAAAAGTAACACACAAAAATAATCAATAAAGTAAAATGTATTTAGGGCCAAATTTGAGGCAAGTAGTATGATACATCTTTCTCTACCTTTACTTTCTGTGGCATAGAAAAGGAGATAAACAGAGTGCAGAAGACTACATGTTAGTAACTCTAATAGGCTGGCTTGTAGTCACGTACACAATGGTGAATTCAAACAAAGGTGTATACGCAGCATGATGTAACTTCAGGGTTAGCAAATGTAGCAGCTGCAAGACCATGTAACTGCTACCCGTTCTACTTCAGACCCTTCTCCCCTCTGCCAACTGCTGAGTGCTGCAGAGAGGAGAATATTGTAATGGCAGCAGTCTTCAGCTTCTCGCTGTGTGACCGATGACACCACAAGGTATTAGAAGCTCCAAAATGCTGTGTGCTCAATCTTGTGTCGAAGTCATATAATTGGATGAACGAAAGTATATTGGTTAATATTGTTTTGCCGTGCGATTGCGATTTGTACACCACGTAACACAGATCCGTACACCACCTAACACAGCGCATGGTGCGATCGCACGGTAAAATACGCACGTACACACTCGCATTACATCATTTAGTTATTTATATAATTCATATTCATATTGGTTCCGTTACACTGTAATTTATGAGCAGATAGTATTTGGTTTATTATTAGTTTATATAATATGATTATATGTACACTGCAGTGATATTTAAGGTTCAGGTTATAGGAAAGGTGTCATGTCTAGTATCATATTAAACCCCTATTCATCAGCAGCTGTCCGGTTCCATCGCCGAAGAGATCGCATATTGCATACTCTAGTTATTGATGTTAGGGAATAAACCTTTGTATGATGCTGGCTATGAAATGCTAATAGGCTAAGTTGTAACTGGAGCATTGGCGGGAAGAAAGGAGCAGATCCTCTGGAGAGATCACCCCCACCTATGGATTCCTTAGTCTGAACTAGCCTATGACCTGTTTACCCTGGACCCATCTGATGTCTGGACCTATAGAAGCAAGCCATGTCATCTCTATTGTTCACTCTGCAACACTGACTGTATATATAATCATAGCTGCACCCCCACTAGCCTCAGTCTACTCTGATCACAGTATTCAAGGGTGAATTACTGTTCACTGGTGCCCGTGGTTAGCGCAGCGGTATGTATTTATCTTTTGGTATTGGCTGTACTGTACTGTATTATATTACAATCATGTATTGAATTGTTAACTTGTTACATCTGCTAAAATAAATCACTTTGTGCGTTAGAAACACAATAAAATAGCTTCGGCAATGCTTATTTGAAAACGATAGAATTACTTTAATACTTGTATAACTTAGAAACAGTCGTTGCTGAACCATTTACTTCTGCGCTCATGTGCATAATACAAAGGAAGCCATTTGGGCACTTGATACTCCTAATGTCTACTTCTGTGGATCTATAAAGTAGTCCATATACACTACCACTAGACTTCCTACATTTTTGTGTGTGTATGTTCTGTGATCTGTTAGCTTTTCCTTCAACACACATTCAGGTAATTTTTACGGATGCTTCCTTATGCTTTAAAGAGTAAAGTTATTCAGACAAAACTCAAATAGATGGGACAAAACAACACTGTACTTACATGGGTCCAGATTCTCTAGTGTACTGCTTGATTATTCAGGTTACTTAACATTGCATTTTGATTTTTGCAGGTATGCTATCTCCAATTGCAGGTATTCAATTTTTCTCTCTTTGCTCCCCTCCATGTCTCTATCATTTTACATGGCCTCAACCTCCCCCACATATTATATGTATATTAAAAATGTAAAACATAAGTGTATACCAAGTGTTACTTAAATTGATCATGTTCTTAGGCACGAGAACAATTTTGGTAAGGCAATGAAACAAAGGACTACCCGCCATCCCTGTTATCCTTTATACAAGTCCTGGCAAGGATGGAGCTAAAATATTATTGTCACTGTTCAGTAGAATGATGTATTGGGAACAAGAGAGTTAGTGGTTTAATAACTATTGCACACATACCACATCTAAGCCAGTTATAGAATATGCGTGGCCTTTTACAAGTCCTTGAGGGGTTTTAGCTTCAGTTTCAGCAGAACTTGCAGTCTGAAAAGGTAACCAAGAAAATGATGTACTATATTAAATGACAACAACAATTATAATAATCTTAACAATTGCCTATTTTATCCAACAGTATTGCACCATTTTATTCTGTAGAATAGCTGCAAAATAATTGTGTAGTGCAAAAATATTTTTTCCCAAACAGAAACAAATTGACTTTCAATAAGTTGCAACCCAAACATAATATGGATAATACGCTCTTCATATTTATACATATGTTCAGCCATTGAGATCTATTTCCTATCTTTCTATCACATAGTGGTATTCAAAATTAAATTAAATAAATACATTCAGTGAATTAACATTTGCTATAAAATGTTACTGATTTTAGTGTGACAGACAAGAATGTCTGAAAATAATATGCAAATTAGTGATAAATTACCAAGATTAATCATCTCCATTGGCTAAGAATATAGAGATATAGATAATGGATTTAATTATGATGGGCAGGTAAATTTACAAATAAATGAAATAAAGTGAATACATGATTAGAGATGACATGTCACATGGCAAATAAACAGAATTCTACAATAATATTGATGTTAGAGTTAGAATAGATGGAAATTGTCACAATCTGCCTCTGGCTGCTCTGCAGCATGTTCCATGAGGATGCTGCTTGCTTTCTGCAGCTCCTGTCTGCTAAGAACTATGTTGGACTTTGCCATTATATGTATCCGGCCTACAGTACCGCTGTTCCACCAAAGGGTACATAGATTGTTCTCCTACCTGCTAGAGCTAAACTCTTTACTTCCGGATGCTTAGCACTTGTCTCTGGCTTTTAAACGTCTGCCTCTCCCAGCAGTCTTTGCCAGTTCATCTGTTGCCTTAACTTCTGCTGATTCTCCTGTGTGTTATCCCTCATTGATTTCCTGATATTGACCTCTGCTTGTCCCTCTATTTTGGCATCTCTTCCTGTGACCCCTGACCCGGCATTGTTGTGACTTTCCACCTGCTTTCGCACTGATATTGTGGTGGACAGCCTGGCTTTGATCCCTGGCTTGTTTGACTCTCTTGTGTTACTTTGTCTGCAGTGTATTGCTCCCCTAGCAATCCAGCACCCACAGTCTGTAGCAGCAATAAAGCTATATAGCTCCTGTGTCTGCAGTTGTTACACCTCGACCCAGTCTCCTGGCTGTCTGCCTACCTGGACCTCCGAGTTCTCCGCCCTGTAGACCACTACACTTTCTCTGCCTGTGACTCATCTGGTGCCTCATGCCTCCTGAGTAACCTGAAGTCCTTTCATCCATGGTTCATCTGGTGCTTTGAGACTCTGGTGCTTTGAGACTCTTGAGTTATCCAAGTATCCTGACACCCATAGTCTATCCTGCTTCTCCAGCCTCCGAACCAGAGCTTGTCATCCGGCTTCTCAGCACTGACTCATTGAACTATATTATTATTGACCATTCTCTGCATCTGTGGCTTCCTGAGCTATCCATGCTATAACTATCATACCCTGCTTGCCTTACCATTTATTGCATCCTAAACCTGTGTACCTTTGTTATTAATAAAACACTTAATTTCACTTATGCTAACTCAGTGGTCTTCATATGGGGAATCCTGACAGAAACATTGCTAAAGTAACCAGTGTAAAGTTATCTTTAAAGTAATGATGGAATAGGGGAAGTCTTGCAATACAGCTCTTCTGAACAATTAGGTTGGTCTTATTATAGTATTGAAATTAGCTGAAATTTAATATTGAGACCTGCTGGACTTAGTGTTTTAGCAAAATATATATACTGTATAAATATGAATAGTTTATTATACACATTATTTGCATTGCATTTTAATTCTGTTGTGTGCTAACTAACACTCTCAATATATAAGCCAACTGCATCAATGTTATTCCCTGAGGAAGTCTGTATAGCACTGATAAAACATATTGGAAGGCCTTTTATATCCCCAAATGGTTCCTGTGTCCTCTAGCATTCAGCAGGGTATCACAAGAGGAAGGCTTAGAGATACCAAGGACAGGCACCAGGTCAAATGGTGCACCCATACTTACAACCAGAATGCAAAAGAAACTTTACAAGTGATATAAAACATATATGTAAGCTCTTATTGTTACACAGGAATAAACACAATTTATAAGTAAAGACAAAAATATTAAAAACATTTTATCTTAGTTTCCGCTGTAACTGGAGGGATTCTGAAGGCGGCAACATAGGATTCATTTTATAACCCTCATTACAAGAAAGATAAAAAAATTACTAAAGCCCTGTTGGGTTTGATACAACAGAACCTCCTCAATCTGATTTATCAGGTTTGGATATCATTTGAGACAGGATACCCATGCACTTTAGACAGCATCAATATATTATAAATTACATTATGTTAGATATGAGTGCTGGTCATCCTTCTTTTGCAATATTTTACAGGATCTTGTTTAAGTGTTAAAACTAAAGTACTCTCCACATTTTTCACCCTCTTTTTAAATGGTTTAATGTAATTATCAGCATCTTCCGGTGAACCATACAAATTCTCTACGAAGTCATGGTAATCATGAAAGGTCACATTCTCTTTACTCTTACAGCCATAATCACTTTAACCGTGGGTTCCATCAACCCATCAAACAGTTGTTGTTTCTTCATAGTCTTCTTCCCACCGATGGTATGAAACAAATCTCATAGAATATATGAGTCTCCTCAAAGGTGGCAACAAAAAACGAATGCAGCGCTCAAATCTAACTATCTCCCAGTATGGGCTAGTAGAGCATAAATAGCAGATCGCGAGTGGTCAAAAGTATAAAATAGTATTTAATATCACAATAAAATCATACATATATTACCTATTGATGCTCAAATGATGGTAATAGGAGGAAAGATATACAGAATCTACGTCACAGTGCACTGTGACATAGAATAATATAACAATTCATTGGCTGTAAAAAACCATGTGTAATAGTGCTCATGAGTCTAAATTGTTGGAACCAATTGATGTTCATTCCCTCTGATGAAGTTACGTTCCGTAATGAAACACGTTAGAGGCATAGAGTCAACTATTTAGTTGGTCTCCTATTACATTTGGTACCGTATTGTGCCATTTTTATTCATTTTCTACATGCTTCAAGTGCCGGCTATATTCCACTCGTCATACGCAGGAGTTGACATCACCGGATCAATCTGGAAGTAAATAATTGACTCTGTTGGAATCCTACGGTCTCTTCATACCCCTCTCTCTGCTTGGAGCTTTCTTCCACCGCAGTTAGTGGTGGGTCAGGCGGCTACACACACAGCTGTGAACCGCGGATTACACAAGGACCATCATCTGATGCAGTGCGTGAAGTTATTTGTGAGAGTATTCTGCTAAAGCCTAAAAGTCTACACTATTATTCACCCACGATTCCAGTCTGCATCATGAAGGAGTGGGACTCCAATCTATAACCATCGGACACACAGTGATCTTAAGGTGATGATTCTCTAATGGTATAAATTAACGGGTGTGTAGAACGACGCATCTAATTTCCAATCAGAGACAGTGAGTACTATAATATATCTTACTCATTTATGTGTCTTTCTCCATCTATGGGCTATGAAGTGGAATACACTTTTCATGGTGAACTAATACTATAAAACCAACTGGAAGCGGAGGCTTCAGATTATCTTTACTCCATACGGAGCTATACATATGGCTATATAGATATTATTATCCATCGGAAGAAGTTTATTATTATATGTGGACTAATAACTACGGCAATAATCAGCATTTTTTTCTGGGAGGAATCTGGAGAGTAATGCTCAATTCTTATATTTTTTGACCACAATATTGGCTACAAGATATACAGCTGTTATACATATTGCTAATGGTAGCCGTGTGGTTCCAACAATATAGACTCATGAGCACTATTACATATGGTTTTTTACAGCCAATGAATTGTTATATTATTCTATGTCACAGTGCACTGTGACGTAGATTCTGTATATCTTTCCTCCTATTACCATCATTTAAGCATCAATAGGTAATATATGTATGATTTTATTGTGATATTAAATACTATTTTATACTTTTGACCACTCGTGATCTGCTATTTATGCTCTGCATTCGTTTTTTGTTGCTAATTCTGTTTGTTGGTGGGCGCAGCCACTTGGTTTATGCAGCAGCTTGTCTTCTATCTAATATAACATTGGGAGTACATTATCAACCAGTTGTCTCCCCTCTATTCCATTCATCTTTATTTGCATTATATTGGCGTCATATCAGGGGTATTTTTCTGTTGTTTCCTCAAAGGTGGAACTCTGTGAGCCCTGGTGCGGGAAGGCAAGAAGGAGGGAACCAGGACCCCTGAATATCTGCATCTGCCATGCAGGAGGCCCCATTATCTCCATGGGCCCAGATGCACTGCACCTGCCGCACGATTGGTAGTTCCGCCACTGAGTCTCCTATGCTCTCCTTAGAACTTTTACCTTGATACCTTGTCAACTATGTTGTTGAGGACACTGATCAACTTTTCTTCTGAAATCATGACATTGTTAGCATTAATTGGACAATATAGCTTCCACTGCTTCATTAGACAAATTCTCTTCCTGAATTGTGTGGGTAGTCATGTCTTTGGGAATTGGAAGTAAGCTATTGAAGTAGGACCATGGGCCATAGGATTCCCTGTAGCTTCCCCTGTTAGTCCTCTACTGTGCTACATTGCTTTTTCATTTGGGGTTGCCTTCAACAAACCTCTTGGGGTAAGTCAACCTTTGCAGCATTCTCAGTTTTGAGAGGTTATCTTACTCTTAGATAACTTTTATGACATCAAGTAAAAGGAAGCAGGGATGATTGTAAATGGCTGAGTGGTGTTAGAGATACTCCTGATCAGCTGCACTTCTAATAAGTAGCCAGGCTTACCGGAGCTTTACTCATTGTGGACCTCATTCATCAAGGAACGCAAAATGAACGTAATGTAGGGCCAAAAATTATTATTTATGGGCCATTATTTTGTTTTTCAAACTTTTAGGATCTGGGACCATAATATGTATTTCGATATGAAGGAGGGCTATATTATTTGTTAATATATGATTGGGTGCCATTATATTGATTTACATGATCAGGTGTATTAACTTTTATTTAGGATTATGGTTAGGTGTGGTAGTGCAGACTTGTAGCTCTACTATTGATAGTATGCATGTGCATTCTGGTGCTTGTAGAAGAGTCATGAGCTGGCAGTGCATGCTGGCACTTGCAGTGCCACAGTTGTTTGCACTAGATATTAACCTTTTTTTTTGACTGGTATCTTCCAGCCAGGTAGCAGGAGCAGCCCAGCACTACCTAGAGTTGGACTGAGACTCTCTACGTACAGAGGCCCGATCATTTGTTTGGGCCCATCCCTTGGAGAACAGGGCTAGATATTGATTACCACTGGACATGTTGAAGATGTAGGGGGTATAACTGGATGTTTTATATACCGTTTTACCATGCAGTTTGGCTGAACCGCATGTGGTTTCGAGGTTTGCAAGCCACAACATATTGGATGCGATTTGAGTTTTCAGACTCCAAACTACAGGGTAGTAAATCCTGCAGTTTGGATCTGAAAACTGCATTTCATGTGTTGCAATTTGCAAACTGCCTACAACACCACCTATTAGTAAATCTCTCTCTTTTTTTACTTATACCTTGGAGAAAATGAGAGATATACACATCTCCATACTACTGTCCCACTGCTTTTCTTAGTTCCCTTACTTCAAAACATTTCAATAAATGCTACCATGTCCTTTCCTAGAATTTGAACTATTTCTGAATCCCATTTAATTTATTCCTGTAATACTATACCTCTGTGGCATCAAGATTTCCCATCAATAGCTCCAAATTGCCATATATATATATATATCTTCAAAGTCATTAACATTTAGGGGTACTAAACTGTTTATTTACACTTACAGTTATATGATATGGACCTAATTTAATTCGGTGAAAAGGCAGTTTTCTTCTTTGCATGCAGGGAAGATACTGCCTGCTTTGCAGTATTTTCATAACATGGTTTAGCCAAGATACAAAACTGCACCTTCTAGCTGTCTTGACTCCTATCTCTTGATGAAGCACTATGTGTATGCCCTTTCTGTGTACATAAATGGGAAAGGTTGGTGACAAAATCCTTTTTTTTTTTCATCTAAAACCCCGTAGGTAAGGCATTTTATATCAAATGCAGAAATAATTAATTTTACTTGGTTAGTAATTATGCTACACGTTCTCTCATAGAAATGCAATGTACCACAAATACATGACCATCTGTTTCACAACTTAGAGCAATTATGGAACCATCTGTTTGTGGAAGTGAATATTACTGATCAGCTATGAGGTTTTTTTTTGAAGTTGAGACCATGATCTTGTCTCATTGATGAGTTACAATTGTTCAAATTATTTACCCAAGAGATAACAGGCCAGAATGTACATTTGTAATAGAGATTAAGTGCTGCTTGTGAGTCGAAAATATAAATATAAAATAACATGCAGCATTACACATTTATAAAAATTAACAATATAAACAGAATAGTAAAAATTGATGTTTCCAATAGTCAACTAAATCAATTATTTTGCTTTATTACCGCAGATAATTAGAATAGAAACCGGTAAGTAAGTAATGAAATGCGCAAATGATCATTGAATTAATAACAGTAGATCAACACTATATCAGTTACCATAATTAAATAAAGCCTTATAATTGTACCTAAAATTTCACATGTCTTGAAGGTTTATTGTTTACTATATAGTCATCTAAGCATTTATTTAAGAAAAAAAAAAAAAAGATTAAAATGTACTCACGTCAATAGAACATCCTAACATTGATCCTCTCTTAAGAGCTTTATCCATTATCTCAAAGTATTTGTCGGGAGCATTTTTGTTTTCATACATTTCAGAAACTCCCCCAGTAAAATCTTCCATTGCTTCTATGGTACTACCTCCCTTTAAGGCTTCATAGCTCCCATTAAGTCTAGAATTAAGCACAAAACATGTAATGAGATATCCCTTTTTAACAGGTTAGTGTTTTGGCATGATTGGCCAAAAGACAAACTGGTTTCTGTATTCACTTTCATGGTAGAGTAATGCATTTCATGCTATTGCAGCTATTAACCGGGAATTTAACAAAATGCAACAATAATCATCTGTGTCAAAAATTATTTTGTTCAGTTTCTGATTTAAAATGTACATATTACTGTCATTTTTTTCACCTTTTAGTAACTTTACTCCACTCAAAAACTCAGTTAAGATACTTTTATTACATAATACAATAGGGAATCCTAGATTACACAATAGACATTTCCTCTTGGATGTCCTCTCGCCAACTCAAACTTAATCTTTCTAAAACAGAGTTAATAATATTCCCACCCACCAACAAGAACGTACCTGACATTTCTATCTCTGTTGATAACATGACCATAAATCCCACCCCACAAGCTCGCTGACTAGGTGTAATCCTTGACTCACACCTATCCTTTGTTGCCCACATTGACTCTATATCTAAATCATGTTACATACATCTAAAAAACATTTCCAGAATTCGCACATATCTCACACAAGACACTGCAAAAACCTTAATTCATGCACTTAGCATCTCCTGCATTGACTATTGCAATTCCCTCCTTACAGGCCTTCCCAAAAACAGACTCAAACCCCTACAATCTATTATGCATGCTGCGGCAAGATTTATTTTCCTTGCAAATCATTATTCCTCTGTTGAATCAATCTGTATGTGTTAGGAACTTACCTTGTTCCCGTTCCGCTGCGCTGTCAGCGTGATCTGACAGCGGTGTCCGATCTGTTCAGCGCTTCTTCTGTTAGCGCTGCCGCACTTCCGGGTTCTCCCTGCTGCCGATCATGTGACTCCTGGGCGGGGAATTCAAACTCCTATATCTCCCCTGCTCTGACACGCTGCCTGTGTCAGAGCAATGTGTTTCCTGTTCCTGGCTACAGTTCCTGTGTCCTGACTCCTGTGAACCTGCTCCCTGTGTATCCCTCTATTCCTCCTACTCCTGTGTACCTACCTGGCTGTGACCTGACTATTCTTTGGCTTATCCCTGGCACTACGCAACTGGACTATCTCCTGTGTACCGACTCGGCTGTGTTACCGACTATTCTCTGGATCTCCCTCTGGCACCGTATACCTGATCTTCTGTGTACCGACTCGGCTGTGTTACCAACTATTCTCTGGATCTCCCTCTGGCACCGTATACCTGATACCTTCTGTGTACCGACTCGGCTGTGTTACCAACTATTCTCTGGATTTCCCTCTGGTACCGTATATCTGATATCACCAGTGTACTGAACCGGTCGTCTCTCTGGACCCAAATCCTGCCACGCACCCATTGGCTCCGTGCATCTACCGGTTACTGTTTCAGACCTACAACGCCTGGAATTAACGGTTAGTGCCTGTACTTGCACCGCATTGTCTATTTTCTTGTCTGCCTGCCATCACTTAGAACTTTCTCCCTTACGTCAGTAGGCTAATTTGGGGGCCGCGACCTGCGGTTCTTCGGCAGCAAACGCCACACTACCTTGCGGTGGTTCTTGGTGAAGACCAGAAGGCCGTTAGACTCCGCGCCCTAGGTAAGCCTGTGCTAATACTGACTAAGGCATCATAATCGTAACAGTATGTCTCTACACTGGTTGCCTGTTTTCTACCGAATCCAATATAAAATACTAGGCCATCAACAAAGCTGCACCAACATAAAACTCCTCTCTTGTCACAAAATATCTCCCAACTCGGCAACTCCGTTCTGCACAAGATCTGCATCTCTCATCCACACTCATTACATCCTCCCATTCCCTATTACAGGACTTTTTCCGGGCTGCACCCACTCTATGGAATTCTCTCCCTCGCACAATAAGACTCTCCTCTCGTCTACAAGCTTTCAAGCGTTCTCTGAAAACCCACCTCTTCAGACAAGCTTATAATATTCCTCAACCATCCTGTTAACCTCACTACATTACCCTATTACCACCTGTTATACAACTACTCCTTGACCAACATTGTTGTGTGAAAGGATCATTTAGCTTATGAGTCACTTTTACCTTTGCAGTCTGGCTGGGCCAAGTGCAAATGTAGACTTGACCTCATGTGTCAAACTCCCATTGTCCAATAGATTGTAAGCTTGCGAGCAGGGCCTTCTCACCTCTTTGCCTGTTTTACCCAGTTTGTTTATTAGTTTACTATGTTTGTCCCCAATTGTAAAGCGCTACGGAATATGTTGGCGCTAAATGATAATGATGATGATGATGATGATGATGAAAGGTGAATGAAAAGCACAATGATCTTAAATAATATGCAAAGCTTGTAATAATATATGAGATATGTTAGTATAAATGTACTTGTGCAGATTGCAAAAATCAGTAATGTGAATATGGTAACACAATATACAAACAAAAAACAGTATTGTTTTATAATATTGTATTGTTTTAATATAACCCTGCAGGTGAGGCAGGGTTATATATAACATTGTGATATTATTAACCAATTGGTTGGCATAATTGCAGGTTATAAGAACCTTAAGAAAAAAGCACATAGAGTGAATATGTGCTAGTGCCGTGGAGACATGTTGCGTGTATTTGTTTACTGAAATATCTGCACATTTTTGCAATAAACTTTAAACCTTGATTTTGAATGGGCTTTTGGGTACCTTGTTAAATTGGTATCAGGATATCATCTCAGCATAATCCACTTCAGGATGAAAATTGTGGTGTCTAAATATATTCACTTAATGCACAATACATAAGTGACAATCCTACGCTCTCCATTAGGATGTAGCCACTTTGAAAATGTAATGTTTACTCAACTTTATTGCCTTACTTCCTATGTATATTAAATAGGACATTGAAGATGAAACACTGTAGTTTATAATGGTATGGGCAAAAAAGACATTTGTCTAAACACTACACAGCGTTACCATCTGAGATTGGCATCTTAACCCACATATATTAAAATTTTGCATGTAGGTGCACAGGTGGGTGTACAAGAAAATGTGGGTGCAGTCAGACATGCTATTTTAAATTCTGTCACACATAGTACAGTACAATACAAATGTTTTATTTAATACTAACAATATATTGTTTTTATTTAAGCAAAAGCAACTTAAAAATTATTAAGCATTAAATAAAAATTAGTGCTGGTATTTTAAACAAATAGTGTATGAAATATTTGGAAATACTCACTTGGCATACGCTTTTTCCAATAATGCACTCCAAAACTCATTAAGGTCAGCTGAATGAAGAAATACAAGACGATTTCTGAAGGTAGGCAGTTTATCGTCAATCACAACATCAATCCACTCATTATGTTGCCAAAACTACAAGAAGGTAATATACAGTGTGAATAAACAAATTTAGTATCAATTAGCATTTTGATAAGGATACGGTGACTGCAGAAGGATCATTGAACCATCATTTTTATTTATTTTTTTAACGACCTTTAGTAAAACGTTTTTTAACATACGAGAAGCACAGAACATATAAGAACAAAATATAAAAACAGCATTTCTAAATTAAACATCCCCTTTCTAGAAGATTTATAATCAGAACACAACCAAACATGTAAACTTTGCAAATGCTGAACCACTTGAAACACTTGGGTGGAGCATTTCTAAACAGCCAGATAAAGCAAATATAATGTAGATGGAAACTATTCAGGTCGGAAAATGTTAACTATGCCCAGGGCCGGTGCTAGGGTCCACGGCGCCCTAGGCATTTTTAAAAAAGCGGCGCCCCCCCCCCGCGCAAAAATCGCTGCCCCCCCCCCCGCAAAAATCGCTGCCCTCCTCCCTCCTCCCCTTACCTTGTCTTACCACCGCCGCCTCTCTGCTCCGTCTCCTCCCCTCCACTCACTGACACTAGTAAGTGGAGGGGAGGAGACGGAGCAGAGAGGCGGCGGTGGTGACAAAATAGCCTCTTCCCCCCTCCCCGTCCATCTGAATGCTGTGCGGCGGCCGTGACTGGTATGGTCAGCGGTCGCCGCACAGTTTTAAAGTATTTTAGAATACTGTGGCGCCCTCCAGGCGCCCTCCAGAGCCCGGCGCCCTAGGCAAGTGCCTAACCTTAAGAAAAGGGAAAAGGGAAAGGGGAAAGGGGAGGAAAATGTGTATATAGGGCACTCTTTTGGTACTCTATGTACTATATAAATCTGTTAAGAGTAATATCTTTATTAGAGTAAACTATAATTCGTAAGCGAAATAATTAAAAAACCTATAGTGAATGAGAATATTGACCAAATAAACTTGGTAGAACACTGTTAAAAAGTAGTAAAAAAGACTACTATACTGTCTCACTATGTTTAGTCACTAATGTTGAGGAAAGAGCTGCACCAATATCATATAAAGTGTTGATTCAGTATACAAAAAATTATTATGTTGGGTTATCCTTATTGTGTATCCAATCCTTCTATCATTTCATAGGTTTATTATAGGACACATCGTTTCCCTTTCATAACTGGATACAGGACTCCTCTCTTACTCACAGTCCCTTATTATTGCTCCTTGGGGTGGAGCTAGGTACTGCACTGGTTATTATAGTGTGGATATTAATAAACTAATTGTGCAGAGGTACATATTCTAACCCCTCTTGATAAAGCTCGTAGCGAAACGCGCGTTGGCGTTCAGCTGAGCTCACTATGTGAATGTCTAAATATTATTCTAATAAGTAATTAGCTGCACTACCTTACTCCTCTCCTACAGATTAGCGGGGTTACGCTAGGCACCATACTACTGTGCTAGAGAGCACACGCTATTTAGAAGAGTATATCAAACTAGCTGATCCCTGACTAGTTAGACCTTGAGCTCATATACCATAGAGCACCTCTCCTATTAGCAGATTTGGAGGTAGATGAACGGATAGGAGGCTAGATAGGTATCTAGATATTCAGTGATACCTAATCCCAGTCCTCTATATTGCTCAATTTATAGACTGGAACATAATATTACATTATTACTATCTAGCAGTAGAGGGGTTAGAATATGTACCTCTGCACAATTAGTTTATTAATATCCACACTATAATAACCAGTGCAGTACCTAGCTCCACCCCAAGGAGCAATAATAAGGGACTGTGAGTAAGAGAGGAGTCCTGTATCCAGTTATGAAAGGGAAACGATGTGTCCTATAATAAACCTATGAAATGATAGAAGGATTGGATACACAATAAGGATAACCCAACATAATAATTTTTTGTATACTGAATCAACACTTTATATGATATTGGTGCAGCTCTTTCCTCAACATTAGTGACTAAACATAGTGAGACAGTATAGTAGTCTTTTTTACTACTTTTTAACAGTGTTCTACCAAGTTTATTTGGTCAATATTCTCATTCACTATAGGTTTTTTAATTATTTCGCTTACGAATTATGTGTTTACTCTAATAAAGATATTACTCTTAACAGATTTATATAGTACATAGAGTACCAAAAGAGTGCCCTATATACACATTTTCCTCCCCTTTCCCCTTTCCCTTTTCCCTTTTCTTAAGATATATATTGGTAATGTGTAGGAGCACCTCCCCATCTGATGAGACAAATAGATCTCTGTGATATACAAGGGGTTGAGCTTGGTGCGGTGAAAATTGTTTTGTTAAGTGCCTAACCTTGCCTAATGGGAGCGCCGGGCCTGACTATGCCCTAAAGACTCATTTACACTTGTGAAAATAGCAAATGCGCAGTCCAAAAACGATGTTATTGTTTTTCTTTTGTGACATTATGTAAATACTTTTTACATATTTTCATCTCTTGTCATAGAAAAAATGTATGGGTAAGCTTGTCAATATGGTGATTACAGTGGTGGGAACATAATTTTGCTTCTCCCTATGAAAGGAGTTGGCTGCACCTAGGCGGTCAAGGGTATTCTGCTCTTATCAGTTTAAGGTGAGTGAACTGCCCATTTAAATAGGAATTCTTAATTTAGAGTGTTTCTGCTTCAACTCATTCAAAGCTAATTTGGTGCCGATCATTATTTCCAGCAGATGTCTTTTGCTCTATCTAGCTGCAATTTAAGTGATGTACATTCATATATGTAAAATAAAATGAAACAATAAAGTTAAGTACAATTATTATACATGAAAAAATAGCCACATTGTACCCTTACATCTGTGACTTTCTGTGAGACAGCAATGCTAACCACTATGGCAATGTAAACATTGTCCTTTAACACCTAGGGGTGAACGTGTTATACTCCGACTTTTTCAAGTTGCCGGAAATCGGTGACTTTGCAGCTAAAATTTAAAGCGGTGATGGCTTGTAAAGGCAAGTTTGCCTTTACAAGCCATCGCCGCTTTAAAGGCAAGTTTGCCTTTACGAGCCATCGCCGCTTTAAATTTTAGCTGCAAAGTCACCGATTTCCGGCGACTTGAAAAAATCGGAGGATAATACATTTACCTCCTAGTCTGCAGAATGCAGAGTTCACTTGTGTGACATGGGCACATTTCTGATGATGCACACACAAACAACTTCTTGCTTTTTTTTACTTTGCTTTATTGTCAGGATGGCAAAGTAATTGACAACATAAAGTTCCACGCATGCTCATGTGAGCCTAATGCTAAATGAGCAGAGACCAGGGCGTAAATGTATCAAAGTGCGAGTTTGCCAGCGTATTTAAATCGCGGCAAATCGCGGGTGTTTACCCGCGATTTTTAAAAAAAAAAATGGAAATGTATCAAGCTGCGATTTTGACACTCATGTTCAAAATCGCTGGTCATCTCTGGCGATTTTGAGCGATGTAAACACTCCCGAGTTTAGCTAACTCTCCTGTGTTTGGCAAACTCTCCTGTGTTGTAACAGTGAGATGTAAACACATCACTGTTACACTGACCTGTTAAAATGTAAAAGAACAGATAAAAGTTGAAAAAAAAAAAAAACCCGCGAGGTCCCCCTCTATTCCAGCTTAACGCTAGTGCTGCCTGACTAGTGCTGGTCCCGTGAAAATCGGGGAAAATTTTTGCGTGGGGTCCCCCCGATTTTCACTTTACCAGCACTAGGCAAACCAGCCAGGGTTGGCTGCACTATAGCAGTGGGACACACAGCAGGGGTCCCCCTGCCATAATGACTAACCAGCCCTAGACTGTTCAGCGCTGGGCTGGATTCCCTAGGGAGTGGGGTCCGCCGAAAAAAAACGAGCGGGCTCCCCCCCTAGAAAGAACCAGCCCAGTGCTGATAGCACTAGGGCTCTTCCTACTTCCCCTGGGCTGTGGGTAGTAAGGTAATACGGCAATAAAGAATGAAAAAAATGAACGGACGCCATTTTGTTTTGTGGAACTACAAGTCCCAGCCAGCCAGGTTGCCAAAAACAGTGTGGCCATGCTGCTGCTTGTATAACTACAAGCACCAGCATACCCACGGCAGCCAGGGCATGTTGGCACTTGGAGAACCACAAGTGCCAACATGCCCTGACATCCCTGGCTTGCTGGGACCTGTAGTTCCACAAAAGAAATGTTAAATAAACAACAGCACCCTAGTAAACACCACATCTATTTATTAAAGATAAAAAACCCACAATAAATACACTAACAACCCTTATTTAAACCACATACATACAGCTGTGACACATCCCCTGTCATACAGCTCCGGCAGCTGTATGACAGGGGATGTGTCACAGTGATGTGTTTACAACTCACTGTTACAACACAGGAGAATTTGCCAAACACAGGAGAGTTCGCTAAACTCGGGAGTGTTTACATCGCACAAAATTGCCAGAGATGACCAGCGATTTTGAACATCAGTGTCAAAATCGCAGCTTGATACATTTCAGGTTTTTTTTTCAAAACTCGCGGGTAAACACCCGCGAATTGCCGCGATTTAAACACGCTGGCAAACTCGCACTTTGATACATTTACCCCCAGCTCTCTAGACACCAGCTGACATATTCAACATCAGTCACCCTTACACTACTCCCACAGTCCTAGCTTGATAGACAGGTGACACTCCACCTTGCCTTTAAAAAAGAGCTCTCTACAGGTGTTCTGTTTAATTGCAGATACAGTCATGGCCAAAAGTTTTGAGAATGACAAAAATATTATTTTTCACAAAATCTGCTGCCTCAGTTTTTATGATAGCAATTTGCATATACTCCAGAATGTCATGAAGAGTGATCAGATGAACTGCAATTAATTTCAAAGTCCCTCTTTGCCAAGACAATGAACAACATTTCCACTGTATTTAAGCCCTGCCACAAACGGACCAGCCGACATCAGGTCAGTGATTCTCTCGTTAACATGAGTGAGAGTGTTGACGAGGACAAAGCTGGAGATCAATCTGTCATGCTGATTGAGTTAGAATAACAGACTGCAGCTTTAAAAAGAGGATGGTGCTTGAAATCATTGTTCCTCCTCTGCTAACCATGTTTATCTGCAAGGAAACACGTGCAGTCATCATTGTTTTGCACAAAAAGGGCTGCACAAGCATATTGCTGCTGGGAAGATTGCACCTAAATCAACCATTTATCGGATCATCAAGAACTTCAAAGAGAAAGGTTCAATATTTGTGAAGAAGGCTTCAGGGTGCCCAAGAATGTCCAGCAAGTGCCAGGACCCTCTCCTAAAGTTGATTCAGCTGCGGGATCGGGGCACCACCAGTGCAGAGCTTGCTCCGGAATGGCAGCAGGTAGGTGTGAGTGCACGCACAGTGAGGCGAAGACTTTTGGAGGATGGTCTGGTGTTAAGAAGGCCAGCAAAGAAGCCACTTCTCTCCAGGAAAAACATCAGGGACAGACTGATAATCTGCAAAAGGTAAAGAGATTGGACTCCAGAGGACTGGGGTAAAGTCATTTTCTCTGATGAATTCCCTTTCAAATTGTTTGGGGCATCTGGAAAAACTTCTGTCTGAAAAATTAAAGGTGAGCGCTACCATCAGTCCTGTCTCATGCCAACAGTAAAGCATCCTGAAACCATTTAGGTGTGGGGTTGCTTCTTTTGCCATGAACACAGCCATGAATAAAGAATGGTACCAAAATGTCCTCCAAGAGGAACTTCTTCCAACCATCCAAGAACAGTTTGGTGACGAACAAAGCAATTTCCAGCATGATGGAGCACCTTGCCATAAGGCAAAAGGGATAACTAAGTGGCTAGGACAGTGGTTCCCAAACCTTTGCAGTTCGCGGCACCGTTAGAGTCTCCATAATTTTTTCAAGGCACCCCTCCAAAATAATTACTGACCAGTCCTGTTTTAGAAGTAGTTGGGTCAAAAAAATGTAATAAGTATTTAGGTCAGGACAGAAATACTTATTTAGTTGTATGCAAAAATGCCCCTCTGCATCCAGACACTCTGCCCCTACTGCATCTAGACACTCTGCCCCCTCTGCATCCAGACACTCTGCCCCCTCTGCATCCAGACACACTGCCCCCTCTGCCCTCTCTCACACTGCCCCCTCTGCCATGCTGCCCCCTCTGCCCTCTCACGCTGCCCCCGTCCTCTGCCCTCTGTCACGCTGTTCCCCTCTACCCTCTCATGCTGCCCCCTCTCACGCTGTCCCCCTCCTCTGGCATGACTCATTTTCTTCAGCCTTTACCATGGGAATACATCAAAATTAAAACCTTACTACATTTTTCTTTTGTGTATTTCTTTTATTTTGGAGAACAACTGTTCTCTTATATTTTAAAATGAATTTCTTCTCTCACAATTTTTCACCCCCAAAAATGTTGCTCCCCTGAAAAAGCTAGCACCCTAGACTGGAGCCTGGTCAGCCTATTGGATGAACAGGGCCTGCCCCTTCACATAATATAAAAATATAAAGAGCATCCTGATGTTATTATAGAAGTACTACAAAGTTCTTACTGTATGTTTCTTACATGATTTCTGTAATAATACCCAAAATGTTATATTACACATGAGATATTAATGTTTTTGTGGTGGGTTTGTCTAGGTAAATATCTTTGAATGGATTATAGAGGTGAAACAATGAGTACAGCAACAGGACACTTTCAATTACATTGTTGGGCTGCTCAGAAGAAGGACAAGTTGTTGTTAAGAAGGATTGGCTTGCTCGGCCTATGTTAAATGCAGCCAAATCCATCATTATGATTCTATAGAAGAATGTTATTGTGCCGTCTCTGATAACCTGTAGGCTTAAATTGAATAATACTGTAAGTTAGCATATAAAAAAAAATGTGAAGGAGTTTAATGAAATATAAGACATGTGAGTGTTGAAATATAAGACAAGTGAGTGTATAATATAATCTACCTAATTATCTTAAAGTTTGGATGATAATCTCTGTGTAAAGAAGTTTTTTTTTGTTGTTTTTGTATTTATTTCATGTTTTGTTCTCCAGTTTGGCTATAATCACTATTTTGACAACATAGGGTTGTTTTTTGTCCGGTGATATTGATTAACATATTATTTATGGTTGCGGTTCATAACTTTAGACAGTATGGGCCCGAGTCATTAAGGAGAGCAAAGCAAAAAAAAAGGAGTAACTTTACACCTTGCATGGAGGAGAGGTAAATTTAAAATGTGATGGCAGATTTATAGTTGGGGTAGGGCCTGTCCTAGATCAACTTTACATTTCAGTGTAAAAATTCTATGTTGTATATTGCATGTAATTATTTTTAATAGTAACGTATGGAACCTGTCCTATTAAGTGGCTGAATTTTTCCCATCATAGGAAAAACATCTCACTTAATTTATTTAATACATGTTTTTGTTATGTATCGTGCTAAAAAAATCTAAATATATAAAAATAAAAATTAACATAAAAGGAAGTATGGGGTGAATTGTATGGCTTCATCAAACTTCATATCACATGAATACTTCAACTTTTTGTTTCAATACTATGGAAGACCTCTGTGAGGATCCTAAGGACTTATATGTAACTCTTCTGCCAACGCAGCACTAGCCACTCAGCCCAAATTTTATATATATATATATATATATATATATATATATATATATATATATATGGAACACAATAATTGATACACTCTGGCGCTATCTACCACATCAGTAAGTATTATGAAATATTCATACACTAAGTAGTGTCAAGTACAATAATCAGATAAAATAGTCCCAATATATTAGAGAAGTCCACAGTCACTTCACTCATGTGTGTGTGGCAGCCACATAGAAGCCTGAATCCAGATGGTCAATCCAGAAGAAATTAGTCACTGAAACAAAGCACAGGCAGGGCGCCTCATAGTGTAATACCAAAATAGTAGTGGACGGAATGTGTATATATATGTGTACCGTCAAATTAGGATGTAAGGTCTTGAAAATCGAGTGGATCTTCTTCAAGAACTCTAACTCTGGATCTCAAATCAGAAAAAACAAAGAAATGTGGAAAAAGCAGACATAGCGTAATATTGTAATGTAAAAAGTAATGCACCACGGGAGGCTATGAACACCACAGCAACTTGAAAGGATGTGATATCCAGTATTAACCCGGGTGCATATATACTAGCCAGGAAAGCCAATAACCACATCTATATGTGAAGGATATATCATATGCCTACCAGATAACAGAAGCTCAAATAACTTCAAAGGTAATAATCAGGAGACGTTTCCTTGAAGACAGCCGTATTCCAATAGAGGGACACTCCTCCAATGGCGGTATAATAAAAATGGAAGAGGGTACAATGTGATATACAATACAAGTTTTAATAAAATGATAAACACTGAACTCACATATAGTTCAAGGAACACAGTTGGTCAACAGCAAGGCTCGACGCATTTCGTCTTGATCACGGCAAGACTTCCTCAGGAGCAAACAGTATATATATATATATATACACACATATATACACACACAGGTCTTTTTTTTGTCATAGAATGCTCACAACGTAGTTCCGGCACCTTTTTTCCATGGGTTTTCAAAGTTTAATTAACTTTTTAACATTTTTTTTCTCTGCGGTGCTACAGTGCAGCACCGCATCTTAGTGTGCGTCCTGCTTCAGGTCCGGCAGCATCGTGACTTCACAACGCACGATTTATATATATATATATATATATATATATATATATATATATATATATATATATATATAAACACTCTACAATAACAATAAAACAATAAGTACAGATAACATAACCAAAGGAATATATTCACCATAACCCTTGGATTACTGTATTGATCACTGAGCCACAATATTCACTCCTCTGCCAGCAGGGCAGGGGCCAAGCCCAATGCCCTCTTGCTTTTGGCAGATACACAAATTAATGAGGTCCACAGAGATTTCCATGAGCACAGCAGCTAGCATGATAACCTGATCAGCCCAACAGGATCTGAAACCCCTAAATATAACTGTCCAGCGATGAGAGAGATATGGAGCAGTATGTGTTCTTCATAGACACCCCAAACCACTCTCCCCCTGCCATGAAATCAAGTAAATACTTGAAATTCTGCACCAATTCTAGTGGAAGTTTGAGCAGTGTACTGTGAAGATACCGGGTTTATCTGGCCCAGTGCTACCCAGTACTTTCTAGGATTCGTATGGTCACTCAGGCAAAATGCAGTTATAAAAATACAACAGTATATTTATTGTTATACAAACAACACTAGAATATTATATACACACAGTAAATAAATGCCAGGCAGATTTACCACATCATCTGTCCCTTACCCCAATAACTTAAGGAGATATAGTCACCTGCTGTCCAGACTTCATGACCCATGGATCCCTCTCAGCTGCATATATAGACTTGAGTTAGGAAACGACAATTCAAAACTCCATCTTGCACCTTCCTGAATGAAATCCAAGCATGACCACCCCTCCCCCCTGGAGTTGTTCCTTATATATCACAGGTCTAATTTCCACAGTCTTTCCCCTCCCTGGGCAAACCCCTGCGTCTATTCTAATTAACCATTGGTCAGTGCTGGACTAAGGGGGGGTTTGACAGGGGAGTGAAGATGAGCTGTCCTTTCAGAGAACCTCCCCTGTTAGATGACCTGTCTGGACTAGCCTGGTGAGAACAATGGACACTAATTAGTTTTCCTACTCAGGCACATGGCAACCTGATCCCTACCCATAATCCCCCTGGCTTTACTTTAAAGACAATGAATAGCAACCTTACTTCAAGTTATCCATATACAATAAACAATATACATATGTACACTGAACTACAATGTCCCCTTAGCCACATGTTATTGGTAATAGTCTGGTGAGCTGGGGAAACAAAAGAAGGCTATAAAAAGTATTTGCTATAATTCACATATCACACTCATTTTGTCACATGTACCAATCTGAGCTAGATTTGACTTGGTCAATGCACAACAATTCTAAGAGCATGTAGACTTCTTACTTTGAGTCCAGAGAGGGTAGATCTCTTATCCTGCAAATAAACATGCTTTCACCAGAGGGATATTGCATATTACTGTTTAACATCAGGGAGGGGTAGCTCTCAGTATGGGGCAAAACGAACTGGGCACAATAAAATTAGGATTTAGATACAATATACAGCAATCTGTGATTTCCCCAAATTAATTGCTGCTTCATCATTTAATAGTGTCCCAAGTATCTATAACCCAAAAAGGAACACAGAGCACACTGAGAACTCCTGTCACGCATTTATGCACAAGTATCTGGTGGTCAAGCTAACACCATCCCCTGCCGTGCCTCAGAACAAATGCATAATTAACATGAGCTTTTTCTTTTACATGCTCTATTAAAATGGCAATACCTGCAATACAGTTGCTGTATTACAATTCTATACCAGGCATGCTGTACTAAAAATGCAAATAAGTTTATATTTGTGAACCCACCTGGTGACGTTTAAGAATGTGTAAAACATCAAATTTCAAAATACATGCCACTCAATAAATACATGCAATTACTGCATTACTGGCAGAAAAGGGGTTAGCTGGATTAACCTTTTTTTTACAACAAGCGTGTTTCCCACAGTGCATTACCCACACTACCAGCATTGAAACTTTCCTGGAAATTGTATTAAAGCACTGGAAACTGTGTACTTTATGATATAAGCTGAGTAGGGAAGTTGAAAGTGCTCTGTGCATGGTGAAATTAATTACTTTTTTGCTTGTTCAGGATAGTGGCAATGCATGCATGCATGTTTTGCACCTGCTAGCAGGTTTGGGCCCACAGCCCATTTGTGAACATCAAGGACCCAGCTAGTGTAGGTTTCACCTAGCAGCCCTCTTTTCCTTTAAGGCTTTATATGTTTATTAGTACTTGACTGCTCTCAGAACTTGTTCCCAAGCTCATGATGTTCACTAATAGGATCTCTTACGGAAGCATACAACAAAGTAATCAAAGTAACTAGGTCAGGTTCACACAAGAGAAGGCAACAAGGTATTAAATGAAAATCCAAAAGAGAGTCCCAAGTCCCAAGCAAGGGCCAGCAATCTTATATTCCAGTGTTTTGTGCAGCCCGCGTCTTATACTTTTGCCCATGTGGACAACAGAAGTGTTATATATCCCGAGATCAATAATCCTGGTAAATTCAACGATCAAACTCTACAGCAACCCTATAGCTTGTCAGTTTTTACAACAGGTCACATTTCATCTGAAACAGGTTCTCTATCTTGATAGATGAATGGAGGAGAGATGAATAATGAACATCATGGTTTTCTATGGAGAGACAAAGGCAGGGCCGTAACTAGGGCTGTGCGACAGGGGGCGACCGCCCAGGGCGCAATACTGAAGGGGGGGCGCAAATTAGGAATAATTTAGGTTAATTTGGTTAAAATTGATAGCTATGGGGTGGCATTTGTCTTTCTCGCCCCAGGCGCTAGAATTCTAAGTTACGGCTGTGGAAAGGTATAGTGCAAAATATATGACAGAGCAGGGAAGGGGGGAACATTGAGCGCGTTTTATTTTCTCCATTCCTGATTCCTCATCCTCCTTGGAAATACAATTGTGGGCTCTCCATCTGCATCTCTCCATTGAAATTAATGATCTCTATTCTCAATACTTTCTCCTATGTTCACATGTCAAAAAATAGATTAGGTAAGAGATAAATATACAGACACCTAAATGTAAAAAAGTATCTTTAATTCCTACAGATTCACTTGTCTCTTTAGTAATTTATACTGTAAATTTAAGGAAAAGAGTTATGAAGAAATGTGACCGCAATGTCTGTGGTGCTAACAGTGTTTATAAACAGTACGGTATAACTCTTCAGGCAATACAGTAAATAATTCTTGATTTGAATTCCGTATAAAAGATGCTTTGCAGAAACACTATGGGCCTGATTTAGAGGTGCAAGTAAGTCCATGTGTGCTTGGTAAAAATGTATCTTGCATGCGGTTTGATGCACTGCGAATGTGTGAATGCACTTGTTCACAACTTTTGATATGAGCACATCTTATATTTGTGCCGAATTGCTCTTGCAGAGGAGAGTCAGGGCATTCACATGTATGAGCATACACACAGTAGGAGTCGGGCCAATTAGAGATGCCTCTGATTTTAACCTGCACACATCTTTAAGAAACACCTGTATCTTTGCGCGTCCTTTAGCCCTGGTGCAATTTTCCCAGTGGATGAAGATGGATGCATATTTTTCACTGGCTCTGTCCATAAGTTTAAAGTTGCACAAACCTTAATATGTATCTAAAATCCAAGTGTTCACAGTGGTTGAAGTGGAAATATGTAGAAGTGGCGGTATAGAAATGTAGAAGTGGCTGTATGAAAAATGTAATGGGAATGTAAGTAAATGGATAATTTGATCGTTTTGCAATGAAGGCAGCATAAGTGGCGGTATGGCATACTACCGTATAGACCCACTTCCACCACTGAGTGTTCACATACATTTTGTAGGTATGCAAAAGTCGCATTTCTATGTTTAACTGTAAATCAGGCCTTATATCTATTCAAGTTTTATGTCATCAAGCTTTATGATTTTTGTCAAATTGTATTTATTTGTTTAAAAAATGCAATCACGTATAAGCAGCAGCATTTGTAAAAATGATGTTAACATATCTTAACAGCCTTACTTGAAAGTGAAATATGCCTGCATAATCAGAGCCAAAAGACTGATCAGGTGGAACCACTCTATACAGTATCTTCTCACTGAGAGTAAGAGAGGCAATTGCAGCCAAAAACCAGCAGTCCCCTGTAAATATAAATACATAGAAAATATATTGTGCACATATGGATACTCATTTAAAGCAAAAAGAATCAGAAATTAAATATAAAAAATTAAACTGTAATTGAAATTAGTGAGTATAATGCCATTATTGAATCACCTCTTGTAGAATGGGTTAATTTGTACATATTGTAGTATTGAAAATGTGAATGCAAAGAAAAGGAACTATGTAAATTTACACAATAAGCCATGTTTAAAGAGGTAATACATTCCCTTTATAGGCATTCCAGGTAAAGGTGTATAAAACCCCCCAAAAATATATTAAGTGTTGTTTCTCCCAACTTTGGATGCAAATTCTTGGACCATGTCAAATTGTTGCAGAGTGCAGTTTCGATAGGCAAATGATTAATTTGCTCAGATTTGTTGGGGATAAATGGATGGTTCCACTTTGCAAAATTCATCTGTTATTGTGGAATGGGAATGGCTGTGCACTATACTCCCTATTATCTCATTATAATAATCATGGTCTGCAAAAAGAAGCCAGGAAAACTATTTTTTTTACATTGTTGCTACAACTTTCTTCAAAGCAATTAACCTCTTGTGATGAATACAAACTAGGTTTAAACATTTTTAAACCAGAATACATTTTTAAATGGGGTGCTTCCATCACCTACACATAGTAGTGCCAGCCATTTTTTGGGCAGAACTAATTTTTATAGGAATGCATCCATATCAACCTATGTCATCATTGAGACACAAAGTTCCCAAGATGCCCAAGTGAGGTCTCTAGATCCTAGGTTACATTAATATTGATTGACCTCACAAAATGGCTCTCGGTTTCATGTAAGTAACATGTGCACTTTATTTTAAAAAAGCAAAATTTAGAGAAAGCAAAAAACAACAACAAACAACCACACACCATAATATCTCCTTTGAATTTTATTGAAAATTATTTACACTACCACCAATGCTTACCAAGGTCGCCTTGACACACATCCGTTCTAGAAGCACCACCTAAGATAAACTCAGGGTCTTTAACAATATCCTGTTGAAGAAAATGAAACAAAAATGTCATAAGACTTATTTAAAGGACACAAACATAACATATACAACATGTATACAAGAGATGTAATTTGTTGTAGTTTAGAAACTGTCTCATTTTCAATGTTTACAGAGCATTAACAGACCAGTGTGCCTATTTATCAATAGGTCCTCAATCCTAAGGATTTCCTATGGGCACTTATTGTGGCAATAAATACATCACTTATCACCACATTTTAGTAAAAGGATTGCTGTTGCAGTTGAGTAATACTAGTGACTAGCCAGGAGCAGTATGGATTAAAATATCACAAAAATATAAATGTATTTAAAAACATCTTTAATTTTGTACCTTGTTTAATCAGTCCCCAACTGATAATAATCCTTTGAGATGTTCAATAGCATAATAAGGATGAGTTAGACAGGTACAGAAGTATAATTAACACAGTATAGGACAGGGTTGTCCAACCCGCGGCCCAGCACGCCTGTAAATGTGGCCCAGAAGGAGTTTTGGTTGTGGCAAGGGGGCAGCACTGTTAATGGAAAAAAAAAATCCTGCAAAAAAAGGAAAGAAAATACTTACCTTGCGGTCACGTCAGCTGGTACTCCGGCTCCCTCCCTTGTCTCCTCCTCTGTGCGGTGCTCGCAGTGAATGTCGGGCGTGATATCATCACGCCCAACATCCATTGCGGAGCGCAGCACAGAGGAGTCACCCGCGCGAGAAGAACAATCAGCAGCACAGAATTGGAGAAAAGAAGAGGACAGGAGAACAAGCCGATTAAAAGGTAAGTTAAGGGGAATTTTTTTTATTATTTCAAGGGACGCTGACCAGTGAATAAAAATCACCTGGTCCTGGAGCATCATGGACCTTATCTCCCTGCTACATACTTCTACTTGTAATACTAATGGGGCATTATATATTATTCTCTTTGGCCCATTATAAGTTGTTATCCCTTAACTAACATAGTGGTGTAATTAGCAAAACAGGTCACAATTTGGGGTCACAGTGATGTATATGTCAGGTACCGCAGGCCTGGTCAGGGCACCCTGATATACAATGCCTGGCATAAATGCACTTTATTGATATTGCATCGAAACAATACAAAAAGTGATTATAGTATAATAACTAGAGAGGATTTTTTGAACAGGGCGATTGAAAGGTAAGTATAGGGGGATTTGAAAAAAAAGTGATATATATATATATATATACATATATATATATATATATATATCACTTTTTTCTCATATATATATATATATATATGTTAACTATGTTTTCTATGTTTTTTTGGATGATCAGCTATCGTTATTGTTAGTGTATCTTATGTACGGCCCAAACCAACTCGTCGTCTTCCAATGTGGCCCAGGGAAGCTAAAAGGTTGGACACCCCTGGTATAGGATATTAGTTTAGTTAGCACTTTGGCGAACATCTAACTCTACAAATCAGGGTGCCCCGATGGACCGAAGTTGATTTTACACATTGTAAATGAGCCTGAAACACACACACACACATATATATACATACATATATATATATATATATATATATATATATATATATATATATATATATATATATATATATATATAGTGATAGAAGCTCTGGGCAAGAGGTAAATGGCAGGCACATAATTCCCAGGTTCCTGTTTGTATTTTAAACACCAGGAAGATTGCTTGTTTCTGAGGAAAAGCTTCTCATTTGGTCTCTCAGCTTCAGGCAGGGGCGCACCCAGGGGGGGTTTCCTAGTCCCCAAAAACCCCTCTCCTACCTGGGGTGTCCTATGATTACAGTGGCTGGCCCCTCTCCCGGGACCAGCCACTACTGATTGCAATACTCTCCCAGTCAGTCCCCTGCTGTGTGAGCACAGCTCTCTGCCGGCAGTTTGGCTCCGCCCCTTCCTCCCACGGGGCCAGCATGGGTGTTATGCAGGAGGCAGCAGCAGAAGAAGGTAAGATTGTGTGTGTGTGTGAGTCTGTGTTTGTCAGTGTATATGTCAGCTTACATATTTATGTGTTTATGTATGTGTGTATTTATGTATGTGTGTGTATGTGACAGCTTACATATCTGTGTGTTTATGTATGTGTGTGTTTATGTATGTGTGTGTGTATGTGACAGCTTACATATCTGTGTGTTTATGTATGTGTGTGTTTATGTATGTGTGTGTATGTGACAGCTTACATGTTTGTGTGTTTATGTATGTGTGTGTATGTGACAGCTTACATGTTTGTGTGTTTGATCCTGTGTGTTTGTGTGTGTGTGTCTGTGCTTGTCTGTGTATGGGCCAGTTTACATATCTGTGTGTTTGACACGTTGTGTGTTTGTGGCCATGCCCCTACACATATTGGACACGCCCACTTGTATCATGGCGCGGAAACACGCTCCTCGAAT
Organism: Mixophyes fleayi; assembly: GCF_038048845.1. Taxonomy (NCBI): domain Eukaryota; kingdom Metazoa; phylum Chordata; class Amphibia; order Anura; family Limnodynastidae; genus Mixophyes; species Mixophyes fleayi. The sequence continues at coordinate 237,303,111 of NC_134404.1, read as the reverse complement.
CCTGCGTTTGCCCCTGTCAGGAATAGCTGGTAATGGGTCCCTGGTGTTTTGAATGGAGAGAGTAGGGTGGGCTCCACATACAAAAGGCCCAGTCTGGGTCTTTGGCTCTGCAGACTCCGAGCAGAGTAATAAGGACACACACCTGTGTGGGGCTTATAAAAGGCTCCAGCCCTGATTTCTCACTGTCTGGGGAGGAAATCAGGGGTCTCCTGAGAGAAGATGCAATTTATGCTGTGAGTTCCATGTGTTTGATTTAAAGTTAGGGACATTTGGCCCCTCACCTTAGAGAGTGTATTACACTGTGTTAGCTAGAAGCCAGATGGCTAGAATTTTTTTTTTATGATTTTGTTATGTGTTGCAAGCTGGTGAATAAAACTAGCTGAGGCTATTAACCTGGAACGGTGGACTTATGTGATTTCTCTGGCTGAAGTGCAACCGTCCACCCCAGAGGACGGCGACCCCAATACAATTATCCTACATATGGTGGAGAATGTGAACACTGCACACTTTAATTTCAGCCAAAAAGAGACTGTGTGAAAATTTAAAGACACAGGCACCTAATTTTAGGACAAGACCGTACATCTCAAAAACGTATGAACCCTAATCCCGGACATCACCAGTTGATTAAAAAGGCTACCTTCTGCACATTTCCTGCACCTGGAGGTAACATGGAAGATATAGTCAAAGCATTGCTACAAGCTTCTGCGGTCCAGCAGGAAGCTACCAGGGTACAGCAGGAAGATACCAGGTTGAAGCTATTAGCCACTGAGGAGTCCCAGAGGCAACAACAGGCAGCCAATGAACAGTTTCAGAGACAACGTCACCAAGACTGCCAAGACCTAAAAGAGATAGTGCAGGCTTTAGCGTCCCGGTTTGGCAAGGCTTTTTCGGAGGTCACAACTAGCTCCAGCTCTATACCAGCTCTTCATTTCCTTCAAAAGATGACCAAGGGAGATGATGTAGAGGCTTATTTAACAACTTTTGTGAGAACTGCTGAAAAGGAAAATTGGCCTAAAGTTCAGTGGCCCGGTCTATTGGCTCCCTTCCTATCTGGGGAGTCACAAAAGGCATATTATGATCTAAGCATTACTGATGCCAAGGACTATGATAAATTGAAGGCAGAAATTCTGACCCTTTTGGGTGTCACAATGTCTGTCCGGGCGCAAAAGAGTACATTGTTGGGGATACCAGGAGGATAAACCTCCCCGCTCACAGATGCATGACCTAATCCACCTCACAAAAAAATAGTTACAACCGGAGACTTTGACAGGCCTCTAATTTGTGGAAAGGATCGTGATGGATCGCTATTTACGAGCCCTGCCTGCGACTCTGCGCAAGTGGGTAAGTCATGGGGACCCCAAAACAGCAGACCTGCTTGTGGAGATAGTCAAGAGATATCTTGCAGCTGAGGAACTAACGAGTATACCCCGCCGTCCCCTAGTTACGCTACGCCAATCTCCAGTGACTTCTGGTAAGACTGTTCTAGGGGAGAAGGGTGCTGGGCGGTGGAATGAGCTGAAACATCCAGAGACTGAAGGTCGGGAACCTGGAGATTGGCCAGTTATGCCAAGAAGGTCCCAGCCTCGTATAAGACTTGATAGAAATGTGATAAGATGTTTTAGATGTGGTGAATTAGGCCATATTGCTGCTAATTATTCACTTACCTCTGAGCCTATGCAGTGTGATACTGCTTATGTACGGTGCAGAGTGTCTTTCTTTACCCAGCTGGCCTGCACTGCAGACCAACACCCTGAGTCAGACAAACAGATGTGTGTAGTTACCATAGGAGTCAAAAGTGTAAAGGCTCTACTAGATTCTGGTAGCATGGTGACACTTGTGAAAGCCGAGTTAGTGAGCCCTGTAAAACGTCAAGGGGAAAGTGCTGGGGTAACCTGTATAGATGGGGATACAAAGCATTATGCTACACTTTGGTTCTGTGGCATTTACTGTTGGATTAATTCCTCGTTTGGGGTTTGATGCAATAATGGAGCGAGATTTCTCTCACTTCTGGGAGCTGTGGGGAACCCAGTTGGTTAAACAAGTAAATAGCCCAGACCCAGTTAATAATGTTACTGATGCGGTAATGGGTGGGAGTGTTCCCAGAATCTGAAATGTTTCCTTTCTCAAATATGCTTGGCGAGACAGAAGGTGACGAGGGCAGTAGTGGAGCACAGGAGAATGTACCTTCTACTGAAGGAGAAAATGTTGTGGAACCAGTTGATTGTATGCCTGAGCTTGAGGTGAGAACAATATATTTGCCTCAGAGCAGTTAAAGGACCCAACTCTGTTAAAGGCTCGGGAAAATGTCAAAATGGTTGATGGAGAACCCCTAGAGCTCGATAGTAGGTTGTCGTACCCTTATATGGCAATGAATCAAGGGTTATTGTACCAGATGTCCAAAAAGGGTGAGGATATTTTGGAACAGCGAATAGTAGCTAAGGCTTATAGGAGAACGGTCTTGGACTTGCCTCATAGTCACATAACTGCAGGGCATCTAGGGGTAGAAAAAACCTTAAGGAATATCGCAGCATTTTTTCTGGCCAGGGATCCATAAAGATGTATCTGATTACTGCACATCCTGTCCAGAGTGTCAACACCATGCTCCTATGCCACACTTTAAGAGTCTGCTTGTCCTTTTACCCATTATTGAGGTACCAGTTGAGAGGATAGCTATGGATTTGGTGGGTCCAGGGGGCATCAATATATTCTGGTGATACTAGATTATGCTACAAGGTACCCATTACGCAATACATCGACAAAGGCTATTGTTAGGGAACTCGTACATGTCTTTAGCAGAGTTGGGATACCTAAAGAAATCCTCAATGACCAGGGTACTCCTTTTATGTCCAGAATTATGAAAGAGCTGTGCCGCTTGTTTAAGGTTACTCAACTAAGGACCTCTGTCTATCACCCACAGACTGATGGGTTAGTAGAGAGGTTTAATAAAACATTACAGCATATGCTAAAGAAGGTAGTGGACAAAGATGGGAAAAATTGGGACTATTTATTGCCCTACTTGTTACTGGCAGTCAGAGAGGTACCCCAGTCCTCCACAGGGTTCCCACCTTTTGATTTGTTGTATAGGAGACACCCTAGGGGGTTACCGGATATCGCCAAGGAGACGTGGGAGGAGCAACCCAGTCCCATTTGGGTTACATGGGGTGCCGGCCACATTTCAGACAATGATGGATAAGATACGAAGGCACCATAGACGTTATGCTGCAGCACCTGGATTACATTATACAGGCGTTGGGTCCGGTCATTGCCGCTTTAAAAGCGTTGTTTTCAGTAGGGCCATTACAAGTGTCATAATTTCTTAGTGTAGATGTTTGTAAAAGTCGCATTTTTGCTGTGGAGAGAAATAAAGCTGCCGGAACCAGTGGCTGTCAGTTATATGGTAAGTCCATATTTTCAGCTCGTCGCTGTCACACTCATCGTTATTTTTCTGTTGTTGAAAAGTTTGTCAGCATAGTCAGTGCAGATAATATGACTACCACCGGTAATATATAGTTACAAAAGAATGCACAGAAACAAAAACTATTCAATTAATGTCACCTGTTGATATTATATTCTTTAATGAAAAACATTAAAAAAAATTAAAAAAAAGTGTTTTCTTCCCCATAAATACATTTATTAAGATATTTTTAATGTCTCCATTTTTACAGTTGCTCCAGGTTTCAAACATATGTTCTAGCGTGCATACCCAGCCATCATCACTAGTAATGACATTTACACCAGACCTGAAGCTAGTGCAAGCGATACTCTAAAAATTACGTACTTTTGTGATGCCCAAAGCTTGAATCAGATGCTGCTGAGTGCACTCAAGCATAGCAACACCTTACTGTACATTGACTACATGCATACACCCAGTTCCCTTCCCTCCCTACCCATAAAATAGAAGGCTGTACTAAGGGTCTTTAGCGCTCAAAGATTAATTGGACGTTGCTGCATTCTCTGGCATATGGTTTGTTTCTGGGCATGCGCAGTGGGATTTTTGCATTCTTGTTTCTTAATGGTTCAGGCCCAAGTTGTGTTTTTTAAAAAAAGCATGAAACTTGCGTGTGCTACGACTGCATTCAAATCGAAGTGGATATCAAGATACATTTCAATTTGAATCTGGTGTGTATATTTACTAAACTGTGGGTTTGAAAAAGTGGAGACAATATCTCCACTTTTTCATACCCGCAGATAAGTAAATATACTCCTGGGTACCTTAATGGCACTTGCGGGGACAGGCAGAGCACACTATAGTATATGCACCAGCTCATGTAAAATATAAGGTCACATCAACACACATGCAAAAACATTATATTATACATTAAATTAACAACTATTAATAGTATAATCATTAATATAAATAAGTTTTTATTGTAAAAAAAATTTTTTACATTAAATATATAAATCCAGATGCTTTTAATGCATACTGTACATATAATGTGTTTTTATACTATATCTTACTTGCATACACATATTCTGTGCTACCTAAAGGTACATTCAAACATGAATCAGGCCCATAGTTGATTTTGCTCTTCTAGAATGTGGACTGGTATGTGCTATGATGATGCAAATTGTGTCATGAAACGCGATCACTCTATTTTAGATTAAGGTTGGTTGGAGCCATCGGTGGGAAGAGTAGGCAACTGACAAGAGTTAAGTATAAAATTACAGTTTACAAAGGGACAGAGAACTCTGTTTGAGACCAGCAGGCTATTTTCTTTATTAAAGTGATTTAACATGTACAAATGAACATATTTAATTGGATGGTTCTCCAGTCATTCACATTGGGAAGCCAATCCTTATGTTTTTAGCAAAAGTAACTTTTTTTTTTTTTATTAAGAAAACGGTTTGAAGAAGGGGATGGGGAGAGTTTGTTTAATAAAATATATGTATATTGTAGAATTGGTGTGGATGTGTTTGTTTAATCTTTTTAGATATTCTAACTTACTTTTTTTAGATATATATGGAACCCTTGCCCATTATGGATGCACCACAAGGATAGTAATATTGAAAGAATCCAAGGGCTAGATTTACTAAGCTGCGGGTTTAAAAAAGTGGGGATGTTGCCTATAGCAACCAATCAGATTCTAGCTGTCATTTTGCAGAAGGTACTAAATAAATGAAAGCTAGAATCTGATTGGTTGCTATAGGCAACATCCCCACTTTTTCAAACCCGCAGCTTAGTAAATCTAGCCCCAAGTGTTGACCAGCACTGACTAAAGATTGCGTGTTTCATGTTGCATTTTTTTCTGTTATTGTTTTTTGTGGACATTGCTAGTCCTAATAATAATGACATATTCTACAGTTATACATTTTGTACCCATACCAGAAGTTAGACAGCCTAGGCTTATCACTATAAATATATAAATGTTAACAGATAACCAGCTTCCAGACTAAACAGACAAGGGCTTGTGTCTTTTCTGAACAGATCACCAACTCCTGTTATCCCTACGGTCTCTATCTTCAGAGAGCAAAAGGGGTGGGGCTTACAGAGATAAGTGGATGGGGCATTTCAGAAAGTGGGCATGGTTGGGTAGATTGGGGCTGGTTCATGGGGAATTGGGTTCATTGTTTGGACTGGTCAGGAGCTGGGCTTATTTTGTACCTGAATATGACAGATGCTGCAGAATATGTGGCATATTAATAAACAATGATGCTGATGAACTTCTGAATGGGAAAGCCAGCTTCACTGCAGCTCCATAGCTGGTTATTTAGCTTAACTATTCATCCTGTTTGTACCTCTCATTCATCCTGGTAATGACACAGGGAGAGGATCCAGTGCAACGTTAGTGGGCTAGAGTTCACAGAGGGATCCTTGGTAAGAGACCTCAACTTTCCATTAGTTTTGGGGGTAATGTTGATTAAAAATAAAATTTGTTTTGAATTATCCTTTAAATACATGTATGTGTGTTTCCCTTGACTTAAAAAAATGGCTCTTTCATTCCAAGTCAGTTCCTATTATATAGTCTACTTAATGGACATATGTCTTGCAACCTCCACTAAAACATTCAACAAAAGTGAATGCCTTAATTTTTAGATGCACCAAATTCTATACATATTTGCCTTCAGGACACATCTCCACCCAAGATAGTTGATAACAGCAAAGTACAGAAGTGCAATTTAACACACCCAAAACCTAAACACCAACACAACTGCTTTCCTTGACATTTTTGTGATTATTCAGTTTGACATATGTCACATGCACAATCTTTAGGCAAACAGGGTCAGCATTGGTTAGAATGTGGTTAGAATTATAGGCTGCAACATATTCTGAGGCTGCTTAATCTACATTGCACTCTAAGTAATCAGAACTGGGGTGTGCATTGCATACAGACTAAAATATAGGGGCTGTATTGAATTCTAGCCACCAACATTGGGGTCTGCTTTGTATTTTTGTATACTAGTGGCTATATTTATTTGCCACCAGAATTGGTGTCTACATGGTATATTAGCTAACAGCAGGTGCATAACTAGAAATGTCTGGATCCCATGAAGCAATGAGCGGAAAACTGGCTGCTATCTTGCCTCTCAGAACCACCTCCTTTTTTTTTTTTTTGGTGTATTTTTTTTTATTGGCTTGTCTGGAAGTTTAACAAACTGCAGATTGATAATTTTGGTGATTTGTATTTTTATAATGATAAAAATCGAGATGACTATTTTTCAAGTGGTGCTATGTAAAACTGATATTTCCTGCAGTTTGCCTCTAAAAAAAAACCCAGCGGTTCTATAAAACCACCCTTTAGTAGACATAGCCCTTGCCGTTTACCAGAAAAGTTGTATGTAACAATATAAAGGAACTACATACAGAGTCTTAACAAAGGCTTCCCCCCTCCCCTGGCAGTCTTGTTTAACACTTAGACAGGCTGTCAAAGCAGCTATCCATCATGGGTACTACATAGGAAAGTGACCATTCTCAGAACAGATAATCACAAGTCGCAGAGGCGGAAGTAGCGAGCTGTTTGCCCAGGTGCAGGAAGGTGGGGAGGAGGAAACCGGAGCCGCCGACTCTATGCATCTGCATTGCAGCAGGCCTCGTTATCTTCATGGGCCCTTGTGCACTGCACCTACAGCACTAATAATAGTTCCTCCACTGACAAGTAGAGTATATTCCATGAGGCAGTCACTAAAAGGGCTGTGCTTGTGATAGGCCTGGATCAAGGTTATTTTGAAGTTTAGTTTGCTGGCTCTTAGCATATCTATTATACCCCATTCATACTGCACCAAAAACCCGGGTTTTTGCAGAGGAACGCTGAAAAACCCGGGTCTTGGTGCAGTACGAATAGTCCAACCACAAAATCCCGGGACTTAGACCCGGGATTTTGCGAGGGGTAATTCCCGGGTTGGACCCCGCTTGCCTGCAGTATGAATGGTGCAACCCGTGTAATTCCCGGGTCTCACCATTCATACTGTAAAAAAAAAAAATGTGGAAGTAAAAAAAAAGATTTTAATTAATAAAAAACACATAACAAATATTTACTTAACTTATTTTCAGCCAGCGGTGTCTCCGGTGCGTTGCCGGCTGTCAGGGGGACCTCTGGGTACTAAAATGACGTCATTTCTAATAGAAAAATATAAAATCTTTTTTTACACTTTTTTTTTCTAAAACCCGGGTTGGGCAGGTGCAGTATGAACCCGCCCGACCCGGGAATCTTCTTATCTATACTGCCCTGTGCCCCGGCAATATCCCGGGTTAACAACCCAGGATATTGCCGGGGCGGCAGTATGAAAGTGGTATTATTGGTAGGTGGATAAGGTCTCATGAGTAGCTTATGTTTCAGCCTTTTCCATTACTGAGATGATGATACCCAGAGAGGTTCTTGGCATTCTCAAACATGTGTAATTGCTGGCTCAGGTTTGAGTCTTGATTTTGATTTTCAGTAAGGCCCTGGCACTCAGTGTGTAGGACCAACGGGGTCCTTAATTTGTTCCTCAGCTGGAAGGAATTTCTCTACCAGTTGAAGAGCAACAGTTGAACAGCCATGGGCGAGATGGAGACATTAAGATTGTAGAAACTTTTCAATACAATCTGTCCCTTGGTCTAGTTCATGGAATGTAGTTTTGGCTCTAATCAATTGACACATGGATCACTTAACTATTAGTTTAACTTAAATACTAGTGTTTAACTACTCAGATTGAATGATATACGTTATCTATCCTTGGACGCTCATTTACTGCATAAAGTGCTGCTGATAAACTGCTGATAAGCCTCTGGACACAGTTCAAGAGGTCCAATATAGCAACTCTCACTAGTTTATAGTCCATAGTCTGATCCTCAGTGTGTACCTAGTATGCTGCATGGCCTTCCAATTTAAGGAGGTTTGGAAGAATCACAGCTCAGTGGTTTTCTTGATGCTGTTGCCTCCCTCTTAGAAGTTAAGAAAAAGTCTTCTGGATCATCATTTAGTTTTACATTTACCAGTACTTAAGAAGAGTTGATTTGAAGAAGTCAAGTGGCAAGGGGGCAGTGCTTTCAAGATCCTTTCACTAAAACTGCTTGCTAAGCTTTCTGTTTGGCTTGTTGCTTTCTGGGCCTGCTGTTGCAGGAATCTCTGGAAGAAAAACACCATTTTCCTTTGTGAGTTTCACTGTTACTCTGCATCCCACTTCTATCTTCACTTGTAAAGTAGTAAACACAAAGACCACAGGGTCTCAAAGAGGAAAGAAAATGTTTTTCACCACCGTTCAGAAGCTGGTATGTCCAAAGAAAAATCTTACATTGAGCCACTTTGGTATAAAGACTTCAACTCCTTTGCCTTAGGCTTCCCAAACAATGTGTTATCTCAGCCATATCTGGCAAATGACCAAATATTGCCTTGTAGAGACTGAAAATGAATTTTGATCCCCAATAATGCTTTTGAGATAATAATTATTGCTACAACGAAAAATACTGTTAAAAAATGACTATCAACAGTCTCTATTGGCCTGTGTGTGTTGTCATTTTTCAACAGCACTGACAGATTACAATAGAGCCAGAAGTGATCAGGACACTCTAACTGACTGGCTGAATGACCAGATCTTGTCTGATTTTTGCCATTTTTGTGGCAAAATTGAGGGATAATCATATTGTCACAAAGTAATTGTACACAAGTAGCCCAATTTAGAATTTGCACGTAAGTGCATTTGTGACGAAAATGTACACTCTGCGCATGCACATTACTTGCACCAGACCCATGTTTTAACATGTATCTTGCACTTGTTAGACCCACTTGCAGACACCAAAAAAAGCATTGTTATTTTTGGAGCTTTCTGTATAACGGATTTTTGTTCTTAAAACATAAAGAAAATTAAATAAATTCTGTGACGTTTTTTCCAGCTTTTAGACATCATAAATTCACTATGGTCAGCTCCATCTACTGGACAGATAGCCAATGGTTTTATCAATAATCATGTAGACACTCCTTTTATATCACCTATTACAGGTTTTCTGAAGGAGCATTGTCACCATGTTAACAAAAGATAAGTAGCTTTAAAGGAGGAATGTTGAAATTCTACAAAGTAAGAACCACCACCTGAAGAATCTTCAAATGTTAAGTGCACTACAATTTATGTAAAGTCTTTTCTAAAAATATACATATGTATTGTATTGTGAGCATTGTCATAGCTTCATGTAATCCAAGGTAGGCAATAACTATTCAACCAATAAACCATCTAGATTTTCTTAATATTGACTGTGGTAATAAACTTTTTCTGTGCCTGTTTAAAACTCTATAGAGGACTCGTTTTATTTAGTATTCCCTTATCAGAAATCTGTATAGAAACGTTTGCAAAACTGTTAGTTTTTTACTATCTGATAGAAGGCTGTACTGAACGGAAGATGGGTAGTAGAGTGAAGGTTCCTTCGATCCTTAGGCATTCATAGCTATATTGTTTTGTGAATTCAAAGGAGGTTATTTACAAGGCACAAAATGTTCAATGCACAGTCCAAAATCAGTGGTGGTCCTACTGGGTTCTTCATTTTGTGTATAGTGCACTTTCATTATAAGCAGATTTTCCTGTTTTGACTATAAGCCATACTTGCCAACTCTCCCGGAATATCCGGGAGACTCCCAAAATCTGGGTCAGTCTCCCGGGCTCCCGGGAGAGAGGGCAATTCTCCCGATTCCCGGGCGACGGTGGAAATTGAATGGGGGAGGCGGGGCTTATCTGCGTCACGGGCGCGTCATTGTGGCCCCGCACCCTTGTTTTATTGGACAGAAAAAGGTGGTGACAGCTTTGGGGGCGGGGCTAATGGTGCGATTCTTCGAGCCCCGCCCCCACACGCCCACCTGACCCCCCGGAACTTAACCTGCCAATGTTGGCAACTATGCTATAAGCTTGTTATTAGTGAATTATTTGATCTTTTTGCCATTGCTACAATTAAACTCACTCACTTTCATTTATCTATTTACTATTACATATGTGCAAGTTTTTCAATTTTTTCCGAAAAATACAGGTGCACAACACACAGCTTGGTTGTGTCACAATTATAGGAATACACTCTTACCATACTCTGCATATAGTTGACATTCATAACACGGTGCTGCGTTCTGCGGTGTATGGTCCAGTTCTGGGCATGCGCAGAGTAATTGTGCTCATTATATGCAATTATGCAACTTAATGAATCAAGCCCCCAGTTTTTAAACTTAAATGCAAAATAAACGCAAAATATCTGTATTGCATCAATCGATCGGATGTGATGGGTCCACTGACATCCGTCAGAGGAGGCCGTCATTTTTTCTGCCAGCAGCATGTTGATGAAGTACGACACAGTGTCTGTTCGGTTAAACCCAAACCTGACAGGAGTTAAGACAACATCTTCTAAGAGAGGCAGATATGGCAAATCAATTAAATTATGTGGATAGCTGGAACATGTGTAATTAATTCTTTAAATTTATGCTTAACTTTTAAGTTCATTTATCTTTTAACGAAATCAAGTGATTGTTCTTTTTGCTTTCCTTAATTTAACTTCATTGTTGAAATTAAAGATAATTCTCACTTTTTTTGTATGGACAATGAAACTCTGCAACTTCTAATTTATAAGCTGGGTGTAATGGTCACTGATCCTGTTGTACATATATGGAAAACTGCATTGTGCCAATCTACTTCTCTAGTTCTGTATGCTGGGAGTAGCTTAGCATCAGTTCTTATTGTATAAAACTCTATAGTATCAAATCTCTTATTCGTATGGTTGCCAACTTTTCTGGACAAAAATTCCTATCTCTGTTATGTTCCAGCCCCAGTAATAACATTGGCCCAGAGTCCCGATGTTACTGATCAAGCCACTTCGGTAGCAAACCTACTTGTTTTGTACGATGGGAGTAAGTTTTGCTACCTTTTCTTACTGTGTAACTGCATAGCGCTACATTTCTTAATCTGTATTCTGCGCTCAACATAAGTTAAGCTTTAATGAGTATTTTAAAAAAACAATATAATTGTATATATTATATATAATTGTATGTCTACAGGATGTTTCCTGAAGGAATATTTTTGCAAGTGAAATTGAAATTTTGTTACTACTATGATCTGCTCTGTTACTTATTTATGCAAAGATACACAAGGTACTTCTGAATATTAAGTAAGAAAATTGTTTCTTATGATTACTAAAGCCATCTACGTTTTGATTCAGAACAAAGCTGTCCTTCCTTTCTGAGGAATCAAGATAGTAAGATAGTACTGTTCTAGACAATTATTACTTGAATATTATATGCTAGTCATTATTTTAAACGCAGCACTAAGACTAGACATCAAGGCTAAATTTCCTGTGAATGGAATTTTGTGGCATAACAAGCCATTTTGCAGAGGTGTGAAGTTCCAACAATACAATCCTCTTTTGCTTTGCCATTCTGCGCAATGCCATTCATCGTCATCATTATCATCAACATTTATTTATATAGCACCAGCAAAATCTGTAGCACTTTACAATTGAAAACAAACACAGTAATAAAACAATATTGGGTAATACAGATATAGAGGTAAGAAGGCCCTGCATGCAAGTTTATAATCCATTCCATACAATATTTGTAAATTCACATTTTATGGATTTTATATGAATAAAAGGGATGACGACAGTTAATTCATTCTAACCAGACCTATAGACATAGCTTGCAGAAATGTCAACAATCTTGCCCCCCTCTCCGCTCCTCCCTCCCCCCGCTGCCCTCCCTGGTGCTCCTTCCGCCCCACTTCGGGTGAAGAAGTACACTCCCTCATTCTTTCCTCACCCCCTTCTACCTGCCACCTCGATCCCATCCCATCTCACCTTCTTCGCTCTCTCTCTCCCCCACTGTCTGCGACTACTTAGCTCACCTCTTCAACCTGTCTCTCTCCACTGGCACTGTCCCCTCCTCCTTTAAACATGTCCTTATCTCTCCTAATCTCAAAAAACCCAATCTTGACCCCACCTCACTCGTCAACTACCGCCCCATTTCTCTTCTCCCCTACGCCTCCAAACTTCTCGAGCGAACTATTTGCAGTCGCCTCACCCATCACCTCTCTGACTATTCCCTCCTTGACCCCCTCCAATCTGGATTCCGCCCCCTCCACTCTACTGAAACCGCCCTGACCACTGTAACTAATGATCTCCTCTCTGCTAAATCCAGGGGTCACATCTCCCTGCTCATCCTCCTAGACCAATCTGCAGCCTTTGACATTGTAGACCACCCCCTCCTCTTGCAGACCCTTCACTCTCTCGGCCTCTCTGGTTCTGTCCTTACATGGTTCACCTCATACCTCGCCAACCGTTCTTTTTCTGTATCCATTTCCGGCTCATCCTCTCCCCCCCCCCCCCCTCTGCCCTCTCAATTGGAGTCCCTCAGGGCTCTGTTCTTGGCCCTCTACTCTTCTCACTTTACACTTCCTCCCTCTGTACTCTCATCAACTCATTCGGCTTTCAATATCACCTATATGCCGATGATATTCAACTTTACATCTCTTCTCCTGATCTTTACCCCCCCCCCTCCTCTCTCGTGTATCTGACTGCCTCTCTGCCATCTCTTCTTGGATGTCCTCACGTTTTCTTAAAATTAACATCGCTAAAACCGAACTCATTGTTTTCCCTCCATCTAAATCCTCATCCCATCTGGATCTCTCCATAACTGTTAATAACTCCACCATCTCCTCTGTTCCCCAACTCCGCTGCCTGGGCGTCACCCTCGACTCCTCGCTCTCTTTTGCCCCCCACATTCAATCCCTTGCCCAATCCTGTCGCTTCCAACTTCGCAATATCGCCCGCTTCCGGCCCTTCCTTTCTCATGAAGCAACCAAAACCATTATCCATGCGCTTATCATCTCCAGGCTGGACTACTGCAACCTTCTCCTCACCGGCCTCCCTCGCTCTTGCCTCGCCCCACTCCGTTCTATACTCAATGCAGCTGCGAGGCTCATCTTCCTTTCTCGCCGCTCCTCTTCTGCCTCACCTCTCTGCCTTGCCCTTCACTGGCTCCCCTTCCCCTACCGTATCCTTTTCAAACTTCTTACCCTCACCTACAAGGCCCTCTCCCACTCTACTGCCCCCTATATCTCCAACCTCCTCTCCATCCACACTCCCGCCCGGTCCCTGCATTCGGCCAATGACCGTCGCCTCTCGTCCACTCTGATCACCTCATCCCACTCTTGAATTCAAGACTTCTCCCGAGCTGCCCCCCTCCACTGGAATGACCTCCCACGCTCCATCCGTTTGTCCCCTAACTTGTGCTCCTTCAAACGGGCACTCAAAACCCATCTCTTCCTTAAAGCCTACCAGCCTTCCACCTAACCCTCTCTCCATGCTCGCTCCCATCCCCTTGTTCCTCCTCTGTTGGGGTGCATGCTTGCTCCCCCCACCTCTGACTCCCTTTGTGCCGGCCGTCTGTTTCCCCTCCCTTTAGGATGTAAGCTCTTATGAGCAGGGCCCTTCTCCCTCCTGTCTACCTTCTCTTCTGCTCCTACTCCATTACATCTGCTTTGCCTGGAGCCTCTGAAGTTTTGGTACTAGTTGTTTATTGTTCTGTACTGTTATTCCCTGTACTGTCCATTGTTTGTACTGTGTTCGGCGCTACGGAAACCTTGTGGCGCCTTATAAATAAATAATAATAATAATAATAACATGGTGCCAATTTGTAAATGCTTACTAAGTGCGCATGTCACTATTTGTTTAACCACATTTAGTGTACCATGTGTGCCATAAGTGTTTCTGGTATAGTGTGCTTTTCTTGGTGTGCGTGTGTGTGCACTGGGGGGGGGGGATGAGGGCTGCATTTTCACCCTAGGGGGTACATATATTAACCTGCGCTATTTGCAAGTCGCTGACAGGGAATATTTAAAGTGGCGAAGGCTTTGAATCAAAACTTACCTGTAAAGCCATTGCCGCTTTAAATTTCCCCTGCAAAGTTGCCGAATATCGTCAACTTGCAAAAAGCACACTTTAATACATTTACCCCTAGGAGTCAGTTTGTCTAGAAATTGCCCATAATAAATACTTTAATATTAAACATTGTGCTTATATGATATTCAGAGTGAGAATTCTGCTGCCTGAGAAGACAACTGAAAGAGTGTGGTTCTGAGCCATAACACCAGCTACCACCAAGTAGAAGCATTTATGGTATAATTTTAGAGGCTAATTTACAGTTAAGAACATATTTAACTATTGGGTGCAAAATTTGGACCTGGGAAAACCATTTTGTTTTACAGGGGGAAATGTAAAATGCACATCCTGACTTACAGTAGTGAGGCGGTGCAGTCTAGCCAAACTCTGAAATTCAGTGTAGCAATTGATGTGGACGGTATGTGGGTGCAACATGCAAGAGCATGCAGAGTTAGCCCTACATGCAAAAAAACATTTACATTTCAACCACTTGCATTGCAATATGATTTTCTTGGCAGCAACTTCTGCACTTGGCCGAAATTTGCACTTTACTCTAAATTAGCCCCCTAGACTTTATTAGATCTCACTCCTGGTGAAAACTGAGTATTGGATGTGACAGATCTGTTAATAAAGTTATAAAAAAGTTTCAAAATCATACGTATATCCAGGAAGCATATTACAGTTCATTAATGGCTCACTTTTTTCATGTACAGTCATTTCAGCAGAAATACAGTACATACTTGGATCACAGCCATAAACTGTGAGTCATATAAAATAGATAAAGCAGGTTGAACAGGAGTTGGTGATAGCTTCACCACCTCTTAGTTAAATAGTTAAATATGCATTGTCATTTGATAGTAGCAAAGTTCATTACAAATCTCACCATTCTTGTTTCTAAAAGATTAGCCACTGGATACAAATTTAAACTCTAGTAGTAAAAGGCTTCATTCACGATTGGTGGTTACTGAGAATTGTACATAGTAGGTATGTGACATTTATGCTGAATAGCACTCCTACAAAATAGATGGTGCACTTGTCTGCCATGGTAACATCATACCAGTAACTATATAAATACCACTCAAAATTCTGGCATCAGTTTCTGCTGTAAATGTCCTAAAACTGCCACCTACAAAGTTATCCCTTGGATATTTTAAATAAGGTTTTTTTTCAATATTACACAATCTAAAAAAACATTATTGCAACACTTCTGTGTGCACATTGTAGCCACAGTGGGCTCTGAATTTTAATGACCTGACCATTGTATTTTTCTTATCGACAGATGCAAATTATACAAGTTTTCACTGACGTTCAGTAATTGTAATGACGACTGGAAACTCTTGTAAGAAATATGGCAGATTACACTTAGGTTGGCCACAGATGCAAATTGACCTTCATATGAGGCACTTGTACCAATGTCACAGCTGATTTATTTAATGATGGTTACAGCATATGACTGAAACAATAAAGAACATGACAGTGAAAATAAACAGTATATGCCATTAAGTTTTCCTTGATGACTAGTGAATTTCAGCAGTTCAAGATCATTTGTAAAAGTTAATACATCAATTAAAAACAGAACTTGGATAGGAAAATTCATGGCTATTAAACTACATGTTCACCAACTACAAACTGTGTGAACATTGTCAAGATAAACAAATGCAATATACAGCCACACCTAAGTATAACAGCCCTCATGGCAAATTTACATTTTATTATCAATGTTATGCTTCATAGCATAGGCAAATATAGCATGAAATGAACTCCAACTTTGTATTACCTTCACCATGTAGATAAAATACATCAGTATTGTACTTTGAAACATACACTATTCAACTTATTTACCTTTACTCATCATTCATGAAAGGTAATGCACGATCTAACAGCATTATATCATCAAGTAATTTACAATGGTGTCCTGATAAGATTGTATTTTATCATGTAAGAGTAAAAAGATAAAGCAGTATGGCAGCTCCCAGTAATATTGCTGTAAATTAGTATACAGACTAGACTGACTGTGAAGGTATATGTTCCCCTACTTGTCTACTATCCCAGATAGTGCACTGGCTGCTGTAAAGTCTATGCTATTGAAAAGCCTACTGCCCACTAGAAAGGTCATTCAACAATCAGTCAATCAGAAGAGGCTAGCTAGTGCTGCTGATCTTCATTATAATCATTATGTCTCTTTGCACCAGCCTTCCAGGACCTGCAAGAAGTACAGCTCCTGACAATTGTATATGCATCTCCATCACGGTCACCATTAGTCGCCATTACATAAACACGCCCTGACTGTCCTCTACAAGCGCTTAACCACTCCTCCCCTCCCTCATTCAATATCTCCAGAGTGTAAGGAGTGGTAAGTGTAAAATGCAACAAAATCTGCATATGGCATTATGTGTACATCTATTTGGTGTACATAATAAACAAAACGAAAATGTGCATTTTATACAAATAGAACCACTGTAAGTCCAACTCTACATGGGTCACTTTGTGTTCACAATCATGTAGCATTAGCTCATAGTGAATTGCTGAGTTACATTTTCGTGAATATTAGTTCACCCAACAAATTAGAGCCTTCACTGGTGATGGATGCTGAATAACCATATTGTCTCTGCTGCTGTAATAAACAAATTATATCAGAGTTTCCATTTCAGATAATCCTCACCTGTTCCATGCTTATCTACCTCCATAACTTACGTCTATCTTATTTAACATATTCCTTTAGAATGTCAGACTCCCTTTAAACCATTTTTTTCCCTTTATCTCAGTAATAAGCTCACCTCTAATTACCCTAGTTCTCCCAAGACAGCCTGGTTACACTCTACCAAGCTAAGAAACACTATGCTTCTAGATTTTGTTGTCTCTTGTTTTCTTTTTTACTCTGTGGAAATTTTTCACATGACTTCACAGCTAAACCTGTTCTCATTCACCCCAGATCCTCCCCTTTAGTTAGATAGTTTTATAAATAAGCAAATCCATATTTATCCTTCTGCTTCTCTGCATTTGCCTTTCACTTATTAACTTTCTTCCTGTTTCCCCCCTCCCTTTCTTCAGATGTGAAATTCATACAATACAGCTTGCTTTTTCTTTTCTAATCCACATTATTGTAGACAACTGTCCTAATAGGCCATATCACAATATTGGCAACTTTACTGGCTGGCTCGTTCATTCTCTACCACCTGACCTACCTCCCTTTATCATCAGAAACTTTAACATCTCTGTTGACTGCACAATACTTTTTGTTTGTACTTTTTCGCACTTTAATTAGTTTTTTGATCTTGACCAATATCTAGGGATGTGCACCGGCGACTTTTGAGGTCTCTTGTTTTGTGTTTTGGATCCGGATTTTCGTTATTTTTGAGGTTCGGATTTGTCTAGCAAAACACTTGACGAAAGGTCTCGGTTCGGATTTAAGGTATTGGATTCGGATTTTTTTTGAAAAAAACATAAAAAGTTTAAAAATCAAGTTTTTGGGCTTATTTTCACTCCTAGGCTATTATTAACCTCAATAACATTCAATAACAAGCATTTCCACTAATTTACAGTGTATTGTGAACACCTCACAATATAGTTATTAGTCCAAAACGTTGCAACAAGGTATCTTTCTGGACTGCGTAGAGGAGTGGGTCACCACAATATATATTAAAAACCCTGAACTTTTATGATTCGCACCAATAATTGTACCTGGACTGCGTAGAGGAGTGGGTCACCACAATATCTTAAAAACCCTGAACTTTTATGATTCGCACCAATAATTGTACCTGGACTGCGTAGAGGAGTGGGTCACCACAATATCTATTAAAAACCCTGAACTTTTATGATTCGCACCAATAAATGTACCTGGACTGCGTAGAGGAGTGGGTCACCACAATATCTATTAAAAACCCTGAACTTTTATGAATCGCACCAATAAATGTACCTGGACTGCGTAGAGGAGTGGGTCACCACAATATATATTAAAAACCCTGAACTTTTATGATTCGCACCAATAAATGTACCTGGACTGCGTAGAGGAGTGGGTCACCACAATATCTATTAAAAACCCTGAACTTTTATGATTCGCACCAATAAATGTACCTGGACTGCGTAGAGGAGTGGGTCACCACAATATATATTAAAAACCCTGAACTTTTATGATTCGCACCAATAAATGTACCTGGACTGCGTAGAGGAGTGGGTCACCACAATATATATTAAAAACCCTGAACTTTTATGATTCGCACCAATAAATGTATCTGGACTGCGTAGAGGAGTGGGCACTGGGCACCACAATAAAATATATAAAAAACCTTCAACAGATCTGCATTACACTACACATACGGCTGCTCCTCCATCCTCTCCATCATATACATGTTGGAGTTTTAGCGTGTGACAACCTCTTGTTTTTGATAATGTCAGTGCATTTGGAATATTTTTCAATTTGCCCCACACCACTGAATGTACTTTATCTATGATACGCAATACGCATCTATCTATCTTGACTGCGTAGTGTGGTGGCCCCGGTACACAATTTGGTACCGAGGCCACAATATAATTTAAAAACCCTCCACGTGTCGGAATTCCACCAAACAAGTATCTGGACTGCATAGTGGGGTGGCCCCGGTACCCAATTTGATACCGAGGCCACAATACCTCCTCCAAACATGGTACAGACAATTCGTCATTGAGATCCCAGACAGACAGGGTCAAAGTGTTATTGTTTGACTTTGTAAACCCAAAAAACTGTCCCTGTTGCACATAGTCGTGCAATGAAGACTGACTTTTTCATTTAAAGGCACGATCTTTCAAGTGTAGTGTTTGTAAGTCTAAGTCATATTATACTTTTGGTAAAATTGGTTTATTTTGTTCCTCTTTATGGTAATTAATTAGTAATAGAATTAAAGTATGAAATAGAATTAAAGTATGAAATAGAATTAAAGTATGAAATAGAATTAAAGTATGAAATAGAGTGGTATAGAGTTGTAGTGTGGTATAGAGTGGTCCACACAATATAATAATAATAAAACCCTCCACGTGTCAGAATTCCACCAAACAAGTATCTGGACTGCACAGTGGAGTGGCCCCGGTAGTAAATTTGGTGCCGGGGCCACAATACCTCCTCCAACTTCCAAGTGTAGTGTTTATAAAGACAGACAGCGTCGAAGTGTTATTAGTTGACTTTCTTAACCCTAAAATTGTCCCTGTTGCAAATATTCGTGCAATGGAGAGTTACTTTTTCATTGAAAGACTCAAGCTTTCAAGTGTAGTGTTTATAAAATATAAACAACAATACAGTAGTTTTAGAGCACGTCAATCCCTCTTGTTTTAAATTATGACAGGGCATTTTACTTTTGGTTTAATTTCTTGAATTTGCTTAAATTTGGTTTTACTTTTTGAACATGGCAAACGACTGTTAATTGGTCATATTATGCAAAAAAAAAGTTCCAAGATGGAATTGTCCTTGGGCCCTCCCACCCACCCATATGTTGTTGAAATAGGACATGCACACTTTAACAAACCAATCATTTCAGCGACAGGGCCTACCAAACAACTTTGGCTGAAATGATTGGTTTGTTTGGGCCCCCACACCAATAAAACAATTCATCTCTCCCTGTACAAACTAAACAGGCTTTACTGAGGAAAGATGTCGTCCTCATTCTCAACCTCTGATTCCTCTCCCCCTACAGTGTGTACTTCCTCCTTCTCATACATTATCAATTCGTCCCCGCTGGACTCCACAACCACAGGTCCCTCTGTACTGTCTGGAGGGCAGTGCTGTACTTCATTAAGGAATTGATTATTCATTTTTATAAACATCATTTTTTCAACGTTGTGAGGAAGCAACCTCCTTCGCCACTCACTGACCAGGTTCCCAGCTGCACTAAAAACTCTTTCCGAGTACACACTGGAGGGGGGACAACGCAGTTAAAAAATAGAGCCAGTTTGTACAGGGGCTTCCAAACTGCCTTTTGGCGTTCTACCATGTCACTACCTCTAGTTAATTTAGATTGCAAGGCTTGTAAATATAAATACTTTGAAGATAAAAAAAGCAGACTGCACAGACTGTGGAGCTAGAAAGTGTAATTAAATGGACCACGTTACTTTGGTGGCTATCTATGCCCCTACCCCCCCCCCCCGCCCTACACTTGTAGTTGAATATAAATAAAGCAGCCTGCATAGACTGTAGAACTAGAAATTCAAATATACAAAGAAATGGACAAAGGCAGTTTGGTATCTGTCTGCATCAGATCCCCTCTCCACTAGGAGTAAAACAGAAAACTATTCAGCCGTTATATAATCTAGAATATAAATAGAAATTGAGAAAGGCAATTTGGTATCTGTCTGCATCATAATCATCAACATCCTCCTCAGCGCCAGCTACATCAATATCCTCCTCCCGGTGTACAACATTCACACCTTCATTAGCCAAATCTGTAACTGGACTGTGGGTGATCCTTCCAGCATATGCAGAGGGCGTGCTGCAAATGCTGGATGGAGTCACCTCTTCCCGTACAGTGATGGGAAGGTCAGGCTTGACAACCACCAACACCCTTGGACTCGCCTTGAGGATTTGTGATAATTTCTCTTTAGAAGGCAGAGTTGTTTGCTGTTTTGTTGCTGACAGCATAACTCTCTTCAATTTTTTGTAGGGGGGGGAGGAGGAGGAGGGCTTAGATCCTTGGGTGAAGCTGAACCACTAGTCATGAACACGGGCCAGGGCCTAAGCCGTTCCTTGCCACTCCGTGTCGTAAATGGCATATTGGCAACTTTACGTTTCTCCTCAGATGATTTTAAGTTTCTCTTTTTGCTACTTTTTCTTAACTTGGGCTTTTTGGATTTTACATGCCCGGTACTACGAGATTGGGCATCGGGCTTGGAAGACGACGTTGATGGCATTTCATCGTCTATGTCATGACTAGTGGCAGCAGCTTCAGCATTAGGAGGAAGTGGGTCTTGATCTTTCCCTACTTTATCCTCCAAATTTTTGGTCTCCATTATATGTAGCACAAGATACTGCAGAATGTGTGAACTTGGTAATATTGCAGTACCAATGGACTTATACTGCTGGATTGGTTTTGCAAATTTGGTTATAATTATTATATTTTTTTTTTTTTTTTAATTTTTTATTTTTTTTTACTTTTTTTTTATTTTTAAAAAACTTGGGAATAGTGGGGAAATAACTATGCCCTTAGAAGCACAGAGCACAGGACACAGCACCACTGGACTGAACAGGACACGGCACAGGACCCAGCAGCACTACGGAACTCAGCAGGACAGAGCACAGGACACAGCACCACTGGACTGATACTGCAGAATGTGTGAACTTGGTAATATTGCAGTACCAATGGACTTATAATGCTGGATCGGTTTTGCAAATTTGGTTATAATTATTATATATTTTTTTTTTTTTAAATTTTTTATTATTTTTTACTTTTTTTTTATTTTTTAAAAACTTGGGAATAATGGGGAAATAACTATGCCCTTAGAAGCACAGAGCACAGGACACAGCACCACTGGACTGAACAGGACACGGCACAGGACCCAGCAGCACTACGGAACTCAGCAGGACAGAGCACAGGACACAGCACCACTGGACTGATACTGCAGAATGTGTAAACTTTGTAATATTGCAGTACCACTGGACTTTTACTGCTGAATGTGTGAACTTGGTAATATTGCAGTACCAATGGGCTTATACTGCAGGATTGGTTGTGAAAATTTTGTGGTAATTAAAAAATATTAAAGTAGTTTTTGGTATTTTTTTAAAAAACTTTTTTTTATTTTTTTAAACACAGGGGAATATTGGGGAAATAACTATGCCCTTAGAAGCACAGAGCACAGGACACAGCACCACTGGACTGAACAGGACACAGCACAGGACCCAGCAGCACCACTGACCTCAGAAGGACAGAGCACAGCACACAGCACCACTGGACTGATACTGCAGAACACAGCACAGCACAGCACAGCACAGCACACAGCACCACTGGACTGATACTGCAGAACACAGCACAGCACAGCACAGCACAGCACAGCACTAAACAGCACAGCACAGCACAGCACTAAACAGCACAGAACTAAACAGCACAGAACTAAACAGCACAGAACTAAACAGCACAGAGGACCACCTAACACACCCTCCCTCTACCCTGATCAATGCCCGAGTGAAGATGGCGGCGACTAGCGGAGAATTTATAGGATCCAAGTATCGCGAGATCCGACAACGGGATTATGAGTCAGAGCCTCAGTTTCACTTTTGAATTTGGCGCCAATACCCGGATCTGTCTCGGATCCGACTCGGATCCGCAACGTTCGGGTGGGCTCGGATTTTTAGAAATCCGAGTGCGCTCATCCCTACCAATATCATCATCAATATTTATTTATATAGCACCAGCAAATTCCGTAGCGCTTTACAATTGGGAACAAACAGTAATAAAACAATACTGGGTAATACATACAGACAGAGGTAAGAGGGCCCTGCTAGCAAGTTTGCTATCTATTGGACAATGGGAGTTTGATACACAAGGGTAAGTGCTACATCAAATTGCATATTGGTCCAGCTAGAATGCAAAGGTAAAAAGTATTGAGTGGGCTATATGATCAGTCACACAGCAATGTTGGTCAGAGGGATGTTGTCTTGTGATAGCTGTGTAGAGGTTGGCTATAGGATAAACTAGGGAGATTAAGAGGGTGGTTGAGGAATATTATAAGCGTGCCTGAAGAGGTGGGTTTCCAGAGAACACTTTAAAGGTTTGAATACTAGAGGAAAGTCTTATTGCGCGAGGGGGGGTAATTCCACAAGGTGGGTGTAGCCCGAAAACAGTCCTGTAACTGGGAATGGGAGCATGTAATGAGAGTGAACAAGAGACGCAGATATTGTGCAGAACAGAGGTGTTGAGTTGGGAGATATTTTGAGACAAGTGAGGAGATGTATGTTGAAGCAATTTGAGTTGGACCAATAGACTCTTGGCTCCACTCAAAGTAATGAGAACTTATTGATATTGTGCTCACTGATAACGTTTCTCAATATTGTTTTTTTACCATCATACATGTCCGTAGAACGCACATCAAACACAGACATTAAAAGACGCACACAAATATGAGGTTAAGGGATTCTCCAATCTAGTAACTCTTTCATTGCCCTATAATGCCACTCTTTTCTGCAAAAATGTTGCCACTATGCAATACAACAGCATATTATTATGAACTCTTGCTCCATGTCATTATCTCCCACTGCAGACAATTCAATCCCCAACATGTAATTGAATAAAACTTTGTCTATTACTTATTCATTGTATTAAACACCCTTCCTGCAATTCACTGTATCCCTTATTTCTCCAGCTACCTCCCCATATCTAGTCTGTCATATCCTTCTTAATTATTGGACTATGTTAAGGGTCATTTATAAACTGCAACAGTGAAAAACTGCAGGGCAAATGCTCTTTTGCGCTTTAAGGTAAACAGCATTAGTTTTACAGGCCACAATGGCGACTGTAGCTATGCAAAAGTTTGCACTGGCCACTGAACAGAGTTGGGTGGGCATTCATTGATAGATGCTAAGAGCACGAGTGTGTCTAGTTTTGCACTGAAGTGGAAAAACAAGATTTCATTTTTCAGGACAGGATTATTTCAATTATATTGGTGTGGAGAGGGCTCATTTACAAGGATGTTCTTTGCTTTTCAGTGCTTTTGATATAGTAATGCAAATTAACATGCGCATAAAAATAATTGCAATTGAAGATTAAAGTTTACAGGTGTATTACATAAACTAAAGACAGTCCCATAGCACCCATTACTCTCATAGCATCATGAAGATATATATGATGATCCAATGAGCAGCATAAAGTAATAAGTAATTAACAGGACTTTGAAGTGACAGAAATGATACCGAAACAATGTCTGCTCAAAACACTTTAAAACATAGAGCCATGCACATGTGTATGCGTGCGGTGCACAAGGTGTATTTACGCAAAATATATGCCCTGCAAACTTAGTGGATTGTAAATCCCCCTAGTGAGTCTTTTTTTCTCTCCTGCAGGTGTATTGTGTGATCCATACTTGCAGCACCCAGCGTGGCAAGTCGCAAACTCCAAAAAGGTGCACATTTTCATGCGCTGCCTTATAAATGCCGAGGTGGAGCAAAAGAAGTCCAATTGAAATTAATGGCAATCTCATATTATACAGTGCATACAGAGGCATGTAGGTAGCTTTAGGTCACTAATACAACTGATTTAACTTTCTTGAGGAGACGGTGCTAACTAAACATAGCCCCAATATCCACAAGAAAGCCATTCCCCACATGTTTGTCCACCACACCCAGCTCGTAGCAGAATATATGTAACTGCTAAATAAAGTGACTGGCAGGTTTTAGAAGCCTTAACTGCATCATATTTTTACAAGTGGGTAGTAAGTAACACGGCTTTCCATCTTATATTCCATTATCGGGTTGTTGTGTTTTAGGAGAAGTATGTCATGTTATGTTACAGACAAAAAAAAAAAAAAAAAAGTCAACTAACAACATACTGCTAAATTCATCATTAGCATAGGGTAACATTGAATCCAGCGTGTGGATCGCGGTGATGGCTTTACAGAATTAGGTTAAACTTCCACAGAAGATTTCAATCATGAGATTGAATCTCATGCAAATGATCACTTAATAAAAATGTGTATTTTGCCTAACATCTCATGGGATGAGTGATTAACTGGTTATTCCATTCAATCTCTATGTTTGAGATGAATTGCTTGAAGCTATGTAAGGAGATTCAATTGCATTCACTTTACAGCATTAAACAATTTATAGAGATTGTTGTTCTCACTGGAAACAGAAAACCAGTGATTACTGTAATGAGATTAATCTATTAACATTGCATTACTAAAAATCCCCCATGCAGCCTAGTCCATAATACACCAATTGTATTTCTCACCTTAGGCCTTTTCCACACAAAGGGAATATTAGGCTTCTCGCTGTAGAACAGCGAAGCATCATTTGCAGGGAAATCTGCATCTTCGAACAGGGTTCCATTTCTAAGACACTCTTGCTTGAGCTGTTCATAACTTTTGCCAGATGAGTGAATGCTTCGGGCAGACTGCGGGGAACTGGGTTCCTTCTGTCTTGGGTCTTGATAGATGTATGGCATTCTTTTCCTAGCTAGTGCAGCAGCGTGCAAATGTTAAAAAATGGGCTTTGAAATAAGAAGGCAAACAAAAAGTCACACAATCACACAACGCAGCTACTGCATAGCAGTCTGACAGCTAGATGGAAAATACAAGTAAGGTGGACAAGCTGAATTGTTCACAGGAGGGTGATTAAAACAAACATTCAAAAAATGTTTGCTCCTCCTGTTCTTCCACCTGTTAGAATGAGAGAAAACCTACCTTTGGCAAAGCAAAGTAATGTAGAAGGGAACACCCTGTTGAGCCAACACTAGTAAAGACAAACTTTCAGTTTTATTGTGCTTGGTACGCAAATTGCAGGAAACAAAAATACACTATAAAATGTCTTGGTGAAAAATGATTTTAAAAAATGTATGTAAAGACTTTTCTTAAAGTAAGAATTATATAATATATAATATGATATAAAGAATGTCTGACAGTTACTTCCCTCAGTTTCCCTAGCCAGATTTTCTTAATTGTTGGAACTAGATAAAATCTCTGTAATACATCAAATGATTACATTAAACAGTATTGCTTTTATAAGTGTTTTTCCACCAGAACAGGCTTTTTTGTTTTTCTTTTCAAAGTAAAACAGAGGGGTATAATTTAAGTAAAATTAGGCACATTTTGATTTTTGAGGGGTGGGTGGTTCTTCTTTTGGCTAAAATGAACTGTGAATGTTGCATTAATTGTTGGAGTATATTTTTCACATCATTTTTATTTCTTAACTAAAACTGTACTACAGTTATTATAATTGTAGATTTGTAAGGCGCCACAGTGCCCCGCAGGGCAGTGCAATAGGGAAAACAGTACATACATAAAACAAGAACATACAAGGTAGACAAAATAAATGCAGACATAAAACAAAGGGTATGGAGGACCCTGCTCATTAGAGAGCTTACATTCTAAGTGGAAAAGGACATAGCTGAAACAAGATGAGTGAGTGTGGCTTAGAGTGGAGATTGGGACAGTTGTGAGGGTGTATTAGTGTGAATAGTGTTATCGAGGATACAGTTCTACAAAAATGATTACCATCCAGGAAAATATTTCAGTAATTGTCCAAGGTAGAGCTACATGTAGTAAAACAGATCCAGCAAATCAATAGAGCTCACCATCTTTCTACTGTGACAGATGTGCTGTGTAAGTGGGAGGATGAATCACAAGCCACAATCTCCTTATTATGGCTCTTGATAGAGCCTCTTGCTCACCAACCCTTCCCCCCCCCTCATCTACCCCAGATTTACAGCCAGAGTTGTGAGAATCAGAGTGTCCCCAGGAAAAATGGCTGCACAGAGCAGTCCCAAGAGCTCCAGCTAGAAGGAGCAACATGTTAGTAAAATATTTAAGTGGTAGTGCAGATGTAATATAGAAAACATAACTACATTTTTTCTCTTTGTGGATTTTATAAAAATAGCTCTCATTGACTTCAGTATTTCAAACTTTACAAAACAAAATGTCAATAAAACTATACAGAAGTCATTATTATACAAATACATAAAGCATTGTTATGGTAATGTATGATGGACAGCATAAGGCATTGGAAATGAAACTTTATTGCAATGGAATTTTAACAAATTTTCAAGTTTTTGTCTGCTTCGGCAACCTGGGAAAACTGGGTTCCTTTTCTCTTCGCCTAGATAGTTCTTTACTCAGATAGTATTTCAGAGTGACACAGTGTACAAATTGTACAAATCAAATTGTTTAGCAGGTTTTATTACTCTTTGCAGCTTCTGCACCTCTAGACAAACCTATGATAATTATGGAACGCACAACAATATTTTTTCATGTATTTCTTCTTGTTCACCTAGCATATAAATAATTATAACTATAAATAGTTATTTTGTCCCAAAATCTGTAATAAATACCTGTGCTCTTACAGTCCATTAAGCATGTGAGAAATAATGCAGGTGATGCCAAGAAATGTCATCACACCAAGTACAGTATTGTTTTGAAGATCTTCTGGAATACAATTTCAGTTCTGCTGCTGAGACCCAGTGAGTTCAGCTGTCATTGCTGTTACCGTCTCTGTTCCTTCTCTGGTGATTTATGCAGCCTTTTTGGTAGCAGCAGCCACTACTCTTATGAACATGGGGAAAGTGAGCATGATGCCATATGTGCACATAGCCAGTCCAAGCTGGCAGATAAATATAAGTGTGCCCATACAGCACAAAAGCAAATGCCCTCTCCAGAAAAAGAACAGAAAAGTGACTTTATTAAATGTAAATTGTGAAGGACAGTAATAGTTGCCCGCAGGTGACTGTTTAGGACTCCGACAACAAATAATTTATCTTTTATATCTCCAGCTTCTACTGACTCTCCTTATTCCAACCGTACCACAGTATTGTTAGCAGCACAAAAATGCCAACCGTCAATGGCTGTTTTAGTATTGTTGACAGATAATGCTTATTCCCTGCAGTAGCCACACACACTTTCCCCACTAGCAGCTACAATCCTTATTTCATACTTTGAGCATCAATTATTCTCCACACCACTTAGATTGTAAGCCATTTTGAGCAGGGACATCTTTACTTTTTCTTTCATGTTATTGTACATATGTTGTTTGTATATTTATCTCCTCAATGTACAGCACTTTATAAATAAAGGATAATAATCATAATAAGCTAAATCAGATGTGCTCTAGGGCCTGATTCAATAAGAAAAGTTAAGAAAAAATTGAGTAAGTTTTCTTACTAAAGTTTTCTAAACAAAACCATGTTGCAATGCAAGGGGTGCAAATTAGATTATTATTTTGCACACAAGGAAAATACTGTCTGTTTTTTCATGTAGCACACAAATACTTGATAGCTTATTTGTACACTGAAATTTAAAGTTGATCTAGGACATGCCCTACCCCAACTATAAATCTGCCATCACATTTTAAATTTACCTCCCCCTCAAAACCGACATGGTTTTGGCTTACTTACTTACTTTTGCTTAACGTTCCTTAATGAATCAGGCCCCTAATTACTAAATATAAAATTTTGCATGTATTAAATTAGATCTGTTTTACACATAGAATACAATTATAAATATGAGGTGAGTTGATCTGGTGTACAATATGATAACATTCCTCTTAGTTCTAAGCATGTACTATATACAATTTGTATTTTGTACCCTAGGGCATAAAAACAAGATAAACAGGAAAAAACACATATTCTACTCAACACCTAACCCATCCCCGGCATTTACATAGGAAGCAATACTAGGAATGTAAGTAAGCCAGTTTTGCATGACCTCTAGTCACACAAAATACCACTGTTTTGTTCCAAATTCTAAGTTCCAGCACGGCATGTGGATGATTTACAAACTAGTCAATACATACTGTAAATATTTTTATTTCTTCTAAAATTGGAACACATCAGTGTCAGGATGAGAGCATAAATCTGATATGATGAAATAGAATATTGGATGTCAGGGCCCAAATAAAACATTGCATTGATACATAAATGAACCTGATTTTCAAGTCAGATAAATGTATGACCAAATGTTTTTTAAAAAGGAAACAATTAGCCCAGTAGGAGGTAATTAAGCTAGTCAAACCTTTTGTGAGGACACCAGCTTAAGATATGCAGATTATAGACATCCATTGTTTTTGATCATGTATTCCACTAGCTAATTGACTTCCTTTCAATAGATATTGTAAAGACAAACTAACCACTAGGTGTAAATTAGAGAGCCACATGCCTAGGTGAGAATCTTGGAGACTCCTGTAAAACCTGTATGCTCTTTATGCAGGTATATAGAAATATGAACTTGAAAGGAAATGCCTTTATTTTCATATTTTGGGAAATCCATTTGCCACTCCATACTGAGGGGCAAAAACCACACAAGGATTTGAAAACATAGATACCAACTATACAGGGAACAGCCATAGTATTTCAGGTCGAGATTGGATATTGTTGAAATCGCATCATATTTGGAATTTAAATGTGCGGGAAGATATGACCGGTTTATTGAAGGGGAGGTTATGTCTCTGGGAGATATCTGAGAGAAGCTAAGACAGGTCAAAACCTAGGAATAGTTTTGAACAAACCCTAGGTGACACCCAAGGGACATTTCTGCCCCCACATTAGCATTCACACTGCCCTTGTGAATGCCGTCCCATTTGAGTTTGCTTAAAAACCTGTGTTTTGAAGGGACAATTTGTCAGCTTCTTGGGGATCCATCTAATTGAAGGACTGTCCATCTTTTCTGCCTGCCCCAGGCATACATATTATTTTATGTAAGTGATGCTCTTTACTTTCATCCCATTTGTTTTTATAACTGTTTGCAATTTTTTTACTTGTATGTCAAATCTTAATCTAACTGTTTTTTATTCTCTGTAAGCATTGCACTTTTTGTATATTAAATTTAAAATTTAATAGCTCTGTCCTTATTGCTCTAAACAAATTCATTGCCTCTTTAGAAGAGACAGATTGCTTGGCTGGATTAACTCTTTAGAAACCAGTGTGCGAAGGGTTAACTGTTTAGCTAGTAGGGCACTGAATGTGCACAATTGGGTGATTAAGTCATAGGTTTGCAACGGGCCTTATACATAGCTGGTGGCAGTTGCTGAGAGGTGTGAAGTGTGTGTCTGTGTCAGGAAAAGGGACCAGTGAAATCTGTAGCCTTAGAGAAAGAGGTGAGTGTGAGCTTTGGGTCTGGAAGCCTGTGTTCCCTTACAGTAAGCTTCCAAGTCACAAGTGCGCAGAGGGTGGTTTGTGACAGATAAAGGGGTTCAGGAGCGGTTTCCTGACAAAATAGAGGTGATATATTGTATGACTGTTGGAATATATGATAAGATATCTAATCAGGGAGTAGCTAGAGGGGCTTATCCCTGACAATCAGTATGTATTGTATTTAGCTAGTAACATTATGAATTGTGAGCAGTAAATCATATATACTATATCTGTTTTCCACTGAGAGTCTAGAAAACATTTTTATGTATTCATTCAAAAACAGGCACGTTATGGTGGTATAACATTTTTAAAGTGAAAGTAGGAAAATTTATACAGACTTTTATGTATGCAATTTCCTTATATATATTAGTTTTATTGATGTTATTGTACTAGTTGTTATTTTTTACAGAACTTAGGATAGTTTTTAAATAGCAGAACTAATACGAATTAGATGTTTGGACTGAAATTAAATGACAGATTTTTCTTCTTCTAGGTTAACAGTTCAGCATGTGGACTAGGTAGAACAAGGAACAATCTTGCAATAGCAGACTAAAAATAATTGAAATACATCTAGTTGATGGACTATGTTTACTATTAAGGCTTGTCAGTTTTTTAGAAAAGTTTTTTTGTTGTGGAGAACTTGTTAGAAAGTGTCTTATCTCAGAATAACATTATATACACTTACACCCAACCAGGTCCTAAGAAAATCTTTTACATGTTTTGATGGAGAAAAACACATTCACTATTAGATTTCAATTAAATAAAAAACCCTCAAAATGTATACTCTTCCTTCTCATGTATAAATGAAATACAACCACAAAAACTTATAATGTAGGCCCAATTAATGAAGAAAGTACTATCAGCTTCAGAGATCAACCCGCAATAAGCCAATCAGAAGCAGTTTGCTGATGCTGACAACCGCCATTATCATCAGTGTGTATTTGCACCAGCCCTCAGGCGCTGCAAGTGTTACAGCTAATGACAGGTGTATCTGTGTCTCTGTGTAGGCCTTCCTCAGTAGAAATTACACAAACATGCCCTTACTGTACTCAAACTGCCCATTCCTTCCCCTGTTCTCCAAGAGTAAGGAGGTGCAAGTGTCAGGTTTGCATATGGGTGTAAGTGTACGTTTTGTTAGTGGGTATGTGTACTACAAATTTATGCTAAACAACTCAGCATCAGTCACTAAATGCACAACACCCCAACACACAGAGCTGACTAAAATATATTGGCCTGTAAGAAAAAATATCACATTCTATATGTATATACAGCAAGTATTTTGTACCTGTCAGAATGTATGATGTTTATCCCTTTTGGCCTAGTGGCGCAGCTGGATGTGGCCACTATGGCTATGTAAATCAGTGACACTGTATTGGTCCTACAGGGCTCCTGTAGACTATGGGAGTCCTGTAGGACCAAACTGTATCCGTGAATGACATGACAGCACCAAGTATCACACAGCCTCTAGCTGGTCCAGCATGGGAAGAGTAAAAAAGGTGAGCATATGTGCAGGGCCTGAACAACCACTAGGCTGACCAGGCGCTGCGGGTATTTATTTATTTTTTTCATTCTTTTTTTTTAATCTTCATTCATTTTTTTTTCGGGGTGGGGGAGGGGGGGGGGGGTCACCGCGGGGGGTCGCCGCAGGGGGGGGGGGGGTCGCCGCGGGGGGTGGAGGGCTCGACGATCAAAAGCATTGGTGGTCACTGGTTAGCAACACACAGCCAATCGCCAGGCTGCCTGTTGCTGTGCAGCAGACAGGAAGCAGGACGTCTTCACTTCCTATCTGCTGATCTGAGGAGAGGAGTGACGCTGGCACAACTACAGTAAAATGAAGGGGGGAACTGCCCTGCATATCTATAGGGAGGGGGAGAACTGCCCTGCATATCTATAGGGAGGGGGAACTGCCCTGCATATCTATAGGGAGGGGGAACTGCCCTGCATATCTATAGGGAGGGGGAACTACCCTGCATATCTATAGGGAGGGGGGGAACTACACTGCATATCTATAGGGAGGGGCTGGAAACTACCCTGCATATCTATAGCATACTTGCCAACTCTCCCGGAATGTCCGGGAGACTCCCGAAATTCGGTTCAGTCTCCCGGGCTTGTTGGCATTTCTCCCGCATCCTGGATTTCACAGAGAATCGTGCCAAATGACGCGATTCTCTGTGATTGACGCCATTTTGGAGGGCAGGAGTGGGCGGGATGAGACCAATCGCATAATTTTGGCCCCGCCCCCGCGACGTAAATTACGTTTTCGGGGGGGGGCGGGACAAGGCCAAACGTGTCATTTTGGTCCCGCCCACCCCCTCCAGTCACGCCCCCTCTCCCGGAAACTTGTTTCCGAGAGTTGGCAAATATGATCTATAGGGAGGGGGGGGGAACTACCCTGCATATCTATAGGGAGGGAGAGGGGGGACTGTCATGCCTATGTATAGGGAGGGA
This sequence comes from Mixophyes fleayi, assembly GCF_038048845.1. Lineage (NCBI taxonomy): Eukaryota > Metazoa > Chordata > Amphibia > Anura > Limnodynastidae > Mixophyes > Mixophyes fleayi. The sequence continues at coordinate 237,270,558 of NC_134404.1, read as the reverse complement.
GAGGCGGACTGTCATACAAATCTATAGGGTGGGAGGGGGGGTCTGCCATGAAAATATATAGGGAGGGAGAGAGGTTGATATGTATGAAGGAGGGCAGAGGAGGGGGGCTGATATATGTGACTGGGGGAGTTTTGATGTGACGGGGGGCATAGCTACAGAGTGGAGGTAAGGAAAATAGCTGCAAGGGGGATGGATGCAGGGTGAGAGGTAAAGAAAATGGCTGCAGCAGGGGTTAAGGAAAATGGCTGTGGGGGGGGGGTTGTGGTTAAGGAAAATGGCTGCAGGGGGTATTTAAAAAATAGAGCAGCTTTGGGGGGCAGAATCTCATGATTGTGTGGTGGTCACATGGGTGGTCTCAGCAATTACTAGAATACTAAATATTAGTGAGATGGGGCTGGTAGAGGTTTGTATTTGATTGACAACAAATATTCAGATATTGCTTATATATGCCTGTCCAATGGGGTACTTTTAGCTGGCCATAATGGAGTGTTTTGTTTTAACTAAAGGGCCTAATCATTCAGGATTTGCATTATAATACATTTTTGCATTTTCAAAACAGGACGCCAACTTTCCAGAATCCAGCGAGAGGATAACAAAGTTGCAAGAGAGAAGTGCAAGAACAGGTAAGAGACAATGGCACAATCTGTCTAAATTTGAATGCTGGAGAATACACCTGAACATTCATATTCAGGAGTGTCCCTATACACCTATATATTCGGAAGAGGGGGGAAGGGGGGGCGCTGCGGCCGTATTAGCCTAGGGCGGCCAGAACCCTTAATCAGGCCCTGCGTATGTGTGTCAGTGACTGCATGTATGGTATGTAAATGTGTCAGTGACTGTGTGAGTAAATGTGTGTGAATGTATTAAACTATAGTGCCCAGAATTCTTGATCCCCAGCACTTAATATATAGGTCAGTGAGTGTTCCTATATAGTTGGAATTTTCAATCATGTTGACTCTAATTAGAGTAGAGATGTTTACTGACCCCCGTGTTTTGGTTGCTAAAAATTGCTAAAATATGCTAAAACCACTAATTTTGCTCTAGTTTCTAGTCATTTCCAGTCAATTTTGACCACCTCACAGGCCACAATATTACTTTCATACACTTTCGGACAAAGACTGCAGTGAGCTGGCTGGATGCTAAGTGACAGAACAACAACACAAACACATGGCAGTTCATAGCAAGTCTAGGAAACATTGCCACACAGCAATGGAATTGTCCTTGGGACCTCCTACCAACCCATATGTTAAAAAGTTTTAACAAACTCACACAGAAACAGGAGGGGTAGCAAGTACAGTTTGACAAAGCAAGCACTTCAGCAACAAGGAGTTCCACTTTTGTGTCTGAAGTGCTTGGTTTGTTTGGGCCCCCACAAAACAAGCTAACAATGGGCTTAAGGCAGCTAAGCTAACAGTGCTGTCAATGAACTGTAAGACCGCAGCAAGAGGCTGGTTAGAGCAATGGCACAAACACAGAGCAGTTTATATCACATCTAGGAAACATTGCCAGTGCCACACAGCAGTGTCAGGAAATAAAAGTGGTGCAAGATGAAATTGTCCTTGGGACCTCCCACCCACCATTATGTTGGATCTTAAAAAGGACATGCACAGTTTAACAAATCCAGCACTTCAGTGACAAGGTGTACCACTTTTGTGGCTGAAGTGCTTGGTTTGTTTGGGCCTCCTACAAAACAAGCTAACAATGGGCTATGCTGACAGTGCTGTCAATGAACTCTACAGTGTCAAGATCTTGTTGTCATCATCTTCGGCCTCATCCTCACTCTCATCAGTGTGTACATCATCCTCACACAATATTAATTCATCCCCGCAGGAATCCACCATTAGAGAACATAAATGTAAAAAGCAAAAATGTAAAAAAAAAAAACCATTTATCTTTTTAAATAGAAAACACATTTTTAATGAAGGTGAAACTTTACTGTAGAAAAACATAAACTTGCCAAGATGCCATTATGCCCAAATTATTAATAAGCATTCCAGCATCAGCTAGCTTCCTTCTCTCAGCTAACTCTCACCACCTGCAATCTACACTGTCATCCTCCTCACCCTCATCAGTGCCTACATCATCCTCACACAATATTAATTCACCCCTGCTGAAATCCACCATTACAGAAGTTTCTGTACTGGTGTAATTGCAGGTAAAGGCCTTCCTCGTGGAGTTTGTAGTTAATTTTGATGAACATTATATTTTCCTCATTTTTAGGAAGTAGCCTCCTACGCCGATCACAGACACTGTTCCCGGCTGTGCTGAAAACACTTTACAAGTACACATTGGATGGTGGGTAGCTTAGGTATTGCAAAGCGAGTTTGTACTTGGATCTCCAAATTGCCTTTTTTTCCTCCCAGTATATAAAGGTACTCTCTGACATGTCTATTTGTAAGCTGTCATAAAAATAATCCTCCACCATTCTTTGGCTGTTGATAGTAGGATCAGGTGGATTTATACAGAGGTGCCACGATTTTTGAGCAATTCTTTCAGACCAGACCAAATGTTAAAATGTTGCGCTGAGTCATCTGCATCACCACTGGGTCTCTTGGAAAAAGTTTGTTTGTTCCAAGCAGCAGTAGCCTGAGAAATTGAAGGAGGGGATGACTTTGTGTCACGTACCACTTCAGCTGTCAACTTGCTCACCAGGAGCTCATTGCATCTCTTGTGATCTGGGGCAGTTGGAAAGAAAGAGAAGACATAGCTCTTAAACCTAGGATCAAGCATAGTCATCAAATTGTAGTGATCCGATTTCAAGATGTTGATAGCTCTTCAATCCTGGTGAAGTGAATAAAGTACTTGATCTACAAGTCCAACATACTTAGCGTAATTGCTTTGTTTTATCTCCTTCAATTTCTCAAGCTGCTTTTCCAAAGTCTAATTAAGGGAATCACTTTGCTCAAGCTAGCAGTGTCTGAACTTCACAGGTGACTACTTCAAATCGTTTCAGCACCTTGCACAAGACAGAAAGTATTCTTCACTGCACTTGACTAAAATACATTCCCCCTTCTTTCCCAATGTCACAGCTGGTAGAGTAACCGTGGATGGCTTTTCGATGTTCTTACATCCTCACAAGCATATAAAGTGTGGAATTCCACCTTGTTACCACCTCTTGATTTAGTTGGTGGCAGGACAAAATAAATTGTTCTTGCAGCTGTTGCAATTTCCTACATGCTATTGCAGAATGCCGAAAATGTTCCAAAATTTTTCGGCCACAGACAGCATCTCCTGCACGTCCCTGTCATTTTTCAAAAAGCTCTGTACTACCAAGTAGATTGTAGGAACAAAACAGGGAATGTGATGGATTTCACCCAGCTGTAATGCTCTCACAATATTGGTGGCATTATCAGAAATGACATATCCTCAGGAGAGATCAAACAGATTAAGCCATGTTGCAATGACATCCCTTAGTTTTTCAAACAGGTTGTCAGCATTATGCCTCTTAGTGAGGCAGGCCATACACAGAATAGCCTGCCTCTGAATAATCTTGCATTGTTGGGTACATGTCCTGTTGTTCTTGCTGCTGAAGGCGATTCACCAACCCAGTGGATTGTGACAGTCATATAATCTTTAGTTTGCCCAGTTACGCTTGTCCACATATCTGTGGTTAAGTGTACTGTGGGTAGAATGGCTTTTGTAGCCCAATGATTGCATTTTATCAAACCTTCTGGTAGAGGTGAGGAATTGCTTTTCTATTAAAATTGTGTCATGATGGAATTTGGTAACGGGGACTCAGGACCTCAATTAACACGCAGGTGTAATACTAGCATAGTCGCCATGGCGTCTGTGATCCACTTTGCAACTGGGTGACAGCTGTCAAACTTGCTTCCTCTTGCAAAGTATTGTTGAAAAGGGAATTGGTGTAAACTAATAGTAGTCTTCTTCTTGGTCTACTTTTGGTTTGAAAGTGGACAACCCCTTCCAGCACATACCATAGTAGATTTCAATTAATATGAGACAAGAGGGAATAGAGCCTGTAAATTCCTCTGGTTCAAAACACATTGAAAACAAGGAGTGCAACAAAATTTACAGCACATATTGATAACTCAGTACGACATGCAATGCTGTTGGCAGTTTTCTATTAACCAGATTTGTGGTGAGCTCAGGGCAAGAAGAGAATTACAGCAGTCACAGAGGGTCCAGATCTGGGGGGAGCCTGGAGATGGCCTTTATTCGCTATGCCAGCCCCTGCACTGCACTTCTATTTGGGCTTCTCTGAGTATGCGCTGGTCCCCTCTCATGGTCAAAATAGCAGATGGGGGGCCTACAGGAAGGGGTGGGGGTGGAAATTTTGATAGGGGGCCCAGTGATTGCATGTTATGCCCTTGAAGCCTTAAAGATGCTGATATTGACTGTCAGTTAGGAATCAAGAAGCCTTCTAAGAGACTTCCTCATTCATTCACAAAGTCACAAACATGGGCAGCACCCATTGACACAACCATGGTCTCTGGTTGTCGTATGTACCTGATAACCAGAGATACTATAATCTAAGAAATATTTCATAACTATTTCTATCAAAGTAACTGAAAGCCCTGACTTAGTAAATAAAAAAAAGAAAAGAAAAAAGCATTTTTTCTCTGTAATAACAGAACAAGGACTTCAGGAGTACTTGTACGGGGAAGCTATCACTGTCGAAACACAGCAAATTTAATTACCAGAGGTATCCCCTTGATAGGGTGAAGCCCTATGTCTGTCGAAAACCCCCTGTTTTCACGGAAGATAGAACTTTTCACCTTTTAGTAAATAAATAGCCTGGTGTATGTGTAAATGTGTGTATACTATCTATGTATGTATGTCTTTTCCCGCTACTGTTCCATCTCTAGTTTCATCAACTTAGCATTCTCACTCTCCGACCACAACCTCCTTTCCTTCAGCCTCACCTTACCTCATGCCCTCCCCCTGTACCCAAATCCACATGTACACAATGACACCTAAGTACTCTTAACCCAATCCACTTCTCATTTTCACTAAAACAACTATTTTCTCCTTTGTCTACATTGTTCTGCACTAATCAGGCCACCTCTTTCTACAACAAACACTCACTTCAGCCATAGACAATGCAGCTCCAGCTACCATATAAAGTCTCCAATAATGCAAACCCCAACCATGGCACACCAAACACACCCACTACCTGCAAAGGTGCTCCTGCACTTCAGAGCGTTACTGGAGAAAATTTTGTTCCTATCACAATTTCCTCCACTATAAATTCATCCTTTCATCTTACAGAGCTGCACTTTCAATTGCCAAACAAACATTCTTCCAATCTCTAATATCCAGCCAATCTTCTAACCCATATTGCACCTTTCCACCTTCAAATCACTTCTCTGCCCACTTGTACCTCCTCTCCCTTCCTCCCTCACAGCCCATTATTTGGCACCTACTTCAAATACAAAATCGACACCATTTAACAATATATTTCCTCATGCCAAATTCCACCCACTCAACCCACCTTCATCTACACTCCTCAATCCACCTTTAATTCATTCTCTCCAGCAACTGAAGACAAAGTCTCTACACTCATCTTATCATCTTACCATACAACCTGTCCCCTTGACCCTATTCCCTCCCAACTTCTCCACTCCCTCTCCTCCACTGCATGACCACCTCTAGCTCACCTCTTCAACCTGTTTCTCTCCACCAGCACATTTCCATCCTCCTTTAAACATGAGCTCATCTCAGCAATTGTAAAGAAATCTCTTCTCGATCTAGCCTCTCTTTTCAACTACTGCCCTATTTCTCTCCTTCCCTTTCCCTCCAAACTACTTGAACAATTAGTGTACAAATGCCTGTCTCACTTTCTCTCCTCTCACTCCATTCTCAAGTCTCTGCAATCATTCCAGTGAAACTGCTCTCACAAAAGTGATCGGGGATCTACTTGCTGCAAAGCCTAATAGTCATTTCTCCATATTCATTTTCCTGGACCTCTCTGCTGCTTTTGACACTGTTGATCACCCTCTTCTCCTACACACCCTTCACTCAATTGGCCTTCATGACACAGTTCTTTCCTCGTTCACTTCCTACCTTTCAAACAGCTCCTTTAGTATTCTACCTCTGCCATATGTTCCCCTCCACTCCCACTATCTATTGGTGTCTCACAAGGCTTTGTTATTGGCCCTCTAATTTTTTCATTGTACACCTCTTCATATAGAGAACTAATTTGCTCATTTGACCTCCAGTACCAACTCTATGCTGATGACCCAAATCTAGATGGCTTCCCCTGACCTTTTCCCTTCTCTATTATCTTATGTAGCAAACTGTCTTTCAGCTCCACATGGAAGTCCAACGCTACCTAAAGCTCAACATGTCCAAAACAGAGGTTATTATCTTCCCTCCTGCCAGAATCACCACCTCCCCTCAAATCTTCCTCACTGATAATAACGCCACAATTTTCTCAGTTTTTGAAGCCCGCTGCCTTGGTACCACACTTGACTCTGCCCTCTACTTTATTCCTCACATCCAGAATCTTTTCCAGTTCATAGCTAGAATACGCCCTTTTCTTACTCAACATACTACCAAAACTCTTATCCATTCTCTCGTCATCTCCTGTCTTGACTACTGCAACCTTTTGCTATCTGGCATTCCTGATACCTATATATATCCATACTTCAACTCCTACTAAATGCTGCTGCAAGACTGATCTTCCTCTCTCACCGCTTCACATCTACTGCACCACTTTGCAAATTTCTACACTGTCTCCATGTCCCCTCCAGAATTCAATTAAAATTACTCACCCTTACCTACAAAACCCTCAACACCACCACCCCTTTGTACATTTCAAATCTCATATCAAAATACTCTCTCTCCCTCTTAGCTCTACCTCTGACCTGCACCTTGTCTCGTCTCTGGTAACCCCCTCTCACTCCCACCTACAAGACTTCTATTGTGCTGCTCCCCGCTTATGGAATTTCCTACCAAGGCCAATCAGGCTTTCCTATGGCCTTCAAGTTTTTAGACGTTCTTTGAAAAACACCTCTTTTTTAGAGCTTACCTTATCCCTGATGATACTATTTGCACTAAGACACCCTCACAGCTATCCTAATATCCACTCTAAGCTACAATGGCTTCTCTTGTTTCAGCTGTGCCCTCTTCCACTTAAAATCTAAGCTTACTAATGAGCAGGGTCCTCTATACCCTTTGTTTTTATGACTGCATTTATTTTGTGTATTAAATATCTGTTTGATTCAGTGGGCCTGATTCATCAAGGCTTATATCTGCTGATTTTATGTGTATCTTACCTAAAATCACCTGGGACATACGCCAGTGAACTCAGCAATGTTCACTGCATCTACGTGTAATATTCATCTTGTTGCTACCAATAACTATTGTCTGAAGTGATTAATGTGGTTCCAAAGCACAAAGAGATTTAATAGCAAAAGATAGCAGGATAACAGCAAACCAGTATGATGCATAAAAGATATAGCAATTTACATAAAAGTATATCCGGACACGTTAGGCAAACGCTCCCTGGGCCCAGATCCAGATTCAAACTTGTAGTTTCAGTCAAGGAAGAGAGAGATTTAATACTGGCCCAGGGACTTGCTTATATACAGTTTGAGTTAACAAAAAACAGTAATGATGTCACAATGTACACAAAGATAAACTTAGGTCATTCTTCATTGGTCCAGGGGTCAGGTCAGTCCAGTAAAATGCAGATCATAGGTCATTTCAAAGGATTCCTCGGATATGGTGGGGGCAGCTTACTCCAACAGCCAAGCACATGTTGTGCATGAGGGAATCATCCTAAGCCAGTTTAAACCAACCTATAAACTAGGGGTGTGCACCGGCCACTTTTAGTGTTTTGGGTTTTGGGTTCTGATTTGTTTTGCCAAAACACCCCACTCAAGGTTTTGGTTCTGATTTAGGGTTTTGGGTTCTGATTTTTTTTTTTAAAAAAGCATAAAAAGTGCTTAAAACCATTTTTTTGTTTTTTTTTCCACTCCTACGCTTTTATTAACCTCAATAACATTCAATAACAATCATTTCCACTAATTTCCAGTCTATTCACACCTCACAATATTGTTTTTAGGCCAAAAGGTTGCACCGAGGTAGCTGGATGTCTAAGCTAAGCGACACAAGTGGACGGCACAAACACGTGGCCCATCTAGTAGTGGCACTGCAGTGGCAGACAGGATGGCAGTTTGAAAAACTAGGCCCCAAAGAGCACATAATGCCAAAAAAAGAGTTGCAAGATGGAATTGTCCTTGGGACCTCCCACCCACCGTTATGTTGTTGAAATAGGACATGCACACTTTAACAAACCAATCATTTCAGCAACAGGGCCTACCAAACTACTGTGGCTGAAATGATTGGTTTGTTTGGGCCCCCACACCAAAAAAGCTATTCATCTCTCCCTGTACAAACTAAACTGGCTCTACTGAGGCAAGATGTCGTCCTCATCCTCATCCTCTGATTCCTTGCCCCCTTCAGTGTGTACTTTCTCATCCTCACACATTATCAATTCGTCCCCGCTGGACTCCACAACCACAGGTCCCTCTGTACTATCTGGAGGGCAGTGCTGTAATTCATTGAGGAATTGATTATTCATTTTTATGAACATCATCTTCTCAACGTTTTGCGGAAGCAACATCCTTCGCCGCTCACTGACCAGGTTCCCCGCTGCACTAAAAAATCTTTCGGAGTACACACGGAAGGGGGGACAACTCAGGTAAAATAGAGCCAGTTTGTACAGGGGCTTCCAAACTGCTTTTTTTTCCTGCCAGTAAGAATAAGGACTGTCTGACATGTCTACTTGGATGGTGTCAGCAAAGTAATCCTCCACCAATTTTTCAATGGTGACAGCATCCAATGCAGCGACAGTAGACATGTCTGCAATGGTTGGCAAGTCCTTCAGTCTGGACCAGATGTTCTCAGCATCCCCGCCAGCGGGTCGTTTCAGAAATCTCAGCTGTTTCCTTGCAGCCACAGGTGTGGAAGAAAATGAAGGAGGAGCTGTTGGCATGTCACGGTCCTCTTCAGAGGACAATCTCCTGACCAGCAGGTCTTTGCACCGCTGTAGACTTGTGTCCGCCGGAAACAGAGATACAAAATACGCTTTAAACCGAGGATCGAGCACGGTGGCCAGAATGTATTCCTCTGACTTTAAAAGAGTGACCACCCTCGGATCCTGGCAAAGTGTAAGAAGGGCTTCATCCACAAGAGCTACATTCTTTGTGGAATTGCAATGCTTTAACAGCTCCTCCCTCACTTTCTCCAGCTGCTTCTGCAACAGCCTGATCAGGGGAATCACCTGACTCAAGCTGGCAGTGTCTGAACTGACTTCTCGTGTGGCAAGTTCAAAGGGCTGGAGAACCTTGCACAACACGGAAATAAGTCTCCACTGCGCTTGACTCAGGTGCATCCCCACTCCTTTGCCTATGTCGTAGGTGGCTGTGTAGGCTTGAATGGTCTTTTGCTGCTCCTCCATCCTCTGCAGCATATAGAGGGTGGAGTTCCAGCGCATCACAACCTCTTGTTTGAGGTGAAGCCAGGGCAGGTTGAGGCTTTTTTTATGTTGCTCGAGTAGGCAGTGGCAGAATGCCGAAAGTGTACAGCAATTTTGCGGGCCACCGCAAGCATCTCCTGCACACCCCTGTCACTCTTCAGGTAATGCTGCACCACCAAATTTATTGTGTGGGCAAAACATGGGACGTGCTGGAAATTGCCCATATGTAATGCCCGCACAATGTTACTGGCGTTGTCTGACACCACAAATCCCCAGGAGAGTGTAAGTGGGGTAAGCCACTGCGAGATTATTTCCCTCAGTTTCTCTAAGAGGTTGGCAGTGTTGTGCCTCTTACTAAAACCGGTGATAGACAACGTTGCCTGCCTTGGAACGAGCAGGCGTTTTGGAGATGCTGCAACTGATGCTGCTGCTGCTGCTGTTGCTGCGAAGACGATGCATCTACCCAGTGGGCTGTCACAGTCATATAGTCCTTAGTTTGCCCTGAACCACTTGTCCACATGTCCGTGGATAAGTGGACAGTGGGTACAACCGCATTTTTCAGAGCACTGAGGACACTTTTTCGTACTTCACTGTACATCCCGGGTATCGCCTGCCTAGTGAAGTGGAATCTCGACGGGATTTGGTACTGGGGAGACAATACCTCCATCAACCGTCTAAATCCCACTCCACTGATGGCGGACACCGGACGCATGTCTAACACCAACATAGCTGTTACGGCCGCAGTTATCCGCTTTGCCATAGGATGACTACTGTCATACCCATCATGGACACTCAATAAACCCTTGAAAAAGTCCAGATAGGACGAAACGCGTTGGAACACGCCCACTTCACGTAACGTCACTCCGACATCCACCACGAGGGATCTCCTACAGAGCTATGCTCTGCACAGCTCTAGCTCATCGGGACTAACAGCGATTTTTCCGCCCTGCCGCGCGGCCAGTGTGAGGGACCATAACAGCAAGTATTTGAACTCGTAGCATTACCATACTCTTTTTATGGACGTATCGTAGCATTACCATACTCTTTTTATGGACATATGACTGGATTCTCCTTCTCAATCGTTTTCACCAATCCGTAAGGACATATATTGGTGTTATTAACACCACATAGACTTGCATTTCGACTAGGACATTTATTTATCTCTACATCATTTCCTTTATATCTGCCATTGCTCCGGAATCCGTTACAACCTACCTCATTGACATATTGGCTGGAGGCTATCATTATTTTATTGTATAACATTTGTTGTTTTTATTGTGCATAACCTATGGTTTTTATTTATTGGTATTCATCATGCTGATTCTATTATTGTAATTTTGATTGTTTTTACATTAGTGACATGCAGGTAGTTTTTAACCTATGTCTGTAAAATTAAGAATGTATTAAATTGTTATTTAATGCCATTTTTGCACTCAGGTTTTTACCACATTTATCTGTATCTATATCAGTAAGGTTTCTATAGTCAATGAGCGCCTAGTTAACTCTGTTTATATTTTACTGTCGTACTTGGTGCTCATGGCAAACAACTGTTGTACGGTCAACTGTTTAGTGAAAGACGTAGCATTCTTACGACTTCCCCTCTGGGAAGATGACCGACTACCAGCAGCAACAGCAGCAGCGGCAGTAGTAGGCGTACCGCTGCAGGATCCTCCGGAAGAATCCCGTTTTGAAGAGGACTCAGTCATACCGGTGACATGGCCTGCAGGACTATCTCTGATCGAGATTGTGGAGGAAATTGACGAGGAGGGTGTTGCTGGTGTGGAAACAACAGGACCAAGGGATTTAGGTGTTCCTGGACTGCTGACGGTCCTAGCCACAGTTCCTGAACTAAACACTGAATTATGAAGGTTATATAGGTGACGTATATGGGAGGATGTCCCTAGGTGGCCAAGATCCTTACCCCCGCTTATTTGAGCTTTACATAAGGTACATATGGCCATACATTTGTTGTCCGGATTGGGATAGAAATAATTCCAGACCGAAGAGGTGGATTTTTTGGTCTTCTGCCCAGGCATGACGATGGGCTTTTTCATCCCATGGACATCAACTGTTTTTCCCCCTGGTGCCTCATTTAAGATAACCACATCAGCAACCTCCTCGTCAAGTTCCTCCTCAGCGCCAGCTACATCAATATCCTCCTCCCGGAGTTCAACATTCACACCTTCATTAGCCAAATCTGTAACTGGACTGTGGGTGATCCTTCCAGCATATGCAGAGGGCGTGCTGCAAATGGTGGAAGGAGCCACCTCTTCCCGTACAGTGATGGGAAGGTCAGGCTTCGCAACCACCAACACCCTTGGACTCGCCTTGGGGATTTGTGATGCCATCTCTTTAGAAGGCAGAGTTGTTTGCTGTGTTGTTGATGACAGCTTAACTCTCTTAAATTTTTTAGAGGGGTGGGGAGGAGGAGGGCTTAGATCCTTGGGTGAAGCTGAACCACTAGTCATGAACACGGGCCAGAGCCTAAGCCGTTCTTTGCCACTCCGTGTCGTAAATGGCATATTGGCAAGTTTACGTTTCTCCTCAGATGATTTTATTTTTTGCTAATTTTAGTGAACTTTGGCTTTTTGGATTTTACATGCCCTCTACTAGAAGATTGGACATCGGCCTTGGCAGACGACGTTGATGGCATTTCATCGTCTATGTCATGACTAGTGGCAGCAGCTTCAGCATTAGGAGGAAGTGAATCTTGATCTTTCCCTACTTTATCCTCCAAATTGTTGTACTCCATTATAGTTTAATCTCTGGTACTAATATTTCTGGACTGCAGGAACAGTGAATGTAGTTTAATCTCTAGTACTAATATTTCTGGACTGCAGGAACAGTGAACATAGTTTAATCTCTGGTACTAATATTTCTGGACTGCAGGAACAGTAAACGTAGTTTAATCTCTGGTACTAATATTTCTGGACTGCAGGAACAGTGAACGCAGTTTAATCTCTGGTACTAATATTTCTGGACTGCAGGAACAGAGAACGTATTTATATATTGCAGTACTAATATTTCTGGACTGCAGGAACAGTGAACGTATTTATATATTGCAGTACTAATATTTCTGGACTGCAGGAACAGTGAACGTATTTATATATTGCAGTACTAATATTTCTGGACTGCAGGAACAGTGAACGTATTTATATATTGCAGTACTAATATTTCTGGACTGCAGGAACAGTGAACGTAGTTAAATATTGCAGTACTAATATTTCTGGACTGCAGGAACAGTGAACATATTTAAATATTGCAGTACTAATATTTCTGGACTGCAGGAACAGTGAACGTATTTATATATTGCAGTAATAATATTTCTGGACTGCAGGAACAGTGAACGTATTTATATATTGCAGTAATAATATTTCTGGACTGCAGGATTTTTTTTATAGTTTTTTTATAAAAAAAATTTATTAATTTTTAATAACAATGGACTTAGCAGGACAAAGCACAGGACACAGCACCACTGGACTCAGCAGGACAGAGCACAGGACAAAGCACCACTGGACTCAGCAGGACAGAGTGACAGGACACAGCAGCACTAAAAAAACCAACCTCCCTCTTCCTTGATCTAAGCCCGACTGAAGATGGCGGCGGCAAGCGGGGAATTTATAGAATCCGAGTCTCGCGAGATCCGACGGCGGGATTTGGAGCTCAGCCTCGCTTTCAGTGTTTCTCCCTGCCGGAAATACCCGAACAGTGCTCGGATCACTGTCGGATCCGCACTGTTCGGGTGGGCTCGGATTGCGATAATCGGAGCCCGCTCATCTCTACTATAAACATGTGCTGCCTACAGTATTATAGAGTATCAATCTTATTTTATTCATAAGTAGCGATCTCTAGGTGTGATCTCTGCTCTGTTATCACCGTATTTCTACTGGTGAAATGAGGAATGCTATAAGCCCAAATACCATACATTTCTTAGGACTTGAACCATAAATACCTGTAATGTAAATTTATCTTTGCATGAATAACCTTTTAAGTTTTACTAATAAACTGATGTGAGCTGGAACTTTATTAAATGTGTACTATTTACAAATGTAAGTGTGAGTGTTTGTAGTTTTCTTGTATTATTAACCCTGTTATGACATAGCGTATTAATCGCAATTGCACAGAAAACTGTTATAATTGATATTTGTTAATTTAGAGCAACTTCATCCAATTATTTGACTTCCACATACATAAGCAAAGGACACTTACTACAGCTTACAACTTTTGTGAGGGAATAGGGGGGGGGGGCATTCGCCCATAGTCAATGTAAAGTGACAAGCTGGAGCGCACGCACCACATCTGAATCAAGCTGTGGGCAACTGAAAGTTACTTATTTTACTTCCGTATCTCTTGCTCCAGCTACAGGGCTAGTCTAAGTCCTGTATACTAGTGATGACAGTCTTGAATGCATGCTATAGCATGTGTTTGCAATAGGGAGCAACTGTAAAATTGTATTTTATGTTCAGTAGATATTAGGTTCATCATAATAAATGTCTTTCATGGAAATAAACATATACCATTTTTTTAAATTAGTTCATAACTGTTTTGCCATTAATTCTTATATTTGTAACCGCGCATTGCACTCAGAATTTGTGGCTTGATGAATCATTCCCAGTGTATATAGTATATATTTGTGTTCATAGCTGTGTGTATAAGAATAGGTAAGAGAGAAAAGCATGTAGTCAAATCTGCAAACACAGGTAAGAAAGAAAAACACAGTCTGTCTAACAAGTCCCATGCATTGCCGCTTTAAAACCGCATATATCACAGTCCGTTTTTGAGTAGCGTAAATTTCAACTGTCACGCTTTTCTGTAGTTGCAGTTTATTGAAAGCCTGACGTAAATTGGGTGTGTGTGTGTTTGTGTAATGGTAAGTCTGAATTTCTGCCTTGTCGCGCTGTGAGGCTTCCCAATTTTCATGCTGCACTAAACCATGTTGGACATATTAGTCATACTTGCCAACTCTCCCGGAATGTCCGGGAGACTCCCACATTTTGCGAGAGTCTCCCGGACTCCCGGGCGAGTGTGGCAATCTCCCGAATTCTGCCCACTTCACTAGGAAGTGCCCACTTCCTAGTGAAGTGGGCAGAATTAGATCCCAAACGCCGCGATTCCCGATGAATCGCGGCATTTAGCCCCGCGATTTTGGGCGTCCTGCCCTCTCACGCCCCCCTCCACTGGCTGGCTCCCGGAAGGGAGCTGAAGAAAGTAGGTAAGTATGATATTAGTATCGGAAAAGCCTACCCCTTCCATTCCTACACCTACATGTAAAGATGTAGACAATCACCACATCTTTAATATTAACTAATTTACTTTCACAGATCACATCGCAATTTTTAATGTGTACCCCCATTTTAAAGTTGTTTATTGAATGTTTATCCATCCAATGGTCATGGTTTAACAGTAGGCAGATTATTTTTTTCCATAGAACCCCCTCATATTTTTTAATGATATCAACTAACTTACATGCAATCAATATTAAGCTCTCATAAAACATATAGCAATACATTTTTTTAAGTTTTCATATAACTTCAATTTAATCAATTTCATTTAATTAAAACTGTTTTTTTAGAATACTCCATTCAATTGTCATTTTAATAAAATCAGAATTGTTCAAATAAATGACCAGATAGTTGTAGTCTGAACACAGTGATGATGTCACTGAAGTATCAATATATTAATGCTATCCTATCAAATGATAACGATTAGCATAATATTGTTACCTTTTTTTGCCTTAGAATAGCTCCTATAAAAATGTTAGGTGCAAATTTGACGCTGCCATTTCTACGATTTTACCGAGCTTGCTGGTTATTATGGTGGAACTGGCTTTGCTGATCCAGTTCCTGGTCCCTGAATTCGTCTTCTCCTGCTGCAGTGTCGGGTTCTGGATTGTCTATAAATCGCGAACAGATTCCATATACACACAACTGTTTTTTTTAAAAGCAAAACTTTTATTTTTCTATATTAACAACTAGCAGAATACCCGGCGTTGCCCGGGATTTAAAGAATGTTTATTTACAAAAATCAATCTAAATATTAAACATACATGTAAATATCATGTTAAAATTGGACCAGTAGAAGGTGAAAAGTGAAAATGTTAAACTGTATTTGAACTGTATATGATGGAACGAACCGATAAACAATTACTTTAAAACAGCTTGATAGACTATATTTCTCGTTTCTTCATTTGGGGCAAATACATACAAATTTCTTGGTGATCCAACTCTTGAGCACACAACGTAAAATTATGCATAAGAAAAGCAAGATGATTCCAAGTTGACTCCAGCTACATGTAAAGATTGTCCTTGGGCCTTATTGATAGACATGGCAAAAGCTAAACGAATTGGAAATTGTAGATGCTTAAATTGAAATGGCATATCAGATGGAATGAGAGGTATGCGTGGAATGAAAGCATTGTCACCTTTTGCACAGCCTGTCAAAATAGTTGCTTCAATGACATGAGAATTGAGCTTTTGGACTACTAATCTTGTACCGTTACAAAGTCTTGGAGGATTTAAATTTCTGAGAAGCATAATGGGTGATCCAATCTTCAGTACCAGGTTATGCGGTAGCATTCCGGGAGGTTCTAAAGAGTTTAAAAATTCAGTAGGACAGTGCACAGCCTCATTTTCTTCAACAACGGTATCTATTGATTTGTATAATATGGCTTCTCCAGGCAACTTTTCTTGAATCTTTAAGTTAATGTTGTTTACACAATTATTTTAGTTACTGGATGAAGCGGCATTAAACCATTTCCAATATTTAACAAATGATCAGCAAACTGACAGTCTATTGTGTTGCCATGCAGAGAAACTCTCATATTTGTGGTTAGTCGCAAAGTGCGAACATGCTTCCAAAGATGTGATGATTTAAGGCATGCATTAATTTCATCCGCCATTGTTCCTTTTGGAATGACCGGCAATGTTTCTCGAAAATCTCTAGCTAATACAACAGTGACTCCACCCATTAGTAAATCATTGCCTCTTAAAAATTGAAGTATTTGATTGAGGGCCTGTAAAGCATTTTTGTGTGACATGGTGCATTCATCCCATACAATGACCTGACATTCCTGCAGAATCTAAGGTTTTTCTGTTAGTTTAGTGATATTGCAGACGGGAGTTTCACTTCGGGCCAGATTAAGCGGTAACTTGAAAGCTGAATGTGCTGTTTTTCCACCAGGGAGCAAAGTTGCAGCAATTCCAATAGAGGCCACAGCAATAGCTATCTTGGAATGTACTCGAATTTTAGCAAGTAACAACTTGATGAGAAACGTCTTACCTGTTCTTCCGGGTGCATCCAGATAAAATATATTGCCCCTTTTTTTTGGAACTTCTTCCAAGACATTGTTTCAGACATTCCAGAGTTATGGTCGTTTTCGATGATTTTTAGGTGTTACCCCCCTCGCCACCCCCACCCTTAGGAGTGCTAGGGGTGTCTTGCCCCCACAATATTTGTTGTCAGACTGTAAGTCATATGTGTACCAAGTTTGGTGTAAATTGTTCCAGACATTCCAGAGTTATGGTCGTTTTCAATGATTTTTAGGTGTTACCCCCCTCGCCACCCCCACCCTTAGGAGTGCTAGGGGTGTCTGCCCCCACAATATTTGTTGTAAGACTGTAAGTCATATGTGTACCAGGTTTGGTGTAAATTGTTCCAGACATTCCAGAGTTATGGTCGTTTTCGATGATTTTTAGGTGTTACCCCCCTCGCCACCCCCACCCTTAGGAGTGCTAGGGGTGTCTTGCCCCCACAATATTTGTTGTTAGACTGTAAGTCATATGTGTACCAGGTTTGGTGTAAATTGTTCCAGACATTCCAGAGTTATGGTCGTTTTCGATGATTTATAGGTGTTACCCCCCTCGCCACCCCCACCGTTAGGAGTGCTAGGGGTGTCTTGCCCCCACAATATTTGTTGTCAGACTGTAAGTCATATGTGTACCAGGTTTGGTGTAAATTGTTCCAGACATTCCAGAATTATGGTTGTTTTCTATGATTTTTAGGTGTTACCCCCCTTGCCACCCCCACCCTTAGGAGTGCTAGGGGTGTCTTGCCCCGACAATATTTGTTGTCAGACTGTAAGTCATATGTGTACCAGGTTTGGTGTAAATTGTTCAAGGCATTCCAGAGTTATGGTCGTTTTCGATGATTTTTAGGTGTTACCCCCCTCGCCACACCCACCCTTAGGAGTGCTAGGGGTGTGTTGCCCCCACAATATTTGTTGTCAGACTGTAAGTCATATGTGTACCAGGTTTGGTGTAAATTGTTCCAGACATTCCAGAGTTATGGTCGTTTTCGATGATTTTTAGGTGTTACCCCCCTCGCCACCCTCACCCCGTAATGAATTTCAATTTAAAATTTTTTTAGTTGCCTCCGTCATGTTTTAATACACTCGTATGTAAAATTTCATGATCTTCGCTTGAAAAATGTGGATTTGTATAGAAAGACAGACAGAAGGACAGAAGGACAAATTTTCTCTTTTATATATTAGACTAGCAGAATACCCGGCGTTGCCCGGGATTTAAAGAATGTTTATTTACAAAAATCAATCTAAATATTAAACATACATGTAAATATCATGTTAAAATTGGACCAGTAGAAGGTGAAAAGTGAAAATGTCACACTGTATTTGAACTGTATATGATGGAACGAACCGATAAACAATTACTTCAAAACAGCTTGATAAACTATATTTCTCGTTTCTTCATTTGGGGCAAATACATACAAATTTCTTGGTGATCCAACTCTTGAGCACACAACGTAAAATTATGCATAAGAAAACCAAGATGATTCCAAGTTGACTCCAGCTACATGTAAAGATTGTCCTTGGGCCTTATTGATAGACATGGCAAAAGCTAAACGAACTGGAAATTGTAGACGCTTAAATTGAAATGGCAGATTTATGGTTGTTTTCGATGATTTTTAGGTGTTACCCCCCTCGCCACCCCCACCCTTAGGAGTGCTAGGGGTGTCTTGCCCCCACAATATTTGTTGTCAGACTGTAAGTCATATGTGTACCAGGTTTGGTGTAAATTGTTCCAGACATTCCAGAGTTATGGTCGTTTTCGATGATTTTTAGGTGTTACCCCCCTCGCCACCCCCACCCTTAGGAGTGCTAGGGGTGTCTTGCCCGCACAATATTTGTTGTCAGACTGTAAGTCATATGTGTACCAGGCTTGGTGTAAATTGTTCCAGACATTCCAGAGTTATGGTCGTTTTCGAGGATTTTTAGGTGTTACCCCCCTCGCCACCCCCACCCTTAGGATTGCTAGGGGTGTCTTGCCCCCACAATATTTGTTGTCAGACTGTAAGTCATATGTGTACCAGGTTTGGTGTAAATTGTTCCAGACATTCCAGAGTTATGATTGTTTTCGATGATTTTTAGATGTTACCCCCCTCGCCACCCCCACCCTTAGGAGTGCTAGGGGTGTGTTGCCCCCACAATATTTGTTGTCAGACTGTAAGTCATATGTGTACCAGGTTTGGTGTAAATTGTTCCAGACATTCCAGAGTTATGGTCGTTTTCGATGATTTTTAGGTGTTACCCCCCTCGCCACCCCCACCCTTAGGAGTGCTAGGGGTGTCTTGCCCCCACAATATTTGTTGTCAGACTGTAAGTTATATGTGTACCAGGTTTGGTGTACATTGTTCCAGACATTCCAGAGTTATGGTCGTTTTCGATGATTTTTATTTGTTAACCCCCTCGCCACCCCCACCCTTAGGAGTGCTAGGGGTGTCTTGCTCCCACAATATTTGTTGTCAGACTGTAAGTTATATGTGTACCATGTTTGGTGTACATTGTTCCAGACATTCCAGGGTTATGGTCGTTTTCGATGATTTTTAGGTGTTACCCCCCTCGCCACCCCCACCCTTAGGAGTGCTAGGGGTGTCTTGCCCCCACAATATTTGTTGTCAGACTGTAAGTCATATGTGTACTAGGTTTGGTGTAAATTGTTCCAGACATTCCAGAGTTATGGTCGTTTTCGATGATTTTTAGGTGTTACCCCCCTCGCCACCCCGACCCCGTAATGAATTTCAATTTTAAATTTTTTTAGTTGCCTCCGTGATGTTTTAATACACCCGTATGCAAAATTTCATGATCTTCGCTTGAAAAATGTGGATTTGTATAGAAAGACAGACAGAAGGACAAATTTTCTCTTTTATATATTAGATAGATAGATTATACAGTATGACTAGGGAGTGCAGGAGGTGTATTTCCACTGGAACTGACCGAGGAAAAGCAACGAGTTCAAAACACCATTGAATAATAAGAAGTGATCCTCCCAACACTTACTCTTTTTTTCTTTTTTTTATTATAAATGAAAAAGGAAGAAAATCACAAATATGGAAGAAACAGGAAAAGAGAGAGGAAAAGAAGAGAAAATGGTAAAAGACAAAGGGGGAATAAGAAGAGAAGGGGAATGAAGGAGAAGCTCTCTAGTACTCTTCAACTGCTTCGGAGGGGAATATATGCTTCCCCAGTATTGAACAAGTTAACGAGCAACCAAAAGAGCTATCTCCGAAGGAACTCATTGCTAAATAAATGATCATTACATTTTTTTTTTATGTACCGTATTTCCCCATGTATAAGACACACCTTTTTCCCCAAAATTTTGGGTCTAATAACTGGGTGCGTCTGATTCGGGCGTAGTAGCACTTACCCTGTCGGGTGACTCCTCTGTCCGGTAAAGTCTTCTCTCTGTCTGATCATGATGCTGGAAACCCGATTAAGGTCCTCTCTGCGATATCCGGATGTCCTTTCAGGACCTTGACAGGGTCCTGAAAGGATTGACAAGGTCCGGAAAGGACATCCGGACATCGCAGAGAGGACCTTAATCAGGTTTCCAGCATTAGGATCAGACAGAGAGAAGACGGAAGACTTTACCAGACAAAGGAATCATCTGACAGGGTAAGTCAGAATTCACTATAGCGTTGTCTCTCCACTGTATAAGCTGCACAACTACTCTGTTAAAAATTGAGGATAATGTTTATCCTCAATTTTTTCACATGATTTATATAGGTGCGTCTTATACAGTGGAGCGTCCTATACATGGGGAAATACAGTATCTCTTTCGACAGTTTGGGGGAGAGAGAAATCAGAATATTTGTCATCTGCAGAAAAAATAATATTGTCCATAGACATATAATACTCCACTCTATTGAGCCATTCCTTAATTGTGGGAGGGAATTGGGACCTCCAACATGTTGATATAACCGCTCTGGCAGCATTGTTTAAATGCTTTAATAGCGATTTCTTGTATTTAGATGTAGGAAAATATTAGAGAGAGATAGCAACCAAAAGTCAGGATGCCTATGAACCTCATGCTTGAGAGTCCCAAATAATTTGTATTTCCAAATATGCATGCTTGCAAATATCTTCTGTTCTTCTGGCCCCCATGTTGTGTGCAGTATTCTGTTCTTCTGACCAGAAGGGCCCCCTTATTGATTTTTGGACAGCTGTTTTGGTTTAGTTGACTGATTCTTACATTTTTTGGTGCGCTGAATCCAAAAATGACAGCTTTTTTGTCCTGGGACATCAGGTTTTACAACAAATGGATGGTCATCATTTAAAAAAATCTCTTTACGCAAATATTTTATTTACATGAAAAATATTAACTCATTTGCACAGGTGACGGCAAAATTAACACCACACTGAAGTAGATTGCTTGTGAAATCGTCTTTTTTTAAACTCTAAACTTCTTTTTGAGCTTTTCCTCTTGTAGGTGGCTTCCGGAAGATCCCTGTACAACATCCAGCAGTAGTCAGCTATCATCGGAACACTCCATTCCCCTTGATACCTTCTTTTCATTTCTTTTATATCTTGATGGAAACGTTCTCCCTGCTCTTCACTCACTGCTCCCAAATTTTCAGGAAAATAGTCAAGGTGTGAGTTGAGAAAATAGACTTTAAAGCTCATGGAGCAACGAAGCTTGTGGAATGCTTTCAACATTGTTTCCACCATTTTCTTGTAATTTGGGTCCTTTTGGTTTCCCAAAAAGTTTTTTATAACCACAGTAAAGGCAGTCATTGAACTGATGAGGTCTTTGTCGGATATGAGCTTTCTAATATCCGGGCCAACAAAAATGCCCTCTTTCAGTTTTGCCTCCTTTAAACCTGGATACTTGGATCCCAAGTACTTGAAGCATTTGCTATCTTTGGGAAGTGCCTTAACAAATTGCTTCATTAATCCTAATTTTATATGGAGTGATGGTAATAAAACCTTCACAGGGGGTACCAATGTATATCTGAGAACTCTCTTTTCACCAACAACTAGACTTCATGTTGTCCAATTTTTTTGCTTCCAGTGATTTTATCGGTCTCTACTGTCCCATAAACATAGAAAACAAGGGTATTTGGTGCACCCAGCCTGTTGTCCCAGCAGCATACACAATACTTTTAAATCCCCACATACCAACCAGTTTTGGTTTTGATAACCCACTTTCTTGAGTACCAACTCCAAGTTCTCATAAGTCTCCTTCAAGTACACCGAATGAGCAACAGGAATAGACGCATAACGGCCACCATTGTGAAGTAGAACTGCTTTTAAGCCTCTTTTGGAAGAGTCAATGAAAAGCCTCCATTCAGAAAAATCATACTGAATGTGGAACTGAGCCATCAACCCCTCTAAATCACCATGAACTCTCCACATATGAAACAGATACTGTCAGGCGAATTTACACACTTTCTTGGAGGCATTGCACTAATTTTGAACCACACAGTCAATAGCAGGATGACGACTGAAATGAAATACAAGATTGTGGAGGAATCAGAGAACAAGTTAATGCATGAAAGAACATGTCCGGGCAGGCACACTCAACAATGCAATGATCACCATCAGGACCAATAAACATGTATTTTCATGCTTTTGGGAGCACTGGCAGTGAAAATAAATTTGTTTTTCCTTGTTCAGTTTTGTTTCCCCAAGTATGATGAATTTGAAATTTAGTGATTTCCAGCTACCTGTTTGACCAAGGCACATTTCGATTGTGAATAAACCTGATGTCCCAGGAAAAAAACGGTGCTCATTTTCTAATTCAACGCACCAAAAAACATAAGAATCAGATAAAATTATGAAAACAGCTTTTTGGTTGCAGACCTGTGTAAGCAATGAGCGTGAGAAAATCCCTTAGACTATAAATAGACCTTGCGCCTGTGCTAAACTCATTGCCTATTGGGAGGGGGAGGAAGGGAAGGAGAAAGAAAGAAAAAAAATAATAATAAGGAAAACATTTCAATGCAAAGCAGAAACTTTGTAAGAATCAGCAATGGGAACAACCGTTACAAATTCCAGGGGGGGGGTGGGGAGCAACAAAGCCCCCAGGATGGACAAGTATGGGGTTATAGTGGGTGCCGGGGCAGCACCAACCAGGTTTAATAATAGAAAATGCAGAGAAGAAAAAATTATTGATCTCTGCATTTTGTACTTCATGGGTAAGACAACTACCTAAGAAGATGGCGTGTAAAGATGTGTAGCAATAGGGAACCATTTTTACCGATATTTTTTGATCTAAATATAACAAATCTAAAACATGTCGACCTAACATTTGAAAATGTATATTGTGTCAAAATTGATTACTAAAGTGAACATATTGTAAAATAGAAGGGAGGTAACCTAAAGACCCAGACCAAAGGTCAACTTTAACATGAAACATAAGTTTAAAACTATCTGAGATGTTACTTTAAGATCTATTAATATAAGTTAAGGACATTAGATGGAGACACCTTCAGATAAAATCTATAACCTAAGCCACACTTTATTCTTCAGAAGCATTAGATGAATGAGATCTTCTTCTATTCTTTGAGTCTTTGCGCCAGCCTTCTCTACTCGCTGAAGGAAGTGAAGATAGCAGTGACGAGGTGTTATGTCAATCCAGAATGAAGATTTTAGGAAGGTTGATACTTTTGCAGAATGATTTGATTTCAGAATGATTGTGAAGAGCGAAGACATTTTCTTCTTGGTTCACTTGGATGCTTAAGGGGAACGCTCAATGATTTTCTTAAGTTCATCAGTGAGGGATTTCAACATCCACCTTGGTTTAAGGGTTGACCAGGAGAAGTCCTGAAATATCTTATCATAGTCATTGAATACTAGACTAGAAATGCCTCGACCTTTTCTGAGTATAGCTTCTTTAACTGTATAGTAGAGAAGTCTACAGATGACATCACAAGGCTTGTCAGATTGTGCACTTCTTGGGCGAAGGGATCTATGGGCCTTATCAAATAGAATTTGGTCATTAGGGTCTGCTTCCAGTAATTCATTGAAAATCTTAGTGAGAGCGTCTATAATTCCTTGAGGGGGAACATCTTC
The DNA here is from genome assembly GCF_038048845.1 of Mixophyes fleayi. Taxonomy (NCBI): domain Eukaryota; kingdom Metazoa; phylum Chordata; class Amphibia; order Anura; family Limnodynastidae; genus Mixophyes; species Mixophyes fleayi. The sequence continues at coordinate 237,246,808 of NC_134404.1, read as the reverse complement.
TGGTACTCCTCTAATTCTGAGATTGTTTCTTCGACTTTTGTTGTCGAGATCATCTAACCTCTTGCGGATCTCAGTGGATTCTTTTGCTTGTTGCATAACAATCTCTTAAAGTTTATCGATGCGAGAATCGGTTGCTTCTTTGTTTTCTTCCAATGATAGCACCTTCAAATTTTAGTATTTAGTATTTATTTAATATTCAAATTTTAGCATTTCATCCAAGTCACCTCTTTCTTGTATGTTTTTATCAGGCCTGGAGGGTGAATTCTGAGACATATTTGATTAAGATGATTCATCAGTCCATGTGTATGAGGGCACCACAAGCAGTCCCGCACTACTCGACCCCGGCGCCGCTTGTCAGGTTCCAGACTTCTCAGCCTTCCCGACCGCGTCTGCAGCTGTAGTAATCAGGCTATAATAAACACTGTGGTGACAAGTGCCAGTGCCGGGGGTCTTTCCGAGCTTCTACCAACACCGGAGCTGACGGTAGCTTGCGTGCACTTCTCAATTCCAGCAGATTTATCACAGAAGCACTATTACAGGTAAGTCTACGGCTGTCCGGGGCTCTGATAAAATATACCCAAGGCCCATAATGTTAATCTCGTCATGAACCTTTGGCAGGAAAACAGGCCTGAGAGTCAGAATGGTAGTTAAGAACTTTAGTTATTAATTTGATAAAAGAAGGTGTGTGATTGTCACTGGAAACATAGTGGTGTAGTTTTGTAAGGAACCACCAGATGGCACCAAAGTGCAGGAGATGAGAACCACTATATAAAGATCAGTGAATAAAGCACCAGACTTTTAATGTAACTGTGGAATATCCGTTAATTTCTCAGAGTATAAAATTGGCAGTAAAGTACGGGAGTTAGCACGTGTTGAGAGAGGAAAAGGCAAGCTTTCTCAGTAATGAAGTAATTCAGAATAATAGAAAAAACGTAGCACCATCACTTACAGTTAATAGGTTTAGACAGTTCGGTTGTATCCGTGTTGGGGCACCCAGATAGGGAGATCTGGAGAGATTGACTTCTGACTGAGGCTGGATCAAGATGGCGTACGGAGTGGAGAATGCCCGGCAGTATTGGCGGGAAAGTGCGTAGAATGGTCATACTTGCCAACTCTCCAGAGACTCCCGAAATTCGGGTAGGTCTCCCGGGCTCCCAGGAGAGCAGGCAAATATCCTGCATATGGCAACATGCTCCTCAAAATGACGCAATTCGCGGTGAATCGCATCATTTTGGCCCCGCCCACCAAGTGTCTGGCTAAGATGGCTGCCAGGCCACACCGTCGCAGATGTAGTTTTATAACTGTTGTGCTTCTTTATACAAAGTTGCATACATTACTATTGCTATTTTGTTTTAGAATTAGATTAGATTACATGCTTTATTATACTGTTTTTTTTTGCTTGTTTTTGTTTTGTTAACACAACTTTAAAACTTTCAAATATTAAGCTGGAACAAGCGTTGTTAGCTGTAAGTATGTTCGGTCTATAATGTGTAATTTCAAAGGGGACCTGAAAAACCCCCTCCATATTTCTCACATATAGCCAATCATTGCAGAAGCAATGAATCTGCAGGATGACAGACTTTGTCCCCTCCGAAACCAGAAACTGGTATATCGCCACTGGCCTAGGGCTTGTGTAACGCCACTTTGTTTCCCCATATAATTTATAATGGCATCGGTCAATCTTTCAAAAGTGCTATTTATCATCGTTAGTGTGTTACCTATATGATCCAGTTTTAGGTGCAAAGAGGTGGTGTTCTCATACATGTTTTTTAATTGATTGCTGAGATTGTCATATATTGCCATTGCCCTGAGATCCAGCAGCAGGATTTGGGGTAGAAAGAAAAACGAACGAACATTAAAATCATTTTAGCATCATATAACTAGATTTCACACGTGAAACATATTTTTTTTCATGTGTGTATATGTGGGGACAGTTTGAGAAAAAAATTACACAAAATTAACTTACAATATGTTTAAGGTGCAAACTTTGGCTTGATGACAATTTTACCTATGGATAGATTGAACTTGGATATCTTCCAAGAGATTATCACAGAAAATTCATACTAAACGTGACCACATGGCCAGAATATCCAATAGGCTGTCTAGCTTGCAGTCTAAGGCGCTAGGCTTTAGTGGGGATAGTGTTGAAGAATTGCAAATTTCATGTAAAAAGGCAAGTGGAGATTAATTTAGAAAACACAGGACATTGTTGGCGGAAGAGTTAAGGTTTATTTAGTCACTACATTACAATCATGTAATTTACCTAGAGGGGCTTGTTGTGTGGTTGGAGAAGAGTTCTCACCAGTATAATACGGCTCACATCGTGCACCAGTTGGTTGTCAAAGCAGGCCAATGCTGTGCACTCAAGAGTATGAGGTCTAAGAACTCCATGGGACCATACCTGTCCCACTGGCATGTCTGTGGACCTCCTGCAGTTTATCCTTAAGGAAGGGCCTACAGAAAATGTGGAGAGAGGGCGCTGGAGAAACTGGGGGAAAGAGGGCTTTAGAAAATGGGGGTAAGGAGGCTGGAGAAAATGGGGGAGAGGGGGCTTTAGAAAATGGGGGTAAGGAGGCTGGAGAAAATGGGGGAGAGGGGGCTTTAGAAAATGGAAGGGGAGAGAGGTATCACATACCATTAATTTAAAGTGACTTCAGGTTTGAGCAACCATTTATTTTTTTGTATTTGCACACTATTTGGCTTTCCACTGTTGCTATCTATTAGTATAATTAATTTTTCATTTGCAGAATACATTAAAACATAAACACAGCTAGATCTAAGTAACATACATACATCAGTAAGCTGTTTATTTATTTAAATCTCAAGAGGGCATGTGAGAAAAAAGTTGTTTTGCAGCGAGGCATGTTTGAGAAAGGCTGCTGGGCAGGGGGCCATTTGAGAAAAAAGCTGGTGAGGGAGGGGGTATGTGCAATAAAAGCTTGTGGGCAGGAAGACGTGTGATAAAAAGCTGGCTAGGCCATCTAGGGCAGGGGTGCAGATGAGAGAAAAGCTTTTGGACAGGGGGGTGTGTGAGAATATCTGGTAGAATGGAGGTGGCATGTGTGACAAAAGCTGATGGGTATAGGTGGCATTTGTAAGAATAACTGGTAGATAGGGGGCATGTGTAACAAAACCTGGTGGGCAGCAGGGGACATGTCAGTATGTAACAGGTGAGTGATGTTTAGTTTTTTGCTTTGTCCTGAAATCTAACATTTGGTGCCTCCTCTCTCAAATCCTGTGTTTGCTCGTGGGCAGCAGTGAAGCCATCTGGACATTAGTGCATCTGTTCTGCAGCCTTGTCAGCCAGCCAGGGTGAGGTAAGAGTTAATATTTTTATTTTACAAATCTCAAGTGTGTGAGGGGCTAATTTGGAATTGGGGAGAGGAGGGGCGGAAGGCTGAAGCTTTGCCCTGGGCACAGAGAAACCTTGCACCAGCCCTACCTGGCACGTGTGTGAAATGTTCAAGTTGAAAATAATGATGTAGACATACTGTACATACAGATATAAATGTATATTATTACAGACTGCTACATATCTATAAACATTTTTTTTAAACAGAAAACAGGTCACAATGTTATTTTGCAAAAAATTTGTTATATTTTGTAACAGTTCTGGATTTGTTATTCCCATGCCTTGCACAACATTTGTGTATTTGACAATATTTAAAGAATTTGGCCAATTTTCGAATGTATTCTAAGCACAATATAGTTGATAAACATTTGCATTTACTTGCCCTGTTATTTACTACCAATTGCGGTGCTTCACTGGGGCGGATAGCTGGCCACGTGTAGCTCTCCATCACTAGCTCTACCAGAACCTCTACCACTTTGTAGGCAAAGCTGGGCTGCCTATGACTTGGCCCTGGTGTCTATTCCTCCGAATGGGATATTGTAGGACAATACACTTAATATCAATATATCTATCTATAATAATATAAATTCTTCTTGTAAATTCAATATGCAGCATGAATCACAAAATGGCATGGCACAATCATTACATCTCCAGCTTTATATAATGTCTACAGAGGCGTATTCTCCCGCCATTTGTTGGTGTGAATGCTCATACGTTTGAACACCTGTAATTGTGTTGGTATGGCTCACTTTTGTGATTGAAGAGATATGACATTTACTCCATTAGGGAAAAGTGAAAGGAAAGTGTATCCGTCATTTTAGATATGGTCTTGACGGGATCTATGAATGCATCTGTCCATGGACTTTATTGTGGACTTACCTTGGTCATCGGGATATAATACTGTTAGCAGTGTCGGACTGGGGCATGAAGGGCCCACCGGGGGACAGCATCACTAGGGGCCCACCAGAGGGGGTGTGGTCAGTCATAGAGGCGGGACCAGACACGAGAGGGGGAGTGGTCAGTCCACGAAGGACAGCTAGCACCTTAGTGTAGTATATAAAGAATGCAGTGTGTGTATAAAGAATACACAGTGTTGACCTGCCCCTTAGATTGGGCAGAACAGTCACCAAAAATCATTATTAACTCTCACTGATAATTAACTCTCAAAACCAAGCTAAGAATTCTTCCGTATGGAACCTCTTAAGTCAACATAATTAGCAGACTAGATAATGTTAGCGATCTACTAGTTAGCTGCTATTGAAACACATAAGGAACGGAGAGGTTGCTTCTCAATAGTGGCTGAATTCAAAAGAAACTACTGTGGTTCCTTAATTTGCATAGCCTCTTGATGCAATTTGATAAACAGTCTGAATAACATGAACAGTCTGCCTGTCAGCTATCGTACGGAACGTATAGGGCATGGAGACTGATCCTGATTAGTAATTAGGTTTAAAGATTCCCTAGACTAGGGCATCTTTAAACCTAATTATTAATCAGGATCAGTCTTCATGCCCTATACGTTCCGTACGATAGCTGACAGGCAGACTGTTAATGTTATTCAGACTGTTTATCACATTGCATTAAAAGGGGGTGGGGCTTAACCACGGCCGGGCCTACCGGTCTATAGCCCGGCTGGCCGGCAGGCCAGTCCGAGGCTGACTGTTAGGATCACAGCTATTGATAAGCCTTTAGAACCGGACTAGTAGATGTTTTCACGTTCAGCAGCTGCCTTTCCCATAGAGTCCAATACTCAGGCAAAAGGTCATGGCTACAGGCAAACAGGCAAGGTCCAAAAGTTTAGGCAGGGTCACAACAGAAGATCAATCAACAAGTGTCAGTAGACAGAGCAGGTAAACAGCACAGGTAGTGAATGCTATAACCAGCAGGGAGGCTAAGCCCTCCCTGCCTTAAATACCTAGAGTGCCCAATCAGAACTTGAGAGGGACAGAGGGTAGTAATCAGGCCCATGAGATTTAATAAATAATGGAATGCACACGTCCCCAGCTGTGTCTAATACCGGATTGCAGCGCTGTGAGGCAGAACATCCCAGCAATTGCCACGGTGATGGCCAGGACTTGAAAACTGGAAGTGACATCCTGGCTGATGCTATGGCAGCCAGGACGCAACTAGAGGAGACGAGCAGGGGATTTCCGCAGCTCGTAACAAATACCATCTGGATAACAGTTGACTGGTTCAGCAAGATGGTACACTTCATCCTTCTTTCCAAGCTTCTGTGTGCCGGACTCTGATTCTTGTTCATTCAGCACATCTTCCATCTTCATGATCTTCCTGTCGATGTGGTGTCTGACCGAGGCTCTCAGTTTGTTGCTGTCTATTGGAAGTCTTTCTGTACCTTGCTTGGAATCAGCCTAAGACTTTTTTTAGTTTACCACCCTCAGTCTAACAGGCAGACAGATAAGGTAAATCAGTCCATGTGACTGGATCACTTCTAAGTTACGTCTGGTATAAATTTATTTAAAGGAAATAGCGCAGGACGCTTATTTATATAATTGCAAATGCACTTATTTTTGATATTGTGTATATTTTGGTATATATATCTTTATTTCTGAGACCAGGGGACAAAATTAGTTTTTTATCTGTTTTAACCCTGATACAAAAAGCCTTTGTTTAGGAAGTCTTTTGTGTATCTTGGTGTAAGGAAATGCCTTGTTTGGGGTTTTGTACCTTTTCTTGGGGAATTCTTTTCTTTGGAGGAAATGTGTATTCTGCAACTGTTGGAAGAAAGGACCCATATTAATTAGTTCAATTCCCGACCATGGCCTTATCTGTGTGGCGATTGTATGTTCTCCCCGTGTTTGCAGGGGTTTCCTCCAGGTGCTCTGGTTTCCTCCCACACTCTAAAAACATACTAGTAGGTTAATTGGCTGCTATCAAAATTGACCCTAGTCTCTTTCTCTGTCTGTGTGTGTATGTTAGGGAATTTAGACTGTAACCTCCAATGGGGCAGGGACTGATGTGAATGAGTTCTCTGTACAGCGCTGCGGAATCAGTGGCGCTATATAAATAAATGGTGATGATGATTTTCAGTCAATTTTGACCACCTCACAGGTCACAATATTATTTTCATACACTTTCAAACAAAGATTGCAGCAGTTCTTGCCAGTGATAAGAAGAAGACAATTGTAATGCCTAGGCATAACACCAAAAAATCCACCTCTTATGTGTGGAATTAGTTTTACATAAATTCTGACAAAGAGTTGTTTAGCCATTTGTAGCATTGTAAAGCCATAGTCAGTAGAGATAGGGACCTTAACCATCTAGGATCCTCATCCATGTTACACGATTTGAAGCAAGTTTATAGAAAGCTCTTGGAAAAATCAGAAACTTATGCTAAAAAATAACAGCAAGCAGTCCACCATCAGCTACCTCCCTTCTCTTAGCTAGATCCCAGCACCTGCAATCTACACCCCAAACACCTTCATTATCAATATCCTCACAAGTGATGGGAGTTAGTCCTGTATCCAAGTTGCTAAGGCTAGATGACTCCTCCACTAACCATGATTCATCTGAAGAATTATTAAGCGCTAGTCTCGCTGCTACTGCTGCTGGGGGTGGATTTTCATCCCAGAAGAAGACCACTAGTAGTTTACAACAATTGACTGGTAAACAATCCTTTGCTAGAGGAAGAAAGTAAGAAAGCTGTCATCCAGTCGCAAAGCGGATCACAGATGCCATGGGGACTATGCTAATATTAGATCAGTGTCCAACATCCACTATTAATGCAGCTGGTGTTAGACAATTACTTGAGGTCTTGTGTCCCCGTTACCAAATTCCATCAGGATACCATATTACTAGAAAAGCTATTCCTCACCTCTACCAGAAGGTTCGTAATAATGTAATTATTGTGCTACAAAATGCCACACTTAACCACAGATATGGGGACAAGCGGAACTGTGCAAACTAAAGACTATATGACTGTGACAGCCTAGCCTTCTCCAGCAGGAACAGCAGCAGCATGTACCCAAGTATGTCACATTCTGAGGCAGGCTACTCTGTGTATCATCTGTTTCACTAAGAGGCAAGTTTCTATTATTATTATTATCGTAGATTTGTAAGACACCACAGTGCCGTACAGTAGGGAAGACAAGGACATACATAAAACAAGACATTCATAAAACAAAAACAGACAAGGCAGACAAAATGAATGGAGACATGAAAACAAAGGTTATGGAGGACCCTGCTCATTACAGAGCTTGCATTCTAAAGGAAAGTGGGCACAGCTGAAACAAGAGGAGCGAGTGTGAGTCAGAGCGGAGATTGGGATAGTTGTGAGGGTGCATTAGTGTGAATAGTGTTATCGAGGATAAGGTCACCTCTAAAAAAGAGATGGGTTTCAAGGGCATCTAAAGATTTGAAGGCTGGGGGAAAGTCTGATTGAGCATGGTAGGGAATTCTATAAGTGGGGAGCAGCACAGGAGAAGTCTTGAAGGCGGGAGTGAGAGGTGGTTATCAGACACGAAACAAGGCGCAGGTCAAAGGTAATACCGCTGACAACCTCTTTTAAAAACTAAGGGATGTCATTACAACATGGCTTCTCCTGCTTGGACTCTCCTGAGGATATTTGATATCTGATAACGCCACCAATGTACAGGGACAAACAAAATTACAATACAAGGTGAGACAGAACAGTACAGTAAACAATAATCACAGTATCTCAGTGAGCTCAAAGCACAGCTAGAGAGGCGGGGGAGGGGAGAGGGGAAGGTCCCGCATATGGCGGAGCCCAAGAGGGAGGGCACGGATGACAGGGAAACCCCCAGAGGGGAGAGGAGGGAGCGAGAGGGGATGGGGGAAAGAGGGTCCTCGAGGAGGAGGGCAAGGTAGCTGGAGAACAGAGTTAAAAGTGGTGAAGACAGGAGGAGAGATGACCCTGCTCAAAAGAGTGTACAATCTAAGGGGTGGGGTAGACAGACAGAGAGACACGGGGGAGGGAGGGAGAGAAGGAGGAACGGAGGATAAGGATGAGGAAAAGGGAATGAAGGGGAAGAGGCAGAAGAAAAGGTAGGCAGTTAAGTGGCAGACTGGAAGGCTTTAAGAAAAAGGTGAGTTTTTAGAGCCCATTTGAAACTGGACAGATTAGGGGAAGTTCTGATAGAGGGAGGGAGCTTGTTCCAGTGGAGGGGGGCAGCGCGGGCGAAATCTTGGATACGCGCATGGGAGGAGGTGATCAGGGGGGAAGAGAGGCGATGGTCATTGGCAGAGCAGAGAGGGCGGGATGGAGCATGAATTGAGAGGAGGGTGGAGATGTATGGTGCAGTGGAGTTGGCGAGGGCCTTGCATGTAAGAGTGAGAAGCTTGGAGAGGGTTTTGTAGGGGATGGGGAGCCAGTGAAGGGATAGGTAGAGGGGGGAGACAGACGAGGAATTGAGAGGACATGCATGAGGAGATGGCAGAGAGGCAGGCAGACACCCTAGAGAGGAGGGAGGGAGAGAGATCAGGAGAGGAGAGGCAAAGTTGAGTGTCATCAGCGTAGAGGTGGTAGTTGAGGCCGTAGGATCTGATGAGTTCACCCAGGGAAGAGGTGTATAGAGAGAAGAGTAAGGGTCCCAAAACAGAGCCCTGAGGGACCCCGACTGGAAGGGTGGACGGGGGGAGAGAGATCCAGAGGTGGTGACGGAGAAGGATCGGTCAGCAAAGTAAGAGGTGAACCAGGACGAGACTGGGCCGGAGATGCCAAAGGACTGGAGGATGTGGAGGAGGAGGGGCTGGTCAACGGTGTCAAAGGCTGCAGAGAGATCAAAGAGGATGAGAAGTGAGAAGTGGCCCCTGGCTTAAGCAGAGAGGAGATCATTGGTGACTTTAGCCAGGGCAGTTTCAGTGGAGTGAAGGGGGCGGAAACCAGACTGGAGAGAATCAAGGTGGGAATGTTCAGAAAGGTAGGAGGAGAGACGACTGCAGACGAGCCACTCGAGAATTTTGGAGGCAAAGGGTAGAAGAGATATGGGGTGATAGTTAGAGGGAGAAGTGGGGTCAAGATTAGGTTTCTTAAGAATGGGGAATACGAGAGCATGTTTGAAGGAGGAGGGGAAGATGCCGGTGGTGAGGGAAAGATTAAAGAGGTGAGCGAGGTGGGCGCAGGTGGTGGTGGAAAGGGAGCGAAGAAGTTGGGAGGGGATGGGGTCCAGGGGACAAGTAAAGGGGGTTGAGGATGAAATGAGAGAGTGGACTTCCTCGCCCTTGGTGGGGCTGAAGGAGTGGAGGGGAAGGTGGCTAGGGGGGTGTATGGAAGAGTGTGCGGGGGTGGACGAGAGAGTGGATGGAGGAGATATCAAGTCGGATGGCCTCAATTTTAGAGGAGAAAAAGGAGGTGAAGTCGGGGGCAGTCAGGGAGGAGGGGGTGGGGCCAGGAGAGTGCTGAAGGTGGCGAAGAGGCATCGGGGGTTAGAGGATTGGGAAGAGATGAAGGATTTAAAAAAAGATTGTTTACCGAGTGAAAAGGCAGAGCTGTAGGATGAAAGGATGAATTTAAAGTGGAGAAAGTCAGCCAGGGAGCGGGATTTTCTCCAGTGGCGTTCAGCGGTACGGGAGCATTTTTGGAGGAAGTGGGTAAATTTGGAGTGTCAGGGTTGGGGTTTGGAACAGTGATGATGGACGGAGTGGGCAGGGGCGACCGCATCCACAGCAGAGGTGAGGGTGAGATTGTAGAGGGAGGCCACCTGGTTGGGGCAGGCCAGGGAGTAAAGGGGAGAGAGTATCGAGAGAGGAGGACAGAGAGGCCGGGTTAAGAGTGTTGAGGTTGCATATGGACAGAGTAGGTTTGGGCAGGGGGAGGGGAACAGGAGAAGAGGAGAGAGAGAAGGAGAGGAGATGGTGATCGGATAGAGGAAAGGGAGAGATGGAGAAGTCAGAGAGACTACAGAGGTAGGAGAAAACAAGATCAAGGGAGTGACCAAGGCAGTGAGTAGAGGAGGAGGTCCATTGGGTAAGACCAAGGGAGGAAGAAAGGGTGAGCAGTTTGCAGAATGCAGGGTCAGTGGGATTGTCCAGGGGGAAATTAAAGTCGCCAAGGATGATGAAGGGAAGGTCGGAGGAGAGGGGGTGAGGAAGCCAGGCAGCAAAGTTGTCTCAAGGAAGAGGGAGGTGGGGCCGGGGGGGCGGTAGATGACAGTGACACAGAGATGGATGGGGTAGAAGAGGCGGATGGAGTGGGCTTCAAAGGAGGAGAAGGAGAGGAAGGGTTCAGGGGGAATGACACGAAAAGTATATGTGGAAGATAAGAGAAAGCCCACTCCCCCGCCTGGGTGGGCACCAGGTCTGGCGGAGTGGGTGAAGGAGAGGCCACTATAGGAGAGTTCAGCGGGGGAGGCGGTGTCAGAATCGGAGAGCCATATTTCAGTAATGGCAAGAAGGATAAGGGAGTTGGATAAAAAGAGGTTGTGGATAGCAGTCAGTTTGTTGCAGACTGATCTAGCGTTCCAGAGGGCACATGAGAAAGGGGGAGAGGAGAGGGGGAGATGGGGATGAGGTTAGCAAGAAGGGCAGTGCGCGGGGGAGGGCGGGGAGGAGCAGGAGAGGTAGGGCGGGGGGAGAGTATATGTATGGAACGAGAGCGGGGAGGCATAGTAGGGAGAGAGAGGGAGGGGGTGACGGAAGGGAGGAGGGAGGGCAAAAAAGAGGGTGGAGGGAGGAGGAAGAGAGACCAAGAGCGAAAGGGATGAGGTCGGTTTGAGAGGCCTAGTATGATGGAGCTAGAGATAAGGCAGGGAGGGCTAGGAAGACAAAAAAAGAAAAATATGGCAAAGAAGGCAAAGAGTAACAGAACAGTGAGATAAAGAGGACAGAGAAATATAGATAGGAACAGAACAGGGAGACAATAGCAATATGGAAGACAACAGGGAGACAATAGCAGTATGGAAGACAATAGCAGTTAGGAAGACAATAGCAAATTGGAAGACAATAGCAATTTGGAAGACAATAGCAAAATGGAAGACAATAGCAGAATGGAAGACAATAGCAGAATGGAAGACAATAGCAATATGGAAGACAATAGCAGTATGGAAGACAATAACAAAGTTAGGGAATGGAAGGCATGGAACAACAGGACAGAGAGATACTAAGGGCAATGAAACAGGTCAGAATACAGACAACAGGGAGACAATAGCAGTATGGAAGACAATAGCAGTTAGGAAGACAATAGCAAATTGGAAGACAATAGCAATTTGGAAGACAATAGCAAAATGGAAGACAATAGCAGAATGGAAGACAATAGCAGAATGGAAGACAATAGCAATATGGAAGACAATAGCAGTATGGAAGACAATAACAAAGTTAGGGAATGGAAGGCATGGAACAACAGGACAGAGAGATACTAAGGGCAATGAAACAGGTCAGAATAAAAACAGGTACAAATAGTAAAAAATAGTAACAAAAAATAGTAACAGGGAAGTGTAAAATCAGGAAAAAAAAAGAAACAAAACAGAGTAATGGCAGGTAAAATAATATAAAACAAGAAAAAACAATGGCAGGTAAAATAAAATCAGGTTAAAATAAAACAGTTAAAGATTAAAATCCGGTAAAATAGTAGCAGGTACCAATCAAGTCTGAGGTGCAGGCAAAGGTGTAGATCCAGGGGGAAGAGGAGAGCCACGGTGAGGAGGTCAGTTAAGGACGAAGACAAGAGCCACACTGAGGGAGTGAGGCAGAGTCACAGGTCCAGAGAGACGGTTGTGGAGAGTAGGAGGCTTCGAGTGAGGAGCAGGGCACCAGATGCGATAAGGGGGAGCAGGAACGTGGGGAAGGCATCAGAGGAGGATAGGAGAGGAGCCACGGCAGGAGGTGGGCGTCAGGTGAGGAGAGCCAGCAGGATCGCTGAAGGCCAGGAGCACGGCAGTACCATCCGATGGTGATGCGTGGAGGAGGAGGTGACCTGGGCAAGGATGGTGGCAGCGGCAGTTCAAGGCAGGGAAGGAGACCGGCACTCGAGGCCGGGGATTGAGGCCGGAAGGCCTCACGGACGCTTAGGCGGGCCAGGGAGCGGAGATCCGGTGGAGGCAGGAAATCCTGTGGGGGCAGCTGGGCCGGAGATCCAGGAGAGCCAGGAGCAGAGGCAAGGAGGCAGCTGCATTTCAAGGCAGCGGAGGAGACCAGCACTCGAGGTCGGGTATTCAGGCCGGAAGTAGGCCTCATGGACCTATATAATACAGTAGAATTTGCCTGCAGAATTACACCAACCCTGACAGCACTAGTATTTGTATTTTTCTGCAATGAGAATTAGCAATGGAGCTCTCCTTTTTGTGTGTTACCTATATAGCACAGTAGAATTTGACTGCATAATTACACCAACCTTGCCAGCACTAGTATTTGTATTTTTCTGCAATGAGAATTAGCAATGGAGCTCTCCTTTTTGTGTGTTACCAGTATAACACAGTAGAATTTGACTGCAGAATTACACCAACCCTTCCAGCACTTGTATTTGCATTTTTCTGCAATGAGAATCAGCAGCGCAGCTCTTCTTTTTGTGTGTTACCTATATAACACAGTAGAATTTGACTGCAGAATTACACTAGTCCTGACAGCACTAGTATTTGTATTTTTCTGCAATGAGAATTAGCAATGGACCTCTTCTTTTTAGGTTTTACCTATATAACACAGTAGAATGTCACTGAATGTCAATGTAGACTTTCTTGAGCACTGCTATGGCCTCCTCTTTCAATTCTATTTACTTGGCTGACCCAGGGCCGGTGCAAGGTTGCCCGGCACCCTAGGCAAATCTTAAGCTTGCCGACCTTCCCCCCCCTCCCAAAAAAAAATAAAAATAAAATAAATCTCTTTTCCCAGCCCCTAACACACTTAAAAATAATAACTCTTACCTCCTCTTGGCTGGCTAGGATGCAGTCCAGATGTCTGATGCAGCACTGATGTCTGATGCAGAATGCTGTCCAGGCTTCACTGCTGCCCAGGAGCAAACACAGGATATCTAGAGGGGGGGCTCCAAATGCTAGACTTCAGAACAAAACAAAGAAAAGAAAAGAAAACTTGACATCACTCACTGGTTACACACTGACATGTACCCCGCTGCCCACCAACTTCTCTCACACATGCCCATCTGCCCACTAGCTATTTTCAAATATGTCACCCCTTGCCCATCAGCTTGTGTCACATATGCTAGCCACATAACACCAGCTTTACTCACATGCTCCCCTGCCCACTACTTGGCTTTTTTTTTTGTTAGTATTTGCCCACTACTTGGCTCTCCTCTGCTGTCCATTAATGTATTCTGTAGATGATATATTAAATATACTAACACATGCAAATAATTTGAGAAAGGTAATCTAAATGCAGATAATCTAGACCGTTCTATTTTATCTGCATTTGTTAATGTATTCTGCAGATGTAAAATTAATTATACTAATAGAGGGCAAAAAAGGAGAGCCAAATAGAGGGCAAATACTAAAAAACATAAATAGTTCCTTAACTATCCTAGAGTAGCCCCAGCAAGGTGAATTAAAGCTGTGCTTCATTATGCATTGCAGCATTTTGTCATGACACTATTTTAGTACAAGACCCCATAGTCCCTAACTCAAGGACATTTCTAATTGTAATCCCCCAATTCCCTATTTTCTCCAGCCTCCTCCCCCTCCCCAATATTCTGTAGCATCCATTCTCCCCCACACACATATTCTGTAGCATCCATTCCCCCCTTTCTGTAGCATCCATTCTCCCCCTTTCTGTATCCTCCATTCTCCCCCCCTTTGTATAGCCTCCATTCTCTCCCCTTTCTGTACCCTCTATTCTCCCCCCCTTTCTGTAGCCTCCATTCTCCCTCCCTTTCTGTAGCCTCCATTCTTCCCCCCTTTCTGTAGCCTCCATTCTCCCCCCTTTTTGTAGCCTCCATTCTCCCCCCTTTTTGTAGTCTCTGTTCTCTCCCCCTTTCTGTAGCCTCTGTTCTCTCTCCCCCTTTGTATAGCCTCCATTCCTCCTCCTTGTATAGCCTCTATTCCCCCCCATGTATAGCCTCCATCCCCCCCTTGTATAGCCTCCATTCCCCCCCTTTGTATAGCCTCCATCTCCCCCCTTGTATAGCCTCCAGTCTCCCTCCTTGTATAGCCTCCATTCTCCCTTCTTGCTGTAGCCTCCATTCCCCCCCTTTCTGTAGCCTCCATTCCCCCCCCCCCTTGTATAGCCTCCATTCCCCCCCTTGTATAGCCTCCATTCTCCCTCCTTGTATAGCCTCCATTCTCCCTCCTTGCTGTAGCCTCCATTCCCCCCCTTTCTGTAGCCTCCATTCTCCCCCCTTTCTGTAGCCTCCATTCTCCCCCCTTTCTGTAGCCTCCATTCTCCCCCCTTTCTGTAGCATCCATTCCCCCCCTTGTACAGCCTCCATTCTCCCCCTTGTACAGCCTCCATTCTCCCCCCTTTCTGTAGCCTCCATTCCCCCCTTGTATAGCCTCCATTCCCCCCTTGTATAGCCTCCATTCTCCCTCCTTGTATAGTCTCCATTCTCCCTCCTTGCTGTAGCCTCCATTCCCCCCCCATTTCTGTAGCCTCCATTCCCCCCATTTCTGTAGCCTCCATTCTCCCCCCCTTTCTGTAGCCTCCATTCTCCCCCCCTTTCTGTAGCCTCCATTCTCCATTCTCCCCCCTTTTTGTAGCATCTGTTCTCTCCTCTTTCCCCCTTTCTGTAGCCTCCATTCTCTCTCCCCCCTTGTATAGCAAGATCTGAGATCCAACGACGTAACAATGATGTTTTGCCTCGTTCTCGATTCCGAAAAAGCACGAAAGTACCAAGCCGACTAAGTTCGGATGAGTTCGGTTCTCGAGAAACCGAGCCTGAGCATCTCTACTTTTTACCTGCCTGTTTATATCTTTATGGGTATTTTTCTTTTTATACATCACCATCATTTGTCTCCTCCTCCTGGTTATAAGGCTCCTTCTCCCCAAGCACTAAGGACTCCTCAGTCAGATCCTCCAAGCAACTGTCTCTTTTCAGAGTCTGTGTAATCCTAACTTGGTACTGGAGCACTTTCCTGTTGCATGTGAGGTCCTCAGCAGCATCTCTAGTCTACTGTACAGTAACAGCAGGTATGGCCAGTTGAATTAAAAATGTATCAGGTTATCAAGATTACAATTATGAAATACTAGCACAAGGAAAGGCTGATACACTCACAAACCATATATAAGACAATTATTAAAAAACTAACATGTCAATTAAAATATGCTATTAGACAGCTCAAAATTCCTTGGATCCATTTCATGGAGACCCCATATCCAATGAGCATGCATCAAGGAATACTTTAATAGAGGAAATCTGGCACAGCTTTCATAACTCACCAGTGTCGTTTAAAGAAGATCTGAACAATCCCATCCTTATATAACATCCTTTTTCTTATATTAAAGTGAATAATGATGCAAAACAGGCAGTAGATGAGAGCAATTTAAGCAATTACATTTATATATTGCTTATAAAACATACATTATGAAGTATACTTAATAAAACACAAATACTTATAGCTCTGTCTGTTCTAAAATCAACATTACATTGAGTTGGTAAATAAGCGTTGTCTGTCTGAGTTCTAAATTGCTTAAAGGGCTAAGGTTGTGAGGGCATAGTCCACTGCACTAGTTCTAGGAAAAAAGTCATAAAACATAAGTAACCAATGTGAAAAAACAGCACAAACTGAGAATCTGTTCATAAAGAGTCACCCAAAAATGAATGACAGATTCTATTTGTTTGTTAATGAAAGTAAAATGAATAATATCATTACTACACCAGGTACAGTACATTTTCCACCTCATGACTGACCTCATGTCATCTCTGACAATTATCTCAAGTGTGTAGCAACAACTATCTCATGTATATTTGTATTGGTATAAGAATCTAGAAAAAGGAGAACTGCCCTGGTTAGGTATCACTGTGCCCACCGATTACACAATTTAAATAAGGTCCATAACCCCTTCAATATCTTAGCTGTAAAAAGTACTGATCCATTTAATGAAATCTGGTTACACCAGAAAGAGAATTGTGTAATTTAATCTTGGACTGGCCATCCAGCGCAAGAAAACAGAAAATATGACCACCTCTCTTTGCTAAGGATAGGTCGCCCAGCCAAAACGGCCAAGCATGGGAAAGGGTTTGGAAGTTATCAAGATTCAACAAGAGTAGTGCAGTTAAAAAAGTGAAAACATTTAAAAATAGTTAAAAAAGACAAAATGTATCTATATTTATATTTAAAAAAATCTATTTCAATGTATTACCAAAAGAAATAAAAAATGAATTCCTAGCAAAACCAACACAGAGCAAAAATACATGAAAATGGTTTTAGTCGTATAGGTGTAAAAAATCTAAAGGACATTCTAGAGAACATACAAAATTCCTGTTATTAGATGTGAAGGCAAATTCTATCTGGAACTGGAAAACCAGTGTAAGGCAGTCACAAGTTTCAGCTGCTCTGCTCACTTTCCGACCAGGGCAATGGCCGGACACTGAGCGTTCTGTTAGCACGCCCCGGCAACACAGGGCAGCCGGGCGCATGTGCTGAAGAGTGTACAGCCTGCAGGCTTATTAATAATGCTAATTAACTATCAAACTACTCTTGTGAAGTGTTTCAGGGCACTACTATTTAAGGCAGGGAGGGCTTAGCCTCCCTGCCGTTTATAGCGTGGAGTTACTCTGTTGCTGACCTGCTTTGTCCAGTTCCTGTTGTCCCTGTGGATACTCTGGCTGTTTATTATCTGATCTGTCGTTGCGACCCTTTACTGCACCTTGGACCTTGCATGTTTGCCTGTGACCCTGACCCTTTGACCTGTATCTTGGACTCCGCTGTTTTGCCTGTGACCCTGACCCTTGGCGTGTTATCTGACCATTCTACCTTGCTTGTGACCCATGACATTGACTAATGTCTGACCATCCGCTACCATCTACTCAGCCTCCTCCGGCCAGTCGCCGCGGTGTTGTATTACGAACTTGCACTACGCAAAAATTGAGAAAGGAAAAACGAAATTCCAAGAAATTTGAAACGAAAGAAATAAAAGTAGATGAAGTGTCATGTAAAACAAAAAAAATTCAATTTAAGTTTGTATAATCTAAGCCCAGATTAAATTTCTATCTTGGAAAAGGGTTTAAAATTTGCTCCAACCAATAATAGTGATGATTTTGAATTATTCATTGATTTACAAAAGTTTATAAGAAACTTGAGTATTAAAAAAAAAAAAAAATGAAACAAGGAAGATTGTAAAGATGATAATCAAGTCAATAATCTGATTAATAAATTTAAAAAGAAGTCCAAATTTTATCCCTCGTTTAATAAGGGACCATTTATTAATAGTTTTTCTAAATTGGTGGAAGATGACTTCTCTGCTATTAACAATAATGGAAAGAAAAAGAACATCTTCTCCACCAATAAAAGGAACTATACTAAGGGAGAATTCAAAGCAATTAGGGATCTTTCTAGTAATAAAGAACTTATTATAAAACCAGCGGATAAAGGTGGCTCAATTGTAATTTTAGATATTAAACAATATAAAAATATTGTTTTGGATCTTTTAATGGAGAATAATACTTATGAAATGATTAAACTAGATCCCCTTCAGATTATTCAAGAGAAACTCATCACTTTGTTGGATAAATATAAAGATCTTAATGTTATTGATGAGGCCTTATATACCTACATTAATATTGATAAACCATTGACTCCTTCACTATATATTTTACCAAAAATCCACAAAGATCCCATTAATCCACCGGGGAGGCCTATAGTCTCAGGGGTAAAATGGATTACCTCTAATCTTTCAGCAGTAATCGATTCCTATCTTCAACCGTTAGTTTTGACTATGTTAGCTCACATTAAAGATACAACGGACGTGTTAAATAAACTATCTCAGATACAGTGAAATGAGAATTATATTTTTATAACCGCAGATGTTAAATTATTATACAATATAATAAATTACGATATGGGTCTGGCATCAATAGATCATTTTTTAAAAAAGAATTCCGTTGATGATAATTTAAGCCAATTCCTTAAGGATGGGATCAGATTTATTTTGGAAAATAATTATTTTTATTATGATCAGAAATAATATATACAAAGAATTGGCACAGCAATGGGCACCAGGTTTGCCCCAAGTTATGCCAACTTATTCATGGCCTTCTGGGAGGAAGAAGTAATACAGATTCATGAGCTACTTGGGGCAAGCCTGGTGTCCAGGGTCAGATTCATTGATGATATTTTCTTTATTTGGAATGGCAGAATAGATGATTTGGATATATTTTGCCACACATTAAACAAGAATCAGTTGAATATAGAACTCACCTTTGATAAGAGCCCAATTGAAGTCCATTTTTTGGATTTGACCATTTACATTAAAGAAAACCAAATACATACCAAGCTATACAAAAAACCAACAGATTCCAATTCACTCATTCCAAATTCAAGTGAACACCATCAGAGATGGTTATACAATATCCCCTGTGAGATTCGAAAGGAACTTCACAGAAGAGGTTGAGTTCAAGGAGGAAATGGATAAATTATCTAAAGAATTACTGCAAAAGGATTATCCTATTTGTATTATTCAAACTGCTAAGGAGAGACCTACACAGGTAGATAGGAAACAATGTTTAGAGAAAAAAATAAGGAAAAATAGCAGGGATGGTCTTTCATAACAAGATACAACAACAAACATAAAGATATTGAGAGAATAATTAGAAAATATTGGGGCATTATCAAAAAAGATAAAATTATAGGACCACATCTACCCAAATTTCCCAGGTTTTTTACAGGAAGGCAAAAAATCTTAAGGAACGGTTGGTGAAAGGTACTTTACCTAGATCTTATAATACAATCTCATCAAAAAGTTTTTTTAGATGTGGAGTATGTAAAATATGTAGGGAAACATTTACAGAATATAAGAAGAACAAAAATATAACCTTGGAGGTTCGAGGTCAGAAATATAAGATTGATCAATTTATTTCATGCAACAGTAAAAATGCTGTTTATCTTATTATATGTAAATGTAACAAATGTTATATTGGAAGAACCACCCATCCACTTAAGATTAGGATGGCTGAACATTTATATAATATTAAGAAAGGTTTATTAACTCATCCGTTCTCTAAACATTTAAAAGAAGAACATAATGGTTCAACAAAGGAGATAATGGAATTTATGGGTATTTCAAAAATAGAAATAGATTGGAAAAACAAAGATATCACTTACAAACTAGCTAAAAAAGAAATGTTCTGGATTCACAAATTAAATACCCTAATCCCCAATCGACTTAATGCTGATTTTGAACTCCAATGGTTCTTATAAACTTCTCATTTACATAGAGAATATATATAATTTGAGGTTGTTGACAATATCTTTGTATTACTAACCCAATGTATTAATTGTGTAGATTTTGATATAGTTTTTGTTTCATTTCTAATGGGATGCTGTCCAAAGATAAATATACTGTTAGGAACTCCCTAGCCAGCACAGTAAAACTCGGAGTCTACTCCGAAAGCCTGATGTTCGCTGGAGCCTTTAGTGGTGGGGACAGACTTGGCCGCAGGCTGACAGAGGGTCGAGAATCGTATACCGGCTAAGGAGAACCCAGGAGTGGAATGATTGGCGGACAGCAGCGTGGGGTTCAGGCAGAGTAAACCAAGGTCAGAGGTCACAAGCACAGGTTCGGAATCCAGGGACAAGCGAAAGGTCAGGAGCACTGTTGGAGGAGCAGAATCTGGTTTTCAGGCAAATGGTCAGGG
Organism: Mixophyes fleayi; assembly: GCF_038048845.1. NCBI lineage: Eukaryota > Metazoa > Chordata > Amphibia > Anura > Limnodynastidae > Mixophyes > Mixophyes fleayi. The sequence goes on along the minus strand of NC_134404.1, from coordinate 237,226,748 downwards.
TCAGAAGCGTAGGTTCAAGGTCCAGGAACAAGCGAGGGTCATACACGGGAAGTCAGTCACAGGTTTTAACACCAAGCAGAGAGAGAACAAGCAGGCAGCAGAACTGTGAACAGGACGCTCTAACCTGCAGTGAGGTTCAGTCCTCACTGCTTTAAATAGTACAAGGAGCCAATCAGAATAGAGCCCTACCAGCACTCACAGGAATAGCCTAATGATAGTTGCTAATGGCCAATGAGGCTACAGGGTACCCAGCAAGGAGTAATCAGCCAGGTGGCTGCATGATAAATTACTGGCATACAGCCAGTAGAAGCAGAGCAGAGCCTACTCAATCAGCCACTATTGGCTGAGTATTATGCCCCCTGTGCGCATGCGCCCGGCTGTCTGACAGCTGGCCGGGCGCTGCGTGATGTATTCTCCGGCGTCCCGGTTGTTGCCTAGGCAACCGGGACGTCGGGACCGGAAGTGACGTCCCATAGCGACGGCCGGGACAGCAGCTGGGAGACAAGGAGAGTCGCGGCGGTGCCCGCAGCCGCGACTACTAACATATACATAAGCGTTTTAATGTGTATTCACCCATTGAAAAATGTATTAATAGAATGTTGGAATATTATTATACACTGCATGTAAATCTATATATATGATATAATATGAGGCAGATCTATTCTGATATATGATTGGTTTATTAGATTCTCAAACCATTATTGTGAATATACATACCCTAGAGGACTTTTATACTAACAATGTTCCTCTTTTATAGATCTTCATCTTATTCTTTGAATTTCTCCCCTGTTCTCTATTATCTATATATGAGTAATATATTTGTTTCTACATATGCTCCGTTCTTTGATATAAATATACGATCATGTGGGTATTTTTCAATTTATTTGACATAATCGGAGAATGATCATGTGATCATTAAAACCATATGATTTCCCGTTATGTGGATATAATGTTAACGCAAACAACATAGGTGTCTCCTTCACGTGATCGCGATGTACTTTGGCATATGCTCATTTTGATCTTACATGCGGTGTTATTTTGATCACGTGATCGTGATGATGCTTATCACATGCCCGCTCTAGACCTAGTATACGATCATAGTGCAATAGACATGATCACAGTAGAATCCGTCACATGACTACCTTTATCCACTAAGAGAGAGGATAGGAACCACATGACCACTGTTAATTGTATTACGGAGATATGTTGTATGATTTTTCTATTTTACGATGAGGAATATCTTTGAATTATTACATGTTAGTAAGTGATATAAGGTAAGAGATATTTATACTATTTCTGGGATATGAATTTATTTATAGGAATGGACACTGGTTACGAATTGGCAGGGAGTCTATTGTGACACTATAAAAATGGGACCAGTGCCCTTTCTGTTATACACCTTGAAAAAGACCCCTGGTGGGTCGAAACGCGTCGGTGGGGACCTTAAGTGTATGATTTTGACTGCCAATCCATTGTGGAGATCTGTTTTTCCTCAGGGATGATCCAGGTCAAAGATCTTGCTATATGTATAGATCGCCAGTTTGCTCTCGTAAGCAGCCAATACTCACTTGTTCAGGATCCATGTCTTTGATGTTTTTATACTTTATATTTTTAGTAAAATTCCTATGAAGGATAACACACTATGGGATTCTTTATGTCTCTCTTTCTCTACATGCTTTGATGATATGAATATGGAGAAGAAATGAGATTATCCATAGGAGAAAAATCCATCTTTATTTTATGGACTGACAATTGATGTTCAATTCTACTCATTGCCAATGCTTTCATTTTCGGGACAATATTTGCTGATAGTGGACTGAATATCTATATTTAATTCTATTTATTGCCAATGCTCTCACTTTTGAGTTAATATATTGCTGACAACATTCAATATATATACCCATACGGTAATATTAGGGCATTTTTTGTGATGGGATATTTACACTACATAACACATATGTCGTATATTTTGATGTGTTTAACATTAGCGCCTATTTGAAGTGTCATTTGTTGTAATAAATCCTGGGGGCATCTGAGTACCTGTGAGCACATAAAGCTCTGCAGGAAAGACGGCTGCTAAAGGTGAAGACCTCTGTCATCTGTTCTGCAAGTTAGTTATCAAACCGGCAGCCTAACATAGGCAGAGTCAAATCAGCATAAATTGGTACATTGCATATAATATAAGTGCAGAAACACTGCCAAAGTTGGAGCATTCAGTATACATTGGTCATGGCTATTGCTTAAGACAATATCAGGCATCCTGGCAACCCTTGTATTTCCTACACATCAGCAGTGCTGCATAAGTCCTGACTGCTTGGTTCAGTTCCCCAGAATTTGGAATACTGACAAGAATCAGGAAAATGTTAGACAGGGCACTTCTTGCAGATTCCACTGCCTGCAGCTAATATTTTAAGCTTAGGTGCTGCTTATCTGGATACTAAAATGTTGGGTCCCTGTTTGGAAATGAGATAGGAATTATTCAATTCCCAAAAAAAAGACCAACATGTGAACACAAAGCTTCCTTCCCCCAAACAACCCCAACACAATTTAAACACAAAATTAATAGCATTTACATTTAAAAGGTAAACCTATTTCCCCCCAACTAGCCCCAACATTAAATTAGTAGTATTCACATTTAAGAACTAGGCCCAACCCCCCCATTACGTCTCAAAATTAAATTAATAGCACACACAATATATAGGTGTATTCCCAACCAACCGACCCTGACACTAATTTAATGGCATTCACAGTTAATAGACCTATTTCCAGTAATGAGCTCCATCTTTACATTGTTAGCCACCACATTTTATACATAGGCCCAACATTGCATGAATAGCCCCTACTACACTATATGGACAAAAGCATTTGTCCACACCTGTTATTTATTACATTGAAGGGTTTCAATCAGACCCATTGCTAGAGGTGTATAAAATCAAGCACCTAATCATACAGTCTCCATTTGCAAATATTAGTGATACAAAATGGGTCGTTCTGAAGAGCTCATTGTCTTCAAGCATGGTACTATGATGGATGCCACCCTTTTCAATAAGACAATTTGAAATTTCATCCCAGCTGAACATTTCACGGTCAACTGTGATATTATTAGCAAGTGAAAGTGTTTAGGAACAACAGCAACTCAGCCACAAAGTGGTCAATGCTCTGCTGATTCCATAGCTGAAGAGTTCCCACTGGCATTAATGTTAGCACAAAAACTGTGCGGCTGGAGCTTAATGGATGGGTTTCCATGGCCGTGCAGCTGCATGCAAGCCTCACATCACCAGACCAATGCCAAGTGTTGGATAGGAGTGGTGTCAAGCACACCAACACTGGACTGTGGAGCAGTAGAAACATGTTCTGTAGAGTGACAAATCACGCTTCTCTGTTTGGCACATGGTTTGATGAGTTTGGCGTTGAAGAACTTGACTGACCCGCACAGAGCCCTGACCTCAACCCCATCAAACACTTTTGAAATGAACTAGAATGGAGATTGCGAGCCAGGCCTTCTCATCCAACATCAGTGCCTGACCTCATAAATGCTCTACAGCGGCGGTTCCCAAACTGTGCGCCGCGGCTCCCAGGGGTGCCGCGGTGCTGTCACTGGGGTGCCGCAGGCCAGCCATAAAAAAAAAATAACACAGAAACTTACCAATCCGTCAGGCGCCGGGACCCAGCAGCCTCCTCTCTCCCGCAGCTGTCACTGAATATCGATGTCAGTAACAAGCTGCAGGAGAGAAGAGGCTGCTGGGACGGATTGGTAAGTTTCTGTGTAGATTTTTTTTTTATGGCTGGCGCCTGGCGCGGGGCAGAGTGAGAGAGATCGTGACAGCTGGGGAGAGGAGGGGGACAGAGAGCAGAGGATGGGGACAGCAGGGCAAAGGATGGGGACAGCGGGGCAGAGGAGGGGGACAGAGAGCAGAGGATAGGGACAGAGGGCAGAGGATGGGGATAGAGGGCAGAGGAGGGGGACAGAGAGCAGAGGATGGGGACAGAGGGCAGAGGATGGGGATAGAGGGCAGAGGAGGGGGACAGAGAGCAGAGGATGGGGACAGAGGGCAGAGGATGGGGCTAGAGAGCAGAGAATGGGGACAGAGAGCAGAGGATGGGGACAGAGAGCAGAGGATGGGGACAGCTGGGCAGAGGAGGGGGACAGAGAGCAGAGGATGGGGACAGCGGGGCAGAGGAGGGGGACAGAGAGCAGAGGATGGTGACAGTGGGCAGAGGATGGTGACAGCGGGGCAGAGGATGGTGACAGCGGGGCAGAGGATGGGGACAGAGAGCAGAGGATAGGGACAGAGAGCAGAGGATGGGGACAGAGAATGGGGACAGAGAATAGAGGAGGGGGACAGAGAGCAGAGAAGGGGGACAGAGAGCAGAGGATGGGGACAGAGGGCAGAGGATTGGGACAGAGGGCAGAGGATGGGGACAGAGGGCAGAGGATGGGGGATGGGGGACAGAGAGCGTGAGAGGGGCAGTGGAGGGGGACAGAGAGCGTGAGAGGGGCAGTGGAGGGGGACAGAGAGCGTGAGAGGTGCAGTGGAGGGGGACAGAGAGTGTGAGAGGGGCAGTGGAGGGGGACAGAGAGCGTGAGAGGGGCAGTGGAGGGGGACAGAGCGTGAGAGGGGCAGTGGAGGGGGACAGAGCGTAAGAGGGGCAGTGGAGGGGGACAGCGCGTGAGAGGGGCAGTGGAGGGGGACAGTGTGTGAGAGGGCAGAGGAGGGGGGACAGCGTGACAGAGCAGAGGAGGGGGGACAGCGTGACAGAGCAGAGGAGGGGGGCAGCATGACAGAGGGCAGAGGGGGCAGTGTGAGAGAGGGCAGTGTGTCTGGATGCAGAGGGGGCAAAGTGCCTGAGGGCAGAGTGTCTGGATGCAGAGGGGGCATTTTTGCATACAACTAAATAAGTATTTCTGTCCTGACCTAAATACTTATTACAATTTTTTGACCCAACTACTTCTAAAACAGGACTGCTCAATAATTACTTTGGAGGGGTGCCTTGAAAAAATTTGGAGACTCTAAGGGTGCCGCGAACTGCAAAAGTTTGGGAACCACTGTTCTACAGAATAAATGGGCACAAATACAGAGCTGCGGAATTAGTGGCGCTATATAAATAAATAGATAATGATGATGATTAAATACAAACAGAAACACTCCATCATCTTGTGGAAAGCCTTCTAAGAGGTGTGGAAGCTGTTATCACTGCAAAAGGGGGACCAACTTCATATTAAAGTATATGTATTTGAATACAATGCCACTGCAGTCCCTGTTTGTGTAATGGTCAAGTGCAATTGTCCATATAGTGTATTAATTATTAGCACCACAAATCCCACATTACATAAATAAGCCAAACATAACATTAACAACCCTCACACACACTTAGAAAAACCAAACTTCCCAGTTCATCCTTTCCAAAATTGCATATCCACACAAAAGAAGAAAATATAACTCACAACATGCGCTGAGGGGGTTCCAGTTGCCCAAAACCCCCTCCTGGACAGGGCATTGTTGTTACGGATTACTGGATACACTACTAATCTTGATTAGCGCTGGCTTACCTGAGGTGCGGAGTCTAACGATCTCTCCAATATTCACCAAGAACCGCCGTAAGGTGGGATGGGCTTTGCTGCCAGGTGTCGCAGGTCACGGTCCACAGGTTTGCCCCAAGATGTAGTACAATGGAATAGGAGCAAGATGAGAATAGTCGGACAGGCCGGGTAGGTACACAGGCAGGCAATGCAGACAGAATCAGAAGGCAATCTCGGAGTCAATTAAACCGGGTCGGTACACGGGTCACAAGAACAGATGCCAAGAACAGATGCGTGGTCAGCTAGCCGGGTCGGTACACAGGAATGGCAGATAAATGTATAGAGAGAGAGGCGTGAGACAATCCGGGTCAGGAGCACAGGCAATCAGGAAGGTCAGCAAGCCAGGTCGGTACACGGGAGAAACGGAATCCAGAAGGGTCAGCAAGCCGGGTCGGTACACAGGAGGTCAAGCACACAGGAAGCAGGAGCCAGGAACTGGTAAGTTGCTCTGACACTCAGCAAGTGTCAGAGCTATGCTTTTATACTGTGTCCACTTTTGAATTCCCCGCCCTAGGTAGCAATCACGTGACTGCCGAATGCGGAACTGCGGCTTCCGGGTCCGACGGAGCGGTGGGGGAATGCGGAGAGGTAAGTATTCGTAACAATTATATGCAGTAGAGAGCTGGAAAACTTTAGCCCAGGGGGAAGACTCGACCCAGCAGCCTGTTAGGAACATTTTAAAGGAAAAAAATTGCAGGTAGCCCAGTGACCCAGCCTAAGTTAGCCCACTATGGGACTGGCCTGGGGAACAGATGCCCCCCTGCCCCCCAGCCCAGCCTGCCCCTGACTGTATGGTTCCTGGTGGCTGGCCGCTCCTCGTATGATGTATTCCTCTCTCCTTTTCCTTATGCGTGTGCCCGCCTCCTGCTATCTCACTCGTTAAACCATTTAAATAGAAGAGTTTGCCTTTTTAACACAGCATGGATGGAAGAATGTAAGTACAGGGAAGGGGGGGTCATAATGTAATGCCTGTGGGTTATTAATTTAAGGGTAGAGTGCTTATAACACCAGCAGCAGCAGTTAGTGAAAGCAGGTAGGAGAGAGAAATAAAGTTGACAGACTGGGGCTGTCCCAAATTTGGGTGACTGTCGTGCTTATTATTGCCATTGATAAAAATGAAAGCTATGCCCCTTGCATGATGGTCATGCCCACTCTGAGGAGGTAGGAATAAAGGAAATTACAAATAAGTTCAATATTTTTACAAATCTAATCTAAAGTACATAATTGAATAAAGAAAACTAATAATAGACAGTTAAATGATCTTACATTCAAAATGAGTTTTATAATAAAGATTTTACTACATAGAGTTTTGGATATATTTTTTTCCACCACACACTTAGCTGTTCTCGATACAGTCCTCTGACTACCTCGCGTACTGTCACACATAGGAAAGAGGACATGAGGATGGGGGTAAAGGGGAGGAATGAATTTCTGTGTATTGAATGTCCCTTCAAAGATGCTTCATCAGGTCTCAACTCTACATGCTAATAGGGTCTCATCTAGAGCATAAGCTGAAAAATGTGGGCCAGACCTTTCATTAAGAAGAAATGTTTATTAACTCAATCTGATATTGAGTATACTGATATATACTCAATATCAATATACTGATATGTTGAATTATTAAACTGCTCTTTTTTTAAAATAAATCAGCAAAAACTGTTTTTGTCTCTAATTGTTGTGTCTAAAGTACTGAGACAGTTTGAATTGAAGTAGAGCAGTGTTTCACAAACCTAGTCCTCAGGACCGCTAACAGTGCATGTTTTAAAGGTGACAAGGAAAATAATTATACCACCTGTGGATCTGTTACAATGTCTCAGACAGTAATGAACACACCTGTGCTAAAGCAAGGAGATATGGAAAACATGCACTGTTAGGAACAGGTTTAAGAAACACTGCACGACTAGATAATAATTGAGACTACTGCTCTGATACATTAAGGAAAGCAAAGCAAAAAAGAATTAAGTTTGCACCTTGGCAAAACCATGCTGTATTGGAGGAGAGTTACATTTAAAAATGTGGGGGCAGATTTATAGCTGGAGTAAGGTATGTCTTAGATAAATTTCAGCTTTTAAAATACTACATGAAAAGGCAGCCAGTATTTTCCATGTGCAAAATAATAAACTAATTTGCATCCCTTGCATTGTAACATGTTTTTTCCAGGAACAAAATTACTCCTGCTCTGCTTAATGAATCAGGTCCTATATATTAAATTATTTGCTTGATTATATCTTGTTAACATATATATTAACAGTTTTTTTATATAGTGCTTACATATAATGCAGCATTTTACAGAGAATATTTAGTCATTCACTTCAGTTTCTGCCTCAGTGAAGCGCGCGCACACACACTGTCAAAAGCCAGTTAACCTACCACTATGTCTTTGCATTGTGGGAGGAAACCGATGCTCCCAAAGGAAACCCATGGAGAACACACAAACTGCACACATATAGGACATTGGTGGGAATTGTACCCATGACCCAGTGCTGTGAGACAGCAAAGCTAACCACTGTGCCACTAAACCATGCTGCCCATATGTGTAGTAATTAACAGCTTTTCAGTGGGGTCCACTATTGGGAAGAGGTATGGCCACATATTTCAGTGTTTGAGTTCTTGATTCTGGGCACTCATGCCTGAGATGCTATGTTGGTGGGCTGTGCCAGTAGCATGCATCAAGTTAAAGCATGGTATAATATTTGTTACTGTGAAAACAGCTGTTGTTGATTTAGGACTAGCTTATGACAGCAGCTCCTTGAGTGGACCTTATCCCTTCCCTCTTTCACTCCTCCCTCTCTCTTAATGCGTGTTCCCATCTTCTCCACCTTTTCATCCTGTCCCTTGAATCAAACAAATCTTCCCCTCATCATATAAGGATGCCCTCCTCTCTCCCATCCTTAAAAAGCATCTCTAGACCCTAAATCTCTCTCCAACTAGTGCCCCATCACTCTCCTTCACTTTGTCTCCAGACTCCTTGAGTGAATTTTCTACAACCACCTCTCCACCTTCCTTTCTTCCTACTCTCTCCTTTCCCCACTTCAATCTGGTTTTCATCCCCTTCACTTCACTGAAACAACCCTCACCATGGTCCCTAATAACCTTTTCTCTGCAAGATCCAAGAGCTGTTTCTCTTTACTCACCCTCCTTTCCACAGCTTTTGACACTGGACCACCCTCTCTTCTCTCAAGCCTACACCCCTTTGGCCTGTTTTACGCTGTCCTGTCCTGGCTGTTCTTATACTGTTCTAACCAATCCTTCCCTATCACTGAACCTGACTCCTCCTCCCACCCCCACTTCCACTACCTGTCTGTGTCCCCCAAGGGTTTTTGGCATCCTTCTTTTTTTCCTGTACATTTTTTGATATTATCAAGTCTTTAAAATTCAAGTGCATATATACATTTACATATATGCATTTATATACCAATGGCACCCAGATCTACATTTTCTTTCCTGAACCTTCTCACTCTTTCCTCTATCACACCTTCAGCTGTTTTTCTGCTATCTCTTCTTGGATGTCCTATCACTTCACTAAATTAATATATAAAAAATTGAACTCATTGCGTTCCAAGACTTCCGAGTCCCCTCACTTCTCCTAATCTCTCTATCTGTTGACAATATTACCCTTTATTCTGTCCAGCAAGTTTTTTGCCTAGAATGTATTGTCAACTCTTTCCTCTTTAAGACTCCCCATATTCAATCCTTCTCCCAATCGTGCCGCTTCTATTTTTGCAACATCCTTTCAACTGTTCTCCCTTCCTCTAACATCTCCCCATGTTATTCTATCATCAACACTATTGCCCATCTAATTTTTCTGTCCTGCCACTGTACATCTGCCTCCACTACCAAGTCCAGTTGAAACTCCTTACCCTCACCTATAAAGCCCCCACTCCTTTCTCATCATCATCATCATTTATTTATATGCTTATTTATAACACTTCTCCCGTGCTGCTCCCTTTCTCTGGAACTCACTTCATCTCTTCATCTCTTTATCTCTGTTCAAGACTTAAAACAGGATTTATACACCTACTTCTTTATCCAAGCTATAAGTTATGATCCTAACTCTCCCCCTACTCCCCTTTACACTAAGTCACCTTCTCTGTGTCACCCCCATTTTTCTGCAACTGCCCTTTAGATGGTAAACTTTCATGAGCAAGGCCCTTGTCACTTGGGTCCTCCATTTTCCACTACCTTTGCCACCAGCACACCAGTGCTTTCTATCATTTCCTCAATCAGGGACTCTGATCCTGTTTGCTTCACCCACGCGACTGGATAGAGGTTCAGCCTGTTCTGATTTACCCACTTTTTCCTCTTATTCTCCTTTTGCCACTTGCCTCATATTTTAGTGTGAAGTTATTCCCTATCCTAGCTTCTCATTGATGGTTATGCTATTCCTTGCCAGAGTACTGTTCTGTCTTGAATGTAGTGTTCTGCCTATATTGCTAGTGTACTTTATTTGCTTATTTTGCTTTTTCCTATTATGCCATATATTGTTTTACTGTATACTCTCTGTACGGCACTGTTGTGGCACCTCATAAATAAAAAATAACAGTATTAGAAAAAAAAAAAAGGAAAAATACAAAATGTTTAAACTTGGATCAGCAGTCAGAGTGTGTGTTGCTGTGCGAATAAGTTAATGAAACCCAGCATTCTGGAAGTAAGAAAAGTCTGATTCAGATGAAAAGTTGGATGAATTTGATGACAAGTGAGGCCATAAGCATAACGCTCTTAAATGCAGGTGCTTGTGCGAGTGTCAGTTACTTACCCATATGGGGTTAAGTCCACTGCAGCTCCAATAGGATGCAATGGGAGTGTACTCAGCCAAATTATAAAGACCCCTCGCAAGGGTTGCTGGGTCAGCAAATAATTCATATGGTGCCTCCACTGATTGGCCCAGAAGGGGTGCAGTCACGCTGACACCAGATTTAGTACTGGCTAATCATAAAGAATTATATCCTGGCATCAGTGGTTAATGCTTGATGGCCATACACTGTTTGGTTACTGCTATTAGATGTAGCTGACTCGTAATTTGTCTTCTCTGCCACCATGTCCTGTTTTTAATAAACTGTGTCCTTTATTTGCCAACAAATTTCTGGTGTCAGTGTCTTTATTAATGGTAAGTACAGATTAAGTATTAATGTGTGAGTATGGTTTGGTGTAGTGTAAGTGAAGCATCAACAGTCTGCAGTGTTTGAAAAATACAATTGTTTCTTAAATATACAGTTAATACTTAACCTGTTTTTAAAAGATGGGCTTCCATTTAGTAGTATGACTGAATGCCAAGTATCAGGAGAGTCTTTGTTGAGATGAGAGTGATGGGGGTGACTTAGCTCAACTCTAAATCACAGTGTAAAATGATGTCATTGGAGAGGTATCAAGTTTACTATCTTTATTATATGTGGCAATTTTGTGTGTATAAAGATTTGTGTTACATTGCTGAGAGCCTACCTGGAAATGCATTCTCTGCTGAAATATAACACAGCGGTGGAAAATGGGTTCCCAAGTTTTGGATGAGACTCAAATACTGCAAGATCTGAGCTGGTGTAAAATTTTAGAGAAGTGGGAAAGCTATGTAATACTCCCAACAATGCACCCTCTCAACCCCTTTATCTCATTTGAATGACTTTGCTCCAAAAAAGGAAACCTCATTTCTGCAATGCCCCACAAAATAAGGTGGACTTTAGCTCCTACTCTTTCCGTTTGGCACAAACTTCCTACTTCTACACCCGGCTTCTTCAAAGTTCTGCTCCTCAGCAAATGCCCCCATCTTTCTCCATAAAGCCATGCTCCTGCAAATAGAGGAACACACACATTGAAAGATGCTTTTGGAATGCACAGCAGACATTTTGTACTTTGTAAATGACGTCCCATGACATCACTAATTAAATACAAAACTTGAAAGAATTTCTCTTTCCTTAATTAACCTTTCCCCCACTGCAAAAATGGAGCAATCCATCTGTATCCTAACTCACTATAATGGTACTGGCAACATTATTACAGCAAGGTCAGCAATTTACTTGGCCACATATAAGAAGTTAAAAGTGGGTGAGATGCTGAGTACAATCCTATTCGAAGATTCCAAGCACCTTGATTTGTGGAAGTGTGCCTATATTTCCGAGAAAGCTCATAAGTTTATGAAGCAAGATAATAGTGTTGAGCAGAAGATGGGAGAGGCTGGGCAGACTAATACCACTTTCATACTGCCGCCCCGGCAATATCCCGGGTTGTTAACCCGGGATATTGCCGGGGCACAGGGCAGTATAGATAAGAAGATTCCCGGGTCGGGCGGGTTCACACTGCACCTGCCCGACCTGGGTTTTAGAAAAAAAAAAGTGTTAAAAAAGATTTTAATTAAAAAAAAATACATAAGAAATGTTTACTTAACTTATTTTCAGCCAGCGGTGTCTCCGGTGCGTTGCCGGCTATCAGGGGGACCTCTGGGTACTTAAATGACGTCATTTCTAGTCCATTAGAAATTACATAATTTTAGTACCCAGAGGTCCCCCTGACAGCCGGCAACGCACCGGAGACACCGCTGGCTGAAAATAAGTTAAGTAAACATCTCTTATGTATTTTTTCTTAATTAAAATCTTTTTTTTTTACCTCACAATTTTTTTTTTTTACTGTATGAATGGTGAGACCCGGGAATTACACGGGTTGCACCATTCATACTGCAGACGAGCGGGGTCCAACACGGGAATTACCCCTCGCAAAATCCCGGGTCTAAGTCCCGGGATTTTAGACCCGGGATTTTGTGATTGGACTATTCATACTGCACCAAGACCCGGGTTTTTCAGCGTGCCTCTGCAAAAACCCGGGTTTTTGGTGCAGTATGAATGGGGTATAAGGGTGTTCTTTGCTAAATAAAGAATAGGTGCATCTAATTTTGTGATACAGTGCAAAAATGAGATTTAATTTTGTGGAGCAGGATTATTACAATGAGAAAAGGTAGAGAAGGTGCATTTTTAAAATAGTTCCTTGCTATGTGGCTGAGCACTCAGACTTTTATACTGCATAAAAGTATTTTACATTGCAAGCTAACATTATCTGGATGTCTCTATATATGATTGACACAGTTATAACATTTCTAAATAAACTAATGAACCATATCTATTTAAACAAAATGCCTCTGCATCAACCACTGCCACCAACACTGCAAATAGGAGGAGCCCCAGGAGGATGGCCCATAGGAGGAGCCCAAGGAGGAGGAGCCCCATAAGGAGGAGGCCCATGAAGTAGTGGGGCAGGAGGAGAAGGCCCAGATATAGTCTCTCCTTTGCTCTTTACCCCACAACCAAACCAACAGGCAGTGGAAGAGCCACAGGTGCTTGTGGAAGAAAATAAGTATAGGGGTTTTCCAATGTAGTAAACTTTAACAAAAAATGTTTTTCCAGCATAAAAGTGTGGGCATCTCAAACAATTTTTGATATAGAAGCTGTTTACCCTTGACCTGGTCACAATTTACTATTCCAGAGGGGTCTGACATCATGGGCCTAATAAATTGAGGAAGAAAAGAAAACTCCCACCACACACAATATATATCTACATGTGCCTCCAAAAATTAACATACTTCAGAATTCTACTGTTTTCAGCATACTGTGGCCCGAATTTCACTTAATATGCCACTTGTGAACTTCACTTTGAAAATGTGCTAACAAAGTCCACCCACAGAGCTAGCATATGTTTATCGCCATTGCCCGTCAGTACGCATTCACTTTCCCCACCCCAAGTTACAGTGTTACAGCTAAAAACAGAAGGAAAAGAGTAAAAAAAAATTTGATTTATTTTTTTTTAAAAAAAATGCAAAACTAAATATCTCCATTCATTATTTATTAAACTTGTTGCACAATATCACAATTATTAATTTGTTTAACTTTTTTACGAGTACAATAAAACTGTTTGGTTAGTAGTTAAAAAAAACTTGTGTGGGTTTGATTAATGTAAATAAAATATGTATTAAGGTTTTTAGCTAAACATTTGCCCCCCCCCCCTCTTTCTTCCTAGGTATAACCAGCCCAGAGAGCTCTAGGACTCTTCCCACACCCCTGGATGGTGGTGTGCGGTAATAGTAATTTAATTAATGTAAATTTTGTCCCTGATGCACTAGAGGTCCCAAGATGGCCAGGCTGTCATTAAATGCCTGGGTGTGATGACACTGTAGTATTACAAGCACCAGAATACCCATGGCTGCCAGGCCATGCTGGCACATTGACAGTCACAAGTTCCAGCAAGATCTGGAACCCAGAGCCGCTGTGGCCTATAGTTCAGCAAAGTAAAATGAAAATAAAACACAGGCATAAGGGTAATAATATTTATATTTAAATTAAAAACACCACTACACAACCCTCATTTTCCATCTTTATTGCACACCTATATCAAAGGTATTTCATCTGACATTTCTGGATTCTTTGCAAAATAAAAAACAAGGGTAAACGATGCTAAACTAGCTCCTAAGTGCTCCACTGCAAAGTGAGCTCTTAAGCAGAAATGGTCCTATTTATAACAGGCTGGCAATTCAAATGCTTAGCGTACTCAAACTTACATGCATCTGTGATGTACCTAGTGGATGACTTACGAAGACAGACAGAGTTGCATGGTACACCAGTGTTACTGTTATGTAAATGAATTTACTGCCTAAGTCAGCAAGCAACATATGTATCGATCCATCCCTTGTTGACTTTGGGAGTACGCAGAGACGAGTTACGTGAATTCAACATTAAACACACGTTGTGCTCATTATGCGTGCCTTAATGACTCAAGCCTGTTATGTTTAACTCCTGAGATTAGTCACTCCAGTCTTTTCACACCCACATCTACATGATGTCAGCAGTTGGCAGACATGGCTCAAGGTCCCTGTCGCATTATTGCTCTAATTTTTATGAAAACATCACTGACAACTGGCTCCAGTTCAGGAAGGAATGGAAAGTATACTGCCTCGCTAGGCTATCTGAGAAGTCAAAAAAGGTACAAGCATTACACTTTACTAAATCTGGCTGGTGCAGAGGCAATTGATAAAGTGGACACATTTGTCTATAGGTTAATGAGAACCCTGAATTGCTTTTAAAAAAGTTTGAGGTGAAATGTTTACATGGAAAGAATGTAATACTAGACAAACATAGATTTAATGCCAAAAAACAAAAGCGCAATGAATATGTACAATCTTATATGTCAAAATTAAAGCTACTACCCCAAAAAATGGGATTTTGGCACCATCACCAAAGAACTAATGAGAGACAGAATTGTTTGTGGTATTCATAATGATACTGTACGTACACAGTTAAGAGATTTAGAAAATGACATTCACATCTGCATACTTAATTAACAGTCTGAGGGAAGTACAAGGGGATTAAGGAAGAAGGCAGAAGTATGCCTTATGGCAAGTTATACAACACCGACATGCCCAGACTGTTAATGGCAGCTTGGGCTGACTGGAACTTGTAGTTCCACAAACTAAAATGATGTTTTTCACTTAATCTTACATTACACACACTTTATTACCCTACACCCACCACCCAGGGGTGTAGGAAGAGCCCTAGTGCTTCCAGCACTGGGTTGGGTGTTCCTAGAGGGGATACCTGCACAATTTTTTTGCGGACCCCACTCCCTTTGGTTGGTTTGTTATTATGGCAGGGGGACCTCTGCCACATTGCCCTCTGCTATAGTGCCACCCACCCTGGCTGCTTGGCATAGTGCTGTTCTTGGTGAAATGGGTTGAGGGGGCGGCACACACCTTTTTGTCCCCCTGCCAACAAGCCCAGCCTTCCCCTGCCTATGGCCACACGACCCTTCCCCACCCAGGACACCTCGTTTCACGTCCTTTCCGTGCATTAGAGGAGTTTTACTGAACATATCTGCTGGTTCTAAGCATGCGCAGAGTGATTTTGCGGATGGTATGCTCAAAACTGATGATATATGCACTAATGAATCAGGCCCATTATGATTCACTCCTGTGAGTTGTCACTCCAGTTTTTCTACACCCACATCTTCACACTTTGCTCAAGGTAAAATAAACAATGCTGCATGTGATAAAGACTCTATATCCCTTCATTATTAATTTACAAGGAGCAGTGTTTTAGGAGAAAAAAAGAAATATTTTGTTTCAGACAATGAGTGGCTCTAAAGTGGTAGGAGGCTGTATGTATGTGTGATGTTTACCCATTTACAAAGGTTTTGGTTCGGATTTAAGGTTTTGGATTCGGATTTTTTTTGAAAAAAGCATAAAAAGTTCATTGAATCAAGTTTTTTGGCTTATTTTTACTCCTACGCTATTATTAACCTAAATAACATTCAATAACAAGCATTTCCACTAATTTACAGTGTATTCTGAACACCTCACAATATAGTTATTAGTCCAAAACGTTGCAACGAGGTATCTTTCTGGACTGCGTAGTGGAGTGGTCCCCACAATATAATAAGAAAACCATCAACTGGTCTTAATCGCACCAAAAAATGTACCTGGACTGCGTAGAGGAGTGGTCACCACAATATAATTTAAAAACCCTGAACTTGTATGATTCGCACCAATAAATGTATCTGGACTGCGTAGAGGAGTGGTCACCACAATATAATTTAAAAACCCTGAACTTGTATGATTCGCACCAATAAATGTATCTAGACTGCGTAGAGAAGTGGTCACCACAATATAAATTAAAAGCCCTGAACTTGTATGAATCGCACCAATAAATGTATCTGGACTGCGTAGAGGAGTGGTCACCACAACATATATAATAAGAAAACCATCAACTGGTCTGAATCGCACCAAAAAATGTACCTGGACTGCGTAGAGGAGTGGTCACCACAATTTAAATTAAAAACCCTGAACTTGTATGAATCGCACCAATAAATTTATCTGGACTGCGTAGAGGAGTGGTCCCTACAATATAATTAAAAAACCCTCCGCGGGTCTAAATTCCAAAAAAAAAGGTTCTGGACTGCGTAGTGGGGTGGCCCCGGTACACAATTTTTTACCGGGGCCACAATATTATTAAAAAACCCTCCACGGGTCTGAATTCCACCCAAAAAGTTTATGGACTGTGTAGTGTAGTGTTCCCCACAATATTATTTAAAAATTTTGCAGCAACAGTCAACGTTGTTTAATATCTGATACACCTCTATCTGGACTGCATAGTGGAGTGGCCCCGGTACCCAATTTGGTACCGGGGCCACAATACCTCCTCCAAGTGTAGTGTTTATAACATCTTAACACTACACTAATTCTAGCACGTCAAAACCTCTTGTTTTAAATAATGACAGGGCATTTAACTTTTGATTTAATTTATTGAATTTGTTGGCATTTTCTTTTACTTTTTGAACATGTCAAACGACTGTTGAATGGTCACATAATGCCAAAACAATAGTTGCAAGATGGAATTGTCCTTGGGCCCTCCCACCCACCCTTATGTTCTTGAAATAGGACATGCACACTTTAACAAACCAATCATTTCAGCGACAGGGCCTACCAAACAACTGTGGCTGAAATGATTGGTTTGTTTGGGCCCCCACACCAAAAAAACAATTCATCTCTCTCTGTACAAACTAAACAGGCTCTACTGAGGAAAGATGTCGTCCTCATCCTCAACCTCTGATTCCTCTCTCCCTACAGTGTGTACTTCCTCCTCCTCACACATTATCAATTCGTCCCCGCTGGACTCCACAACCACAGGTCCCTCTGTACTATCTGGAGGGCAATGCTGTACTTCATTGAGGAATTGATTATTCATTTTTATAAACATCATTTTTTCAACGTTGTGAGGAAGCAACCTCCTTCTCCGCTCACTGACCAGGTTTCCCGCTGCACTAAAAACTCTTTCCGAGTACACACTGGAGGGGGGACAACTCAGGTAAAATAGAGCCAGTTTGTACAGGGGCTTCCAAACTGCCTTTTGGAGTTCTACCACGTCACTACCTCTAGTTAATTTAGATTGCAAGGCTTGTAAATACTTTGAAGATAAAAAAAAGCAGGCTGCACAGACTGTGGAGCTAGAAAGTGAAATTAAATGGACCACGTTACTTTGGTGGCTATCTATGCCCCCCCCCCCTCCGCCCTACACTTGTAGTTGAATATAAAAAAAGCAGCCTGCATAGACTGTAGAACTAGAAATTCAAATATACAAAGAAATGGACAAAGGCAGTTTGGTATCTGTCTGCATCAGATCCCCTCTCCACTAGGAGTAAAATAGAAAACTATTCAGCCGTTATATAATCTAGAATATAAATAGAAATTGAGAAAGGCAATTTGGTATCTGTCTGCATCATAATCATCAACATCCTCCTCAGCGCCAGCTACATCAATATCCTCCTCCCGGTGTACAACATTCACACCTTCATTAGCCAAATCTGTAACTGGACTGTGGGCAGGGCCGGTGCAAGGTTGCCCGGCACCCTAGGCAAAGCCCTAGGTTGCCGCCCCCCCCCCCCCCCCACCCCCCAAATAAAAAAAAATTCTAATTTCTCAGCCACTAACACACTTAAAAATAATAACTCTTACCTCCTCTTGGCTGGCTACAATGCAGTCCAGATGTCTGACGCAGCACTGATGTCTGATGCAGAATGCTGTCCAGGTATCACTGCTGCCCAGGAGCAAACACAGGATATCTAGAGGGGAGGCTCCAAATGCTAGACTTCAGAACAAAACAAATGAAAGAAAAGAAAACATGACATCACTCACCTGTTACATACTGACATGTACCCCTCTGCCCACCAACTTCACTCACACATGCCCATCTGCCTACTAGCTATTTTCACAATGTCACCCCTTGCCCATCAGCTTTTGTCACATATGCCAGCCGCATAGGCGACACCAGCTTTACTCACATGCCCCCCTGCCCACTACTTGGCTTTTTTTTTTAGTATTTGGCCACTACTTGGCTCTCCTCTGTTGCTGTCTATTAATGTATTCTGTAGATGATATATTAAATATACTAACACATGCAAATAAATACAGAAAGGTAATCTAAATGACAGATAATCTAGACCGTTCTATTTTATTTGCATTTGTTAATGTATTCTGCAGATGTAAAATTAATTATACTAATAGAGGGCAACAAAGGAGAGCCAAATAGAGGGCAAATACTAATACACATAAATGGTTCCTTAACTATCCTAGAGTAGCCCCAGCAAAGTGAATTAAAGCTGTGCTTCATTATGCATCGCTGCATTTTGTCACGGCACTATTTTAGTATAAAGACCCCATAGTCTCTAACTCAAGGACATTTCTAATTGTAATCCCCTAAGTTCCCTATTTTCTCCAGCCTCCTCCTCCCCCCCCAATTTTCTGTAGCATCCATTCTCCCCCCTTTCTAGTGCCTCCATCCCCCCCCTTTGTATAGCCTCCATTCTCCCCCCTTTGTATAGCCTCCATTCTCCCCCTTTGTATAGCCTCCATTCTCCCCCCCCTTTGTATAGCCTCCATTCTCCCCCTTTGTATAGCCTCCATTCTCCCCCCCCTTTGTATAGCCTCCATTCTCCCCCTTTGTATAGCCTCCATTCTCCCCCCTTTGTATAGCCTCCATTCTCCCCCTTTGTATAGCCTCCATTCTCCCCCCTTTGTATAGCCTCCATTCTCCCCCTTTGTATAGCCTCCATTCTCCCCCCCTTTGTATAGCCTCCATTCTCCCCCCCTTTGTATAGCCTCCATTCTCCCCCCACTTTGTATAGCCTCCATTCTCCCCCTTTGTATAGCCTCCATTCTCCCCCCCCTTTGTATAGCCTCCATTCTCACCCTTTGTATAGCCTCCATTCTCCCCCTTTCTATAGCCTCCATTCTCCCCCCTTTCTATAGCCCCCATTCTCCCCCCTTTGTATAGCCTCCATTCTCCCTCCTTACTGTAGCTTCCATTCCCCTCTTTCTGTAGCTTCCGTTCTCCCCCCTATGTATAGCATCCGTCCCCCATCCCCTCCTGTTATCTGTAGCCTCCTCTTTCCTGTACTCACCTTAACTTCTTCATTTTCCTTCCTTTCTCTTCTTCCGCGCTTCTGTCTTCTTTCTCTGTCTCCTCTACACTGGCAGCGTCGTGCGTCGTGACGTCACGACGCTGCCAGGCGCCGGGTAAATTTTAAAATGCGGTGCTGCTACAGTGCAGCACCGCATTATAGCGATGGAGCGGGCAAACGAGCGGACGGGCGAGCGGGCAAACAAGCGGGCGGGCGAGCGGGCAAACGAGCGGGCGGGCTTAGCATTTATTTAATTATCACTGGGTCCCCCACTTCAGTGCCGCCCTCCAGAGCCCGGCGCCCTAGGCAACTGCCTAACGTTGCCTAATGGGAGCGCCGGGCCTGACTGTGGGTGATCCTTCCAGCATTTGCATAGGGCGTGCTAAAAATGCTGGATGGAGTCACCTCTTCCCATACAGTGATGGGAAGGTCAGGGTTCACAACCAACAACACCCTTGGACTCGCCTTGGGGATTTGTGATGTCATCTGTTTAGAAGGCAGAGTTCTTTGCTGTTTTGTTGTTGTTGCTGACAGCATAACTCTCTTAAATTTTTTGTAGGGGGGGGGAGGAGGAGGGCTTAGATCCTTGGGTGAAGCTGGTCCACTAGTCATGAACACGGGCCAGGGCCTAAGCCGTTCCTTGCCACTCCGTGTCGTAAATGGCATATTGGCAACTTTACGTTTCTCCGCTGATGATTTTAAGTTTCTCTTTTTGCTACTTTCACTTAACTTGGGCTTTTTGGATTTTACATGCCCTGTACTAGGAGATTGGGCATCGGGCTTAGAAGACGACGTTGATGGCATTTCATCGTCTATGTCATGACTAGTGGCAGCAGCTTCAGCATTAGGAGGAAGTGGGTCTGGATCTTTCCCTACTTTATCCTCCAAATTTTTGGTCTACATTATATGTAGCACAAGATACTGCAGAATGTTTGAACTTGGTAATATTGCAGACAGTACAAATGGACTTATACTGCTGGATTGGTTTTGCAAATTTAGTTATAATTATTTTTTTTTTTAATTTATTTTTTTAGTGTGTTTTTATAACTTTTTTTTTATTTTTTAAAAACTTGGGAATAATGGGTAAATAACTATGCCCTTAGAAGCACAGAGCACAGGACACAGCACCACTGGACAGAACAGGACACAGCACAGGACCCAGCAGCACCACTGAACTCAGCAGGACAGAGCACAGGACACAGCACCACTGGACCAGACTGATATACTGCAGAATGTGTGAACTTGGTAATATTGCAGTACCAATGGTCTTATACTGCAGAATGAGTGAACTTTGTAATATTGCAGTACCAATGGACTTATACTGCAGAATGAGTGAACTTTGTAATATTGCAGTACCACTGGACTTATACTGCAGAATGAGTGAACTTTGTAATATTGCAGTACCAATGGACTTATACTGCAGAATGAGTGAACTTTGTAATATTGCAGTACCACTGGACTTTTACTGCTGAATGTGTGAACTTGGTAATATTGCAGTACCAATGGTCTTATACTGCAGGATTGGTTGTGCAAATTTTGTTGTAATTAATTTTTTTTTTTATTATTTTTTTGTATTTTTTTTTATAACTTTTTTTTAATTTTTTAAACACTTGGGAATAATGGGGAAATAACTATGCCCTTAGAAGCACAGAGCACAGGACACAGGACCACTGGACCACTGGACTGAACAGGACACAGCACAGGACCCAGCAGCACCACTGAACTCAAAATTGTCAGAGCACAGCACACAGCACCACTGGACTTTTACTGTTGAATGTGTGAACTTGGTAATATTGCAGTACCAATGGGCTTATACTGCAGGATTGGTTTTGCAAATTTTGTTGTAATTAATTTTTTTTTTTATTTTTTTTTTTGTATTTTTTTTTATAACTTTTTTTTATTTTTTAAAACACTTGGGAATAATGGGGAAATAACTATGCCCTTAGAAGCACAGAGCACAGGACACAGCACCACTGGACTGAACAGGACACAGCACAGGACCCAGCAGCACCACTGAACTCAAAATTGACAGAGCACAGCACACAGCACCACTGGACTGATACTGCAGAACACAGCACAGCACAGCACAGCACAGAACTAAACAGCACAGCACGAGATCTACCAGGACAGAGGACCACCTAACACACCCTCCCTCTACCCTGATCAATGACTAGCGGGGAATTTATAGGATCCGAGTATCGCGAGATCCGACAGCGGGATTATGACTCAGAGCCTCGGTTTCAAGTTTTCATTTGGCGCCAATACCCGGATCTGTCTCGGATCCGACTCGGATCGGAAAGGTTCGGGTGGGCTCGGATTCACAAAATCCGAGTGCACTCATCTCTAGTATATTTATTGTCTGAAATAGAATGAGTTGCAGGATTGGGCAACAACCCGAACACAGATAGTGTGGCATGCAAATGTCCACACTTAATAGAACACTTGTGTGCCCAATTAAGTTTTTAAGCAATTATATAGTTAACCTTTTCACTCAAAGTGTATAGTGTTTAGATAATACATGAATAATACTGGAGCGAAGATTAAAAAAACTAATACAGGCGCTGTACCATCAGGAATAGACAGATTAGTAACTTGTGGGTGTCATTATTGCTTACCAACGGCACTTAATCAAAGCCTCTTAATGAATGCACTCAGCACACCATTGGATTATCAGATCAGTCTTGGATTAATAAATATTTAGTAACAATAAGTTCATTAAAATAAAGAATAAAAAAAGAATACAATTTACATAAAAAGATTATAATGCTCGTGAAGATTTGTGTAACAGTTTACATTGTAATTAATTTTACTATTATATTAGTATAGACAACTGTGCACTGATACTTTCTACTACTCTATTATTTTCTGTAGTTCTTAATCTCTTATTAATATGCTGTTATTTCTTGACTTCTGCTAATCATTGCAAGCACTAATACGTCTGTCTTCATCTGACATTTTTGCTAAGCTTTTGCCCAAGTGGTAGGGACAAAAGTGGAACATTTCAAAGTAGCATATCCTTAAAGAGTATAGTTTAAAGAGTTGTTAATGCAAACATTAATATAATTTATGACACCAGATTAATGTTGCAAAATTTGGTTACATTAATATATACACTGATCAGCCACAACATTAAAACCACTGAAAGTGAAGTGAAGAACATTGATTATCTCGTTACAATGGCACCTGTCAAGGGGTGGGATATATTAGACAGCGAGTGAACTGTTCTTCAAGTTGATGTGTTGGAAACAGGAAAAATGTGATGTTTAGAGGACTGGGTTATCTCCAATAAGGTAAGACTTGTGGTGTGTTCCTGGGAATACAGTAGTAAGTATCTACCAAAGTGGTCCAAGAAAGTACAACTGGTGAACTGGCCACAGGGTCATGGGTGCGCAAGGCTCATTGCTGCGCATGGGGAGGGAAGGCTAGCCTGTCTGGTCCAATCCCACAGAAGAGCTACTGTAGCACAAATTGCTGCAAAAGTTAATGCTGGCAATATTAGCAATGTGTCATAACACACAGTGCATCACAGCTTACTACGTATGAGGCTGCATAGCTGCAGACCAGGTCAAGGTGTCCTCCACCTAAAGCATCTACAATTGACATGTGAGTGCAAATCTGGACCATGGAGCAATGGAAGAAGGTGGCCTGGTCTCATGAATCATGCTTTCTTTTACATAATGTGGATGCTGGGTGCTTGTGCCTCGTTTCTCTGGGGAAGAGATGGCACCAGATGCACTATGGGTAGAAGGCAAGCAGCGGGGGCAGTATGATGATCCGGGCAATGTTCTGCTGGAGAACCTTGGCATTCATGTGGATGTTACTTTGACACATACCACCTACCTAAACATTGTTGCAGACCAAGTGCAGCCCTTCATGGCAACGGTAGTCCATGATGGCAGTGACCTCTTTCAGCAGGATAATGCGCTCTGTCACACTGCAAAAATTGTTCAGGAATGGTTTGAGGAACATAACAAAGAGTTCAAGGTGTTGACTTGGCCTACAAATTTCCTAGATCTCAGTTCGATCAAGCATCTGTGGGATGTGCTGGATAAGCAACTCCAAGCCATGGAGGCCCCACCTCACAATTTATAGGACATAAAGGATCTGTTGCTAACTCATTGTTGCCAGATAGCACAAGACAACTTCAGATGTCTTGTGTAGTCCATGCCTTGATGCATTACAGCTGTTTTGGTGGCATGAGGGGGACCTGCACAATATTAAGCAGGTGGCTTTAATGTTGTGACTGATTGGTGTATATTTGGTCATAAAGTGGTTAATTTATAAAATGTCTGAAGTATAAAGTACAGTTCTGATTTGCTTTGCGAAAATGTAATGCACCCTGTGTGTTGTCATGCCCCAAAAAGCAGGTTATATATATACTTTAAGAATATTAATAGTTTATTGGCATGCATTGAATTTACATAAAGCTGATATTTTGTTGTTTTCATTCAATGATTAAAAATAGGACTGTGTGGGATTGAAGAAACCTCTTGTTCTGATTTATGATTGCTGTGGGTGGAATACTTGTCTTCAAGAAACTTAACATGTTTTTTTTAATGTTTTTATTAGTATGTTACTCATTAAACATTAAATGTAAACTACACATGAACTGTGGTCTAAATGTTTAATCAAAATACAGTGTGACAGATATGCTGGTGAACTTGTTGATGAGAGATACATATGCCCCAGGTTTCTGCCGTATGTGTTTTAAAATCCCAGGGAGAGTGTGCGTATTGGGAAAGAAGGTATCCAAACAGCATTCTGGCTTCAGTTAGTCGGTGTAAGGGTCCCTGGGGTTATAAATGTAGAGAGAAGGGCGAGCTCCATTTATTAGGTCCATTTCAGTTCTTCCAATTTCTCACACACTTGCTAGCTGAGTAGGAGTTGCACCTGTGAGGTGTAGTTAAAAGACTGTGAGGCTGTTCCCTCAGTTTCTCACTGCCTGGGGCACAGGCCAGAGGCATGCTGAGAGACACTGCCGTTGTTACTTGTAAGTTCTGGTGTTTTGTGTTTGTGGGACATTAGGTCCTTCCACCTTATAGAGGTAATTCTTTATTGTGTAAGTTAGAGCAGTGCCGTAACTAGACATTTTAGTGCCCTGGGCGAGACAGGGCACCGGCGCCCCCCATCTAAGTGGGAGTGGCATTTGACAAGTGGGTGTGGCCAACCTAATGTGTGGGTGTGGCTAGCACTTTACTGAAAGAATATATATATATATATATATATATATAAAAATATATTTATATAAAAATATATATATATATATACACACACATACACATATACACACACACACACACAGTGGTGGGATTCCATTAACCTAGCTTTTTTTTATATAGAAAGGAGAAGCCCTATGACATACATTGCTATTTTAATATAGTACACTAAAAAGAGGCAAGATGGGAATATTAGGTCAAGTAACAGAACAGATCTTATAGGTCAGGGGGTAGTAAAGAAAATAAATGTGTGCCTCCTTTAGCACTCACAAGTGCCCACAAGCAAAAAGGATATTTAATTTTGCAGAACACAATTTTTTTTTTTAATTTAGTTTTTTTTCTAAAATACATTTGACCTACTAACTTGCTGGATAAGTTAATAAATAAGCACTTTGGGTACATTCCAGATCGCTTACAGATCAATTGTTTAGTAAAACAATTACTGGATTGTTGTAAAAGGCATTTTGCAAAAAATACTGGGTTTTGAATATTGAGTGACCTCCTAAGCTGAGTAAAAATACATAGCCTGCCCACACACACATAATATAAATACAATTTTACTTACCTTTCCTGTGTCCTCTGTCCTCTGTCCTGTGTCCTGTGTCCTGTGTCCTGTGTCCTGTGTCCTGTGTCCTGTGTCCTGCTGCTTCTGCCCCAGCAGTGCTCCTCGCTGAATATGACGTCGGGCGTGATGACGTCACATTCAGTGGGAGCGAGGAGACTGCTGGGAACCGTTGGGAGATCAGGTGACTTCTTTTTTTTCTTTTTTTTCTTCCCCTTTTGTATTAACTTTATTGACTTTTTTTTTTTTTTTTTACTATGCCGGCGGGTAGGGGAAGGTAGCGGGCGGCTGCTGCGCCCTCTTGGGCTTGCGCTCGGGGCGACGGCACCGCCCGCACCACCCTAGTTACGGCTCTGAGTTAGAGCCAGACAGTCTAGGATTTATGCTATTTTGCTTATTTTACATGCTAAATAAAACAAGTACCGTGGCACTGGACTGGTATACTATTACTTGGCTGCTGCATGCGAAGAGCTGCAGTTTACCCCAGGATCCCTAACCTGATCTTGCGACAACAAACACAAAAGTTTGACAAAATAGATAGAGATAAAGGCAAGATAACATGATGGGGAAATAGATATTAGAAAAACTAAATTTGATTTAGGGATTTGGAGTACACCAGTTCACTTTTATATTACTGGACTACATCCTTAGCTATTATTTTGAGTTAAATTGGAATTCAGTTTAACCCCTTACATTTATCTTTCTCACCAATATGGGTACATGTTGCAAAACATTGTATATTGGCTATTTTTGCATAGTTTACATAAAATCATATTTGCCATGCATATTTGAGTCACATTAAAAGTTTGCATACAAATCATATGCACAGATGGACCATATGATTTATGTTTGTAGCATTTTATGCTTGATCTATGCTAACTAAAATGTGTTATTATTTGTACATGACTAACTAGGTCTGCCCTTGCAGAAGGCCTCTGTTTGGCCATTTATGAGAGAGAACAATTTAAAAAATAGAAATATTTTGTTTTGAAAGTTTTTCCTATTAGAACATTTTCATTTACAAACTAAAGACTGCCAGAAAATTTATCCGTGAAACTTTACATGAAGCTATGAAAGCAGAAAGCCCATGAAAAAAGTTTTACATTTATTAAATATTAATCCTTGTGGCAGACTATAAGAGGAATCTTGGAAAGTCCCTTTTCCCTTGGTTTATTTCTTCAGGATGCTATTACTGATTTTTAATTCTGCAGTGTTATGTGACTTGTCATGGCAATCTCAGTCATATGGTATAGGTTGTAGTGAGCTGAGAGCTTTTGGAACATCCCTTTGGGCTCAAAATATTCTGTGCACTTTAATATCAACCGTCTTTTGCTATCACGTGAGATGCTGAGAGGTGTGTGCATGTGTATAACTGACAGCCATACGTGCCAACCCTCCAGAATGGTTTTGAAAATGAGATAATGACTTGTCTGAGATGTATGATTAAACAGTGGCGGAACTACCATTGGTGTAGCAGCAGCCCCATGGAGATAATGGGGCCCACTGCATGGCAGATTTAGAGGGTCAGGGGCCCTGGTTCCCTCCTCCCCACAATGGGGCCCACCGTTTTGCTAATTCTGCCTTTGTGCTTAAAAGTTATTAACTTGCTATTTAAAGAAAAAAATGTGGGATTGTTTCTTTAAGTTTAAGATTAAGTTTTTAACTTTTTACACATTTTAAGAAGTTTAATTCTAAAAACTGTAACATTGAAGTTTATGGGGGCAGCTCCTCTGTGTCAGCCAGGAGAGAGCAGCGCAAGACAGGTCAGACAGCTCCAGCTGCTCTTACCTCCCACTGTTAATAATAGATAAAATAAATGAAAATACAAGGTCCCCATCATGAAGAAACCTTCAACATCAGCCACCCTAAAATAAAAGAACTCTGCTGTGGGGGCTACATAATTAGTAATAGTAGCCCCTGGCTTTTCCTGGCCTTGCTGTGCAGTAGGGACCAAGTAATTAGAAATAAAGGCCCCCTCCTAAACCTGTGGCTCTCTGGATGTTGTGGAACTGCTAGTTCAAGTAAATGCATGTTGGGTTTTGATGTTCCAAAACAGCTGGCTAGCCCCAACCCGGCTAAGGCTGAAACAGTTTAAAAAAAATACAAATAAAAGCATCCTCCAGTTATATAAAAAAAATAAAAAAAATATAATCAAATAAATAAAAACCTCACCTCAGTCGTCATCTGATATGACCCAAATACATCTGTTTTGATTTAACAGTGTCCAAATATAAGTTAAAATAAATCCAGGGAAAAAAGAGTTTGGCCAGCACCAAATATCCTTCCTTATCCCAAAAAACAGAAATGGAAAAATAAAAATCTGGATAAATCATCCCCATAATAAAAAACATTTTTAGCTAAATATTTCTATTGCTCTTGAATATATTTATACATATTAATTAGCTCACTACTAAGGCTAATTTTACTGAAGTAAACAAATCTGCTAGGATTTGTATATGATTTTCTCAGCTTAGTGCGTTCATATGCATATTGCCACGATGTTCCGGTCCATATTGGTCACTTTCTGATGTTGATCAACAGATCAGATACTATTGGAGGTGTGCCCATCCCTAATCCTACTGAGGTAGGTCCTCATCTGTTAAACTCCATATTGGTGATAGTATTTACACGCTGGCTTTATATTCCTGTACTTTCTGCTCCAATTAGATCTTGGCTCCGTAGTCCTGGCTCTACATTATATTTAATATGTAAGCAGCAAATTTATTAACCATACATTTATCTACATAAATTTCATCTGCCATTTTTTTTGCCAGACAAGAAAATAAACGGTAGGGAGCAGAGCCGTAACTTAGAACTCTAGCGCCCTGGGTGAGAAAGACAAATGTCGCCCCCTAGCCCTCAATTTTAACCAAATTAACCGAAAATATTCCTAAATTGCGCCCCCTTCAGTGTTGCGCCCTGGGCGGTCGCCCCTGTCGCACAGCCCTAGTTACGGCCCTGCTAGGGAGGGCCCTGCTCATGAGAGACCTTACAGCTGACACTAGAGGAGCGAGGGTGGTTGAGAGTGGAGATTGGGACAGTTGTGAGGCTGCATTAGTGTGAGTAGTATCAATGGTGGTAAGATAAGCACTAATAAAGATATGTTTTCAGACAGCGTCAAAAGAATTGAAGACTGTGGAAAAGCCTGTTTGGGTGTGGTAGGGAATTCCATAAGCAGTGGGCTTGGGAGACTGAGGAAATTGTAGTGTTAATCTTAGTGAGGAAGATCTTAGGGGAGATGCGGTTTCTAGGAGGAGGTGTAAGTGTTTTATTGTAGAAACAGGCAGCCTGAATATAGCAGGACAGTGCGGTCATAGGAGAAAGTAGTTATTTTAGTGAAAATGAGAAGTCGATTGAGACAAGAGTCATTAGTTGTTGCTGTTGTGAGGGGAGGGCATGAGGTAAGGTGAGGCTGAAGGAAAGGAGATTATGGTCAGAAAGTGGAAAAGCTAATTTGAAGAAGCTAGAGATAAAGCAGCAACAGGAGAAAACAAGGTCAAGGGAGTGCCAATCACAATTGGTAGGAGATACAAAAGGAGGAAGTAAGTGATAGAAGTTTACCGACAGCAAAGACAGTGGGGTTATCAGTAGGAATGTTGAAATCACCTAGGTGGTGAGGAGAAAAATCCGGATTGTGTGGATTTCAAAGAAAGAGAATGAAAGGGAGGGTTCAGAGGGTATGACTCTGAATGTTCAGCTTGGAGAAAGTAAAATGCTTACTCCACCAATATGCCTGTTTCCATGTCTGAGAGTGTGGATGAGGGACAGTCCTCCATAGGAAAGCGATGTAGAGAATGTAGTATCAGAGCAGATAAGCCAATTTTCTCTAATTGCAAGAAGGTTGAGGGGTTTAGAAATGAATAGACCATGAATGGATGCAAGTTTGCTATAAACAGATGTTAAATTCAAAATTACACAGGAGAAGGAAAGAGATAGTAGTGAAGGTGAAACCCCTGGGGATGCTGCAGTTGGACTTGAGCACCGAGGGGCTACTAATCAGATTTGCTTCAGTAAGAAAAGAGATGGATATTGTCATTTATCAGTCCAGAAAGAGAAACTACATCTCCCACATGGCTACTGTGAAAAGGTGGCAGAGCCTAACAGGTCTGTGGGGAAGGAGACTGTGACTGGATCAGTTATTAATAACTTATGATATCAATTTATTGAAGGGAAATAGCGCAGGGTGCACATTTATATAACTGCATATGCACTTATTTTTTTTGTATATTGTGATATAGGAAATCGTTATCTCTGAGACCAGGGTAGAAAAGTTGGTCTTTCCTGTTTTCACCTTACTAAAGGACATGCCTTATTTCTGATGCATATATCTGATACAATAGGCCTTTGTGGATGGAGGTCTTGTGTGTATTGGGATGTATTTAGTATGGAAGTGTCATTGTTTAGGATTTGTAAGGTTGCTAGTGGAAACCTCCAATTAGGCATGTGTGCAAGGAAGTCTGAGAGCAGAAAGTGCTAACGAAGTTTTGTGATGAAGTGTCAGGCCTGCTCTGGTCAAAGGCCCAGCAGGGGGTCGTTACTGTGTGGCCTTTTGCCACAGTGAATTTCATAGATAAGTGTACATTTTTTAAGCCTTGAAATGCATGTAAATTCATGTTTGTGTCAATAGAATATATCCTGTTTCTAAAAATAGACTATTTCTGAACTGTATAAAAGATGAGCTCTGTGAGCATGTAAGTGTTCTTCTGATTTCTCATCTGGCCTGATCACACTAGTATCTTCCACCAGTGTGTGTGAGCAAATAAACCATCTTGCTTCAAAGACCTGCTTGGAACCATCTCCAATATCGTTGTATTCCTGTGATCTACAGATTAGACCCTAAACCTAATCCGTTCTCCGGCTGTCTCTGAGGTTTTGGACCCAAGGGTTTCCAGTACCACCGCTCTGTCTGCTACCCAGCAGCCCTGGTCCATGTGATAGGCCAGGGGGGACCCATTCACTGCATCCCTGATCCATAGTAAGAGGTCAGGAGGACCAGCCAAGGTACACCAGCAACGAGACACGCTATCAGCGTCATTTACCCACAAGAAACCCGGTACTGGATGCAGGTAAGGAGTCCAGTGGTGGCAGCCTTTGTAAGCCCCTCCTACTGCGGCAAGAGAGCGCTTTTTGGATAACGAAAGGGAACGGTGGCAAAGTAAGCCCAGCCGGTTCCCAGCAACAACATACAGGGTGGCGTAGGCGGTCCATCCTGTCACAGAGACTTAGAAAACCCCAGAGGAGAGTAGGAGATAGATGGAAGAGCATCCTGAGAGAGACTGAGCTGTGTGACAAGTCCAGAGAAGGTGACCCCAAGCAGAAGGGCACTGTATTGTAGTTCTGAGCAGAGAGAACAGACCATATGTAAAAGGAAGTTTGCATGCACCTCTGGACATTTTGAAAGTTAGCAATTTTGGAGGGAATCAAGTTCAGATCCTGGTACCCACATTGGTGCAGATAAGTAACTGTGATTACAGCATTTGATCACTCTGTGAGGTGATCACTCTGGTGTTAAAATAAAGTTGTGGAATTACAAGTCTCAGGATACAATTAAACAAGGAAACAAGCTGAGGATTGTACCGTTGTTGCTACAGGACAGTTTGCATTCTGTGACTGTTGTACCTCAAAGCGATTTACAGACCTCTAAAAGCTACAAACTGGATACATGCGGCATCCATACAGAAGGGCCCCAACTTGCAGTGCACTGCTCCAACTGTGTGGTGTGTTGCCAGTGTGTGTGTGTTTGGCCATCTATTGTAGAAATATAAGTAAATATCTGTACATTTACCCCTTGAGATAGTTCCCAGTATCAAGAACCAGTAAGGTTAGCATCTGACATAATGATCTGGTGTATACGGTTGTGACAATTAATGTGTATGTATTATGTTGTTGATATTATTGATTTATTGAATTATTGTGTTAACTTGTTGTTGTTGTTCATATTAAGAGTTGGGGCTTTACTTTCATCCACACTGTCTTATTATTGTATTGTTTACACTATTATTTCAAATTATGCCAAAGTATATTTTTTTATAAAATCACAAATGCTGCATTTAGAGGTTCCCGTTCAATAAATGTGCCTGACTGGCTTCTGCAGTACACAGTGTGTCACAGCGTGTTAGTACTGGGCAAGGCGTTTCCCGAATCTCCCCCTGGTGTATCTCAAGAGCACCCCCCCAGAGGAAAAAACGGCGATTCGGATGGGGGCAGTGAGAACCAAGTACAAAGGTAAGAAGCACCTACATCGGCGGTTCCCAAACTGTGCACCACTGCTCCCAGGGGTGCCGCGGCGCTGTCACTGGGGTGCCGCGGGCCAGCCATAAAAAAAAAAAAGAACACAGAAACTTACCAATCCATCAGGCGCCGGGACCCAGCAGCCTCCTCTCTCCCGCAGCTGTCACTGAATATCGACGTCAGTAACAAGCTGCGGGAGAGAGGAGGCTGCTGGGTCCCGGCGCCCGACGGATTGGTAAGTTTCTGTGTTTTGTTTTTTTTTATGGCTGGCGCCTGGCGCGGGGCAGAGTGAGAGGGATCGCAACAGCGGGGCAGAGGAGGGGGACAGAGAGCAGAGGATGGTGACTGCGGGGCAGAGGAGGGGGGACAGAGAGCAGAGGATGGTGACAGCGGGGCAGAGGAGAGGGTCAGAGAGCAGAAGATGGGGAGAGAGAGCAGAGGATGGTGTTAAGTGCGTAGTGTCGCTAACCAATAACGATTGTCGAATCTCGATTTGTGTTTCCAATGCACAAAGATTTATTCTCAAAAAGTAGCAGTAGATATTCAAGCGAAAATTATAATAAGTACAGCCGTTATTTATCGCAGGCGCTCTGGATCCAGTGTACAGTCATTCAATCCTGAAGTCTGGGGACGAGATGTCTGCACACTAGATGAGGAGCTGCTGTTTATATGTACACAGAATACAGTAAAACAATGCAGAATGGTATAGCTTGCTTCTATTGGTCCAGGTTTCAGGAAGGTCCAAGGGGTTGTCAATCATTGGCTAGTTCAACCTAAAGAATCCAAAGGAGGGGGTCATCTCCTCAGGGGGTATGCTCCGATCTTCCCGCCAAGATTCCTTAGTCTTAAATAGTTCATAATTCCCTATCATTCATAACTTGCATATGCACTCTGCGATTCCTTCGCAGAGTGGCCCGGACAGTTGCAAATGTTAAGAGGAGTATTATGATACCACACATGATATGATTCCTTCAACCTGTACCATATGTTTTACTGATATGCCTATAACTTATGATATTACACATAAATACTACTATATTTCGACATAAATGACTATGTGTTGCAACTACCATTAATGTGTACTATTTTACAAGTGTGCGTGTGTGTGCGAATGTATGTAAAAGACTAAATACTGTTGTTGCCATATGTTGCAGCTGCGTACGCCCTTTTACGCCGTAGCGTGCCCTTTTACGCCGTAGCGTGCCGTACGCATCTTTTCAGACAAAGACAACCAAGTTTGCTCGATTTTAATTGAAATGACTTTATCCAATATGCTGACTTTGACAATGGGGACATAGAGCAGAGGATGGTGACAGCGGGGCAGAAGAGGGGGACAGAGAGCAGAGGATGGTGACAGCGGGGCAGAGGAGGGGAACAGAGAGCAGAGGATGGTGACAGCGGGGCAGAGGAGGGGGGACAGAGAGCAGAGGATGGGGACAGCGGGGCAGAGGAGGGGCACAGCGGGGCAGAGGAGGGGGACACAGCGTGAGAGGGGCAGTGGAGGGGGACACAGCGTGAGAGGGGCAGTGGAGGGGGACACAGCGTGAGAGGGGCAGTGGAGGGGGACACAGCATGAGAGGGGTAGTGGAGGGGGACACAGCATGAGAGGGCAGAGGAGGGGACAGCGTGAGAGAGGGCAGAGGAGGGGGACAGCGTGAGAGAGGGCAGAGGAGGAGGACAGCGTGTGAGAAGGCAGAGGAGGGAACAGCGTGTGAGAGGGCAGAGGAGGGGGACATTGTGAGAGAGGGCAGAGGAGGGGGGACAGCGTGACAAAGGGCAGAGGGGACGGTGTGTCTGGATGCAGGGGGGGCAGAGTGCCTGAGGGCAGAGTGTCTGGATGCAGAGGGGGCATTTTTTTATTTTTTTTTATAATCTGTTTTTATTGAAGTTTAACATCGTATACAAGTATATGCAATAACAATGGCTCAACGTTCCAAAACTTCAAATTATACATTGTATTTCAGCAGTTGCGTTTTCATCCACAATGAGGTACATTTGCTTGGATCTGCTCATAGGATAAAATACGAAAAAAAGGTGGAATAAGTGTGAGATAAGGGGGGTAAAGAGGTAGAGGGAAAGAGGGGGAAGGGTGGGTATGGGGGGGGGGGGAGAGGGGGTTATGTGGTAAGCTTCAAACATTCCATTGAGCGAACAACGCTTTATTTTTAAACTCAATCCATTCCGACCACAGTATGTAAAATGCTCTATTTTTATCTTCTGCCGCATAAATTATTTCATCCATTACCAGTAGAAATCTATCCGTGTAAACCATTCTTTTATGGTAGGAACCCGCGGTGACTTCCAGTGTACCGGAATGACCGCCTTCGCAGCGCCATTGAGATACTTTACCAAGGACTTTTTATATTTGTAGACTGGCATGTCAGTGTCATTAAGTAGCCAGTACCTTGGGCAATTTGGCAATTCGTTTCAGAGGGGGCATTTTTGCATACAACTAAATAAGTATTTCTGTCCTGACCTAAATACTTATTACAATTTTTTGACCCAACTACTTCTAAAACAGGACTGCTGAATAATTATTTTGGGGGTGCCTTGAAAAAATTTGGAGACTCTAAGGGTGCCCCGAACTGCAAAAGTTTGGGAACCACTGACCTACATAATTCAATATATACATCCTCACAATGCATAATTCAGAAGGGAGTGTTACAGAGATATGTGGATAAGGTTGGTGGGATTGTAAATACAGGGTGGATTGAAACTTTTGGGGTGCAGTGAGAAGCATGTTTGCAGATTGCATGAGGCCCAGGTTTAGGTGAGATGTTGCCAGCAGCCATAAAAAGGAGCAGGGTGAGAAAGAGGACATGCAAGAATGATTTGGGGGTGTGAGATTGTGATGGGCAATGGAGGAGGAGAAGGGTATTTTACAGCCCCCCTAGCTGTGTTTAATAGAGTAGGTAGTTTCTGCAGCTCTGACACAACAAGCCCAGGATGCTTTCAGTTGTGTGCAGAGGGTCCAGCAGCCAAACAGAGAAGGCAACAGCAATCACAATTTAACTCAATGGACAGCTGAACAGATATTGAAACATCAATGACAGTTGAGCTCTGAAGCAAACGCAGTAACAGAAAATAGGGACAGCCCCACAAGAATCAGGGCAGGTGGCAGACTGTGTTGCTCTCTCCTACCTGTTTCTGCATCTTTTACCACCTAGAGCTGCTAGTCTCTTTCGCTCAGTTGCTTTACAAACTGCCACACATCAGATGCAGTTTAGTTTCAGCCTTCAAACCGCAAGAAAATAAATCCTGTGGCATGGGACTGAAAACTGTTTCCAATGTGTGACAGTTTGCAAATCACAACAAAAACTTTCCTTTAGTAAACTTACCACTTAGCAGGTGTACACTTAGGGCAGTTTCCAGTTGCCAAGGAACTCCCATTCGAGCTCACTCCACTATAGACTATAACTTCACAGTTATACCTCCATTTTTTTTTGCTTTTTGAATGTGTTCTACATTTCACTGAACATTGTTGTCTGCAAGTTAAAGCCATGTGTACTTTTCAGAGCTTCCTTTTACTTTATCTTACCCTCTTGCACACAGTTTGTGTGTGGTGTGTGTTCATGCTGCACTGTTGGTCACCCATCTCCTCAACACAACTGCTGTTCAGCAGGGCTGCTTCTCATTTGGGGATAGACACACTAGTTTTTTCATGACAGGCACTGTACATGTTATTCACTTGCCTTATCAAGCACAGCCTCTTTGCAGGTCAAAAAAGTAATGTAGAGCAAGATCTAGTGCTGCCTCCTACTTTGGATGATCTGCTGTGCAGCAAAAGTCACTAGTAATATAACGTGAAGGTCAACCGCTAACACACACATTGCTCTCAAACTGTTAGTAATAGACTGTCGAAGTCAGCAAATTGGATAAAGTCATTTCAATTGATATCGAGCAAACTTGATTTTCCTTGTCTGAAATTATGCGTAGAGCACGCTATGGCGTGGAAGGGCGTATCCAGCCGCAACACGTGGCAATAACAGTTTTTACACTTTAGTATACATTCGCACCAACACACACATTTGTAAATAGTACACATTAATCGTAGTTGCAACACATAGTTATTTATGTCGAAATATAGTAGTGTTTATGTGTAATATTATAAGTTATATGCATATTAGTGATACATATGGTTCAGGTTAAAAGAAATGTGTCATGTCTAATATCATAGTAATCCCCTTTACATCAGCAGCTGTTCGGTGCATTCAGCGAAGAGATCGCACATTGCATACTCTAGTTATTGATGTCAGGGAATAAACCTTTAATATGATTATTAACTGTCAAATGCTAATAGACTGATTGTAATTGGAGTGTGGCGGGAAGAACAGAGCAGTTTGGCGGGAAGAACAGAGCTCATCCCCTGGAGAGACCCCCACCTTTTTGATTCCTTAGATTGAATCAGCCTATGATGTGTAACCCCCTGGACCCTCCTGATGCCTGGACCAGTAGAAGCAAGCTATACCACCTGCATTGTTTCACTGTATCTCTGTTTGCATATAAGCAGTAGCTCTCATGTAGTTTTCAGTCACCTAGACCACAGACTTCCGGACTGAATGACTGTACACTGGATCCAGAGCGCCTGCGATAAGTAACGGCTGTACTTACTATTATTTCGCTTGAATTATTCTGCTACCTTTTGAGAATAAATATTTGTGCATTGGAAACACAAATTGAGATTCGACAATCGTTATTGGATAGCGACAAAACGCTCATAACAAGACTTTTCTAGGAAAGTAGTAAATTAGCCATAGGATCAGTGTCAAGATATTTTCATGGATAGACCCTACCTGTTTGGTTATAGGGTATGAAGTTTATCTTGCCAACTAGTATAAACAAATTCTAAAGACATGGCTGCTGTGCTGGCAAACTTGTATGAGCTGACCACACCATACATGATCATATTACAATTCTACACTCAGTACACAGGACACTACACATACCAGGCAAATACACAGGTTTTTGAGCAACATCCTGTATTATACGCCACACTGTATAATACTTTATAATATAGTGTAAATACTGATTATACTGATGATTCATAGTATTACTTATCAAATATTTTATTATATATACTCTACACGGTATGATGAGACCAAGGTGACAGTCTACAGCCATGGCCAAAAGTTTTGCTGCTCAGTGTTTTTAGACCTTTTTTTAGATGTTGCTATGGTATACTGAAGTAAAATTACAAGCATTTCATATGTGTCAAAGGCTTTTATTGACAATTACATTAAGTTTATGCAAATAGTCAATATCTGTCATGATTTTGGGCCACATACTGACTGACTGCCACCCATTCTTGCCTAATCAATGCTTGGAGTTTGTCAGAATTTGTGGGTCTTTGTGCACCTGCCTCTTGAGGATTGACCACAAGTCATCAATGGGATTAAGGTACCCAAAATTTCGATGTTTTGATCCCCGAGCCACTTAGTTATCACTATGCCTTCTTGACACCAGGCCATCCTCCAAAAGTCTTCGCCTTACTGTGTGTGCAGATGCACTCACACCTGCCTGTTGCCATTCCTGAGCAAGCTCTGTACTGGTGGTGCCCCGATCCCGCAGCTGAATCAACTTTAGGAGACGGTCCTGGCGCTTGCTGGACATTCTTGGACGCCCTGAAGCCTTCTTCACAACTATTGAACCTCTCTCCTTGAAGTTCTTGATGATCCGATAAATGGCTAATTTAGGTGCAATCTTACCAGCAGCAATATCCTTGCTTCTGAAGCCCCTTTTCTGCAATGCAATAATGACTGCATATGTTTCTTTGCAGATAAACCTGATTAACAGAGGAAGAACAATGATTTCCAGCACCACCCTCCTTTTAAAGCTTCCAGTCTGTTATTCTAACTCAATCAGCATGACAGAGTGATCTCCAGCCTTGTTCTCATCAACACTCTCACCTGTATTAATGAGAGAGTCACTGACCTGATGCCAGCTGGTCCTTTTGTGGCAGGGCTGAAATGCAGTGTAAATGTTGTTTTTGGGATAAAGTTTATTATCATGGCAAAGAGGGACTTTGAAATGAATTACAATTCATCTGATCACTCTTCATAACATTCTGAACTATATGCAAATTGCCATCATAAAAACTGAGTATTAAATACAGCAGAATGGGTATAAGGGAGGGTGTAAATTTAATTACCAGGGAGAGGGACGGTAGGAAATAAACTACTAGGGGGTGAGAACATTAATTACATGAGATTGGAATGTAGGAAATGTAATAAGTGTGGTGGGTATTTTGTCACGGTTCTGCACAGTAAGACTTTGTCCCAACTGCAGAGACTCTGCTAGGCACAGCCCTTCCATTGACTGGATGCACCCTCTCTGCAAACATTTGTAAATCTACCTCTAGAAATTCTGTCATCCTGCTTAATCTTCTATTCTACAATTCCATACTTTTTCCATGTTCTCTTTCATATAGACCTGGTATTCTCATCTAATATACCAGATTTTTATGTGAAACAGTTTTGAAGGCATTCTTAAAAGTCAAACATATTACATTAATTGCTAGATCAAATGTGAAATATAATTTGTCATAAAAACTAATCATATTTTTAGGTATGATGGTCTTCAATAAAGTATGCTGACACTGTGTTATAAAATTGTTTTCTACCATATACGTCATAATCGCATCCCTCTGGAACTTTAAAAATAAATAATTTACCCATGACAGAAATTGGCCTGACACGTCTATAATTTCCTGGTTCCAATTTTGTTCCATTGTTAAAGATTGGTACCACATCTGATATCAGCCAATCTTGTTGCATTGACCCAATTATGAGCGTGTCATAAGTATATAACATAATACTCTATCCATTACTGAACCAGCTCCTTTAGGACACCTGGGTAGATGCCATCTGGGTCAGGTCTTTTATCTGTCTTTATATTGTTAAAGTTAACTGTATGTCTTCCTTAGATAACTAATATGCATTAAGTGAATGGTCTATTTCTATACAGCTAATTGTTGCTTACTTTATGAAAACGGTAAAAAAAAAAACCTGTTAATATCATACATACCGTAATTTTCCTTTCCTGGACTGAATAAGGGCGGTGGACATGAATAGGTTAATTTCCCTTGTCAGGTGAAAGGACAGGAAAAAAAACCAGAAAATAAAAGGCTGGCCTTTTCCACCTATCTCAAGTCTGAGCTGGCCTGAACAAGATAAGGCATGTTTGTTAGGGATATCCCACTGCCATTTTCCAATACAGTCCAGGAAATTTATTTTATAAAATAATAAAATAAGTTATATAATAATTATATCAGATTTTATAACTGTGGGCATATATAAAATGTAGCAATCAAACACAAGAGAGGGATACTTCTTATCTCTTACCACTACACAGTTCTTTGGGGAAACACCCTGGAGAATGTGTCTTAACATTATACACAAAGGGAGCCACAAGCCAATTACGCAACCTAACTTATTTCTTGTAGCAACTAGACTTCCATCTACCCAGCGTCATAATAGTTTGAACTGGACAGCCGCAACTGTAGTGGAAACAATCATAAATGAGTGAGTGTCATAGTTGGCCAAGTTTAAACCCAGGCTACACAAACATTGCTGAAAAACTGTCCTGAACTGGTAGTCAGAGAAGACTCATTGGAATGCCACAACCAATTACAGCCAGTAGCCAGCCCCTTGTTCAAATAACTACCAGCCAAACACACGGGGCAAATCATGGCATTGTTCCTACATAACAACAACGTGACCCAGTGCCCTTTACCGAGCTGATCAGTTTTTGACCTGTGGATCTTACAAACTAAGCTATGACTGCGAATAACAACATTCTTATAAAGTAAATCTGTATAACACAAAAACTTACTTGACACCATGTAAGTTTTTTGGGGCAAAAAGCCACAAAAAAGCCACAAAGAAAGTCAAGAGAAATAAGCAAACCTCAAACACATCAACCGCAACCACGGCAGCAGCCCCCATCAGCCTCACAAAAATATCCCCATTAATGGGGGATTTACTCCAGTTGTATCCTCTACAACTGGGGTAAACCTGAACCAGCCTTTTAAAGCTTTGAAAAGTCTTAGTGACATCATTGACAACTCGTAACTGTAAAAAGAGAGAAATACCTGCCAGGGCCAAACTAGAGAGGCCTTAGACTTCCCAGAAGAAACACCATTGCAAATATAGTAAAAGCCAACAAACACAGCTCCTCTGTCGTACCACTGAGGCCATCCCCAAACACCCCTACTTATTGGCTGGTCAACTATAACAGAAAGCCCAGTAATATTAACTCTTGCCTGGTTCAATTTTTCTTTATCTTTATACAACCAGGTGTTAGGCTGCCAGTCTGATAACGAACTTGCAGAACAGATGACAGAGGTCTTTACCTATAACAGCCACCTTTCCCGTACAGCTTTATGTGCTCACAGGATGCCCCCAGGACTTAACTTCTAGCGTAGTGCAAGTTCGTTTACAACACCGCAGCAGCAGGCCAGAGGAGGCTGAGTAGATGCTAACAGACGGTCAATCGTAAGCCGAAGCCAAAAGCAAGTAGAATGGTCAAATAATACGCCAAAGGGTCAGGGTCACAAGCACGACAGCAGAATCCAAAGGCAAAGCAATAAGGTCACAACAGGAGGTCCAACCGTAAACGGGCAGAATATCCACAGGAAATTTGGGACAGGCAGCAACACGACAGGAGCAGGTCAGCAACAGACAGAATACATGCTATAACCGGCAGGGAGGCTAAGCCCTACCTGCCTTAAATACTGATGGTAGCCAATCAGGGCTTTGCCCTGTAATCATCCCCAGGCACTGTTGATTAATTGAGGCACTGATTAATTAGCCAGTAGGCTATAGATGTCCCCGCGCACACGCCCGGCTGCCCTATGTCAAAGCGATTCCTAAAGTTTTTACCTTTGGTAAGTTTACTCAGATATTTCCCAGAGACATAGCTTCCCCTTCAATAAACCGGTCATAACTTCCCGCACATTTAAATACCAAATATGATGGAATTATAACAATATGAAATAACTTTCCCAAAGACAAGATTATAGCTGTTCCTGGGTAACGCTAGTAAGTATACTTCACAACCCCGGGTGTGATTATTGCCCCTCAGTATGGAGTGGCACCCAGATTTCCCAAAATATGAAATATGAAGACCTTACTTTGAAGTTCATATTTCTATATACATGTATAGGCAGCCTTCAGGTTTTTATCTTCGTTCTGCAAGGTTCTCACCTAGATATATGTCTCTGTCTACTTTACACCTAGTGGTTATTTTGTATTTACAATACCTATTGAAAAGAAGTCAATTAAAATGTGGAATACATGATCAAAACAATGGAGGTCTGTGATCTGCATATCTTAAGTTAGTTTCCTCACAGTGTCCTCTGAACCTAATTACCTCCCACAAGGCTAATTGACCAAATGTTTTAAAAAGGAAACAAACATTTATCTGAGGGGAAAACCATGTTCACTTCTATTTATCAATGTAATATTTCATTTGGGTCCTAACATTTATTATTCTCTTTCTCATTATATCGTATTTTATGCCCTCATCCTGACATGAACCTTGCCAATCAAATCTAATGATTGAGATGGTCAGGTGACTGACTACTTTGGACATGAACTGTGTCTGGTCTAAAGACCGCTTTGCTTTGGTAGAAAACGAAGTACAGCTCTGAAATCTTTTTTTTTTTTTTTATACATTTTTATTGTGTTTTAGAAAACATATAACCAGGTCATACATGTAGTACAGTAAAATTTACATTACTCAGTGTTTTCATACATTAGAAAAGCATAGCGGCACCAGGCCATTATGCAATTGTGTGCACATAATTACAGCCAAGTATATCTGCATCTTATAACCTTATAACAGCCGACATAAAGGCAGAAGGGGAATGGGTAGGTTAGAGATAATAGGTTGGGGAAGGTAGGGAAGTGGTTGAGTGTTTAAATGCTGTTGTATTTCCAAACCCAACAGGTTGATTTTCAGAAAACCGCTAATATTATGAAAAGAAAAATATGCCTTTAGATCCTAATATACGGGTAAACCCTCTGAGATCCTAGCTAGGGAGTAATTGCGGTGGATAAGGTTAGGAATACTACTGAATCTGTAAACTCTAGCCAGCAGCCCTAAATAGCGTAATAAGTTTTGAATGAGTCTGCTGCTGAAAAAAGCATTTCATCCATAGACCTAAAGAACTCCTATCTATTAAACCAGTCTCGGATAGTGGGCAGGGAGGTGGATCTCCACCTCACTGGGATAATAGCCTTAGCTGCTGAGATGAGAAATTTCATTAAGGATTTTTTTAAAGAGGATAAAGACATGTTTGTTTTTTTAAGGAGACAAAATGAAGGGGAGTCTTGCCTAAGAGTTTCTGTGAGAGAGTTATCACTTGAAACCAAAATGGTTGTAGCATAGGCAAGTCCCAACAAATATGGAGTGGAGAGACTGGGCATTGAGTACATTACCAGCAGGAGTTAGAAACTCAGCGATAAAATTTAGCCAGATGTGTGGAACATCTATACCACCTAGTGAGGACTATGTAATGAGTTTCTAAGATCGAGACATTGGATGAGCATGCATGAGTCATTTGAAAGATATTTGCCCAGTAAGAATCTTGAATTTTGACAAATTAGGTCTCGTGGGTGATCAGATGGTGTAGCTCAAGTTTTCAGTGCCCTATGGGCTCTGTCAAAATGGATGTTTCCTGCTCTAGGATTTCAGTGAAATTTTGTGTTTTCGGGATCCCACGGATTCGTAAGTTATTTCTACGACCGCGGTTGTTGAAATCATCGACCCTGCTTTATAATAATTGAAAATCTTGAACTTGTTGAGTTACAGTATCACAGAGCTGGTTGTGGTAAACAGTAGATCCTTCTTTGAAGTCCTCTAAGGCTGACATTTTTGACGCCAAGTGGGTTAAGTTGGAAGGTGGAAACTTCCTGCCGGACTGTGTCTTTAATACTAACTTCCAGCAATTCAAAGTCTCTTTTAGTGGGAAATTCAGCCTTTGTTGGTAAGGACTTAACTAGCTGCAAGATGGCCCCAATGTCCTGATTCCCACTGATGGGAGAGTTGGAGGATGTTGTCTCAGTTGGAGGAGCCATATCTGCGGCCTCCTCTAGTGAGGAGGGTGGGTTAGTATCTTGTTCCTCGCTAGCTGGGGATGAATGACTGATCTCTACAGAGCGCCCCGTTGCTGGGCAACGGGGACGCTCCTTACAGCGGCGCATGCGTGCCCGTTACCTTAGCAACGGGACACGCATTTGGGCTTCGTGACGGCGGTCAGCGCGTCTGTCCGCCGAACCACTGCCCACCAATGAGGAGTGATTACTTCCTATATATGGCCTGCTCTGACACCACTAGAGTGCCAGAGCAACTAGTTTCTTAATAGATCTAGCCTCCAGCATTTACATCCATTATATTCTGATTGTTTCCAGTGTACCGACCCGACTCTCCCTGATTCTGATTTGGATTCTCCCTTGGCGCAGCACAATACTCTCCGGATTGACCTTGGCTTGTTTGACTACTCTTTGCATCCTGATTTGGTACTTCATCTGTCCACAGGGTTCCAGACCTCTGCTAGTACAACCACAATTACCACCGCCATCTCGCAGGTAGCTTTCTGGGAGGGCCGCGACCTGCACTTCGTTTGCGTTAAATCCAAACTTCCTTGCGGGGGTTCCTGGTGAAGACCGGCGGCATGTTAGACTAGACTCCACTCCTCTTTCTGTAGCAGTGCCAATACCCACAGGTGACACAATCTTACCTCGTGACAAAGGGTAGAAGAAGAACTGAGGTATTGCCTTGAGATCTTGGCGGTAACAGCACGGGATACAGTAACTGAAAAAGAGGTAGATGGAGGCTGTCAGTTGAGTTGCCGTGTACGTGTCACATCCCCCCATAGGATATAATAGCCAGCCATCTAACAGAGCTAGTGCCTGTCACACATGATTTCTTATGGTAGATGATCAGAGTAATGTCCCAGTGTACATGGCTGGGTAGGGTCTGGTCAGGGTTCATCTTGAATCATATGTTTTACAGACAATTGAGATGGCATAGAATTCTGTAGCTGTCTACAGTGCCAGTAAAACTGGGGAACTGTCATGGAACCATTGCACACACTAGCCAACTGGCGAAGAATGTACTGATGATTAACCAGCAAAGACCCCCACGCCAAATCGATGTTCAATGGGCTACCTTCACCCTGTCAATTGCCTCGAGTACTGTACACATGGGAAATAGCACTTTTAAGTATAAGTTAACTAAATTATGCTACAGCATTTGCAGCAGTAACACATAAGGCATACATATACAGTGACTATACTGATATTCTAGCTACCAAACCTGTGGTATCCAACTTAGGCTTGATCTAGGCTAGCAAGGCTTATTTTCCATTACTGCTGGCAAGGCTGTAGTCACGCTACACTGTCACCCTGTTTTTGGCATGCACACAGATCCATGAAACTCATAA
This sequence comes from Mixophyes fleayi, assembly GCF_038048845.1. NCBI lineage: Eukaryota > Metazoa > Chordata > Amphibia > Anura > Limnodynastidae > Mixophyes > Mixophyes fleayi. The sequence continues at coordinate 237,182,790 of NC_134404.1, read as the reverse complement.
GAATTTCAGGACTAAGGAATATTTCCAGTATTTGCAGCTCTTCACTGTAGCCTCCAATTCATCGGCCAGTCCAGCAGAAGCTGTAACCCCAGCCAGTCTTCACATTCAGCTTCTGAGTTTGTCCTTAATAAAAGTGCCGTTTTAAAAAGTGACTTCAAAGCGCAGGGAATCGGTGGTTCTACAGAAAAGTTGCATAGTAAATATACCCCACAAAACAAGCCATATGTTAACAGTTTGGTCATCTGACCAAAGGATACAAATCCTGAGTTAGGGTATATAAACATCTTGATAGTACAGAGTTATACAATTTGTATAATTGATTAACATTAATGAGTGCTGACAAATTCCAGTTACAACAGGTTAAAAAAAAGAAAAATGTGCAGAGTTGCAGTTGTCTTGAAATGAGAGGCTGCAGCAGTATACATACATTGCTAGTTGATATTGTTTATATATAAAATATGTGTTGCTATGCATGATCACACATGATCTAGTAGTACAGAATAAAAAATAAAATATAAATAAATTGTTAAAATTAGATTCTTTCAATATCCTCCTCACTATAACATCATATATACACTCTACAGCACAGTGACACATTTCAAATGTCGTACATGAACATTTGTTGCTGCCATTAGTTCCATTACTCCTGTCTTCCCGTTTCCAGCTCTGCTTAACTGTTTCTTCCAGTCCACAAATTCAGGTGTTACTCCCTCAGGGATTTGGTAGAAGGTTTTAGTTGTCATAGTGAATACATGTTAAACTATACTAAACGACACTGTATTTTATTAGTAACAAATAATTATGCTTTTAATTTTTACTTTAAATGATGTGCTTTTAGTATACACATACTTAATATACAGTTATGTTGGTACTCTATATCCCTCTTGTTATTGGTGCACTCTTGCACCAATGCAATGCAGACACAGCTCGTGAAAGTAAAGGGTGATTGGTATATGTGTGTCAATGTACCTGTATTGACTGTATGAGAAGCATTGTAGTAGATACTGAAAAGGGAAAGCATCATATTTTCCATCATTTTACTCCCTGGCATCGAGGCAGGGGACGTCACCATGTCACAATGAGGGCATGGTCACTCCCCCCAGAGGTCTGTCTAGTGCCTCTAAGATACCTCCCTTCACCTCCAAACACTACAGCATGTACCAGTAACAGGTGTGCTATGAATGGAAGATATCTCCCAGCATTCCCACCTGCGGGACAAACATGTCCCCAAGCAGAATAGCAGGACAGTGCTCTAAAATCGAGACTGTCCTGATGAAATTAGACATTTGCAAGGTATTAAACAGGTTGGTGGAATGGAAACAAAGATAGAAAACACCTCCTTGTGATGTTTGCATGTTTACATCTGCTTTAGTGTTTTAGAAGTCACAAGCATGCAAAGTTTTTAAATAATCCCAATTACACCGAAAAGCTCTAATCCCTTTCTTTGCAATCTGAAATCAGTTGCAGGTGTCAACAAAATATTAAATAGAAGAGAAAGAATATAAAAACTAAAATAGATTATTTTAATCATAAATGGTCTACTGTGCAATTCTGTTTGTTGTGCTTTATCAATGGGTTTCATAAATATTCCCCTGTATATTGCCCATAATAAGAAACAAAATAATTTCTTTATTCTCTATCCTTTTCATCATCTTCCACATCTCATACTAATTTGGTTAGTCAACTGTGTGATTTATTAAAGCCCAAGCTGCACATCAAAATTAATTAATCAAAATGTTCAGACAGGTGAAATAGCCCTTCCATTTTTAAACAAGTCCAGCCTACACAACATTAACCCATTTCACTAAGGGGTGTGAGGGTATAAAACAATTAATGGTTATTAAGATGTACAAATATGTGTGTGTGAAATGCCTTAAAAACTATACTTCGGATACAGGACTACGCTTTGAAGAAAAAAAACAAATGCTTCCTATGGAACAGACAGTAGCAGGATGCCAGACTGAAGGAAACAGCTGGCAGGAAAAGCATGTAATGCTGAACAGAGGATGTGGCCTTATATGTATATTTGCTGAGCTAAAGAGATTTCCTTATAGGTCCTTGTCGTTAACCAGTTAATGCTGGACTCTATGTATAAATAAAGGGTCAGCTTGCATAGACCCTCAGAGCTGATTTTGAAACTGCAACACCTTGTTTGTGTTTCATTTCTCCACTTTGCTGTCGACGGCAAAATACCACATAGGTAATCAGGTTATCAGAGATTGATAGTAGGGGCACCAAGCCTCGGTACCCCAACATTTTCTGGGGACTTCATCTGGGATACTCAACATACCAGCCCAGGACTGACCAGAGACCTCCTCAATCTTCAGGAACAGCAGACAAATCCGTGCGGTGAGTAGTTGAAGTTTTGTGCATTTGCAACTCCCTACTCCATCTGCTCTTCCTGTAAGATATAAGGTGGGGTTCAGTAGGGGATGGTATAACGGGTATTTGAGCAAATTACTGAATAACCTGTTTTCCTGATATATATTTGTTTTTTTGTGAAAAATAGATAAGTGAATGTATGTGTTTGTGTCGATACAGGATGTATATAAAAGGATGCAAATACATAACTTATTAATTGACCTCTATAATCAAAGGCATTCCTCTAAACTTGTTGCTGAGACCTCGCCTTGTTTTGTGTAGATGATTGTCCTTGGGTTTGAGAGGTCATTATAAGAATCCTTCGCTCCTGTAAAGATTGAATGATATTGTACTGATAAGAGATGTATAAGGGGACAACATAACCTTAAAAAGACTGATCTGATCAAAGACTGTACCTTGCACATGCAACTGAGGCTTGACCTTGTTTTGTGTAACGTGCGACCACTGGGCCAGCTGTCAGTCTACAAGAGTCCTCAGCTCTCTTAGAGGTTGAAAGAAGTAACAACCGAGTAACACGGTAAAAGTGCAGAAAGGTTGCTCACTGATTCTGGTAAGGGTCTTCCGCATTTCCTTGTTGGTACCTCTGCTAAGAGGTGCCTGAGGTCAGAGGATAGGACTGTCTACTGTCTACTGTCTACTGTCTACTGTATAATTTCTTAAAAAAAGATTAGATGACACCTTCAGAAGAAATAGCTGAGTGTATTAGTGGAATTATTTTAATAGTAATAATTGTACTAGTATTAATATATTGTTTCATAAAAACATCAGAGGGAGCTGAGGGAATCAGAGACATGCTGTGGGGAGTATAAATGTCAGAAAATAATCTTAGTTGTCCAGACTGTAAATGTGTTGTTATAATTCAAAAGGCATTGACGATACAAACTAGTAAATTGATAGCGGTGATAGGAACTGACACTGATTGTTCAGTAACATATGGTAAACATAAGGAGGGAATTTTTAATCCAACGATATATACAGCAATATTTGGAAGGCACGGTTGTCCAGACTATCTGAAAACCCAAATAGGTTTGGGATGGTGGAAAATATGTTATTTTTTTTACCAGAAAACATTAGAAGGATAGGGCCACTTACATGTCCATTAATTAATACAATATCAGTAAAGTATGTACCCAAGTTGATCAAACAATCCATAACAGGATTTGATTGTAAAGGTGTATAAAGTTAGATTAACAGTCACTTTTCAGGCACACTAGGGGCCGGTATTCCCATAACTGCAGTAATGGGGGCCCAGGGCAGTAAAGGTTTGATGGTACAGACATCATACACTCCTGCGGATCTAGTTAAGGAAAGAGAAGGTACTGTGGCTGTTAAAGGAATCCATAGAGTCTTCAGGAAGGCAGGAATGCCAGATATAGGGTCATTAGATCCTAAAAGATGGGAAACTTTTCAGAAGGAACACAGTATATGGAATATTAAGAATAAGAAAGAGCACCAAGTGTCAGCATGGGTAAGGGCATGTAGACAAATAGAGCAAGAACATATGGTAAAAGAGGAGATGTTAGAAGACCTCCATGGACATACAACTGTAAACCCGCCTCCTACTCAGCCACCCCCAAGTGCACCATCAGACCCACATAATCACACATTAGAAGTGACGTCAGGACAATTGCCCCACAATAATTCATTTGTAACACCAGTAAAATACCCCAGTTTTAGAGCATGGGGTGTGAAAGGGGATAAAAAGTGTCCAGCTTGTGGTTTTTGTATCCCAGGGGCAGGGAGTACCTGCCCAAACTGTGATAATAAGGTATCAGTTAAAGGAGAACCATGTGACTCCCTCCTAGGAAACTTAAATAGAAAACCTCCCCTGTGGTCACCCTCATCACATTGGACTAGGAGTAAGGTTAATATCTTCAATTGTGGTCAGGTTGATTCCAAGGGTACCAAATGTAATTGTGGGAAGACTACAATGTATCCAGTGGAAGTAGGGCCACCCCCATATCTTCATAGTACTGTCTCCAGCTACCCAATTACTATGCAGACAGTGCACGAACCAAATCCAGATTTTGGTCAATTAAACCACCCCGATGCACCTAGATTAAGAGTAACTCGAAGACAGGAACAATATAGACCTTGGGCACCCGCGGAATTAACTGATATAGTCAGGAAAGCCCCAGATTACAGGAAGAATCCCCTAGCCTTACATAGATATATAGAAAGACTGGTGACAATTTGGGCCGCCACTTGGGGGGACTTAGAGGAAGTTTGTAAAATGATAGTTGGAATGGGTAGTGTAAATGACATACTTGCAATACCTGTTGGGGATGGAATAGTGGCAGCCCCAATAGGAATAGAACAGAGAACAGAAGAGTCTGGTAATCTATTCCTAATCAGATTGAGACACTGGTGTGAGGCGCAACAGCAGAGAATGCCAGCTGTTCCAGAGGGTAGACAGAGGAGGGACCAGTCAGTGAAAGATTATTATGATCAAGTTCATCAGGCACATCTGGATAGGGGATTCCAGGAAGATAACCTTACCCATCAGTGGCTACTGCGTACCGCTTTCCTACAGGGACTCGAAGAATCCCTAAGGAGTGAGTTAATGGCCAAAAGGCCAGAGGCTAGTACAATGACATTAGCTTCCCTGTTAGAAGTATTAAGGGCTATAGAGGATCAGAGAGAAGAGAAAAAGAGAAAGAGCCAAGAAAACTCCTCTCATGTTACTGTCCATGTGGTCCAGGAGACTCCCAGACCAAAGGGCTTTAACCAGAAAAAGAGAGTCACTGGGGAAGAGGCAAAAAGAAAGGGATTATGTTTCTTTTGTAACCAACCAGGTCATATGAAAAGAGATTGTCAGAAATATAAAGTCTGGCAGCAGAAAAATACTCACAAAAACCCAGAAGCCTCAGCATTTATTACCTCCACACCCAACCCACACCCATAGGAAATAGGCTACCCAGTGTCAGGCCCCCAGCAACCCACTATTAATACCCCAGGGCCCACAGGAAAAATTCAGTTGGAATTACCCCAAGGGGAAATTATTGATTGCATAGTGGACACTGGAGCAAGCCGCACAGTATTGAGGGCCTCAGAGATACCAAAAAAATATATGAGTAAAGTAAAAATCACTGGCACAGGTTTATCAGGGCATGGAGTTCAGCTTAAACAAAGCGAACCAGTATTTGTTAAATTACAGGATAAGACTTTAACGGTACCTGTGCAATTTCTAACTTCAACTACCTGTCCAGTCAATCTATTAGGGGCTGATATACTGTCAGCAATATAGGCCAAAATAACATACAAGGATGGAAGGGTTCAGATTACTTCCCTGTCAGAAAATCAGAGTTGTCAGCTGCACGCTGCCATATATTTGGTTCAAAGTATTCCCCCAGAAAAAACAAACTCAATACCCCTGTGGCTCAGTGAAAAAGTGCCACAGGAAGTGTGGTCAAGGGGAAAGACAGATGTGGGATTACTGGTAGTACAGCCTGTACATTTAAAAATGAAACCAAATATTGTCCCCATTAAGATGAAGCAATACCCCCTGTCTCAACAACAAGATACAGCTATAACCAAACAGGTAGTGGCATACCAACAGGCTAAAGTTCTCAGGGAATGCAGGTCTCCCTGGAATACGCCCATTTTCCCAGTAAAAAAGAAGTTAGAACCTGGAAAACCACAGGAATATATAGAATGGTTCACGATCTTAGAGAAATTAACAAAAGGATGGTGATTGATGCACCTATTGTACCCAACCCACATACCCTCCTCAATCAGATCCCTGCAGAAGCAGAGTATTTTACTGTTATAGATCTTGCAAATGCATTTTTCTCTGTCCCTCTTACAGAGGACAGACAGCTTTGCTTAGCATTTACACATCAGGGAAAACAATACTGTTGGACTCGATTACCACAGGGGGGAGCCACTTCACTCTCAGCATTTTCGTAAGCAATGAACCTCATATTACAGGGATGGAGACCAAAATATTCATCCACACAACTGCTCCAATATGTAGATGACTTACTACTGTGTTGCCAAATGATTGAAGGGTGTCAGGAAGAGACTATATCATAAATTAACTTCTTAGGGAAGCAAAATTGCAAGGTATCACCCACAAAAATACAAGCAGTGCAGAGTAAGGTAATATTTTTAGGACATTGCATCTCACAAGGTACCAGACACCTCACACAGGACAGGATAACTGCAATCTAGCAGGTAAAGCCACCACAGAACACCAAGGAATTAAGGGCATTCCTAGGTTTGGTAGGGTACTGCAGGGAATGGATTGCCGGAGCATCCCTCCTAATGCAACCCCTCTATGATGCTCTTAGTGAGGTAAAAGGGTCCAGGATATATTTAACTGAATCACAACTAACATCGTTTGAAACATTAAAACAAGCCATTGTGCAGGCACCAGCGTTAGGATTACCACAATATGATAAGTCATTTACCTTGTTCTGCAATGAATCTAAGGGACATGCACAAGGGGTCCTTTCACAGGTACACTCACATAAACAGAGACCGCTGGCTTATTATTCATTACATCTAGACAGTATCATAAGAGGAGCCCCGTCCTGCATAAGGGCGGTGGCAGCGGCAGCCTTGCTAAAAGATAAGGTGGCAGATATAGTACTAGACCACCCCTTAACTATACAGGTCCCACATGCAGTTACAGAAATACTAAACCAAGCAAGAACAAAGCATCTGTCCACAGCAAGGCTCACTAAGTATGAGGTGTCATTATTAAGTCATGCACATGTAACAATTAAAAGATGCACAGTTTTGAATCCTGCTGTCACGGGCACTAGGAGTCTTTACCCAGGGATCACCAGGTGATGGACTTACCAGAGCAGTATAGATGGTAATATGGTACTCTGGTAGCGGGGTGATCACGGAACAGGAGACAGCAGATGGTAGAGAATGCTCGTGGAAAGTCTATGACTAGCAGCACTGGTAATATATAGGTAGTAGTACACGAGGAACTGAATGGACAAAGGAAATGTGAGGGTAGTCAGTGGTCTGCGGTAGCAAGTTGTACCACTGCTAGAGTGAGGAGGAATGTCCAGAAGCAACGAGGAGGTGATGAGAGTCAGCGGTCTGCGTTTAGCAAGTTGTACCGCTGTCTAAGGTATGGAATCCAGGGAGGAGGTATCCGGGAAGTCAGTGGTCTGCGTTAGCAAGTTGTACCACTGCTATGTGAAAGGATACTGGAAACAGGTGACTCAGGAAACAGGGAACAGTGGTCTGCCTCTAGCAAGTTGTACCACTGAATATATATGTGAGGAGGAGCACGGGGAGAGAAATGCAATACAGAGTATACACGGGCACACTGAACTTGATCCCACGATGATATGCACAATATAGTAATGACTGAACAGCACTGCACAATAATACAAAGTCACAGGAACTATCCGGGCAAAAGGTAACACAGTCAAATGATGGCAATAGTCTCAGCGGATAGTAAACTCCAGAGGAGAACAACTCAGTCCAGCAAGATATGCAATACACCAGCACAGTCAATGAGAAGTATGCATACCGTGGTTCAGGAGCAGGCTGTCAGACAGGAGTGCAGAGATACCTGAACGGCTGGAGGCCGGCAGGATGCGAAGTCCCAGGAGGGTAGAAGCGGTAATCAAGTAGGTGCAGCGCACAGGTAGGTAGACCAGCAGGGATAGAAACAAATACTCAGGAAGCAGTAGTATATAGAACTGGACACCTGGAGAACACTGAAGAGTAGAGATGGTCTAGACGAGATGAAAGCAGCGAGGCGTTGATTCGATGCAGACTGGCGAGTTGACACAGGCAGGAACACTGTAGAAGCACGGAGAGCGGATCAGCTGGCTGCAGACACGAGTAGAACTGAAGGGTAGCGGCAAGCAGGACACTGCAGGTACACGGAGGTAGCGGATAGGAATCAGCAGGTGCAGTCACGATGAAACACGGGAGAGTTGAGATGAGCTGGAACTGTTGAGCACGGAGGCAGCGGATAGGAATCAGCTGGTGCAGTCTCGATGAAACACAGGAGAGTTGAAGTGAGCTGATAACTGTAGTGCACGGAGGCAGCGGATAGGAATCAGCTAATACAGTCACGATGAAACACAGGAGAGTTGAAGTGAGTAGATAACTGTAGTGCACGGAGGCAGCGGATAGGAATCAGTTAATACAGTCACGATGAAACACAGGAGAGTTGAAGTGATCTGGAAACCACAGGAGAGTTGAAGTGGTCTGGAAACCACAGGAATCAGCTGAGCTGAATACACGAGGAAACACAGGAACACCTTCAGAGGCTCATGGAGAATGAGACTCCAAGATCAGGCAACGAGGTATGGAACTCAGGTGCTTTAAATAGGGAGTGTTGCCTGATCAGCCAATTAACTAAAAGGAACCTGAACAGAAGGTTTGAAAGGGCTGCACATGCGCAGACCCTCAGGATGGTGGACGGCCACGGTTCCTAAACACACGGGAAGAAGCACTCACAGTCTGGTGAGTGACAGTACCCCCCCTTTTAAAGGTGGGCACAGAACACCTGGAACCGGGCTTGTCCGGATTTTTAGAATAAAACTTCTTAAGAAGAGCTGGAGCGTTGAGATCTTCAGCTTTGATCCATGAACGCTCCTCAGGACCAAAGCCCTTCCAATGAGCGAGGAAACGAAGAACTCCTCGCGAAATTTTTGCGTCCAATATATGAGTAATTTCGAAATCTTCCTCCTGATGAACTTGAACTGGCTGAGGTGCTGAAGGAGGGACCGAGAAACGGTTGATGATGAGAGGTTTGAGCAAGGACACATGGAAGGCGTTGGAAATACGAAGATTCTTAGGAAGTAGAAGTTTGAAACAAACTGGATTTATCACTTGAATGATCCTATATGGACCAATAAAACGGGGAGCGAATTTCATAGATGGGACCTTCAAACGAATATTTTTGGTAGATAACCAGACACGGTCTCCAATTTTCAGTGGTGGAATAGCCTGCCTCTTCTTATCTGCAAAAGACTTATATTTGGCAGATGTCTTCTTTAAACAGGTTTTGACCTGAGACCAAATATTTTTGAAGGTCTGACAAACAGTCTCTACAGCAGGAACTTGGGTGGGAGGGAGGGCAGGAAATTCCGGAAAAGACGGATGGTGACCGTAAACCACCAGCACTTGACTTTTTGAAGATGACTCCTGAGATCCCTCTTCAACGTCCGAGGACGTCACGAACGCCCGATGAGGAGGAAGGCGTTCAAACTGAACCTTATCGCACAGATCCGTAGATGAAGGATCCTGTGGAGGAGGACCTGGTGGAATAGACGACTGCTGTCTTTTGAATGGAACCACTTGAGAGAGACAACGATGATGACATTCAGCTCCCCAAGACGTAACTTGAGAAGAGTGCCAATCAATCTGGGGAGAGTGACGTTGAAGCCATGGAAGGCCTAATACAATCGGACTTGTAGTTACAGGAAGAATTAGAAATGAAATCTCTTCATGGTGTAGCACACCAATCTGAAGCGTTACTGGGGACGTACTCTGGGTGATGAGACCATTGATGAGACGTGATCCATCTATAGCAGTCACAGTAATCTGTGTTTTCAAAGTAATCACTGGTAGGGACCATTGATTCACTAGGGATTTAGAAATGAAATTTCCTGCTGCTCCAGAATCAATCAGTGCTTGGGACTCAAAGGATTTGGTAGAAAAGGAAATCGCAACATCAAAAGCGCAGACTTTTAATTTCGTAGAACAAGGAGAGGACTCCAGAAACCCTAACCTTATCTCCCTAGTATTGGTTAGAGCCCGGCATTTCCTGGGAAAAGAATTGAGCATATGCGTGGAATCAGCACAATAGATACAAAGTCTATTCTTTATTCTTCGGTCCCTCTCCTCTAAAGTTAATTTGGAGCGACCTATCTCCATGGGTATCACCGGAGATGAAACTGGGTGAAATTGAGGTACCGAGCGAAGAGGCGCTTTGAAAGAAGTTACTTTTTCAGAATCATTCTCACGAAACCTCATGTCCACACGAAGGCAAAGGAAAATCAAATCATCCAAAGAGGAAGGTACTTCTTGTGAGGTCAGTGCGTTTTTAATTTTATCGGAGAGCCCCTGCCAGAAGGCAGCAATTAACGCTTCAGTGTTCAGAGGCTAGAATCCTAAATTGAATGACGTACTGGCTTACTGAACGAGAACCCTGACGTAAACGGAGGATGCTGGATGCAGCGGAGATGACACGACCTGGTTCATCGAATACACTTCGGAATGTGGAAATAAATTTGGCACTATCCTGTAATAATGGGTCATTTCTTTCCCACAGAGGGGAAGCCAATGCGAGAGCTTGTCCAGAAAACAATGAAATAAGATAGGCCACTCTGGAACGATGGGTAGAAAAATTTTGAGGTTGGAGCTCAAAATGAACAGAGCATTGAGTAAGAAAACCCCTACATGTTTTGGGGTCTCCATCATACTTTGACGGAGTAGGCAGGTGAAGCGTGGAAGCCGTAGACACCTGGGATGGCACTGGGGAAACGGAGGAAGGCACAGGAGCATCAACAGTAGTTGTGGCATCTTGCACAGACGTTCTTTGGGAGGCTAACGCCTGGTAACACCGCAGTAAATGCCGTTGGCGAACTTCCTGTTGCTCAATACGGGTAACCAGATGCCGCAGCATCTCTTTAGCTGTAGGTTCCGAATCTGGGTCTGTCATGGCCTGATCTTACTGTCACGGGCACTAGGAGTCTTTACCCAGGGATCACCAGGTGATGGACTTACCAGAGCAGTATAGATGGTAATATGGTACTCTGGTAGCGGGGTGATCACGGAACAGGAGACAGCAGATGGTAGAGAATGCTCGTGGAAAGTCTATGACTAGCAGCACTGGTAATATATAGGTAGTAGTACACGAGGAACTGAATGGACAAAGGAAACGTGAGGGTAGTCAGTGGTCTGCGGTAGCAAGTTGTACCACTGCTAGAGTGAGGAGGAATGTCCAGAAGCAACGAGGAGGGGATGAGAGTCAGCAGTCTGCGTTTAGCAAGTTGTACCGCTGTCTAAGGAATGGAATCCAGGGAGGAGGTATCCGGGAAGTCAGTGGTCTGCGTTAGCAAGTTGTACCACTGCTATGTGAAAGGATACTGGAAACAGGTGACTCAGGAAACAGGGAACAGTGGTCTGCCTCTAGCAAGTTGTACCACTGAATATATATGTGAGGAGGAGCACGGGGAGAGAAATGCAATACAGAGTATACACGGGCACACTGAACTTGATCCCACGATGATATGCACAATATAGTAATGACTGAACAGCACTGCACAATAATACAAAGTCACAGGAACTATCCGGGCAAAAGGTAACACAGTCAAATGATGGCAATAGTCTCAGCGGATAGTAAACTCCAGAGGAGAACAACTCAGTCCAGCAAGATATGCAATACACCAGCACAGTCAATGAGAAGTATGCATACCGTGGTTCAGGATCAGGCTGTCAGACAGGAGTGCAGAGATACCTGAACGGCTGGAGGCCGGCAGGATGCGAAGTCCCAGGAGGGTAGAAGTGGTAATCAAGTAGGTGCAGCGCACAGGTAGGTAGACCAGCAGGGATAGAAACAAATACTCAGGAAGCAGTAGTATATAGAACTGGACACCTGGAGAACACTGAAGAGTAGAGATGGTCTAGACGAGATGAAAGCAGCGAGGCGTTGATCCGATGCAGACTGGCGAGTTGACACAGGCAGGAACACTGTAGAAGCACGGAGAGCGGATCAGCTGGCTGCAGACACGAGTAGAACTGAAGGGTAGCGGCAAGCAGGACACTGCAGGTACACGGAGGTAGCGGATAGGAATCAGCAGGTGCAGTCACGATGAAACACGGGAGAGTTGAGATGAGCTGGAACTGTTGAGCACGGAGGCAGCGGATAGGAATCAGCTGGTGCAGTCTCGATGAAACACAGGAGAGTTGAAGCGAGCTGATAACTGTAGTGCACGGAGGCAGCGGATAGGAATCAGCTAATACAGTCACGATGAAACACAGGAGAGTTGAAGTGAGTAGATAACTGTAGTGCACGGAGGCAGCGGATAGGAATCAGCTAATACAGTCACGATGAAACACAGGAGAGTTGAAGTGATCTGGAAACCACAGGAGAGTTGAAGTGGTCTGGAAACCACAGGAATCAGTTGAGCTGAATACACGAGGAAACACAGGAACACCTTCAGAGGCTCATGGGGAATGAGACTCCAAGATCAGGCAACGAGGTATGGAACTCAGGTGCTTTAAATAGGGAGTGTTGCCTGATCAGCTAATTAACTAAAAGGAACCTGAACAGAAGGTTTGAAAGGGCTGCACATGCGCAGACCCTCAGGATGGTGGACGGCCACGGTTCCTAAACACACGGGAAGAAGCACTCACAGTCTGGTGAGTGACACTTGCTACACTGTTTCCAGTTGAAGCAGGTTCAACAGAGAGGAGAGAGGTGGGTAGGGACCTACCCACCCTTGATGAATCAGAAAGGGAGAAATGTATCAGTACCAGAAAAAATACACACAAAAATTTTCCCTTTTCTGAGTCACATGACTGTGCTGAACTAATGAAGCTAGAAATGAAAGAATTAGAAAATGTGACAGATGTCCCTATACCTAATGCAGATTGGAACTTATTTGTTGACGGTTCCAGGTATTATTATGAAGGGTCAACACACACAGGGTATGCTGTGACCACCCTGGAAGAGACTTTGAAACAACAACCACTCCCACCTTTCTACTAAGCACAGGAGGCGGAGTTGCATGCACTCATTGAGGCATGTATAATGGCAGAAAACCAAACAGCTAACATATACACAGACTCCAGGTACGCATATGGCATGGCCCATAATTTTGGGCCAATATGGAAGAGCAGGGATTTTGTGGGGTCAGCAGGAAAACCTATCAAGCATGCAGAACAGATAAGGGCTCTTTTTAGAGCTCTGCAGCTACCCAGGAAGGTAGCTATATTGAAAGTCCAGGCACACACTAAAGAAAAGACTAGGGAGGCTATGGGAAATGCCAAGGCAGATGCTGCTGCTAAACAGGCAGCCCTTATGCCCAGGGTGCAGGTCTGTCATGTGATACAGGGTAAAAACCCTGTAGAGCCTGTAACCCTTGACATACTGTAAAAGTTCCAGGAACAAGTCTCCTCAATAGACAAAAAAACATGGGAAAAGGAAGGTGCTACATGTCAGGGAGGGCTCTGGAGAACAGATAATAAGTATTGTCTGCCCAGAAGCCTATAACCTATGATGACTCAATTGGCACATGGGCTGGTCCACAATTCTAAAGAAGCTATGACCAATATTGTCTTACGACATTGGGTAGCACCAGGATTCAATGCAGCTGCTACGGCATATGCAGCAGCCTGTGTGATATGCGGAAAATACAATCCAGGTCAGGTAGTGAAAACACCACAGAAGAACACACCAAAGCCATTGTACCCATTTCAGAGATTACAGCTACCTAGGGTAGGAACATATGAGTATGTCCTTGTGTGTACAGATCTATTCTCAAATTGGCCAGAGGCCTGGGCAGTGGCTAAGGCAACAGCTAAAAACACTGCCAAGAAACTGATAAGTGAGGTAATTTGCAGGTATGGAATACCTGAAACAATATAATCAGACCAAGGATCGCATTTTACAGGGGAAGTAATGCAAAATATAATGAAGGATATAGGGATACAGCAAGCCTTTCATACCCCGTATAGGCCTCAGGCAAGTGGAAAAGTGGAAAGATTGAATGGCACATTAAAGTTAAAAATTCAGAAAATGATTGCAGAAACAGGAAAAACCTGGGTAGATTGTCTACCTTTAGCTCTATATTCAGTTAGAACAACACCAGGAAAGAAGCATAAGTTGTCCCCTTATGAAATATTGTTTGGGGGAGCCCCCAAGACAGGGTGTTATTTTCCTCAGCAATTGCAACATAATCATGCAGATCTAACTGATTATTTAATACAGCTTACAAAGATAATGACTAATGTGCACTCTCAAGTTTTCTACTCCATTCCAGATCCAAATAACGATACAGGAACACATGCCTTGCAACCAGGAGATTGGGTCTACCTAAAAAGGCACATGAGGAAAACTTTGGAACCCAGATTTGATGGTCCATAACAAGTGGTCTTGACTACTCCCACTTCTGTTAAGTTAGGAGGAAGAGACACCTGGGTCCACGCATCTCACTGCAAAAAGCTGACGGTGAAAATTGAAGCACCATGAATCCTTTTTGTGTGATAATGTACATAGCACTAGTAACAGTACAGATAATGTATATACAGATGTATACGCCAGGAAATAAAGTTAAGAAGGTAGACTTAACCAAATGTGCAGGTATGATATGGAATAAATCAAGTAATCAAGAAGAATGTGTGATGGTAGATGTAGGAACAGGAAGTAGTAGAAGAATGATTCCATATCCCTGTTGTAAGTTAAACTTTACATTTACTGGTGGCCATGGGTTTGTAGAAACAGCAGGGAGGAATGAACCCCATCATTTTTGGGCACCAGGGGTAAAATGATACTATGACCATGACTAATAGTACTCCCATCATATGCTGCACTGAACCATTTATCAAATTAAAAGGGTATACCCAAGCCTGGATAGAAGTCCTCAAGTGTGTAAATGGCTCCAATAATAATACAGTACCTATAGGAAGGGCGTGGAAGGGAATAGGGGATTTGATGATGATGTGTACCAACAGTACTGAGATACCAGGGGAGTATGTACTCATGAAAAGACTATACATATTAGACCCCAAGCCAAGAGTCATTAATGATACTCTAATCAAGGTGCCCTCTACTTGCAGAAATATAGGTACTAGGAAATATGCAACCCAGCACACTTTCAATATCACATTCCCTCTTGATCCCATGTGCCAAAATAGGAAGAAAAGGGAGTGGTATGATACATTATTGGGGGCAACAGGTACTGGAATGGGGGTACTTAACAGTATAGACATAGAAACATTGAGTAATAAGATGAGTGCAGCAGGAGAAGATATAAACAAGGTAATCACCATGCAGGCACAGTGGATGCCCACAGTTTTCACGCCTTTGCAGAAACTAATATTATGGGACAAAGAATATTTACAGATATTTAATGCAACATTTTTCAATTCCTTAGGAATAGATGTAAATATCTCCTTGATGTTTAACTGGACTGAATGCTCAATTAAGACACTGTATCAGAAAATACAAAAGAGTAACGCTCAAACTCAACTAATGACTAACAATGAACTGGTATATAGAAATATGTTTAATGTAGCTACGCAGCTATGGATTCAAACTGATGGAATGGGTGTGAAGTGTACAGAAAACTGGTGCATAGGAAGTTTTCAGACATACAGTATACTGAGGACTGAGATAATGTGTAAATTCCTCATATTGCCTGTCCCACTCTATGCCCAGGTCGGTGGAACACAATTATGGACCCCGCAGATAAGAGGGGAGTATATAGATGATAATAACAACACACATAACTTAGGATTGTGTTCAAATACAGACAATGGAATAGTGTGCTCTCAAAACACTCAAGTTTATGAACCTTGTAAGCTAGAACATCCAACTAGTGTCTGTAATTGGGAGCTCTATGACAGGAGAAATGATATGTTTATAGAAGTAGCACCACAAATAGTGTGCTTAGTAACCCATGATAAACAAACTATAGAAATGTATAACTTGACTAACCCATTTTCAGGATGTATCCAAAATGTTACTCATCTAATATGGAGGAATGAGACTTATATATTCTATAAGGATAGGGGAGACAATATATATCAGCAATTTATCCCAATTAAACTACCCTCCTATAACTTGACTAATAATCTTCAGGGGATAATCAATGCTATTAACAACACCCAGCGCCTGGCAGAACATTTGGCACAGGTAAACTATTCAGCTAATCATGCACAAATGCAGACAATAATAGAAGCACAGGAATTAAAATATGTAGCCCATCAATTAAAAGATAATCTGCAACACCATTGGTGGGATGTGTTCATAGGTAATTCCCCCACTGCAACAGGTATTTTTAAGGTAATGCTCCATCCAATACTGGTAATAATAATGGTTTTGATCCTGTTGATTGTGTGGAATTGTTATTTGTCCTGTAAGTTTAGGAAAATGGTTAATCAGGCCATGACTCCGATACCAACATATTTTAATCAAACTCAAAAAGTATGTACCTCATGTAAACGGAATAACCCCTATCAAGCAAAAATAACATGTGTATACTGCAGTGAAATACTGCTAGGGAAAGAATAAATGATGCGAGGATACTTTCTCTTGTGAATGATTAATTCTCTATCCACATGGAGACTTTAGGTCAAAATCTGGATAAATGTAGCTTGAGACTAGGTAGCCCTGTATCATGACATGAAAGGAAGGGTCAGGAAACACATGTATATTTGTTTAATGTAATAAAAAGAGGGGATTGTGAGGGTATAAAACAATTAATGGTTATTAAGATGTACAAATATGTGTGTGTGAAATGCCTTAAAAACTATACTTCGGATACAGGACTACGCTTTTAAGAAAAAAAACAAATGCTTCCTATGGAACAGACAGTAGCAGGATGCCAGACTGAAGGAAACAGCTGGCAGGAAAAGCATGTAATGCTGAACAGAGGATGTGGCCTTATATGTATATTTGCTGAGCTAAAGAGATTTCCTTATATGTCCTTGTCGTTAACCAGTTAATGCTGGACTCTATGTATAAATAAAGGGTCAGCTTGCATAGACCCTCAGAGCTGATTTTGAAACTGCAACACCTTGTTTGTGTTTCATTTCTCCACTTTGCTGTCGACGGCAAAATACCACATAGGTAATCAGGTTATCAGAGATTGATAGTAGGGGCACCAAGCCTCGGTACCCCGACAGGGGAAGGCACAAAAAAATGGTCAGACATCTGCACCTGGAGAGCACCGGCCCAATGCTGAGCAGCACTGCCCCTTTTCTGGTACCCCTGGTTGGTGGCTTTGTCTTGTTTAGGATATTGTGCATGGAATTGCACAATATGCTAAGCACCAACTATTAATACATTTGCCTGTTTTGTTCTTTCTACGCACCGTTAGTGGCCTGTGAGATTAATATGTGCTTAGTTGTAGATTGGGAAATGCTATGTAAAAGTGTTGCTTGTTTGTACATTTAGACTCCTTCCTATCACTAATTTGAACTTTTGCTGATTTCCTCTAAAGTAATTCTAGTTCAACCTAAATGATAGAAGGGAGATATCAGGCAGAAGTACAAAAAAAAAATGTTTTCTCACTAAAGAAATGTAATATTTCTTTCCCATTATAGTTCCAAAAGAGGTAATATCTAAGGATCGTGTCACATGGGCACTTTTCTAGCTAGCGTTCAATTGATTCTATTGTAACAGGTTAGGTAAAGGGGGAACATTCCTGAATGCTCCTGTTGTAGAGTAGCTCAGAAACTGTTTCAAGCAGTGTCTTCACTGCTTAATCTCTCCTGCAGGAAAGCGGAAATATATTCCCCCATCTACTCAACCAGACATTTGCAAGTAATTGATTGGTAGCAATTTTCAAGCTGGAAAAGCAATAACACTCATAGTACCCATGTGAGTATACCTTAAGGGAAAATGACAATGCAAATATTTACATATCCTACATAAAACGTTTTATCTGGGCCTTACAGTAGTCACTGCATAACCCATTATTATACTGTATGGCAGGGTTACGCAACTGGTTTTAGTAAATGTCTACTTATTTGCCACTTCTTTACATGTAGTTTTCTTATTTGAAAGTGAATGTAAAAACTGGTAACTTTTCTCTCCACTCATAGCTCAGACACTTCCTCCTGCAGCTTTCACTGTTACCCCACCTGGTTTGTGATTGGTCCTGGCCTGGTTCATCCAGCTTCACTGCTGTCCAAGGCACCAAAGCCCCAAAGAGTTGTATTTGCTCTGCTCTCCAAAGCTCTACACTGCATGTAAGGAGAGAACTTTGAGAACAGTGCAATTACAGCTCTTGAGGCACTTTATGACTAAAGCTTTCCCTTGTGCACCAGCCTCTGCATGAAGGAAGGAGAGCAGCAAAGATGTGGCATCTAGGCAGCCGATTGCAGCAGTCCAGATGTGGCCCGGGGTCTGCTAGTTTGAAATCAGTGCTATATAGAATATAAATAACAGATTTGTTATATAACAGACTTACAAAAATGTGCATGCACAGAATGAAGGTTTCTCAGCATTTGCAGATAATCATGTAAAATTGCATAACGCAAATATTTCAATCAAATAAGTAACAGTGCATTCCTCATTTTGCAATGGACAAACTAAAGCAACTCACTGAGATGCAAAAATAGGATCAAATCGTAGTCCTTTTTGTAAAAGGTCGACTTCTCAAAGCAAGTAAGATTTATTTGTAACCTGCTGTGTGAGTGCTATGTCATTCGTGTGCTTGTTCTGCATGTGAAGAGAGCTGAACCTGATTGGATACAGGGCTCACAGCAATAGAGCAGAAATAGAGATCAGCTTGCAATAGTGATATACACAGAATGAAAGAGGGATAAGATATGATAGAATTAATAGAGTAACAACAGACCCTACCAACGTAGGGCTCTTACATAATTTACTTAATGCTTATTCTAACAAAGCTCCTGATAGAAGTACATGGACTTACCTTACTGGCTGATCATTTGTGTGGATCTAAATATATACCGATAAGCTAAAAGCTCATCTGCTTGTCACATCATCCTGGAGGATGGAACAGAGTGTGAGGAAGTTCATGGTTAGGAGATTCTTCTCTGTATATTTGCACAAGAAAACCAGAACAAAGACCTCCAGCTTTAGTAGATATGAGGTAAGTGTGCATTACAACAAAGAGATGGGGCGCTGAAGTGTCCAGAACCAATGTTTGCATTTAACACCTAGTTCAGAAGTTTGACATCTTTTCAACTGAATTGGCCTTATTTCTGAGGAGTGAAAGCATGTATAAGGTGTTGCAGGTATTATGTTAAAATAAGCCTGTCTGTTGACAGCAGTTATTCATATACTGTTTTGTTTTGCTTTATTTTATACAATAGGGTAATAGTTCTATTTCTTAAATAAAATTATCTGTTGAAAGTGATTGTAAACAACATAAATGGAATTTTTGTCAAAAGACGTCAGTACTGTTCCATCTCATTGTAAATCCCCCCTGATTATGATCACTCATTTATTATAAAATATTGTATTTGTAATGCGGTTTCTACAGATAAGTTGAAAATAGCTGGAGCTCATGTAATAAATTAATTATAAGAACATAGTTCACTTAGCAGCTGCAAATGTTTAAGAAGTAGGTAAAACAGCCAATCCAAGAAAATTTATAATCTGGATATTATTAGTACAAAACATTGGATGATGGTCTTTGTTTAGTATAAGTTTATAGGTTGATATGTTCTACACAGAATTGTTTATATCAGATGTATATACCTGGAACTGTGTATATGAATTTACATACGTTGTACAAAAACACACACAAACACACACTTATTTCGGTATGCTATATGTCCTATTTTCAGTATTAATGGGTAAATAAAGAAAGACCATCCATAATGAAACATTTTTGTTTTCTGTTCTGCTAATTTAGATATATTTTCTTGACTTGGAAAGATAAATATGATGGAATGTGTCAGATGCAACTCTGAACGTTTCCAGCATTATAGTGGAAAATAAATGAACTGTACTAAATTATTGGAGATTTGTTTTCTCACTCTGCTACTGCAGAACAACATGCAGTTATGTATAAATTTGGAGGAAACTAACCAAATATATGTTATCGCTCTAACATTATTATATAGTATGATTTTTTTTTATTTTATTTTAACAATAACAAGTAACAAGTAGTTTAATATGTTGATTGATTCATGGTATTTATTCTATAACCTTACTAAATTAAAGGTGCTTTTTCAAAATATAGAGAGATATATTGTATATTGTTATACAATATTACAATCCATTTACATCTTCTTCATTAGAGTACAGATGGAGCACCTGTGAGGCACAATCTGCACAAATGGCACAATCTGGCACATATTGCTGGTTATACGAGATGTTTCTATCCCGGTTACATTCACGTAGAGGATATGTGAGGGCTCCAGCACATTAGTCATTTAGACATGTATTGAAATGCACCATTATTCTCAAACCAAGAACTGTCTGTATTTAGTCCACTAAAGACATTTTGAACACTTCACAGGTTTCTTAGGTAATAACTTTGCTGTCTATCGGTAATAACATTATTGTCTTTGGGGAATACTACATCTCTCTTTAACTTATATGTCATAATAATGCTAAAGCATGCTGGGACACAGTCCAGGCTGGGACACTCATTTCCACCATCTCATAACACACACCACAATTACAGACATGCCTGCAAATACATTACTCTAATGATAAACGCCATTTAAGCTTCTATCCCCTGTCTATTCTCACTAGCTCTCTTCTTCCACTGCTGACCCTCTTTCATCACTGCCCCCAGTGGTCCCTCTAATTATGAGAAGAAGAGGTTGTGTGCTTAAAAAATAAATATTTTGTGTAACTTTTCCTAACTATCGCTAAAATATGTGTGCTATGTATGATGCAGAATTATTTAATAAAGCTAATAATAACTATGATAGCAAACATCACAATGAGCATACATACAAAGCAAACATCAATTAACGGTATTCAAACCAACAGTGGGTAAAATGGACTCTTGTTGGGTGATGCCAGATAGCACACAACTAATTGAATAAACAATAAAGAGCAAATATATTATGGAATAATTAAGTTAAGAAAGTAAAATTTGCATTGTTGCAACATGTGAATTTACCGAGGCTGATGCAAAGTGGGATGTATACCAGTGTATCTTGCATAAAATCACTTTCCACATGCCCAGAAAGAGTGTGCATGCCAATACAGACTATCAGGGTTCTGGCCCACCTGCACTTGAGAAGAGGTATTCTAACATTGATCAAGTACAGTAAAGGTGTGTTAACACAAATGAGGCTCATGCTGACATGCAGAAAGCATATTCTTTTGCTGATGATGACGTAACATAAACCAAGCACATACGATGCTGATGCAGATGCAGACGCACCTCGAGATGTGCGTATGCATATGGAGAGGAGTAGGTTATTTTTCCGTGCTTTTTTTTTGAGTCATTTACTATCTTGTGACAAAGTCTGTATACGTCCCACTGTGTGCTGACAATCTCACATGACGATTTGTTCTCTAATAGCACTGTTGCACAGTGCCCTAAGATGTAAACAATGCAATAGCACACATTACTGATACATATCAAAAAGGAAAAATATCTATTCTTCATGTTATTAAATAGAGCTCCAGCATGACAAAGTCCCTCCTGGGCATCATTGCTGTTTATTGTCTTTGGTATTGCTATTTTCATGAGGTACAGCAGATTAGATTATACATTTCATATGTAACCTCACTCAGTGAAAGGGGTAAGAGCTGAATCTGTCAATCCCTCTAAGAGTGAGCTGTGTGCCCTCTGACTGTGAATAGTGGGTGTATGGCGCATAATTTAAAGTGAATGCTGCCTCTTTTCCATTGCTGCCTACATGCAGGCTCCAAGGCTGAAGTCACAATGCAAAGTTAGCATAGAATGGGTGTCCTTCCTGCGCTCCTATAGGATAGGGGAGGGGATGGGGAAATCAGCCCGATTCTCTTGGAAATACCAACTAAATTTCCAAAGTTACAAACAATAAAACAGAAATTTGGAATAAGGCGCAACTGGGAAGGTAATGAAATTAACAGGTTTTCTGAGTATCACAACATGAATGGATTTGCATCAATGGCAGCATGTAAAATATAATTTGAATAATTGTGAAGGGGGATCACTTGGTCTATGCAATAGGCTGTTTGGGCAATAGGAAATGGAGAGGTTGAATGGGATGTTGAAAGGGTTGTTTAAGAGATCTGTGCAGTGTGTTGTCAATGGTGGTAGATCTGTTGAATCAGTGGAATGTGCTACCAAGGTAAAAGGGAACATGTGCGATATGCTTTTCAGGGGAGGAAAAATAAATCTGACATATATATATTGCCTAGTCAAAGGGTATGGATGGGTAGGTCTGCAATATGTTACCAAGGAAAAGGCAGATAGCTAGCAATGTACTACCCAAGGGAGAGGGGTGGAATGATCTCTGTAATATGCTGCCAATTGATAGAGTGATCTGTGCAATATGCTGCAGGTAGGCACATTTTTTACTCATTCAAGAATCATTAATATAACAGCAACCTTTAAATTCTATAAAATGTTTCCAGGGATTAGCAAAACATTAACAATGCTCCATATCAAGCTTGTCATGTCATGTTCACTTGTTTGCACCTAAGAGTCTCCTTGTACTTAGTTATTCAAGATGTCAAGTTCTAATGTGTAAGCAAGCGATGTGGGTAAAGCAGGGTATAATACGGCTGATGATAGATGGATTCATAACT
Source organism: Mixophyes fleayi (assembly GCF_038048845.1). Lineage (NCBI taxonomy): Eukaryota > Metazoa > Chordata > Amphibia > Anura > Limnodynastidae > Mixophyes > Mixophyes fleayi. The sequence goes on along the minus strand of NC_134404.1, from coordinate 237,160,016 downwards.
GTGTGTGCAAATTGGAGCCTCTGGTCTGGGTAAGTTAAATACCAGTTTGTGTGTTTGAGTCATCATCATCATCACCATTTATTTATATAGCACCACTGATTCCGCAGCGCTGTACAGAGAACTCATTCACATCAGTCCCTGCCCCATTGGAGCTTTCAGTCTAAATTCCCTAACATACACACACCTGTTCTTGTCACTTTCACCACTTGTGGCTGCTGGTTACTTTAGTTCATTTGCTGTTTGTCTGGATGCTGGAATATTGGAGGCCCTATTTGGAAAAAAAAATGGATACATAAAATTTAGAAAACTCCAACCAGTCCAAGTGTTAAATCTATAGCACCCCCATTTTATAATTAGACCTCCCTCCAGCCACAACATTAAAATAATAATATTCACATTTGCTAAATAGATCTCTTTCCCTCCAACCAACCCTGACATTAGATAGCAAACACATTTAGAATATAAACCTATTTCTCTCCCTCCAAACAGCCCCAGCAATAAGTTAAATAGCATTTACATTTAAAATATATTACCATTTCCCACAACAATCACAGGCATTAAATAATACATAATCACATTTACTAAATATACCTCATTTTCCACAAACAGCCCACAATCAAGAAATAGCTCCCAAACCACCCCAGCATTAAATTAAAGGTCCAATTACCCCATTATAAATTCATAGGCCCCACTATTAACTCCCTTCCACATTACATTCATTTACTGACCCCCTCACACACACACACACACTACATTCATTTACTGCCCCCCCAACACACACTACATTAATTTACTGGCCCCACACACACACACACTGCATTCATCAACTGGCCCCCACACACTGCATTCATTTTCTGGCCCCCACACACACACACTGCATTCATTTACTGGCCCCCACACACACACTGCATTCATATGCTGACACACACACACTACATTTATATGCTGCCCCCTTACACACACACTACATTCATAAGCTTACCCCTCACACACACACTACATTCATATGCTGACCCCTCACACACACACTACATTCATATGCTGACACAAACTCACACTACCGCACCCCCTTACTTACCTGGTTCCTTCCGTTTCTTCCTCTCTTGTTTAAACATGGGATGGCAGCAGTCATGTGGTGCGCGTCCCATGTGACTACAGTAGAGAAGCACACACAGGTTAGGAGGGGGAGGGATGGACTAAGGATCCACAGTGAACAGGAGAAGGTGGCTGGTCCAAGGGCCTAGTCTGACTGTAGGGACTGGCCCAAAGTAATCTTTTTTTGTCCGGTCCAACCCGCCCGTGGCAGTTGTTGACTTGAAAATGCCTGTTAATTTCTCTATTCTAGGGTTTTTATTTACAGGCATTGGATTTTAGGTTTTCTAAACTTTTTGGATAACACCTTGAAGATAAATATATAAATTCAACTCCAAAAACATAAAGTAAATTACTATTTTAACGATTCTTGCAAAAATATTATTGTAAATGCAAGAGCAATTCATGTACCCTTCCTGCAACCTCTGGGAAATCAATTTAATATTTTATATACTAATCTTAGCCCAGAATAGGTATTTATTTCTTTTTTTATGTAACGTACTGTAACTGTTCACATGTACCTGTAAACGTCAGAAGACATTGGAATTATAGAATACCAACATTTATTACATTAAAAATTAAATTATGCTCCTGCTCTTTAATTATTATTGCACATTCAGTAAATTTGAATGATTCAAGAAACATTGTTAATTTTACTTCTGAATTCTATACAAACCTGTGTCTTAATTTGCATACAAGTATTTCAGATTTATTTTAGATTTTAATTGTTTGATTCAGAAACTTACACTACAGTGACATTTCATTAGGACAAAGAGGAGATATAAGAGGCATTAAAATGAGAGTGCAGATTATTTGGCATTAAAACACTTGCAAATAGATTTACAGAAACAATGGAATCCTAGTTTAGGGACAACCTCTTTCCAATTTGAAAGAGACTTGGGGGTAAATGTATGACCGTGCGGGTTCTTCAACACCCGCGTGTTCGGCTATTAAATTTCAAGCGGCGCTGCATTGTAAAGGGAAACTTCCCTTTACAATGCAGCGCCGCTTGAAATTTAATCGCCGAACACGCTGAACACGCGGGTGTTGAAGAATCACCACGTTCAGACATTTACCCCTTGGCCTGATTATTGTTACAAATATAATAGTAAGGAGATAAATAATGGTTAGCTTTCCCTAATTCAATCGAAATTCCATTTACAGATTTAGTGTACTTCTCAAAAGCTACAGTAGGTTTCAGTGTAGGTTTAGATCAACATTACTATCATTCAGCTCTTTCAGTAGATCCACACTATATACTCAAGAAATAGCATGGGAAATAATTTGGTTATGCAAAACTAGGTTAACTTTAATATTAAAGATGATAATTTTGAATGTCCCTCGCTAATATCATATTCTTAAGACTAAATCTATGTAGAAATGTCAGTAGGATCTATATGTCTTCCTAAAAGTATCCAAATGTAACATATGACTACCACAATGGGGAACCATGGCAACAGAGACTCCATGTTGTCAATTCTGACTTAGAATTTGGATCATCTCCATACTTATGTTATTTGATTTCCTTTTATGCTAAGGACAGACTGTGGGGTTCAGTGCATAAATTTACTCAAATACCTAGCACTCTTTTGGATTGTATTCTTCTTTTGTGTTTATATCTGGTATGTTTACTTGTGCCTGCTGTTTATGTTTTCATGGTTACATGTATTGCTATGTGTTTATGGCAAATTGTTTGGTTTGGTTATTTTTGTTTCTACCAAACCAAACAATTTGCATAAATTGTTTGGTTTGGTAGGAGGGTGATGTATAATATAGTCTGATTTAGAAGTATGTTAGAGTTGGAAACACAGGCCCAAATGTAACAGTATTCAAGTGCAAGAATTCCCTCTAATAGTAGCCGCTATGGTAACAATGCATAGTAGACTAATAGTCTTGACCCGGTCCAAGGACAGGGGCAGATGGGGAGCATGACTGGGGCGGTACACTTGTCAAACTGTAACGTATGTGTCCTAAGGTGAGCTCTGGGACGACAGAAATCTCCCGTGGAGCAGAAGGGTTCATCCTGCAGCACCAGTTCTGTTTACCAACAGTGGCTCACTGGGTGCTCGCATTTCTTTTATACAATATATAATGAAGCACCATATATGGTACTCTCGAAGCTTGCAAGCTAATCAATGTAAAAAGAGTCTTTCACGTCACCTGCAAACAAACAAACCCTCATGAATCCCAAAGGTTACCAAAGATATTTAGAAAAACAGCTGAATTGGTGATACATGAGGACTTTAATTTGGTGCTGTATAATTGTCTTCAAATATATTTGATACAGGTGGGGCTATATTTGTACATAAGTGTGTTTTGGAGCAAAATAGATACACTGTTCATGCACACTATTTCCTAGTACTACTCCTGCATTCATATTTAGAGCTACATGCATCTTGCACTTGCAGTGAGGACAAGTGATAAATAACACCCACCTGTAGAAAACCTATGCACAGGTGCATGGCCTCAAGAAATATGGCAGGGGAGACAGGTCTAGAGGTGCAATGGTAGGAAGGAAAACACACAGAATGAGAGCCCTGCTCATGAGAGCTTACATCCAAGAGAGAAAGGTGGCATTGTGTGGAGACTAGAGATAGAAGCATAGACAGAGTAGTTAGGAGGAGAATGAATAAACGAGTTCTAAGGGCACATTTGAAACATTGGAGAATAGTGGTTAATTTAATAAGGTGTGGTAGTGCATTCCACTGGACAGTTGCAGCATAGACAAAATGCATAGACAAAATCCTGAAGGCGAGAGTGCGAAGAGGTAATCAGTAGGGTAGTGAGAGGGTGGTCACTAGCAGAACAGAATGGGTGGCTGGAGATGTAGGGGGAGAGGAGTGGCTAAGGGCATTGCAGGTAAGGAGTTTGAACTTGATTCAATGGGAGATGGGGAGCCAGTTTAGTGACTGCCAGCGAGGATCAGCAGAGGTAGAGTTGCGAGAGAAGGAAAATAAGGTGAGCAGCATCATTAAGGAAAGACTGAAGAGGGGCGAGGTGGGAAAGGGTAGGCCGGAGAGGAAGAGGAATCTCTCTTTTAGGGTGAGGGCCTGCTCATCAAACTGTGCCGGGTGTGTACAGTTCCATCTCAGTCTTGTATATTGACCCTTTGGAATGTTTTTTAACCAATTAGGGTGATGACTAGCAATTATGTATCTTTAAATCTACTCTTCAGCCACTTTTTACCACAGGATCTAACTGCTGTAACTCAACGATCAGGGCAAAGAATGTGTAATACGTCACAAGCAAATTTTCAAGGTAGAATAGAAAATAATTGTTGTGCTGTTTGGAATTTCATTTTTTTCAGTGTTCGTTTGCAAGCTGATTAGCTGGCATTGAATCCGGAATCCTGAAACCTGAAATTTAGCATAATCAATTTATTTTGCTCATCTCAATTCACACAACTACAATTTAATACATTTTTGGTGGTACTGTTAATGTGTTAAAGCCTATGTTACCACTTCACCATGTGGCAATTGTAAAACTCGCTCTTTACTTGTGTCACTAATATTTCTAGGTCAGGTTATTACATATATACGATTTCACAGATTTTATTGTCTAACAGATATATCAAACAGAAGACAAGAACGAAATAACTGCACATTGAACCTTACATTGTTCATACCTCCCATAAATTCAGATTTTGATGGTAGTGTCCTGACTTACGGACCCTGAAAAGAGTGTAGCTCTTTGGAAAGTGGGTATTACATTGGAAGAATATGGAGTGGTCAGACTGATTAGGATGGGATTTGTGCATGCAATGCTTATTTTATCCCCATTTGCCTGTTCCACTGCTAGGAGGTATGCATTGCTTGATGTCTTCTATTGTGGAGCTCCATTTTCCACACTCAGGGTAAAATACAGCAGCTGCTTTGTGAACTGAATTAAATGCTCACTCTGAAGGGAATCTTTTTTTTGCTTAATGCATAGTGCAAACAAATGGATTTAGCAAAAGTGTTTGATAATGCTGCACATAAAATCTAAGATGAGAGTAATAGATCAAGGGGAAAAAGAACATGGGCAGAGAACTCGTCAAAAGAGAGAAAGATAACAGAGGGCTGGGATTAGCCCAAGGTAGCATAAATGCTGAGGGGGCAGGTAGAAGAAAGTACCAGTATAGCAAGAGTTAACTCCACTGGGGGGCAGGGGTCAGCCAATCAGTAGGAACGTAGGGGGCAGGATTACAGGAATGTAGTGGGGGAAGCAGCATAAGGTACAAGTACCAGCAGTCAGCTTCCCTTTTCATTGTCTGGAGAGTTTAGTGGAGGTCCTGCCCTGCTCTGATAGGCTGATCGGGTGAGTTACATATGGTATTAAGAGATTTGTGTATCTTCGGCATTTGATATATGACTGGGATTCTTGGGTATTTTGTGGAGAGGAATTGGTATTCATTTTTGGTTAGGATGCCCTTCAAGGCGGCTCCACTAAGGAGTGTTTCCAATTCTTTAAGGTATAAGGAGGTGGGGTCTGTAGGTAGTAGTTCATATGTGGAGGTATCCTTGAGTTGCCTGTCGAGTTCAGCAAGATAATCAGCTTTATCAAGAATGGCAATCCCTCCTCCTTTGTCAGCAGATTTAATAATGATATTCGAATTTTCCCTCAGTTGTTTGATAGCCAGTGATTCTGATTTTGTAAGGTTAGAATTAGTTCTAACCTTCTGGATATTCAGATCCTCCAGATCTTTTTCGACTAGTTTTTCGAAAGCATTAATAAGGGGACCTTTTACATATCTTGGGTAGAAGGTAGATTTCGGAATGGTCATTGCGTGCAGGGGCCTCGGTTCCTGGTCCAGGGAGCTCTCTTTCTGTTTCCTCCTCTGCAGGTCGGATCAGACATACGGCATCGGGCCGGGGGTCCAGGCGCGCTTCTTATGCGCAAGCTGCCTCTATGGCCGCCGCAGGAACATCACCAGTCGGTGAGCATGCCAGTGGGATGTCGGGCATGAGCTCTGAGTCCGGCTCTTCTTCCTCTGAGAGTGAGGTTCCAGCAAGGTCCAGGAGTTTGGACACAAGGTGGATAAGGCTGCTGGAGAGGAAGTTGAGTGGTACCCGCCGGGGAGCGGTGGTGGTGAATAACAGCCTTAATAACAGGTTGACGGGTGATGATGTGGTGCGCTGTTCCAATACAGCCACCCCGCGGGACATGAGAAACAGGGTGCGTGACAGATACGCACGGGCCGGTTTGTATATATGTTTGCCATTACCAACAAGGCGAAGGACGATTTGGCAGCAGCAATGTCACGCTCTGCCATGGGTAAGGAGGTTTATGGGAGTTTTGCCAATTGTTTGGAGCAGGGTGCGTGATAGATACACACGGGCCGGTTTGTATATATGTTTGCCATTACCAGCAAGGCTAAGGACGATTTGGCAGCAGCAATGTCACGTTCTGGCGTGGGTAAGGAGGTTTATGGGAGTTTTGCCAATTGTTCGGGGCAGGGTGCGTGACAGAGACGCACGGGCCAGTTTGTATATATGTTTGCCATTACCAACAAGGCTTAGGACGATTTAGCAGCAATGTCAAGCTCTGGCGTGGGCAAGGAGCTTTATGGGAGTTTTTCCAATTGTTTGTAGGGTTTCCTGATGTCTGCAGCCTGTTATTCGGTGAGTAGGCCGGAGGAGCACATGAACATTATAAAACGCATTCTCTCGATACAGGGGATGTATACCCGCTCCAGAGGTAACATGTGGAGACGTTATGACGAGGCAGTTCACAGGAAACAAGATGTTTTATTATTGATGGATTTGGTGTAAGAATATGGCAGCTCCCAAACATTTGGGCCCAGCCCTTTTGGGGGAGATGTGTTGCATATAATGTGAGTCAGTGTGACAGAGGAGCGGCCTGTAGGCTTAAGCATGCCTGTGCCGCGTATGGAGGAGGACATCCCAGAAGGGAATGTCCTAAGAGGAGTGGCCCAGGTGCCACAGATAGACCCACCGCAAGTGCTCCTGCAGGTTAAGGCCTTTTCTCCTATTGCGCTGTCTGAACTGGATAAACGGCTAGGTTGGTACCCCAATAGACAGGATCCTGAGTTTTTTAGGGTTGGTTTTAAGCATGGGGAAAAAATTGCTGGTAAGTGGAACTGTACATACGTGGTCTCCTATGAACCTAAAATGAGCTCTAGTTGCCTTTGGAGAGAGTGAATAATGGGGTTGAGTCGTGCAGAATGTGCGGTCCCTCTCACACCCCCCCCCCCCCCCGGTTCAGGGCTTGGTCATTTCTCCGGAGGTGTAGTAACAAAGAATGAGGCGGGTAGGTTTAGGCTGATACAGCATCTGTTTAACCCACATGGTATGTCCGTGAGTGACGTGATTGCAGAATCTGAGAGCTCGGTGGTATATCAATTCTTTGAGGACGTGTTGTTTATAGTCCAGCGCTGCGGGGCCGGGGCATGGCTGGCAAAGCTGGATAATGAGTCAGCATTTAGGTTCCGCCTTTGCTTGCATCTTCATGTAAATTCATGGGGGTTCGTTTGCCAGATGGCTTTTATGTGGAAGAATGTTTGTCTATGGGAGGTTCAATGTCTTGCGCATTTTTTGAGTGTTGCAGCAATTTTCTCCATTGGTGTGTTGTTACGGGGACGGGGCATCAAAAGGTGGTCCATTACCTGGATGATTTCTTGTCCATTGGGCCAAGTGGGTCCACGGTGCGTCAGGAGTTGTTTTCCGCTCAGTCAAGGTTAGAATTATGGAAGTTCCAATGGTGGCGGACGAATCGGAAGGTCCATCAGAGAGATTGTCATACCTGGGTAGTGGAAGTGTCACTAGAGCAGGGTGCTGTAGGTTGCCCAGGGAGAGTGTGGCTAAGTCGAAGGGTGTCATTGTCTCGTTGCAGGGCAGGAGTAAGGCTCAGTTAAAGCACGTTCCATCATTGCTTGGTCTACTTAACTTTGCTTGTTGTGTTATCCCCATTTGTAGGGTTTTGGCAGGAAGTTGGAGAGAGCTACAGTTGGGTACATAAGCTCTTCATCTGGTTAGGATATCCTAGGAGATTAGGGACAATCTGGTCACGTGGCATTTGTTTTGGTGAACTTCAATGGAGTTTGTGGATCAGGAAGGTTTCATGAGGAATGTAGGTTGGTGGAATTGTTCCCAATTGTGGTAGCAATGGAATTGCGGTGTAATCGGTATGGCGATAAGAATACAGTTTCCGGTTGTTATATTTGGGGGTAGTGCATGCTTTTCGTCGGCTAGCACCTGGGGCTAATGTGATTGGTTTTTTATGCCCTGGTTTTGTCTGGCAGATTATAAGACGGTATAGTGGACCTTGTAAAACATACGATAGCAACGGGACCATGTAGAAGTATCAGTTGGCTTGGCAGTCCTGGGAAGGGCTTGTTCATCAAGAGAGTCCGTAGGTATGCCCGATCAGCAGCGCATACTGTTTTCTTTTTGTGTGGCATTGTTTTCATGTGGGTAAATCGAAGCCCTATTTGTTGTCAGCTTTGGCAGGTACTTCCTTCTGTAGGCAGTTGTACAGGGGTCAGGATGTTGCCAAGCAGGTTTGGGCTCGCAGGGCATTAAGGGGTTGGGCTACAATTCCACCTGCGGCGGAAGTCAGACGTAGGCCCATTGACAAAGATTGTTGGCTAGTCTTGTGAACATCCGTGATGGGTACCCCTCGCAAGGTACTAGTTTTCAGCTGTCTTTAGAGGTGCGCTGCGAAACTTGGCTTGAATACCGCAGGCTATGGGCTCATTCCTTCAGAATAGGAGCAGCTACAGTGGCGGCCAAAGTAAGCGCTGCAGAACAGTCTATTATGGCGTTGGGTAGGTGGAAGTCAAGGTGTTTTGGTAATGTGTTCGTCCACCTAGTGAGCTTTAGTGTATTGCTGCAATTTCGGGAGGTTGACCCATGACATAGGTTGCTTAACTGGTTGAAAGGAGGCGCGGAGGGTTTCACCATTTTCTTTTCTTCGGGGGCCTGATTGGCTGTTGGCACCCCGGGGTTTCTGTTTTTACCTCCGCACGGGTCACCCTATATTGCACAAACAATGGTGTGCCTTTCCGCTATTTATTAAGTGTGTATTACGTCCCTGGTTAACGCACATCTCAGTCCACATTGCAGGTTCTCGGCAGGCTGGACAAAGTATTTGGCTGGTTGGCCATTCAGTCGTCTTTTGGGTCAGTAAAAGTGGGCCCACTCATAACTGGGTCAGATCCCCCCAGGCAAGTTTGGTAGATAGGACACAGGGGGACGCTATTAAGGTTCTAATGAATAGCGAAGTGAGATCTAGGCGCCCTTCTTACAACCCCCTGGGGGCAACGATTTTGGTAATGGTAGGTCTGGAATCCATAGTAGTATCCAAGCAGACATGAGGGTAATTAAGCTTCACTTGCCAGCGGTGGACCTCATCTGGGTACATTGGTCAGATACAGGGTTGTCGTTTTTGGTAGAGCAGATTTTCAATGCTTTGGCTATGAGAGGTCAGTGGGTGCGGGCTCGGGTTCCTAACGGGAACCCAGCTGTGGCGGTAAGCAGCCCAGTCAGTGGATAATTGGTCACATTCAAGACGTGGTTGGACTCTCCCCTAAAGGGATTGGGCAATAAGAGAGAATAACCCTTTGGGGTTATGGGGCTCCGCTTAGGCGGGCGTGCCTCAGCCGTACCCAATCTATTGGGGCGGGGATTATAGCGCATGGGTGTGACCTAGGGGCTGATTGGTCTGCTTATATTTGCCACCTCTACTCGATATATCGATAATCTCAATAAATTGCTGACCTTTAATTTTAGCCAAAACAAGACTTTGTGTCTTTATCTCTTAGTGGTATATTAACTCTGTCAGTAACAATGTAAAGGTAAGATGTCACCCGTTAAGTGGATTAACATAACAGAGGGCTGGGATTAGCCCGAGGTAGCATAAACGCTGAGGGGGCAGGTAGAAGAAAGTACCAGTATAGCAAGAGTTAACTCCACTGGTGGCAGGGGTCAGCCAATCAGTAGGAACGTAGGGGGCAGGATTACAGGAATGTAGTGGGGGAAGCAGGATAAGGTACAGGTACCAGCAGTCAGCTTTCCCTTTCATTGTCTGGAGAGTTTTCCCACCCGCCCAGGCCTTATTTTGGTTTCTCGCTCTGGTTTTCTATATTATTTTTTTCTTTTTTATGGTTCTTAGTGTTGGGTCAGTTGAGTGAAATTTTCACAAATAAAGTCTTGTAGTGGCGGTAAGCAGCCCAGTCAGCGGACAATTGGTCACATTCAAGACGTGGTTGGACTTTCCCCTAAAAGGATTGGGCAATTAGTGGGGTTATGGGGCTCCGCTTAGGTGGGCGTGCCTCAGCCGTGCCCAATCTATTGGGGCGTGGATTATAGCGCATGGGTGTGACCTAGGGTCTGATTGGTCTGCTTATATTTGCCACCTCTTCTCAATATATTGATAATCTAAATAAATTGCTGACCTTTCATTTTAGCCAAAACAAGTCTCCGTGTCTTTATTTCTTAGTGGTATATTAACTCTGTCAGTAACAATGTAAAGGTAAGATGTCACCCGTTAAGCGGATTATAGAAAGGGCAGTTAGAAATGTAGTATATTCTAGCTGGACTATATATTAAAAAAATATGGTGTCCATATTGCTGAGGACAGTAAGGATTCTATTTATAATAAGGAGAGAAGCCCTAGATCTGGTGAAAAATAGGAGTTTTCAGATTTAGGGCTACTACTTACAAAGTCCACATGCCAATGAAAACTATCAGTCAGGCCTATTTAATAAGAACATCTCAGGATGCCGATCAGACACAATTTTTTTAAAAACTTTATTATTTGTTTTATAATGCCGGCTCACAAATATGCAGATTGACCCCAGAGCAGCTGGCAAAGAGGTAGGAGACAATTTTATTGATAAAATGGGCATTAGAAGATTTTTTTTATTGCAGTAATAAGCAGCGATCTTCCATATCTACCAACATTGATAAATAGACCCCTCAGCTATATAGTGTAATAAGTAGAGATGCTCGAGCTCCCTGAACTTCGCCGATCTGAGTACCGAGCCAGCTTGGTAGTTTTGCGCGCCCTTGGAAGTGAAAACGAGGTACAACATCATCGTTGCGTTGTCGGATCTCACAAGTTTTGGATTCTGTAAGTACCGCCCTCCACTGTGATCCAGCGCCATTTCACAAAGAGACACAGAAGGGGTAGCACGGTTCTTGGTAGGCTCTAGTGCAGTTGGGCAGCATCATATCTAAAACAGAAAGAGGAGGGGTGTCAGTTTTCTTCAATGTCTCCAGTGACATTCTACTAAGTTATAGCTCACACAGAAACAGGAGAGATCCCAGTTTTGTTGCCAGTCTACAGTCTACATGGCATTGCTCCATTGCTAATTGTCACAGCTCACCCAGAAATAGGAGAGGTGGCAGTGTTTAGTGATGAAACAGAAATTCAAATATTAGGGCTGGCAGTGTTTTTAAAATTCTCCAGTAACATTCTACTGTGCCATAGCTCATACAGAAAAAGGAGGGGTGGCAGTGTCCTTGTCACTCTCCAGTCTCCAGTCACATTGTTCTGGTCACTCTTCAGTCTTCAGTAACATTTTTCTTGTCGCTCTCCAGTCTCAATCATGATGATACTAATCCCTCTACGTCATGTGCTAAAGCCTATGTTCAAGTGCACAGTGGTTTTAAGTCAGGGAAACAAAAACGTAATAAAAGCTTGTACCTTTTTGTCGTGAACATAGAGAACTCACAGTTATTTATAAGGGTTAACCCATCACATAATTGTAGGGAATAAGGGATAAATCATAACTGCAGTGTAAATATGTTATATCAATGGAATCCATTGATAAGTTCAGCTACTAAAGAGTAAAATGTGAAGACAGAAAGTCTGTTGTATGCGTATTTGCACATTCCAGTGTAAGAAGATAGGAATGTCTTCTATGGCAGCTTCAAAGAACTCCTGCTGTGAGATATAGCATAACCTGGACTGGAGTTGTGACACCTGAATGGACTTTTAGGAACCACACAGCATGTTGTCTGGCTCAAAGAGACCATGTGCTGACGTAGGCTATATGTGATATGGACAAAAAGAATTCAGTTTAAAATATGTTACTTAAAATCAATAAAAGTAGTAATCAACCACATTTTCCTCAATAGCATGATGAAGGGCAACTCATATGTCAAGTTAAGAATTCTGCCCTACAGAGAAGTTAAGGAACTGAGTGTAAGCCCTGCGAATACACTGTATTAAAACGTGTTTAGAATCGAAAGATCGGATAGATTAATAAGGGATTTATTAATGATAAAATTGAATCTGTGTGACGCTCCACAGAAAAGTTAGGGCACATAGTAGAATTGGTTAGTAAATCAGGCAACATGCAAATGTTGATTGAAAAAAGTGTCATAGGCCACAACCTCCTGGGGGTAGAAAGAGGTGGGGGAAGTGTCTTTAAAGCTGAGACCAGGTACAGCAAATTGTCAGACTTTTTGGGAAATCAATTCACATTGATAAGCTGTCCATCTTACAAGCCAATTTCCCTTGGCCAGAAAAGACACTTCACGTAAGTGCTACTCTGAATGTAACCCCTTTTATTTGAAACTGTTTTGCTTGTTATATCAATCTATTAATCGTTTATTCATCAATATTTTTTTATATCTATATGCCCTGTATTTTTGTATATAAAATCTATAATTTGATATGTTGCGTCCTTGATACTCTAACTAATTCATTAGCCTGTTAAGAAGAATATAGCTCGGCCAAGTTAACCCTTTGAATGCCAGTGTGTGATTTATTGATACATTTGATTAACAAGCTGTGTGTGCTTGCATTTACTTTGTAAAACAGTCTGGAGGTGTGAAGCGTTAACCCTTTGCTCGCTGGTGTGGGTCGTGCTAGTCTGTGGATAGCTACAAGCCTTGTGTGCCAGTGTGGGACAGTATATTGGGGTCCTATTGCCCGTATTCAATAGGAATAGGTGGTGCAAACCTGAAGTGTGTGGGGGTGTGAGCGCTGTTTGGGGCGATTCAGTAGGTCTATAATCTGTCTATAATGTTATAGGTAAAGAGAGACTGTGGGCTGGAATCATTTAATCTCATACAGCGAACATCCCAAAGTCACGGCAGCTGTAAGCGTGTTCATGACACTTTTTAAAGAAAAAAACACCTCTCTATTAAAGGTGAAGGTTTACTGAAAAAAAACATAAAATTGACAACATGCCATTCTACCCAAAATCAGCATCCTCATCCTCATCAGTGTGTACATCATCCTTACACAATACTAATTCATCCCAGCTGGAATCCACCATTACAGAAGTCTCTGTACTGTGAAGTAATTACCGGTAACCCGTGAAATTTGTAGTTCATATTACGGAAGAGCGGTCACGATTTTTTGCAATTCTTTAGACCAGACCATATGTCAAAATGTTGTACTGACTCATCTGCATTACCACTGGGTGTCTTGGGAAATCTACATTTTTTCCTAGCAGTAGTTGCCAAAGAAATTGAGGGAGGATGAGTTGTCGTGTCATGTACCACTTCAGCTGTCAGCTTGCTGACCAGAAGCTCATTGCATCTCTTGAGTTCTGGGTCAGCTGAAAAGAAAGAGAAGACATAGCTTTTAAACCGAGGATCACGCACAGTTGCCAAAATATAGTGATCCGATTTCAGGATGTTGATAGCTCCTGGATCCAGGTGAAGAGAATAAAGTACTTCTCTACAAGTTCTCTACAAGTCCTACATAGTTAGCAGAATTGCTTAGTTTCATCTCCTCCTTCAATTTCTCTTGCTGCTTTTCCAAAAGTCTAATTAGGGGAATCACTTGACTCAAGCTAACAGTGTCTGAACTCACTTCACAGGTGACTACTTAGAGTGGTTTCAGCACCTTGCACAACACGGAAAGTATTTTCCACTAAAGTACATTCTCCCATAAAATTGGATTCTTCTTGCAGCAGCTGCAATCTCCTACATGCTGTTGCAGAATGCCGAAAAATGACTGGAATTATTTTGGGACACAGACAGCATCTCTTGCATGTCACTGTTAATTTTTAAAAGCTGGATACCACCAAGTTGATTGTTTGAGCAAAACAGGGAATGTGATGGAATTTTCCTCGCTGTAATGCTCTCACGATATTGGTGGCGTTATCACAAATGACATATCCTCAGGAAAGTCCAAGCAGGATAAGCCATGTTGCAATGACATCTCTTAGTTTTTCAAACAGGTTGTTAGCGGTATGCCTCTTAGTGTAGCCGGTGATACACAAATGTAGGATACCACTTTGCATTTGCAACAGGATGATGGGGATATTTGTGTAGCTGACGACGTCGCTAATGAGGATGTTTATGAGGATGATGATGTTTGCACCAGTGGAAGCAGTTCTTGCCAGTGATAAGATGAAGGCCATTATCATGCCTGGGCATGAGACCAAAAAATCCACCTTTTATGCGTGCAATTATTTTTATCCAATCCTGACAACATTTGTATAGCCATTTGTAGCGTTTGTAAAGCCACATTGACAACATATTCCTCATCAATATCTCAATAGTGATCGGAGATAGTCCTGTATCCATGTTGCTAAGGCTAGATGACGTCTCCACTATCCAGGATTACTCTGAAGAATTATTGAGCATTAGTTCCGCTGCTGCTTGGGGTGGATCTTCAACACAGAAGTAGACCAAGAAGAAGACTACTAGTAATTTACAATTGACTGTTAAACAATCCTTTGCAAGACGAAGCAAGTATGAAAGCTGCCACCCAGTTGCAAATCGGATCACAGACGCCATGGTGACTATGCTAGTATTAGATCTGCATCCAATATCCACAATTAATTCAGCTGGTTTTAGAAAGTTAGTTGAGGTCCTGTGTCCCCATTCCCAAATTCCATCACAGCACCATTTTAATAGAAAAGCAATTTCTCACCTCTACCAGAAGGTTCCATAATATGTAATTATTGGGCTACAAAATGCCATTCTGCCCACTGTACACTTAACCACAGACATGTGGACAAGCGGAACTAGGCAAACTAAAGATTATATGACTGTTGTGAGGTGCCTATCGGAGATGTGCCTCACAGGGCGACTAACTCCTAATACCTCCGAATTTACCACGATCCGCGTGGATGACTGGATCCTACCTCGGTCCCTGATTGGGTTTTCTCCGGACGCCCGCAAGTAACACCTAAGAGGGAAAACACAGTTAAACCGAGTCTACCAAGTACGGGCTGTCCGAGACTACGGCAAAGAACAAGGACACGGTCAGTCCAAGCTCACTTGCCGCCTCCTCACTTTGTTCTGGCCAAGACGCGGGGGACTACAGGCACTGAAGGCCAAGACTAGTCCGAGGACTAATCCCGCCTCAAGTACCTCACACACCTGCCGGTGAGGGCCTAACCGAAAGGAGGAATCGAGCGTGATACTCACCGGGACACTCCCACTTCTGGTCCGGTTCTCCTGCACCTTCCCGACTCCTGCGGATGACAAGAACACACAGCCTCCCTCTACGCTCTCAGTGAGACTAAATTTTCACCCACAAAACTGGCCTGACTACAACAGCGACCCGACCCTAACAACGTTCTAATGGTTGGCAACGCAACTAAATCAAACCACTATGACTAACTAGGTGTGGTGCACTAACGGAACTGCTCACTTACACACTACGGGGAACACCAGCCGGTGTTCACGGACTAAACCGGAGGGCGGTTCCTAACCCCCTCACCCAGGTCATACCAAGAAGCTGCCTTCTTGCTATGGAGTCACACACAGGCCCTAAGGACCGGTTCTTTAAGCCCGGCTGAGGCTCAGTAGAACAGCACACTAACCCGCGGGCCGACTGCCGCACGGAACAGACGATCGAACTGAACCGCCTGACTGCCTGTACTCGGGTATCTCACACGTGTCCCTACGTCCGGAACCACAGGTCCACCTGCACGGAACCGGCCTTGAGGACCCTTGATCAGAACCACGGCCGCCCCTGGAACTGCCTCAAGGTGTGCTGCACTGCCACCGATTCACTCAGCCACCCCCTCTGGGTACCAGTGTGACCCCGGGGACCTAAGGGACAGGGAAACTACGTGTGTTCTCCCCTGACTATGTGTATGCTGGTAACTACACTTGTCCCCACAACACGGGTTAGCACAGGAAACACAGGGAACAAGAGCCTACCTTTAATGGGGGCCTGACGTCTTGCCCCTGGACACAGTTATGTAGCACACCCCAAAATACCGTAATGTAAACTATACTCGCCGCACAGACAGAATAAATACAGTATACAGTACTTTGCACGCTACTTACCAGAGCACACCGCTGTTAGCCAACCAGCAGGTTGCTACAGCACCACAGGAGCCTCCGCTCTACTGTACCTCCTAACTACGTGTGCTCACCTCACACAGGACCACGCCTACACTCACGAGGCTCTCACGCCTCTACCTCATCACCACCAGGGCCGTCTGCCCTTCACACCATGGGCCTCTGCCCGGCTACACACAGAGCCTTCTGCTCTGTTTTATGGGCCTCAGCCCCCTCTCTAACTCAGGGCTCTGAGCCCACTCACTAGGGCCTTATGCCCTACTACCTAGGGGTCCTAGCCCCTGCCTGAGGCCTGTGACCTCTCTAACTGACTGAGGGCCTTGTGCCCTTAATAGCCTACGGGCTACCAGCCCCTAACCAGGCCCTCTGGCCTTCCTATGGCCTCTAGGCCACTAACTACCTAAGGGCCTTGTGCCCTTGTACCTGGGGCTCCCACGCCCCCTGTCTAACTAATAGGGGCTTGTCTCCTTTTTATCAATACTATGGCCTACTGGCCCACTAACTTTATCAGGGCCTAGTGCCCAGGTCCCTGGGCCTTGTGCCCCTAATTTACCATGCCACGGGCCTTGTGCCCGACTGTGCCCACGGGCCTAGTGCCCGAATTTAATTAGTGTACTGCGGGCGTGGGCCCGGGAGAGGAGTTGTCTGGCAAGGGCCTTACCTGGTGCTGTCTTCGGGGAGCTTCTCCTGGACTCCTTCCCCGTCTGCCGCTGCTTCCACGCTCTGCCGCCGGCTTCTTGTCTTGATCACGCCGCTCTTCAGGCAGCAGAGGCGCTCTTAGCCCTAAAAAGGGCTCTCTGCCGCCACTGCTGGTCTCTGCTGTCTTCTCTTCTTGTCTTGATCCCGCAGCTCTCCGCGACACGTCCTCTTCCTGCTCTCTCCGCCGACGAACTGAACTACATGGCGGCGTGCGCGCCGACTTAAATAGTCGGCGCCGCGCTAACGTCATCACGTAGTGTCGACGCGACGCCACGTGACGACATGGCGGGTCCGGATTGGTCCGCCGCCATTTTTCCTTTTGAAATGGCCGGGAGGTGAGCCCTGATTGGCTCACCGTCCCGGCTGAACTGAGGGAACCGCCGCCCGAGGGATGACGACGGCCCCGGCCAGGTAAGTCCTCCACACTGTGACAGCCCACTGGGTTGGTGAATTGCCTTCAGCAGCAGGAACAGCAACAGCATGTACCCAACAACGCAAGATTATTCCGAGGCAGGCTACTCTGTGTATCAGCAGCTTCAATAAGCGGCATACCGATGACAACCTGTTTTAAGAACGAAGGGATTCAATTGCAACATGGCTTATCCCATTTGTACTCTCCTGAGGATATGTCATTTATCATAACGCCACCAATATTGTGAGAGCATTACAGCTAGGTGAAATCCATCACATTCCCTGTTTTGTTCACACAATTTACTTAGTGGTACAGAGCTTTTTGAAAAATGAGAAGGACGTGCAGGAGATGCTGTCTGTGGCCCAAAATTTTCGGGACATTTTCAGCATTCTGCAACCAAAAATTTCGGGACATTTTCAGCATTCTGCAACATGCTGTTGCAGAATGCTAAAAATGTCCCGAAATTTTTGGTTGCAGAATGCTGAAAATGTCCCGAAATTTTTGGAAGCTGCAAGAACAATTTATTTTGCCCTGCTACCAACTGAAGCAAGAGGTGGTAACAAGGTGGAATTCCACACTTTATATGCTTGTGAGGATGGAGGAACAGCGAAAAGCCATCCACGCTTACTCCACAATCCATGAAATTGGGAAAGAAAGAGGAATGTATTTTAGTCCATTGCAGTGGAGAATACTTCCCATGTTGTGCAAGGTGCTGAAACGATTCAAAGTAGTCACCTGTGAACTGAGTTCAGACACTGATAGTTTGAGCAAAGTGATTGCCTTAGACTTTTGGAAAAACACCTTGAAAAATTGATGGAGGAGACGAAAAAAAAGAAATTACGCTAAGTATGTTGGACTGGTAGATGAAGTACTTTAATCGTTTCGCCAAGTTATCAACTTCTGGAAATCATATCACTACATTTTGGCAACTATATTTGATCCTAGATTTAAGAGCTATGTCTTCTCTTTATTTCCCACTCTCCCAGATCACAAGAGGTGCAATGAACTCCTGGTGAGTAGAGATGGGCGAACCCACCCGAACTTTGCCTATCCGAGTACCGAGCCTAGTAGGCTCGGTACTCGCCCGCCCGCTCGTCGGATCTCGGGGCTCGGTTCTCGCGATACTTGAAAATTATAAATACCTGCGTCCACAGCAATCCATCGCCATTTGACAGAGGGAGAGAGCAGGGTGTAGTCACAGGCTGATTAGAGCAGGGACAGACAATACAATTCTGATTCCAATTCTGCTAACAATCGATAGAGAAGAGAGGAGGATACAGGAGTCTTTTTTTTTTTTCAATATTTGGCACTACAAGTGCTTTGAGGTGTCCCCCATTCTTTTGCATTAATATTTCTGGCTGTCAAAAGTACTATCTGTCAGCAGACTTCAAATATAATATTTAGCACTCCCAAGTGCTTTTGGGGTGTCCCCCATTCTTTTGCATTAATATTTCTGGCTGTCAAAAGTCATATTTGTCAGCAGTATCTAAAACAATTTGTAGCACTCCAAGTGCTTTGGGCTCATAATGGATTCAAAGCAGTCCACATATGAGCAGAATCAGCAACCAGGTTCTGTCACCAGTCCTGATGGTAGTGTTCCCAGTACGTCATCTGGGAAAGGCGATGTCAAACTACACAGTCTTTTGAAATCAGTCAAAAAAATACACACCCAAAAAATTTTTACCGTGTTGAAGCGCAAAAGAAGTGTAACTGAGAAAAAGTTAAGTGCAGATAAAAAAAAAAATTGCCAACATGCCATTCTATACACGCAGTGGCAAAGAGAGAATGAGGCCTTCACCTTTGTCTATTAGTGGCAGATCAAAAAATGTTACTGAGCCTACAAGTGGTGCACAAGTACTGTTACGCGTGAAAGCTGAGCTGCAAGAAAACAGTAAGGCATTAGAGGATAATGTATGCTCTGAATCAGAAATGACACAAATCCCTGGGGAGAGTCCATCCAACAGTGGTATGTCTAATCGTGAGCATTCTGTTAGTGACAGTGTACCCATATAGAAGGTTTCTTTCAGCAGTTCTGCTGATGTGTGCCTTAACAGCCTGAGTGTAGTCGGTGATACATCAATTGAGGATTCCACTTTTGAATTAGAAGAGGATGAGGGGGAGATTTGTGTAGGCGACGAGGGCACTAATGATGATGTTGATGATTATGATGCAGACAGATACCAAATTGCCTTTCTCAATTTCTATTTATATTTTAGACTCTATAATGGCTGAATAGTTTACTATCTTACTCCTAGTGGAGAGGGGGTCTGATGCAAACAGATACCAAACTACCTTGGTCCATTTATTTTTAATTTCTAATTTCACAGCCTATGCAGGCTGCTTTTTTTTCTATTCAACTACAAGTGGAGGGCGGGGGGCCATAGATAGCCACCAAACTACCATGGTCCATTTATTTTTACTTTCTAATTCCACAATCTATGCAGGCTGCTTTTTTTCTATTCAACTACAAGTGGAGGGTGTAATATACACCCAAAGACGATGGCTGCATTGCCAATAGGCAAAGATGAAGAGGAAGACAACCAGGTTTGTGTGGAGACTTAAGGATGGCCTACCAGGGATTAAACTGTTTTCTTCCTAATTTATTAGCTTTAGAATCACCTTACTTATCCAAGAAACAAGTGGAGCACAAAATTAGGTTATTTTACACACAAAAACATTGTTTTTAAACAAAATTGCAAAACAAAACCAAAACACGCAAGGGCGGTTTTGCAAAACCAAAACCAAAACCAAAACACGAAGGTAATCCAGATCCAAAACCAAAAACAAAACCAAAACACGGGGGTCAGTGAGCATCTCTACTGGTGAGCAAGCTGACAGCTGAAGTGGTACCTGACACAATGGTGTCCCCTCCTTCAGTTTCTCAGACTACTGCTGCTAGGAAAAAACTAAGCTTTCCTAAGAGACCCACGGATGATGCAGATGATTCAGTAGAACATTTTGACATATGGTCTGGTCTAAAAGAATTGCCCAAAAATCATGACAGCTCTGTCGTAAAATGAACTACAGATTCCTTGAGGAAGGCCTTTACTGGCATTCAGATAAATTAGTATTGAGTGATGATGATGTACACACTGATGAGGGTGAGGATGATGACAATGTAGATTGCAGGTGCTGGGATCTAGTTGAGAGAAGGAAGCTAGCTGATTCTGGAATGCTTATTAATATTTGGGCAAAATGACATGTTGCCAATTTTATGTTCTTCTACAATAACGTTTCACCTTTATTAAAAATGTTTTTTTCTTTAAAAAGGTAAAAGATTTTTTTTTTATATATTTGTTTTTGACATTTATGTTACAGAGACTTCTGTAATGGTGGTTTCCTGTGGGGTTGAATTAATATTGTGTTAGAATGATGTACACACTGATGAGGGTGAGGATGAGGCTAAAGATGATGACAACAACATCTTACCACTGTAGAGTTCATTGACAGCACTGTTACCTTAGCTGCCTTAAGCCCATTGTTACCTTGTTTTGTGGTGGGCCTAAAGAAAACAACTACTTCAGCCACAAAAGTGGCACTCCTTGTCACTGGAGTGCTTGCTTTGTTAAAATGTACATGTCCTTTTCAATATCTTACATAAGTGTGGGTGGAAGGGCCCAATGACAACTCCATCTTGCACCATTTTTCTTCTCTGTCACTGCTGTGTGGCAATGTTTGCTAGATGTGCTATGAACTGCCGTGTGTTTGTGTCGTTGCTCTGTCGCTTAGTTTCCAGCCAGGTCGCTGCAGTCTTTGTCCGAAAGTATATAAAAATAATATTGTGACTTGTGAGGTAGTCAAAATTGACTGGAAATTAGTGTTTATTGGGGTTAATAATAATGTAGGGGGAAAAAAAAGAGCAAAATTATGTGATTTTAGCATATAATAGCTATTTTTCTAAAAAAATACAGATCCAAACCCAAAACACGCGAGGGTGGTTTTACCAAAACCAAAACCAAAACATGAAATTAATCCAGATCCAAAACCAAAAATAAAAGAGGGGGGTCAGTGAACATCTCTAATAGTAAACAAAAATGCAACTAAACGGCTGAGACAAAATGGCAAACTGTGCCATATAATGGCAGATGAAAGTTAATGTAGATAATTGAAGGCTTATGCACTTGTGCCATTGTAATAATTATGCTACTTGCACATTAAATTGAATATAATTGGTGAAAATTGAGGTGGAAATGACTTGAGAATGCTAAGTGACAGACAGCTTAGCAACAGCACACAGTACCAGGCAGCAACTGTAGCTGTGGATAAAATGCTTGAAAAGGGGAATAAATGCATAGTATATTACAAAAATCATACTACCATTGTATAATTCGTCAGTTAGACTACATATTTAATATGGGGTACAGTTTTCTGCACCTTACTGTAAGAAAGACATAGGAGAACTTGACAAGGTTTATTGACCTCTTTAATAAACTGAATGAAATGGTTTAACTGTAAAGAGAAGTTAGAAAGAGCAGATTTGTTTACTTTTAAAAACACATTAGAAATTATTTTATTCATATGTGTAAATATAGCTCATTATAAAGCTTTTCATACCAATGGCCATACAGGTGATACTGGGGTCATCATTTGTGAATAAAATAAATACGGCATTACCATCATTATAGCAAGGAGTTCTTTACTATAAGAGCTGTTAAGCTGTGCAATTTCTTACCATAATACATTGTGATGAAATGAGCGTGCATGCATTGTAATGACACTAGCCACTATCATGTTGCATGTTGCACTGTTTTCTCCACTTCTCAGTGTGCTAAAATCCTCCATCACCACTGATGTGGCAGAGGTTAGTTCTGCTCCATATTAAATATTACAAATGATGCTCTTCTCCCAAATTGTTGCTCTGAAGCTCATTTAAAAATAAATGCACATATGGCTTAAAACATGCACATGACTATGTACCATTCACTCATACTATACAGCATGAGTAGTTATAAAATACAAACTTACTCTAGACCTGCTAGTACACATATAAATGGGCTGTAAGTCACAAAATATCTGTATGATACAAAGCGGTGGTAGTCTATACCCCGACAGCAAAAACACAAATAACATACACATTGACATAAAGACAGCGCATGTAAACTCCGACGACAGTGTTGTAATTGTGACACAATGAAAAACAGATCTTCAAGAACTGCGACCAAGGTAGTAATTTAAGGAGGCACCGCTTGCAGAATGTACAAGGGTTTCTAAAAAAACGTTCTGCAGGCAGCGCCTCCTTAAATTACATTAAATTACATTTTTCACCGACGGGATGTTCATTGGTCGCAGTTCTTGAAGTTCTGTTTTTCAACATGTCACAATTACAACACTGTCGGGGAATTTTCATTTGTTGTCTTTATGTCGCTGTTTTCATCATCGTTATAAGGTACAACTCCCAATACAAAAGAAAGCAATCAATTGTACCAGAATCCTTAAATATCATCTTTCATTTATTTGTATCTGTAGCTTTTGTTATTTTAATATGTTTACTTTCAGCAATAATCTTTTTATATCTTAGTATTATAATATTATTTTTAATTGTTATGGCAACACTGTTTCATTTGTCATTAATTAATTATGGCAGTACTTACAATGTTTATTCTGAAATCAGTTTTGCATGATTATGTTAATGAGTTGCCTTCTGTCATATTTTTGAAGGCAGTTTACTTGTAACTTGTGTAATTTCTTCTGTAAAACCATCAAATGTGTTTCTTATAATATGCTTTGGATAAGAACACATATATTGTGAAATCCAAACTGTTTATGTATTGTAATATTTCTGACAAGCATAGTGTGAACTAATGTTGTATAAGCATAATATATCTATAATATCTATATATATCTATATCTATATATTGTGACAAAGTCAATGGATTAATTCTAAATCACAGAGATATTTGTCCCAGGTCTCCTGCCATTTATACCCTAACAGCAGGGGGATTGTTTAAATCTATGGGGAAAAGCTTCCCAGAGTATGTTTCACAGCTGACTAATTAAGAGTTGCACCTATGTGGGACCTGTAAAAGGTTGCAGCCCTGATCATTCTGTCTCTCAGACCTGGGGAGGAGGCTGGATGCCTACTGAGAGAACATGCTAGAGTGAGCAAATAACCTTTGTTTGGCATTTGAGTCTGGGACACAAGGTCTCAGACTTGAGAGGGGGCCTCTAAGGAAAGTTTAGATAAGGCTTTTGTTTATGTTTTGTTGATTTGCACATGCTTAATAAAACTGGCTGAGGTCGGTCCTGCATTTCAGTGATTTATTGCTGCTGTTTAAAGCAATCTGACCCAGGTGATGGTACCTGTTCCCTTGAGTTTGTCACTATATCATATATATATATATATATATATATATATATATGCATGCACACTATATGGGCAAAAGTATTTGGCCAAAACTGTTAATTATTGAATTGAGGTGCTTCAATCAAATCCTTGCCAGAGATGTATAAAATTAAACACCTAGCCATGCAGTCTCCATTTGCAAACATTTGTGATACAGAATGAGTCCTCTGAAGAGCTCAGTGCCTTCAAGCGTGGTACTGTGATAGGATGCCACCTTTTGCAATAAGACAGCTCGTGAAATTTTATCCCTGCTGGATATTCCACGGTTCATTGTTATATTTTAGAAAGTGGAAGCGTTTAGGAATAACAGCAACTCGGCCACAAAGCAGAAGATCATGTAAAATCACAGAGCGGGGTCAACGACTGCTAAGGCGCATGGTGCGTAAAAGTCGCCAACGCTCTGCTGATTCCATAGCTAAAGAGTTCCGAACTTTCACTGACATTAATGTAAGCACAAAAACTGTGCGGCGGGAGGTTAATGGAATGAGTTTCCATGGCCAAGCAGCTGAATGCAAGCCTCACATTACCGGACCAATGCCAAGCATCAGATAGAAGTGGTGTCAAGCACACCAACACTGGACTGTGGAGCAGGGGAAATATGTTCTGTGGAGTGACGAATTACTTTTCTCTGTTTAGCAGTCAGATGGGCGGATCTCGGTTGGCAGATGCCAGGAGAACATTACCTGCCTGACTGCATTATGCCAAATGTGAAGTTCGGTGGAGGAGTGATAATGGTATGGGGCTGTTTTTCAGGGTTTGGGCTCAGTCCCTTATCTCCAGTGAAGGGTAATCCTAAAATTTAAGCATACCTGTTACGGCTAGCGGTCTTATCATAGACCAGTAGAACAAGATGGAGAGGTCTTCACCTATAGCAGCTGCCTTTCCCGTAGAGCTCATTATGCTCACAGGTACTCGGATGCCCCCAGGTCTTATACTCAAAGTAGTACAGATTTATGAATGTACCGTAGCGCAGAGTAGCGGGGTGAAGAATCAGGCATGGTCAGAAACAGGCCGAGGTCTAGGTCCGAAGCAGGTACCGTGGTCAAAAGCAGCCAAGGTGTCAGGGCTGGCAGCAAAGGAGGAGAATCTAGAAATGAAGCAAAAGGTCAGGGCAACAGGCAAGAATCACATCCAATAAATAGGGCCAAGGGTCATACACGAGCAATCCAACAGCAAAACAGGTTCAGAGCACAGGAGTCTGACCAATAGGAACAAGGATACTAGCCTGGGTAAATCAGCCTCATGGGCATGGTTAATTAATGAGTACTTCTAATAGTTGCACACACACTCGGCTGCCCTTAATGGCGGGACGCGGCGCTACAAAATACAGCGTTCCCACCATTGCCTAGGCACAGGCCGGGGCAAAACCTGGAAATTGCGTCCCGGTGGTGACAATACAAAGTCATTTTGGACAATGCTATGATTCTAACTTTGTGGCAATAGTTTGGGGAAGGTCATTTGCTATTCCAACATGACTGTGCCCCAGTGCATAATACAAGGACTAAAAAGACATGGTTTGATGAGTTTGATATCAAAGAACTTGACTGGCCCGCACAGAGCCCTGACCTCAAACCCATCAAACACCTTTGGGATTAACTAGAACGAAGAGAGAGCCAGACCATCTCGCCCAACATCATTGTCTGACCTCATAAATGCTCTACAGAATGAATGGGCACATATTCCCACAGAAACACTCCAACATCTTGTGGAAAGCCTTTCAAGAAGAGTGGAAGTTGTTATCGCTGCAAAAGGAGGACCAACTCCATATTAAAGTTAGGGATGAGCGGACTTGGATTCTCGCAATCCGAGCCCACCCGAACAGTGTGGATCCGAGGCCGATCCGAGCACTGTTCAGGAACTTCCTAGCGGCAAACGGAGCCAAACCGAGGCTATGACATCCAAGTCTCGCGTCGGATCTCGCGAGACTCGGATGTCATAAATACTCACCTTGCGGGCGCCATCTTCATTCTGGCTGTGATCACTCGTGAGGGAGGTTGTAGTTAGGGAGCTCCTGATCAGTTTAGTTGTTCCTTGTGCTTTGTCCAGTGCTCTGTCCTGCTGAGTCAAGTGGTGCTTTGTCCAGTGCTCTGTCCTGCTGAGTCCAGTGGTGCTTTTGTCCTGTGCTCTGTCCTGCTGAGTCCAGTGGTGCTGCCTGTGTCCTGTGCTCTGTTCTGCTAAGGGCATAGTTATTTCAAATTTATTCAAAAGTTATAAAAAATTAAAAAAATAATTATAAAAAACTTATACAAAAAAATGTAAAAAAAAATTAAAAAATTATACAAAAAGAATTGAAAAAAAACATAAAAAAATTGTTTAAAAATACTAGGTACTGATATTTCAAAGTCAAACTACGTTCTCTGTTGCTGATGTACCCAAAAATACTAGGTACTGCTATTTAAAAGTCAAACTACGTTCTCTGTTGCTGCTGTACCAAAAAATAATAGGTACTGCTATTTAAAAGTCAAACTACGTTCACTGTTGCTGCTGTACCAAAAAATAATAGGTACTGCTATTTAAAAGTCAAACTACGTTCACTGTTGCTGCTGTACCCAAAAATACTAGGTACAGCTATTTCAAAGTCAAACTACGTTCTCTGTTGCTGCTGTACCAAAAAATAATAGGTACTGCTATTTAAAAGTCAAACTACGTTCACTGTTGCTGCTGTACCAAAAAATAATAGGTACTGCTATTTAAAAGTCAAACTACGTTCACTGTTGCTGCTGTACCCAAAAATAACTGCGGCCTTAACAGCTATGTTGGTGTTAGACGTGCATCTGGTGTCCGCCATCTGTGCAGTGGAATTCAGACCAGTTGGAGGAAGTAGGAGCAGACATCTGTGCAGTGGAATTCAGACCAGTTGGAGGAGGTATTGTGGCCCCGGTACCAAATTGGGTACCGGGGCCACTCCACTACGCAGTCCAGATAGATGCGTATCAGATATTAAACTACATTCAGTGTTGGGGCCAAATCCAAAAATAATTAAAATGCACTGTCATGATCAAAAACAAGAGGTATTGACGCGCTAGAACTCCACCCTCTATATGCTGCAGAGGATGGAGGAGCAGCCATCTGTGCAGTGGAATTCAGACCAGTTGGAGGAGGTATTGTGGCCCCGGTACCAAATTGGGTACCGGGGCCACTCCACTACGCAGTCCAGATAGATGCGTATCATATATTGAAATACGTTGACTGTTGCTGCCAAATCAAAATTTTATGAAAATCACCTGTCATCGTCGAAAACAAGAGGTAGTGACGCGCTTGAACTACACCCTCTATATGCTGCAGAGGATGTAGGAGCAGCCATATGTGCAGTGGAATTGAGACCAGTTGGAGGAGGTATTGTGGCCCCGGTACCAAATTGGGTACTGGGGCCACTCCACTACGCAGTCCAGGAAGCTACCTTGGTGCAACATTTTGGACTAAAAACAATATTGTGAGGAGTGAGGTGTTCAGAATAGACTGGAAATTAGTGGAAATGATTGTTATTGAATGTTATTGAGGTTAATAATAGCGAAGGAGTGTAAAAAAACCAAAAAACTGGATTTTAGCGCTTTTCATGCTTTTTTAAAAATAAATCAGAACCCAAAACCCTAAATCAGAACCAAAACCTTTAGTCAGGTGTTTTGGCAAAACAAATCAGAACCTAAAACCTCAAGCTAATCAGAACCCAAAACACTAAAAGTGCCCGTTGCACACCCCTAATTAAAGTATATGCATCTAAATATAATGTCATTATAGTCCATGTTGGTGTAACAGTCAAGCGTTCGAATACTTTTGTCCATATAGTGTGTGTGTGTGTGTGTGTGTGTGTATATATGTATATATATATTTATATATATGTGTTTGTGTATATATATATATATTAGAGATGTTCATATTTATAACTAGAGAGTAGTATCAGGCAGGATGTTAGGCTATAAGGCTCAATACCAGGGCTGCCGAGAGGGGGGGCGGGTAATAATTACCTGGATGCGGCCATGCCTGGGGGCCCTCACTGCCCAAGTTTTTTTGGGGTTTTTTTTGTTTTTTTTTTAGTTTTTAAACAACATTTTTTTTTCTTTACAGCTTTTTTTTTGCGGTATGGTTCTGGGAGAGGGTTCGGGAGGGGGGGGCGTGGCTCCGCCCCTTCGTTGGTAGGGGAGCAGTGTAGTAAAAAAAGTAAAATAAATAAGACATATATTCACGTGATCACGGCGCCGGCATCCCTCCTCCTTCCTCTCTGCTCTGTTTTCACTGAATGTCGGGCGTGATGTCATCAAGTCACACCCAACATTCAGTGACGAGCGACGCAGAGAGGACCAAGAAAGAAGCAAGAAGAGAGAAGACAGAAAAGAGAAGAGAAGAAAGGAGCTAATACAAAGGTAAGTAAAAGAAGGGAGGAAGGCAGAAAAGCACAGTGTGAGCAAAAACGGGGGGGGGAGAGGCACAGTATGAGGAAAAAGGGGGGAAGAGAGAGGCACAATATGAGGAAAAGGGGGGGAGAGGCATAGTATGAGGATAAAGGGGGAGAGAGAGGCACAGTATGAGGAAAAAGGGGGGCACAGTATGAGGAAAAAGGGGGAGGAGAGGCACAGTATGAGGAAAAAGGTGGCGAGAGAGGCACTGTATGAGGAAAAAGTGGGGAGGTACAGTATGAGGAAAAAGGGGTGGGGAGACTCAGTATGAGGAAAAAGGGGGAGAGGCACAGTATGAGGAAAAAGGGGGGGGGAGAGTCACAGTATGAGAAAAAGGGGAGAGAGGCCCAGTATGATGAAAAAAGGGGGGAGAGGCACAGTATGAGGAAAAAGGGGCGGGAGAGAGGCACAGTATGAGGAAAAAGGGGGGAGAGGCACAGTATGAGGAAAAAGGGGGGGGAGAGGCACAGTATGAGGAAAAAGGGGGGGAGAGAGAGGCACAGTATGAGAAAAAAGGGGGGGCAGGATGGCACAGTGATGGAGAGGGGGGGCAGGATGGCACAGTGATGGAGAGGGGGGCAGCATGTCACAGTAATGGAAAGGGGGGCAGCATGGCACAGTGATGGAGAGGGGGGCAGCATGGCACAGTGATGAAAGACAGGGGGCAGCATGGCACAGTGATGAAAGACAGGGGGCAGCATGGCACAGTGATGAAAGACAGGGGGCAGCATGGCACAGTGATGAAGGAGAGGGGGGGCAGCATGGCACAGTGATGGAGAGGGGGGGCAGCATGGCACAGTGTGATGATGGGGGGCCAGGTGAAGGGGGAAAACAGCATGGAGGATGCAGTGTGATCATAAGGGGGAACAATGTGGTGATGAAGGGGCACAGTAATGTGTGTGTGATGGCACAGGGGGCTTGTGGCAGTGTGTGTGTGTGATGGCACAGGGGGCTTGTGGCAATGTAGTTTGAGGTAGGTGGTGGCTAATTAATGGGTGCAATTTTGTTTGTGGGGTGATGTTGGGGAAATTTAATGGGGTGGGTTGGGGGCTACTGAATGTGGAGGTGAGTTTGGGGAGAATGAGGTCTCTTTATTAAATGTGCCTATTTAATGGCAGTGATGTTTGCGGGAAGTAGGTATATTTCTGAAATGTAAATACTATTAATTTATTGCTGGGACTGTTTGTAGGGAGGGAAATAGGTTTAGTTATTAAATGTGAATACTATCATTTTAATGTTGGGGCTAATTATTAATTGTGGGTGGAATTGATTTAACACCTGGGCAGGCTGTAATTTTCTAAATGTACCCATTTTTTTTTTTTTTTCAAATAGGGCCCCCAACATTCCAGGATCCAGACAAGCCACAACTAAAGAAACCTGTAGCCACAGGTGGTGAAAGTGAGAAGAACAGGTAGGAGAGAGCAGGAGAGTCTGTGAAATGTTGTGATTCTAATGGGCCAATCCCAATTTTTGGTGACCGTTCAATGGTGTACACAACAATGCAGGTTTTTATTTCTGTATAAGGCTGGCCTGGCCACACCCAATGATGCATAGTAACGCCTCCAATTGTATGAACACAACCATTAGAAACCATTACAAATTTTTTTTACATACTCAACTATAAGGGGGGCCCCATGAAGTTGTTGTACTGGGGCTCTGAATTCCTCTTGGCAGCCCTGCTCATTACACAACAAAATTGTAGACCCTCACAGCTTCTTTATTTGCACATGTGCCTACTTGTTTGTCTAGAGCATTTCAAAGTGCACACCCACTTCCTGGCCCTTAGAACTGCCTCTTGAGAACCAATCTGCACTTGTCTTTGCAGGTTTGAAAATGTGCATTACAAATAGTGAAACATCAATTCAAAGTCCAATCTTCTAACATTTTAGAATCTCTACCTTTTATCTTATTAAACATCAAATGTTATAAATTAATTTGAGTTAGTAGGCTGTCTTTATTCATTACATTTGTTACATCTTTCACTTGTGTATGAATGAAGTGCAAATGGAGAATATAGTGCATACCTGCCAACTTTTCCTCGTTGGCTCCAGGGAGATCTAGGGGGAGATGGGCGTGTGCGGATGGGGCTTGACGAATCACATCATTTTTGGTCCCACCCCCTAAACCATTGTCAAAATTTTGGCCAACTACAGCAGGGGGTGGGGTTAAGATGACACAGTATTTGCGCCATTAAGTCCCACCCCCGATACTTATCTATTGCGGGGCGAGAACCAGGAGCTTGCCCCGCTCTCCCAGGAGGTCTCCAAGAAATGCAGGAGTCTCCCGGACATTCTGGGGGAGTAGGCAACTATGCGCTAAAGGAAAGCAACTAACGAATCTCTAGAGACTGAAGTGTCTTTTACATTTCTGTCTCCATTACTGTAGTTATGTTGTCTTACCTGTCAGTCTTTGATTAAATCTTGGTCTTCATGAAAATGGCCACCTCCATAGGCATCAATATATGGACATAGGACACAATTTCTGAACTGTGTCATCATGCCACAGATGGGGAAGACAACCACGTCTTGTACTGGCTCAGCATCAGGGAGAATGCCAGACTCTTCAGG
This sequence comes from Mixophyes fleayi, assembly GCF_038048845.1. NCBI lineage: Eukaryota > Metazoa > Chordata > Amphibia > Anura > Limnodynastidae > Mixophyes > Mixophyes fleayi. The sequence continues at coordinate 237,129,285 of NC_134404.1, read as the reverse complement.
GAGTGAGGGAGATCACCCCTATTTCAGGGAGTCTCCCTGACATTCAGGGAGAGTTGGCAAGTATGATATAGTGTGTGTGTGTGTGTGTGTGTGTGTGTGTGTGTGTGTGTGTATATATGTAGATGTGTATATATATATATAGATGTCAAAATACAAAAAGACAGGGGCGCCACACATAGTGTAATATATTCTTAACAAGTAATGGATATTGTGAATCCAAGTAGTGATCGTACCAAATAAATAAATAAACACAGCTTATCTGGTAAATGACCTCATAAGGAACCTCTAGATCATCTCAGATTTCAGGGCCAGGTCACTCCGATAACTGAAACTCGAAAGATAGCCACAATAGTGTAACACCATTTAAATATTTCTTGAGTGAGACCAATATTCATAAAAACGATTTAATTGAGAACAAGTGAAATTGCTTGGCAATAGAGTACAATATATGCCCGTACATATAAATAAAATAAACACAGCTTATCTGTCCTCCTCCAGACCAACGTAATCTGCAAAACACGAGCGTGAGCACAATCCCGGCCGGCAAAGGCAGCAACACTCCAGATGATGCCAATCAGATAGAGGAACACCAGATAAACCCAACGCATAGTAATATATATATATTTATAATAATTTTTTTTAGGTTTCATTCCAAAAATTCTAAAACATATGAGGCAACATCTGCTTTAAGAGTTAATATAGATCCGAACATTAAAACCAGTCTGGTGAAAATGCTACATTTGTGCAACAAAATGTCCTATACTGACAGGGCCCAGGTTTCCACACTCACAAACAGAACAAAGAACAACAAGAAACGGAATATATTATTTATATGCTTATAATATATTATATTGTATATATTATTGCATACCTTGGTGGACTGGGGAAAACCACTAATTAATTGAGGATCACAATGTATAATAATAGGTCATCTATTATGCTGACTTTGGACACAGGGGAGCTCACAGTTTAAAGCGCAAAACAGCTGAAGTGAGGTGCAAAATCGATCTTGCCAAAGTCTCACAACCGCGGCTTGTGCTGGTGCACCTAATTTTCTAGGATGACTAAGCAAGGTGGCAGCTTTTTCAGAGAAGCAGAAGTTTTGCACTAGTGGATGGGAGATGTTGCATAGAGCGGTGGAATAACTTGCAACATATGGAGTAGGTGCACATGCTGGTGTGTAACAGATATTATTCACTAATTGCATGTAAAGCCATCGAAATATTAACATACACCTATTTTCTAAACAAATACGTAAGGTTTAGAAATCTTTATTTTTGTTTACAATAGAATTACAATTTTATATGAGAAAGTTAATTGCTATCAAGCATGTAGATTTTTCATCACCCGGAGAAGTCATTCATCATAGTGGCTTTGTAACTCTTGTCATAAATCTGAATGTAAACTGACATTTCTATCTAGCAAGAACTTATTATGTAAATGCTGTCTATGTGCACATATTTCTTAGACTGTCTGTCTAACATATGCACAAACCAGCATATTAATGTGTCATATGCCTGTGAGAAATGTATGCCCATTTCTGTCAAAAACAAAGTAGTTCAAAGGCTTTCTTCATCATTGATTACTAAAAAGTACAAGTGGTATTAAACCAGCATGGCACTCACTGTTTAAACTAACAATGACATTTTTAATGATGTAGGTGATCCAAGGAAAGTGTTTACTACAATAATTAACAGATAAAGGCATTGTTTAAATCCTTGAATCTGTGCAAATTCTTTAAAAACTGATCTGTTAAAAAAGATATGAGAGAGAGTGGGACTGAGAGAAAGGGAGAATGTGAGATAAGGAGAGAGTGTGAGGGAGGGAGAGAGAGAGGAGAGGGAGAATGCAGATAGCGAGAGACAGGGGGCCAGATTCATTAACATTAGCATAATGAAGCACTGCTGTAATTCACTATGTAGAGAAAGGTCTAGATTATTTATGTCATTTAGATTACCTTTCTCCATTAATTTGCTTCTCCTCTGGCACCTCCCTTACCTCCTGTTTTTTTTTAAGAAATATGTTCACGTTCATTAAAATATTTTAAAGACAACCCGTTGCTCTAGGTCCTTCTGCCATATTGATCATCTCTCTCTCTCTCTCTCTCTCTCTCTCTCTCTCTATATATATATACATATATATATATATATATATATATATATATATATATATATATGTCTGTTAAGTACATGGCCACAGGTGATGTAAGTTGGTGGTGATGTAAGTTGGTGGTGCAGTGCAATAAAATTCACAATAAGTTGGGCGCCAGACAATCTTTATATTGCAAAGGACAAACTCTTTATTAACACTCCTTCTCCTCCAGCTCCATACTTGGGTTGCAGGTAATAATGTAACTATATGTTGCGCCGGCGTCCATGAGGGACCGTGCATGCGCACTGCAATCAGCCACTATATCAATGACAAAAAAACAGACAACACTTACCCCAACATGTTGCGCGCGAAGCTGTCATTCACGACAGATTTAAAATCTTGAGTGTTTAAAAAAATTACTGAGGACACCGAGATTGGAACCAAAGCTCACTAGATACCATGTTTTCTAGGTTCAGAGGTCCCACAGGTAAGGAGACTGGAAAGAGATAATAATCCCTTTTATTAAACACACTTAGTAAAATACAACAGTGCTCCCCAAGTGTCAGAAAATCACCACTGCAATTAAACACTCCCCAACAAAGTCCCCAGCAGGTTACCTCCCAGCACAGAGTCCTAGCGGACCCAAACTCCTGGTAATAAAGTCCACAGCTGACAATCCAAGTGGGCCAGTTATTCTGATCCATAAGGTGGGTCTGTGTATCTTGTTGATCTCAGCCACTCGGCCAACTCTCCACAAACTTAGTGAGACCCTAGGTATTAGTCTCCCTACCGATATAGGCTCACCAATTCCCCAGAATCTTTAAGTGTCTCTCGATGGAACGGTGACAGAATGGGTCCTAGAAGTACACTGTCCGATCTGTCTCAAGAAACTCCTGCATTCCTTTCTGGCCCTGAGAGAATATGGTTACTTTCAATCAGTCCAAGTCCTTGCTCTCTCAAGATTCTCCAGCAACCCCCTCCCCATCCAGACATCTGCTTTTTGTCCCTTCTCACAAGACACCCAATCCTGGTCACATCCCTGATTGTCCTCGTGTGATTGGTGGTGTGAAGAGTTTGGTTGATTTCAGGGGTGGAAGTAGCGCATGATATCAGTGGTCTCCCACCTGCAGTGATTGCGCCATTCAGACTGTGTTGAAGAGTTGCTGAAACAATAGTTAGCAAATAGGAAGAGTCCACATCCTGATTTTAGATGAGATCCTGACCCTCCTGTTTTTAACTCCTTCCACTCTTTTTTTGATGTCACAGGGCCCACAGCTGTTTCACAATTCCTGTGAGCTGACCCCTCCCCTCCCTCTCCGGACACCACAGCAATAACAAATTTGGCCACTGGGCAGCATTTAAGATTGGACCACGGTTGTTCAATTGGCCCACTGATGACAGACCGGGTTGGCATGATATTCCCAATATAAGGGTCCGGGTCTGTCAGAATGACATCTAACAATTGCGACCAATCAACATCCCGGCACCAGTAAATGACGTCACCGTCAAAAGCGACACTATTATTCCTGCTGTTAAGGGGGTGGAATGGAAGAAGGCGGCGACTGTACAATGTTTTTTTTTACAAAGGCCTCTCAAAGTCTTTTATAATGCAGAAAAATGTATCTGATTTGGACTTAAGAGTAGTAAATATCATATTTAGGCCATATCCTAAACCTCAGTGAAAAGATTACTCCATGGTAGTAAAAGACTTTCTGGCACTAGAGACATTTCAGTATTGTCTATTGGGCTGAAAATTTAACAGACCATGCCCCGTTAACCTGGTTTGTCAGAATAAAAAAAAAAAACATGAGTAACTTTGTAGTTACTCAGCTTACAGTTTTACAATGGACTACAGAGCTGGCAAAATATTATACCTCTCATAAAATAAATTTGGAGATTTCTGATTTAAGTGTACTTATGTTGCACAGGTAAGGATCCTTACCTGTTTTTTTACGACAGCAAAAACTTTTTTCTAAACCCAACTCATTTGCTAGTCTACTGTGACTAGTGAAAGGGTTTATCATTTGTGCACAGCACCTTTTAGGTCCTGTTTCTAATTATTCTTTGAGAATGCTATGATTCCAGCACGTTCATAAAAAGCCTTTGGGCAGTCACAAGAGACCAGATTCATTAAGGAAAGTAAAGCGAAAAAAAATTAGTAACTTTGAACCTTGGCAAAGCCACGTAGCATTGGAGCGGGAGGTAAATGTAAAATGTGATGACAGATTTATAGTTGGGGTAGGGCATGTCCTAGGTCAACTTTTAATGTCAGTGTATAACTAAAGCCATCAAGTATTTGTGTGCTACATGAAAAAACAGAAAGTATTTAACTTATGTGCAAATTAATAAACTCGGGCCTGATTCATTAAGGATCTTATTTCAGTCTCCTGGACAAAACCATGTTACAATGCAAGGGGTGCAAATTAGTTTTCTGTTTTGCACATACGTTAAATACTGACAGTTTTTTCCTGTAGCACACAAATACTTGATAGCTTATTTGTACATGGAAATTTAAAGTTGATATTTGTGTGCTACATGAAAAAACAGTCAGTATTTAAGTCAGTTGCAGGATTCATAACTCAAATAATGGGTATGCAAGAGCGGATTCTGAGGGTCTCAGGTATTCATGATGTCTTACCTAGATCACCTCATGCCAAGACTTGAAATACCTGCACAATCTCCATGTCATGTAGAGGGAACTTACCCTGGTCAAAGAGGTCAACAAATGTATCCTCCAAATACTGTTACGATACAAAACACCCCACATCATCCTCCGTAAATGGCTCCCCATAACCCTGAGATCCAGTCTAGTTTACATAACCCTGAGTACCCACATTACCGACAGTTATAGGTAATGTTATAGGTAATGTTTAGTAAAGTTGTAGTGTTTATAATGCCTGTGTTTGAAGCTACAATATTTAAAATGTTATTTATATTTTATAATATTTGTAATGTAAGCACTGACCAAAAATTTTGTTTTGCACTACTGTTTTGACACGTGTATCTAAAGCCTCTATATGTAAAAAAAAACTGCTACTACAATATTATGACATTTTTGATAAGAAAAAGTGTTAGGAACCCCTCTAGCCGGTACAGCACAACCCGGAGTCTGCTCTGCCAGTCAGATGTTCACTGGAGCCCCTAGTGGTGGGGACAGACTTGGCCGCAGACTAGCAGAGGGTCGTGAAGTGCGTACCGACTAGGGAGAACCCAGGAAAGTGGAGTGAGGTCCAGGCAAGGGTCGAGGGCCGGCAGCAGACAGGGAATCCAAAGAACAAGCCGAGGTCAAGGGTCACGAGTAAACAGGAAAGTCAATAATCACGCCAAAGGTCAGGGTCACAGGAAACACAGGCAAGGTCCAAATCCAGGCAAGGGGTCATACACAGGCAATCCGATCTCAATATCCAGAGGACAACACTGGGAACACAGCAGGTCAGCAAACTGGCACAGGAAACTATAACCGGCAGGGAGGCTAAGTCCTCCCTGCCTTATATACTACCACTGACCAATGGCAAGCAGGGGAACCAGCAGCCAAATCAGACCCAGGAGGTGAATAATTATAATAAATTGTTCCCTATGTTCTGCGCACGCGCCCGGCTGCCCCCAGGCAATGGCCAGGGAGAAACCGGAAGTGACGTCCCGGTCGTCATGGAGACGATCGGGACACTTCCTGTCGGGCAGAGAGAGTCGCTGCGGCCTAAAGCACCGCCGCGACTCATAACAAAAAGCAAGCACTTTTTTCATTAAAATTCGATTTGTATTGGAAGATATGAGGTAATATTTACCGGTTGACAAAGAAATCACCAATTTGAATAAAAATATTTTGTTAAGCTAAACTTTTGTTTGCTCTACTCAATAAAAGGATGACAGATTGGCAGTGATGGTGGTACAAATTAGTTCTGCAGAGGTATTTGTACGTTCTCCCTTATAAGTAGTAGAATGCACAGACATGACTTATAGTTCAGAGTTCTGTACGTTCCACTCTGGTAGAAACTGCTCTTTCTGTATTTCACATATATTGTGCAAATATAGCAAGCAGCAACTACATAGGGCATATGGTTGGTGTCAGTGTCATTGCACTTCCATAAACACAGCCAACGTCCTTTCAAGCATCCAAAGACTTTTTCGACCACCATCCGAGCTGAGGGTATGGGTGAAGTGAATTTGTTCCATAGAAAGTTGATGTTGCTGTGTGAAGCCCTTCATGAACCATCGCCGCAAAGAAGTAAGCTGCATCCATGATGATGTGTATTGGGATCTCCACCGCATTCACGGTCTTGGATTTCTGCCTCACCATTTTTCATCAAAGCTCCTCTTGTGATGACTGACACTTTATTTTCAGGGCAGATCCGTGTTCAGTATAAACAGGGTCGACCAGGGAAATTCCCGGGTCCAAGGTGCAGTGTGAACGGGGTCTCTGAGCTGGGATGCTCTGTGACTCTGTAAAAACCTGGGATATTGCAGGGGCAGCAATCTGAAAGTAGTATTACTCAATTGTTTGCCTTACTTTCCTTAATGAATCAGGCCCAAGGAGATTTATGCTGCCCTCCGATGATGATGATTTCATAAATAACAATACCAATACCAAACCCCCAAAAAACAACTTGTAGTGTTCCTATTTTTATTAAATAGTTATGTGCTCATCTGCCACTGTGATAGACTTTGGAGTGGTGAAAGAATCAGAGGTGACAGAGGAGTGAGTAGATTATTCTGTTATACAAGTGCACTGCAGTTGTTGCAAATATTATTGTCTTCTTTCATGTTCTGACATACAACGTGCTGAAGTTAGGGATAACATGAAATCTTGAGTTAGAATCACCAAATTCTCAAAAGTAGTCTGCAGCATTTCTGGTATTTTTACCACCATATTTTAATATTTATTTATCCCCAATTTTTGGCAATTTAGAAATTAAAATGGATGGCACGATGATGCGATAAATATCAATTTAAAGTTTCCTACATTTGTATGTTCTTACTAAGCTTTAGCAAATATTTAAAATGTGTGCTGTAGTTAAACCAAAAAAAGCTTAATTCAGCCATACATATCAAAAATGAACATTTCACAGGGCTGGTGTTGATTAACTTGCAACATTTAAAAAACTGTTACACCTCTTACAAACACATCATTATTTCCACTTATTTAAAACCATTATTTTGGAAAACAAGAACAAAGATTTGCTATAAATTTTAAATGTCTGCATGGTTTGAAATTGTAATTTCCAAATTCATTCATATTGAAAGGGTTATCTCTGTTTAGACTACCCCACCTCAATTAAACCATCCCCATATGTAATCCCCTGTGGTATTTTAAGCAAGCCCGTATTTTGCACTGGCAAGCATTGTCTGTCCACAGCTCACAACAAAGCTCTATGGAAGCAGCTTGTGATTGTGGGTAAATGGGTGTTATTGGTGGGAACCCCCTTTTGCCATGAATACAGGAAAGATTTATTTAGGAAGTGTATGTTAAAAAGTGAATGCATATGTGCATTGATCATCTTTTATTTCACATCGATCCTCTTAGTTCCCGTAATCTTGAAACAACTAGTGTTTTTTCTACATTTTCATTTATGTATCCCAGCTGACCAACAATTACTAACAAAGTAGCAAGCAAAATCATTGCGAATATTACAGGCGAACCTAGGTGGTCACATAGGGGCCAAGATTTAAGGGGCAGCTAAAGCACTGAGGGTCGGATTCATCGAAGAGCATAAATGTCAATACGTGCTATATTTTGCTTGAAATCGCACTGTGCTTGCCCAGAACCAGAGCATACACCAGAGAATGCAGCAACGTCCAATTTTTCAAATAACAAAAAGCAAGAAACATCAATGAGAAATCACATTGTTATGTAGCGATAAATATTTATTCAATTTTATACAATATAAATAAATAAAATGTAGATTAATTGTAACCTGTTGTACATGAGCCAGTATTTCTATAATGAGGTTCATTAAATTCACCCTTTCATAATCTCTAATTGAGTTAATCCAGATGAAGGAAAAACTACTATTTTAATTTCTGGTGTGTGAAACCTTTCCTGACCCTAAAGTGGCAATTAGATATAATCACCTGGATCAATAATCATAAAAGCATCCAATCCATTACTAAACTCGGTTAGTTTAACTATCCTTACAGTGAAGAACCTTGGAAGGGCAAAGCTAGGATTTGGACACTCTGGGCCCGATACTTCTTCAAATGTAAGTCCTTTAGCATTCCGTATATTGTGTGAAATTGCTCTGAACATGCACCAGAGCAGGACGTACACCAGAGACACAATTGCAAGCAATTCATTTGTGCACGGAAATTAAACTTCAATCTGCCTAAGACTTGATGGGCGCAACGGAGGCAATGCACAGTAAGGGCGTGCCGAGATCGAGCGCATGCACATGTGGCCTATTCAAGTTCACGGCATCTCTTAGGTACGTGTTTGAAGCCATATCACTTTCACCATCTACAGGGCAGGTGTAAGTGCCGACTGATAGTGATAGCTATACTTATGTGTGCCAGAACATGTGTTGCATGTAAAAAAAATATATAAAAATTCATTTTATGTACAAGTGCGCATTAAGAACACCCTGGTTTATGTATTTTATGTAAAAAAAATATATACTTTTTTAAACATATTTTTTTATTACCGACTATAGTATTAAGAGTTGTAAATTTATTTAATAACATTTTTTGTGGCATGCGTTCTGATGGGAATTTATATTGCACATATGCATTTGCCTATCCTGCTTTGCTCTCTGTCTGTTAACATACAGCAAGTAACGTATAGCCAGAGTGTACTTATACCCAGATTCAAATGGAAATGCTTCTTGGGATCTGCTTGCTTTTAAATACAGGCATAGATGAATGCAAGTTTTTTAAGGGTGAGTAGCGTTCGCCTTGCATTCACAGACAACAGAGAAGCAAAGTATTAAAAAAAAATACAGACAAAGTCATTATTCAGAAGACAGTTCTGGGAATACTTTTCTTTTTAAACCATTTACGTTTGTTAAAATACTTTGTCCCTGTTTCCTATGGATCACAATCATTCTGATGTTCATAGAAGTTTCCACAGCTCATCACCATAATTTCAAAGCGCTATTCTAAAACGCTCTTCCACTTTTTTAAGTACTTTGCTAAACACTCACAGATTCTTTCAATGCCGCACAACTTCCATTACAAACCATCATCAGTCGTGATATTCTTATTTTTATCCCTAAACACCTCCCCAACCCAAAAAGTACCACTTCCAATGACATATAAGTCATGCCAGTCGATTCCTTACATAGCCAACACTTCCATACTGCTACCTAAACTCATAATGCCAATATAAATGCACAGTTCTCTTTCTCCCTCCATAACCCACTAGGACATTAATCCAACTTATTCTTTTGTACCTCTCACTCTATGCATACTCATCCATACATCTGGATGACCATTGTCATTCTGTTCATATTGATTTTCTTTCACATTTCAACAATTTTTTTGACCTCAACATATCAATACTATTTACTCTTTCTTTCAATATCTTCTTGTTTTATTCAGAATTCACCATTTGTATGTTATTCAAACCATACTTTTTAATAAGCTTTTCTTTTACACTGTACCATTTAGACACTGAACACCATTGGTTTACTGAAATCTTATTTTTTATAACATTTTATTTAAATATCACCTACACAGCCATACATTTTTATAACAGTATAAATGCCACTTTGCTCTGCTTTTCAATGAACAATGTAAACATACTGGTAGATCCAGGAAACCCAATCCACTTTTAACCCTCTTTCATCGGAATCTCTCTTTTAAATCTCTCTATTTTACAGTCCTATGAAAATAAAAATGACACTCTATTTAAACTGCAATACTATATAGACTTTTAAACAGCATTTTTATCCCTTTATAACATGAAGTAACATAAAGTTGAATATATTCTCCTCTAAATCAGTCTTCCCAATGCAGAATTACACTTTTTGGGCTGTCTCTGAAAGCATTTGTTTTAATCTTATTCCGACATAGTCTAACTTGATGTCTGAGCCTGATCCGTTCAGTCACAGAGTTCCCCAGTGGTCACATGTTGACAGAGGAAAAGGGGTGGGTGAATTGATCTATGAACAGAAGAAGTGTTTCAAAGCCCCGCTGCTCACTAGATTATGAGTCTAGTGTCAAGAGTCAAGGAATTCAAAATTAACGTAACATGCATTTTTCTTAATTAGAAACACACGTACATCGGGAATGCTTACGTTCGTATTCCGGTGGTAGTCATCAGAATGATGCTGATGATTATGTTGACGAGAACACCGACGTAAAAATTCCGATTTCCATAATGACTATAAAAAGCAAATGCAGGCATACCAGAAAACTGACAAGAGAAATCGCCGACCTGCTTATGTTACATTCCGAACTGTGGCAAAGACGGCACTTTCTATGCACGTCAGTTGCCATAGTGACTTGAACTTTTCTGTATTTAAAATGGCAATGCCAACAGTCGTGTGGAATGTCAAACTGTCTACCACGTTAAATTACCTAGTAGTGTTTAGCTGTTGGCATTGCCATTTTAAATACAGAAAAGTTCAAGTCGCTATGGCAACTGACGTGCATAGAAAGTGCCGTCTTTGCCACAGTTTGGAATGCAACAAAAGCAGGTCGGCGATTTCTCTTGTCAGTTTTCTGGTAAGCCTGCATTTGCTTTTTATATTTATTATGGGAATCGGAATTTTTACGTCGGTGTTCTCGTCGTCGCTGCAATCAGCATCATCATTTCGTACCCAACCCTTGTATTCAACAAGGAGCGAATGTAAAGATACGTCTGTTGATAAATACGGTTCTAGGTCCGATCCACTCTAACAGACAATACTGCAAAGTACATCCAATACATATGTGGAATATCAAATTCTTAAAGAACATACAGAAAGAAATATATATATATGTCACCTGTTAATAATTATAATGATTAATGACAAAACATTAAAAAATAAAAACATTTTTTTACATAAAATACTTTTATTAGGATGTTAGGAATGTCTACTGTGCATAAAATAATTTTTTACAGTTGTTCCTGATTGCAAACACATGTTCTAGCATACGCAACTGTCATCACTAGTGATCGGCACTTTGAGATACCCATAGCTTGAATCGGACACTGCTGTGTGGGATCAAGCTTGGCACACCCATACTATACTTTGACTATGTGTATACGCATATTCCCCTCCCCATTGCACCTCTGAAATCGCAGGCTGCAGTAACGGTCCTTTGCGCTCAAAGAAGAATTGGACGCTGCTACATTCAATGGTGTATGCTTGGTTGTGGGCATGCGCAGTGTGGATGTACACAAAATACGGCACGTATTGGCATTTACGTTCCTTGTTGATTCATGCCCTAAATATCATGGTCATAAATCATTTATAGCAGCTTGAGGTAAACCAACAAAGGATAAATTCCACTTGTCCTTTTGCAGGTGCCAAAGTGATTTATGTTAAAAAAAAAACATACCCCATTGTTTTCATAGGATGCATTATTGTATTCACTTCTAATTTTATTTATAAACTTATTTGGAAACTCCCCAATTGAATTACCACTCTAAACAAACACACATGAAACACCCTATGAAATGCATTTTCAAACACAACAATAATATCTCCTTTCTCTCCATTTAATATCTCTCTCTCTCTCTCTCTTTGATTATCTCATTACAATACTTGTCAAGGGGTGGGCTATATTAAGCAGCAAGTGAACAGTCAGGAAAAGTGGTCAACTTTGATGAGGGCCAAATTGTGATGGCTAGTCGACTGGGCCATCTCCAAAATGGCAAGTCTTGAGGGGTGTTCCCAGGAATGCCCAAGGATCAATGACATGCGTAGTGAGCAAAGGCAATGCCACAGAAGAGCTTGTGTAGCACAAATTGCTGAAAAACAAATAAATAATGCTGACTATGATAGCAAGGTGTCAGAACACACAGTACACCACACTGCATATGGGGCCGCATAGCCGCAGACCGGTCTGAGTGCCCATATTGGCGCCTGTCCACCATTGAAAAGTGCCTACAATGAGTACGTGAGTACCAGAACTGGACCATGATGATGATGATGCAATGGCAGAAGGTGGCCTGGTCTGATCAATCATGTTTTCTTTTACATCATGTGGATGCCTGGGTGTGTGTGCATCAGTTACCTGGAGAAGAGATGGCACCAGGATGCATTATGGGAAGAAGGAAAGCCAAAAGAGGCAGTGTGACGATCTGGGCAATATTCTTACTAAGCTTTAGCAAATATTTAAAATGTGTGCTGTAGTTAAACCAAAAAAGCTTAATTCAGCCATACATATCAAAAATGAACATTTCACAGGGCTGGTGTTGATTAACTTGCAACATTTAAAAAACTGTTACACCTCTTACAAACACATTATTATTTACACTTATTTAAAATCATTATTTTGGAAAACAAGAACAAAGATTTGTTATAAGTTTTAAATGTCTGTATGGTTTGAAATTGTAATGTCCAAATTCATTCATATTGAAAGGGTTATCTACGTTTAGACTACCCCACCTCAATTAAACCATCCCCATATGTAATGCCCTGTGGTATTTTAAGCAAGCCCGTATTTTGCACTGGCAAGCTTTGTCTGTCCACAGCTCACAACTAAGCTCTATGGAAGCAGCTTGTGATTGTGGGTAAATGGGTGTTATTGGTGGGAACCCCCTTTTGCCATATACCATCATCATGTGGATGCCTGGGTGTGTGTGCATCGTTTACCTGGAGAAGAGATGGCACCAGGATGCATTATGGGAAGAAGGTAAGCCGAAAGAGGCAGTGTGATGATCTGGGCAATATTCTGATTGGTCCTGGCATTCATGTGGATGTTATTTTGACATGTACCACCTACTTCATAGCAAAGCTATTCTCTGATGGCAGTGGCCTCCTTCAGCAAGATAATATGCTCTGCCACACTGCAAAAAAAATCAGAAAAGGTTTAAGGAACATGACAAAGAGTTCAAGGTGCTGATTTGGTCTCAAAATTGCTCAGATCTCAATCTGATCAATCATCTGTGGGATGTGCTGGAAAAACAAGTCCGAGCCATGGAGGCCCCACCTTGCAATTTACAGGGCTTAAATTATCTGCTGCTAATGTTTTGGTGCTAGATACCACAGGACACCTTCAGAGATCTTGTGGAGTCTTCTGCAATGTTTGCACATTACATCATTTACCTTTATCATGCAAATATTCATTTTAATCCTTGCAACCTAAATATAATCCTTCACGTCTATACCCATCTTTCAATTTATATAAACAATGTAACATTTAATTCAAATTCTCACATTTAATAATCGATTTTCCTCTTGTGGCTGCGTCCAGGGATGTTAGCTACAGTCCCATGGAATTTAAACTTCTTATTAATATTTGCAATTATAGTAACAGGAACATCAAGCTGCATAGATATGGTTTTATCGTCTTTTCATTTAACATGTTTGTATACAAATTTCTTTCTGATCTCTTCAAACATCTCTCTCCTTTGCTTTCTCTGGCCCATGTTCAGTGTGGTGCACATGATGATAACAAACAGCAGAGTGACTACTTTTATCCGTTTAAATAGGCTGAATGACTGATTAGAAGATTGAAGACATGTGTAATGCTAATTCAAGAAAGCAATTATTTTGATATATTTTAGAATATCTTTGGAGAATAAGCAAAATTTTATCTCTTTGCTCTATTTCTTTTTTTTATTCTATGACATACAAAAGGCATGCAGGTATACATGAGACAATAACTTTTAATTTCATAGATATTCAGGAGGAATGAAGCATTGTTTCAATGAGTTGTATGGGTGTATATCCAAAACACTTTTTTTTATACTCCCTTTATTCCTCAGCTTCCACAATCTTTTAAAATGCATACTTCCTGCTTTATATTCAATCTCAACATTATATTTTCATGGTCAGAATACAGAACTTTACTTTGTACATAGTTTATACATTCCATTGGAAGCTGTTGGTGTTCTAGGACACTTGAGATCCCAGAAAAATGGCACATTGGCACTTAGGGTTTCATCTGGAAAAAATGTTGAGCACCACGGATCTATACATTTAAAATTCTAATATTTTCTATGTTTATATATCAATGTATGTTATAAATATTGCAACTAACTCGGAACTTATTTGTTCAAGTTGTAGTCATAGAGGTGTCAACAAAGGTGTCTGGCTTAATTAGACACTGATAAAATGTTATGTGTGTAAATGCTAAGGGGGGTATTCAATTGGCCGCGTTTTTTTTTTCCCCGCAGTGTTAAAAAAAACAAAGATCCACTAGAGCGACCGTTTTTAGTTAACGCCACGTTACAACTCATGCAATTCAATTTCAAATCGTGGAAACCCGCCCCAGCACGCAATCCATTGGCCAAAGCGAGTTTTTCCATGGGAGTGGAGGGGAGGGTTTAACACGGCCATCTTGAATATAAAAGATAGCGCTGCCATCAGCAAACTGTCATTTGCTGATAGCTGTTAGCTGGTTTGGTGACTGCGTAGCATTTGGCTTGTGAGTTTTCCTCATTACAATTGAAATTGGAATAGATTAGCATTATCCTACACACTACTGACTACTATTTAAATACATACATTTTTATTTAAATTTTAATAGAATACACTTCACATTTGTACATACATACATATATACCCACTTTTACTAACACATAAACAGATAGAGCAAGATAATAAATGTCTTAACCTAGTGCAATTTACTTTTACCATTGTTATAGGATAGGATTTTAGATTGCATATAGGTTAAATGAATATATTTATTAGTTTAGCTCTAAATGATTGTACCATTATAGTCTAGGCTAGGATTTTGTACCATTGTAGTATAGTTATATTGCAGTTTAGGTACTATAAAATATTACTTAACCTACTGCAAAATAATTTATTTAAATTAAGTTTAATTATCTATATTGCATATAGGTCAAAGTAATAACCTAGTTCTAAATAATTGTACCATTACCATTGTAGTATAGTATCTGTTTTTATCTTGCAGATTAGGTAATATATTTCTTAACCTACTGCAAATTAATTGTGTGGTACTATAGAATAGCTTTTTAGATTAAAATAACACATTAATAAATTAATCAGTGTACGAGGTATGTCTATTAAATAAAGAGACTGATTAAATAACACACCTTAATTTATTGGTATTAGAAATTTAATGTTTGTCCCCTTCAATATACTCCCCATTTGCACTAATACATCACTGTAGTCTTGTTTTCCACTGGTCCAAGGCATGAAGCAAATCAATTTCTGTCTCTTGTTTCAATATATCTGCCGTTTTCTACTCTACAGCATCAACTGACTCAAAATGTGTCCCTTTAAGCACTGATTTAACTTTTAGGAAAAAATAAAAATCGCAAGCTGCTAAATCGTGCGAATATGGAGGGTGTTCAAGTGTAGTAATGTGTTTGTCGGTCAAAAATTGCTTCACATAAAGTGCTGTGTGAGCAGGCGCATTATCCTGGTGAAGAAAGAAACCATTTTTCCACAGTATTCAGTATAAATAAAATTTAAAAATTGTACTCAGGCACAAAAGTCAGAATACAGTTGTGGTGGTAGACGTCTTCACTATAGACATGTATTTTTCAGTTCAGGTTTCCTAAAAAATATGGTTGATGGGCACTGCTCCTACTCACATAATAGAGGTAAGTGTTTGGTCATTAAACCAAAATAAGTTTGGGTGTAATCACTATCATTAATCCATATTAATATAGCTGTTTGGTAGATTTATGTTTTCATATTTAATCTGTTAAGAGTTGGAGTAACTCAGGGATGATTTATTTTTATAGCAAAAATTATATTTAACACACTTATCAAAATATAGGTGAGTTTAGAACATTATCCTTTTTTTCGAACTATATTGGGATGAAATCATTGCATGGAAGTTGTATTAATTTATTCTGGTCAACACTTATTTTCACTAAAATGTAGTTGTTGTTTTGTAAATCAATTACATTCAGTTTGAACATATTTCTAATAATAAACCATTACACTTTTAATATTGGGAACCTGATGAAAAAAGGCAAAATAACATTAATAACACAATTATATTTTTTAAATCTATTAATAAAAGCAAACATTGTTTTGTCACAAAACACATTGCTGATGACTCCTTTCCATCTGCGAGGTCAGTTTACGTGAAGAATCTCAGAGAGGTACTGGTCACTTATTTGAAGGAAATATTATTATAATTTCCTTTTTTTAAATTTGCATAATTTATGGAGAATGTAGTATAATTTTTTTAACACCTCCCAGCTGATCTCTGCTTGCTAATCTACTTTATCAGAAAACAGCTGCTCCGTGCTGATACGTTTCATAGGTTGGGAGATCTTAGAAAATAAAATTTGGATGTCAGTAGTACAATCAGTTATGATGCATTTTTCATTTCATTATTAAAAAAAAGGGTCAGTAATTTTGTCAAAACAATTATGTTATCATTTGACAAATCCATTTCACATCATTCCCTTACACATAACTTTCAAACAACAATTTAACATTCTGTGTAATGGCAAAAAAATAAAACATACTCACCATGGCTGATTTATTCTATTCTTACCCATGATCATGCAATGAACCAAAATATCCTCCTTGGTGAGAGCTATACAGTTGTGCATCATTCCTGTATATTGGATGACAATGCCATATTTTTATTATTTCACACTTTCTTGAACACATAAATATTAATTTTGGGTTAAAAATTCAAATAACTTACATGAAAAAAAATCTTCTATTACACGTTGCCGCAACTGAGTTCCAAGCTCCACCACCTGTCCTACCTCAGTAGAAAGGTCCAAATCCAAAGAAATCTCTGATTCTCGATCAACCTCCAATCAGTTTGCAATACAAATATTGTGCAGAATAGGACAACCAATAATTATATCACAAACTTCAGAGGGTGAATATAAAAGTACACCGCCGGACCTGTCTAAACCGGCATTTAAAACTAAACTATTTACTATTTCTTTACACCCAAAAATGTAGGAAGGTAGGCCTGTTTTTTGCAGGGGAAGAATGGGCCTGTGAGAAGTACTAGTTTACAAGGATATTACTTTGGTAGAAGTGATTATTTTATATGCATATTTAGCTAATAGCTAATTTTTAAATGACAAACACTTCAGTAAAATGCAGGAGAAAGTGGTTTGCCCAAAAAATCCCTCAGCAAACAGTTCTTTCTCAGAAATGCTCTCCTTCACCACTGTCAACTCAAGTGATTAGAAAAAAAAAGTGTGTCTTTTGTATTTAAAATAAAGGACTGCACCATTAAGCTATTTTTCAAAGGGGAAATAAGTAAACTTTTATATTTTTTTATCATGCTTTTTTAAAATATATTTCATCCTTTTTATTTTTAAATATAATAAGAAAGAACTTAGTTACATTTTTTACCTTTATTACCTGTTTTGTTTACTTTAAAACACTTTTTTGTTTTTAGCACACCCCAAAGAGGTGCGAGATAAAACAGCATATTGGCCTATTTAACGTGCCATGTTAAAAAACAATTGAATAGCTTTTAACATGGCTGCCTCTCGCCCACCCCATACTTTCAATAGATCTTCTACTTGAGCGCGATAGGACCGTTTGAACACATACTAAGATATAGCTTGTAAAATGAAGCCCCTTGTTGACTGACAGTGAGTTGTAGGTATATCCCATTGACACCTACTTATGGATCAGTCACTCTCAGGCTTAGCTCAGTTTGTCTCATCTCCAGATCTTGTTGGCTTAAAATGAACAGATGCCCCTGCAGGTTTAGTAAGAAGTTAATTGACAAGCTGCTCACACAGGTGAAGTAGTTTAGTCCATACACAGTCGTTTCAAAGAATGGGTACCAGACCATTATTCTTGATTAAATAAGAGCATTTTTATTACATCTCTTTTTTTCTCTCATACACAGTTCTTAAAATACACAGACGGTCTTAAGAGCTGACGCACTTTCTATTTCTGAACTGCCACTCTGCAACTGAACCTTTCCACATTACCAGTCATGTATTCCTTGTTCTTAATCAGCACCAGGTCCAGCTGTCTAGCTGTCACCATGGGTAGATTAGGAGTATACATGCCTATATATAGAAAATCTGATTCAGAAAGGAGTCATAAAGCGCCTATGTACACTTGGATGTACCTTTAACATACCGTAAGCTATGCAGTCTCATACTGCACATATGCGCCAACAATGCACACGCATATGTCCATATATAGATTTTTGCATATCGTCAAATTGTGTCTCCATAAACCTGGAGGAGTGGAATGGGGACAGGGAGGGGTGGCGAGTGAAAGTTGAGTACAGTACAGGCATGTTCACGTAGTAGATATGGACGCATCCGCAGTTACTACTTTTAGGAAGCATATGTCAAACAGGTACTGGAGAAGTAGTGCAATGACACGCAATGTTAATAAGGCTATCAGCAGCACCATCAAGCCTCATTGGACTGATTGATTGCATATTGACCCTTCCAGATGATAGTACTGGGCTATATTATATCAAGTTGCGGTCGTCTATTTGCATTACTTTATTGACATTTCCCTCTGGACTACTCCATGCAAAAAAATTCCCAACCAATTTGAAGGTGTATTTAATTACATTTTATGTTGAAAATGTGACACTGCTTTCATGTGTATGTGACACTTCACTTTATTATATTGTGTAATAATAATAATTGCTCTATAATTGTCAAATCACATTGTTATGCTATCACAGGGTATAAGTATACATACTTGTTACACCTGACATGCACCTGGTGCAAATACTACTGTTATTTATTTGGATGCTTGAGTTGTGTCTGCCCCATATACATGTAAGTGTACTTTTTTTGCATGTATCTTTTCCTAAACAAAAATGTAGACTTTGGAATCCGAGTTCTGATTGAAAATAGCCGAATTTTTCTCTCCTGTCCCTGAACAAGAGAACTCCACAGAATTATTGGTGATGCATATGATTACTGTTATTTCACCTTTTTTGTTTGTCTGTAAGCAAAATAATGTAAATTTATTTCCTTATGCTGTAAATAAATTCATAATTAAAGTATAACTGTTGCTTGTCTGTGTAAATTCTATAGGGTGTTCTAAAGTAGGATTCACTTAACTTTGAAATGAGGAACCAAGACACGTGTAACACCGGAAGTCTGCTCAGACCATAAAAAATTATTATGGTTATTCCAACTTGGTCTGTTAATTTGGATTCATTAGTAGTTAAAATTCAAGTAAAATAATGTAAGTTTAAAAATATTGAGAGTTAAACAGTTTGGCTGAAAAAAGGGTAATGTTGGAGGCCATGCAACCTGTTTTTGATGTTTTTAATGTGATTTCACTCAATCTGGGCGATATGCCATATCACTGTACACATTTTCTGCTATTTAATGGTAAAATGGTAATGATTGCCAATTTCTTCATTTTAAAGGATGACAGAATAGTAAAGGAAATAGACATCAGTCATCATGTGGAAGAAGGTTTTGAGAAAGCAGAGCCATCCCAATTTGAACTCTTAAAAGTTCTTGGACAAGGATCTTATGGGAAGGTAAGCTGTGCAAATTTGTTCTTAAACTATAAGAAATGTGTCTTCCATAACAGTTCCAAAGAAAGCAAATCTTGCAATTTATATTTTAATTTTGTCATTAGTTTTATTGTTAAGTAACAAAAATGTTCAACTAAGTATGAGTTATATATTTCATTCCTTTCCAGAATTTGTCAGATTTTGTGAAATTTGGGGGTTTCAACTTTTAAGTTAATACTAAAAAAAACATCCATACCCAAACATACCCGTCCATACTATGGTATACCGCGTGATATAGATTCCAGTAAGGTTGTGACTATGAGCTCCCTATTTCTATGCACCTTGCCCCCTGCCCTACTTCTACCAATACTACTGTGTTTGGATGGAACTACCATTCATGGCACATTCTTAAAATCATTCTGATATATTTGCAGAGGAAGAAATATATTTAAGGAATTAGAATCAGTGTGGGCACACCAGTTGATAAGGGTTGGGTGGGGATGAGGTACCAAGGAATAAGAAGTTGAGGCCAGTTATGGGTGTTTTAAAATTACAATTTGGGAACCACCTTCATTTTGCATGTGTCATTCAGAAGCTAAAGATGATGATGAAGCATATTAAATAGAAGTATTATCAAAAGCATTTTTCTTAAATCTATTGAAAATACTCCACACTTTTTCTGGAGCACAGATTTCTTGGAAATGTACTTTACTTGGTAGCCTTTTCAATCAATGCTTTGGTCATTGGTCATTCACAGCATGACATAGGCCATGGCTGAGACATAGTGTCATGACAATGGTATGAAAGTTGTTTTTACCTTGAAAAATATCTTTAAATACAAACAGAAATACAAATTAAATTAAGTTAGATTACATTAAGTACAAATATATATTGCTTCCTCCTCTAAAATACTTTCCTGTTGCAGTCCAAATGGAATTATCAATTAAGTAATCAGAATAGATGGCTGGACTTCATATATTATAGCAACCATATTAGTGAGTTAAGTACTATCAGCAGGAGAAGTGAATCAGAAGTGGCTAATTAGTGCTGTCGATCATCATCGTCATCATCATCATTGCGTCTGGTTGCACCATTCCTCCAGCTCTTACAACAGAGACTTCTACTGGCTTGTGCATATGTGTCTGCATACAGGGCTACCTCATTCGCAATTACATACATTTTTATACTTGGATCAGGAAAGTGCGTGGGTTTCCTCCGGGTGCTCCGGTTCTCTCCCACACTCCAAAAACATACTGCTAGATTAATTGGCTGCTAACTAATTGACCCTAGTCTGTGTGTCTGTGTGTGTGTGTGCTAGGGAATTTATTTACTTTGATATGTGTGTTTTTTAGTTTATTGACTTTTTTATTTCTTACTTTAATTTTCAAAATAGAGCTTGTATGACACTACAAATATATTTTCAATTTTGCATCAACTGTTTGCTCTAACTGGACCAGACTTACTAGTTCCAGTTACATCTTAAACAGTTAAAAATATTTTTTTTACTATTGTAGCTAATCTAGGTTCTTCTTAGACCCAGTGTGTCTCTCTCTTGCATGGAGCACTGTAGATCAAATGATCCCTAGAGGGGTTACAGGATACAGAAGTGAATACAGGATGGGGAAGAAATGATTGAGAGGTCAGCAACGATCCCAATCACTGTGTTTTTATGGCACATACTGTAGGTTTAATGCCCAGAATATACTGTAGGTTTAATGACCAGAGTAATGTGTTAAGCTCTTATAAGCTGATGTTTTGGAATCTCTTAATTGGTAGCTATATTATATATTTAGTAATAGTTTTCTTTTGAATTGACCCACTAATCAATAACCATATTTATTGTACTCTGGGGTTGCTTACAAAGAGCAGACACAGTTCAAAAATTTGCTTTAAAGAAACCAGGTTACGTAACTTTGCAATTTTGCAACTTTTTTGATCGCTACTCATGCACACAACTTGCTTCTATATTTTTTAAGCTGCACCTACAGCCCCTTGCAGTTTTGTGAAGCAGGCCTGGATCATTCACGTGCAATTGCATGCAATAAGGGAACACAGGCTTTGCCTCATGAAAGATTCACATTTCTCAATTGTAACTTTTATAATGTATGTTTTTTATGAAGCAACCCAGACTCATTTTGTGACTAGATATCATCTGTGATTGTAAAAATAGTGCAAAGTGAGCACAATGATTTCACAAATAGGAAAACTTCTAGCAGAAAAATGCAAACACACACCTATTTAGTATGATAAAAAGACAATATTTTTTGTAGCAACTTGGTAAACTACTTTTGTGCACATTAGTCATTAGTGAGAAAGAGAAACTTAATTCCGTTTCTGAAAGTGCTTCCTTTTTTTAAACACAACTAATGTTCACTGATGTTACCTATCAGGCTGAGAGAATATAATGTTTGAAAATACTAGTAAAAATTATTGTCACGGAATTGCAGAGATGGCCGCTAACCGGTATTAACGCAACTGAACAGGGAGGTCCGTAGTCTAACATACTCCTGATATTCACCAGGGACCACCGCAAGGGAGTTTGGGCTGCAGAGGGTACGCAGGTTGCTGTTCTTCAAGACAGTCACCGGTGTAGCGACAGTAGTAAATAGGCGTAGTCAGGCGGTCCAGGTCAAGCCAAATGACTAGTGCGGTACACAGGGAAGATCCAGAGAGAAGTCAGGACAAGCCAAATAGTCAAATCAGCTGAGCAACGAAGTACTAAAATGTAACACAGGAGAATAGTAGCAGCCAAGTCAAGTTAGGACCAGGAACAGAGGATCAGAAGTTCAGGAAGTGCTAGAGTATGGAGTGAACCAATACTCTGGCACCCAACAGTTGTCAGAGGGAAGTCAGGACCTCCCGTAATATATTCAGGATGAATATATTAGGGGAGGGGGCCTCTGCAGTGAATAAAGGGAGGTAGTGGGCATCATATCTATGCAGCAGCTGCTCCTGAGATGTGAGATGTGGTTTGGGGAGAGACTTCTGCTGGTAAATAAGGATGCGGCAGCGGGCCCCCTTGTAGGCAGCATGTCTGCCTACACTCCAAAGATGTTGGGGCCCAATTTCTGCCGCCATTTACTCCAGTTCCAGCTCCCCAGGTGCCTGGCCCCCGGACACAGAGCCTCAACAAGACAGAGAGGCTCTCTGCAGCATTGCTGATGTAATGTAATTTATAACGTCACAGCGCTGTCAATAGAGAAGTAAGTAAACTACCGCAGGGGTTAGATGGAACCAGGATGGTGGGGGTGACTGTAGAGAATGGGGGGAGGCAAACGTTGGGTAGAGAATAATTTAAAATTGAGGGTGGGGTGAAAGAAGGAAGGAGGGGGGCCCTGTCTGTTACATTAGTACTTGGTCCCGCAATTTCTGGTGACAGCCCTGCTTGCCACAGTAAATAATCTGCCTTGCTATTTGTTTATATTAAAATATTAGGATTCTCATTTTAAAGCTCAATGTAACAGACACATATAATACCCCATTCATACTGTCTAAAGAAAACCGGGTTTTTGCAAGGGTGAGCTCCGACAACCCGGGTCAAGGCTCAGTGTGAAAGGTGGTCAGTGCAAAATCCTGGGTCTGATGAATTAGACCCGGGACTTTTGCAGGGTTATTCTCGTGTCAGTCCTGGAATGCCTGCAGTGTGAATGGTGCGACCTGGGATTTTCAACCCGGGTTTCACCGAACACCATTGAAAAGTTTTAAAAAAAAAAAAATCATCATCACAAGAGCCAATTAGAGCTCCTCTTGTGAGGTTGCCAGGAAGACCTGGGCAGACCAGTGTTCAGTATAAACGGGGTCGACCAAAGAAATTCCTGGGTCCAAGGTGCAGTGTGAACGGGGTCTCTGAGTTGGGATGCTGTGTGACAAGGCAAAAACCAAACTTGAAAATCCCGGGAAATTGCAGGGGTGGCAATGTGAAAGTGGTATCAATTTTCCTGAGATTTATATCCTTTATATGAAATTAAGTGACTGTTTAGACAACCCTAAAATATTGTTGTTAAATTTAAATTTCCAAATTACCCCTAACAAACACATAATTTCAGCCTTTTTAACCATAATAACCACAAGGGTATTTTAAAGATGTACAGTCAGTATATGTCTGCCACCTTTACTAGGCATGTGTTGCTTTCTTTTCAGGTAAGACAGCCAATAAAATACTTAACGGTTGATCTTACTCATATCCTTAAAACTGTAATATAAATAATGGACACAACATAAAACTTGTGGCAAATAAAGAGGAGTTTATTTAACCCAATAAACAAACTGTATGGTGGGGGGAGAACACTGTCAGCAGATCGGCAAAGGCCCATAGTCAAAACTGGATGTCCAATCACAGGTCACTTAACCTCTGGACATCAATAACCTGTACACTACTTTTACATGTACGCACCTTTATTATTTGTTTTAAATAGGGACAAATTATCCCAGGCATTCCAGAACCCGAAAACTCTTCTGGGCTAACGTAATGCAACCCACAAGCCCAAGGGCAGTACTTGCACCGAAATCTAAGCCGA
Organism: Mixophyes fleayi; assembly: GCF_038048845.1. Lineage (NCBI taxonomy): Eukaryota > Metazoa > Chordata > Amphibia > Anura > Limnodynastidae > Mixophyes > Mixophyes fleayi. Next base: position 237,105,175 of record NC_134404.1, on the reverse strand, counting down.
CTCTTCAAAGGGAAACTGATTCCTAATGCCTCAGTACAAGTAATGTGCGCCCCATCAACCTTGCCCTCTAACTGCACAGTGTTCTCAGGCTATGCCTTGTTACCTCACGAATCAAGGCCCACCACCATACCTAAACCTACAGTAATGAACCTCCTGTGAATCTGCTAAATAAACAAACCAAAACCTTCATCAATGGGATTTCAGTCGAAGATGCTCAATCCATCACCCTAAAAAAGGAGGGTGGCACCCAAACCTGGCCACCAGAATTAACTGTTCATCACACATTTTTTAAATGCTCCTAATGGGAAAAGACTTTCATATCCCCCCGGGAAACTACATCGGACCAGCAGATGACCAAGTCGGACCAAAAGTAAAGCAACCACACTAGGTTGGATCCAAACTGGAAAGCATAAAGGTATGTCAGAATGGAGGAGACCAACACAGTGCCAGACCAGAGTGTCACAGAATAGAGAGCACCAAGAGATAAGGCCCAAAAAGAACAGGAAGGAAAAAACAGGTAGGGAAAGGAAAAAGAGGAGGACAAGGAGACCAGGAAAGAAGAACAAGAGACATTTAACAGTAGACACAAGTGAAAGTGAAATCATAAAAGCATAGTGGCACCATCAGCCAATCAGGCCCACTTGTAGAGGAAAAATTAGGCAAAATTCCTTTACACCCTTGGTTCCAAAAGCAACAAGTGACTAAAGATCTGTGTCACCCTGAGGCTGAAAGAGTAGAAAAGGAAGAACATAAATGCAGGATAGCAGAGAAACTGCACAAATATAAAAGCAATGGACTTCCACCTGCCCAACTGGTGAATGCATTGTATTGCCGCGCCATCTACAGCAGCGGAAGTGGCCACAACAATAAAAAGAAGTGTTGGCCCAATAGCACATCATCTACACCCCTTAAGCCTAATGTTCGCTTAAAAGCAGCCATAAACAGGAATGATCTAAGGTGGGGCCATCACAAAACACAAACCATGCTTCAGCTGTATGGGAATGCATAAAGGCAAACTCAGGGACAACTTAAAACTGGCAAACTGAGCCATTCCTCTTAGTGAACAAAGTGACCCACCTCTCCTATTTTAGCAGAGAAGCTAAATTGTCATATAAGCAATCTTCTTCCTCCCACCCAACTGTTGGACGCATGAAGTTGCAGCGCCATCTACCACTGCGGACGTGGCCACCAACCAAAAGAAATCTCTGCCAAACAGCATGTCATTCTTACCCCTTAAGTCTAGTATTTGCCTAAAAACAACCGTAAACGGGTATGCCATGGTATGGGGAAGCAATAGGACAAACTCAGGGATAATTTTAAACCAGGCAAACGTGGCCATACCTTCCTATTGACAAAGTGACCCATCGCCCCTGGCCCAGCAGATCAAATGTGGACACGTGTACAGCGCAAATTATGGGAGAAGTTGCAATAATCAAATTTATAGCGACCATGACAGAGGAGCCAACCTATAGGAAGCCATCAAGGTGCTAGTCCAGAGGCCGCCACACCAACATTACCCAAGGCATATACAAACACATCTTGTGGCACACCTGCAAGCACCCCAAGCAGGCCCCTCAATATGGTGGGCTAAATGCCTTCCGCTAGTCAGGGAAGACCATTCATGCATGTGCCCAGCAGCCAGGCTGGGTAATGAAAAATCTTGGATCCACATCCATATTGCCAAGATCCACGTCACAATGTGCATATACAGGGGACTATTATCAAAACACTCTTTCGTGACACCTTCCAAAGTAATGAGAGGTGTATAAAATAAAATAAATGTTGAACCAAATTAAAATGCATACCCTCTGACCCAATTGCTATGGTGGGTATTACTGAGGCCATAATAGCCCAAAGTGTGAATTATTGAGTACTTGATTCCTCCATGTGAATCATTTGATCTCCCAGATCCAACTTATATAACCCCACAAGTGGGATTACACTAAGGCTATATAGTGAATCATGCCAGATAGCCACCGTATGAAATGAAAGTAGCATATGGCCATGGGAAATAATCCTCAAATGTAACAATTTGTCAGAAAATACCTCTTCTACTAAAACTTGCGCAGTCACTCAAAGCCAGCACCAGGAAAGCATCTGTATTTTTTTTTTTCAATTTATTTATATATAATAAAGCCATGACCTAAGCCTAGCAAACATGCACATGCCAGAGATCTTGTGCATCTATGCATACCTTGCCATCTGCTCATGAGGCCACATTACAAAATAACAGGTCGCAGAACGAATACCCCGCTCCGCTAGTTATGACCAGTCTTGAATCCGGACCTTACACACTGAGCCACCAGAACATTGGCACACAAACCCACAAAATTACACTGGAGAGCCAATCAAACACAAACAGACACCCCCTGCTAGAATTTGGTTGCCAAAAATCCCTTTCTATAGACAGAATTTCACAAGCCAGTGCTCTTCATTAGGATAAAAAGGATCCACTTTTAGATATAGAATTCAGGTATCAGTGCTGCTGTGCAATTTTACTCAGGAATACAGGCTCTTCAGCGGAGCCCTGTATGCAATTGCCCATAGGCACCATCCACGTGCAGATACTGCAGTTGTTTGGGTTTCTTTTTACCTCCTCCCAGCTCTCTCAAGCATCGCAGTGGTAACTTAACAATGTTGCAATGCTGTAGGCCGAGAGTAGCCTTCCTAACATTTTAAATTTTCCACTGCAATGTTTTATGACCAATATGTTATTGTTAAAAGTATGAATTATAGTAAAAGTGTATCATTTTTATTTCACAGACTTAGGTTATAGTAGTATTTCTTGGAGCTATCCTAATTGTTTAAATGTTTTAATGCTCAGCTTATGTCCAATACTAAATCAGGCCCATATTGCTATATTCTCCCATAGAATTTGCTAGCACAATCCAGAATCAGTTGTTCTCTAAACTTGTAATGCATTTGAATGCTGAGAGTGCTAAGTAAGCCAAAACATTGTATTTCCAATACTGTTGAAAGTATATACTACATGGCAATAACATTTCTAGAAAAAAGGCCAAAATGTGTTTCAATATTTGTAGATAAGGAAAAAATATTATAAAAATGTGAAGGAACCGAATATTGTAATAGTCACCAGTTACATCAGTAGATCAGCCACTATAAGCTAAATGTGGTCACCTTTTGGCCCCTTTTTCCTATAAAACTGAGTGTGCTTACCGGTTGCCCACAGCCCTTATACAAATAGCTATAATTGTTGTTCAATATGGTTAAAACTAGTGACCAAAAAAGGGGTGAGTGGTAAGGTAAAACCTTCCATACAAATACTTCAAAAGCAGGCAAAAATCAAAGACAAATCAAGCTGGACTTTGTCAACAATAAACGGACGTGGTTACAATGTTCCTCTAAGGAAATAGAGAATGTTAATATACAGTCAAGTCCATAAATATTGGGACATCGACACAATTCTCATATTTTGGGCTCTATACACCACCACAATGGATTTGAAATAAAACAAACAAGATGTGCTTTAACTGCAGACTTTCAGCTTTAATTTGAGAGAATTTACATCCAAATCAGGTGAACAGTGTAGAAATTACAACGGTTTCTATATGTGCCTTCCACTTTTTAAGGGACCAAAAGTAATGGGACAAACTAAACAATCCTACATCAAACTTTCACTTTTTAATACTTTGTTGCAAATTCTTTGCAGTCAATTACAGCCTGAAGTCTGGAACTCATAGACATCACCAGACGCTGTGTTTCATCCCTGGTGATGCTCTGCCAGGCCTCTACTGCAAATGTTTTCAGTTCCTGCTTGTTCTTGGGGCATTTTCCCTTCAGTTTTGTCTTCATCAAGTGAAATGCATGCTCAATCGGATTCAGGTCAGGTGATTGACTTGGCTATTGCATAACATTCCACTTGTTAGCCTTAAAAACTCTTTGGTTGCTTATGCAGTATGCTTCAGGTCATTGTCCATCTGCACTGTGAAGCTCCGTCCAATGAGTTCTGAAGCATTTGACTGAATATGAGCAGATAATATTGCCCAAAACACTTCAGAATTCATCCTGCTGCTTTTGTCAGCAGTCACATCATCAATAAATGCAAGGGAACCAGTTCCATTGGCAGCCATACATGCCAATGCCATGACACTACCACCACCATGCTTCACTGATGAGGTGGTATGTTTTGGATCATGAGCAGTTTCTTTCCTTCTCCATACTCTTCTATTCCCATAACTCTGGTACAAGTTGATCTTTGTCTCATCTGTCCATAGGATGTTGTTCCAGAACTGTAATTTTTTAAATGTTGATTGCCAAACTCTAATCTGGTCTTCCTGTTTCTGTGGCTCACAAATGGTTTACATCTTTTGGTGAACCCTCTATATTCACTCTTGTGAAGTCTTCTCTTGATTGTTGACTTTGACACATATACACATACCTCCTGGAGAGTGTTCTTGATTTGGCCAACTGCTGTGAAGGGGTATTTCTTCACCAGGGAAAAAATTCTTCTGTCATCCACCACAGTTGTTTTCCGTGGTCTTCCGTGTCTTTTGGTGTTGCTGAGCTCTCCGGTGCATTCTTTCTTTTTAAGAATGTTCCAAACAGTTGGAACTAATGTTTTTGCTATCTCTCTGATTAGTTTGTTTTGATTTTTCAGCCTAATGATGGCTTGTTTCACTGATAGTGACAGCTCTTTGGATCTCATATTGAGAGTCGACAGCAACAGATTCCAAATGCAAATCTCACACCTAGAATCAACTCCAGACCTTTTACCTGCTTATTTGAGGATGAAATAACGAGGGAATAGCCCACACATATCCATGAAATAGCTTTTGAGCCGATTGTCCCATTACTTTTGGTCCCTTAAAAAGTGGGTAATTCCTACACCGTTCACCTGATTTGGATGTAAATACCCTCAAATTAAAGCTGAAAGTCTGCAGTTAAAGCACATATTGTTAGTTTCATTTCAAATCCATTGTGGTGGTGTATAGAGCCCAAAATATGAGAATTTTGTTGATGTCCCAATATTTATGGGCTAGACTGTATTATCAAGATGAATTACTTTTTTCACTTTGCTCTCAGGTTCAGACAAAAGAAACTTTTTCTCTAGGTTCTATGGTATCAGGTAACAGATCAGTAGAACAGTTATAAGGTTTTACAAATAATTTTAGCATTTTTTTTTAGAAAACATCAGCATAGTCAAAATAACACAACAGTGTACTATGTGGAACCGTGAAAGCAAGATCACTTAGTTAATATAATTTTTTTAAGTGGCATGAATTCCCTTTGATTACCTCAGTTATCTGTCAATCGGTAAGGGAATTATGGTTTCAAAGATAAGGAAGAACTAAGAATCTCTGGCAAGATGTAAAATTTCTCTGGATAATCACTCTGAGGATACCCGTTTTTAGAACCGAGGTTCACAAAGTTCAGAAATCACACAGGCAAGGAAAAAAACGAAAGATACAAGGCTATCTTTACTTTTCTTACAGTAAAACAACAGAATATTAAACTGCATACTTTAAACAATAGGTCAGCAGATCACCACTGTCAATAGGAGTCCCAGCAACGTTCCCCACCCACCTTAGCCACGCAAAAGATTCACAAGTAAAGAGTCTGTTATCAGAAGGTCAAGGGAGTCTTGGTATCTTGCTGTTCCGGGGCCACTTGGTCAACTCTCCACCAATGTGGTGAGTCTATGGGTATCAATCTCCCCACTCCTGTGGGCACACCAATTTACCCAGAAACTGGTGAGCATCTCCCGATGGAGTGAGGTGATGACATGTCCCAACATAGAGCAGCAGCCTGCTTCGCCAATTACAGGACAGTGATGATCACCAGGTCTGCTGGTAGAGAACAGAAACTCAACACCAGTCAGCCCCACACATCCAGGAATCAATCTGTCACTCACCGGACTGTGAGTGCTTCTTCCCGGACATTTAGGAACCGTGGTCGTCCTCCATCTTAAGGGACTACGCATGCGCAGCCCTTTCTATACCTCCAGTGTATGTTCCTTTAACTTAATTGGCAGATCAGGCAACCTCCCTATATTAAGCACCTGTGGTCATCACCACATTGCCTGATCTTGGAGTCTCATTCCCCATGAGTCTCTGAAGGTGTTCCTGTGTTTCCTCGTTTATTCAGCCCAGCTGATTCCTGTGGTTTCCAAACCACTTCTACCTCTGTGGTTTCCAAACCACTTCTACTACTGTGGTTCCCATACCACTTCTACCATCTACTGTATCATCGTGACTGTGAGCTGATTCCTATCCGCTGCCTCCGTGCACTACAGTCTTCTAACCACTTCATCTCTACCTTGTATCATTGGGACTGTTAGCTGATTCCTATCCGCTGCCTCCGTGCACTACAGTCTTTCATTCACATCCACTCACCTGTTCATGATTGTGACTGCCAGCTGATTCCTATCCGCTGCCTCCGTGCACTACAGGCTTCAACCTGCAACTCGTCTGTGTTTCATCATCGTGACTGCTAGCTGATTACTATCCGCTGCCTCCGTGCACTACAGTCTTCAACCTGCAACTCGTCTGTGTTTCATCATCGTGACTGCTAGCTGATTCCTATCCGCGGCCTCCGTGCACTACAGTCTTCAACCTGCAACCCGTCTGTGTTTCATCGTGACTGTTTAGCTGATTCCTATCCGCCGCCTCTGTGCGCTTCAGTCTTCAGCCCTTGTCAACTCTCCCGTGTTTCCTTGAGTCTGCTGCCACTATTGCTACCCGCTACTCTCCGTGATCAACTGTTCCAGTTCAACTCTGCTCTGGTGTCCCATCGTTACTGCACCTGCTGGTTGCTATTGGCTACCTCCGTGTTCCCGCAGAGACCCGTTGCTGTTACTTCTCAGCGCTACGCATCCATCTACTGCTGATCCGCTCTCCACGCCTTCCTGGGTTCCCTGCTGGTCTACCTACCTGTGCGCTGCACCTGCTAGACCACCGCTTCACCCATCCAGGGACTTTGCATCCTGCCGGCCTCCTGCCGTTCAGGTATCTCTGCACTTCTGTCTGACTGCCTTCTCCTGAACCACGGTATGCATACTTCCCATTGACTGTGCTGTGTATTGCATACCTTGCTGGACTGTGTTGGTTCTCCTCTGGAGTGTACTATCCGTTGAGTCTATTGCCATCATTGACTGTGTTATCTCATGCTGGATTACTTCAAGAGACTTTCTATGTTGGCAGTGTTGTTCAGTCATTTATACATTTATATTGTGCATATTACTGTGGATCAAAGTCAAGGTGCCCGTGTATATATTGTGTTGCAGTCTCTCCCCGTGCACCTCCTCACATATTTATTCAGGGGTACAACTTGCTAGTGGCAGACCACTGACCCCTGTTTCCAGTTTCACCTGCTCCAGTATCCTCTCACATAGCAGTGGTACAACTTGCTAACGCAGACCACTGACTCCCCGGATACCTCCACTTGGATTCCATTCCTTCACTCAGACAGCGGTACAACTTGCTATCCGCAGACCGCTGACTCTCATCACCTCCTCGTTTCTGTTGGACATTCCTCCTCACTATAGCAGTGGTACAACTTGCTATCGCAGACCACTGACTACCTTCACGTGTCCTTTGTCCATACAGTTCCTCGTGTATTACTACTTCCATATTGCCAGTGCTGCTAGTCATAGACTTTCCTGAGCATCTCATCATCTGCTATTTCCTGTTCCGTGATCACCCTGCTACCAGAGTACCATATTACCATCTATACTGCTCTGGTAAGCCTATCACCTGGTGATCCCTGGGTAAAGACTCCTAGTGCCCGTGACAGTAAGATCAGGCCATGACAGACCCAGATACGGAACCTACCGCTAAAGAGTTGCTGCAGCATCTGGTCAGCCGTGTGGAGCAACAGGATGCTCGCCAACAGCTGTTACTTCAATGTTACCAATCATTAACCTCCCAAGGAACATCTGGACAGACTGTTACAGCTAATATTGAAGCTCCTGTGCTTTCCTCCGTTTCCCCAGTGCCATCCCAGGTGTCTACAGTTCCTACGCTTCACCTGCCTACTCCGTCAAAATATGACGGGGACCCCAAAACTTGTAGAGGTTTCCTTAACCAATGTTCAGTCCATTTTGAACTCCAACCTCAAAATTTTTCTACCCATCGTTCCAGAGTGGCCTATCTTATCTCATTGTTTTTGGGACAAGCCCTGGCTTGGGCCTCCCCCCTGTGGGAGAGAAACGATCCAATTCTACAAGATAGTGCCAAATTCATTTCCACGTTCCGAAGTGTGTTCGATGAACCAGGTCGTGTGACCTCCGCTGCTTCCAGCATTCTTCGTTTACGACAAGGCTCCCATACAGTAGGACAGTATGTCATTCAATTTAGGATCTTAGCCTCTGAACTTCAGTGGAACACTGAAGCATTAGTTGCCGCCTTCTGGCAGGGGCTCTCCGATAAAATTAAAGATGCACTGACTACCCAAGAGCTTCCTTCGTCACTAGAAGATTTGATCTCTCTTTGCCATCGTGTAGATATGAGATTTCGTGAAAGAGAGTCTGAGAAAACAACAGCTGTCAAAGCACCTCTTCGTTTAAACCCTCAATTTCGTCCAGCTCCATCCTCTGTGATTCCCATGGAGATAGGACGTTCCAAATTATCTTCAGAGGAAAGGAAACGAAGAGTAAAGAATAGACTCTGTATCTATTGTGCTGATTCCACGCATATGCTCAGCTCTTGCCCTAAGAGATCGGGAAATGCCAGGCCCTAACTAGTTCTGGAGAGGTGAAGTTAGGGTCCCTGGAGTCCTCTCCATTGTCTATGAAATCTAAAGTCTGCGCTTTTGATGTTACGATTTCCTTTGCTACCAAATCCTTTGAGTCACAGGCATTGATTGATTCCGGAGCAGCAGGAAATTTCATTTCTAAATCACTAGTGAATCAATGGTCCCTACCAGTGATCACTTTAAAAACACCCATTACTGTGACGGCTATAGATGGATCACGCCTCATCAATGGTCTCATCACCCAGAGTACGTCTCCAGTAACCCTTCAGATTGGTGTACTACACCATGAAGAAATTTCGTTTTTAATTCTTCCAGTTACGACAAGTCCGATTGTCTTAGGCCTTCCATGGCTTCAGTGTCACTCTCCCCAGATTGACTGGCGCACCCCTCAAGTTACGTCTTGGGGGTCTGAATGTCACCACCGTTGTCTCTCTCAAGTTATTCCTCTTAAAGTACAGCGATCTTCCATCTCATCTTCCTCCCCGGGACTCCCTCCTCAGTATGCTTCATTTGCCGATGTGTTTGATAAAGCTCAGTCTGAACGTCTTCCTCCTCATCGTTCTTGGGATTGTCCGATCGACCTTCTACCTGGCAAGACTCCTCCCAGGGGTCGGGTCTATCCTCTCTCGTTACCTGAAACTCAAGCCACATCTGAGTACATACAGGAGAATCTCCAGCGTGGGTTCATTCGACCTTCCACCTCTCCCGCTGGAGCTGGGTTCTTCTTCGTCAAAAAGAAGGATGGATCATTACGCCCTTGTATAGATTTTCGTGGACTCAACGCCATTACTATCAAGAATCGGTATCCCATTCCGCTGATCACTGAGCTATTTGATCGCATCAAGGGAGCTCGGATATTTACTAAGTTGGATCTTCGTGGTGCTTACAATTTAATTAGAATCCGTTCCGGTGACGAATGGAAGACCGCGTTTAACACCAGAGATGGGCATTACGAATATTTAGTAATGCCCTTCGGGCTGTGTAATGCCCCCGCTGTTTTCCAGGGTTTCATCAATGAGATCTTTCGGGACTTATTATATGTATGTGTCGTTGTCTACCTAGACGACATATTGATCTTCTCACAGGACCTGCCTTCTCATCACCAACATGTGGCAGAAGTCCTCTCCAGACTACGGAAAAACTCGTTGTTCTGTAAATTGGAAAAATGTTCATTCGAGTTACCCCAGATTCCATTCTTGGGGTATATAGTTTCCGGAGTTGGCCTGAAGATGGATCCAGACAAAGTAAATGCTGTACTACATTGGCCTCAGCCAACTACTCTTCGTGCCATCCAGCGTTTCTTAGGTTTTGCCAATTACTATAGACGCTTCATTCAAGACTTTTCATCCATTGCATCTCCCATTGTGGCCCTAACTCGGAAAGGGGCTAATACTAAGCAATGGTCATCTGAGGCTCTCCAAGCCTTTCAAATCCTCAAAGAGGCCTTCTCGTCTGCTCCCATTCTGCGACAGCCTGATGTGACACTCCCCTTCTTCCTAGAAGTAGATGCCTCTAATGTGGGCTTAGGAGCTATTCTCTCCCAACGCTCGGAGCAACAAAAATTACATCCTTGCGCCTTCTACTCTCGGGGTCTTCTGCCCGCAGAGAAAAATTATACTATCGGGGACAAGGAGTTGCTGGCCATCAAAGCTGCATTAGAGGAATGGAGATACTTGTTGGAAGGAGCTCGCCATCCGGTGACGATCTTCACGGATCATAAGAACTTGTCATATTTGCAATCTGCTCAATGCTTGAACCCTCGTCAAGCAAGATGGTCTCTTTTCTTTTCCCGTTTTGAATTAATTATAACCTTCAAACCAGCCGCTAAGAACAAGAAAGCTGACGCTCTATCTCGAGCTTTTGTGACGTCCTCTGATGTAGAAGAGGTTCCCAACCATGCTATTCTAGACCCCAAATGTATTTCTCTGGCTGCTTCATCCACCAAAATGCTACCATTTGGGAAGACCCTTGTGCCTCCTACTCTAAGGAGGAAAATCCTTTCGTGGTTCCATGCCTCTCGTTTTTCTGGACACGCCGGTGAACACAAGACCTTTGAGATTCTCTCTCGTAGTTACTGGTGGCCTTCAATGAGGAGAGACGTCAAAGAGTTTATTGCTTCCTGTGATTTATGTTCTCAGTTCAAATCCTCCCGCAGAACTCCGGCAGGGTTGCTGCGACCACTACCCATTCCGTCCAAGCCTTGGACCCATATTAGTATGGATTTCGTTACTGATTTGCCACCAAGTAAGAATCACAATACTATTTGGGTAGTGGTAGACAGATTTTCGAAGATGGCCCATTTCGTCCCTCTGTCCGGTTTACCTTCCTCGTCTACTCTGGCTGAACATTTCATTAAAGAAATCTTCCGCATCCATGGATGTCCGTCTGAGATTGTGTCGGATAGAGGAGTACAATTCGTTTCCAGATTCTGGCGGGCCCTTTGTAAAACCTTGGGCATACGATTAGCACTCTCATCGTCTTACCATCCGCAATCTAACGGACAAACGGAACGAGTCAATCAAGATCTTGAGACTTTTATTAGGATGTTCTCTTCAGCCAACCAAGACAACTGGGTAGAACTGCTCCCTTGGGCTGAATTCGCCCATAACAACATGTACCATGAGTCATCATCCAAAACTCCATTCTTTGTGGTCTACGGTCACCATCCGTCTTTTCCGGAATTTCCTGCCCTCCCGCCCACCCAAGTTCCTGCTGTGGAGACTGCTTGTCAAACCTTCAAAAATATCTGGTCTCAGGTCAAAACCTGTTTAAAGAAGACATCTAATAAATATAAGTCTTTCGCAGATAAGAAGAGGCGGGCTATTCCACCACTAAAAATTGGAGATCGTGTCTGGTTATCTACCAAAAATATTCGTTTGAAGGTTCCATCTATGAAATTCGCCCCTCGTTTTATTGGTCCATATAGGATCATTCAAGTTATCAATCCAGTATGTGTTAAACTTCTTCTTCCTAAGAATCTTCGGATTTCCAATGCCTTCCATGTGTCCTTGCTCAAACCTCTCATCATCAACCGTTTCTCGACTCCTCCCTCAGCACCGCAGCCAGTTCAAGTTCATCAGGAGGAGGATTTCGAGATTACTGAGGTATTGGATGCAAAAATTTCGCGAGGAGTCCTCCGTTTCCTCGTTCATTGGAAGGGCTTTGGTCCTGAAGAGCGTTCATGGATCAAAGCTGAAGATCTTAATGCTCCTGCCCTTCTGAAGAAGTTTTATTCCAAAAATCCGGACAAGCCCGGTTCCAGGCGTTCTGTGCCCACCTTTAAAAGGGGGGGTACTGTCACTCACCGGACTGTGAGTGCTTCTTCCCGGACATTTAGGAACCGTGGTCGTCCTCCATCTTGAGGGACTGCGCATGCGCAGCCCTTTCTACACCTCCAGTGTATGTTCCTTTAACTTAATTGGCAGATCAGGCAACCTCCCTATATTAAGCACCTGTGGTCATCACCACATTGCCTGATCTTGGAGTCTCATTCCCCATGAGTCTCTGAAGGTGTTCCTGTGTTTCCTCGTTTATTCAGCCCAGCTGATTCCTGTGGTTTCCAAACCACTTCTACCTCTGTGGTTTCCAAACCACTTCTACTACTGTGGTTCCCATACCACTTCTACCATCTACTGTATCATCGTGACTGTGAGCTGATTCCTATCCGCTGCCTCCGTGCACTACAGTCTTCTAACCACTTCATCTCTACCTTGTATCATTGGGACTGTTAGCTGATTCCTATCCGCTGCCTCCGTGCACTACAGTCTTTCATTCACATCCACTCACCTGTTCATGATTGTGACTGCCAGCTGATTCCTATCCGCTGCCTCCGTGCACTACAGGCTTCAACCTGCAACTCGTCTGTGTTTCATCATCGTGACTGCTAGCTGATTACTATCCGCTGCCTCCGTGCACTACAGTCTTCAACCTGCAACTCGTCTGTGTTTCATCATCGTGACTGCTAGCTGATTCCTATCCGCGGCCTCCGTGCACTACAGTCTTCAACCTGCAACCCGTCTGTGTTTCATCGTGACTGTTTAGCTGATTCCTATCCGCCGCCTCTGTGCGCTTCAGTCTTCAGCCCTTGTCAACTCTCCCGTGTTTCCTTGAGTCTGCTGCCACTATTGCTACCCGCTACTCTCCGTGATCAACTGTTCCAGTTCAACTCTGCTCTGGTGTCCCATCGTTACTGCACCTGCTGGTTGCTATTGGCTACCTCCGTGTTCCCGCAGAGACCCGTTGCTGTTACTTCTCAGCGCTACGCATCCATCTACTGCTGATCCGCTCTCCACGCCTTCCTGGGTTCCCTGCTGGTCTACCTACCTGTGCGCTGCACCTGCTAGACCACCGCTTCACCCATCCAGGGACTTTGCATCCTGCCGGCCTCCTGCCGTTCAGGTATCTCTGCACTTCTGTCTGACTGCCTTCTCCTGAACCACGGTATGCATACTTCCCATTGACTGTGCTGTGTATTGCATACCTTGCTGGACTGTGTTGGTTCTCCTCTGGAGTGTACTATCCGTTGAGTCTATTGCCATCATTGACTGTGTTATCTCATGCTGGATTACTTCAAGAGACTTTCTATGTTGGCAGTGTTGTTCAGTCATTTATACATTTATATTGTGCATATTACTGTGGATCAAAGTCAAGGTGCCCGTGTATATATTGTGTTGCAGTCTCTCCCCGTGCACCTCCTCACATATTTATTCAGGGGTACAACTTGCTAGTGGCAGACCACTGACCCCTGTTTCCAGTTTCACCTGCTCCAGTATCCTCTCACATAGCAGTGGTACAACTTGCTAACGCAGACCACTGACTCCCCGGATACCTCCACTTGGATTCCATTCCTTCACTCAGACAGCGGTACAACTTGCTATCCGCAGACCGCTGACTCTCATCACCTCCTCGTTTCTGTTGGACATTCCTCCTCACTATAGCAGTGGTACAACTTGCTATCGCAGACCACTGACTACCTTCACGTGTCCTTTGTCCATACAGTTCCTCGTGTATTACTACTTCCATATTGCCAGTGCTGCTAGTCATAGACTTTCCTGAGCATCTCATCATCTGCTATTTCCTGTTCCGTGATCACCCTGCTACCAGAGTACCATATTACCATCTATACTGCTCTGGTAAGCCTATCACCTGGTGATCCCTGGGTAAAGACTCCTAGTGCCCGTGACACAATCCTCAAAATGAATACCCCCTCCCCCCTGGAGTGGCTCTTTATTTACATTTTCAAATTTCCATGGTGTTTTCCTTTCACCGGTCAAACCCCTGGGTCTCTAGTTCTTAAACATTGGTGGGTGCTGGACCAAGTTGGTTGGAATGGGAGTGGAGATGAGCTGGCCTTCCACAATGACTCCCTTGCTATGTAATTACCACAAAGTCTGGGCCAGTCCAGTGGAAGGTAATGGGAAATACTTATCTCTTCCCACCTCCAGATCTTGGATAACACAAAGTCCCTCCTGAAATTAACCTCGTCGAGGCTTTTGTTACATGCCAAGACTTCAAGCTGTTCCTCACTTCCTGTCCCTTCCTTCTTACTACTTCACGAATCTGCAATAAGCTCTCCCCCTGTCCACCGGGCTCAATTTAAGAACTGATCCTGGGGTGGCAGTCCATGTAATACCTGCAGATTGATGGGCCAATGGGAGATGTTGTTATCTTGGCAGTGAGGCCCTCTATGGTCTGTTATGCACGTTTTGTCGCTATCCAATAAAGATTGTCGAATCTCGATTTGTGTTTCTAACGCACAAATATTTATTCTCAAAAAGTAGCAGAATAATTCAAGCAAAATAATAATAAGTACAGCCGTTACTTATCGCAGGCGCTCTGGATCCAGTGAACAGTCATTCAGGTTTGAAGTCTGTGGTCAAGATGACTGAACACTAGATGAAAAGCTCCTGCTTATATGCAGACAGAAATACAGTAAAACAATGCAGATGGTGTGGCTTGCTTCTATTGGTCCAGGCTTCAGGAAGGTCCAGGGGGTTGCAGATCATAGGCTAGTTCAAACTAAAGAATCCAAAGGTGGGGGTCATCTCTCCAGGGGATGTGCTCCGTTCTTCCCACCAAGACTCCAGTTTCAACTAGTCCATTAGCATTTTATAGTCAGCATCATATTAAAGGTTTATTCCCTAACATCAGTAACTAGAGTATGCAATGTGCGATCTCTTCGCCGAATGAACCGGACAGCTGCTGATGAATAAGGGATTAATATGATATCAGACATGACACATTTCCTTTAACCTGTACCATATGTATTACTAATATGCATATAACTTATAATATTAAACATGAATACTACTATATTTCGACATAAATGACTATGTGTTACAACTACAATTAATGTGTACTATTTACAACTGTATATGTTTGTGCGAATGTGTTTAAAAGAGTAGAAACTGTTTATTGCCACGCGTTGCAGCTGGATACGCCCTTCCACGCCGTACCGTGCTCTATGCATATTTTCGGACAAAGACAACCGAGTTTGCTCGATATTAATTGAAATGACTTTATTCAATTTGCTGACTTCAACAGGTCACAATAACCACGGACACACAAATTTCTTAAATTGCAAAAAAAAAAAAAACTCCACCTTTTAAAGAACTATTATCCAAAGCCAAAAATGTCAAAAATACTAGAAGAGTATCTTAGATGGATTGATTGGAAATAGGGAATCCTCATTGCAGTTTTCTCACGCTAAGCCTGCAATAAATTTTAATAGCAAATTGAATGTTTTTCCAAAATATCTGGAAGAGACTACTGTACCATAATGTCCTTTATGGTTTCACAAAACCCTACAAAAAATGAGGATGAAGGTCAGAGCCATTCTACCCAGAGTCAGTAACACATTGCCAAAACTGCACAACACTCAACAGAGCTCCTACACAGTTGTGGAGATAATAAGGAGGGGGTGGCTGTCCAAGGTCTTTGCAAGACTAATATACCCTCAGTATACTATTGTATGTCAAACAGGGTGACTAGACCCTGAGAGAGTACTGGAAGAACAAGGTTTCTGGGTGCCTCTAATTGGGCAAGGAATCACAACTCAGGCCAAAGACAACTAAAACAAACAAGGTTTATTCTGACACACAAAACTATACAGGTAAAATATCAACCTTAACCAGCCTCAGGAGAAAAACAAGCCACTATGCATAAAAGATTAACTGTGAAAAATACTTATTGAAGATAAAGAGAAAGTTGATTTCTTAAATATGTTTTTTTCATTTGTATTCACAAAAGAGACAGATTGTCTCTGTTGTATATTGAATTCATCTCATCTCTGCATACCTGCTGCCACAATCCATACTAAACAGTTACTCATCTCTGCTGTGAGTTCATCTCTGTTGTATATTGGATTCATCTCATCTCTGCATACCTGCTGCCACAATCCATGCTAAACAGTTGTTCATCTCTGTTGTGAGCACTCGTGGATAGACTCTCCTCAGGGATTTGTGTCATTTCTGAATCTGAACATACATTTTCCTCTAATGGATTACTGTTTTCTTCCAGCTCGGCTTTTACACGTAAAAGTATTTGGACACCACTTTTGGAGTCCGCCTGGTATTGCCTGGTCATGACTGACCTTACAAGAAGATGCCTCAGTGAAAGTTGCAGAACTAGCATTAATAAAGATAGGCGAAGGCCTCATTCTTTCCTTGCCACTGCGTGTGTAGAATGGCATGTTGGCAATTTTATTTTTTTCTGCAGATAACTTTGCCTGGATAACAGGTCTTTTTCCTTGACCAAGGTAAAAGATGTTTTTTTTTACATTTTTGTTTCCCTGACTTAAAAGCATTATTCACTTTAACATAGACTTTAGCAGATGATGTAGAGGGATTACCATCATCATGTATGGTGCCAGCAGCTGCTTAGTGCTCCTGGTCTTCTGTGTACTGCTGTGAATCCATTTTGATAACACAGTACAATGTGACTGCAGATTAAGAACAACACTGCCAGCCCTATTATTTATATTTCAGCAATGACAATTAGCAATGGAGATCTCCTCTTTGTGTTTTACCTATATAACACAGTACAATATGACTGCAGATTTAGAAGACCAAGCTTCCCAGCCCTATTATTTCTATTTCAGCAATGACAATTAGCAATGGAGCTCTCTTCTTTGTGTTTTACCTACGTAACACAGTACAACGTGACTGCAGATTTAGACGACCAAGCCTGCCAGCCCTATTATTTCTATTTCAGCAATGACAATTAGCAATGGAGCTCTCCTCTTTGTATGTTCAGGGCCGTCTCTTCCATTGGGCACGATGGTGCGTGATGTCACGCCCAGCATTCACTGCAACCACAGCACGGAAGAGGGCAGAAGAGACTCAGCGGCGCGGAAAAAAGAAGAGGATCAGACTTAAGGTAAGTTAAGGCCCCTATATATATATATATATATATATATATATATATATATAAAAAAGTGATTATATATATAATCACGTTTTTTTTTACATACATATATTTTTTTTTTACACACACACACACTATTTATATATATATATATATATATATATATATATATATATATATATATATATTTTTAGGGGCCCGGTACACTGCATTGCCCGGGGGCCCATAAAGTTGTTAAGGTGGCCCTGTGTATGTTACCTATATAACACAGTACAATATGACTGTAGATTTAGAAGACCAAGCCTGCCATACCTATTATTTCAATATCAGCAATGACAATTAGCAATGGAGCTCTCCTGGATGTCACTGAAGACTTTGAAGAACACTGCTACACCTCCTCTTTCTTTTCTCTATTACGCTGCCCAACCGCACTAGAAACTGGCAAGAACTGTGCTACCCCTTCTGTGTCCCTCTGTGAAATGGCGCTGGATCGCCGTGGAGGGCGGCACTTATAGAATCAAAAAATTGCGAGATCCGACGATGTAACAATGACGTTTTGCCTCGTTTTCAATCCCGAGGGCGCGCGAAAGTACAGAGCCGTCTCGGATCTGCTAAATTCAGGTGTGTTCGCTTCTCGGGGAACCGAACCTGAGCATCTCTAGTTTAAATCTATCAATAGAAAGATTTTGAAAATAATTATATAATGAAAATTGTTATTGAGCTCTTTCAACCTGACCAAAACATTGCTGTCAACATTTTAAAAGGACTTGGACAATAATTGTGCTTGTATGATATCCTCTCCATTTTAGTCATAGAAATTATTTTACTCTGGAGTGATAAGATGCTCCGCTTTAAACATTGAGATAAAACTACCTGATTTTTTTGTATTTTTAAAATTTGAATAATTTAATTATATAGGTATATTTTATATATGCATTTTATCTACTATTAAATCAATAAATATATTAATAATATTGCGATTATTTTTATTGTTCCTTGATGAGCGAGTGTCTGAATCATATATTTTAATAGTAGAAATATTTGTCTGATGAGTAAGAGACAAGAGGTTATCAGCTTCAAACAGTAGAAAGAAGGTTTCACTCTCTATATAGGAAAGGGTTCTTTTTTACTGTAAGAGTGGATAAGCTGTGGAATACAGTACCACATGAGGTTGTGATTGAAAATTCACTCACATTATTTAAAAATGGGTTGGATGCTTTTGCTACAAGGAATGGTATTTATAGTTATAATAAGTAGACAACATTATGGGGGTAATTTATTGTTTCCTAAATAGGTTTGTCAAATTAGTGCAGAATTTTGAAATTTTAATTTATACAATTTTTGATCAATTTAAAAAATTAAGCTAAATTCAAATCGAGACCTTAACTTAAATTTATTAATGTTTTCAACTATTTTAATTGTGAATGGTGACGTTCAAACTTCCAACACAATACTGCAAACAACAAACAAGATCTGTCAACTCTTTAACCAGCTTTCAATCTGGATCAATTGGCAAAGGTATTGTTAACTTGTTCATGACCATTGAACTAGTGAAATTGGATCAAGTTTCGATCCAATTAGACATTTTTGAGTATCTCTGCTCATTAGTATAGCATCTCTTTCTGATTCAGTACCACAAATGTGTGCAGTAAAGAGCAGATTCTGATGTTGACAATGAAGCTTTGTGGGGTTTTTTATTTCAATTTCTTTTACTTTTAAAACATAAACACATGTCCTATTGTCACCTCAGTGATTGGAACACAAATTGCACACTTCCCTTTTCAAATAAGTCTGTGAATATGACTTCAGTATTTTCAACAAAGACATGACACACATATCTATGTGGGAGTTGTTTAAAGCAGATTCTAATTTTGTAATAAATTGCAAATAATTACTTGCATAATTGTTTCCTCCTTCCACTGATCTGTCACCATGTCAAATTTTCATGTAATTAATGATTGAAGTTTAATGCTCAGGCAGATCACCCAGTTAAATGTCATCAAAGTAAAGTGAGAGTGTAGGAAGCACCCGGTGGTGTAGCTTTTGTCCATTCTTTATACATTTGCAAAAGTGGTCAAGTTGGCCCAGGACTGCACATCAGCATTTATTATAGCATCATTATAGAGTAGCTATGACATTGTGAACTGGTTTTAGGTATTTATCTGATTTTGGCATATTTATTTTGAGGTTTCTTTTACTGAAGTGTTAACATCCATTGCTTTACTTTTTTCTCTCGGTTACATATGTTTAAGCAATTTTAAAGTGGGCACGGCAAGAGACAACCTGTAGCAAATCAGATCATTACAATATTCATAGTGCTAGAACAGTCTTTACCTTATAATATTAACAATAAAAAGTTAATTGCAACAGTATCAATAAGAAATTATAAGTTCTACAACCACCTTTGTTTGACCATACACATTTTCCATTTTAATACTGGTATGCCATATAAATTAATGAGAAGACACTATAATATTACTTTGAACCACAATGATATGATGTTAACTGAATGACCCAGCAAGTGGTGGTAGTCATTATATATTCCTAAATTCCGACAACAGAGAAGAACGACATGAACATGCCGACTGCTGTAATTACCGAAATGGAGAAAAACAGACTTCTGAAAAGAGTGAAATGGAAGAATTCCGTCTGTTGTAATTACTGACATGGTGGAAATCAGACTTCTTTGAAAAGTGACAAAAGAATTTCAACAAAAGTACATACAGGCACTGCAAATTACGTCAGTTCAAATGGCCACATTTAAATTGCTGCTATTAAGGAGGCAATGTATAATGTACAACCCTTTGTAAAAAACATTAAACAGACCAGGGGTCCTCGCATTGCCCCCTTAATAGCAGAAATGTAACTGTGGCCATTTGAAGTGGCGTAAGTCGCAGTGCTTGTATATTCCTTTGCCGGAATTCTTCTATGTCACTTATCAAAGAAGTTTGATTTTCTGCCATGTCAGTAATTAGAAGAGTCGGAATTTTTCTATGTCACTGTTTCAAGAAGTCTGATTTCTTACACGTCGGTAATTACAGCAATCCGCATGTTCATGTCGTTCTCACTGTTGTTGCAGCTATGCTCATCGCACAATCGTACACCACCCCCAGCAAGGGGCATAGCCATGCAGTGATGTGAATTCAGTTTGGAGGGATTATAGGCAGGGTTTGATTGTGTCCCGATTTTGCTTTTAAAAATGTTGGGAGTAGTAAGGATTATTAAGAGAAAAATAAAGAATGGCAAGGTAGATTTGAGAGCCTCAGAATATTGATTTTACATCACCAGATGTAAAAGTAATATAACAAAACTAATCAAAAGCATAAATCTTTCTACAGGTATTTCTTGTCCGGAAAATCAAAGGTTCTGATTCAGGACAGCTTTATGCAATGAAGGTTTTGAAAAAAGCTACTCTTAAAGGTAAACTGAAAAAGTATCATGTTGTAGTGATATACATTAAGGTCCATGCACTGTGTAAAATGGACTTATGGAATTTTTCTTATGAATTCACTAAACTGAATCTCACTTGTTTAATTTATATTTTTGTTACACATATTAACTTAAATTTGTACGTGGATATCAATGCACTTGTGTCCCTCTGCTGGATACAAACTTAAGCATGACATATTTATACATACACATTTTAATGCATCACTAGATATTTGCTGAATTTATCAGATTCTAAAAATAAAAGGGTGATGTGGCAAATGCAACTTTTGACATCCTTCCAGATGATTCACTGATACATTTTATAAGGCCTTAAAACCTGATAGCCTTGTTATGCCTTAAATGAAGCCACATGAAGTTGAAAAAATGCTCTGCCACTTCTAACCTCAACAGATGAAGCATTAGCTATCATCAACAACCATGGGCTCCCTAAGCATAAAAGCTATAACAAGTATCTAAATACTACTCAATAAAGTATTCAAAAATTAGACATGAATTAAAATTACACTGGTTTATTCCTTGACAATTAAAACATATGTTGCTGAGTTAATATGAATCTCTCGTTTTATTGTTAAAACCTTCGTAGTAATCCTAAACGATTCTCTTGTTCAGTATGAAACTTCTCCACCACACAAGCAATCTGAAAATGAGGAGAAGAGTTCATATTGATTACATGTAATTATATCAGTATAGTTGTGTATGTTGACCATATTTGGGTATTACCTGTATAGATCTTGAATGGGTCTGCTGTCTTACATTAAAGGGGATACAAGTCTCATGCCTGTCTGTATATAATCATTGGAACGGTCTGTGGTAATAAATAAACCAAAATCTGCTTCTTGCCCTCACATTGAATGCAGCACAATCAGGGCTACCAAGAAGAATTTAGGAGCCTGGTACAACAACTTTCTGGACCCCCCCCCCCCCTCCACACATAATAGTAGAAGAGATGTGTGCAACCGCACAGCATTGGCGCTGTTGAAGAGGGCGTGACCACATAGTGTTGGGGCGTGGTCAACATGGGGTGTAGCTGTGCCTCTTTAGAAATGACATATTATGTATTAAAATGGTGTTGCTCTCCCTGTTATTGCAGCTTTCACAACCTTGTACTGAATTCTTATATGGACCCTGGAATGTTGAGACCTGTTTGGAAAATGTGTAGGTACATAAAATGTGGAAAGCAAAGCAAGTGACCACAGAAAATATAGAGAATAAGGAGAGCAACCTTGTGACTGCCACAAAATACATAAAGCACCCTTGTGGCTGCTACACAATGCTGAGAATACCCTTGCGACGCCACACAATACAGAGTGCACCCTTGTGACTGATACATACTACATTGGGCGCCCTTGTGACCATCACACAATACAGAGGGCACCCTTATGACTATCACAGAATACAGAGGGAAACCTTGTGTCCGCCACACAATAGAGAGGTCAAACATGTGACCACCAACTCAAGTACTTAAAACCAAATTCCGATAAAATTGTCCATAGATCAGAAGATCATGTGAAAAAAATAATTTGACATGTTGCAGGTATATTGTTCTTTGCAAAGAAAGTCTCTGACTTTCAACAGGGATCTTGGCAGAATGAGGCATGTGAAGATTTTTTCTAATCTTTTTTTATTGACTGGATTTCTATTCCTGTCAATCCGCAGTCAAATGGACAGATTGAGAAAACCTTTAAACTTACAAGCCAAGAATTTCACTCATCACCATTGTGAAATACAGTAAAACAGCTGATTGTACCATATGCTGCCAATTACAGCTAAAATAGATTCTACACCAGAATGCCATATACATACACAAACACCATATACCTGCATACACAATGCCATATACATACACAATGCCATATATGTCTATATATATTTCATATATATTATATATTTTATATATATATATATATATATATATATATATATATATATACTATATATATATATACATATATATACTATATATATGCATATATATATATATATATATATATATATATATATATATATACAAACACACACACGCCATATATACATACACACATCTCGGCAATTGACCTGACTCTGACTTCTCTTGGCACCTTTGTACCTCGCAGTCTGATTCTGTACCAGAACCTGACTTTCCTGATGTTGGCTTGGATTCTTCCACCGCACTACCTGAATGCCACTGGCTACATTTCGACTGGCTACATTGTCTACCACAGTCTCTCCCTCTCATCACCTTTCACATCAGAAGGCTACCCTAGGGGCCGCGACCTATGATCCTCCAGCAACAAAGCCCACACCTCCTTGCGGCCGTTCTTCGTGAAGTCCAGGGGTTCGTTAGACTCCACATTCTGACTGATAGGAGCTCCAAATATGAAACCCTACTCATACTGTGGGATGGGCGCCAGTGACACAAGCGATCGTATCACTGGTAGACATCCCTACGTGATGTCGGGGTCGATACATCATCAGTGTGGACCAGGGGCGGATCTAGGAAATTGCTATACCCAGGGCGATGTAGGGGAGGCGATTTAGGCCCCGCCCCCTTTCCGACTTCTAAGGCTGCCGGCGGCTGCACAGTATGTGCAGGTCCGCTCGGCAGTGACAGTGTGCTGCCCCGCTGCTCTGATTGTATTTAAAACACAATCAGAGCAGCCGGGCAGCATACTGTCACTGCTGAATGGACCTGCACAGTGTGCAGCCACCGGCAGCTAGCCCCCCGATTGCCCCCCACCCCCTGGATCCGCCACTGGTGTGGACATCATGTGAGGGACCAGAGTCTATAAAGACTCTGGGTGCGCTGCAGAGTCTGCAAGGCACCATTTAATGAGAAGCCCAATTACAAAGGGACAGAGAGGGGAATCCCCACCATCAGCAGGGGTAACCTAGAAGAGACACCAGAAAGGAGAGAAATGGTCTCCTTCAACTAGGTCCCCAGGTGAAGAGAGCTTTCACATATACAACACTTAATGTGTTGGAATGTTTTACAAGGCACAGTAGTGAGGAGTCAGTTGTAAAAGTTCCACATATAAAGCCCTGCAAGTGGAAGAAAGCTACCCTTAGCGAGGAGAGTGCTGTGCAAAGCAGTGTGGCTGCAAGGAGAGATCCTGGATATTGGCATGGATGTAATGGGAGCAGCCTGGATGACCCTCACTGTGGAAAGAGCACTGCCAGGAGCTGCAAGTCTGTAAGAGAGAGAGAAAGTTCCTGAATATGTGGGATGATCAACATTGTGGCATCAGGAAGTGAGCCCCGTTTAAAAGACCCCCACAATGGTTAGTTGAAGTGTAGGAGTCCCTGTTTAAGAAGATAGGGGATAGATTCTAGACCAGGTAAGTGGGATAAAAAAAGGGAAGATAATATTGAAAGGCAACAGTACAGTGAACAGTAATGAAACAATCAAACAACAAGATGGCCACCACACATGCATTCACTGACGCCCAAACTCTTCCACAACTTACTCACACACAGTGTGAAAATTATAAAGCAATAATGATTTAATGCAGTGATCACAGTCCTGGCAATATTAAATAATTTGAAATATCAGCTAATTAACATTGGTGCACTTGTAGAAATGTTGGTGACCTGGGCTACTTAACTTTGGCATTTTCAGGTGTAACTTGCATTAGATCTCTGATACTTGGAATGTCTCTATATCTCTGACAGGTTACATAGTCTCTGATACATGTACATGTAAATTAATGTTATCGAGTTCTTTTCTTTATACAGCAATAATGATGTCACAGTGTTTGGTGTGTTATTACCTCTCTACCACTAGATGAAATTGAAGGTTTCTGCTAACAACCGCACCAGATTAACAATTGGCCTGATGAATCTGCAGCCACAGGCCTCTCCACAAAAATAGGCCCAGGCCAGCCAGAAGGAATCGCTATTGTTTTTTATTTTTTTCTCTGTTTTCTCACCTGTCTGGAGGGGACGAGAGGAGATGGAGCTAATGAGGCTGGCCCTGTCAGTTATCTAATTAAGTAAATCAGACTGCTGCCAGGCTACCTGCTTATGCAGAGGGGGGCTGCTGAGCCTTTAGCCTGGAGAGATGAGGTTAATTTCCTGCAGCTTTTACTCAGGGATGTCAGCAAGTAAGTACAAGGGTCCAAGGGTGGGGGCAATACATGGCTGGGGGAACAGGTTGTATATGCCTGTCATTATGTATGTATATTGCATTGTGTTTTGTGTATGTATATAGCATTGTGTGTATGGATAATGCACTGTGTGTGTGTGTATATATATATATATATATATATATATATATATATTGCATTAGGTTTTGTGTATATATATAAATTTCATTGTCTGTATATATATGGCACTGTGTGTGTGTGTGTGTATGTATATGTCATTATGTGTCTGTGTATATGGCATTTTGTGTGTGCGCGTATGTATATGGCACTGTGTGTGTGCATATGTATATGGTGTGTATGTCCATATATGGCGTCTCTGGATAGAATCCACTTTAGTTGTAATTGGCATCATAAAGTGCGGTCAGCTGTATATCTGTATTCCATTATGACTATGAAGTGATCTCCTCTGCTTGTCAGTTTAAAGGTTTTCTCAATTTGTCCATTTGACTGTAGATTGATAGGGTTATTATTATTATTATTATCATAGATTTGTAAGGTGCCACAATGCTCTGCAGCGCAGTACAGTAGGAAAAACAGTACATACATGAAACAGGGACATGCAAAGTAGACAAAATAAATTATAGATTGTGTAATCATGGGTATAGGTATATCGTACTAACTCTGCTAAAGTACACTGAAGGTTGTCTGATACAAACTCTTCTGGAAATCCATGCCTAAAATATATTGCCTTTAGTTTTTTTGCCTTGATCTCATGATCTATGCTGCTATTTTATCTGGATCTTGTTTTAAGTATTTGAGCCGGTGGTCACCAGGTGTCCTTTTGTATTTTGTGGTGGCCAACAGGTTGCCCTCTGTATTGTGTGGCAGTCCCCATGCTGCCCTCTGTTTTGTGTGGTGGTCACCAGGCTACTCCCTGTATTGTGTGGTGGTCACAAGGGTGCTCCCTGTATTGTGTGGCGGTCACAAGGATGCTGTGCGGTCTTTTGCTGGTGTAGCACATCCACTTCAAGGTTGGATGTGCGGTGCATTCGGAGATGCTATTCTGTATATCACCTATGGTTAATTGAGTTACTGTCACCTTCCTGTCAGCTGGAACCAGGCTGGCCTTCTCTTCTGATGTCTCTAATTAACAAGGCATTTCTACCCACAGATATTTAGTTCACTGGATGTTTTTTTGTTTTTAGCACCATTGACTGTAATCTCTATAAACTGTTGTGTGTAAAACCCCAGGAGATCAGTAGTTTCTGAGATAGTGAAATAATCTGTCCAACGCCAACAATCATTCCACAGTAAAGTCACTAATATCACATTTCTTCTCTATTTTGGTGTTTTAGAGTTTCTGCCACATGATTGGCTGATCAGATATTTGCACTAATCAGCAGGTGTTTATATATATATATATATATATATATATATATATATATATATATATTATTCATTGATCAACCTTTGGTTGTATTTTTATCTTCAGTGGTTAATAAACTAGCATTTACCACTCAACTGTCACAATTCCATTAGGATATTCCTGATTTTAGGGCACTTTCCTGATCAGCCCAGAGCTTGTCCCAATATGAGGGACAGCAGCGATGTATTTCCCCCTCTTCACTTTACATACATGCTGTGAGAAGCAGTTAGTGCACTCTTTATGTAAGGTAAGATGGGAGGGAGATGTAGCTTGTTGAATGGAAGCGGAAGCTTTACCCTCCATGGTGATGGCCATGGCCACACACGACGGTCGCCCGCACACATCACTGTTGCACACCTCCAGTGGGATACCACTTCTCATAACAAGCCCTTAATAATTTTCAGCCCCAGGCACATGTGGCCCTTAATCTGGCCCTGGCTAACATGCAATTCGCTAATAATGGAAATCTCCTTCTCTGCACATAGGCTTGCTTTGGTGTGTAATCACCCTTAGTCTGCTTGATAGCTAATTTTCTGCAGGGATCCGACTACAAGACTTTCCTCTGCAATGCTACACCTTGCATCTGTTTTTATAGCTCTGATGTCTCCCATTTTGTTTGCACACTCTGTCTTTCCAGCATACTTTCCTCTCAGAACTCTCTCCTTTCCCTGCTGCTGCCACACATGTTTCTGGCTTCCATCAACTCTCCTCGCCTCTTTTCTCTTTCCTTCCTGTTTCTCCTCAGAGCTCTGGCTAATTGCAGAGGTTGACCTTTGCTTCACCCCAAGTTTCCATGGCAACAGGATGTCCTTCTTCCCAGCACAAGTCAGCCTTGCTACAATAACTTCATGATCTGCTGAAGTATGTGCTGTTGAAGATTTGTGCTTGAATTCTCTATACCATGTTCCAGCTGTTATGCTTAAGTGCTAGAGGGGTAGGAGTTTTAAATAAAGTTTTTTTCTTTATTTGAACTGTGATGGCCAGGTGCCCAATATTTATTTTCACTGCACTGCCACTAGTGTTCACCTTACACCCATGGTTAAACTCCTGAGTATTCTCTGGCAGTGGATGGCACACCCACACCATAGCTGGAGCAGAAGAGGAGGGTGACAGCAAATGGAGTACCACACAACAACTGTGTACCCCAATTAAGTGACAACACCGGACCAGTCAGGTTTCACACTTTCCCTAGGTGCTCCAGTTCCTCCCACTGTCCAAAACATACTGGCCTGTGTCAAAAATTTCCCTAGTGTAAGAGTATTTGTGGTACAGAATTAACACTTTAATTTTTCTTTTTTTTTATTCTGTAGTTAATGATCGTGTGAGATCGAAGATGGAGAGAGACATCTTGGCAGAGGTCAACCATCCTTTTATAGTCAAACTTCATTATGGTAAATTTAAAAAAATACAAATAATTTAATATGTTATGGATTAAAATGTATATTATTAAAATGAATCTGCCATTTTCACAGTCATGTGTAACCAGAGAAAAGTAGTTGCATGAAATCTGCGTAACAGCTTGTGACGTAGCTGTAAAAACATGATGTTCATACATTCTAGCATGACCAGTGTCGGACTGGCCTGCCGGGGAGCCGGGGTATCCCCCGGGAGGCCCTGTTGCCTGATAACCCCGCCCTCTTTGTTGGTGAGGCAGAGCAGAGAATTAACGAGTTGCGGTCAGTCTACATATGAAACGGAGACTGTCAAACTAATCCCTGCCTACAGCCAGCACGTGAGAACACTTCCTGCTCCTGAGACAGAGAGAGGCAGAAATGCTTCACAGTGACACAGATCTCAGATTACTCCTTCTGCTGTAGTTGCAGGCGTCCTGTAGTCATAAAGTTGCCATCCTAACTGCAGTGTGAGTCCGTGTAATCAGTAAGTAATAAATCGTGCAAACTTCTCTAGAGCTCTCCACTGTGTGACCTCGGAGGGAGGGAGATAAATTAGAATGGCTTCATTGCAATATACGTCTTCAGTGCCTCTATAAAAGGATCCTATTGCAGCTGACCAATGAATGGATTCCTAATAAACTAGTAACCAAATTCACTGTTTATATCATGTTCCATGTTTAATTGTTTTCAATCAATTGTGGGACTCTATTCCCTATAGAAGCATATCTTAATCAGAATAAAACACATTCAGACAGTTAGGTCCTTATAGGATTGCATCTGCTATATGCTTTAATATTAATGTTTTGCTTTTGTCCTTTGTAGTGGCATTGGATTATTATTGAGTGTACATTTTGTGGGTAGATCATTTTTTAGAGTCCTGTTTTTATTTGCCAGTGTCTAGAGTGTAATTAGATTTATGTAATATTTTAAATGTGCATATATTTTTATGCTAATAATTTTGTGGTCTCCATAGTGCTTCATGGATATATTAATTTTTAGTCTATACCCTTATATTGTGGTTTTCATATGATGAATGGTTGATCTCTAGTACTGTAGTATAGCATTTGTTTTCTGTGTACACTATGAGGGGAGAGAACACTAACCACAAAGAATGGACAGCACACAAATAGCTGATGATGATTGATTGTATTCAATTCATCCCTCCCCTTTCCCTGTCTCCCCTGTTTCACACAGTGCCCTCCATGCTGCATTTGCTCCCCTTCACTTACTTTCCTATTGACTTCTTTCTTCTCTTCTGTCTTTTCCTTCGCGGCTCCTCACTGCAAATGTCCTCTTTTTCTTTATGGACCATACTAAGGTGCTATACGTTGTCCTCCATGGCCTGACCCCATCCCCTTTAATGACTGACCACAACCCCTCTTACAGTTGGCCACACCCCATTGTAGTGGGCCCCTACCGCTGCATTTCCCCCGGTGGGCCCTTCATGTCCCAGTCCGACACTGAGCATGACACCTACCTAAAGAGTGCCATTTCTAATACTTCATATGAATAAATTAATAAATAAAACAAATACATAAGCTATAACAAACAAAGCTTGCCTGGTGATTGGAACCTCTGGCTGGCCATTATTCCATTTAATGTAATTTGACTCCATCAGGGATTGAAATGTCCAAGACTGTGAGTTCATTGTATGTGAATCTTAATTGTGTTTGTGTATGTATGTATTGTGACCGTGAGGGGAATAGGTACCATCGCCTGGGGTAGATGGCAACGAACAGCAGCAATAAATTACTTGAATGTAGGAATTTCTGTTTAAATGGCCTCAACCAGTTTTATTAGCATAATCAAAATAAACAAAACATAAATAAAAACCGTGGCATTTAGTTAAATATTTGTGGAGACCCTCTCTCCTGTGCAGAACCTTATGTCCCACACATATATCATATACACATCGTTTCTCAACACAGCAGTGTCTCTCAGGAGGCCTCCAGCATCCAGCCTCCTCCCCATGACTGAGACCTAGATTGAAGCAGAGCTGCAACCTTTTAACAGGCACGTGTCAGGTGCAGCGCCTAATCAGTCTCTTGTGAGGCTGTAGACGAGAAGACCCGGACTGGGCCTATGTATGGAGCCCACCCTGTTCTCTCCATACAAAACACCAGGGACCCTTAACAAATTTTCCTGAAGCTTAATACACTCTTTTGAATGCTACTTCCTATACATAGCAATCTCCCTGGGTTTAAAAGCATGCAAGTCAGACAGCCTGGGACATGAATACCTGCCATTCAAACTGGCGACTCTGTCGCAGTATATATGTATGTATGTATGTATGTATGTATGTATATTATATGAATTAACTTTCAATATCTCATAAACATATTTGTTTTCTGCCCTATATACAGCATTTCAAACCGAAGGAAAGTTGTATTTAATACTAACTTTTCTGCGTGGTGGGGATCTCTTCAGTAGACTCTCTAAAGAGGTAAATATTCATAGTTTAGTGATTTAATGTTCATTTTAGGAACTACATAGAACAAGTAAGAGTTAGTTAGTAAAATGCAATTCGGGCAAATCCCAGACATTTTTTATTACAAAATTGTCTAACTCAAAGAACATGAGTTTTAGTTAAAAGTTATACTCTAGTTTGTTGTATCTGTGTCCGCACCCAACAGCAAATCAGGTTAGAGAAAAATAATAACATAACAATACTTTTATTTTGTCCAAAGTAAAATTCCCTTTGTAAGTGAACATAGTTCTGCCAAGTTGCAGGAAACATATGCCTTTTTTTAACTCTAAAAGATGCATATATACCAAATCCCAAATTTTGTTGGACAGTGCAGATTTTTGGGTAGTGATGCTTGGTCTGGCCAATTTCATCTTTAAATCGACCTAGAGTGTTGAGAAGTATGAAAAATTTAGGAATAGTAACAAAATATATTTTAAAATATGTATTTTTCATATATCTGGTGGGTATAATTTAACGCATAAGTCCACTTAAAAACAAAAAAATCAGTCTTAGTCAGGGTAGAATATCCTTGAATAAAGGAAAGTCTGGTTCCCAATTACCTAAGTTGATAGGAGTGAGTCCAACAATATCTGTAACAGTCTCCTTACTCCTCCTGACCTGGTCTTTTTTCTCACCAAAAGAGCCTGAATGCCGGATCCCAGTTAAGTAACCTCCAGTGTATAGGGTTATTGTCTATGACCATTTAATTGTATAAGCAATTTGTGCAATTGATTGAATTTGTACTGCAGAATACTTTACTTTTTGGACTGTGTTTAACCCTGTCTTTATGTCCAATAGGTTATGTTTACAGAAGAGGATGTCAAATTTTATCTAGCTGAATTAGCATTGGCATTAGATCATCTCCACAGTCTTGGGATTATTTATAGAGATCTAAAGCCAGAAAAGTAAGTTTTGCCTATATTAAGACATATAGAAATATGTTTCTAAACAATATTTTTTAAAATGGGAGCAAGCCATGCAGAGCAATCAAGTGTGAACACTGTTTCCAGACTGTCTTGATTCCTTTGTGATATTTACTAAATTTATTATGTGGAAAACACAGGGTTCAGTGACTGTTATAATGGCAATTTAAAGAAAGGTGAAAAAAAAACTGATTAAAAACATGTACCCTTTAATATTGTATGATAAAATAAATTATTTTTAAATAAAGTACAGTACATATTTTTTTATATAGCGCAACAGAAAACTCCAAATTCTCGTTTTCCCATTATTTGTATTGAATTGTTGTTTGATATTTTACTTTCTTTAATCTTTTACTATAATATTGGTATATTATTTTGTTTCTATTGTACACTAAGCATTAGAATTAGTGGTCTGCAATAAAAATTAGCCACAAGAATTGGGAATTGCATTGTGTACTTGCCAAATATTTTTTGTACTGGAGTTTAAATAGAGAATAAAAGTTCTTGAGTTAAATATATTCTGAAAACTCAATTCCTGAAAAAGAAAAGCACCATGGAGAGAAATTATTTTTTTCTTATTGAGAGATTTAAAAAGATAGGATATGATGCTTCTATATTATTTAAAATGAAGGATAAGATTGACAAAGTGAATTAAGGCTCTTTAGTAAAAACACCAGAAAAAGTTGATTTACCAATATATATTTTGCTTCTGGATTCAATAGGAACCATAAGAAAATGTAGTCCATAGTATGGAAAGGTTGGCAAATATTAAAAATGGACTGAATATTGGAACCATTGTTCACTGCTAATTTTTCAGTTTGAGCTGATTTACTTCTTTCAGATATAGATTCACTATCTAAAATATATTAATATTATTAATTTCTTATATTTGATGTAACCCATTCAAATTTCCAGGGCCCATCACTAAAACATTTGTACATTTTCACATGTTTTGTTTCTGCAAGGGCTATTTTAAAAAACTTTTTCACATTCTCCTTTATTGACAAGTATGTTTACTATATTTCAAGCAATTGTTTTTTCTATATTCTGATGTTACATTTATTTGAGATTTATGAGACTTCATTTTATGGTATAGCTTTTTTTAGAGAATTATAAAGGAGAGGATTTTATTTTATTTGTGAAATGATTTCCGGTGTGGTTATACCTTTATCTTCTCTGTGTGAGAATACTCTATACTTGTCAGACAGTACTGTGGAAATTTAAAAAGATGCACCCAGGAAGTAGAATTAAAATTTGCATTTAAAAAAAAAGTGATATAAAAATGTGTAAAAGCATTCATGATAAAAACTGTATCTAAAATATGCAATAGTTTTATATCATTTTATTAGAAAAAAAATCAAACATGAAAAGTCATTGTTTACATTCTAAAAAACCTATCTATTCAATAGCTTTCACTTTTCTTTAACTAGACTAACTTTTCAACTCCCAATGGATATTTTCCATCCCCAAAAACTTTAAATAAACAGGATTGGAATTATGGACTCACTCCCTAACCATTGTAATGGTACTGTCTACTGTGGAGTCCTACAGGAGCATTGCAAAAGAAAACTATATATGAAAATTTACAATTTGAATTCACTTTTATATATAAAAAGTACACTCTGTGCTGTGGGAAATAAAACTATTTAAGTTAGTACAAACATAAGTATACATTTTCCACAAAGTGTACAGCCAAATTGATGGTTATCATCATCATCACCATTTATTTATATAGAGCCACTGATTCCGCAGCGTTGTACAGAGAACTCATTCACATCAGTCCCTGCCCCATTGGAGCTTACAGTCTAAATTCCCTAACATACACAGAGAGAGAGAGAGACTAGGGTCAATTTTGATAGCAGCCAATTAACCTACCAGTATGGTTTTTGGAGTGTGGGAGGAAACTGGAGTACCCGGAGGAAACACATGCAAACACTAAGCACTACTCCACCGTGCTGCCCATTGTGAGATTGTTTATTTCTAGGGAATGATGAGACCAATTTGGTTTTGAGACTTGGGCTTTAGTTTAAATAAATTTGGGATTTTCAATTAATAGTGGTTCCACTAACCGATCCATTTCTAATATTAAACATTATTTCTGCATTTTGGACAACACTTTCTTAGTGTACCTATTGAATTCCCCTCTAAAGAGGAAAATAAATGTGACAGGGCGAATGGTTGCAGAAGACTAATTAATTTTCTACCCATTTTACAAATTTTCCTAGGGGCTAAAGTACTTTGTATGGATAGACTTGGTCTAGTGCTTCTATTAATTAATTAATTTTGTCTAGTGCATCAAATTAATTTATGCATATATATATATATATATATATATATATACACATATACATATACATATACATATATATATATATATATATATATATATACACACACACACACATATATATATATATGTATATATATATATCAGAGATGATCCGAGCACTGTTCGGGTATTCCCGGCGGACTCCAAACTCAAAACGAGGCATTTAGTCATAATCCCGCCGTCAGATCTCGCGAGATTCGGATTCTTTATATTCCCCGCATGCCGCCGCCATCTTCACTCGGCATTGATCAGGGAAGAGAGAGGTTGTGTTAGTTAGTGGTGTCCTCTGTCCTGGTCATTCCTGGTGTGTTAGTAAATGGTGTCCTCTGTCCTGGTCATTACTGTGGTTCTGTCCTGGTCAGTCCAGTGGTGGTGTCCTGTGCTCTGTCCTGCTGAGTCCAGTGGTGCTGTCCTGTACTCTGTCCTGCTCAGTCCAGTGGTGGTGTCCTGTGCCTTGTCCTGCTCAGTCCAGTGGTGCTGTCCTGTGCTCTGTCCTGCTCAGTCCAGTGGTGGTGCTGCCCTGTGCTCTGTCCTGCTCAGTCCAGTGGTGGTGCTGCCATTATTCCAGTGGTGCTGTCCTGTGTCCAGTACAGTGGTACTGCTATAGAAGTTCACTGATCCTGGAGTATAAATCCATTGGTACTGCAATATAATAACTAAGTTCACTGATCCTGCAGTATAAGCCCATTGGTACTGCAATATAATAACTACGTTCACTGATCCTGCAGTATAAGCCCATTGGTACTGCAATATAATAACTACGTTCACTGATCCTGCAGTATAAGCCCATTGGTACTGCAATATAATAACTACGTTCACTGATCCTGCAGTATAAGACTATAAGTCCTGCAATATAATAACTACGTTCACTGATCCTGCAATATAAGTCCATTGGTACTGCTGTATAACTCCAGTCCAGTGGTACTCTCCTGTGCCGCATATAATTTTTAAAGGCTTTGACGTGTGTGTGTGGTTTAGGGGTACGCTCTCTTGTGCTGCACATAATGGAGAACCAAAATTTGGAGGATAAAGTAGGGAAAGGTCAAGAACCACTTCCTCCTGAAGCTGCTGCCACTAGTCATGACGTAGACGATGAAATGCCATCAACGTCGTCTGCCAAGGCCGATGCCCAATTTCATAGTAGAGGGCATGTAAAATCCAAAAAGCCAAAGGTCACTAAAATGATCAAAAAAAAAGAAATTGAAATCATCTGATGAGAAACGTAAATTTGCCAATATGCCATTTACGACACGGAGTGGCAAGGAACGGCTTAGGCCCTGGCACATGTTCATGACTAGTGGTTCAGCTTCACCCAAGGATCTAAGCCCTCCTCCTCCCCCCCACTCTAAAAAATTTAAGAGAGTTAATGTAACAGATTCTGGATACTATATTACTAATCTTGATTAGCGCTGGCTTACCTGAGGTGCGGAGTCTAACGATCTCCCCGGTGTTCACCAAGAACCGCCGCAAGGCGGGGTGGGCTTCGCTGCCAGGAGTCGCAGGTCGCGGTCCCCAGGTTCGCCTCAAGATGTAGTACAGCGGAGTGAAGCGGTGGTAGCGGAGTCAACGAGCCGGTTCGGTACACAGGAATGGAGTCAGGCAGAATCAGAAGGCAACTCGGAGTCAACAAGCCAGGTTCGGTACACGGGTCACAAGAATAGGAGAATGGTCAGCAAGCCGGGTCGGTACACAGGGAATAGAGAGCCAGGGAAGTCAAACAGGCAGAGATCAGCACACAGGAGACACAGGAACAGGAAGACACTGCAATCCACGAAGAGCAGGAGCCAGGAACAGGTAAGTGTTGCTCTGACACTCAGCGAGTGTCAGAGTGAGGTTTTTATGCAGAAGGGGATTCAAAATCCCCGCCTCTAGGTTGTGGTCATGTGACCGCCTCCGGGTGCGGTCACATGGTCCTGAATGCGGAAGTGCGGCTGGACGGAGCGGCGGGGATAAGGTAAGTCCGTAACAGTACCCCCTGCCATAAAGGTGGACTCCGAACACCTAATAGGGTTTCAAAGGAAATTTTTTATGGAAGGATTTAAGTAGACGGGGAGCATGTAGGTCAATGGCTCTTACCCATGAGCGCTCCTCAGGGCCGTAACCCTTCCAATCCACCAAGAACTGTATGGCACCTTGAACTTTACGAGAATCTAGGATAGTTTTAATCTCGTATTCCACTTGATCCCGATCCACAGCAGGAGGAGGAGTTCTGGATGAGGTGGAGAATCTGTTGGTTACCATCGGTTTTAACAAGGAGACATGGAAGACATTGGGTATGCGTAAGGAGGGAGGCAGACTCAATCTAAAGGCTACGGGATTAATAATCTCAGATATAGCAAATGGGCCAATAAACTTGGGAGCAAATTTTTTACTGGGAACCTTTAAACGAATGTTCTGGGTGGATAGCCATACCCTGTCACCAACTGCAAAACTTGGAGTCATTCTTCTCCTTTTATCGTAGAATTTTTTGGAACGAGTAGTTGCTTGTTTTAAGTTTGTCTTGGTTTGTTCCCAAATATCAGAGAAGTTACGAACCAGAGAGTCCACTGCTGGAACTTCAGAAGATGAGACTTGAGAGAAGGTGGGTAGTCTAGGATGGCAGCCATACAGGACAAAAAAGGGGGAGTTAGAGATGGCCTCATGAAAATGGTTGTTATGGGCGAACTCGGCCCAAGGGAGAAGGTCCACCCAGTTGTCTTGGTTACTAGAGATAAATATTCTTAGAAACTTCTCTAATTCTTGGTTGGTTCTCTCAGTAGCCCCATTGGACTGGGGATGATATGCGGAAGAGAAGTCAAGCTTGATCCCGGATTTATTGCAAAAAGACCGCCAAAATTTTGATATGAATTGTGATCCCCTATCGGAGACAATATGTTGAGGACAGCCATGGAGGCGAAATATTTCTTTAATAAAAATATCGGCTAAGGAGGAGGAAGAAGGAAGGCCTTTGAGAGCAATAAAGTGGGCTGTTTTAGAGAAGCGATCCGTGACCACAAGCACTACAGTACAGGATTTGGAAGGGGGAAGGTCCGTGATAAAATCCATGGAGATCTGTGACCAAGGGTAATCAGGAATGGGTAATGGGAGCAAGCATCCATAAGGCTTCTTCCTAGAGGTCTTGTGATGAGCACATTTGGAACAAGCAGCAACAAATCTCTTCACATCCTCCAGCAAGGAAGGCCACCAGTAGCTTCGGGACAATAAGTCCCAGGTCTTGCGAATGCCAGCATGCCCAGAGAAGAGTGAGTGATGAGCCCAGTGAAGGAGCCGGGTGCGTAGATGTGGCAAGATGAATGTTTTGCCTGGAGGACAACCCTTTTTTAGGTGTGTAGCTGCCAATACTTGACATGGATTTACAATGAATTTCTTATCTT
The DNA here is from genome assembly GCF_038048845.1 of Mixophyes fleayi. NCBI lineage: Eukaryota > Metazoa > Chordata > Amphibia > Anura > Limnodynastidae > Mixophyes > Mixophyes fleayi. The sequence goes on along the minus strand of NC_134404.1, from coordinate 237,068,675 downwards.
CCAAGGATTCCATGTCAGCTGGATCAAAAGAGCGAGATAAGGCGTCTGCTTTCGTGTTCTTAGATCCTGAGTGAAAAGTGATGTTGAAATCAAAGCGTGAGAAGAATAAGGACCACCTTGCTTGACGAGGATTTAGACATCGGGCAGTGCGTAAGTAAAGCAAATTCTTATGGTCGGTATATATGGTGATAGGGAATTGCGCTCCTTCTAGTAAATGTCTCCATTCGGAGAGAGCCAATTTGATGGCCAGGAGCTCTTTGTCGCCAATCCCATAATTCCTCTCAGCAGGTAAAAAGCGACGGGAAAAGAATCCGCAGGGATGAAGTTTTCCAGAAGGACCTCGCTGTGATAGTACGGCTCCTGTGCCAACAGAAGAGGCGTCTACCTCCAGGACAAAGGGACGAGAACAATCTGGCTGTTGAAGAATGGGTGCGGATGAAAAGAGAGACTTTAATAATGTGAAGGCTTGGATAGCCTCAGAGGACCAAATACCAGCATCAGCAGATTTGCGGGTCAATGCTGTGATGGGAGCCACGAGAGAGGAGTACCCCTTGATAAATTGACGATAATAGTTGGAGAATCCTAGGAAGCGTTGAGTGGCTTTAAGGCCTGAAGGTTGGGGCCAGTCAAGTATGGCTTTCAATTTTGTGGGATCCATCTGTAGACCGGTGCCCGAAATAATATATCCCAGGAAGGGAATTTGTTTCTGCTCGAAGGTGCATTTCTCCAATTTGCAAAATAACTGATTTCTTCGGATACGAGAGAGGACCTCCAATACATGAGTACGATGAGATGCTAGATCTTAAGAAAAGATGAGAATGTCGTCCAGGTAGATGACTACAGATTGGTACAAGAGGTCTTGAAACAGCTCATTCATAAAGCTCTGAAATATGGCTGGGGCATTGCATAGCCCGAAAGGCATGACCAGATATTCAAAGTGGCCGTCTCGGGTGTTAAACGCCGTCTTCCATTCATCCCCCTCCTTAATGCGTATAAGGTTATACGCTCCTCTGAGGTCAAGTTTAGAAAAGATGGTGGCACCCTTGATCCGGTCGAATAGTTCAGAAATCAGTGGCAGTGGATACCGATTTTTAACGGTAATGGCATTCAGGCCTCTGTAATCAATGCAAGGGCGGAGGCCCCCATCTTTCTTTTTTACGAAGAAGAAGCCAGCCCCAGCTGGGGAGGCAGACTTGCGGATGAAGCCCCTGTTTAGATTTTCTTGGATGTACTCCTCCATAGCCTTAGATTCCGGGAGGGAAAGGGGGTAAACACGGCCCCTGGGAATGGGTTTACCAGGTATCAGATCAATGCCACAGTCCCAGATTCTGTGAGGGGGAAGTCTAGTGGCCTCTTGTTGACAGAAAACATCAGAGAAGGTTTGGTATGGCTCAGGCAGGAGAGTCACAGGAAATTCTTGGGTACGTCTGGGACTATTCGGGGGAACCACTCTCTGTAGGCAGCGAGAGAAGCAGGACTGTCCCCAGGACAATATGTGACCAGATTTCCAGTCCAAGGTGGGAGAGTGGGCACGAAACCAAGGAAGTCCTAAGATGACTGGGTTGGTAGATCTTTGTATTACTAAAAAAGAAATCTTCTCCCGATGAAGTGCTCCTATCTGAAGTAGAAGGGGAATAGTGCGTACCAGGATGGACCCCTCAGGGATTCTTCCCCCATCAATGGCCATCAGAGAGATGGGTTGTTCCAAGGCTTGTGTGGGAATAGCGAATTGTTTAACTACTGTGGCGGAAATGAAATTTCCTGCGGCTCCGGAATCTAGAAGAGCCGACTGCGGGAAGGTCTTTTGTCCTAATTGAAGGGAAATGGGAATAGACAGGCAATCATTACTATTGGGAACTGACTGACACTGAGAAAAGAGGCCCAACGACACAGCTCCAGAACTCGTTAGGCCCTGTCGTTTCCCGAGCGTTTGGGACAAGAACTCAGAAGATGGCCACTCTCTCCACAATATAAACACAGCTTGTTCCGAAATCTCCTCTCCCTCTCTTCGGCTGATAAGCGGGTCCTCCCAAGTTGCATGGGCTCTTCCGGGGGAAGAACAGGGGTTTGGAAGTTGGGGGCTAAGCGAATCATGCTACGCCGCGACTGTTCCTTCTCAGAATTACGTTCCTTGAAACGCAAATCAACTTTGACACAGAGGGAGATAATGTCGTCCAAAGACGTAGGGAGTTCCTGGGATACCAACTCGTCTTTGATTCGGTCTGAAAGGCCCTGCCAGAATGTAGCTACTAGAGCCTCATCGTTCCAGCGAAGTTCAGAGGCCATGGTTCTGAAGAGGACCGCATACTGCCCCACAGACTGGTTTCCCTGGCGGAGACGTAGTAAGCTGGAAGCGGCATTGGACACCCTTCCTGGCTCATCAAATATTTTCTTGAAGGTGGACAAGAAGAGGTTGAAGTTATGTAGAATGGGGTCGTCCCTCTCCCACAAGGGGGAAGCCCATGCTAAAGCTTGACCGGACAATAACGAAATCACATAGGCCACTTTCGTTTTTCCGGAGGGGAAGTTCCCAGGTAGAAGCTCGAATTGTATGGAGCATTGATTTAAAAAACCTCTGCAATTTTTAGGGTCTCCATCGAACTTAGGTGGGTTAGGCAACCGTAGCTGCAAGGAAGAAGCTGCTGCTGCGGCCTGAGGTACAGGGGCCACTGCCGGCCCAGGTGATCCACCAGCCACTAGGGTGTTCTGGACAACATCCAAGCGAGTGGATAGACTATTGAGGAATTTTAAAAGTTGCTCTTGGTTAGCTTCTTGTTTATCCATCCTTCCTACTAAATGCTCCAACAGATCTTTAGCTGTGGTATCCATGGTCAGAGCAAACTGTAACAGATTCTGGATACTATATTACTAATCTTGATTAGCGCTGGCTTACCTGAGGTGCGGAGTCTAACGATCTCCCCGGTGTTCACCAAGAACCGCCGCAAGGCGGGGTGGGCTTCGCTGCCAGGAGTCGCAGGTCGCGGTCCCCAGGTTCGCCTCAAGATGTAGTACAGCGGAGTGAAGCGGTGGTAGCGGAGTCAATGAGCCGGTTCGGTACACAGGAATGGAGTCAGGCAGAATCAGAAGGCAACTCGGAGTCAACAAGCCAGGTTCGGTACACGGGTCACAAGAATAGGAGAATGGTCAGCAAGCCGGGTCGGTACACAGGGAATAGAGAGCCAGGGAAGTCAAACAGGCAGAGATCAGCACACAGGAGACACAGGAACAGGAAGACACTGCAATCCACGAAGAGCAGGAGCCAGGAACAGGTAAGTGTTGCTCTGACACTCAGCGAGTGTCAGAGTGAGGTTTTTATGCAGAAGGGGATTCAAAATCCCCGCCTCTAGGTTGTGGTCATGTGACCGCCTCCGGGTGCGGTCACATGGTCCTGAATGCGGAAGTGCGGCTGGACGGAGCGGCGGGGATAAGGTAAGTCCGTAACAGTTAAGCTGTCATCAACAACACAGCAAACAACTCTGCCTTCTAAAGAGATGTCATCACAAATCCCCAAGGCGAGTCCAAGGGTGTTGGTGGTTGCGAAGCCTGACCTTCCCATCACTGTACGGGAAGAGGTGGCTCCTTCCACCATTTGCAGCACGCCCTCTGCATATTCTGGAAGGATCACCCACAGTGCAGTTACAGATTTGGATAATGAAGGTGTCAATGTTGTACACCGGGAGGAGGATATTGATGTAGCTGGCGCTGAGGAGGAACTTGATGAGGAGGATGCTGATGTGGTTATCTTAAATGAGGCACCAGGAGGGAAAACAGTTGTTGTCCATGGGATGAAAAAGCCTATCGTCATGCCTGGGCAGAAGACCAAAATATCCACCTCTTCGGTCTGGAATTATTTCTATCCCAATCCGGACAACAATTGTATTGCCATATGTAGTTTATGTAAAGCTGCAATAAGCAGGGGTAAGAATCTTGGCCACCTAGGGACATCCTCCCTTCTACGTCACCTGTAGACCCTTCATAATTCAGTCTTTAGTTCAGGAACTGTGGCTAGGACCATCAGCAGTCCAGGGACACCTAAATCCCTTGGTCCTGTTGTATCCACACCAGCAACACCCTCCTCGTCAATTTCCTCCACGATCTTGATCAGAGATTGTCCTGCAGGCCATGTCACCAGCATGACTGAGTCCTCTTCAATCCGGGATTCTTCCAGAGGATCCTGCAATGGTACGCCTACTACTGCTGCTGCTGCTGTTGCTGCTGGGAGTCGGTCATCTTCCCAGAGGGGAAGTCGTAAGACCGCTACGTCTTTCACTATACAATTGACCGTACAACAGTCGTTTGCCATGAGCACGAAGTACGACAGCAGTCATCCTATAGCAAAGCGGATAACTGCATCCTTGACAGCTATGTTGGTGTTAGACGTGCGTCCGGTGTCTGCCATCAGTGGAGTGGGATTTAGACGGTTGATGGAGGTATTGTGTCCCCGGTACCAAATCCTGTCTAGATTCCACTTCACTAGGCAGGCGATACCCGGGATGTACAGAGAAGTACGAAAAAGTGTCCTCAGTGCTCTGAAAAATGCGGTTGTACCCACTGTCCACTTAACCACGGACATGTGGACAAGTGGTTCAGGGCAAACTAAGGACTATATGACTGTGACAGCCCACTGGGTAGATGCATCGCCTTCCGCAGCAACAGCAGCAGCTGCATCAGTAGCAGCATCTCCGAAACGCCTGCTCGTTCCAAGGCAGGCAACGTTGTGTATCACCGGTTTCAGTAAGAGGCACAACGCTGACAACCTCTTATTGAAACTGAGGGAAATCATTTTGCAGTGGCTTACCCCACTTACACTCTCCTGGGAATTTGTGGTGTCGGACAACGCCGGTAACATTGTGCGGGCATTATATATGGCCAATTTCCAGCACGTGCCATGTTTTGCCCACACAATAAATTTGGTGGTGCAGCATTACCTGAAAAGTGACAGGGGTGTGCAGGATATTGCTGGACACTTTCGGCATTCTGCCACTGCCTACCGAAGACTCTAGCAACATCAGAAAAGCCTGAACCTGCCCTGCCATCACCTCAAATAAGAGGTTGTGACGCTCTGGAACTCCACCCTCTATATGCTGCAGAGGATGGAGGAGCAGCAAAAGGCCATTCAAGCCTACACAGCCACCTACGACATAGGCAAAGGAGTGGGGATGCGCCTTAGTCAAGCGCAGTGGAGACTGATTTCCGTGTTGTGCAAAGTTCTGCAGCCATTTGAACTTGCCACACGAGAAGTCAGTTCCGACACTGCCAGCTGGAGTCAGGTGATTCCCCTGATCAGGCTGTTGCAGAAGCAGCTGGAGAAAGTGAGGGAGGAGCTGGTAAGCCATTGCGATTACACCAAGCATGTAGCTCTTGTGGATGTAGCCCTTCGTACGCTTTGCCAGGATCTGAGGGTGGTCACTCTTTTAAAGTCAGAGGAATACATTCTGGCCACCGTGCTCGATCTTCGGTTTAAAGCGTATGTTGTGTCTCTGTTTCCGGCGGACACAAGTCTACAGCGGTGCAAAGACCTGCTGGTCAGGAGATTGTCATCTGAAGAGGACCGTGACATGGCAACAGCTCCTCCTTCATTTTCTTCCACACCTGTGGCTGCGAGGAAACAGCTTAAATTTCATAAACGACCCGCTGGCGGGGATTCAGAGAACATCTGGTCCGGACTGAAGGACCTGCCAACCATTGCTGACATAGATAAAGAACAAAAGAGAAAAAGTAAGGATCTTATGGGGCACTCGAATGGACCAAAAAGTATCTGAAAATTACTGTTAAATAAATCTTTATTGAATCAACTTATCATAAAATTTCTAATTGCGAAATATTAAAAGGTGTATATAGAATGCAATTGAGAAAAGAATAAACTGTTAAAATAGACAATATTAATTGTCAAGCCGTGTCACTGCTCACTATAATATTTGATACCATATATTTGGCCATAAATGTATGTCACAAATAATCAATATTATTTTTTATTATTGGAATCCTCATACATTAAGGATGTAACATCTTATTGTATAATCTATTATGGTAATTCCTTCATGAATAGATTCCAAATAATATTTATGAGCTGAGAGGATGGTAAGTGCTCTTTGGGGCCTAGTTTTTTAAACTGCCATCCTGTCTGCCACTGCAGTGCCACTCCTAGATGGGCCACGTGTTTGTGCCGCCCACTTGTGTCGCTTAGCTTAGTCATCCAGCTACCTCGGTGCAACCTTTTGGCCTAAAAACAATATTGTGAGGTGTGAGGTGTTCAGAATAGACTGGAAATGAGTGAAAATGAATGTTATTGAGGTTAATAATAGCGTAGGAGTGAAAACAAACCAAAAAACAGGTTTTTATGCTTTTTAAAAAAAAATCAGAACCCAAAACCTTGAGGGGGGTGTTTTGGCAAAACCCATTAGAACCCAAAACCTTAAGGTAATCAGAACCCAAAACCCAAAATACCAAAACTGGCCGGTGCACATCCATAATATATATATATATATATATATATATATATATATATATATATATATATATGTATATATATATATATAACTTTTATATTTGTTAATGTTACTGAAACATCTTTGATATACAAATGTACTGTATTGTGGCTACCAGCCCATCATTCTACGATATATAGCACAACTTTACGATTTTTTGGTGTTCAGACTTTATAAATTATATGACAGTATGACTAATGTTTCCTTTATCCTTCCTCTGCCTTCTATTTTCTTCCAGTATTCTTCTAGATGAGGAAGGTCACATCAAAGTCACAGGTAGGAAACAACTTAATACTTTGTTTGATGGTGCATCAAAATTACAACTACAAATTGCACTAAACAGCAGTTTAATTTTGTCTCTTTTTATACAAAGATTTTGGGTTGAGTAAAGAGTCTATTGACCATGACAAAAGAGCATATTCATTTTGCGGGACAATAGAATATATGGCGCCTGAAGTTGTCAGTCGAAAGGGACACACACAGAGTGCTGACTGGTGGTCATTCGGCGTTCTCATGGTAATTTCACTTACTCACTTTCACATAGCTCATGGTTGTACTAATGCATTAATGCAAATCAAAATGTTTTCAAACTGCTGTTAAAATAATTTTTTTCGCTCCTTTCATAAGCTGTCTACAAATATGCATTTTTAAATCAACAGTCTTTATACAGTCTAGATTCAGTATACCTATTCTGTATTATAGAACTAACAAAACCCCAGGGAAAACTCACCACATGTAGCAGGCCTGGAAATTCAGCAGAGGGGAGCAACACCTTAGTAAAATATTTTACATAGGTGGTAGAACAGTTTTAAGAACTAATTCAACATACATTTGTCCTATATGTCAAATCCCCACCCCTTACAAAATCCTATATCAGGCATTGGAGCTGAATCCATTGCATCATTCATTAGTATACTTTCTCGCATGCCTTCATGGTCTGATTGAGTAGAGCAGGCCTGTCCAACCTGCGGCCCTCCAGATGTTGTGAAACTACAAGTCCCAGCATGCCCTTCTAGCTATCAACTGGTTGTCTACCAGCAAAGCATGCTCATATAGCAGATCCTTTATCCCCATTTGAGTAGTAGAGCCTACTAGTTCTCATGTATGTTCATCCTGCAGTTATTTTTAATACCCAAGTAACATGAAAAATATCATGCAAACTATATCCTTACATTTGATGAGTAGCATTGCCATCATTTTTATTTTGAAACTAGTGATGTCACTCCTGTAAATTATATACAATGTGTTGGATGCAGAGGTGTATTTAACACCAAATTCTTCCTGCATCAGTGTGATGGGGAACTTGCATCACTCCTCTGTGTTTTCGGGTATCCTGTTCTTTCCACAATCTAACTCTCACAATCTGTTTTTCCTAGTTTGAAATGCTAACAGGAACCCTACCTTTTCAAGGAAAAGATAGAAAAGAGACTATGTCACTTATTTTAAAGTAAGTAATACAGTCCAGTTTTCTAAGTACAATTCTTACAAATTAACAATGAAAAAGATGTTCATCAAAAATGTTAATTTTACTAGTAGGTTTGGACAAAATCTTATTATGAAAATGAATTGCTCAATGGAAATATTCCAAGGCTATTTAGAACATGTATTCTGATTATAACTTGTTCCAGGGAAAAGAGGGCAAAAATAGGCCTCTCATGAAGTGCCAAGAAAAGTGCCTTGCTATCAGCACCAATGATCCACATTGTAGCAGCCATTCATGTTGCAATTAACTTATTTGAGGTGGAATTTAAGTGCAGCAACATAACAAACTGAGCACTTCTAAATTTCCTAGTAAAAAAAGATAAACAAGATGAAAATAAACAGGTATAAACAGGTATATGCAGGTTTATTATTGAATATTATGTAACAATATAAATATATACTGCAATATATTTACAGTTCAAAAAAAACTTTTATACTTTATAATTATTAAATGAAGACTTTATGTATTATACATTTTAACTAAATTTTTCAGAGCCAAGCTTGGAATGCCTCAGTTTTTAAGCTGTGAAGCCCAATGTCTTCTCCGAGCTCTTTTCAAGAGGAATCCCATTAACAGACTGGGTTTGTATATTTTTAGCTGTAGTAAGCTTTTCATGTTTCATAATAAATGCATTTTAATATTTGAATCTCTATATAGTTTAGTTTTTGTATTGCTTTAATGCTTTTTTTTACTTTTTATTTTCAACAGACATATGGCATAACAGTACATGTCAGTTTAAGATAGATTGTTCTTTATCCAGCTTCACAAAATATATGGGACATAGTAAAAGAACAGTTACAGTACTTGGAAAAATATCAAATTTAATATATATTTGCAATGTGTAAATAGGGGGTGACAAGGGTTGGGGTGGATAAGGAGAGAAGGGAGCATTTTACAGAACAACAAGTATATTAAAAACGGGTTAATGAAACCTTAAATAATGTTATTGCCAAACAGAATCATTAATAGGCTATTGGTCCCCGACAAAAGCTGAGAATTATGAAGGGGAGTAGTGAAGAGTATGACCTTCTAGAGAGGGTCCAATGTGATTAGACTCTTATGAAAAGATCAGGTTTGTCCTGTAAGTAGCATGTGATTTTTTTCCCAGACATGAGACATGCCAGATCCAATTTTTAAATGATGAAGATCTCTTTTCTTACATGTGCTGCTACAACTGATATGATAAAGTTCCTCTGTGAACACAAATCCTCCAACAAGCTATATAGTCAACATATAATTCTGCATTTTTTACAAACTGCAATCTTGTTTCTTTTTTACTTGAGATCCATACAACTAGTGTAACGTATCAAGTGGCGGTTTGCTAAAAGCACATGGAAAACAGCACAAAAAGGCTTACATTCTTTAGACATATAGTGGCTATAGTGGCAATAGGTTAAATTCTATGTGTTTTGAGTATGATGCCTGTACAAATATGCGTGATTTACAGTTGACCTTTAAGGTGCAGCGACAAATTTGCCACAAAAATATGTTAAGGCACAAATGGTATGATACTTACAACTTTAAGTTTAGCATACAGATATATCCAATACACAGATGTAGCAGTCTACGTCATCGATATGTTAACTTGTACCAGGGCTATGGGTCGCACAAAGATATGCCTTCTAAAAGGTGTATTTTAAAGATATATGAAAGTCAAAATTAGATGCATCACAAAGGGTTAAATCAAGAGCGAATGTTTTTTGCGCAATGTTTGATTTACAAACTAGCAGTTTGTCTCGAACAAGATGTGGTATGTGTCTTTTAAAACCATCATAAATTGCATGCAATTTCATAGAAACTTCAAAATAATAAATAACGTGATTTTTGTTTGAAAACCACATCCAATTTACATCGGCTTTAAAATCTAATATTAAATTGTAATTTGATATATCCCACTAGAGAGAACAAGAATACAAGTGAGGCCAATTCAAAGTACTAATTAAAAAACACCTAAAATAAAAATAGGGGAAAATTATATATGACCCTTTGCTCTTAGAAACCATCCTAGACACTATGGTACCTAGAGATTCTCAAAGCATGCCAGCCTCTTAACATTTGTACATGAATTGCAGGCCTTATGAAACATTTTTTCCACCCTTACAGCATTCTATCAGAAAGAGAAGAAAAAAACAGTATAAAAAATGCATGCTTTATTTCTGGACAGTAAAGGGGTAAATTTATCCAGCTGCGGATTTGAAAAAGTGGAGACGTTGCCTATAGCAACCAATCAGATTCTAGTTATGTAGGAGGTGGAGAGGTGGTGGATGCACTATGGCAACTGAGGAGTACGAGCAGCTGGGTGAAAGGGAGTTAACCACACTCCTGAATAATTATGGTAGATGGGGATTTCACCCTGCGCTCCAATACACTGATGAGTAGTGACCAATGTGGACCAGTGGTAGGTGTGCTGGGCGGGTGATTGATGAATGAGTATAGGTATACAGGAAACATGCAGAGTATACAGTAGATAGCATAGATAAGCACAGTAATAACCAGAGTAAACAATGCAGTGTTAATCATGCAGAATACTGTTCCTAATGGATGCAAGCGAGTTATGAATGGATGACACTCTGATAGATATAGCACTGATAAGAATGTCCGTGCCGCTGGTGGATGGAAGCGATAAGTGCTTCTATCTGTATTGACTCTGACAGCCTGAAATGCACAGTAGGGATTGCAGTGATGAGCGTGTGTCCCGTTTAGGTGTGACAAAAATGTGCAATTACCTTCTGATGGTAGTGAGTTCGCTTCAAACTGCCATTGAGGTGGATGCCAGGGGTCTCGTGCGCGGTCTCGATGGGTTGAGTAGACGCTAAACGCAGGAGCGATGATGGGGTGGTTGCGGGGTCAGGCGGGCAGCGGTGTCCTGCTCAGGTGGCGTGTGAGCCGGCGCTGAGTGCTGAATAGTTTCCCCGCTGGTGGCTTCAATCAGTATTGTGACCGCGCATGCGCGGATTGTAGCGCTCGGAAACAATGATAGGAAGCTACATAGTGAAGTGCTGAAAACGGTTTAATTTAAAATGAAATAAACACACTTACATGTCGGTATTTGTATAACAGCAATGTAACAGTAGGCAAGGAATACAGGAGATGTGTATATTTCTCTGACGCGTTTCGTCCGTTCACAGACTTTCTCAAGGAGTTATGAGGCCAGATGATTAAAGGTTTTATAAAGCCCGGGTAATGGTGTGATTGGTGATATTTTGGGGATTGTAATTGGATGACTGGGACGGGGGGTGGATGATGTCTAGTGTGTGGAATGATTCTGCTAGTTTGATGGGAGGGATACAATGTATCTCTTCCATAGTACTAAGTTCGCACCGAGGTCGCGCCCGCTCCAGATGTAGTCCTCCTCCCACTTTGCTATGAAGAGGTTCACGTAACTCGGTGCGAACTTAGTACCCATCGCGGTGCCTCTGTGCTGTACGCAGAAATTGTTATCAAATTATGTGTAATTATGAGTGAGTATGAATTTGATTCCTTTCGTTAAGAAATCGATTTGTTCTGGATGTAGTGTGCCTCTTTCTTTCAATAAATGTTGGACGCTGGTGAGGCCAATTTGGTGGTCAATGATCGTATAGAGTGATGTTACGTCTGTAGATGCCAGCCACATATCATCTGTCTATGTTATGTCCTGTTATGCCTGAATTGCTGCTGTTGTGTCTCTCAGGTAAGATGGTTGCTGCCTAACATAATCTTGTAGAAAATGATCCAGATATTGCGAAAGATTAGAGGTTAGTGATCCTATTCCTGAGATTATAGGTCAGCCCAGGGGATTAGTGGGTTTTTTTTGTAATTTGGGTAGGTAGTAGAATACGGGTATGATGGGGTGTTTTGTGTTTAGGAAATTGTATTCTTTAGTGTTGAGAATGCCTGTTTCTTTGCCTGATTGCAGGAGTATGGAGAGTTCTATACTGAATGTTGGTGTAGGATCTGTCCGTAACTTTTTGTAGGTGGTAGTCATTGAGAATATTGTAGGATTCTCGTTTGTAGTCATGGGAATTGAGGAGGACCAAGCCTCCGCCTTTGTCGGCGGGTTTAATGACAATGTTAGTATTAGTTTTTAAATTTTGGAGTGCTAGTCTCTCCACCTTAGTCAGATTGGGTGTTTTGTCTTTGGATGTAATTATCCATAGTGTCTAGTTCATCCGTGAGGAATTTCTCAAATGTTTCGATATAGCTGCTCTTCACCTGAATTGGATAGAAGGATGACTTGGGGCGTAGTTGTGTGTGTGTATATCTACTGTCTGGTGTTGGGTTATATTGCACTTCAGTTTGCGCAAGATGTTTCTTGAGGCATAATTTGCGGATGAATTGTTGTATGTCCAGGTATGTTGCAAATTTGTTTAATTGGCGCGTGGGTGCAAACTTAATGCCCTTACCTAGTAGGGATGACTCGGCACTAGATAGTTGATGGTCAGTTAGATTGAAAATACCTAACTGTAGGTTGGAGAGGGGTGTCTTGTGGATGGTTTGTGTTTTTTTCTGGTGTCGGTGCCTCCTTCCTCTTCGTCTGATTTTGAAAGACCTCATTTTTTGTGTTTGTTTCTAGTTATCATTTATTTAATACATTCTATAAAATGACAGCAAGAATCTGATTGGTTGCTTGATACATTCACCCCTAATAGTGTCATTTAGAGTTGGACATATGTTATTTCTTTTGCTGAAGATACTCATTTCCATACTGCGCATGTGCACCAAAAAAGAGTCCATAGGTAGATTTTAGTGTATCATTGACTTGCATCACAATATACTTGTAGAGGCAGGACAGGGGGTTGTCAGAGGCAGGCAAGCGTAAACTGCTTACTGTAAGGGCATGCCCCATAAGTGTGACATAATTATATATGAATGCATTCACAGATACGCATCTTAGGAGTTTTATCTATTGTGGGTAATGGAGATATTCAATGATTATAATATGGTCGACATCATTCATAATCATGATGTCGACCATCAGCAACATTATCAAGCCTTGTTTGATTGGCTGCTTGTGTATTAACCTCTCCAGCTGATAAGACTTAATTCAGAGTCATGGCTATACTAAATCAAGTTGCATAGATCTTTCGTCATTACTTATTTGTGATTTCCATTCGGACTAATGCAGGAAAGAAGATTGTCATTTGGTTTTTAAAGAAGAAATAACAGATGGGGAGCTGCTTGTATTTAATTTAATTTTATTTTATATTAAAAATGTGACTCACATTTATTAATAACAACCAAGACAGAATTCTTTCTGCATAGGACACTTCATTATACTATTATATGTAGCATCCCTTGCCCTAGCACAACGAAAGGGTTGGTGAAATGTTCTCTCTCTCCAGTGCCTCCACCCGAGTCTTCTACACAGTATGCTGGGATGCGGACTGTAAGTGAATCCACCAGAGGTTGACTCTGGAAGCCCCTTGTACCCGACCACACTAACCCTTTAAATAATAATGTTCAGCAAACAATCAACTGGGTGTTTATTTTGGTGAAAATAAATGGGAGAGGCGGATTTAAATATGGGGAACTTATGAATGGGATAAATAGGACAGCGGGTCAGATATTAATCAAAGACAACAGTAATAACTAAACAACAAGATGGCGACCACACATACATTCACTGGCACCCAAACTCTCCCTCAATGCACACGCACACACAGTGTGAAAATCTAAATCAATAATAATCACAATCCTGTCAATATTAAATAGTTTGTGAGGTTAACTAGTTAACGTTCGTGCACTTGTTGTAACGCTGGTAACTTTCATTATGTCTCTGACAGGAACACAGTCTCTGATATATGTGCAGCATTAATAGTGTCACAGTGTGTTTTTAGTTATCTCTCTCCCTTTGAATGAAGATGATGGTCTTAGCCACTGTTGGGTTGTGGACTGACTGCAAGTCTGATCTTGCTAGCTGTCCCTCTTTGCTCACACGCAATTCGCTAATAGCGAGAGTCTCCCTCTCCGCACATTGGCCCGCTTTGTTGTCTCCCTCAGGTTAAGGAGGCTTGATAGTGGATTTTCTGTAGTGATCCAGCTATGCAATATACACCCAGCGTCTTGTTTCATAGCTTGGGTATCCCTCTCTTCCTCTGTACATTCGGTTGTTTCGGCAGACTCTGCTTTACACACACACCTCACTGCTTCTCCTGTTGCTGCCAACTCTCTCCGAGCCCCAGCACCTCTTCCTGTCAGCTTTCTACTTCCTGCCTCTCTCTCTTCTCCTCACAGACTCTCTGGTATGGTTGACCTCTGCTTCACCCTGCATTTCCATAGCAACCTCAGCACATAAGCCATCCTGATTACATATATTTTTTGCAAACAGGGTAGATTAACTTTAGCATTTACTGCTTATACTGACAAGCTTGTGCCTCCATGATCTGTGGTGGCTGCCACAGGTCATGGAGGCACAAGAGACCCTATGAGAGATTCAGTCTCCTAACATTAATGGCATATGGGCACCCATGTATTTGCCATGGGATTGTTTTTACATTGTGCTTTCAGAAATTAGTGCTTAATTGTTGAAACACAAGCACTGCTTTGCTCTATGAATGCTGCCAACAGCATTCACAGAAATACTCAGTGTTGTGTTTCAAGAATTTAAGAGCTTAAACTAACTACTATGTGGAAAAAACAGCATATAAAAGCGGGGTTGCCTAGTCTAATAAACACAGCTGTCACAGAATAGTATTGTGTGGGAAGGTGAAGGGGGGATGCAGTCCCTTCAAAATGTTGATGTAGAGCCATTTTATTCTTAGTTATGCCCTCCATACACATTTCTGGTTCAAAGTGTGCTACTCAATTTACATTACTTAATCCTACAATGACTGCAATAGTGGAGTTGTATTTCTAGTCTGTACAGACAACAGTGGGAAACCACCAAAGATGGGAAAATGAGGGAAAGCAGCCCCAGTCCATAAACAAATAACAAAACAAGTCATTCCAGCTATTACAGAATGCAAACTTTCCATACCTATAAATTGGAAGAAATGAAGGTAGATATCAACATGCTGCATCAACATAACTGTGCAGCATCAATTCCTCTCATATCCATTCACATGATGGCATACTTGTAACTCACTGATAGTGAAACTTTTCTTGATGCAAATTAGCTACAGCATTTTATAATTACATAAATGAAGAGCAGTTAGCATCATATCACCATCAACCTTTTTTGATAAAAGCTATAGAACATGTGCCCTAAGAGAGAACAAAGTATGCAAGGGAGACCCAGCCTGACATTTTAACTATAATTACCCAGCAATAGAAAGATAGAAAGACTAAGGAAATGTTGCAGCACTTTTAAAAGTTTGCCTCTAAGGGGTAAATGTATCAAGCTGCGAGTTTCCGGTGGGTTTGAAAAGTGGAGACGTATAGCAACCAATCAGATTGTGGTTATCATTTATTTAGTACATTCTACAAAATAATGGCTAGAATCTACCACTTAATTCTTTGACCATTTCCTTCTCCAATTTTTTTCTTTCCTTAAGCTGACATATATGTTATTTATTCTTTACATTACTTTATGTCAACTCAATGCACCTACATATCCACTCCACCAAGTCCTTAAACTTCCACCGTATGGATCTTATAGTCTTCTATCTCACCTCAGTTTCCATTCAACCTTCTCCATTTCTTCTCACCTCCTTTGTTATAGGGCTTATTATCAATATTAAAGTTGATTTATATGGCACCAGAAAATTCTGCAGTACTCTCCAGAGCAACATAACATCTGAAATGACTGGACTCCCATTTCTCAATTCACATGATCATTATATCACACAAACCCCTTGGAAGCTTCTGTTGCCTTGATCCATTCCATCGAACATTTATCATTACACCATTTGCCTTGGAAGAATGCCCCAAACCCCATTGCTCCTGTTTTGTACATGAATTGGAACAGTTCCCTGTTATCCACCACATCTACTTTCTATATTGACAATATTATAACTGCCCAGTGTGAGAATGTTGTATTCTTTACATATCACTTAAGCTTGTTTTTACCTTGTGATTTCCCCACATAGAAAAGCTAACCCTAACATCCCTGCAAAAACTCTGGGCATCGTAAGCTTTTAAGGAATCAGTTGACTTCTCAGGACTTCACTCTTTTCTGCAACTCTGTTGATTATGAAATCCACATAAAGACTCATGAGAATGTCTTTTTCTGTAGCCATCAGCATGAAAGAATCCAAATGCTCCTGGGATAGAGTATTCCTCAGTCGATTCTTATAAGACCTCAAGGTAGAGAAGCTTCTCTCACAAGCAACTTGTGTGAATAATAGTCAGTATGAATTTGTAGGCCAGGCCAATCACATGGTAGTCAGCTGTTAATAAATTGTATCGCTGTAGAATTTGATAGTAACAAATGGCACAGTTCTACATGTCGCACATGGCTTATTCACAAGCTCCATTTCCATGTCACCACATTCTTTATTCTGGTCTTCCACAGGCATTTCTCTTGCCACTCTAACAGTATATTCTTCTAGTGCTGAGGTCTTTAATTTTTCCCAGTGCAAAGCTAGACTACTTAATTCACAGAGCAAATTTTCAGCTGTGATGTTTTCATGAAATTTGATCAAGACTTTACTTAAATCTTCCATTGCTGGGATCTGAAGTCCTTGTTCTCTTATGATGGAAAAGTTCCTAGGGTTCAGGGAAGCATAGTCAGTGTACAGTGATCCACTGGCGAGAAAACGTCTATTTATGCTCTTAGTGATTACGTCAAGGATCACATTGTGTACTTGTATTTTATATGCTGTAATAGCATCACATATTACTTCGTCTTGAGCAGACTCGCCAGCCATGTTTTTTTTCTTCCTTAACCTTTTATGAGGCAGGGTGGTCTGTACCAAGTTCGCAATCTTCAAGTTCTTGCAGTTTGTCATTTGCCATATTTCGAAATTATCTGCAATGTTCTTAACCACATCAAAATCCCTAATAACCTTTCTGAGATTTTCCTGTGTCCCAGACACCATGTGATGATCTTTTAATATGTCCAAACCACTTGTTTGTAGATATTTTGACAATAGTGATGTCAATTCAAATTAGAGATGAGCGCACTTGGATTTCCTGAATCCGAGCCCACCCGAACGTTGCCGATCCGAGTAGGATCCGAGACAGATCCGGGTATTGGCGCCAAATTCAGATCTGAAACTGAGGCTCTGACTCATAATCCCGTTGTCGGATCTCGCGATACTCGGATCCTATAAATCCCCCGCTAGTCGCCGCCATCTTCACTCGGGCATTGATCAGGGTAGAGGGAGGGTGTGTTAGGTGGTCCTCTGTCCTGGTAGATCTCGTGCTGTGCTGTTTAGTTCTGTGCTGTGCTGTTTAGTTCTGTGCTGTGCTGTGCTCTGCAGTATCAGTCCAGTGGTGCTGTGTGCTGTGCTCTGTCCTTCTGAGGTCAGTGGTGCTGCTGGGTCCTGTGCTGTGTCCTGTTCAGTCCAGTGGTGCTGTGTCCTGTGCTCTGTGCTTCTAAGGGCATAGTTATTTCCCCAATATTCCCCTGTGTTTAAAAAAATAAAAAAAAGTTATTTAAAAAAATACCAAAAACTAATTTAATTTTTTTTAATTACCACAAAATTTGCACAACCAATCCTGCAGTATAAGCCCATTGGTACTGCAATATTACCAAGTTCACACATTCAGCAGTAAAAGTCCAGTGGTACTGCAATATTACAAAGTTCACACATTCTGCAGTATCAGTCCAGTGGTGCTGTGTCCTGTGCTCTGTCCTGCTGAGTTCCGTAGTGCTGCTGGGTCCTGTGCCGTGTCCTGTTCAGTCCAGTGGTGCTGTGTCCTGTGCTCTGTGCTTCTAAGGGCATAGTTATTTCCCCATTATTCTCAAGTTTTTAAAAAATAAAAAAAAAGTAAAAAAAAATTAAAAATTAAAAATTAAAAAAAAAATATATAATTATAACCAAATTTGCAAAACCAATCCAGCAGTATAAGTCCATTGGTACTGCAATATTACCAAGTTCACACATTCTGCAGTATCTTGTGCTACATATAATGGAGACCAAAAATTTGGAGGATAAAGTAGGGAAAGATCAAGACCCACTTCCTCCTAATGCTGAAGCTGCTGCCACTAGTCATGACATAGACAATGAAATGCCATCAACGTCGTCTTCCAAGCCCGATGCCCAATCTCGTAGTACCGGGCATGTAAAATCCAAAAAGCCCAAGTTAAGAAAAAGTAGCAAAAAGAGAAACTTAAAATCATCTGAGGAGAAACGTAAAGTTGCCAATATGCCATTTACGACACGGAGTGGCAAGGAACGGCTTAGGCCCTGGCCCGTGTTCATGACTAGTGGTTCAGCTTCACCCACGGATCTTAGCCCTCCTCCTCCTCCCCCCCTGTCAGCAACAAAACAGCAAACAACTCTGCCTTCTAAAGAGAAATTATCACAAATCCACAAGGCGAGTCCAAGGATGTTGGTGGTTGTCAAGCCTGACCTTCCCATCACTGTACGGGAAGAGGTGGCTCGGGAGGAGGCTATTGATGATGTAGCTGGCGCTGTGGAGGAACTTGATGATGAGGATGATGATGTGGTTATTGTAAATGAGGCACCAGGGGGGGAAACAGCTGATGTCCATGGGATGAAAAAGCCCATCGTCATGCCTGGTCAGAAGACCAAAAAATGCACCTCTTCGGTCTGGAGTTATTTTTATCCAAATCCAGACAACCAATGTATGGCCATATGTAGCTTATGTAAAGCTCAAATAAGCAGGGGTAAGGATCTTGCCCACCTAGGAACATCCTCCCTTATACGTCACCTGAATAACCTTCATAGTTCAGTGGTTAGTTCAGGAACTGGGGCTAGGACCCTCATCGGTACAGGGACACCAAAATCCCGTGGTCCAGTTGGATACACACCAGCAACACCCTCCTCGTCAACTTCCTCCACAATCTCCATCAGATTCAGTCCTGCAGCCCAAGCCAGACTGAGTCCTCCTCAATACGGGATTCATCCGAGGAATCCTGCAGCGGTACGCCTACTACTGCCACTGCTGCTGTTGCTGCTGTTAGTCGGTCATCTTCCCAGAGGGGAAGTCGTAAGACCGCTAAGTCTTTCACAAAACAATTGACCGTCCAACAGTCGTTTGCCATGACCACAAAATACGATAGTAGTCACCCTATTGCAAAGCGTATAACTGCGGCTGTAACTGCAATGTTGGTGTTAGACGTGCGCCCGGTGTCCGCCATCAGTGGAGTGGGATTTAGAGGGTTGATAGAGGTATTGTGTCCCCGGTACCAAATCCCGTCGAGATTCCACTTCACTAGGCAGGCGATACCAAAAATGTACAGAGAAGTACGATCAAGTGTCCTCAGTGCTCTAAAAAATGCGGTTGTACCCACTGTCCACTTAACCACGGACATGTGGACAAGTGGTTCTGGGCAAACGAAGGACTATATGACTGTGACAGCCCACTGGGTAGATGCATCCCCTTCCGCAGCAACAGCAACAGCTGCATCAGTAGCAGCAACTACAAAATGGCTGCTCGTGCAAAGGCAGGCAACATTGTGTATTACAGGCTTTAATAAGAGGCACAACGCTGACAACATATTAGAGAAAATGAGGGAAATTATCTCCCAGTGGCTTACCCCACTTAGACTCTCATGGGGATTTGTGGTGCCAGTAACATTGTGCGGGCATTAAATATGGGCAATTTCCAGCACGTCCCATGTTTTGCCCACACCATTAATTTGGTGGTGCAGCATTACCTCAAGAGTGACAGGGGTGTGCAGGAGATGCTTGCGGTGGCGCGCAAAATTGCTGGACACTTTCGGCATTCAGCCAGTGCCTACCGCAGACTAGAGGCACATCAAAAAAGCATGAACCTGCCCTGCCATCACCTCAAACAAGAGGTTGTGACGCGCTGGAACTCCACCCTCTATATGCTGCAGAGGATGGAGGAGCAGCAAAAGGCCATTCAGGCCTACACAGCCACCTACGACATAGGCAAAGGAGTGGGGATGCGCCTCAGTCAAGCGCAGTGGAGACTGATTTCCGTGTTATGCAAGGTTCTGCAGCCATTTGAACTTGCCACACGAAAAGTCAGTTCCAACACTGCCAGCTTGAGTCAGGTCATACCCCTGATCAGGCTGTTGCAGAAGCAGCTGGAGAAAGTGAGGGAGGAGCTGGTAAGCCATTGCGATTACACCAAGCATGTAGCTCTTGTGGATGTAGCCCTTCATACGCTTTGCCAGGATCCGAGGGTGGTCACTCTTTTAAAGTCAGAGGAATACATTCTGGCCACCGTGCTCGATCCTCGGTTTAAAGCGTATGTTGTGTCTCTGTTTCCGGCGGACACAAGTCTACAGCGGTGCAAAGACCTGCTGGTCAGGAGATTGTTCTCTGAAGAGGACCGTGACATGCCAACAGCTCCACCCTCATTTTCTTCCACATCTATGGCTGCGAGGAAAAAGCTCAGTTTTCCCAAAAGAGGCACTGGCGGGGATGCTGATAACATCTGGTCCGGACTGAAGGACCTGCCAACCATTGCAGACATGTCTACTCTCGCTGCATTGGATGCTGTCACAATAGAAAAAATTGTGGATGATTACTTTGCTGACACCATCCAAGTAGACATGTCAGACAGTCCATATTGTTACTGGCAGGAAAAAAAGGCAGTTTGGAAGCCCCTGTACAAACTGGCTCTATTTTACCTGAGTTGTCCCCCCTCCAGTGTGTACTCGGAAAGAGTTTTTAGTGCAGCGGGGAACCTGGTCAGTGAGCGGCGAAGGAGGTTGCTTCCTCACAACGTTGAAAAAATGATGTTTATAAAAATGAATAATCAATTCCTCAATGAAGTACAGCACTGCCCTCCAGATAGTACAGAGGGACCTGTGGTTTTGGAGTCCAGCGGGGACGAATTGATAATGTGTGATGAGGAGGAAGTACACACTGTAGGGGGAGAGGAATCAGAGGTTGAGGATGAGGACGACATCTTGCCTCAGTAGAGCCTGTTTAGTCTGTACAGGGAGAGATGAATAGCTTTTTTGGTGTGGGGGCCCAAACAAACCAATCATTTCAGCCAAAGTTGTTTGGTAGGCCCTGTCGCTGAAATGATTGGTTTGTTAAAGTGTGCATGTCCTATTTCAACAACATAAGGGTGGGTGTGAGGGCCCAAGGACAATTCCATCTTGGAACTTTTTTTTTTGCATTATATGACCAATCAACAGTCGTTTGCCATGTTCAAAAAGTAAAACCAAATTTAAACAAATTCAAGAAATTAAACCAAAAGTAAAATGCCCTGTCATAATTTAAAACAAGAGGTATTGACGTGCTCTAAAACTACTGTATTGTTGTTTATATTTTATAACCACTACACTTGAAAGCTTGAGTCTTTCAATAAAAAAGTAACTGTCCATTGCACGAATATTTGCAACAGGGACAATTTTAGGGTTAAGAAAGTCAACTAATAACACTTCGACGCTGTCTGTCTTTATAAACACTACACTTGGAAGTTGGAGGAGGTATTGTGGCCCCGGCACCAAATTTACTACCGGGGCCACTCCACTGTGCAGTCCATATTTAGGTGTATCAGATATTAAACAACGGTGACAGTTGATGCCCAATTTTTTAATTATATTGTGGCCTCGGTACCAAATTGTGTACCGGGGCCACCACACTACGCAGTCCATACCCTTTTTTGGTGGAATTCTGACCCGTGGAGGGTTTTTTAATTATATTGTGGCCTCGGTACCAAATTGTGTACCGGGGCCACCACACTACGCAGTCAAGATAGATAGATGCGTATCATAGATAAAGTACATTCAGTGGTGTGGGGCAAATTGAAAAATATTCAAAATGCACTGACATTATCAAAAACAAGAGGTTGTCACACGCTAAAACTCCAACATGTATATGATGGAGAGGATGGAGGAGCAGCCGTAGGTGCAGTGTAATGCAGACCTGTTGAAGGTTTTTTATATATTTTATTGTGGTGCCCAGTGCCCACTCCTCTACGCAGTCCAGATACATTTATTGGTGCGAATCATAAAAGTTCAGGGTTTTTAATATATATTGTGGTGACCCACTCCTCTACGCAGTCCAGGTACATTTATTGGTGCGAATCATACAAGTTCAGGGTTTTTAGTATATATTGTGGTGACCCACTCCTCTACGCAGTCCAGGTACATTTATTGGTGCGAATCATACAAGTTGATGGTTTTCTTATTATATATATTGTGGTGACCCACTCCTCTACGCAGTCCAGAAAGATACCTCGTTGCAACGTTTTGGACTAATAACTATATTGTGAGGTGTTCAGAATACACTGTAAATTAGTGGAAATGCTTGTTATTGAATGTTATTGAGGTTACTAATAGCATAGGAGTGAAAATAAGCCCAAAAACTTGATTTTTAAACTTTTTATGTTTTTTCCAAAAAAAATCCGAATCCAAAACCTTAAATCCGAACCGAGACCTTTCGTCAAGTGTTTTGCGAGACAAATCCGAACCCCAAAAATAATGAAAATCCGGATCCAAAACACAAAACACGAGACCTCAAAAGTCGCCGGTGCACATCCCTAATTCAAATATACAAAGAAATATTTGAGCTGTGAAAATGGTCTCGTATTCAAGAAGAGATTCTACGTGTGGTTTTGCTTTAATGCGCACTTCATGTTTAGATCTTGGTTTCAATCTTTGCCTATGTGTCAAAAAGGTCAATGTACAAAGCGAATCAGGTTGTGAAAATATTCCAAATACTTTTCTAAGCGCTGCATCTTTAGACTATCAGCGAGTTTCATCGATCAGAGAGAGTCTTCAATGGTGAGGGTCCTGACTGACATTTAGCCATGTATTCATGTGTTGATAAGACTCCCAACATCATTCATTAAAGCAGATAACGATGCACTTGCAATAGCTATCTTTGTGGTATCTGCCAGTACTAAATTCAGTACATGCGCATAACACCAGACATGAATTTGGTCTGGAGATTCGGTTGACAACCATGTCGAGAAGCCTCTATATTGTCCTTGCATGTTAGCTGTACCATCAGTAGAATTGCTAGTGCAATTTTTTATGTTTATTTTGCATGAGTGTAGAACTTGCTTTATAAAGTTAAGGAAGTATTCTACAGATGAAAATTCACAATCTACCACTGCAAGGAGCTTCTCATGAATTTGATCTGTTACATACCGAACAATTACAGAGCACTGATCTTTTGATGTGATATCCTGAGTTGTGTCAATTTGTACTGCATCCCAGCTTCACTGACATCACTTGCCACTGTCACCTGAATAAGCCGTTGTATTGTTTTTATAACTTTGTTAAGAGTTGTTTTTGAAAGCAAAGTGAAAAACGACCCTCTGTCCTTTCCTCTTGAATGCAACTTCTTGTTTTTTGTTATGCAATCGCTGATGTGTTCTCGAAGACAAGCATCGTCAGTAGGTTCTCCCCGTGTTTGCGAGGGTTTTCTCCGGGTGCTTTGGTTTCCTCCCACACTCCAAAAACATACTGGTAGGTCAATTGGCTGCTAACAAAAATTGACCCTAATCTGTATGTGTGTGTGTTAGGGAATTTAAACTGTAAGTGTCACAAATCGGGATCTTAGCCGCACTTACCTCATCCGCCTCTGTCATATCACGGCTACCTGGGTCCCCTCTGGTCGTCTGCAGCATTCCCATCCTCCACACCTCCGTTTGTAAACAAACACATAATGTTTGTTCTGCTGCATGGGCGCGGCCATCTTGGATGCAGTCAGGTGATCATTCCAGACCAACCAGATTCTGCAGCTTTGATCACATGCACTGATCAGCCAATAGTTGTTTGGGACACCCTATTTAAACCTGCTGCTGTGATCTGTTCATTGCCAGAACAACACACTTCTCTCCAGAGGATAGTTCTTGGCTCAAGTGTTCCTGACTGCATTACAAGTGCAGTGTTCCTGACTGCATTACAAGTGCAGTGTTCCTGACTGCATTACAAGTGCAGTGTTCCTGTCTGCATTACTAGTGCACTGTTCCTGTCTACATTTCCAGACTGCTCATTCCCCTGCTATATTCTACAATCAGCAAGAACATGAGCAAGAAGATCATCCAGGCTGCTAAGTTCTGTTTCACTCCTGCTCCAGCTAGTCCCAAGGGTCCCAAATCGGATCAAGAAATTCATACGATCGTGACAGTAAGCTCCAATGGGGCAGGGACTGATGTGAGTGAGTTCTCTGTAAATCGCTGTTGAATTAGTGGTGCTATATAAATAAATGGTGATGATGATGATCGTACTTGCTGAGCAGTAAAACAAATTCTAAAAAATTGCCGTGATCGACAGAAATGTCCTCTAAAGTGTATGCAGTCTCAAATTTGTTTCCCCTATAGCTAAGTCTGCGCTTATCAATCACTTTTATAATGTCTATGACACGCTCCGATATCTGACGTCTTTTTCTGACTTGTTCTCTGTGTACAGACATTGCAAAGCAGTAAGTTATTGATATCTGCACTGCTGGCATTCGAAGAGTAATCTTCGGCGCAGGCTCTGTGCATAACACTTTTTTCATGTTCTTCAATTCTTTCATGAATATGTCTCCTGTCTGTCATTCCTTCAATGAATGGATTTGTTACAGAAGTCTTTGAAAATGCAAGACAGACAGAGCAAATACAGCATTTTGTTCTTCACTGTAGGTCAGCGGTTTGATTTATCTTTTCGAAGGACAGCTTTCTTTATGACATGATCACTGAAGTTTTGCTTTTGGTGATAATTAAAAAATAAGGAAGGCGACTTGTTTTAAGGTCGAACAAAGTAATTGAATGGAGACTGGGGGGTATATTTACTAAGCTTTGGGTTTGAAAGTGGAGATCTTGCCCATAGCAACCAATCAGATTCTAGTTACCATTTATTTAGTACATTCTTCAAATGATAGCTAGCATCTGATTGGTTGCTATAGCAACATCTCCATTTTTCCAAACCCGCAGTTTAGTAAATATACCCCAGGGACTATAAACTTTGTATACATGGAGAGCTACTGGTTTCATTTAAATCTTGCCTTTTTTTCAACTTCCTGTTCTGTCAATGATTTCTTCATGACAACGCGTACTAGATCATATGTTAGTGCCACAGATATAACGGTCTGTTTTCCGTGTATTGACTGGCGCTTGCAGAATCTGAATACATAACTGTTCCACTTGCTTGATCAATTTGCATTTCAGAAACATTTTCTTCAGTGGATGCTTTCCCAGGAATATTGTGACCTGGTTGATGACGACTGAACATATCAGTTATTTTAACATATTTTTCGGCATGAGCTTCAAGAGTCTTCTTTTTCTTCTCTCTGATTTTTTCAGCTCCACCTTTTCGTTTTTGTTTGGAGTCCATATTTTCTTCCAACAGGTACAAAAACCTTTCAAGGGAATTATTTTGGGTTTGTTATTATCCTAGATAAATTATTCAATGAATTTAATAAATTGCGACATTTCATGATAGCAAACAGGTTAGGTGCATCAGCGAGTCTATTTTTTATTCCAGCATACTAAAATTAGATTACTTTTTGTGGGATAACATTTAAAAGAAATGAAGTCATAGAGAAGGTGCAATTAATGGGGCATTTCCTACTTTCAGTGAGGGCACTACTTTTAATGGGACATGTCCTGCGCATTTCAGTTGCATTTCTGTCCAAAAAGTGCATTTCTATGTGAAATGTAATCAAAAGCTTAAAAATACACAAATGTCACACATGTAATAAAGATGTCCCCTAGCTCTGGTAAATAAAGCAGTAAGGAGGAAAAATGGGCAAGCGTATCTGAGTGGACTTTGACAAGTGCCAAAGTAAAAAAATAAAAAGTATGTAATTAACTATAAACTTAGAATGCTCTCATTCTGGTAAAGACATTGTAAATACATGAGACTTCTTTTAGGGATTTTTTGACCAGATCATAGAAAATAGGACTGTTGTAACCAGAATATCGTATATCATCCCAGAAGCGTCAATGTAAGAATAAAAATGTATATCTCTTTTCCCAACATTAATCATATTGTGGACAAGTACAACAAACTTGCCATAATGAGCCTGTATGTGCTCCCCAAATCACAAGTGCAAAATACATTGCACTAAAAACGCAGAATTCACAACCATATATGGGCGGCAACTATCTTATGATGTGTGCCAGCCTGAGCAGCAACATATGCATCTTGGTTTACGCCATGCACAGGACACAGACCTTTACATCCCACTTGCACCCATATTTTAAACAACTTATTTTATATGGAAACACATTATGTTCATTAATATGCACTAATCATTTTTTTTTGTTTTTTTAAAATTAAAAACACTCTATCTTGTGTCCAAAAAAATGTAAAAAAATGTTTAAACTAGAGATGTTTACTGACCCCCGTGTTTTGGTTTTGGATCTGGATTACCTTCGTGTTTTGATTTTGCCAAAACCGCCCTGCGTATTTTGGTTTTGTTTGCAATTTTTTAAAAAATTCCATTTTTTTGGGCTACAATAAAATAATTTATGTATTATTGTGTACCTACATTATTATTAACCTCACTAACACTAATTTCCATTCATTTCCATTCAATTTTGACCACCGCACATGTCACAATATTATTTTCATACACTTTTAAACAAAGATTGCAGCAGTTCTTGCCAGTGATACGAGAAAGGCCATTGTCATGCCTGGGCATCAAGACCAAAATCCACCTCTTATGTGTGGAATTATTTTTACACAAATCCTGACAACAGTTGTCTAGTCATTGTAGCATTTTTAAAGCCACATTCAGTAGAGGTAGGGACCTTATCCATCTAGGATCCTCATCCACGTTACGGCATTTGAAGCAAGTTCATGGAAAGCTGTTGGGAAAATCATAAACTTATGTTAAAAAATAACAACAAGCAGTCCAGCATCATCTACCTCCCTTCTCTCATCTAGATCCCAGCACCTGCAATCTACACCCCCAACACCTTCATCATCAATATCCCCAGAAGTCATGGGAGTTGGTCCTGCATTCAGTTCCTAATTCTAGATGACTCCTCCACTAACCATGATTCCTCTGAAGAATTATTGAGCGTTAGTCCAGCTGTTGCTGCTGTTGGGGCTGGATCTTCAACCCAGATGAAGACTACTAGTAGTTTACAACAATTGACTGTTAAACAATCCTTTGCTAGAGGAACAAAGCAAGAATGCTGTCACCCAGTCGCAAAGCGGATCACAGACGCCATGGGGACTATGCTAGTATTAGATCTGCGTCCAATGTCCACTATTAATGCAGCTGGTTTAGACAGTTACTTGAGGTCTTCTGTCCCTATTACCAAATTCCATCACGACACCATTTTACTAAAAAAACTATTCTCACCTCCACCAGAAAGTTTGTAAAAATGTAATTATTGGGCTACAAAATGCCATTCTACCCACTGTACACTTAACCACAGATATGGGGACAATCGGACTGGGCAAACTAAAGATTATATAACTGTGACAGCCCACTGGGTTGGTGATTCGCCTTCACCAGCAGGAACAGCAGCAGCATGTACCCAATACACCAAATTTTCAGAAGTAGGCTCTCTGTGTATCAGCGGCTTCAGTAAGAGGCATACAGCTGACAATCTGTTACAAAAAGTAAGGGATGTCATTGCAACATGGCTAATCCTGCTTGACTTTCCTGAGGATATGTGATTTCTGATAACGACACCAATATTGTTAGAGCATTTTACAGCGGCAGGGGGGGAGGGAATTCCATCACATTTCCTGTTTTGCTCACACAATCAACTTGGTGTTACAGAACTTTTAAAAATGACAATGAAATGCAGGGAGATGGTGTTTGAACTTTAGGATCATTATTGGGATTCTGCAACAGCATATAGGAGAATGCAGCTGCTGCAAGAAAACTAGAATTTGTGGAGAATGTACTTTAGTCCAGCAAAGTAGTCACCTGTGAAGAGAGTACAGACACGGTGAGCCTTGAGTCAAATGATTGCCTTAATTATAATTTTTGAGAAGCAGCTAGAGAAATTGAAGGATGAAATAAAACTAAGCAAATCCGCTAACTATATTGTAATTGTAGAGCTAGGACTTAATTCCCTTCGCCAGGATCCAAGCGCTATCAACATCTTTTAATGATGCCTCCTCCTTCAGTTTCTCTGGCAACTGCTTCTTAGAAAAACTTAGCTATTCCCAAGATACCCAGTGGAGATGCAGATGAGTCAGCACAACATTTTGACATTTGCTCTGCTGTAAAATAATTGCCAAAAAAACATGACAGCTCTGCCATAAAATGAACTACAAATTCCATGAGGAAGGCCATTATCTGCTTTACATAAAAGTACACAGACTTCTGGGATGGTGGATTCCCAGCGGGGATGAATTTGTATTGTTTGAGGAAGATGTACACAATGATGAGGTTAAATATGGTGACAGTGTAGATTGCAGGAGCTGAATCTAGCTAAGAGAAGGGAGCTACCTGATGCTAGCATGCCTGATAATACTTTGGGTAGAATGGTATCTTGGCAATTTTATGTTTTTCTACAGTAAACTTTCAGCTATTTTTTAGAGAGTTTTTTTTTTTCTTTAAAAAGGTACACGCTTTTTTTTTACATTTTTGTTTCCCCTGACTTAAAACCACTATGTACTTGAACATAGGCTTTAGCACATGAGGTAGAGGGATTAGTATCATCGTGACTGAAACTGGAGAGTGACAACAACAATGTCACCCCTCCTGTTTCTGTATGAGCTATGGCACAGTACAATGTCACTTTAGACTTTTAAGAACACTGACAGCCCTATTATTACAATTTCTGTTTCAGCACTGACCCTGCCACCTCTCCTGTTTCTGAGTGAGCTATGGTACAATAAAATGTAACAGCAGATTTAGACCAAGCCAGGCAGGCCTATAATTTCTATTTCATTAATTACAATTAGCAATGGAGCACTGGAGCTCTCTCTTTGTGTGTAACCTATATATAACGCAGTAGAATTTGCTGCAAATTCTACAGACAAGCCTGCTTGTCTTCCTATTCATCAATGTTTCTTAGCAATGGAGCACTCGTCTTTGGGTGTATATTAGACCCTACACTTGTAAGTGCAAATTAAGAATAAAAGCCTGCAAGGACTTGTAGATTAGTATTTCAGCAACAACAAAATAACCAAGGCAGCTCTTTTATTTGGGTGTATATTAGACCCTACACTTATAAGTGCAAATTAAGAAAAAAAGCCTGCAAGGACTTGTTGATTAGTATTTCAGCAACGACAAAATAACCAAGGCAGCTCTTTTATTTGGGTGTATATTAGACCCTACACTTAGAGTTCAAATCAGAAAAAAATCCTGCAGGGACTTGTATATTAGTATTTCCGGTGGTAAGCATTTTTAAGATTACCACCATTTCGACACCGATGACTCCTCCAATAAAAATGTGACTCTGTAAAAAACAATGTTAAGAAAGCAGACTTACCTGCATATCGAAGATGGAGATGTCCGAATCGGCGCAGGATACTGACCGCAAGTGATTGCGACTACTGAGGTGTCCGCGAGGAGACTTTAACGTAAGCGTGACTTGTATCCCTTTTAATTTAAAGAGGCAATGTTTTGTAAGTGTCTAAACACTTAACCTGCATGGTTTGACATTGCTGCTTTAAATTAAAAGGAATACAAGTCGCGCTGACGTTAAAGTCTCCTTCATCCACACACTCTGTGCCCTCCTTCATCCACACACTCTGTGTCCCTCTTCATCCACACTCTGCCCTTCTTCATCCACAACATTTCAACATGTTAGCAGCTTATGAGGCACAGCACTTTTTGGGCTTAATTCATGTACATCTGTTTTCGAAGCGTAGCTCTGCACATGTCCACACTCAATTGACACTTAAGATTGTCTACAACTTGAAAGGGAAGAACAAAGGAGGAGAGGGGCAGACTAATGTAGGCCATGTACAGTAAGGGTGTTCCAACTCAAGTTCTATGTTTGTCGTAAGCCATGCTTCTTTTAACCCATAGCTTTTGCTCCCATTACAGGTTAGATGTAAATGCAGACAGTGATGACTGACAAGGCATAGGGCTAGATTTACTAAGCTGCGGGTTTGAAAAAGTGGGATGTTGCCTATAGCAACCAATCAGATTCTAGCTTTCATTTATTTAGTACCTTCTACAAAATGATAGCTAGAATCTGATTGGTTGCTATAGGCAACATCCCCACTTTTTCAACCCGCAGCTTAGTAAATCTAGCCCATAGTCTTTAATTTAAAAAGAACACGTATATGTTCTAGCAGCTATCACAGAACAACTTATGCAACTAAGATATACAATAAAAACATATTGTATTTACTGTTCACATTGAAGTCAAATGTATTTATGTAAATAATGTAAAAAAATTACAAATATGTATTATATTTAAAAATAAATGTTTATATAAATAACTATACTGTTAAGAGTTGCAATTTTAATATAAAATACATGTTTTATGATGTGACCTTTTATTGTACTTATGCATGTGCAGATACTGCAGTCAGCTGTGTGACTATATTCTTAAGCACTCTTTCTGTCCATACTTTGCTAGTTTTACGTTGTCGTCTATAATATGTCAGGAATGGAAGACTTCAAGCGGTAGATTTGTCAAACCTTCTAAAAAGGAAAAGTGGAGTTGTCGCTGATAACAACCAACCAGATTCTAGCTGTCACTTTCTAGAATACACTAGATAAATGATTGCCAGAATCTGATTAGTTGCTATGGACAACAACTCCACTTTTCCTTTTTAGAATGCTTCATAAATCTACCCCCAAAAGTTGGAAGGCATGACCTTTCACAGAAATAGTCATGAGAGTTGAAATTAACATTTACATACTTTGCTACTTTCTTCCAAAACTAAAATGTAGCTTTAGGTGGAGTGCAAGGAATTAAGTAAAAAACAAATAACTTTTACAATGGATGCGCTGTTGCCCAGGTCTGCAAAGGCCCCAGATGACTGGAACAGTGAATGGTTATTAATTTCCCTTTCCCTGTTGAACTTTGCTTTATCACTTGCATCAGGCTTCCTATTTTGAATTTGCATGGGACTGTACATGCTTTGGAAGCTGGCAGATCAGGCAACTAAGCATCCACGATAAGTGTAATTTTGATTTTTAAAATTAACTCTTGAATTCCAACCAATATTAATTTCTTCGAAGAAAAAGTGATGTGATCAATTTGATCCTTGTTTAAGCCAGCATGTTGGAATTATTTTAAATAAAACATAGATAAAGCATGGAAGACAGTCATATTAGTAAGAGCATATTTAAGCTAATGTCGTATCCTTACTGTAATATGCACCATTATATTCTTTTTCAACAGGCGCAGGACTTGATGGAGTTGAAGATATAAAACGTCATTCATTTTTTATGACAGTAGATTGGAATGTAAGTATGCTCAGGCATTAGTTCCCTGAATTGGTTTACTGTAGCATACCTCCAATCTGTCCATCTTCTAGAGGAACAAACCACCTTTGGGACCTGAATTTGCCTATCCTTCTTTATTTTCCCTCTATGAGATCTCCATTGGCATCTGATGTGTTTGCATAACTTCTAATTTCAATGTAACTGCACCTACCCAATAGAGATGCTGAAACTATTTGAGCCAGTTCAAAATTTGAACAAATCAGCCTGGTCCAACAGCTTTGAATATAATGGAATTTGTTTTTGGTTTAACCACCATTGTGTGTATTTTAGAAGTGCTAAGCTACTAACTTAAATTCAAAGTTAAGGCTCACCGTTAAAGTTATTAAAATCTTTCCTGCATTTTCAAGCTGAAATTGCTTCATGTTTTGTATTTTTAAACCTTTTGTAATTTATTTGACAACCATTATTGTGTTTGCGATTAAATGAACTGTTCACATGAAAAAAACATTGAAAACAGTATATAATACAGCAATTGGTGTCATTTAGGACAGCCTTTAGCTTCATTCATCACATCACTTTACTTGCACTGTCTTGTCACCCCTTCTTTTCTCTCTTTATTTCCCACCTTGATTACTGCTTTGTGACAAATGGCCTTTCCATCATCCATCTTTCCCAAACAACAATATGTTCTAAATGCCACCACAAGACTGTTCTTTCTCATTTGCCACTCCATATTCACTGCATTACTCTGAAAATCTCTACAATGACTCCCCATTAGCTCCAGAATTTATCTCAAGCTGCTCATCCTCACCTTCAAAGCCCTCACCAACTCATCCCCTTCATACATCTCTGACCTCAGCATGTGATACACTCCCTCTCGCCCTGTTCAATCTGCTTCTGACCTATGCCTATCCTCCTCTCTGATGACCAAGACTTCTTCCAAGACTTCTTCCATGCTGTTCACCACTTATGGAGCTCCCTACCCTACCTGACCAGACTCAGTCCCCAACCTTCAATTTTTGAAAAGGCCCAGTAATACCCTCCTCTTCACTATAGCATTTTAAACTCCTAATTTACACTACTCACTCTGTCCTACCTGTTACAGTGACATGTCCACAGCAAGTTTCTATTGTCTCAGCATTGCCCTAGAGTGAAAGCTCTAACAAGCAAGACCTTTCATACTCTGTCTCACGTCTGCATCTCCTTTGTCAACCTCATAAGTACTTGTTCTGTTTTTATGTGCAATCTGCAATTTGGATGATTTGTAACTCTGACTGTGTGGTGCCACAAATAAAGAACTATGGTGATTCTAATGATCCAAGTTCAAACATGTTTCAAACAGACTCAAAAGGATCAAACCAATTTACCTTGAGGCCTGGTGAGCCTTTGTCTGTTGCCCCAACCATCCTGCCTCGCCCTAACTTTTTATAAAGCAGAGAATAAGACTGAACTGTAGCAGCTGACGTCTGTGTTATATTACACTGCATCACATCTAACCAGAGGAAGAGGGAGTGCGGTGTTTTATGCAGCACATGCTCTCCCTTCTTTGTTTGTGGGCTTCAGGCTCTGGACTAAAGGTAAGTATTTTTACTAGTTAGTCATGTGGGGAAGTTTAAATAGCATTTGGTGAGGCCTGAGGCCATGTGGGAAGGTGTGAGTGGCAGGTGTGGCACGTGGGGAGGTATAACAGCATGTAGGAAGGAAAAATGCTGGAAATGTGTGGTATTATTCCATGCAAACCATTAAACCACCAGAAAAAAGTGGTGATACATCTACACAAGATTAAATTAGATAAATCATTCTGTCCCACATATTCTAAAAAGCATTAGGTTTACTATTTTGTTTATGGACTCCTTCACAGCACACGGTTTGTGTATAGCAGTGGTAGTACCAATAGTTTAAGGTGGGCACAAATCTGAGATTTCTATCGCTATCCTCTATGTTTGTATTTGCTGTATTGAAAATGATGTGCAGTTGGGATTGTATTGTCTGAGTTATTCTCATACAATATTTAGTATGGGTGTACAGTTTTTATTTTTAGCTGGAAGTCAATTACTGTGTAGTGTACAGAAAGCATACAGCTAAACAAGACCCATGTGACTTAGAGAGAATGCTGACCAGATTCCTCTCTGTAAATTATTTACCAGAAGGTTACCTTCAACGGCTGCTCTTGATTTATTTAATATCTTTCATTACATGCCAGTGGTTCATTAGAAGCAGTTTACACATGTTATAAATATGTTTTAAAGTCTCACATTTTATTTTACAGTGAAATAAACATTATTAGTGAGCTGTAATAAGTCTGTATTAATATAATCAACAAGCATGTACACATATAGTAGGGGCTTGTTCACATGTATCTTTATTTGTGCTTTTTTCATGTTAAAAACACATAAAAATAGGACAAATATTTGGTGCCATTCCTGCATTTAAAATTCATATCACTGCACTTACAATTTTAGAACACATCACACTCTGTGTGTCATGCCTAATTGCACACTATAAATACAGAGTGTATTGTTAAAGGCACAATCCATGAAAACTTCTTTAAAACTGTATTAAACCTATGATGAAAACACACATTGTTTTTCTTGCATATTTACATATTTCTAGCGTTTATGTATGAACATGCCCTCAAATTCTCATAAAACATGATATATTCTCCAAGGATCCTTTAAAAGTGGTTACATAATACACAATGTGAAAAATCTTCAAAGGTTTTATTTATATCTAAAAATTTTGCAAAAAAAAATGTATAATAATGTACATACCATAGGGAAGGGCTAAACTACATAACGATTATCAATTTGTGTAACATAACTGTTCTCTGTGTAAACAGAACATACTCATGGGGATTAATGACTTACATGCCAACAGCATTATTAAGTGCTTTCCTCATCTCTCGATCTCAATCTTTATGTTAAAGTGTTACCAGTATTTTGAATTCCACACTGGAACCTGAACCACAAATTTTCAGCTCATAAGCAATAACATTTTAGTTCTGCCCTTGAGTCTGTAGAAATCAGTAGTCATATTTTCCGGTGATAGTCAGTTTCACGGTACTGACTACCCCGACAGAGAAGACAACGACATGAGGAGTCTGATTGAATAGTACATCAACCTGAAAAATAAAAAACTTACCGGAATGCAGATTACTTCATATCACGACTCGCTATGTTGCCGACTGGAGAAAATTACGTCATCACCCGCCGTGACTTGGCTAAAAGCGGCGATGGATGGACCCATAACATTTATGTCATGTGAGTATTATTTTAGGGGTTAAGGTTAGGGTTAACTCTAACTCCTAACCCTAATACCCCTAACACCTCTAACCCCTAAAATAGTACTTACATGACGTAAATGACAGGCATTCATCTTTTCTGATACCAGCCACATCCTCTATTAGAATACAGAACTGTATTTACTATAATGAAGAGTGGTGATGGGGTGAGAGGGGAGGAGAGAGTGGTGGGACAAATAGAGGGGAGTGCAGAAGAGAGGGAGGGGAGATTGAGAAACTATGCATAACAGATAGAACAAGATGATTGGTCCTGGGGGAGGGACCAGCCACCAGAAGCAAAAACTGTGAGAGAAAAAAGTGTTAAAAATATTAAAAACAGCCACTTGATTGTGCATTCTTTATTCTGGCACCTGAAGGCACCGTGATGATCTGAGAAATGAGTTGCTCAGAGCTGCTCTGACTGTCATTTTCAGTATTCATTGTGATAGTCAGAGTGGCTCTGAACCATTCCTCACAGCTGAGCTGACACCCCCCTCAGATTTGTGTCCTTGGATTTGGCATATGTCACTCCTCCCTAGTCACGGTTGTGGAGTGATTCATTCCCAGGCAGGAACGAATATGCCTGTAAGACACCCTATATTCTTTCTGTTTTAAAACATTGCTGACTGATATGATGGATACTGTGGAGTTCTTTCTATCACTCAGACAGTCACCAGGTATAAATCCAGATAAATCTATTTAAGTGCTGAAGGTACACTTAAAAATCAGGAACATCAACAGAACACAACAGCGGTAAATACAATCAAAATGGGGGCAACAAATTTCGGCAAATGGCAGGTTACAGTCCCCAAAGTAGATAACTGGCCAAAGTCCCAACAGCATGCAAATCCAATGGTTCTGATAACAAGTAGACCAGAGCATCACCTCTTAGGTCAGTCCCAAAATGAACAAACCTCTGGACTCTCAGGGATCCTTTTTATCCCCCAGCTGGGTGACCGTGGGAACTAACAGACCCCTTGCCCTGACATCCTCTGATAGGATAAAACACGTCCTTGGCCAAACCTTCCCACATCTCCCAGGAGATATGAGCTAGGTAGTCCCCCGACCCCTGCCGTGTCCCCCATACCCTGGTAAGGTGGAAGTCTGCTGAGCGAAAAGGTTGGGCAAAGGGACCACGGGGTGAAACAATGGGCCAGTAATGGGGTTATCAACTGTTCTGAACATTAACCCTTAGTGCTTTTTACTGTCTGTGGGCAGAAAAACCTCACTGATACTTCTGGTGAAGAAAGATTATACCGCCATATTGTTATGAATCATCCACCTGCCATAATTTAAACATAATGTGTCCTATAACCCATAGCATTCTTTCTTACACATCTCTCAACAGTGTATTCAGAGTCCACACAGAGTTTATGAGAGGAGTATAATGGGGCACAATTGCACTGACCCCGGAGGGAACAAATATCAGTGGAACAACCACCTTTCTTACTTCTTGGCACTGTGCTTCCCTTGCAGATATCAATACTTTATATTAAAAACACATCTCCTCTTGGCTGAAGAATGTGGCTTGCATTTGAAATGCCCAACTGAGATTTTCAATAAACACACCAAAACAATGATTTACTAAAATGCATCAAGCTTTACTTTAGGTATATAGTACACAAGACTGTCCATAGATATCGATTCATTATTTATAGCCACTAGTATATTAATTAGATCAGGATCTGATATGGTTTGGTGGGCTGGTAGAAAGTTTGTACTTTTTAAATAAATAGATAGATAGTAATAAATACAAATGATTCCATCATAGCTTTCTTTCAATTAGACAGATAATTGATATGATATGTAAGTGTGTTTCTACAAAGCATGTCTGCTTAGCCATCAGCCACTGTCTGCTTTATAAGTGAGAGATGCACCCCATCCTATCATAGCAAACTACTGCAGAGGAAGAAAAGAACATAGAGGACATATTAACTTATGTATAAATAAACACCCTATTATTTTATCGCTATTAGTCAGCTCAGTAATACTCAGCCTTTAATATACCTTTTTAAGGTATACAAACCCTCAGTCATGAAGAGATTAATGGGTATTTACATTGTTGGTTTTTTTTTTAGCAATAATTAACATCCACTTTTATTCATAGAAATTGTACAGAAAAGAAGTCAAGTCTCCTTTTAAACCAGCAGTGGGACGACCAGATGACACTTTCCACTTTGATCCAGAGTTCACGTCAAGGACACCAATTGGTTAGTATTGATAAGTTGTTTAGTCATATGTTCTTCCATACTGGAAAAACATTGACATTTTTTTACTTATTTATAAAAAAATTCACACTTAAACTCATATAAAATCAATTTTTAGAAAATAATAAGAGTGGTAAAATCCCATCTATGTTTCATATTTTAGATGTGATACTTAATGATAATCCTATAATATATATTTAAATAAATACATAACTAAGCCATGTAACTTTCCCACTGCACAAACTCATTGGGTTCTGCAGACCTCATTGGCCACAAACGTTTCATATATTAGAGCTCCAATTGTGCCGTGTCCAGTCCTCATTATCCATTGCAGAGAACCAATTGACTAAACAAACCTTACTGAACATTTCTCAGAGCTTCACACTGCACTGGAACAATTATGAACCTCTG
Organism: Mixophyes fleayi; assembly: GCF_038048845.1. Classification (NCBI taxonomy): domain Eukaryota; kingdom Metazoa; phylum Chordata; class Amphibia; order Anura; family Limnodynastidae; genus Mixophyes; species Mixophyes fleayi. Next base: position 237,031,515 of record NC_134404.1, on the reverse strand, counting down.
AGGAATTTGACATGTTTCTAGCTGCCAATAAAGAACATGACATATTTGCAAGTGCTGTATATTTACTTTAACATTTGTGCTGTGCCAACATAAAAATGTATGTCCACAACTAGGTGGCTTGTTCCCTATGCCTTGCCTAGTCTGCCTCCCAAGTTCAGTAGTTCTTCACAAAGGTTACATCTTCCATGGTAAGACGCTAAGAGGGGTATTCAATTAGGATTTGCGGCCATGATTACGCGTGGCTGCGTGTGTAAAGTGTAGCCGCGTGTAATTGCTGCTGCTGCGAATGCTAATTGAATATGCCCCTTAACCTCCTAACCTCCTTAGCTTCCCTGTGTATAGTTCCATCTTCGGGAGCATTTTGTTGTTGATTAGTTGGCTGGTAAAATTGCACATTGTCAGTAACAAAATAGTGGCCACATAACACAATATGTTAACACTTTTAACTTGATTATCTAAAATGAAGAGGGAGGGGGAAGGTCAGCCTAATCTAGTTGGGTCACTGCAGTGGAGAGTTAAGACATTAGTTGCTGTGTTTAGAAAGTAGACTGAAGGCTTAAAGTCTACCTTCACAGTATTGGTAGCTGCCTAGCTTGCTATTTACTATAATGTCAGTACTTAGTGTAGAAATAAGGGGTCTCATTTAGAGAAAATCCAGCTAGAAGGCATAATTTTGCACCCTGGCAAAACCATGATGCAATGATTGGGGGGGGGGGCATGTCCTACCTCAATGCAAAATTGCAGTGTAAAAATAAAGCTGCCCAGTATTTGCGTGCTACATGCAAAAGTATACATTATTTCACCTACATGCAAAGGAAATGGCAGTTGCAACACTTGTATTGTAACACATTTTGTCTAGGTGCAAACCTGTTAGCTGCATTTGCGCCTAATTGTACATAAGATCCAATATGTACATCTGGTTTCATGTAAGCAGAGATGGATACATTGTTGCACTTCTGGTTTGCCACACCACCTGCTGCAATGTACATTACAATCCAATGCAGGTACAACAGTGTGTAAAATAAAGGCTGTTAGCATTACAGTCTCCACAAGATAACATAAAATAAAGCCTTTATTGGATCATGATTAATATCAAAATGTTGTAGTGATTAAATGACTGAATCATTGTGTACTACAAGATCTATTTTTTCTGTACCTTTACAGAATCTTTTAATATTATATTCACAGACTCTCCTGGAATTCCTCCAAGTGCAAACACACGTAATCTTTTCAGAGGATTCAGCTTTGTAGCATCAAACCTGGAATATACCCAACATGATTTTCCCAATTATTCAGTCAATCCAATAGTGCAGGTATGTTAAATAACTTCAACATTGTCGATTACAGATTTATTTGTCTAGCTAAAGATACTAGAGATGTGCGCTGATCCCCGTGTTTGGATTTTACATGTGGTTGAGATTCTAAAACGTCTTTGCGTTTTGGTTTTGTAACTGGTTTTACCAAACAATTGTGAAAGGTTTTGGTTTTGGATCTGGATTTAATTAAAAATTGATAAAAATAGGTAAATAATGTTATTTTGAGCTGTTTTCTCTCCTATATTACTATTTATAGGGGAAATTCAATTGTCCATGTTACTCATGAGATTAACGTGGCTCGCTTACTATTACCATTATTACGGTAATAGTGTGCATTATTACCATTAGTATGGTAATTGCAACGCTAATTTTTGTTCGCAGCTCTGAGAGCCGCAATCAAAAATCTGCTTTAAAATTACCGTACTAATGGCAATAGTACGCAGTCAATTTAATTCTCTCCATAGCATTAACATTCTTTTCTAGCCATTTCCAATCTATCTTCTTATGATCCCTTCACAATGGTCACCAATATTGGTCAAAATCTGCAGCAGGGACAGGCAGGGCTTGGGCTTGGGGGCATCCTTCTGCTGAGTCGAATCTTGTGCCCCAGGGCTAACATTTTCCAGCCCTCTCCTGGTCTGCAGTGAGCTGTCTTAATGAAGGCTTTTGTAATTATTATTTGTTTGCATATTCTACTGGAAACTGAAGTTGGTTATTCAAGTTGAAGGGCAATTTTCAATGCCACTGCAGTTTTACATTCTTAACTGAATGCTTAGTTAACTTGCACAAGTTGGCAACTAAAATTTTCAGATATATTTACTGAAAAAGTACTGCAGCCATGGCAAACTACAGGGGTTTAGATTGAAAAAGGTGCTTGTGAATCTGTTACACCAAAGGCACAAGACATGAGCAAATGTAGCAGAATGTTGAAACTAGTTAGACCTAAAGGTTATTGGGACGTAACAGAAGCTGGAAATGTTGATAGATGATTTTAAAGGAAGTAAGGGATTGTGTAACATTCAACACAACATTATATTATAATGATGTGCACTACACCACAATCTGAAATTAAACAAAAAAAACCTGCAATTACATGTGCTAAATTGCAACTATAATACCAATGGCATAGTAGTGTCATCAAACCAGCTATGAACTCCTAACAGTCCACCAGATAAAACATAATCAGGAGGAAAAGGAAGAAAATCCTTGGACAAACAGTTTCAAGGGTCAGAGTCTAATTTCATCCAAGGTGAATCTCAAATGGATGATGAATCTTGAGATACAAGAAACAAAAATAAAATCAAGGTTGCCTTTGGGTGACCACCTGCGTCTCCAACTGGATTCATGTGTCAGAGTATCCTATGCACAAATTCAAAGACCAAGTGGCAGGTGTCTCCATCCTGCTTATGTTTGGACTTCTCTTTGCCACAGATGTAACAATCCATACATGCCAGTGACAAGTCAAATTGCCTTCCTCTGACTTCTACTGGCTTCTATTATCACTTCCTATTCCTCTTTGGCTCTGTGTCATCCATGCTCACCATGTTCATGACTGTGGGGCATGATAAGTGGCATCTGTAGATGATGGACCAGGTTCATCACACATAGACCAGTGCCTATGCCTCATGTGATGTTTGGAAGGTAAGGAATTCCCCCTCCTCCATGGAGCAACAGGAGAGGTGCTGCCTCTGCTACTCAAACTTGGAGCAGATGTGTTAGGGTAGAACCCTATGTGACTACTAGAGAGCACATCCAGGTGTGTCTTGCACAAGTTTGCCAGTGGAGCCACCAGTTTCAAGGTGGTTCCCTAATCTGTACCATTGCGCACAGGTATTGCAGTGCAAGTTGTTCTGGGCCATGCTCCACACTTATGTAATAAATCAACCATGCTAGATTGAGAACCAAACCTAACCACCCGTGAGGACTCAATGGCACATCATTGCTGAAAACCAGAGACACTGCTAGCGTTACCAGGAACAAGTCAAAATCTTTTAAGCTTATGGCTCCTTCACAGAACGATGTGTCACTAGGCACAGAAGCAACATCACTAGCAACTACCTCTCACCTGGGAGATAAAGCCTCATGTTCTAGAGAGTCCACCTGTTCCATGCTCAGACCACCATTCTCTATCTCAGTTAATCAACAGGGACACAGATGTCAAATGGCATGTTATGCCCTGGATCCTATCCCTTTTCACCTCCTTCACTCCCTTTCCCCCACTGCTTGCTCTCACCTCGCTCACCTCTTTAATCTGACCCTCTCCACTGGAATCTTCCCCTCTTCTTTCAAACATGCTCTCGTCTCACCCATTCTAAAGAAACCTAATCTTGACCCCATTTCACACTCTAACTACCGCCCCATTTCTCTTCTCCCCTTTGCCTCCAAAATACTTGAGGCTCATCTGCAACTGCCTCACCACTTATTTTTCTGATCACTCCCTCCTTGATCCTCTCCAATCAGGTTTCTGCCCCCTCCACTCCATTGAAACTGCCCTGGCTAAAGACACCAATCTCACGAGTGAATCTCACGAGTTTTGGATTCTATAAGTATCGCCCTCTGTGGCGATCCAGCGCCATTTCACAGAGAGACACAGAAGGGGTAGCACGGTTCTTCGCAGTCTCTATTGCAGTTATGAAGCATCATATCTAAAACAGAAAGAGGAGGGGTGGCAGTTTTCTTAAAAGTCTGTAGTAACATTCTACTGAGTTGTAGCTCACACAGAAACAGGAGAGGTCCATTGCTCCATTGCTAATTGTCATTACTAAAATAGAAATAATAGGGCTGTCAGTGTTCTTCAAAACCTGCAGTCACATTGTACTGTGTTATTATAGCTCATACAGAAACAGGAGAGGTCCCAGTTTTGTTGCAAGTCTACATTCTATGTGGCATTGCCCCATTGCTAATTGTCATTGCTGAAATAGAAATAATAGGGCTGTCAGTGTTCTTCCAAATCTGCAGTCACAGTGTACTGTGCCATAGCTGACCCAGAAATAGGAGAGGTGTCAGTGTTTAGTGCTGAAGAAGAAATTCAAATATTAGGGCTGGCAGTGTTTTTAAAAGTCTCCAGTGACATTCTACTGTGCCATAGCTCATACAGAAACAGGAGGGGTGGCAGTGTCCTTGTTACTCTCCAGTCTTCAGTAACATTGTTCTTGCCACTCTCCAGTCTCACTGCCGTTGGTCCCACAGAAACAGGGGTAGCAGTTTGATGATGTTACTAATTCCTCTACATCATGTGCTAAAGCCTATGTTGAAGCGCACAGTGGTTTTAAGTCAGGGAAACAAAAATGTAAAAAAGCTTGTACGTTATTAAAGAAAAAACACCTCTCTAATAAAGGTGAAAGTTTACTGAAGAAAAACATAAAATTGCCAACATGCTATTCTATAAAAAATATTAACAAGCATACCAGCATCAGCTAGCTCCCTTCTGTACAGCGCTGCGGAATTAGTGGCGCTTTATAAATAAGTAGATGATGGTGATGTTCAGATAGCTCCCTTCTCTCAGCTAGATCATTTACCACTTGAGCTGTCAGCTTGCTGACCAAGAGCTCATTGCATCTCTTTAGATCTGGGTCAGCTGGTGATCCTGGTAAAGCGAATAAAGTACTTGATCTACAAGTCTTACATAGTTAACAGAAGTTTCATCTCCTCCTTCAATTTCTCTAGCTGCTTTTCCAAAAGTCTAATTAGGGGAATCACTTGACTCAAGCTAACAGTGTCTGAACTCACTTCACAGATGACTACTAAGATTGGTTTCAGCACCATGCACAACACAACAAGTATTCTCCACTGTGCTGGACTAAAGTATATTCCTTCTCAAATTCCATTCTTCTTACAGCAGCTGCAATTTCCTGCAGAATGCCGAAAATGACCTGAATTATTTCTAAACACATACATCATCTCCTGCATGTCACTGTCATTTTTTAAAAAGCTTGGGACCACCAAGTTGATTGTGTGAGCAAAACAGGGAATGTAATGGAATTCTTCTCGCTGTAATGCTCTCACAATATTGGTGGTGTTATCACAAATGACATATTCTCAGGAGAGTCCAAGCGGGATAAGCAATGTTGCAGTGACATCCCTTAGTTTTTCAAACAGGTTGATAATGGTATGCCTCTTAGAATAGCCAGTGATACACAAATGTATGTAGGATACCACTTTGTATTTGCAACAGGATGAAAGGGATATTTGTGTAGCTGACAACGGCGCTAATGAGGATGTTGATGAGGGTAATGATGAGGATGATGTTGTTTGTGTAAGTCCTGCACCAGTGGAAGCAGTTCTTGCCAGTGATAAGATGAAGGACATTGTCATATCTGGGCATAAGACCAAAAAATCCACCTCTTATGCCTGCAATTATTTTTTGCCCAATCCTGACAACAGTTGTCTAGCCATTTGTAGCGTTTGTAAAGACACATCGACAACACCTTCCTCATCAATATCCTCAAAAGTGATCGAAGATAGTCCTGCATCCAAGTTGCTTAGGCTAGATGACTTCTCCCCTATACAGGATTACTCTGAAGAATTCTTGAGCGCTAGTCCCACTGTTGCTTCTGCTCTGGGTGGATCTTCAACCCAGAAGTAGACCAAGAAGAAGACTACTAGTAGTTTACAACAATTGACTGTTAAAGAATCCTTTGCAAGAGGAAGCAAGTTTGAAAGCTGCCACCCAGTTGCAAAGCGGGTCACAGACGCCATGGCGACTATGCTAGTATTAGATCTGCATCCAATATCCACAATTAATGCAGCTGGTTTTAGAAAGTTAATTGAAGTCCTGTGTCCCCATTACCAAATTCCATCACAACACCATTTTACTAGAAAAGCAATTCCTCACCTCTACCAGAAGTTTCAATAAAATGTAATTTTTGGGATACAAAATGCCTATCTACCCACTGTATACTTAACTACACATATGTAGACAAGCGGAACTGGGCAAACTAAAGACTATATGACTGTGACAGTCCACTGGGTTGGTGAATTTTCTTCAGCAGCAGGAACAGCAGCAGCATGTATCCAACAACGCCAGATTATTCCGAGGCAGGCTACTCTGTGTATTCATGACTTCACTAAAAGGCATACTGATGAAAACCTGTTTGGAAAACTAAGGTATGTCATTGTAACATGGCTTATCCTATCTGGACTCTCCTGAGAATATGTCATTTATGATAATGTCACCAATATTGTTAGAGCATTACAGCTGGGTGAAATCCATCACAGTCCCTGTTTTGTTCTTACAATCTACTTGGTGGTACCGAGCTTTTTGGAAAATGACAGGGACGTGCAGGAGATGCTGTCTGTGGTCTGAAAAATTTCGGGACATTTTCAGCATTCTGCAACAGCATGTAGGAAATTGCAGCAGCTGCAAGAACAATTTATTTTGCCCTACCACCAAATGAAGCAAGGTGTAACAAGGTGGAATTTCATACTTTATATGCTTGTGAGGATGGAGGAACAGCGTAAAGCCATCCACGCTTACTCCACAAGCCATGACATTGGGAAAGGAGGGTGAATGTATTTTAGTCCATTGCAGTGGGGAATACTTTCCATGTTGTGCAAGGTGCTGAAACGATTCCAAGTATTCACCTGTGAACTGAGTTCAGACATTGATAGCTTGAGCAAAGTGATTCCCCTAATTAGACTTTTGGAAAAGCACCTTGAAAAATTGAAGATGGAGGTGAAACAAAGAAATTACGCTAAGTATGTGTCACTCACCAGACTGTGAGTGCTTCTTCCCGTATGTTTAGGAACCGTGGCCGTCCACCATCCTGAGGGTCTGCGCATGCGCAGCCCTTTCAAACCTTCAGTACATGTTCCTTTTAGTTAATTGGCTGATCAGGCAACACTCCCTATTTAAAGCACCTGAGGTCAATACCTCGTTGCCTGATCTTGGAGTCTCATTCCCCATGAGCCTCTGAAGGTGTTCCTGTGTTTCCTCGTGTATTCAGCCCAGCTGATTCCTGTGGTTTCCAGACCACTTCAACTCTCCTGTGGTTTCCAGATCACTTCAACTCTCTTGTGTTTCATTGTGACTACTCCAGCTGATTCCTATCCGCTGCCTCCGTGCACTACAGTTATCAGCTCACTTCAACCCTCCCGTGCTTCATCGTGACTGCTCCAGCTGATTCCTATCCGCTGCCTCCGTGCACTACAGTTATCAGCTCACTTCTACTCTCCTGTGTTTCATCGTGACTACTTCAGCTGATTCCTATCCGCTGTCTCCGTGCTCAACAGTTCCAGCTTACCTCAACTCTCCCGTGTTTCATCGTGACTGCACCTGCTGATTCCTATCTGCCACCTCCGTGTATCTGCAGTGTCCTGCTTATCGCTACCCTCCAGTACTTCTCGTGTCTGCAGCCAGCTGATCCGCTCTCCGTGCTTCTACAGTGTTCCTGCCTGTGTCAACTCGCCTGTCTGCATTGGATCAACGCTCCGCTGCTGTCTTCTCTGCCATGCCACTTCTACTCTTCAGTGATCTCCAGGTGACCAGTCCTATATACTACTGCTTCCTGAGTATTGTTTCCATCGTTGCTGGTCTACCTACCTGTGCGCTGCACCTACTTGGATACCGCTTCCATTTCCCTGGGACTTCGCATCCTGCCGGCCTCCTGCTGCTCAGGTATCCCTGCACTCCTTTCTGACAGCCTGCTCTTCTGAACCACGGTATGCATACTTATCATTGACTGTGCTCGTGTATTGCATACCTTGCTGGACTGAGTTGTTCTTCTCTGGAGTTGCCTATCCACTGAGACTATTGCCATCATTTGACTGTGTTACCTTGTAGTCTGGATAGTTCCTGTGACTTTGTATATTTGTGCAGTGCTGCTCAGTTATTAATACTTTGTGCATATCATCGTGGGATCAAGTTCAGTGTGCCCGTGTATACTCTGCATTACATTTATCTCCCCGTGCTCCTCCTCACATATATATTTCAGTGGTACAACTTGCTAGAGGCAGACCACTGATTCCTGTTCCCTGTGTCACCTGTTTCCAGTATCCTTCCACATAGCAGTGGTACAACTTGCTAACGCAGACCACTGACTTCCCGGATACCTCCACCTGGATTCCGTTCTCTCACCTAGACAGCGGTACAACTTGCTAACGCAGACCGCTGACTCTCATCACCTCTTCGTTACTTCTGGATATTCCTCCTCACCATAGCAGTGGTACAACTTGCTATCCGCAGACCACTGACTATCCACACGTTTCCTTTGTCCATTCAGTTCCTCGTGTACTATTACCTATATATTACCAGTGCTGCTAGTCATAGACTTTCCACGAGCATTCTCTACCATCTGCTGTCTCCTGTTCCGTGATCACCCCGCTACCAGAGTACCATATTACCACCTATATTGCTCTGGTAAGTCCATCACCTGGTGATCCCTGGGTAAAGACTCCTAGTGCCCGTGACAGTATGTCTGACTTGTAGATTAAGTACTTTAATCGCTTTGCCAGGATCGAAGAGTTATCAACTTCTGGAACTCGTGTCACTACATTTTGGCGACTATGTTTGATCCTAGGTTTAAGAGCCATGTCTTCTCTTTATTTCCCACTGTCCCAGATCACAAGAGATGCAATGAGCTCCCGGTGAGTAAGTTGACAGCTGAAGTGGTACCGGACATGACGGCGTCCCCTCCTTCAGTTTCTCAGGCTACTTCTGCAAGGAAAAAAACTAAGCTTTTCTAAGAGACCCAAGGATGATGCAAATGATTCAGCAGAACATTTTGACATTTGGTCTGGTCTAAAAGAATTGCCCAAAAATCGTGACTGCTCTGTTGTAAAATGAACTACAAATTCCACGAGGAAGGCCTTTACTGGCATGTAGATCAAAGTACAGAGACTTCTGTTATGGTGGATTCCAGCCGGGATTAATTAGTATTGAGTCATGATGATGTACACACTGATGAGGGTGAGGATGATGACAATGTAGATTGCAGGTGCTGGGATCTAGTTGAGAGAAGGAAGCTAGCTGATGCTGAAATGATTATTAATATTTGGGTAAAATGACATGGTGGCAATTTTATGTTTTTTTACAGTAATTTTCACTTTTTTTAAAGATTTAATTTTTTTCTTTGAAAAAGTAAAAGCTTTTTTTTTTACATTTTTGTTTTTGAAATTTATGTTACAGAGACTTCTGTAATGGTGGTTTCCTGCGGGGTTGAATTAATGTTGTGTTAGGATGATGTACACACTGATGAGGGTTAGGATGTGGCTGAAGATGATGACAACAACATCTTGCCACTCTAGAGTTTATTGACAGCACTGTTACCTTAGCTGCTTTAAGCCCATTGTTACCTTATTTTGTGGGGGGCCCAAACAAATCAAGCACTTCAGCCACAAAAGTGGCACTCCTTGTCGCTGAAGTGCTTGGTTTGTTAAAGTGTGCATGTCCTTTTTAATATCCATTATAAGGGTGGGTTGGATTATATCCCAAGCACAATTCCATCTTGCACCACTTTTCCTTTTAGCTACCGCTGTGTGCCAATGTTACCTACATGTGTTTTTCACTGGGTTCACCATCTCCAACCCCGGATTGGCCTTGGTCTGATAAATACAGGCATCCCGGGGGATCAGTGCTCGTCGTCATGTATTAACTGTAGAATTACCACAGTTATTCAAGTAACGGATGAAGCGATCAAAGGAACTATAACTGATTTAATGAGCCAGTCGCAGTTTCACTGTATGGGCCTTGTGCTCTGGGTGATGGCGATCTCCTCGCAGGGGCAGGCTGGGCTGGGGGGTCCCATAATGAGCTTCCTTGGGCTGGGTCACTAGGCCACCTGTATTTTTTCCTTTAAATTATGCTGCTGAGTCGAGTCTTGCACTCCGGGCTGAAATTTTCCAGCCCTCCCCTGCCTCCTCGTCTTCAAATCTTTGTCTGCAGGGGCCGGTTACACACCCATTTATTTTTCAGGTGTCTTAGCTGTTCTTTAAACTGGTCATATTTATCATCCTGCCTCAGGGCCTCCTCTGTATTATTCTTCTGAAGCGCAGTGTATCTCTCGTGTACAAGCTCTCTTAAATCCGGGATCACATCCGGAGGGTCACATTTTAATTTAAGCACGGTCTCCTCAACTGTATCTATATATTGGTTTAAATATCTGTTCAATGCATTGTATTCTAACATGACGGATTCCATGCTGCACAAATGTTTCATGTCACAGTCTGTCTGAAGCAGATGTAATGCCACTCCAGTTGTAATATCCATTCCTGTGTCAAAATAAGTTTGTCAGTTCTTCAGAGATGAGAGGGAGGTATCCAGAGAGGAGAAAGAGATTAAAGATACAGCACAAGCAGACATGGATTAATAATGTAGAGTTCATTGACAGCACTGTTGGGCTTAAGGCAACTAAGCTATTAGTAGCTTGTTTTTGGGGGCCAAACAAACCAAGCACTTCAGCTACAAAAGTGGCACTCATTGTTGCTGGAGTGCTGGCTTTGTTAAAATTTACATGTCCTTTTCAATATCTTACATAAGGGCGGGTGGGAGGGCCCAAGCACAATTCCATCTTGCACCACTTTTCTTTGCTGCCACTGCTGTGTGACAATGTTTTCTAGATGTGCTATGAAATGCGGTGTGTTTGTGTCGTTGCTCTTGCACTTAGCATTCAGCCAGGTCGCTACAGTCTTTGTCTGAAAGTGGATGAAAATAATATTGTGACCTGTGAGTGGATCAAAATGAACTGGAAATTGCTGGAAATTAGTGTTATTGAGGTTAATATTAATGTAGGATCAAAAAAAAAAAATTACGTGCATTTAGCATATTTTAGCTATTTTTAACTATTTTTCTAAGAAATAGAGATGAAAAACCAAAACACGCGAGGGCGGTTTTGCAAAAACCAAAACACGAACTTAATCCAGATCCAAACCAAAACCGAAACCAAAACATCCCTAGTGCACATCTCTAGCTTAAAGTGCTTGTTATTTTAATGGGGCAAGGACTGATGTAAGTTCTCTGTATAGCGCTGCGACATTAGTGGTGCTATATAAATAGATGATAATTTAAGTTGCACTTTTTTATTTTAGACAAATTTAAACAAATCAGTTTTCATTAAAAGTAATGTATTTTCTTTTTCTTTTTTAGCAATTACATGGCAATAATATTCAGTTCACTGATGGCTATGTGATCAGGAAAAACTTAGGCATTGGTACGTTTTCGATCTGTAAGCAGTGTGTGCATAAATCCACTAACGCAGAGTTTGCAGTCAAGGTACGTAAATAAACACCAACATTGTAATTTGACAGATGTGAATCATGTAGGTAAAATACACTGTTCAGTGTTAATCAGACATTCCTCTTAAGCTCTTTTGAAAAGTATAGATCTCCCTAAGCTGCTTTGCATCAGTCATGAAATATTCACTAATGTTTTATGGAGCTTATGTAATCTTTCCTGCATTACCAGCATGGAATTACGCAGATTGGGATTTTCCTTATTGAGTTGATGTGATGGTGTTTTTCTCAAAAAATGAAACAACAGCTTACAGCAGGCGGTATTGAGATGATATTTTGCATACCATATCTACCAGACATTCCACATTTTTGCTTAAAAAATGGGCCTTTCTGATATATGTTTGTGAAAAGCACAGACACCTGGCCAACAAATGGTTTTCTGCTAACATGTTGCAAAACTGCACACAAGTAAGATCCTCAGGGAGCTTGAAATCCTACACTGTGCCACTTATGTGAGTGATCTATGTGCATCTGTGCCAGGGGAGGACTGGCAAATTTCAGCCCAGGGGGGCAAGACCCGACTCGGCAGCCTATTTTAAAGGAAAAAAAATGCAGGTGGCCCAGTGACCCAGGCAAAGGTAGCACACTATGGGAACGGGCCGGGGGCAGATGCCCCCTTGCCCCCCAGCCCAGCCTGCCCCTGATCTGTGCACATAAGAGGATACCCTTGAATTAAAATGGTCAGAGATGTTTGACTGTATGTAGACGTAGCAGGTAGACAAGCCAAACTAGAGAATGCTGCCTGGAATGCTGAAGATTTTGACAGATGTATTTATAGATTTCTGACGGGTGGCATATTTAAGTGACTCAGGTAGGGTGTTCCAATACTGGGGAGCTTAGTAAGAAAATGCAAGGCATTCAGTTTCCTTATAGAATTTAGGAACCATTGTCATGTTTATGGAGGTAGATCTGATAAGTGCTGTTAGCTGCAGAGGAAGAAGACGTCAGTTCAGGTAATTGGGTAACTTGTCCAGAATGTACATGAAGTAAACTCTATGTATATTCTCAAAGGACAGCAAGCTTAGATCTGATAGCATATCAGATCTGTGGTTTGCAGTTATGCAGAAAAACAAAACTGTATATTTAGTTGTATAGAATAGTACAACTCAGTACCTCAATTTATAATCACTGAAGTTATAGTGTGATCCAAACTGTCAAAAGATTTAGTAAAATATATGAATAATGCAAAAGTGATTTGTCTGTGTTTTATTTCACACTGAATTTCATTGCATATTTTTAAGAAAATTGTTACTGTGGCATATTTTTGTTGAAAGACAGTTTTAAACTTACTAAGGAAATGTGTTGTTTTGTAAAAGCTGCAGGATTGGGAATGAACACATTTTCCATGATGTTGGATGATATCGGCAGTAAGCAGATACGACTATAATTTAAAATAATGCATCTGTCAAAATTGTTGTACTTCTGAAATTTGACCATTTGACAATATAGTTTAATAAGACTATAGGTGTAGTAATACCAGAATACCAGTGCCCTAAGGTGTAGGAACTTTGGCTGCAACTGGTCAGGTCCACTTTGGGTGTTCAGTATGAGCAATATAAGCTCACGTGCAATCTCCTCTTTGCAAACTAGAGTAAATGTGAGTTTGTGATTAAATTTGGATGAGGGATGTATATGAGTGTGCTTAAACAGGGCATCATAAGTCTAGTTACTATTATAGCTCACAAATAAGGAAATTGTTCATCCAACAAAGTATTTAATGAATGTGCTAGCCCTGGGAGTTTTATCAAACAACATTGTGTCATTCTCATTGATACTAGTGGCTTACTGATAACAAAAGAGTACAAATATGTTATTAATGACCTTTTAGAATTTTACAAGATGTGAAGTGTTTTCATGAAACTTGCCAGAATAGTATTGGGTTTTGCTACTCGTATTCGCATGTATTACATATGTGCCTTCAAAAAGATTGGAAGCAATCCAGGAAAGATGAGCCCCTCACACTTAAGCTTTGCAGAATGGCGCACAAATATTACAGAGGTTTAGGTATTTTGATTAAAAATGCTCAAAAACAGAATAGTGGGTCCAGTGGCAAAATAGATTCTAAACCAGGAAAAATACTTTGGTCATCCAGAAAATGTTCAAGACAAAAATATACAAATTTTCTTGTGTAGAGGACTTTAGGATTTGGTTTTAGAAGTTTGATTTCATGTACACAATACATTATTGTGCATATCTCTCTCACCATTTAATCATGCAGAAGTGGGACAAAATAGATCCCACACCCAATCCCCCCAAGCCCTGCCCAAAAGCACCCAATTCTGTGTAAAGCACCACCCATTTTCACGTAAGCGATGCTCCTTTCGAGGTCCGGAGATTCGGGACTTTCCCGTCAAAATCGAAACATTTAGGAGGTATGCATTGTGTGATCACTAAAAACATTAAGTAGAATACCAAGACAGTGGATTCAGCTAGGGCATCCAGTCAATGAGTGAATGATTGTAGAAATTGAGATTGGTTCTTGCTGGTTGGGAAATTATTTGGTTTAGATTTATAGATTTAAATTGGGCACATAATTTTTAATTTTGGGTGTCAATCTAATTCAGATTAAAATCCCCAAATCCTAACAGCTCACTTTTTGTATTAGGAGCAATTATTGAAATGTGAATAGAGTATTAAAGCAATTTTATCGTTTTCAAATAAGCATTGCATAAGCGATTGTGTTGTGTTTCCAAAGCACAAAGTAATTTATTTTACCAGATGCAAAATTTAACAATTCAATACATGATTATAATACAGTACAGCCAATACCAAAAGATAAATACATACCACTGCATTCGCTTGCGCTAGCTGCGCTCCTACTGGTACCAGCAGACAGTACTTCACTCCAGAATACTGTGGTCAGAGAATGACTGAGGCCATTGCCAGTGAGAGCTGTTATTATATACACTTAGTGTTACAGTGAGAACAATGCAGATGGTGTGGCTTGCTTCTATTGGTCCAGGTATCAGGAAGGTCCAGAGTGCTGCAGGTCATAGGCCAGTTCAAACGAAAATATCCAAAGGTGGGGGTCATCTCTCCAGGGGTTGTGCTCTGACTTTCCCGCCAAAAATCCAGTTACAACTAGTCTATTAGCATTTTATAGTCAGTATTTCTTTAAACATTTATTCCCTAACATTGCTAACTAGAGTATGCAATGTGCAATCTCTTCGGCGAAGCAATCAGACAACTGCTGATGAATAGGGGATTAAAATGATACCAGACATGACACGTTTCCTGTAACCTGAACCTTAAATAACACTAAAATGTACATATAATCATAATATATAAACTAATAATAAACTACATACTATCTGCTCACAAATCACTGTGGAATGGAATCAATATAAATATGAAACATAAATAACTAAATGTTAGAGTGCGTGTGTGTGCGTGCGTATTTTACCGTGCGATCGCGCTACGCGACGTGTTACGTGGCATACTGATCGCAATCGCATGGCAAAACAATATTAATCAATATACTTTCGTTCATCCAATTATACGACTTCGATAGTTCCACCCTTTGATAGTATAATAAACTATCACCTTAAAGATTTTATATGCAGGATCTCATTACCACGTTTCATTACTCTGTAGTGTAAGTTTCCCTTGGTGTATGACCACGCTGTCTGTAGATCTAAACAAGTTATACAATAGAGAATCTTAATCCTCGAAACAATTTTTTTTTTTTTACTATAGACCGTATACCTCTCGAGCTTGGAGATAACCTTTTGTATGCCCTTCAAGGGTGCAATAAAACATGTAATGCATTATTTGGAATGGTACAGGGTACAATAGAACGTGTATCAGTTATACAGAATACTCTACTACAGTTCTTCATGTCTAACAGGTTCATCCGACCAAAGCATATCTTTTAGCTCAGACAACATTTAAATAGTACATGTTCATCAATAACATTATCCTATGTCTATCAATAATGTCATATACAATCTCCTTCAGCTTGCGCTAGTATATACACTCTAATAATGTCATCAGTTCTTTTCATCAACACTTGTGGGGTGGGCTATTGTCTGTTCGTTCTTCCCAGTCTCCCAATACTCAAGTTTCTTTGTACGTGAAACAGTGGTCGGCTTGCCAAATATTGGGAGACTCCAGACTAAGGGACCTAGGTGTCGTACTTTTCCCCCAGTGACCTCCCACCCATAATTCGGGAACCTCCGGAATATTTAGTGAAAAGAAAACTAGTCCTACTCAATATAATCACAGAGGCACGTGAGAGCACACCCAGCACTTAGTTTGGTCTAAAACCTTACCCACCCAAGAATGATAATCATTCTTAAGGATGCCTGCTCAAGTTCGAATATTACTGGACTGGCATCGCTGGATGTACTTCTCTTCAACTATGGGGTCAACGTACTTACGGACGTAATGCTACTCAGACAATAGCCCCTCGCACTTTCTCCAAGCTCCAAGGTTTCCAAATTTTCCTTTAACCCTGAATTGAATAGAGTAATTGGCTGGGCCGATTGTGCTACTAACTTCTCCTTTATCCCCAACTTCTCCTTCACTACCTGAACCAGCCTCTGTCACCTGTCCACAATTAAAAGAAATGACTGTCCTGAAAAAAGAATGAGATAAAAGAAACACAGAACAGGAAAAACTACAACTTAATGCTGGGCAACTGTCTTAGTCTTGGGCTCAGGTGCTACTAACTGCATTCGAAGCCTCCCAGAACAGATTCATGAGTGCATTTGGACCCTTCTCTGTGTGTTGACTCCTCTGCAGTGGGTGAAATGGGTACCAGTGTCTCTGCTACCCTTGAAGTCGTGATGCTAGTAGCCTACACTTGGTACCTGTCTGTCAAATAACCTGAGCCTAGGAAATTACTGTTCCACAACTTACTCTCCCGGTCCAATGTCCTGACAGTTAGTGTAACTTTTCTGGAGACAGTGTTTTGAATGTTCTCGGTTGCTGTCTCACTGTTTACCTTCCCTCTCAAGGTCTAAACTAGTCTCTCAGTTGCAAACTCATCCCAAGAGAAGTCAAAAACATTTCAAAAGTCGACAGGTTAGGAGGCAGCTCAGGAGTGATCTTGATAGTGGGGAGGACTAGTTACCAGCTACCAGCCACTTCAATCCAGTTCCAACCCTCAAAATAGGAATAGGGAATAGGAGAGCAACGAATAATAAGAATACAAAGATTTGAATACAAGGGTTTGAAAACAAATAGACATGCAGAAAGGGAGATTTTACAGCAAACATGACAGATGGATTGGACACTATGGGAAAATGGCTGTATTCATTCCACTAATACCCTTAGTTATTCGCTAAACTATGACCCCTCCCCATACTTAACTAGGGGGTCATACATCAACCGTGCAATCCAGTGGCGTTCGTCATTTTGTTCATTAAGAACTCGGTATCACCATAACTATATACCTTTGCAACCCAAGTGAACAGGAGTTATAAATATAAAATTATGTAAAACATGTAAAGACATGTAAAGGGACAAAGACACAGTGAGGATATGGATTGTTTAATAAAATAAAAAAGACTAATAGTTGTTGGGGGAAATATATATAACAGCACTAAAATTGTGGCAGTATCCTGTTTACTTGGTTACACTGGTGGTTAGGAGGGACTGGAAAAATGATATCCATACATGCAGGGTAGCAGTGCCTTGGAGAAGAATTGACAATAATTTGGGGAAGTGTGTGGAAAACAATTACAAATAAATGGGAATATTTCATAGGGGTGAAAGTTAAGGTCTTGTACACACTGGCATTATTTTGCATGCTTCTCAAACCATATTTGCATTACTTTAAATGAAACAGTGAGGAACATTGGAACTGACTTTATTACTTTTGTGCTTGAAGCTATGTTGTACATTGGGCAATGTGTGCCTAAAAATGTTTGAATATTGCTTAATATATTGGCCTATTTATGCACTTTTCCCTTATATGTGTCTATCTAGCAGTAAAACTTCGGGCCTGTGATTAATCTCCCTTACCCTCTTCACCTACTTCCCTCTCACAACCAATGCTCCATGTTGAAACAGTTGCCTTGTTTAAGTAAAGTACATGATGTATAGTGTAGGATGGTCTATCAAATGCCATATATATTGTAGTGTGCTATGAAGTATGACTGATTTATATTTCTTGTGTATTGTGTTTTGCCTGCGCTGCAACAGAGTACACTTGAATGTTATATATTTATGTCTGTCTTTTTGTATATTATTATACAAATAAACTATACATTTTTCAATAAAAAAAAATGTGTGCCTAGAAATGTGAAACCTCAGTTTTACACTGCTCCACAAAAAGAGGTGCCCTGGTGTGCCTACTCCGTAGTGTGCAAGGAACACCCTGATTTCCTTCCATTGGCTGGTGTAAACTTCTGCTTCTCTGCAAACTCCACAATTTTGCTCTGAAAATGAGGGCTACAAGCATAAGTGTGGTTTTTCTATGGAGGTCATTTACATACCCCAAACGTCCTCTTTAGTACAGACATGCGTCTCGATTTAAACAAGACTTCTTCTATTTAGTCAAAAAGCATATGTTTGGGGAACAAGATTGTGGTATTTACATAGGAGTTACATTTTTCACAGGCCAAAGGAAGGAGATGGGTGGATTGAGGGCATTCCTTACAAAGTACAGGGAATTTAAAATGACTTAAATTTTGCCCCAGCTCACAGCTGGACCTCTTTTGATGCTATCTTATACTTTTATTGCAACCCACTTCTTAGCTCACATTGCCTAATGTAGAACAAATTCTCAATCACGCGTTTCCAATGCCCTCTTTTTTCATGTTATTATTTTAAGCCATACATAACGCTAAACAGAGCAGTATTTTATGAGAAAAACTAAAAAGCTTAATTCAATAAAGGAGTGATACTAAAGTGGTAGGAAATTTGGTCATGATATATCATTTTCACTTTTGCACAGTGCGCCTCTTGAGATTTGTGCACCTCTCTACATACCCAGGTGCACTTCTAGATGACAGTGGCATCTCTCAAGATGTGCCATGGTCAGACTTTCAAACCAAAGCTGCATGCATCAAGTGTGTATGCATGAATCTGGTGGTAACGTGCGAGTGTGTGCATGCAGGTTAGACATTTATTTACCTGTATCAAGCTTGATAATAAATGTGTGTGTGTGTCTCTAAGACTTTATATAGCACTAAGGGTGCATTCAATATGATTTGAGTGCAGAGAAAATAGGAGAACATAGGGTGGTATTGATTCTTGTCCAAAGACTGCCCTGAACTCACAGTGAGCACCCATGTGTAGAGTGACCATTTGCCAGAGGGATCAAAGAACACTACAATTCTTAGCTTCCGCTACATGTTAAAAGTACCATCAACTTGATGCCCCATGGATGCCTTATTGGTGCCTTATTGGCATCTGTGTGTACTAGGTCTAAATTTTGAATCCCTAGGAGTATGGCCCTCCATACTTAAAGTTGCATATTCGCTCTAATTGCTGTAATTTGCTGTAAAACTTTTTTGATTAAAAGCAAGATTAAAAACAACATTTACAGGGAATTTTTCTTAAACTCAAAATGACAAAACTATTCTTTTTTCATGATTTAAATCATTATTGGTATATGAATACTAATCTTTTTGCTTTTCAAAAATTCTTCAGCGTATAGTGTTTTATTTTTCATGTCTTTTCATTTAGTCAGTCATGCTAATATAGTTAAGTCATCTAGAAGGTTTCAGGAAGTTCAAAGCCATTATTTTTTTAATTAATGTTTATTAATGTTCTAATTGTAATTCATTAAATGTTAGTGTTTTTGTGATATAAAATACATTTGCAATGATTTTATGCAAGTCTGTGAAATCAAAATTGGCAGTGCATTTTAAACATGAAACAGTGCCAGACACTAAGGGATTTAATTAATACAGTTTGAACATTTTTTTTAATTCTCAAAAATACCTCTTTTATATTTGAACGGATAAAAATATCAGGAAAAATTAGTTTGAGAGCTATTATAACATTAAGCAAAATTTCCTAAAATCTAGGTATTTTACATAAAGGACTGTTTGATTTGGTCACTACAGTATGTTAGGAATGTAGTAATCGGAAGGATGAGGATGTGTTGCGGTAAAAGATGATTTTTTTTTTAAAACTCAGCAGCAGACAGGGAAAACCTGAAGTCACAGTACTTAACTTGCAATAATGATATGCAGGATAATATGGAGTTAAGTGGTGTAGTAGAAAATCTCTGGAAGTCACCAGTAATGCAGTATAAATGACGATCACTTAAGCCAAGTTTACCAACAGTCCAAAAAGCACAAACAGATGAGCACTCAGAAAGAACAGTGGCACTACTAAGACTGGCCCCTCAGTGTGGATGGAAGAAATGCTTAACTGAGAATAAGTACTAGTATGTAACTGTAGAATAGCTACCAGTAAATGGCGTCCTGCAGATGGAGGAGGCGTTCGTAAACCAAGCTGAATGGTCTGTACCAGAAATCACTGTAACAAGAATCCAGATTCAGGAGCCAGTACAAATCAAGGGTCAGGTGCCAAACCTCACCGTAATGCAGAGCCAGGAGACAAAAATCACTGTATTGTAGAGCCAGGGATCAAGAGTCAGAAGTTACCATAATGCAGAGCCAAGGGTTAGGAGGCAGAAGTCACTGTAATGCAGAGCCAGAAGTCACCATAATGCAGGACCAGGGGTCAGGAGCCAGAACTCATCGTAATGCAGAGCCAAGGGATAGAAGTGAGAAGTCACCGTAATGAAGAGCCAGAGGTCAGGAGCCAGAAGTTATTGTAATGCAGAGCCAAGGATTAGAAGTCAGAAGTCACCGTAATGCAGTGCCAGGGACCAGGATCCAACAGGAGCAGAAGGTAAAGGAAGCTAGTGTGTAAAAGAAGTAATATGAAGCTGGGCAGTGAGGACCTTCTTAGTGAGACCCCCAGTAGGGTTAGGGAAAGAGCACACTTCCAACAATAACTGATCCACTGATCACATCCTGATGTCAATAAAATGACCAAGATTAACTAGAACACATTGGCAACTGGCATATGAATTTACCAAACTAGGAAAAGAACAAAAATAATCAAATGCAAATCCTAACACATTAGTTACATAGCCGAATATCAATTTTTAGTATGTGATGATTGTAGGCTATGTGACACTAGACTGCAACCTGTTCATACACTGGAGTTTGGAATCCCCCAACAGGACTGAAAGTTGTATGACCACAACCACTTTACGCTCAGTAGAGAGCTCAGACAGTTCAGCAAGGAGCTAAGAAGAAGGCTCAGCAAGAAGCCCCTGAGACAGCATGGTGAGAAGCTCAGTAGAGGGCCCCAGCAGAGGCTATTTTGTATCCTGCAAAACGCTAGTTTTTGTTTTTTTTAATTGAAACAATTACTACTTGTGGTGAAAAATCTAATTAAAGCTAATTTATGTACAATAGTCTGAAATTTTGTTAAAAAAAAAAAAAGACTCTGAGGAGTGAGCACAATGAGAGTCAATGAGGCTCTTCTGGAGGACAAGAAGGTGGCTCCTGGGAAAGAGTGTGGATTTATTCTTCCCAAGAAACTGTAACAGAAAAATGTTTTTTGACAAAACATTAAGTATTTATAGATGATTCTGGTGAGTTATCAGTTGGGGAGAGTCTCCAAAGGGAAAAGTGAAAGAAACAGATCAAGCTGGAAGTCCAGAGAGCACTGGAGGAGGATACCTCCATGTACGAGATTGACAGTGCGTATGATAAAATGATAAAATGCAGAAGAAGATGGTCAGAAAAAAAACTGCCAATGATCCCTACTATGTGACAATTATAGTGCCTATGTCTATGAAAGAAACAAATTAACTCCGACTATACTGACTACTTTTCCTGAAACCGCTTCAGGATTGGGATGGTAATCAAGTACATCTTTATTGCGTCTCTTATCTAGTAACTCTTCTGGGACAATCATATCCACTTTGGAACTCATTGGTGGAGACTAGTCTTCCAATTTATTGATTATTTAACCACATTTTTCATTTTGGAGTGGCAGTGGTTAAACACAGGGGTATCATTTTGCTATATTTATTTTGTAATATTTATTGGCAACAGTCACCCGTAGTCAATGTAAAGTAAGGTGGTGCCAAACTCCAGCACACACAGCTCTGCTGTTTCGCTGGAGTGTGGCACGCTTAGGGCATCTTAAAGGTAGTCCTGAGTATTAGTTATGGCAGTCACATATGCATGCTATAACATGTGTTTGCCATCAGGAGCAATTGCAAAAAGTATTTTATGTTCATTAGACATTATTACGTACTAATAAATGTATTTAATGTAAACATGTTGCTGTTTTATCATTAATGCCTATATTATTAAAAGGTGACATTAACTGAATTTTTTGTGTGTGTGTGTGTGTGTTATTTTGTGAATTTATCTTCCACATAGGTATTGAACGTATCCTGCACTATCTTGTCTAGTAGAGCTGAGCAGACCTATACCAAAATTCATGAGTGCATGTATCTAGATCCACTCCTTGTTGTAATTAGGCGCGCATATGCCTGAAATCCGTGTGTTTTAAAATAAACGCTCATTGTGCTCAGTATGCGTGCCTTGATGAATCAGGCCCCATTTATATCTAAGGCTTGGTACACAGTGGTGAATTTTCCGACCAATCTGTTATCTACAACTATTGTACCTACGACTGAAGGTTCGACCAGTCGGGCGATTCATGCATACACACTACAAACGATTTACCTTTAGATCTGTGCTATTCATATGGTCCTCTAGTTGTTTAGAGAATGACAGCACAATAGTCACTCAACCTTTCATTCCTGTCATACTGATTAAAACCACCTTGTTATCACTATCCATATGTCCTTACAAATTTCGTTAGCTTATGTAACTCTGAAACAAAATTTTCGTCTCAGAACGAACTAACAAACAAACTATTCTATCTACAGCAGTCTCTACATTTAAGTCACCGGCATCGGCTGAAAAGACCATGACTCTGTAAACTCTATCATCATCATCATCATCAGTTCTTTATATAGCACCACTAATTCTGCAGCGCTGTACAGAGAACTCACTCACATCAATTCCTGCTCCATTGCAGCTTACAGTCTAAATTCTCTAACATACACACACACACACAGACCGAGGGAGACTAAGGTCAATTTAATAGCAGCCAAATAACCTACTAGTATGTTTTTGGAGTGTGGGAGGAAACCGGAGCACTCTGAGAAAACCCACACAAACACGGGGAGAACATACAAACTCCACACAGATAGTCTCCTGGTCAGGAATTGAACTCATGACCCCAGTTCTGTGAGGCAGAAGTGCTAACCACTGAGCCACTGTGCTGCCCATAAAACTCTATGGAGATCATGATCGTAAGTGCATACACACTACATGATCGAAAGGTGATTGGAACAAGATTATCAAACAGTACGACCAACCAAATGAAATGACAATCGGCACTTTGGAATGATTGTCATTCAACGTGTGATTATACACACTAACATGTTTTGTGGCAGAGTGCTCGTTTATCAGGTGATGGGCCTGATAATCGTCTGAAAAACCTCCAGTGTGTACCTAGTCTAAGTCAGCTGTTTAAAGTGGGATGTTCTATGATACTTTTAGTTTCAGGGTCCACAGAATTACAGTGTATGTGGGGCTAAAAAGGTGTCTTTAGAGAATATCATTGTTATAAAGTACAGTATCAGTTTGTTAACCATTTCAGTGCATCGCGGTCCAATCATGAATTTAATCAAATAGCTATCTATTTGTTTGGATCTACTGATGTGTTACTTAGAATTGTGAGATAATGCTCTAGGGTGGGTAAGTAACAAATTGTTATATCAGATGAAAATGGCTTCAATTCCATTTGAGTACAAGTAAAGATCAGCAAGCACTTTAATTAGCATTGTATATAGAAGGTAACAGAACAATAGCCCCAAAGTACCTGTCAATTTCTTACTCTACTTATAAGTAGAGATGCTCACTGACCCACGTTTTTTGGTCTTGATTTTGGATCTGGATTACCGTCGTGTTTTGGTTTTGGTTTTGCCAAACCGTCATTGCGTGTTTTGGTTTTGGTTTTGTTTTGCCATTTTTGAAAAAAAATACAATTTTTTTGGTCTAAAATAACCTAATTTAGTTCTCCACTAGTTTCTTGGATAAGTGAGGTAATTCTAGAGCTAATAAATTATGAAAAAACAGTTTAATCCCTGGTAGGCCGTCCTTAATGCGATCACTTGCCTGCAAATTATACAGACAAACCTGGTTGTCTACCTCCTCCATCTTTGATTATTGGCAATGTAGCCATCGTCTTTGGGTGTATATTACACCCTCAACTTGTAGTTGAATAGAAAAAAAGCAGCCTGCATAGACTGTGGAATTAGAAAGTAAAAATAAATGGACCAAGGTAGTTTGGTATCTGTCTGTATCAGAGGATTGGTGTCATTTCTGATTCAGAGCATACATTATCCTCTAATGCCTTACTGTTTTCTTGCAGCTCGGCTTTCACGCGTAACAGTACTTGTGCACCACTTTTAGACTCCAAATTACATGGTTTTGCTTTGTCATGAGTGTCCGTACAAGAAGAAGGCTCAGTAACATTTTTTGATCTGCCACTAATAGAGAAAGGCGAAGGCCTCATTCTTTCTTTGCCACTGCGTGTGTAGAATGGCATGTTGGCAATTTTTTTTTTATCGGCAGTTAACTTTTTCCCTTCAACACGGTAAAATTTTTGGGGGTGTGTGTTTTTTTTACTGATTTCAAAAGACTGTGTAGTTTGACATTGCCTTTCCCAGATGACGTACTGGGAACACTACCATCAGGACTGGTGACAGAACCTGGTTGCTCATTCTGCTCATATGTGGACTTCTTTGAATCCATTATGAGCCCATGAGCCCAAAGCACTTGTAGTGCTACAAATTGTTTTAGATACCGCTGACAAATAGGACTTTTGACAGACAGAAATATTAATGCAAAAGAATGGGGGACGCCCCAAAAGCCCTTGGGAGTGCTAAATATTATTTTTGGAGACTGCTGACAAATAGGACTTTTGACAGCCAGAAATATTAATGCAAAAGAATGGTGGACACACCAAAAGCACTTGGAGTGCTAAATATTATTTTTTTAGGCTGCTGAAAAATAGGACTTTTGACAGCCAGAAATATTAATGCAAAAGAATGGGGGACACCCCAAAAGCACTTGGGAGTGCTAAATATTATTTTTTGAGACTGCTGACAAGTAGGACTTTTGACAGCCAGAAATATTAATGCAAAAGAATGGGGGACACCCCAAAAGCACTTGGGAGTGCTAAATATTATTTTTTGAGACTGCTGACAAACAGGACTTTTGACAGCCAGAAATATTAATGCAAAAGAATGGGGGACACCCCAAAGCACTTTTAGTGACAAATATTGAAAAAAAAGACTCCTCTTTCCTCCTCTCTTCTCTATCAATTGTTATCAGAATTGTTATCAGAATTGGATGAAGAATAAGGTATATTCTCTGTCCCTGCTCTAATCAGCCTGTGACTACACCCTGCTCTGTCCCTCTGTCAAATGGCGATGGATTGCTGTGGAGGCGGGTATTTATGGATTTCAATTATCGCAAGAACCGAGCCCCGAGATCCGACGATGTCACGATAACGTTCGGCCTCGATTTGGATTCAGAGCGGGCGGGAGAGTACTGAGCCTGCTCGGCTCGGTACTCGGATAGGCAAAGTTCGGGTGGGTTCAGTTCTCGGGGAACCGAGCCCGCCCATCTCTACTTATAAGTGTTATATTTTTGTGTGAATAACAATAAAATAAAATAACAAACATTACTTGGGAATATAGGCTGTGGAAAATGTATTTCCTGATCACTGTGCATTTTGTCTATTTAAGAATAATACATTTCTATCAACAGTGTCACGAACGCCCAGCCTGTCTCAGATAAAGCAATCTGAACAGCTGGTCATGACTGGAGTCACATCAGTCACTTACCAATGAATACACCTTTTTCTGCCACAATGAAGGATTTACTATGGCGTCCTTGCGTTCACCAAAACCACTTATTAATGTTTCACACTTAAATAACAAACACATGTAGCATGAGCCTCACTTGGCTTTGTAAATTCACAAAGAATCACGGAGAATATGCTAGATTAAATTTATTTAATCTGAAAAATATTTCAAAGGCTTAATTGCAAAACAGTTAATAACAAGACATACAGGATAAGTTGCACAAAAAAGTTTCAGAAATAAAATAGGAAATAAAACCAGAGTCTAACTTACTAGTGTCGGACTGGGCATGAGAGGAGTACACTTTAAAAGAAATGGCACACTTCTGACCTAGGCACAGGTCTCCTCTTAGAAGATACACACTTTTACTAGTTGATTTAAACCTTTCTCACATAGCTCTCTCCGCCACCTTTGGAGGTTAGCTGTCAAACAGGACAGATTGATTTCCAGAATGTCACAGGATTTTGAAGTGAGCTATCTATCCCTGAAATATGTTTGGAATCTCAGAGGGCATGATTCTCACCTCTGCTTGTTCTGCCTGGCAGGTCAGTTCCCCATCCTCCGTATACACAAACTCCTCAAAGATGCTTATCTGTCCCTAGGACTGGCTAATTTCACAGGTCACTAAGGTCAGTTAGTAAAGCACACTTGGAAACGTTACATACAATATACACATTGTCATACATGAATATTAAGAGGAAATAACAATAATACATAATCGTCACAAACAGCAACCCTGTAAAGCCAAATCTATGCAAACTGGCACATGCTGAAGTAACTAATTATGTGATTTAGATGATATTGCATGCAGGCAGTAAAAACAAATGTGATGGTGACATTTTAACAGCAGGTGTAACACTTCCGTTTCCTCTGGTGTTTGAAGCCTTTAATTAGTTTGAGCTGCTTCCTTGCTACATAGGGTGTTAGTACCTGCCTGCTCATAATTAGAGGAAGCAATTTGTTGTGTACAGTATTTAGTTGAAAAGATGTAGTTAAAATGTATATTTTACTATCCATCTAATCTTTGTCTTCTAATAGATAATTGATAAAAGCAAGAGGGATCCATCAGAGGAAATAGAAATTCTTTTGAGATATGGACAGCATCCAAACATCATTACTTTAAAGGATGTAAGTGTTTATCAGCTTTACTCTGCTCTCAGTACAAAATATCTATAAATTAAAATAAAATATTTGTTACTTCTTTTTTTTTATGAAGACCATTTTATTACTTTTTAACATATATTCATAGGTTGGAGGGGTGCAAAAAAGAAAAAGAGAGGGGAGGGGATTATGAACTTATATCACTAAGTTCTTGGCACAAAAACATTAACATCTGTAGATACAGTACTAAAATATGTTAGATAAGCTCTGTTACTATACTCATATTTAAATCATCATAGCAAAGTAATACTGAAGGCAATCTGGGGAAGGGAGAAGTGTTCATTTTAATTTAGATGAGATATATCCCAAGGTGGAAAATTACTATGAATAACTGAGAAGTGGTGGAAAGACATAGGGAGATCTAAGTATGTGTTCTGAATTATACGGTCACTAGGACATTACTCCAAGTGGAATTATAAGCCAAAAGTTAGCTGAGTGCAGCCCCATGGTGTTCGAGCCAA
Source organism: Mixophyes fleayi (assembly GCF_038048845.1). Lineage (NCBI taxonomy): Eukaryota > Metazoa > Chordata > Amphibia > Anura > Limnodynastidae > Mixophyes > Mixophyes fleayi. The sequence continues at coordinate 237,004,417 of NC_134404.1, read as the reverse complement.
GGGGACTAATTAACCTGCATTAAGGATATGCCAAATAAGTTTCTGTATAAGTTTTGGAGGGTCAGGTCCATAGTAGCAGAGAACATTATAGGGGGACATGCAAATATTTGTGATATTAAATATGAGGTTGTGAATCTTGGTCAACAATACAGCTGGCTTCAGTCACTCCTGCCAGATGTGAGTATCACATACTGGATCCGCCGATCACTTGGTCAGGCTCTGGGTATCTTACCTGTGGCTCCTTCCTCTGCTTCTCCTTGGTGTGGGAACACAGCAGCTGCCTCTGGACAGCACCATGTTTGAAATCAGGTCTGCACACAGACCCATCTTGCAATTCCATTTCTGCCTATTGGACACTGCCCTCTAATGGTCAGACTACTTAAAACACTTGGTTAATCGATCATGTGCCAGTTCTCTGAGTCTCTACCTGTGAGGTTGTTTCTACTCCTGGCTTCTTTACATACGCAGCTGTTCTAGTCATCTTGCTGCTCAACTTTCCTGGACCTGGTGTGTATCCTTGTTGCAGAACTTTACACTTACCTGTTCCAGTTATTGTGCTTCCCAGCATCACATGGATATTAGTGTATCTCCTCTGCTACCTCCCACATCACCATTGATCCATCCACCCTGCTGCCCAGCATACTTGGACCTCTGTGTATCCTTGTTACAGAACTTTACACTTACCTGTTCCAGTTTCCGTGTTTTCCAGCATTGCCTGGTCCACCGTACATCTCTTCTGCTACCCCTTACATCCCCGTTGATCCAGCCATTCTGCTGCCAGCATACCTGGATCTCTGTGCATCTTTTTTGCAGAACTACACACCTACCTGTTCCAGCTACCGTGTTTCACAGCATTTCCTGGACCTTTGTTTATTGCTGCCTTTGAATTTCACCTCTATGTTTACCCAGACATGCTGCTGCCAAGTAACTTGGATCCCAATATTCCTGCTGTTACTACCTATTGTATCTCCACCTAGTCTCCACAGGGCCCTGTTTGTTGCCTATTGGGAGAACCGTGACCTGTGGACAGAAGTCGCTAAACCCACACCTCCTTGCGGGGGTCACTGGTTTCTTTCTAACGGAACAGAAAGTTCCGTTAGACTCCAGGCATCCCTGCAGGTGGCGCTATACCAAGCAGGCCTTGAGGGTCCCACGTCTCCATTGATCTGTGACAGTGAGGCAGGGATTCGTCCCATCCTTGGAGCCTCCAGTATTAATTGATTAGTGGAATTGGGAAAGTCTTTGAAGTCTCATGGGTACAAGATACTATCTTAAGTATGGGTCTACTCAGGTTTTTCTCTAATAAACACATTTAAAGTCACATTAGAACAAAGCTGCATTCCCTCCTCCGGATCCAGGTTCATTCCCTTCCCTCTCTCACGCTAACTCATGGGGGACTTTACATACCTGTAAAAAGAAACATTCTATATATAGAAGAGTGCAAGCCTCATTAGTGGCCTATCGCTAATATGAGGACTCTAATGAAGAACATTGGAGAAAAGCCTGGACCTTAAGAAGACTATTGTATAAGTGATGGAGTTAAACATATTGGAACAGTACTATGTCTGTGATATGGAATATATTCTGGACCTCTATATAGGAGGGAAAGCCAAGAAAAGGTGCAATGTCCACTATGAACAAATTTCCTTGCTGTTATGTTTCAGCTTTATTGTTATAGTAGATTGCAAGAAGGTCATCGGGTCCTGGGGCAGATGATTTCATATGATCCTTTATTGCTTGGTCAATTTCCTCAGGATAGATGCCTTTATTGAGTTTTGCTCTGTGGTAATCTGTGATCTTGGGAATAGAACAGAAGTTCAGGCATTGTTCCATTTTTAGCCATTAGTTTGGTCTGATCTTGTAAGTGTGGTGGGAATGGGCATATTATTCTTGGAAGCATTTTTCAATAGTGTCATCAGGGATAAGGTAAGCTTTAAAAAAGAGATGGGATTTTACAGAATGTCTAAAGAATTGAAGGCTGTAAGAAAGCTTGATTGGGCGTGGTAGGGAATTCCATAAGTGGGGAGTAGCACAGGAAAAATCTTGTAGGCGCAAGTGAGAGGTGGTTACCAAAGTTGTAAATTGTAAGCAAAGGGAGGATAAGTGAATAATGAAATATCACAGCAAGCTCTGATTGAGGTCTCAGCAAGACACGCTGATATATGTGGCTGCAAATAACTGTTAGAGTTTCCAGACCACCAAGCAGGTCACATGTTCCAGGTCACCCAGCAAAACCCAATGGACTTTGTGTTTAATAAAATTGCCATTTTAAAAAGTGACGGCAAAGAACAGAATTGGTGGTCCGTCGGAACTGTCACTTAGTAAATAAACAGGATGTTCTGAATATGACAAGAAAGGAAGAGGGTTTATAATAAGATATGTCATTGGATGTCTGGTACAATTGTGCTTAATATTGTTCCGTATTTAGACAGTTTAGGGTACAGTGTTAATGAATATGGTCACATGCTCAAATAAAACATATTATTTGTGAACATATAGGTCTACGATGATGGAAAGTATGTCTACCTGGTGATGGAATTAATGAGAGGAGGAGAACTTCTGGATAAAATACTTCATGAGAAATATTTTTCAGAGAGAGAAGCTAGCGCTGTTCTGTATGTCATCACTAAGACTGTGGATTACCTCCACACACAAGGAGTATGTATTTGTTTGTCTCCTCATCTACACATTCATACATTAATATCTGCACTTTCCAAAACCAAATGTGGCCGCTGTTTCTAAACTAACAGCAAAATTGTTCATATTTGCTTAAAGCAAACATATTTAGCCACCCAAATACAACTATTTTTTAGAAATGTTACAGATATAGAGGCCTATTTAAAAGCTATTTTTCAGGTGAAAATGTTGGAGTTTTCAGCAAACTTAGGTCTTCTCCCTATTTACCAAAGCTCCAAGGGCTTTCACCAGCTGCAAAGCATGGGGAAGCCTATTTAACAGGCTTGAGATAGCAGAGAGTCCTCACTAAAAAAATGCTTTTTTATTTAAATAAAACATTTTTTTTTCTTAAAGACATTAAAACAATTGTATTTTCTTCTAATTTTTTTACATTTTTTTTTTACTATATTTTTGCTAATTTAGAAAGTAGAGCTGGAAGCCTGGACAGTGACAATGATGGGTGACGCTTGCACATAGGTGAAGAGGAAAGACTTCTCTAACTGTTGCCAGCCAGTATGGCCAGCGAGATAATGAGTATCACTCACCTGTCTCTGAGTGATAGGAAATCTGTTATCACAGCTCCATGATAAATAGACCCCTTAATCTTTTGATGCATTTACCAACTCCAATGTGTGGAATTATTAGCCAGCTGCTTTAAGTTCATTTAAATATCAGACAAGCACATTCCGACAGAATTTGGCACCTCTGAAAAATGGCCTATAGTGCTGCAAAACTCAATTTGTGCAAACTTTTGAAGGCATTTTGCTCACCTGTATTTCAAAGTCTTACCTACTAGACTTGATGAACAACTCCTTCACTTTGATATTTTTTTCCTAAAATTTTGATTAGCCAAGCCTCATTTTGTCATGGGATAGAGGAGACATCAGAACTGTCCTTGTTACACGTGTCCAGTGTTTCCAAAGTGTAAATTTAGAAGTTGTGGCAGACTATGGAAATTTGGAAAGGGCAGTATGGAAAATATAAGCGAACGGGATTTGACAGTTTTACAATGAAAGCAGTAAGAGAAGTGGCGGTATGCATACCACTGTATACTAGCCTACTCCGAATACTTCATGTGGCACTAATGTACATTTGATTGTAGCTATAAATGTACTTTGCCTTTTAAAGTATGCTTAGAAGGTGAAAAATCCTGTTAAAAGTATAGGCCAAAGCCTGACTTGCGTCTGCAGGGTGACAAAGGTTCTGCACCCTCCCACTAACCCAAGAGAGCCCCTCTAAATGTGCTCTCTCAAGCCATGGAATCCCATTTAAATATCTCACCTTGCAAAACAAAATGTTGTTTTTGCCATAGAAGGCACGTAAATGCACATAACCTGTATCCATCAGAATTTCAAAATGTTGCATCCTTGCGGATTCAGCCATCTAGTTTCTCTAAGTCTTACACTTGACTGTATGAACAGTCACATTACAAAACATAATTTGCTCTGTGGGACTGAACTTTACAACTTAATAACTGAGCAGATTTAATGAATTTAAAATCAGATAGTCTACACATGTGTGCACATATGTGTGTGTACTGTGCTTTGAGAATGACATTCTAGGATCCTGATGTTTAGGCAAAAGTAGACTTTATTTTTATTGATCGATGCTATTTGGTGTATTTGAGAGCAAGTCAAATCATTTTTGAGAATGTGATATTTTTTCTATTGTGAAAACATAACAAGCTGACAAAACACTTGGGGTACGTTTACAGACAGCATTTTGTACATAGGTTTTGATCACATGTCCACTTTTTCTCCAAAGACTTCTCGTGGTTGACAGTTCCCTCAAGCTTGTTATTACTCTGCAGAATCTTATTTTATACAAATTCAAATCAGTAAAATATAATTAACATTTGTTTACTAGCAGTAAAATCTCTCCCAAAATCCTCAACAATCCTGTATGGATGGTACACAAACACAGCATGCCCCCCTCCTCCCTCAGGGAAGACTTTTCTTCCTGAATCCCATGGGCTGTGACAGTCAAGTTAAGTAAAAAAATTGGGACAACTTGAGTGGCAATTTGTCACACCAGTAGGCGCAACATACTTGATAGGGATCCATAAGACCCCTATTCATTATACCAAAACAGTTAATAAAAACCAATCCAAATGAAAACAACAGAAAGGGTGTTTAGGGACCCATGTCGATTATATTAGGTACCATGTCCATTATATTGGGTAACATGTCCATTATGCTGGGACCCCTGGATCCCAAACTTGTTAATTACCACAGTCCTTACAGTCCAGGGGGTTCAGAACAGCCCCAGCCCTTTTCAGCATAGTGCTGGCAGCCTCTGGTAACCATGTTTTTGGCAGCAACTCCATTGAGGTATCAGACCTATGCTGACCAGCCTAGAGTTAGTTTTTTCTATGCTCATGATCTATCTGTTATAGTGGAAACCAGTCCAGTTTTCTAGCCCTAGGGCTAGAAAGCCCCAACAATAGTTACAATAGTTCACTATGCATGGGATTGGGGATTGTCTCATTAAAAGAATAGGGCAATATTCAATCCCTGCCAGCCTGAGCTGGTGCAGATTTCAAGTCCTTTTGCAAAATTTGATTGGTCATATACGGCAAAGAATGTCCCAGAAAATGTGCCCTCTACAACACTTGAACTCATTAAAATATTACCATATTGTTTACCGTTCTATAACTTCATTTAAAAAATGTTATGTATATCTGGGATATATATTTTTTTAAGTATTATATCTTGATTTAAGGTTGTCCATCGGGATTTAAAGCCCAGTAATATTCTTTATATGGATGAGTCCGGGGATCCAGAATCTATCAGAATTTGTGATTTTGGTTTTGCAAAACAATTAAGAGCAGAAAACGGACTGCTTATGACTCCTTGCTACACAGCCAATTTTGTGGCACCTGAAGTAAGTGTCTTTATATTTTTTATGTTTATATGACTAATTTCTTTACTAAGTTATTTGGATATGCCTTTTATTACCTTTTGCTTTTGTTGAAGTTGGATTTATAGTGTTTTGCCTCCTTTTAATAAAGTTTTTTTCTACATTAGTATAAGTAGAAAAAAGTACCAAACTAACAGAAATAAAAAAAATACATGAAATCACCATTTGTCTAATAAAAAAAAGATGATTGAACCTCTTGCAATTTGTTATGCAAAATTAATCACCTTGCAGGGTTAAAACATCCAAAAGCCCAATGCCATTCTTCAGAATTAAGGCTTTTCTCATGACTTCAACTGATATATCATCATATCTGAGATAAGTGCTGATTTTGATGATAGGAGATGAAGCTAAATACGAAGACCTAAGGTTGCTGGAACAGGGACTTTAGAGCAGCACTCATAGCTGCAACATCAATCCTCTTTTTTGGCTGCTGTGAATGAGAATTTTGATCTGTGTGTACAAGTATTTATATTAGAAGCTGAGAAGACAGCTGTGCCTCACACTATAATTATTGAAAGCACACTTTTTCAAGTGAGCAGGACAGGCAGACAAAGACACTGAAGCTGCTGTTACCATACATGTATCCAGTGATGGCAGATGAAAGACTTAAATGACTCATGTGCCACAGCTGACACTTGCAACCAAATATCTTATATTTATAAGAGACTCTTTGTGTGTGCCCTGGAGGTGACTCAGTCTGTAATATTATTCTATTTTTCTGGAGAGGAGGAAAAGGCCCAACACATAAATCAACTACCAGTGAAGAGAAACTGGTGGCAAGACTGGTAAATAATCTCACAGCCTATGGATCTAGTATAATATACAGGTTGGAAACCATCTTACCACTTATAATTTCTCTTGAAGACATTTCAGGTGCTACAGCCAGCATGCAAGCACCACTGTACTCCTGCAGGTAATCTTTTTCTTGCAGTGTTTCCTACACCAAATAGGTTGTTCTAATCTATAGCATGAAATGTCAGTAAAGTGAAACAGAATTTTTTTTCCAAAGAGATTCTAGACCATTTCTCTTTTGTATAACCAGCAGGTGTTATTGCAGCAGAGGTGGCTTCTATGGCCCACAGTTCTACTGTAATATATGCTCTACTGATGCAGCAGACCAATCCAAGCGCCTGTTAGGCGCCTGTTATTCCATGACAAGATGAAAAGTTGTGTTAGCTAAGGTATTTTAGATAGTTAAAGTAATTACCATTTGTCTCAAATGTCCATTGTTATGAGGTGTGGCCTAGATCTGGGCTGTAAGTAATCAGTATGAGTGACTGTTAATATAGCTAGCTGGCAGCCCAAGTTAGTTTTCTAGGTCAACAGATAATCTAAGAGGTAATTAGGTTAGAATTTCCAGATTATGTGTAATGTGTCTCCACAATAGTACACTGAATTAAATAGCATTGGAAATGTATTAATATGTATCAATATAAATGTTATTATGTAAGTGTCCACTGATAGAGCGCTGCTGAAAGGAGGATTGAGAAATATTGACCCTACTCCCTGCATGAACAGACAAAAATATAAGGAAAGCAGTATGTCGATGGATTAATTCTATCTTGGAGAATACTACTGTATGTAACACCAGTACAAAGGACTTTGGGCCAGGCATCATGGTGCCACCGGAGGAAACTCTACCAGGACAGGGTCTGTGTGAGCTAGCTAGCTAGCTGGTAGCGGTAATACTGTGGAAGGATAAGACTCTGAAGGATACTGAGATTGTTACTTTGAAATGCTGACTGCATGAGGCTGCTGTAGGGTACACACCCATTTACCCTGTACCTTGTGAACATCTTATGGTGTTGTGCTGTCGTACTAAAGCCTATTTTGGATATATTCTGCCCGAGTGAGTTCAATCCCACATAGGGTAACCACCATCCCAGCTAAGGGTGGGTTCCTCACACCCTTTCCACCCACTTCAAATACACAGGCTATGCTGCATGCACTACTGTTAGTGCAATCAGTTTCCCCTTCACAAGCAGAGCAGTGTGAAGCAGGACATACCTCCCAACTATCCTTCCAGTCAGGACAAAGTCATGACTGGGCAGGCAGTTACTCAAAATCGGGACTGCCCCACCAGAAACAGAAAGAAAGGAGTCATAGGACCGGGGTCTGTGCCGGAATATGAAACTGGAATCCGCAGCTGTAAGAATCTGAGACTGATTCGGGGAGCGCTCAATCCTAACATCTGTATCCAGGCACTAGGAGCTGGAATTCACTATCGGGGACACAAAAAGATGCAAGCCATGGAAACACAGACCAGAATAAAACTAAGATTAGAAACAAACTCTGAGCTCAGAAATGAGACCAGGGCTTCGCCTTTAATAAAACTGTTGTTTTAGCAGTCACAGTCGCCGAATATCAATAATTTTATGGATCAGCTCCTTTACCCCCTGGTCTCAGTTCTGAGTTCTTGTTTCCAGTTTTAGCTTCATTCAGTTCTGAGTTTCCATGGGTTGCATCTTCTGTCTGCCTCTCTTGTTTCCTGCACAGTGGGAGGGTGCGCACTTCTTGTGAGGTCCCCCACATGAGTTATGATGTCAGCAGAGCAGGGGCAAAACATATTGTGCAGTAACTAGGAGATCCTGGTGCATGCAGTATTGTTGCTGGTCCTGGAAGAAGGACCAGCCTGTCAGTCAGTTCTGTGCTGCAATGGTGGTTTCCTGGTACCTTGAAACCACCCCTAAGTGAGTGCCTGGGAGGGAGTCAGATCCATCTTAATACAACAGAATAGCAGTGCTGGATTGTTGTAGCCTATGAATGTACCTGCTGTATCTGAGGAATATTTCGGACAAGTATAACCCTATATTTTTTAGATCTTACTGAGCTCTACCCAAAATAAAATTTTAATTTACTCTTTAAAAAATCAGTTGTATGATTAAATACTACATATAAGATATAGCCCTCTCTGCTCTTGGAAACAGACTTGTACATGTATAACATGTATAACACTTGTTCAATATAAGCTACGTTGCACAGTTTGAATGGGATGAGTAGCTCAACCGTTGGCACTCATTTATGTAGCCATCTGGTTCCATTTGAAAGAGCAGAAGTACCAATAATTGGGCACTTCTCCCTATGCAAAAGTGTTTTTTTTCACATTCAGCCCCCTTTAGGATGATGAGCCTGCTTTGGATATTATTTGCAAATGATTAGTATATCTGTCAACGGAAACATCATAAGATGCTGTGATCAAGTAAGAGAAATGAATATGTGCAGTTTTCTTTTCTTTAAATTCAGCAGAGATGTTCCTTCTGCTATAACAAAGCACTATAGTGTCACATGACTTAACTCATTTATATTTACTTTTTTCTCTTTTTGGTAATTTTAAAGTAATTAAAGGCTCAAGAGTTATTAATTTCGACAATAGTTTAATATACAGACTATTGTATGTTAGCTTGATAAATTTATATATATTGTCCTGATAAACTTATATTCTACACATAAATGAAGACGGGTTTGGCAATTGCCACAAATCACGTCAACGTAGTTCATATGTATATTGATAATAGTCCATTATAGTACCTGCCACATTTCTAACTTTGTTTTTAGATCAGGGGTTCTTAACGTTTTCCGTTTTGGACCCTCTGCATTAGCTTTGTAACCCATTATTCAGTTTAGAATTAATACATTAATACAAATGTAAACAATAAAAACAAACTTTGACTCGTAAGTGAAAGCCAACTTGGGACTCCAAACACATCGGTGCCTAACAAGCTTGCTTAGATGTTATAAAAGTAAAAAAAAAAAGCAGCTGTCTGCAGAGACTGTGAAACCAATAAATTAGAAACACAAAACACAAAGAAAGACTACTGATAATTGAATTAAATATAAATTATATAAAATTAACTAGTAAGTATTATAGAACCTTATTCATAAAGCAGCCATTTATTACACAGTAAAACAATATACACATTTATAAAGGAATACTAGTAATATTAGAGATGTTCACTGACCCTCGTGTTTTGGTTTTGGATCTGGGTTAAGTTCGTGTTTTGGTTTTGGTTTTGGCAAAACCACCCTTGCATGTTTTGGTTTTGGATCTGTATTTTTTAGAAAAACAGCTAAAATATGCTAAAATCACATTATTTTGCTCTATTTTGTTCCTATGTTATTATTGACCTCAATAACGCTAATTTCCAGTAATTTTCAGTCAATTTTGACCACCTCACAGGTCACAATATTAATTTCATACACTTTCGGACAAAGACTGCAGCAAGCTGGCTGGATGTTAAGTGACAGAGCAACGACACAAACACACGATAGTTCACAGCACATCTAGGAAGCATTGCCACACAGAAGTGGCAGAAAAGAAAAGTGGTGCAAGATGGAATTGTCCGTGGGCCCTCCCACCCTCTTTTAAGTAAGATATTGAAAAGGACATGTACGGTTTAACAAAGCAAGCAGTCCAGCGACAAGGAGTGCCACTTTTGTGGCTGAAGTGCTCGGTTTGTTTGGGCCCCCACAAAACAAGCTACCAATAGCTTAGCTGCCTTAAGCCCAACAGTGCTGTAATGAACTCTACATTATTAAACCATGTCTGCACGTGCTGCATCTTTAGTCTCCTTCTCCTCTCTGGATATCTCCCTCTTATCCCTGAAGAATTGCCAAACTTATGTAGACACAGGAATGGAAATTATAACTAGAGTGGCATTACATCTGCTTCAGACAGACTGTGACACGGAAAATGTGGGCAGCATGGAATACATCATGTTGGAATACGCTTTATTGAACAGAGATTTAAACCAATATGTAGATGCAGTTGAGGAGACCATATTTAATCCCAGATTTAAGAGAGCTTGAACACAAGAGATACACTGCGCTTCAGAAGAATAATACAGAGGAAGTCCTGAGGCAGGATGATAAATATGTCCAGTTTAAAGGACAGCTAAAAGACCTGAGAAAACAAATTGGTGTGTCACCGGCCCCTGCAAACGAAGATTTGGAAAATGAAGACGAGGAGATCACCGTCACCCAAAGCACTCCTATAACACAGTTGGAGATGGTGAACCCAGTGAAAAACAAAGTATGTGGTTACACGTACAAGAGAGAAGCAATTGAAAGAATGATTGAAAACAAACTTCACAACTTATAGCACATGTAGGTAACATTGGCACACAGCGATAGCTGAAAGGAAAAGTGGTTCAAGATGGAATTGTCTTTGGGACTCTTCCACCCATCCTGATAATGGATCCTAAAAAGGACATGCACACTTTGACAAACCATGCACTTCAGCGACAAGGAGTGCCACTTTTGTGTGCTTGGTTTGTTTGGGCCCCCACAAAACAAGCTAACAATGGGCTTAAGGCAGCTAAGGTAACAGTGCGCTCAATGAACTCTACAGTGGCAAGATGTTACTGTCATCATCTTCAGCCTCATCCTCACACTCATCACCCTCATCAGTGTGTACATCATCCTAACACAATATTAATTTATCCCCACAGGAAACCACCATTACAGAAGTCTCTGTAACATAAAATGTAAAACAAAAATGTAAAAAAAAAAACTTTTACTTTTTAAAGAAAAAAAACACATCTTCAATAACGGTGAAACTTTACTGTAGAAGAACATAAAATTACCAACATGTCATTTTACCCAAATATTAATAAGCATTCCAGCATCATCCCCACCCTCATCACAAAGCTAATTAATCCCCGCTGGAATCCACCATTACAGAAGTCTCTCTACTTTGAGCTAAGTGCCAATAAAGGCCTTCCTCGTGGAATTTGTAGTTCATTTTACAACAGATACTGTCACAATTTTTGTGCTATTCATTTAGACCAGACCAAATGTCAAAATGTTCTGCTGAATCATCTGCATCATTCTTGAGTCTCTTAGGAAAGCTTAGTTTTAGCCTGAGAAACTGTAGGAGGGGATTCCGTTGTGTCAGGTACCACTTCAGCTATCACTTTGCTCACCAAGAGCTCATTGCATCTCTTCTGATCTGGGACAGTGGAAAATAAAGAGAAGGCAAAGCACTTAAAACTAGGATCGAGCATAGTTGCTAAAATGTAGTGATACGATTACCAGAAGTTGATAAAAGTAATTCATCTACAAGTCCGACATACTTAGCGCAAATTCTTTGTTTCATCTCCTCCTTCAATATTTCAAGGTGCTTTTCCAAAAGTCTAACTAAGGGAATCACTTTGCTCAAGATATCAGTGTCTGAACTCAGTTCACATGTGACTACTTTGAATCGTTTCAGCACCTTGCATAACACGGAAAGTATTCTCCACGGCAATGGACTAAAATACATTCTCTCTCCTTCCCAATGTCATGGCTTGTGCAGTAACCGTGGATGACTTTTCACTGTTCCTCCATCCTCGCAAGCATACAAAGTGTAGAATTCCACCTTGTTACCACCTCTTGCTTCAGTTGGTGGCAGGGCAAAATAAATTGTCCTTGCAGCTGCTGCAGTTTCCTACATGCTGTTGCTGAAGGCAATTTACCAACCCAGTGGGCTGTCACAGTCATATAATCTTTAGTTTACCCAGTTCCGATTGTCCACATATCTCTGTTAAAGTGTAAAGTGGGTAGAATGGCATTTTGTATCCCAATAATTACATTTTATGGAACCTTCTGGTAAATGTTAGGAATTGCTTTTCTAGTAAATTGATGTTGTAATGGAATTTGCTAACAGGAACACAGGACCTCAATTAACTGTCTAAAAGCAGCTGATTTAATTGTGAATATGGGATGCAGATCTAGTACTAGCATAGTTGCCATGGCGTCTGTGATCCGCTTTGCAACTGGGTGACAGCTTTCAATTGTTGTAAACTACTAGTAGTCTTCTTCTTGGTCTACTTCTGGGTTGAAGATCCACCCCCAGCAGCAGCAGCAGGACTAACGCTCAAGAATTCTTCAGAGTAATCCTGGATAGGGGAGAAGTCATCTAGCCTAAGCAACTTGGATGCAGGACTATCTTCGATCACTAGTGATGATATTGATGAGGAAGGTGTTGTCGGTGTGGCTTGTGGCTTTACAAATGCTACAAATGACTTGACAACTGTTGTCAGGATTGGTTAAAAATAATTGCACACATAAGAGTTGGATTTTTTGGTCTAATGCCCAGGCATGACAGTGGCCTTCTTCTTATCACTGACAAGAACTGCTTCCACTGGTGCAGGACTTACACTAACATCATCCTCATCATCATCCTCATCAACATCCTCATTAGCGCCGTCAGCTAAACAAATACCCCCCTCATCCTGTTGCAAATACAAAGTGGTATCCAACATTTGTGTATCACCAACTACACTAAAGGGCATACTGCTGACAACCTATTTTAAAAGCTATGGGATGTCCTTGCAACATGGTTCATCCCGCTTGGACTCTCCTGAGGATATGACATTTGTGATAATGCCACCAATATTGTGAGAGCATTATAGCAGGGAATATTCCATCAAAATCAACTTGGTGATACCGAGCTTCTTAAAAAATGACAGTGCCATGCAGGAGATGCTGTCTGTGTCCCGAAATAATTCGGATAATTTTGGGCATTCTGAAAGAGCATGTAGGAGATTGCAGCTGCTGCAAGAAGAATCGAATTTGAGGGGGGATGTACTTTAGTCCAGCACAGTGGAGAATACTGCCCAAGCTGTGCAAAGTACTGAAACCACTCTAAGTAATCACCTGTGAAGTGAGTTCAGACATTGTTAGTTTGAGTCAAGTGATTCCCCTAATTAGACTTTTGGACAAGCAGCTAGAGAAATTGAAGGAGGAGATGAAACAAAGCAATTCCGATAACTATGTAGGACTTGTAGATCAAGTACTTTATTTGCTTCACCAGGATCCGAGACTTATCAACATCTTGAAATCGGATCACTACATTTTGGCAACTGTGCATGATTCTAGGTTTAAGAGCTATGTCTTCTCTTTCTTTCCAGCTGACCCAGAACTCAAGAGATGCAATGAGCTCCTGTTCAGCAAGTTGACAGCTCAAGTGGTACATGACACGACAATTCCTCCCTCAGTTTCTTTGGCAACTGCTGCTAGCAAAATATTTAGCTTTCCCAAGACACCCAGTGGTGATGCAGATGAGTCAGCACAACATATTTGGTCTGGTGTAAAAGAATTGCCCAAAAATCGTGATAGCTCTGTTGTAAAATGAACTACAAATTGCACAGGGAAGACAATTACCGGCAATTACATCACAGTACAGAGACTTCTGTAATGTTGGATTCCAGCGGGGATGAATTAGTATTGTGTGAGAATGATGTACACACTGATGAGGGTGAGGAGGATGACAGTGTAGATTGCAGGTGGTGGGATCTAGCTGATGCTGGTATGCGTGTTAATATTTTCGGTAGAATGGCATGTTGGCAATTTTATGTTTTCTATTTTCTTTAAAAAGGTACAAGCTTTTTATTTACATGTTTGTTTCCCTGACTTAAAACAACTATGCACTTGAACATAGGCTTTAGTACTTGATGTAGAGGGATTAGTATCATAATGACTGAGACTGGAGAATGACAAGAACAATGAGACTGAAGACTGGAGAGTGACAAGAACACTGCTACCACTGTTTTTGTGTTACCAACGGCACTGAGACTGGAGAATGCAAGAACAATGTTACTGAAGACTGGAGTGTGACCAGAACAATGTGACTGGACACTGTGTGAGTGTCACGGGCACTAGGAGTCTTGCCCAGGATTTCACCAGTTAACTATGCTTACCAGAGAGGCGGAGTTTGCACAGCGGTCCTCTGGCAGCAGGGTGAATAGTGGAACGTATATAACAGCAGATGGAGAGAGGATGCCAATGGAAATGATGATAGTCAGTGACTTGCAGCTATACTGGTAAATGAGTCAGCGACTTGCATCTATAGTGGAAAGACAGGTTTGAACCACGGAGACCAGGTTGGACGTGAGCAGGTGAAGGAAGGTAACAGGAGAGTCAGTGGTCTGCGTACAGCAAGTTGTACCACTGCTATGGTGAGAAGACTTGTCCAGGTGCAGGTAGGTAGCGGGGAAGTCAGTGGTCTGCGTACAGCAAGTTGTACCACTGCTATGGTGAGAAGACTTGTCCAGGTGCAGGTAAGTAGCGGGGAAGTCAGTGGTCTGCGTACAGCAAGTTGTACCACTGCTATGGTGAGAAGACTTGTCCAGGTGCAGGTAGGTAGCAGGGAAGTCAGTGGTCTGCGTACAGCAAGTTGTACCACTGCTATGGTGACGAGTAGTTCAGGTGCGGATGAGTGGAGGCATGCAAAGAGTCAATAACGGTATGAAGACACTGAGAGCACAGAGGAACTTGTTCCAAACAGATATGCAGCGATTACAGCTAATAGTCTATAACGGTATGTATACCGCTGCTGAGTAGAGAGGCTTGCACAGAGCGGATATGCGGGATAATAACTGATAGTCAATCACAAGTATGCATATCACTGCTGAGTAGAGAAGCTTGTTCCAAACAGATATGCAGCGTAACAACAAATAGTCTATAGCGGGTATGGATACCGCTGCAGGGTAGAGAGGCTTGTCCTAAGCGGATATGCAGGGTAACATTTGATAGTCAATAACAAGTAAGCATACCGCTGATGAGTAGAGAAGCTTGTCCACGAGAATATGCAGGCACAGCAGGGACGCTGAACGGTTGTAGTGGGTATGGGAACCACAGGTGAGCAGAGCAGGTAATCAGAAGCCAGCTGAGGACACGAGCAGGATACAGGAGTCTGTAGCGGGTATGAGAACCGCTGATGAGCAGAGCAGGTAATCCAGAAGCCATCTGAGGACACGAGTAGGATACAGGAATCAGTAGCGGGTATGGAAACCACCGATGAGTAGCACAGGTAATCAGCAGGAAGCTGAAGACACTAGTAGTACACAGGAGATACCTTCAGAGACTCACAGGGAATGAGACTCAAGATCAGGCAACGAGGTAATGAGCACAGGTGCCTTAAATAGGGAGAGGTGCCTGATCCACCAATTAGATTAAAAGCAGAAGGTCATAAGTTCTTGGATGCTGCACATGCGCAGTGCATCAAGATGGCGGACGGCCGCGGTTCAGGAGAGGCGCCGGCAGGAAGGCTAGAGAACCACGCACCAGCGCAGAGGCACTCACTGTCCGGTGAGTGACAGTGAGCAATGGTACAGTTGAATGTCCCTGGAGACTTTTAACAACACTGCCAGACCTATTATTACAATTTCTGTTTCAGCACTGAACCCTGCCACCTCTCCTGTTTCTGAGTGAGCTATGGCACAGTAGAATGTCACTACAGACTTTTAACACCACTGCCAGCCCTATTATTGGAATTTCTGTTTCACCACTAAAAACTGCCACCTCTCCTGTTGGTGGGTGAGCTATGGCACAGTACAATGTCACTGCAGACTTTTAACAACACTGCCAGCCCTATTGTTGGAATTTCTTTTTCAAAACTAAACACTGCCACCTCTCCTGTTTCACTTTCTGGGTGAACTATGGCACAGTAGAATGTCACTGGAGCCTTTGAAGAACACTGCCAGCCTTATAATTTGTCTTTCAGCACTGAAAAACTGCCACCTCTCCTGTTTCTCTGTGAGCTATAACTCTGTAGAATGCCACTGGAGACTGCCAACAACCCTACTACGCCTTCTGTGTCTCTCTGTGAAATGGTGCAGGATCTCCATGGAGGACGGTATTTATAGAATCCAAAACTCATGAGATCTGACAACGCGACAATGACATTTTGCTTGGCTTGTTTTCAGCTCCGAGGGCACGCGAAAGTACCGAGCTGGCTCGGCTCGGTACTCGGATCGGCTATGTTCGGGTGGGCTTAGTTTTTCCGAAAACTGAGACTGAGCATCTCTAATTAATATCGACGATCATTTAAATCCAATATGAAAAATGTGTATAAACATGACGATGGGAACCCTGTTGGTAAAGAGGATGAACAATTTTATTATCAGCAAAATAGAAGGAATTTCAAAAGTCTTGCTGAACAGCAGCACAGTTAGTCTCATATGAATCCAGTATCATGATGAGAGAAACAGTTTATACAGGTAAATGTACAAAACATGTAATAACCTCTTCAATAAGCAGAATTCCAGCTTGATGTAAAGAGGCAGAAGGTTCCCACTGAATATGTGATGACATTGCAATCTATTGTCCTTCCAGTGTAAGCAGCAGGAGCCATTCGTTTAAGTGCCAAGATGGTTTTAGTTTGACCCAAAGCTATTCTGTTAATACTCACAATGGGTATTATGCTCAATCAAATATAAAACAAAAGTGGATTGGTTCCTTATCACAATCTCCAAAAACATTGATGCGTTTCTGTGTATATAACACTTTAATCGGAAGGTGAGATCCAAATGTTCAATCTCGGTATTTAAATGAGAGGTATCCAATCACTAAAGTGCACTTACTAAGCTGGCTGTGTGTGCAAATCAGCTAATGCAATGTTTAAAGGTTCTTCGATATTAAGATAAATATATTAACACTATTAAATTGGATATTATTAATAATAAATAATACAATAATTATTTATGTAACTGATTTGTAGCAATAAAACATTATCTTATCATATAGTGGTTAAAACATGGTTTCTGGTGGTTAACAGCTAATTAAAAGCAAAGTAAAAAATCCACAATCTGGATAAAAAGACCAGAGTGTCAAAGCTGTAGTTGAATATTTCTCAGATCCAGTAAGTAGTTTTCGTTAAACTAGATACAGCAGGATAATATGTCTCACAGGCATGTTGACGAAGTACAATAAAACATAACATAAACATAAATGTCAATCAGTAGCTAACCACAAGTGGGATTATACCCCTTATTATACATTCTAAAAGATATTTTTGTGAATAACTATATTTAAATGATTAATGTACAAACAAATCAAGAAAATTTTAATTTATCATTCCAAACAGTGTATTTCTCATTATAAAATATTAACCATAATATTACATGTTTAGGCTCTAATTATTGTATTTTGCCAATATAAGCTAGAGATGCGAGCTTATAAAATATAATAAGTAAACTATAATAAAACATTCAATACTCAATATATATTTTAAAAAGAGAATAGAATCATAGAACCAAACATGGAACCCTGATTGAGAATGCTTACACAAAGAACATCTTATTTATGATTTAAAAGCTATTCCACTAGTAAACTTCAAACTATGAAAGAAACAGACTTAGGAAAGTGTTCAAACATTCAACTGACTTGATCGAAAGGATTATAGACCAAGTCTCACAATTTATGGGTGGATATTTCTAAAAATATTCAAGATGAGTTTAACAGTAATAAGGATTTTAAAAATGATGTTGCCTTTCAAAGAAATTAATGTTGCGATACTTATTAGTTCATTTTTATATTACTTGTATTTAAATAAATTATTAGCGAGTCAGTAATACATATCTGCATTAATACATGCACATCCTTTTAATTTAACTACTATAGTAATTTGTTTATTCATTGGTAGTACACAATAGGTTTATAGACAGTAATGGGGTTCATGGGAATCCATCCTTAATAATTTGCAACAATAAGTGGGAGATTCAATTCGCTGCAAGTTGTCTCCAGAACGTCTGTGGAGACACCTTGTGGTGATGTTATGACTACCATAATTGCCAGCAATGTGCACAGCCGACCATAGCAGTGATTTCTGCACCCACATCGCCGGCAATTGAATCTTCTTAGGTTAAGAACTTCTGCTTTACATTAAAGACAGTCACTGCTCTGATAAATAGTAAACCTCTCTTAATTTTTCTTTTATTACAGGTATTGAAACGTCAAGGCTATGATGCGGCATGTGATATCTGGAGCTTAGGTATTCTACTTTATACCATGATAGCAGGGTAAGGATGTATAATATAACATTGAAAACTGTGAAATATATGATACATTTAGTGAATTTATCATCATCTGAACCTATGTTTTAAATGTCAACACTGTTTATACTCCTTACAATTTTATTTATTTTCTTGTTCTATTTTTCTGCAACATGATTGCTTGCCAACAATTAATGACTATCCTGTTGAAGCATAGTTTATTGCCACATTATTGTGAGTATCATGACATAATTGCAAACATATTGAGAAAGACATGCAGAGTACAGTAGAGTAGATAAAATAAAAATGTAAGCCTCATTCCCTTTTAAGGGTAAATTCATGTCTCCAGGGATGGACAGATAAGGAATATAATAATAGTAATATTTATGTTGCGTCCTATAGTCCATCTCCCCACAACACCATAACTCCCTTGCAGCAGACTTCCCCAAATGAGTTAAGTAGGCCCTGCAGCTAGAATGGGATCTCTTATCTGGAAATACTTTATCCGGAAAGTTCTGAAGAAGAAAAAGTAAATAATATCATACACAATGACATAATCATTGAATATCTCATCTTACAGTCACTACAGAAGCACTGGTGAACTATTTAGTGTAAGGGGAAATGTCAGAGGCAGAGTGAGAAGCTCTGGGCTGCCGATAGAGGGCGACCGTCTGAGGAGCCTGTGCGCATTATCCAGTGAAAGGAGGTGCTGACCGGGAGATGCTACCATGTATGAGCATAGAGGAGAAGACTGATTAGTTTGGCAGACTTTTTAAAAGAATTACAAGTCTACAATGAGAGTAATTCTAGACAATTTCATGAAGTCTTCCAGTTTACATCCCCACAGGAGAGTATGCTTCTGATCAAGTCATAGTAACAGAGAACACAAATATACTGTTGCTGTATCAACACCAACAAGAGACAAGAAAGACAGCTGCAAAAAAGGGTTAGAGATAGGTGAGACATCTGCCCCTACTAGAGGGGTTTCATCCGTTCCTCTACTCGGACAGAGAGTCAAAAAATGTTCTGATTGGCTCCTTTGTCGTGTTTTCCCTTTCAGCATAATCCTAGCTTTATTTGTTCCCTCACAGCATACCTTGCTATATGTCTGTGGGGATATCACAGCCCTCCTTCCAATACATCCCATATATTACATATATACAATACATATTTTCTCCAACCCTCTTTCCTCCTTTGCTTTTATTTATGCTTTAACTCTTTTTGCTTGATTTGATTTAATTTAATTGTATTCTCAAGGATAATTTCAAATATGTGAAACCAGAGAATTCACCCAATATAATTACAGGGATTCTAGCCAATGAAACCACCATCACTTTAACCAATGACATTTGTTAGGTTTTGAGCTGAGATGAAGCAGTCTGCAATAACTTTCCTTTAGAGTAGCACACAACCCCTTATACTATTACCAGAAATGCCTCACATTGACAAAGTGGCTGCACTTTACCAATATGCTACAACTACTTTAACTACTTGTTACAACAACTTATGAAGGTTGGTACAACTGTTGTGTGTATACCAGTATTTGGATTACAATTGATTATGCAATGTAATGTCTATATTGTATTGTAATATATTCCTTTATAGCTTTACTCCTTTTGCAAATGGACCAGAGGACACGCCGGAGGAAATACTAGCAAGAATAGGTAGTGGGAAATATGTTCTCACAGGAGGAAATTGGGATTCTGTATCTGATGCTGCAAAGGTAACTAGGTGAATTAACAAAATAATCATTTTAAATTACTTTTAATTTATTGTATGTTCCCCTTTATTTCCCTGCCTGTGTTTTAAATGTTGTTAGTTTCATCTTCATACCTTGATTTACTCACTTTTCCCCCCAGCTATCTCTTATAATAGAACCTAGTTGCATTTATTCCTGGTTCTGTTAGACTCCTACAGGAGTAGTTGTAGATGAGTCACTGATCAGGAATAAATCCCTATACCTATTTTTTCTTATCATCCCAACATTAACTATCTTCAGGAATTGTGTTGTAACAGTTATTGACCATGAAACATAATCTGCACTGATAGTGTTGTGACGAAATGTAGTGTATCTAATGACTGATTGTTATTTTCTGTTGAATTTATGTATCACAATGTGAATATTTTATGTAACCTTTCAAAGTGTATTTGGTTAACTGACCTGAGTCTGACAAGTGTCAATGGTCTTTTGGAAGTGGCTAGGCCCAGAGACAGATAAACTCTTTGAGTAGTTTGTATATGCAGAGGAGTTAGACTTAGCCCTGCAGAAAGAGCAGAGGTGAGAGATTCTCTGAGGTGCCCAAACATATATCCAAGTGATAGATAAATTACTTTGGGGAAAACTCGTCATTTTGGGAATCAATCTGACTTAATTGAAAGTGAAATTCCTAAGTGTTACGGTACAGATACCTTACGCAGTATTTTCGCAGGCTTACCTAGGACGCGGAGTCTAACGGCCTCCCGGTCTTCACCAAGAACCACCGCAAGGTAGGATGGGTTTTGCTGCCAAAGAACCGCAGGTCGCGGCCCCCAGGTTAGCCTACTGACGAAAGGAAAAGGTACTAAGTGATGGATAGACAGCAGAAAATATGACAGGGTGGTGCAAGTAATTAAGCACACTAAACGTGAAATCCAGGGTCTGGTGGTCTGGAACGGAAGCTGGTTTGGTGCACGGTATCTGTCGTATGCCTAGTATTGGAGATGAGTCCAAGGGTGGTCGGATACACAGCCGAGTCGGTACACAGGAGATGATCCAATATGCGATGCCAGGGAGAAGTCCAGAGAATAGCCAGAACACTCCAGAGTCGGTACACAGGAAATCAGTCCAATACACGGTGCCAGGGATAAGTCAAAGGATAGTCAGGACGCAGCCAGGTCGGTACACAGGAGTCTGAGAGAATGCAGGAGCACACAGGAAGCAGGAACACGGGAATCAGGTACACAGGGAGAGGTAGCCAGGAACAGGAAACACATTGCTCTGACACAGATAGCGTGTCAGAGCAGAGAAGATATAGAGTTTTTAATTCCCCGCCCAGGAGTCACATGTCCTGCCGCTGAGAGAATCCAGAAGTGCGGGGGCGCGATCAGAGGAAAGCGCTGAACCGCCGGAGAATACACAGCTGCCAGATATCGCCAACAGCACAGTGGAGCGGGGAACAGGTAAGATCATGACAGTACCCCCCCCCCCCCTTTCAGGGATGGCCTCCAGACAGCCTATAAGGCTTCTGAGGGAACTTGGCATGGAATCTCTTCAACAAACTTGGAGCATGAAGATCTCGTGCAGGAATCCAAGAACACTCCTCAGGACCGTATCCTTCTCAATCAACCAGGAACTGTAAGGAACCTCTGGAAATACGAGAGTTTAGAATCTCCTTAACCTCAAACTCCTGATCTAGCGCAGAAATAGCAGCAGGAGATTTTTTAGAAGAGAAAAACTTGTTAATAACAAGTGGCTTGAGAAGGTAAATGTGAAACACATTGGGAATCCTTAAGGTAGGAGGTAACTTTAATCTAAAGGCCACTGGATTGACGACCTCTATGATCTTGAAGAGACCAATAAATCGGGGAGCGAATTTCCTAGAGGGAACCAGCAAGCAAAGATTCTTCGTAGACAACCATACTTTGTCACCAGGAGCAAGTAATGGAGATGGTCTCCTTCTTTTGTCAAATGCTTTCTTACTGATGGCAGAGGTTTGAAGCAATTTGCGTTTAATTAGATCCCACCTAGCCGAGAAGTCCAATAAAAGGGAATCAACTGCAGGAACTCCAGAAGCGGGTAGATCATTGAAGGGAGGAACTTTAGGATGAAATCCTTGGAGAGCAAAAAAGGGAGATGTAGAGGTGGAGTCATGCGAATGATTGTTGTGAGCGAATTCTGCCCAAGGTAACGAATCAACCCAATCGTCATGTTTAGCTGAAATGAAACATCTGAGGAATTTCTCCAGTTCTTGATTAGACCTTTCAGTGAGACCATTACTTTGAGGATGGTATGCCGAAGAAAAATTCAACTTAATTCCGCAGACACGAGAAAATGCCCTCCAAAATCTAGCCACAAACTGAGTTCCACGATCAGAGACAATAACATCTGGACAACCATGGAGGCAGAAAATCTCTTTGATGAAAAGTTGGGCCAGAACAGAAGCGGAAGGGAGACCTTTTAATGCTACAAAATGAGCAGCCCGAGAAAGGCGATCAGTGACTACCCACACCACGGAGAAACCTCTGGAAGAGGGTAAATCTGTGATAAAATCCATAGAAAGATGACTCCAAGGTCAATCTGGAATGGGTAGAGGTTGCAGCAGACCATAGGGAGCTTGACGAGGAACCTTGTTCTGAGCACAGGTGGAACATGCCGTCACAAAGTGTCGAACGTCCGTGTGGATAGATGGCCACCAATAATTACGGGAAATTAATTCCAAGGTTTTCTTTATACCGGCATGACCAGAAAAATGGGAGGCATGAGCCCACTTGAGAAGTTTGGGTTGGAGATGCGGAGGAACCAAGGTCTTTCCGCGAGGAATAATTAAACAAGTAGGAGTGGTAGCCAAAATACATTCTGGATCTAGGATGGGTCTAGAACCCTCCTCTCCTGTATCCATGGAGTCGAAGGAACGGGAGAGAGCATCTGCCTTCTTGTTCTTGGATCCTGGTCTGAAGGTAATGATCATATCGAAGCCGGAGAAGAACAGGGACCATCTGGCCTGGCGAGGATTGTGGCAAGATGCAGTTTGTAAATACAACAGGTTCTTGTGATCTGTAAAAATTGTAATAGGAAACCTGGCTCCTTCCAAATGATGTCTCCAAGCTTCCAAGGCTAACTTAATGGCAAGGAGTTCCCTATCTCCTATGCCATAGTTCTTTTCGGTGGCCGAAAGTTTACGAGAAAAGAAGCCACGGGGGGAAAATTTCCCAGCTGAGTCTTTCTGAGACAAAGTAGCTCCCACTCCGGTAGAGGATGCATCGACCTCGAGGAAGAAAGGGAAGGTAGGGTCCAGTTGATGAAGAATAGGAGCCGAGATGAAGGCTTTTTTTAGAAACGCGAAGGCTTCCACGGCCTCCAGTGGCCAGGGTTTAGTGTTGGCGGACTTCCTAGTCAAAGAGGTAATTGGTGCAATTACAGAAGAAAAACCTTTGATGAAGTGTCGATAATAATTGGAGAACCCTACAAAACGCTGGATGGCCTTGAGTCCTACCGACTGGGGCCATTCAGAAATTGCCTTTAACTTCTCAGGATCCATGCGTAATCCGGAGCCAGAAACCACGTGACCAAGAAAAGGAAGATGCGTTTTCTCAAAGACGCACTTGTCCAAATTACAAAATAGATGATGTAAACGAAGGCGTTGAAGCACCAGGGAAACATGATGGCGATGAGTAACCATGTCAGGGGAAGATATCAGGATATAATCCAGATAAATCACAACAAATTGATACAAGAAGTCCTGAAAAATCTCATTGATGAAATTTTTAAAAACTGCAGGGGCGTTGCAAAGTCCAAATGGCATAACAAGATACTCGAAATGTCCATCGTGAGTATTGAACGCAGTTTCTCATTCTTCCCCTTGCTTAATACGGATTAAGTTGTAGGCGCCTTTCAGGTCTAGTTTAGAAAATATCGAAGCTCCTCTGATTCTATCAAAGAGTTCTGAGATTAACGGCAAGGGGTACATGTTCTTCTTAGTCATAGCATTGAGGCCACGATAATCTACACAAGGACGTAACCCGCCGTCCTTCTTTTTTACAAAAAAGAAACCAGCCCCTGCTGGCGAGGAGGATTTCCGGATAAAACCTCTATTTAAATTCTCCTTGATATATAGGGACATAGCATCAGATTCGGGTAAAGACAATGGAAAAACACGTCCTCTAGGTGGAATCTTGTCCGGCAACAACTCAATGGCACAATCCCAAGGTCTATGGGGAGGTAACTTAGAAGCCTCCTTTTCACAAAATACGTCAGAAAAGGAATGGTACTGAGGAGGAATACCAGAGGATGTAGTAAGAGAGGTGGAACAAGCAGTATTAGGCCTATGAATCTTGGGAAGACAACGGGAATGGCAACCTGGGCCCCATGCAAAAACTTCAGGTTTTTGCCAATCTAAGGTAGAAGAGGGAAGTCTGAGCCAAGGAAGGCTTAGAATCAGAGGATTAATAGCCTCAGGGATAACTAAAAAGGAAATCTCCTCAGTATGTAGGGCTCTGACACGTAGAGAAAGGTTAACAGTTCTTTTCTTTATGGATCCTCCAATAATACGACTACCATCTATAGCTGTGATGGCGATAGGCGGATCCAATGGTAGCATGGCCAACGACAACCTCTCTACGATGTGAGCTCTTATAAAATTCCCTGCTGCCCCGGAGTCGATGAGTGCTGGAAAAGATAGTTGCTTGTCAATAAATTGCAGAAGGACTTGAATGGAAAAGCTAGAATCCACAGGAGAGGAAATAGACATACCTAACTTAGCCTCTCCAACGTCAGTTAGGTCCGGTCGTTTCCCGGTCGCTTCCCACAAAGGCTCAAAACATGACCGGGTTCCCCGCAATAGAGGCATAAATGATTCTTGAATCGCCTCTCCCTTTCCTCCTGAGATAGGCGCGTTCTTCCTAACTGCATAGGCTCTTCCTCAGGTATCACCGGACTCTGGAACCAGGGAGCCAAACGGAAGGTAGATCGACGGGAACTCTCCCTCTCTTGAGAGAGTTCACGAAACCGGATATCAATCTGGTTACACAGAGAGATCAATTCATCCAGGGAAGTAGGTAGTTCTCGACCCGCTAACTCATCCTTAATGCGGTCGGACAAGCCTTGCCAAAATGTGGCCACAAGGGCTTCGTTATTCCAACATAGCTCAGCCGCCATGGTGCGAAATTGAAGGGCGTACTGACCCAAAGTAAGAGAACCTTGGTGGAGACAGAGAAGACCTGAAGCTGCGCTGGAGATACGTCCTGGTTCATCAAAGATGCGTCTGAAGGTTTCCAGGAAGGTGGTACAATTATGAAGTATAGGATCATCATGTTCCCATAGAGGAGATGCCCAGGCAAGGGCTTGACCAGACAGCAAGGGAATTATGTATGCCACTTTAGTCTTCTCTGTTGGAAAATTTCCAGGCTGCAGTTCGAACTGAATGGCACACTGGTTTAAGAAACCTCGACATTCCTTGCGATCCCCATGGAATTTAGGTGGGTTAGGAATGCGGAGTTGAGACATGGCTGGGACAATAGCGGCAGCGCTACTCTGAGAGGGAATAGGTTGCGGAGCTGGAACAGACGGAGGAGTAGGAGCAGCCACCTGAGCTGCTTGAGCTGAGACCGTACTCTGGAGTGTGTCCAAACGGTTAGACAGAGTCTGCAGAAACTGTAGTAATTGTTCTTGATTTTTCCCCTGATCTTCAACCCGAACAGCTAAGTGATCCAGTAATTCCCTAGCGGAGGGATTCCCCGATGCATCCATCAGATAGATAGCTGGGTCAGAGCAAACTGTTACAGTACAGGTAACTTAGTCCGTATTTTCGCAGGCTTACCTAGGGCGCGGAGTCTAACGGCCTCCCGGTCTTCACCAAGAACCACCGCAAGGTAGGATGGGTTTTGCTGCCGAAGAACCGCAGGTCGCGGCCCCCAGGTTAGCCTACTGACATAAGGAAAAGGTACTAAGTGATGGATAGACAGCGGAAAATATGACAGGGTGGTGCAAGTAATTAAGCACACTAAACGTGAAATCCAGGGTCTGGTGGTCTGGAACGGAAGATGGTTCGGTGCACGGTATCTGTCGTATGCCTAGTATTGGAGATGAGTCCAAGGGTGGTCGGATACACAGCCGGGTCGGTACACAGGAGATGATCCAGGGAGAAGTCCAGAGAATAGCCAGAACACTCCAGAGTCGGTACACAGGAAATCAGTCCAATACACGGTGCCAGGGATAAGCCAAAGGATAGTCAGGACGCAGCCAGGTCGGTACACAGGAGTCTGAGAGAATGCAGGATCACATAGGAAGCAGGAACACAGGAATCAGGTACACAGGGAGAGGTAGCCAGGAACAGGAAACACATTGCTCTGACACAGATAGCGTGTCAGAGCAGAGAAGATATAGAGTAATTAATTTTAATTCCCCGCCCAGGAGTCACATGACCTGCCGCTGAGAGAACCCAGAAGTGCGGGGGCACGATCAGAGGAAAGCGCTGAACCGCCGGAGAATACACAGCTGCCAGACATCGCCAACAGCACAGCGAAGCGGGGAACAAGTAAGATCATGACACTAAGGTGTGTGGTGAAGAGCCAACAAAAAATGGTTTAAAAATCCCTTGTATCACTAGTACAGTGTGCATTTCATGAGGGGGTCTATCAAGACTGAAATGTCCCATCCTTTCAATTGTGTTCCCTCACACAGCAAGTCTACCTCGTAAGTAGTACTCTGATTTTATTTCGGATTTTATTTCCTGAAACTTTTTTGTGCAACATATTGTATGTCTTGTTATTAATTTTTGTAAATAAACCTTGGAAACATTTTTCAGATTAAATACATTTAAATTAGTGTGTTCTCTGTGATTCTTTGTGAATTTACAAAGCCCAGGGAGGCTCATGCTACATGTGTATGTGATTTAAGTGTAAAACATTAATAAGTGGTTCTGGTGAACGTAAGGACACCATAATAACTCCTTTGTGGTGGCAGAAAAGGTGTATTCATTGCTTAGTGACTAAGGTGACACCAGTCACGGCCAGCTATTCAGATTGCTGTGTCTGGGACAGGCTGGGTTATTCGTGACAAGTGTTTCTGTTTCTTCACATGTTTTCATTATTTCCTAACAGCCACCACACAGGGTGCAGTATTTTAGGCGAGCCTGATTCCCTGAAGGAATTATTTCCCACGCTTACCGGGCTGGGGATGAACCCCAATACGATAGGAATATCCCACGCATTTGCTTCCCCTCTTATAGTGGCACCAGCCTTGTCTGTCATAGCATGGTGGTACTTGCGGAAATTACTGGGGACCCTAAACTGTTCATCCCTTCTACATTAGCTGCAACCAGGCCAGGCTATGAGCGTCAGTGCATGTCTCATCCGATGAAGGGGGGGGTTGGGGTGGGTGCACGCCGAGTTTATATACTTACTCAAAACTTTCGATTTTATGTTCCATAACACAAAGCATAATTTTACCCATCAGAATTGCACTTATGTCCAACTATAAACGAAGCCCATCATGTGCATAAGAAAGAGGGCATCCTCCACCCTTTTAGCTAGAAGTAAGTTATGTCACTGGGTGAAGTTGCTTGTCTTTAGATTTCTTAGATTGATTCAATGAATACAAGAACAATTAATTATTAAAATTAATAATTATTAATACAAATATACAAATAAATATAGTAATGAAAAAAAATGTGCATGTAAATGAAAAATGAGAAATGAGACATAACAGTGAAAAGAAAAGGGAACATGGGTAAAAAATAAAGTATACAGTGCAAAGGTGGTGAAGGAGGGAATATTATTGTAAAATAAAATCTATGAATATAATGAGTTAGGTAGGAAAAACTATCAATAAAAATATGTGAATTTTTTAAGTGTCAAATATTGTTTGGGACCTGGTTAATGAATACGGATGTATAAGGTTAAATGGTAAAAAATGACTGACAGAACTGCCTTTTCTAATATAGCAACTTTTGATGCAACACTACCATCTACTGGCCGATGTATGAATTAGATTCATCAATTACAGTTTTAACAGAAAATAAAGCAACATGTTACTTACAATATAAAGATAAGTGATGTTTCAGAGCAAAATATTTGTACAGGGTACAATGAGTTATGTTAGAGGCCCAGTATAAGTAATCGTTATGTATGCATAAAATACATTTCCTCTTCTATATAGCACAAATGAGTTTTCAAAATGAATATCACTTGGGACCATTGACCAACTTGAAAATAATTTTAACAGTGTCACCCATATGATCAACCTGGCAGTGTGATAAGAATGTTTGGCAAACTAAGAGCACTGTGCACCTAGGGAAAATTTAAAGTAATGTGTCATGTACAGAACAGTATTGTACGACAAAAAGGATGTCTATAGATGGTAAGCTTGCAAGCAGGGCCCTCTTACCTCTCTGTCTGTATGTATTACCCAGTATTGTCTTATAAATGTTTGTTCGTAAAGCGTTACGGAATTTGCTGGTGCTATATAAATAAATGTTGATGATGATGGTGATAATGATGTACACTGTGCATAACAAAGTGCATAATATAGTAATAATGATATACTTAAAAACTGTTGCATCGTAAAGTTAATGTCTACTATGCACATAATAGTAAACAGGACTTACACATAAGATACATAGGCTTGCATAGTGGTCATAATTGACACTAATACCTCAGCTGCTATAGCCAGACTAGTCATAGTCATGAACTTTAGCAGGCCCTTTTCCTATAGAACTTAATGTAGCTGATGTAAAGTGTGTCATATGCCAGCTTACATGGTGTATCTTGCATGAAATTGTGGGGGCCAAGAAAGTGGGCACATGGCTACCCGCCTGTGCCTGGAGAGACGGGGCAGGAAATGAAAGGGTGGTCTAATACAGGCCAAATATAGTAAAGGTGTGTTTATGAAAATATGGCTCATGCAGACCTGGAGGTGTATCTTTCGCGCCTTCAAATACACATTGCTGATGTTGACTTCTCGTAAACCTAGCACATATGCTGCCGATGCGGAAGTGGGCTCATCTCAAAATGTGTACTACACGGGATATGAGTCCAAATATTTACCCTGCTCTTTTCCTTTTCTTTTCCTCTTTTTCATTTACACCCATTTTAATATTAACTCTTCATCAGTCCAAATATGTTCACCGGTAACTAATATGGCTAAAATTAGCAAACAAGAAAAGCGAGACCAGGTAAGCTAAACCATACAATAGCAGACAGATTCAGTACAAAATCAGCAGGCAAAAAGTCAAGGTCAAAAGAGGCACTATGGTCATGGCAGGCAGCAGGAATGATGGTCAGGAAGATAATGAATGTCAACAACTGTTATTGAATAAGACAATAGCACTCAGGTCAGGAAGCAAAATCTATAATTGATAAGTGATGTCAGGCGCTGACTTATATAGACATTGTCAGTTTAATGCAAGTTTCTATTTAGAATCTAAAATGTTTTCTATCTCATACTCAAATTGACAGATAACCAAAATAGGTGGGGAAGATGAAAAATAAAAATGTGTGCCTTTGCAGGCTTTAAGAGTGATATATGAAAAGTATTCTGAATATGGAGGGAAATTCAAGATGATGTGTAACGGAAATTTATTACATCAAGAATTATGTTTGGACCAGTGAATTTAAGACCTATCTCAGCTGGGTGGAGATGAAATTGAATGTTTTTGGAAGACAACAAAACTTTGTCACCTGTTTTAAACTTAGGTTCTTGACTCTTATCCTTATCATAAGCTGTTTTTGCCTTTCAGCTAGAGAACTGACCTCTGGTACCTCAGAAAATAGGAAAATGAGAGAGGAAAATTAAAAAGGTTATGTAAAAGGGTGTATATTAGATGGGTGAAATATTCTTAACAATTTCTGCCCATGCTAAATATTTGGCCTACAGACGTAAAACATGTTCAAAACTATTATTTGGTTCATTCTTCATTCCACAAAAAAATTTGCATGTTTCATAAGCAGACTTTGCTTTTAAATGTTGTGGAATTTTCCCTATCATTTTTGTTTAATTCCCCTGTACTACAAAAAATGAAACACAAACACAAAAAACACCCATAAAAAAACACCTACCTGTACACTAAGAACAACCAAAGCCAAAATAATCAAAGTTAGGAGTTGCCATCATTCCTTTCGCCAATCAGGTTGTTTATAGTAGTTTTCACCCATTTGGACTATGTCGGATCAAGAAAGAATAAAAGAAAATGTTGTTTTCCATTTGGAGTAAGATGTATCACAAAAGATTTTAAAAAAACTTTTATTTGAAATTTAAGTAGGGAACAAGGGTTTTGGAAAGTTGTTTATTCATTTTTAAGTTTCTTTGACAATTGTGTGTGTATTTATTTTTAACTCTGGTACAATGGTTAGGGGTTTGAGTGCTCCCTTCCATTATACTGGGACCA
Organism: Mixophyes fleayi; assembly: GCF_038048845.1. Lineage (NCBI taxonomy): Eukaryota > Metazoa > Chordata > Amphibia > Anura > Limnodynastidae > Mixophyes > Mixophyes fleayi. The sequence goes on along the minus strand of NC_134404.1, from coordinate 236,973,990 downwards.
CAGGGGTTGGAAAATTGTGACTCCAGGGATCCCAATTATATTAATTACCCCGTCCCCAGAGAACTCTGTTTTTATGCAAAGTTCCCTCCATAGATGGCAAAAGACATTTGTTAAACCAGCTTGGGGTTGTTTTTTACTATAGCAGGGGCACCTTACAACAAGGGTCTCCTTCTAATAGTGTAATCCAGCCCAGAGGCATTAAACTTCCCAACAAAAGGTTGCAGAGTATCAGGGTGGTTGTGATAAGGACTTGTTTAAGTATATTGATCTACTTCTGAAAGCCAGTTCCCTGGACCAGCTCCAATTCTTATCAAAGCAGTAATACTTTCAACTAATGCTGGGTACACATAAGCAATCTTACATCAGATGCAATTTCTGTTCACCAACAATTAAAAGTCCTGAAGAGCATGCCTAAAAACCTTTCAAAGGATGTTAAATTCATCATCATCATCATTTGTTTATATAGCGCCACTAATTCCGCAGCGCTGTACAGAGAACTCATTCACATCAGTCCCTGCCCCATTGGAGCTTACAGTCTAAATTCCCTAATATAGACACACACACTCACACACAGACAGACAGAGAGGGAGAAAGGGAGAGACTAGAGTCAATTTTGATAGCAGCCAATTAACCTACTAGTATATTTTTGGAGTGTGGGAGGAAACCGAAGCACCCGGAGAAACCCACGCAAACACAGGGAGAACATACAAACTCCACACAGATAAGGCCGTGGTCAGGAATCGAACTCATGACCCCAGTGCTGTGTGGCAGAAGTGCTAACCACTAGGACACTGTGCTGCCCAAATTCCTGGGTTGAGCCCAGACTAGAGAGCTTAAACCTTCCCTGTTTCCATGTGTACTGCTGAGTTGGTATTAACATATCCAGTAAATTGATTTTTCAACTAAAGCAAACACATTGAGCCTGAGTCATTAAGGAAAGTAAGGCATAAAAAGGAGTCCATTTTTTCCTGAACAAACCATACTACAATGCAAGAGGTGCAAATTAGTTTAATATTTTGCACGTAAGCAAAATACTGGCTGCTTTATCATGTAGCACACACATACTTGATAGCTTTATTTTGACACTGAAATATAAAATTGATCTAGAACAGACCCTACCTCAACTACAAATCTACCATCATAATCGAAATTTACATCCTCCTCCAATGCAAAATGGTTCTGCCAAGGTGCAAAGTTACTCATTTTTTTGCTGTACTTTCCTTAATGAATCAGGCCCATTATGTTTTCTGAACTTGGTCAAAACTTAAAAGATACAATTACAATGTACCTCAAAAGAAGAAGATATTTTCAATATATCAGTATGATAAATTCGTAGAAATTGCCCTAAAAGGTGTCTGAAAATGTGATTGTCAGAATTCTGGTAAATGTTCATTACAGAAAATTACAATTCTTAATGACCATCTCTTTGCTAAAGGTGTTTTTTATTCATCTGCTTTTCTTTATATTAAATGATATGTTCTTCATGCTTTCATTATTGTTTTTTCTGCCTAATACATATTTTGTTACTATAAATGGTAACCAATATAGTGTGTCTGTGTTTTGGTTTTAGGACCTTGTGGCTAAAATGCTTCATGTAGATCCTCATCAGCGCCTGACTGCATCTCAGGTCTTGCACCACCCTTGGATTGAGAACAAAGACTATTTGTCACAGGATCAACTAAGCCGACACGATTTCCATCTTGTGAAGGTTTGTACTTTAGCTGTTCAACGGCATTTGGTAAATTTGCAATTGATATTGTGTACAAGGACACTGATGAGATGAGGAACACTCAGTTAAAAATTCTGGCATAGATAATACAATGTTGTTAACCTTTGGATATGATGTATAGGATTAGTCAGCAACGCTTGCATATTCAAAGAATGGTGCTAGGTGGAAGGCAAGCTGTGACCTGGCCCAGAGTCTAATACAAAAGTCCTAACCTACCACTTTTAGTACCAATGGGAGATGGCAATTAACTGGACTTAGTTTTTCCTCTGCAACCAGGTGTATACAAACAGTAACCCAAAATGTGGCATTGAGCTAATACTATAAAATACTACCTGCCCCCCACCATGCACCGGGGAACAGGTTTCCTACCCAGCTCCAGGATGGCAGGCTAGAGCGCCCTGTATTTGATTGGAGACTACTGTCCGAGCACCTCCACCATACCCAGGGGGCAGATAGTCATTACCCTGGCCCCATACAGAACTTCAATTGAGGCCAGGGAGAGTGTCCCATTTTATCACAGCCTCAAAAGCCTGTAAGGTCATGAACATCTTTTAGTTTGATGGAAACTGCAAATATTTCCAAGCATTGGTCACTGGACCCTTTCAAGAATTGGCCTTTGCTGCAATTATGTTATGGGTTTTTTTTAGAGTCATATATGAATAGCTGGGGAAAATCAATGTAATGATATTAATACTTTTGATATATTCAGACTTTGTTTATAGATGTTTGGTAAGTAATTCATTACATTTATTGTTCTTAGAGAGATAAAATATTTGATAATATTAGTGAATACAACATTAAGAGCAATAGTTTCCATGGCTGGTGTATCTGAAATCATAATACTTAAGTCCAGAGGTTCTTTGTTGCTGTTAGACATGTTAGGCCAGTTACATAAACAAACTCTATTTATAGTGAAGAAAACAACAACAAATCTGTATCTATCGTGGTGGTTTGACCTCAAATGTAGACCTATTTGGACAGTGATCTAGGGCCTGATTCAAGTTCGTAGGTACACCCGCTTGCATTGCGTATATTGCATGAATTCATTCTGTGCATGGCCAGAAATCAAACTTATGCAATTGCATAGAATTCATGTCCGCACACATCTGACCCTTTAACCAGTATGACTAGAGAGCGGAACAGGGGAGGGAAGAGGCGGAATAACTAAGCCCATGTAAACTAAGGGCATATTCACGCAGATGCAGATAATTCAATTCCTGTGTATAGTGTATGTACGTATGTTTTCAGCCATATCTTTTGCACCTGCTACAGAGAAGATATAAATGCTGGATGTTACTGATGACCGACACGTCATTACCTTTACAATTTTGATTGGATAATCGCAACACTGTTTATTCAATGTTTAATAGGCATGTGAAAAGTTTGTCTTTGTTTACTACCTACCATGAGTTTCAGTAGCTAGCACAGAAAAACTGTAAGCATTATGATTTATTTTCAATAAGTATTGTACACACTATACACATTGAAGTTATTTATTTAGTAAAAGTTATAATTGAGAAAATCGTATGTGTTTTCTGAGGTGAATTCATTGTAAATACACATGTAGTAAACGTAGTGCAATTGCTCCAAAAAGTTACTTCTATCTGTATGTTTTTCTATGCTTATGGAAAGTAGGCACTGTTTATACGGAACATACAGAACGTACCCTTATTCACATCATAACTTATCTTAAGAAATGTTTGGATTTCAATAAGGGCAGAAATACGGTAAAAGTTCCCTACTCTTTTTAAACAAGTAAAATATGCATATTTTGTGCTGCGACTTAAATCAGGCCCTTAGTGTGTAATTCTCATGCAGCCACTGTACTTACTATAAAGTATATATTTGTCATTAATTGTGAAATATATCTATTTGCAGGCTGCAATGGAAGCTACGTATTTTGCATTAAACCATAAACCTCAAGCACCAAAACTGGAACCAGTGAATTCTTCCACTCTAGCTAAGAGAAGAGGCATGAACAGAGTAACTTCTACACGATTGTAGGGATACAATGGATAAACTTATAACCTAAATAAGCCCGCAAAGATCCTTTGTATGATTTAATAAAAAAAAGTAAATTCTTATTTACAACTATTCAAATGTAATTGGTCCAATTCATAGATACTTCTATACACAAATATGCTACACATCTAAACTATATGGAAATCAAGCTGTCCGATTGTCTTTTTAAATGGAAGAATGAGAAATCATTTGGTAGAGAACATACTGTATGCAGTGATTGAAATATGTACAACGCAAAAACATGAAAATGGAAAACACTTTATAGCAGCCACATTTTTTATTGAACTGGACATAGTAAGAGTCACTTAGAACCCCAAAATATGCATTTGCATTCTATTTGTGTACATGCACTTAATGGAGGTGGCGGTGGCAACGTATTGGACATCACACAGAGCAGGTAAGTGTGGATGGCAGTGAAGAATTCGCATAACAAAAAGAATGTCCACAGCACACACTAATTCTGTTTTATGTAATTGCCCCCATAAAAGCAATCTGTGCGACAATTTAGTGGAAACCATATAAATGTCACTTCAAATTTTACCATACTATCCAGGCCCAGTGCAAGCCCTGTGGGCATCCTATGACACCCACAACCCCTTCCAGTCAGAAGCAGGGCCACCACCCCAACTTTATCTTACCTTGGCAGGCAGGAGGTGGGAGCTGTATATTCGGCTCCTCAGACTGTGAGAGTGTGGCTCTTGACTGTGATATCAAGCACCAGATTACCATAGTAAACTGACATGGAAGAGCAACAGCCAGGGAGGGCATTAAAATCAATGGATGAATAACATCATGTCAATCATTCAGTGTTTTACATGCCCCCTAACCATTGGCACCCTAGATAACCACCTATGTTCCCCGAATAGTAGCACTGTTGCTACCACTTTGGGGCCAACTCATGAATTAATTTGAACTGTACTGTTTTTATTTTAAAATACTGGTTGGTTCATCCACATTTATGGATATAAATTAGTCATGAGAGTGATGGGACATCTGTAATGCCTTTAAAACATGTTCCACTTTATATGTTTGTATGCTTTTATTACATTGGTCTTTTTGTGGGGTTAAGGGAAATGCTCTGCGGCCCCCAGTTAAAGTCTCCACAAATTCCCCTTCTCTACCCCTTGATATTTTTATCCTGCAAAAAACAATTTTCATTTCTTTATGAAGATGTAAAATTTCTACCCCACATAGACATTCCCATTTAAATTGCAAAATTAAAGAATTTTGCAAAAAAATCACGTGCAATTGCATGCAGAAGGAACATAGAACACTCTGGGATTTTTAACACACACATAAGGTAAAAGGAAAAATGCAAAAAACATTTTAACACAAAAGGTCTTTTCTAAAGGGACATTTTGCAAAGGCATATATGTACAGTAAAATGTACAGTATGTGGAAATTATCAACCATAGTTTTTGATATATATGTCAAACACATGATAATCACAAGATGTCAATTTTCATTTATGCACTATGTAAGACTATTGTTTCATTCATAATTAGTCCACAATCAGGGCAGGCTGGGTTGGGAGGCCAATCCCATAGTGTGCTAACTTGGGCTGGGTCACTGGGCCACCTGCATTTTTTTCCTTTAAAATAGGCTGCCGAGTTGAGTCTTCCCCCCAGGCTAAAATTTGTCAGCCCTCACCTGTCCACAGCTCTTCCAGACTTAAAGTTTAATGCATGTTCTCATTGCAGTGCAGCTGGGATGTTTGTACAAATATTTGCTGTGCTAATATCTTGTACCTATGATTTGTATCCATGTGATGAACATTCACACCACAGTGGTATTCAGTCATTCCAGTTCTGTATATACCTTAAATTTATGGTAGTATGAAAAAAATGACAATCACGCTCAAGAAGGTAAATGAAAAGCACTCTACGGCACTTTACTTTAATTAATAAATAATTAACCTTTATGCTACCCTTAACAAGTCCACAACATAGTAAAAAATAATAAAAGGTAAGAAAAATGTGTGGTCACATAGAATTGTTCAGGTAAAAAGCAAGTCTATACCTAAAAAGTAAATATTTTCTATTGTAAATCAATTCCTAAAGCAATTTATACAAATCTATTAAGTTGCTTATCAGCCTGTATGAAGAGATATTATGCAGCAATGGAAAACAGGTGGCCCTAGGACCACATGCATTATTGGCAGATGTTTATTATAGCTTGTAACACTTATTTTGCAGCATACCCTTTAGCTCAGATCTTTGGGGTGGGGAGGAGTGACAAGCAATGAATGAACTCTATACAATCTACTCTTCTCACCGTGTACAGTGCCTCTACCCGAGTCTTTCATCCTGCTTACAGGCTGTGGAGGGCTTCCCACCATCACGGATCAACTAAGGAGACTCCATGAACCCAACACCAAGCTGTACTAATTTCACTATGTGCTGACAAAAGTTTTGGGGCTACAAGAAACCCTATGATATATTTTTTAATGCAAACTAATATAAAGCACGGGTTTCTGGCAAAAGAAAAAAAAGAGAAAAAAGGTATTTGGAAGGGGTCAGGGATAGGGAAGTTAGGGCAATACAAATGAATAAACTGTATTGTAAACAATAAGGACAATACTCAGAATATAGTCAATTAAGATGCCTAAATAAACTAAACCATGGTTGCCCCCAAATTAAACACTCATTCACTTATACCACACTACACCCCTGTCTAGACAGTGTACAACTATATAATAATAAAATAATAGTGTTCAAACAGTGTCTGAGGTACAGTAGTGTTGGTATCCTGGGTTTCTTGGTGATAATTTATGCGTTGGGGATCCCAATGTATAAAGTAGGTGTGCAGTGGTTTGCCAGGAACAACGTAAAATGTGTCTATAGAACTTTGGTATGTCCATATCTTTAATTAGCAGGATAATTTGTGCACTGTTACAATGCTGCACTGACTTTATATCCTGAAGCTCTATATGACTCTATTCTGTTTCTCAGCAGTATTTACTTTTAAAATGGTCCTCAGCAGTGCTTACTCACACATCCTTGGTTCAGTTATTTAGTCTTACATCACTCTGTGAGTTTAGGTGCATGCATGTTTGGTCTCAGTTAAATGATCTGAATTTAATATAACACTATGTTCTAGTGTTATAAGAATAATGAGTGCCGCACTCAATTACTGTTTCTACAGTAATTTTAATGCAGATTTTTGCGTGCGGCTCACAGAGCACCAGGGAAAATTCAGTGCTGAAATTATCATAGTAATGGTAATAATGTGCATCTATTACCGTGGTAAGAGTAATAGTGCAGTATAAACTGTAATTCCCCCCTATATATGTCAATGACACAAATAATAAAGAGAGCCCTGGTGTCATCTTGCTCTCATTATTTAATTCCTGAGTGTTTTACCGTACATTGTGTAATACCCAGTGCTACTCAGCATTGGGTCCAGTCCTCTATGGGTGGCCTGTATAAATGTTTGAGCCCTGTACCTAGAGAGGTTTAACCAGGGGTAGGGAAGCTTTTCATGTTGGATTGGCTATTAATATAGCTGTAAACAAATAAGGCAGCATTCAAGAAACTTCTATTAGATATGCTTAAAAATTTACATTATTTTGTAAAAATCTAACTACTTACTAACTTCAAAAAATGAAAATTCTAAAGATAACTTATCTTTTAATGACTTTGTTGAAAAGCATTTTAATATTTGGGCGCAACATGGAGGTCCGCTGTTTCAGTTGATCCTCTAGATCATTTGTGACCTTAAGTGCATCTTGATTTGGGTTAGGTAGGAGAAGGTAGCATTGCAGCAACAAGTGGTTGAAACAGTAAGCCTGAGGGGTCCAAACATTGCCACTTTAAATTAACATGAATGAACGGCGCACTGACATCCAAGTGAAGTGCCGGACAGCTGCTTCATCGGAATGACTGGCTGTCTGCAGGCGCTGCCGTCGGAGAGCTGGATCTTAGGGTTTAAGGTAAGTCTGCTTAAATTGTCTTTTTCTTTTTCAGGATTCACCAGTTTATTGGAGGTGTAAATCGTGTCGGGGTTCTCATCTCCGTTAACACGTACCCAACCCATAACTGCGTTAGCCAACAAACTTTAGAATGATACAGCAAATCCAACACACTGAATACCTCATCGTCCAACTTTAGCATGTTACGAAACTGACAATGCCATGTTGCAGTTGCACAAATATAGCTAACAATACTTATAACGTGCTGCAAAGTGTCACTTAAAATAGTAGCTTTAGCACAGAGATTTGAGAGCATCTGGATCTGTTAATACTTTTTGTTACCTGTGCAATAAATCCTTCATGTTTTCCTGTCATGCAAGGTGCACCGTCTGTACATACTCACTAAATTTACCAAATTCAGTCCTACTTCACAACCTTTTATCTTGAAATTTGTTGAAGATATCCATTCCCCGCGCTCTGCTGGCAAGAGCGTCCAAAGCGAGTAATTCTTCATAGCAAAGAAAATGCTTTTCGTCTTTTAATTTCTACAATACAACCTTTCGCGCCTCTATTTCTGATTTGAAATATTTGTGGTCCTTATGAGTGTTATAAATCTGATGAGCATTGAGTTTATTCAATGTTGATATTGCAGTATCACAAAGCAAGCAAATCATCTTATCTTTAGCAGAAACAAGATAATATTGCAATTGCCAATCCTCATTAAAAAATCTGTTTTCTTTCTTCTCTTGGTCAGCTTTCACATTATGGACTGTAAAGCAAACAGAATAAAAAATACTGTCAGGCAGTGTACCATTGTCAAAAGATGATAAAGAACTGCTCAAAGATTATAAATATATAAAAAGACTGAAAACTCTGCTTCATTTCTGGTTTAAAGCTGTCGCCATTTTGGATCTGGCACACGTGAATTTCGGTCTCTGCCCATTTCTGGTGGTCGTTGACGCAGCGGTATATAGTATCTGACTGGTGGGGAGAGGGGGAAGGGAGGGGGATACTTTCCCTAAGACAAATTGTGTATATATATATAATATATATATATATATATATATATATATATATATATATATATGCAGATAGGAGGTAAATAACAATTTGTCGATATTGAGTTGTTTTTTTACAAATACACCCTTAATAAACAGGGTATTAAAACGTAAATTTTGACCCAGCATCATGAACGTCCTTCCCACAGCATCGTATTCACCCGAAAACTCATAATTTGACAGTTTGATATGAAAAACAGTTATTCAGTTATTTACAGTTGTTGAAATTAATGTTATTTTAAAAGGCAATCTTTGCACGCCAATGACGTGCAAAAATCATTCGCATGCGCGTATTTACTATTTCGGTGTAAACTTCCAACCGATCATGGGCACAAAATGCAAAATTAAGAGTAATTTTTGCCTGGAACTGCTGTACTCGACCCCTATAGAGTCACATTAGAACGAAATCATGAGCGAAGCAAGCGTTAATTTAGCCCTTATGGCTTACCAATGTTCTAATTGCGGAGGTCAATCTGGGTGGATTATTTTTCTGAAACTTATTTTACTCTTTGGTGATTGAAGTTCGTTCATTTCAAGACTAAAATACAATTTAAAATTATAGTATTAATATAAATAAAAGGATTTGTTCTGTGAAATTTGGATTCAGTCAAAAGGCAACACATAAGGACCTAGAGGGTCTCATGTGGCCTTAAGGCCGCAGGTTACCCACCCCTGGGCTGAACCAATGTAAAGTAGCACTATGCCCCTCCGCATCCTGACAAGGATTGGCTGCATGCCTACTGAATAGATGGGAGCAGTCTCTGTTTATTTGGGCCACCATAACTAGAGGACTGGGCCCAATGCTGGGTAGCACTGGGCTGTAACAGAAGGGGAGATATTTGCTTTACTATATCGGCTCTCACAAAAGCTTGATAAATGCTACCCTTTGTATTCTAAAATCAGAATGGCAATGTGTAATGTGATACTTTTGAAAACAGTGATTTTCCAGCACCAAAATTATGATTTCACTAAACCACACTTTACTAAATGTTCCCCCCTTATAAAATGCACAGAAAATGCTAAAAATAGCAATTTTACCCATGGTGTAACATTCTGTTAAACCATCGTTTTGCCCTGAGTTTTATAAACTTGCACACAGATTTGCACAGCAGAGAGAAGGAGCAATTATTTGGTTTGGATGATGTGTGTGATCGTATGTTTGTTAAAGTCACAGAATGAGATTTCAGTAGGTCTGTAAGATATTAAAATGAGCTACAAAAGTGTAGACATAGGGGGAGTTTGGAGGAGTCCCCTAGTTAGCAAGGCGTGGCAGAGTTTTTCACTCTGAGCAAAAGGATGTGCTCATTGGCTGTGTAACCTCAAAGACAAAACAAGTAAGAATTGTGAATAACATGCCTACAGTTCCTCTGCACCATCAGTTCATAAATTGGTCGAATAATTTTATGTGTATAGGATTGTTAAAAAAGATGTAAAACAAAAGATAAATACATTAATTATAGCCTTCAAAATAGAATGTCAAAGTAAATGTAGTACGCAGTTCTATGTTTACAGTATTACATGAAATAGTTTCACTCTTTTTTAATATGACTTGTGCAAATAAACCAAAATACAAACATTAGCAAGAACGTTAATAAAATGTCAAAATATTTATAATTAATACTAAATCAGTCAAATTAATATTATAATAATAGCTTGGATTTCCATTTTTTGTACCATGTTTCAAAAGTTAGATTGCTTGCATATACTCACTTTTTGTCCAGTTAATTCAGTGAAAATTTAGATAAGAAAATGGTTTATAGTGCATGATCATTTATTAGGACTTTAGTACTGTAAATAGATCTCATTCTTTTCTATTTATACAAGAAAACACAATACACTAATTTATATATGCACTTCTATTGTATTTTATAGTACATCATTGCTGTTTATAAAATGTAACACAATATTTGATGCAATGTGCCATATTTGTTTATTTCATGAAATAATGAACACAAATAACATGTAATAATCAAATGCAATGTATTTGTCTTTATCACAGTAGTTGAATGTCATAATTATGGATTTTCTGTAAGAACAAAATAGTTGTATAACAGAAGAAAAAATGAACATTTGCACCTTGGTAAATAATAAAAGCTGATTAAAAGTGTACTTGTGCTTTACATGCATAATGCGGAGTTACACCTTCCTCTACATGAGGTACATAATGTAATGTTGAATGTACAATGAAAATATGGTATTAGCAAAAGTAATATGATGAAAGTTTTCTCAGTATTTTATGTCATATAACTAATATGTATAATGAACCTCATGTTAATTCTTAGGTTTTAAAAAATTATATAAATTCTTATGTTATACTGAAGATGTGCAGTTTTTTCAAACTGTTTCTGCACTGGCAATATAATATTTCACATGCCTAGTGCATTGTTACTGTATGTTCATCTTTGAAGGAAATTACAGTACTCAACAGCCCACTTTGGTGTACATATTGACTTTTCCAAACTTGCTTAATAATTCAATATACAGTTTTTGTGTTGTGCTTTGTTGACATGAAGCCCTGTTTGTATAAGATGATTTTATTTGCACATTTTCCAATGCCATTGAGCCAGGACTTACATAAACTTCTAGTCATAAACATGCTTTTTTATTTTTTTTCACTAAAAATTACTTTGATTAATTATTATATAGTGTTATTTGATTAATAACATGTTTAATGTAATTAATTGGAACAGTTAATTTTAGAAACTGAAGTTACAGTCCTGCCTTCCTATCAATTTTTAAGCATTTATGGAGTAGAGTCCCTTCCACAGATTTAGGGAAATAAGCGTATGTTTAATTAATGTATGGAATTTGTGAAATATTTGGAATTTTAAATACAAACTAATTCCTTTTGAATATGAACTTCCAAATAATTTAATTCACACACTGAATTGTACGTGTAGTACCGCAGCTCCCACAGCGGGCTTGTAATTTTTAGATTGTGTATATTTAGCCCTGCTACTTACATTGCTAGTTAACCACACATCACAGGCTAACAATGAGAAACTGTAATATTGTGCTTTAGTTACATCTGTAGGCAAACGAGATAATGTTTAGCAATGTATTCACAAGCCAGACATGGTGGCTTTCTGTGTCTGATTTAAGCACCTTCATAAGGAAATGTGTATTGTATTCCTATGCCTTAATATCCTAAGACACAGCAGACATCCAAAGACACCACTACAGCCTGAGGCTATTCTGTGGGTATAAGAAAGAGCAGTGGAGTGCCAGGGGGGTTGATGGAGGAAAGATCAGGCTTGTGTAGGAGGTATGGTTCCTGCCAGCTGACGGAGGAAGGAGATCGGGAGAAGGACTGCGAGGACCCTTGTTCCTCTTCCTTTGGATAAGTTACCCCAGGTCTTGTGAATCTGTGTGCACACCAAAAGTGAAGTGACAGTGAAGCCGGACCACTTCTCTGCTGGCTTTCACTGGGATTTCGCACTTCCAGGAAAGTGTAAGCCTTTAGTCGGATTTCCCAAGATGGCCATAATAGGACCGGTATTGTATTGTACGTACTACTCTCGTGTCCATTGTGCATACCTGTAATTGTTACTCCTGTACATATGTTGGTTTTGTGCCTGCTGTTGTTGTTTTCTTAATAAAAGCTACCATTGGTTAAGTTGGATATCTGCCTGGGTGTAAGTATTTACCCACGTACAGGGGAACTCAGTAGGCTGTTCAGCCTTGGTAGACTCCGTTCCCTCACAATCTGCATAGAGGTGATACTGAAATCCAAAGGAGCTTATTAGTTTTCCAAGAGAAGCGGTGTAGATAGAAAAAAGCAGAGAGATCCAGCAATGCGTAGTCAGACGAACCATGTTCGGTACACAGGAGATCCAGTAAATGTAGTCAGACAGGCCAAGTAACGGTACACAGGAGATCCAGCAGCAGTAGTCACTCACATGGAGAAGTGCACACAAGGAAGACAGTAGTCAGAAACTCAGCAAATAAGTTGCATTGACACAGGCAGGATGTCAGTGCAGCGTCTAAATACTGAGAGCACTTTCAAAATACCCACCCCGACAAACGGATCATGACACCCGCCACCCAGAATTGCCAGGATCGGGACGTACAGAGCAGCTCTTGAGCGAGTGATAGTTCGTTACAGTACCTCCTGCCATAAGGGTGAACTCTGGACACCCGAAAAGGATTTGTTAGGGAATTTCTTGTGGAATTGTTTGCGTAATGTTAAAGCTTTGACCCAGGAACACTCCTCTGGGTCATATCCTTTCCAATCCAGCAGAAACTGTACTGTACCTCGAGATTTACGAGACTGCAATAATTGTTTGCCCTCATACTCCTCAGATTCCTGTGAAGGAAAAGGAGGCTAAAGTCTGCGAGAAGTAGAAAACTGTTTCTGAACTACAGATTTAAGGAGAGAAATGTGGAATATGTTAGTTATGCTAAGGGAAGAAGGAAGCTTTAATCTGAAAGCTACTGGGTTAATAATTTCAGAAATTTGAAAAAGGACCAATGAATCTTGGAGCCAATTTCAAACTGGGCACCTTCAAACGAATATTCTTGACTTTATCCCCAAGAACGAATTTAGGAACAGGGAGTCTCTTTTGTCATATGATTTTTTGGAATGTATAGAAGCATCTCTTAGATTAGACTTCGCTTGTGCCCAAATGGTGGAAATACTGCGTATTAGAGACTCCACCTCAGGAACAGAGGATATGGGGGTTTGAGAAATGATAGGAGGTCTAGGATGACAACCATACATTAGAAAAAAGGGAGTGTTACCAATCTCCTCATGAAATTGGTTATAGTGTGCAAACTCAGCCCATGGAAGAAGTTTTCCACAACAAGTCTGATGAGCAGAAACATATACCTGGAGAAACTTCTCAAGCTCTTATTTGGTCCGTTCAGTTAGTCCACTGGACTGGGGGTGGTAAGCTGATGAAAAATCGAGTTTGATACCCAGTTTGGTGCAGAAGGCCCTCCAGAGCTTCAAAATAAATAGTGAGCATCGATTAGACACAATGTGCAGTGGACATCCATGCAAGCAAAATATTCTTTGATAAAAATATCTGCCAGAAGGGAGGAGGATGGAAGCTCCTTAAGGGGTACAAAATGAGCTGCTCTGCAGAATCGGTCTGTAATTACCCAAATGACAGTATAGGAGCAGAAGGAGGGTAAGTCGGTAATGGAATCCATGGAAAGACTGAAACCAAGGAACATCAGGAACAGTTAGAGGAATAAGCGGACCAAAGGGCTTGAGGCAATGAACTTTGTGCTGTGCACATACAGAACAAGCAGAGACAAAATGTATGACTTCCTTTCGTAGAGAAGGCCACCAGTAATAATGAGAGAGAAGTTCCTCCAATTTCCTAACACAAGCATGGCCCGAGAAACAAGGGATATGTGCCCAGCGTAACAATTTGAGACGTAAATGAGGCAAAATAAATGTTTTCCCAGGTGGACAACAAAGGTTCTCCAGGGGGGTGGTGGCCAAAATATATCCTTATCCCCAATCCCGTAATTTATTTCCAAGGGAACAAATTTACAGGAGAATCCACAAGGGTATAATTTTCCATCCGGAACTTGTCGAGATAAAACTGCTCCTGTGCCATAGGAGGAGGCGTCAACCTCTAGAAAGAAGGGAAGCTGACAACCCGGATGAGACAAAATGGGAGCGGATGCGAAAGCAGTTTTCAGTTGGCAAAAGGCTTTGATGGCTTCTGGGGCCAAATCTTGGGATTCGCAGTCTTTTTAGTCAGAGCAGAGATGGGGGCGATGATGGTAGAGTGCCCCTTAATAAACTGTCTATAATAATTAGAAAGTCTTTTAACCCCGTGGGTTGGGGCCAGTCCAAGATAGCCTTTAACTTAGTAGGATCCATCTGAAGTAATGTATCCTAAAAAGAGGATTGTTGTTGTACAAATAGACAGTTTTCCATTTTGCAGACTCAACAGTGTTTCCTCAGATGGTTAAGTCCTTCACCTACATGTCTCCTATGGGAGGAGAGATTCTGGGAAAAAATGAATATATCAGCCAAATAAATGATAATCTGAAAGAGCAGATCTTGGAAAATTTCATTTATGAAATTCTGGAACACCGCTGGGGCATTGCAAATTCTGAAAGGCATCACCAAATACTCAAAAGGGCCGTCATGGGTATTAAATGCAGTCTTCCATTTGTCCCATTCTTTGATGCGAATAAGATTGTATGCGCCGCACAGATCTAATTTAGAGAAAACGGTGGCTTCTTTAATACGATTGAAGAGCTCTGAAATCAGGGGTAGCGGATATCTGGTTTTCATAATGATAGCGTTGACTCCTCTAAAGACTATGCAGGGACGAATCCCTGCTTCTTTTTTATGAAAAAGAAGCCTGCGCCCGTTCGCAAGGTGGATTACCTGATGAAGCCTCTCTTCAGATTTTCTTGAATGTGGTCGGACATGGCCAGAGACTCCGGAATTGAGAGTGGATAGACCCGACCCCAGGGAATAGATTTTCAATGAAGGAGCTCAATAGTACAATCCCAGGCGTGATGAGGTGGAAGAAAACGAAGAGGTGGAGATAGTGCGGAGTGGCACCACTTTAGTAAGACATTGTGAGTGACACTGCAGACCCCAAGAAACAATTTGAGCGGACTGTCAATCAAGAGTAGGTAAATGAAGGCAAAGCCAAGGAAGACCTAAAACCAAAAAGTTGATAGTTTTAGGAATAACAAATATGGAAATCTCTTCTTTATGCAGTAGTCCAATTTGAAGGGTGAGTGGAATCGTCCGGAAGAGACTTAGATCCCCAGAGATTCTACTATTATCTATGGCCATAAGCCAAACAGGACGTTCCAGAGGATTGGTAGGGATAGCGAATCTCGATATTACAGAGGCCGAAATGAAATCACCCGCAGCACCTGAATCTAGAAGAGCGGACAGTAAAATGGAACGCTCCCCATAAAACAGAAGGACAGGGAAAAGAAGATTCTCTTTTTGAAAAAAGTCACGGAGAGGAAGAGCAGACGAACCTAGCGAGACCCCTCCATGACCTGTTAGGCCTTGTCGTTTCACGGACGAATGGAACAGGTTCCAATGAGATGACCATCCCATCCACAATTGAGACATATGGGTATATTTACTAAACTGCAAGTTTGAAAGAGTGGAGATGTTGCCTATAGCAACCAATCAGATTCTAGTTATCATTTGTTTAGTACATTATACAAAATGACAGCTGGAATTTGATTGGTTGCTATAGGCAACATCTCCACTTTTTCAAACCCGCAGTTTAGTAAATTTACCCCAAAATTTATTTTTGAATCTTCTCTCTCTTTCTTGAGAGAGACAGGTTGGGTACGATTTAACAGCTCTCATTATGCTTAAAATGAGTTTATCTGTAAAATAAGTCAGAGTTCCACAATGCCTTTAGAAAGATAAAGCAGGCTTACCATAAAAATGTCTACATGCCCAACATGCTTCTGTTATATATCGATTGATGGAAATCACAGAACTTTCTGTTTACGTCAGACCTACAGTGACATTTTCGGGATTTAAAGCGGCAATGCCAGCCCCATCTGTGCAATGCAAAAGTGTTGATGATGTTTGTAATTATAACCCTAACCTTAATCCTAACTGTAACCCTAATCCTAACCCTACCCCAAATACTAACCCTAACTTTTAAATTAGGTAATAACGTTGTCCTGACATTGCCGCTTTAAATCCCGAAATATCAAGTGACGTTAATAGAAAGTGCTGTGATTTCTATCAATCGGTATATTACAGAAGCATGTTAGGCATGTAGACTGTCATTTGTATGGTAAGTCTGCTTTTTTTTTCTATAGGCCTTGTGGAAATCGGACTTATTTTGTAGATATACTCGTTGTAGGCATAATGATAGCCGTTAACGTGACTACCACCAGAGAGAGACGAGCCCTGACTAACTGCATGGGCTCTTCAGGAGGTAAGGTTGCTGTCTGAAATCCAGGGGTTAATCGGACCATCCATCGCGTCTGTTCTCGCTCTTGTGATCTTTACTAAAATTGTAATTCCACCTTTACACATAAAGAAATAAGGCCATCAAGAGAGGAAGGAAGATCTCGAGAAGCAAATTCATCCTTAAGCTTGGTGGATAGGCCCTGCCAAAATGTAGGCATAGTGCATCCTTATTTTAAAGCAACTCGGACGCCATGATCCTAAGTTGAGTGGCATACTGGCCTACTGATTGTGAACCTTGCCTTAGACGAAGAATCCCAATAGTTGCACTGGAGACTCGGCCGGGTTCATCAAAGGTTCTTTTAAAAGTTCTGAGAAATTCAGCACTATCTTACAACAAGGGGTAGTTGCTTTCCCAAAGGGGAGAAGCCCAAGCAAGGGCCTGACCAGAGAGAAGGGATATAATGTAATTGACTTTGGCCTTTTCTGTGGGGAAATTCACAGGTAGCAGTTCAAACTGAATCGCACATTGATTTAAAAATCCTGGACTGTCTCAGGATGTAAGTATAAAAAAATGGAATTCTTACAAGTGCTTTCTAAGGATTGCTGCCATGTCTGTACAAAAAGGGTAACACCAAACCCAAAGATATAATGAAATAAACAGATATGTAAAACACAGGCGCATACCATGCAGATGATCCAGTAAACGTAGTCAGGCAGGCCAAGTAACGGTATACAGGAGATCCAGCAAATGTAGTCAGACAGGCCAATTAACGGTACACAGGAGATCCGGCAAACGTAGTCAGACAGGCCAAGTAACGGTACACAGGAGATCCAGCAGCACTCACAGGGAGAAGGGCTCACAGAGAAAACAGGAGTCAGACGCTAAGTTGCACTGACACAGGAAGCAGCATCTAAATAGTGGGAGAGCTTTCAAAATACCGGCCCCGGCAGGCGGATTATGTGACCCGGAGGATGCCGGAGCAACGCTGGAGCGAGTGACAGGTAAGTACGTTACAGGTTGATAGCAAATTGCCTTACACGACTCACTGCATGTGTGATGTCAGGGCGAGTCCCAATACTTGCGTACATTAAGCTTCCAATAGCATTTCTGTAAGGGATTTTACTATTTTTCTCTATCTCTTCACTACTTGTTCATGACATTTCCTTTGTCATTTTTAAGCTTTTATCCACAGGTGTATTTGCTGGATTTGCATCAGACATCCTGTAATTGGTAAGTATTGTTTTGATGTATGTCTGGTGATCAACTGTAACAGTTCCATCATTCAAATTTTGTACGATCCTCATGCCTAACAGCTTGTTTGCAGGGCTTAGCTCTTTTAATCTGAATTTCTGTTTCAACAGGTGTTTTGTACTGGTGATGTGTTTCTCTTGGCCTGCTGACAACAGATCATCAACGTACACAACTAGAAAGAATATATTTTCCTCAATGATGTTGTGATGCAAGCAATGATCAGTCTCTGACCTATTAAAGTCCATGTTTAGCAGTACAGCATCAAATTTAATGTACCAACACCAACCACTTTGTTTAAGACCGTAAAGTGACTTCTTTAGGAGGCAGACTTTACCTTCCCGGTAGACACCCTCATTGCTGTGTTCAGGTGGTCCCATGTAAATCTCCTCTAACAATTCTCTATTTAAGAATGCAGATTCAAAGTCAAGCTGATACAACAACATAACATGGATTGTGGAGATGGCAATCACTAATCTCAGGGTGCTGTACTTGGCAACAGACAAGAAGATCTCTCCGTACGCAAGTTGCATTCACATTGCGTACGAAGATGATTCAGGTCCATAGTGATTTATATATTGCTTGTTGTTTTCACATATACAATGGTATTAATTGTCCTGGCAGCACTTTTCAAATGATTTTGTACACATTTTATTCATTTAAAGGCGCACACCTTGGTTTCACTGCACTCTGAGTTATGTAGACTTTACACAAAATGTTTTCCTATATTAACAGTCCGCATGACCAAATGTAATGAAAAGGTCCCCCTTCACAAATCCTCAATTTTTCACTGTGCTAGACAGTCTAGGTTGGTTTCCACTATAGCATGCGTCCACTCCACTTTATCTCATTGCGATAATCTCGCTCCTCCTTTTAAATCTCTCTCGTGTGTTGCTCTGCAAAACAAGGTGCACCAGTGTGCATACCCTGCAATTCATCAGAAACGCCTTCACTCTGCCCAACTCTTCACTTCTGGCTGTGTAACTTCTATTGCTACACAGAAACAGTCATCTGACTCCACTAGCATATACAACCCAACAGAAATGTAGGTACACTTGGGCAAACTGATGCGGATGGCGAGACAAAGCCACATTTACATGGCAGAGTTGCCGTTTGTAAATGATCTACAGAGTTAATATACTACAGTGATGGCCAACAATATTGGCACCCTTGTACTTTTTTTTTCAAATAACTCACAATTTCTTAAGGTGAAATTAACAACAGTATTTGATCTTCACAATTATCTCACTGTTAATATAAAGAACCTTTGTTTTTTGATTCAGAACTTAATATTGAATTCCTTTTAAATCAGAAAATGAAAAATAAAATGGCATTGGCAAAATTATTGACACCCTAGACTTAATATTTGTTAGTTCGGCCTTTGGTTAAAATAACTACAATCAACTGCTTCCTATAGCCATGGAGGAGCTTCCTGTACCTCTGTACTGGTAGTTTGGTCCACTCCTCTTGTGCAATCTGTTCCAGTTCTCACAGATTTCAAAGGTGCTGTCACGACTAGTATAGCGTACCTGCTATCGTTGGCACTACTCGGAGGAAGGTGCGGAGTCTAACGTGCCCCTGGTGTTCACCAGGGACCCCCGCAAGGAGGTATGGGCTTAGCTGCAGGAAACACGCAGGTCGCGGTCCTTCCACGAGTCAGATAGCGAAGTACGAGAGGAATGTCAGACAGGCCGGGTCGGCAACGGTGCGGGCAATGCAGGTACACAAGGAGAATCCGAAGGGGTAGTGAGTCAAGCCGGGTCGATAATGTTCTGACAGCGAGGTACAAAAGGGAGATCCAAAAGGGTAGTAAAGGCAATCCGGGTCACAATGGTCACAGGCAAATGGCAATAAACTGGAGGAAGGAAAGGGTCAGGAAACAGGTAATCACAGGAACACTGGAACGCTGGAGGACAGGAAAGGACCTGAAACTCTGGCACAGGAAGTGGGGTCAGAGAGGCTTAAATAGTGCTGCTAGCCAATGCCCTCAGCACTAGTAGTGCTGTCATACTCCAGCGCCGTAGCACTAGTCATTCTTTAGCGCCGTAGCGCTATCTTCATGCAGCGTCCCGTTGCCTAGCAACGGGAACGCTTCCAAGTCAGTAGCTGGCCGGCCGGCGGAAGGGGAAGTGACGCGTCTGGTTGCCTAGCAACCAGACGCACTATGCAGACGGGCGGGCGGCCGCCGAGCGGCGCCTGACAGTATGCCCTCCTCCTTCTCCCCTTGTTTGAAGGAATCTCTTGAGTAACTGAGGAGCATGGAGGTCCGGTTTATCCACCCAAGATCTTTCTTCCGGACCAAATCCCTTCCAGTGCACAAGGAACTGTTGTCGCCCATAGCGAATATGGACATCCAGAATCCGGCTTATCTCAAACTCTGTTCCAGAGGAGGTTTGAACTGGAGGAGGTCGAGATGGAGGTACAAAGAACCTGTTAAGCACCAATGGCCGGAGTAGGGAAACATGAAAAGTATTATGGCATCGTAAAGAAGCAGGTAGCTTTAGCTTTACACACACAGGATTAATGACTTGTGAGATGATATAAGGACCAATAAAACGTGGAGCCATTTTCATAGATGGTACTTTGAGTTTTAAATCTTTAGTGGAAAGCCATACTTGATCCCCTACCTTCAATAGAGGAGTAGCTCTTCGGTGGCGATCTGCAAAGGTCTTATGGTGCTGTGATGCTTTTTGCAGAGCTGCTTTGGTTGTGGCCCAAATGAGAGAGAATTCTCGATAGAGTGAGTCCACCGCCGGAACTGAGGAGGAAGAATTTGGAAACGGATCTGGGATAATAGGATGCATCCCATTCACAATAAAGAATGGAGAAAACCCGGTAGACTCATGGACATGGTGATTGTGTGAGAATTCTGCCCAGGGGAGGAATTGTGACCATCTGCTTTGATTATCAGCGGTAAAGAAACGAAGAAAAGTCTCTAAATCCTGGTTGATCCGCTCGGTCTGACCATTAGTCTGGGGGTGATATCCCGATGAGAATTTTAACTCCGTACCCAGTTTTTTACAGAAAGTCCTCCAGAACCGAGAGATGAATTGCACTCCCCTGTCAGAGATAATTTCCTTAGGGCAACCATGAAGTCTGAAGATCTCCTTGATAAATGTGTCGGCTAAGTGACTGGCCGAAGGTAGACCTGAGAGAGGAATGAAGTGCACAATTTTAGAAAATCGGTCAATGACAACCCAGATGGTATTAAATCCAGAACTGCAGGGAAGGTCAGTAATAAAATCCATGTCTATGCTCTCCCAGGGAGCATCAGGCATAGGCAGGGGTTGGAGCAAACCAGCAGGAAGCTTCCTGGAAGTTTTGTGTTGAGCACAAATGGTACATGCTGCAATAAAGTCCCGTATATCAGCACGTATGGTAGGCCACCAGAAACGACGACAGAGAAGGAATGTGGTCTTCTTTATGCCAGCGTGACCTGCGATACAGGACGAATGGGCCCAACGCAATACCTTGAGACGTAATTGTGGTTCCACAAATGATCGTCCTGTGGGCGGAGCATCCTTCACCGTATTGGTAATAGCAACGATGTTAGAAGGGTCAATAATGCAATGAGGAATCGATGGATTCAGGCGGTCTGTATCATCAAACGAACGAGAAAGGGCGTCTGCCCGCCCATTTTTAGCACCTGGACAGAAGGTAAGAATCATATTGAAGCGGGCAAAGAATGATGCCCAGCGGGCCTGCCGAGGATTCAAACAGCGAGCTTCACGAATGAATGTCAAATTTCGGTGATCTGTAAAGATGGTAACCGGAAATAAGGCTCCCTCTAATAAGTGTCGCCATTCCTCTAAAGCTGCTTTAATAGCGAGAAGCTCCTTGTCTCCGATTCCATAATTAATCTCGTTGGGAAGAAATCGTCTGGAGAAGAACCCGCATGGAGAATGGGTACCTGAAGGTGTCTTTTGGAATAACACGGCTCCAATGCCTATTGAAGAGGCGTCTACTTCCACAAAGAAAGGTCGCTGTTGATCCGGCTGAGAGAGAACAGAGGCTGAGGAGAAGGCTTTCTTCAGAGTAGTAAAGGCAGAAACAGCTTCTGGAGACCATATCTTGGGATTGGCAGATCTCCTAGTTAATGATGTAATTGGAGCAATAATGGAAGAGAAGTCTTGGATGAACTGTCGATAATAATTGGCGAATCCAATGAATCTTTGGATACTTTTAAGACCCTGCGGTTGAGGCCAATTCAAGATGGACGACACCTTGGTGGGATCCATCTGTAACCCAGAGCCAGACACAATAAACCCAAGGAAGGACACTTGGAGAACTTCAAAAACACATTTTTCCAATTTGCAATAGAGATGATATTTGCGCAGTCTTCGTAAGACCTCCCTCACTTGTTCTTGATGAGAACTCAAGTCTTTAGAAAACACTAGAATGTCGTCTAGATAAACGACTACGGAGGTATACAACAGGTCTTGAAAGATGTCATTAACGAAACTCTGGAAGATGGCAGGGGCATTGCAAAGACCGAAGGGCATTACCAGGTATTCGAAATGACCATCCCTCGTATTGAAGGCGGTCTTCCACTCGTCGCCCTTCTTTATACGAATGAGGTTGTAGGCCCCTCGTAGATCTAATTTGGTGAACACTTGAGCCCCGCTGATCCTGTCAAATAGATCGGAGATAAGAGGTAACGGGTACCGATTCTTGATGGTAATACGATTATGGGGTCTATGGTCAATGCATGGGCGCAGAGACCCATCCTTTTTTTTGACAAAGAAGAATCCAGCCCCAGCAGGAGAGGTAGACTTGCGAATAAAACCACGTTCCAGATTCTCCTTGATATATTGAGACATTGCCAAGGTCTCTGGGCGAGAAAGGGGATAAGTTCGCCCCTTGGGTATAGGTTAATCGGGAAGTAATGTGATGGAGCAATCCCAGGGCCGATGGGGAGGTAATAACTCGGCCTCAGTTTTACTGAATACATCTTGAAAGTCGGCGTATGCAGCTGGAAGGCTAGGTTCCGTAACCGTGGACTGAGCAACAACTTGGGAACCGGGAGGCAGAACACTAGATAGACATCTATGATGACATCCTGTACCCCAACGGGTAACCTGAGCTTGATCCCAATCCATCTGCGGAGAGTGTCTTCGTAGCCATGGAAGCCCCAAGATAATGGGATTGATGGATTTTGGCAACACCAATAACTGAATCATCTCGCTATGGAGGGCTCCTACCATTAACCGAATAGGTGAGGTGATGAAGGAGATGGAGCCACTGCTGACACGGTTCCCATCCACTGCCGTTAATGATAGTGATTGAGGCAAGGGGAGAGTTGAAATTTGAAGCCCAGCAACGAGAGTGGCCGAAATGAAGTTCCCGGAGGAGCCGGAATCCACAAAGGCCGTGGTGGAGAAGGGACCTCTAGGGGTGCTCAGGGTGACTGCCATAAGAAGCTCAGGGGTGTTTTTTGAGTAGGGAGCAACTGTGGATACTCCTAAACCGGCCTCCCTGCTACTGTTTAGGAGGACGGGTTTCCCGGTCTCTTAGGACAGACCTTGAGAACATGTCCGGAATCGCCACAGTAAAGGCAGAGACGCTGCCTGAAGCGCCTCTCTCTTTCTTCTGGAGATAAACGGGAACGTCCTACTTGCATGGGTTCATCCATAGGCAAAACTAGGTTTTGAAATTGAGTAGCCAGACGAGAAACCACCCGCTTAGAGACAGGACGTTCCTGGGTGCGTTCTTGATAGCGTAGGTCAACTTTAATACATAGCGCAATTAGGGTATCCAGATTAGAGGGAAGATCCCGAGAAATTAGTTCGTCCTTAATACGGTCGATTAGACCTTGCCAAAAAGTTGCGACCAGCGCCTCGTTGTTCCATTTCAGCTCTGACGCTAAGGTCCGGAACTGGATGGCATATTGCCCGACAGATAAGTTGCCTTGACGCAGGTTCAGCAAGCTGGTGGCAGCAGAGGCTACTCTCCCAGGGTCATCGAAGACTCTCCTGAAAGCTTCAATAAAGGAGCCGGAGTTATTAAGAAGAGGGTCTCCATTCTCCCACAAAGGTGAAGCCCAGGCTAGTGCTTGACCACTCAGGAGGGAGATCATGAACGCCACCTTCGTACGCTCTGAAGGAAATGCTCCTGCATTGCACTCGAACTGGATGGAGCACTGGTTCAAGAAACCCCTGCATTTCTTGGGATCTCCATCGTATTTTTCAGGCGTGGGGATATGCGTGCCAGAAGTTGCAGTGGATACAGTAGCCACACTAGAGGACGCCACTGAGGAGGTGGTAATGGCTGGAGTAGCAGGCAGAGAGCCTTGTAAAGCATCGAAGCGTGTAGCGATACCTTGGACACATTGTAGGAGATGTGCTTGGGCGGCTTCTTGCTGTTCTACTCGCTGAGCCAAATGGATAAGAAGGTCCCGGGCTGAGGGTTCACCAGTTCCTTCGGTAGACATCGCCAGAGTTTACTGTCACGACTAGTATAGCGTACCTGTTATCGTTGGCACTACTCGGAGGAGGGTGCGGAGTCTAACGTGCCCCTGGTGTTCACCAGGGACCCCCGCAAGGAGGTATGGGCTTAGCTGCAGGAAACACGCAGGTCGCGGTCCTTCCACGAGTCAGATAGCGAAGTACGAGAGGAATGTCAGACAGGCCGGGTCGGCAACGGTGCGGGCAATGCAGGTACACAAGGAGAATCCGAAGGGGTAGTGAGTCAAGCCGGGTCGATAATGTTCTGACAGCGAGGTACAAAAGGGAGATCCAAAAGGGTAGTAAAGGCAATCCGGGTCACAATGGTCACAGGCAAATGGCAATAAACTGGAGGAAGGAAAGGGTCAGGAAACAGGTAATCACAGGAACACTGGAACGCTGGAGGACAGGAAAGGACCTGAAACTCTGGCACAGGAAGTGGGGTCAGAGAGGCTTAAATAGTGCTGCTAGCCAATGCCCTCAGCACTAGTAGTGCTGTCATACTCCAGCGCCGTAGCGCTAGTCATTCTTTAGCGCCGTAGCGCTATCTTCATGCAGCGTCCCGTTGCCTAGCAACGGGAACGCTTCCAAGTCAGTAGCTGGCCGGCCGGCGGAAGGGGAAGTGACGCGTCTGGTTGCCTAGCAACCAGACGCGCTATGCAGACGGGCGGGTGGCCGCCGAGCGGCGCCTGACAGGTGCCTTCTCCCAACTGTTGTTTTCAGATCTCTCCACAAGTGTTCTATGAGGTTTAGATCTCAGCTCATTGTCAGCTAGTTCAGAACAGTCCAGCGTCTTGTCTTGAATCCTTCTTGGGTGCTTTTTGAAGTGTGTGGGTCATTGCCCTGCTGGAAAACCCATGGCCTTTGATGGAGACTCAGCTTTCTGACACTGGCCTCAATATTGCACTCCAAAATAGCCTGGTTATCTCCAGATTTCATGATGCCATGCACACTTTTAATACACCAAGTGCCAGATGCAGCATAGCAAGCGAATAACATAATTGAACCTCTTCCAAATTTTACAGTAGGGAAGGTGTTCTTTTCATTACACTTTCTGTAAACATAACAATGTAGTACTTTGCAAAAAATGTGGTCTTCTCTATCCACAGGACATTCTATCGAAGGTACTTTGCTTATTCAGGTGTGTTTTAGCAATCACCAGTCAGGCTTTCTTAAGCCTTTCTCCGCAATGGTGCCCTCCTTCCACTGTGCTGCAATCAAACTGTTTCTTTCCAGGGAGATTGATTAGACTGCCATGGGCATTAAACTTTCTAATAACACAGTGTAAATGGGAACATAAAGGTCTCTGGAGATTGAGCTGTAGCTTTGAGATGGTCCATGCTAGTCTACAATCTTCTATATGGCCTCAGACAATTCTCTGGTTTTCTTTCTTTTCTCTATGCTATTTGTAGTACACACATTGACACACAACAGCATATTGAGTACTATTCTCTATTCATGGTTGGTTGAGTGATTTTATATTGCCTGCACCTGTTACACACCACAGATGACTTCAGTTCCAAGGTGAAGGAGAATCGCCTGCTTGAAATGTAATTATTTCTATCAACTTCTATAAGGTGCCAATAATTTTGTACAGCCCATTAAAAAAATTCTATATGGAATAGGCCACCACTTATTCACATGTACTGCTTTTTGTGTGTTTTATTCCACTGCAAACCAAAGAAATAAATAGATGGGCACCAATATTTTTTTTTATAATTTCAACCATTTTCTGGAAGAAATAGTGCATTATTAGAAACAAACTATAATGGTGTCAATATTTTTAGCAACGACTGTATCTAGATAAACAATGTAATATGAATAACAAAACAGATTACAAAAGCATTTACTCAGAAAAAAACTATGGCACTTGCAAAACACAATCAATTGTTCTGTGCTGCTGGCATGTAACTTAGAGACACATCAGCGGTTTATCCTCCAAACAGCTTGATTCACTTACACATTATTCAGAAACAGATTCCACTTTTCACATCTTAGTAATGATTTATTTTGTATAACTATTACCACATAAAATCTACATATTTTTATTTCCCATACCAGACAATAATTTGGCTGTGGAATGCTACTTACACATTAAATGAAATATACGTGGGCAAAACTGATATGAAAAAGGACTAAGAAATACTAGTTGAGAGAAAGCTGAGTAACAACACACACACACAGATGAGGCACACTCCAGTCTACATATTGGAAAAGTGACCTGGTATACGATTAAGTGGTTAAATCGTTTTCAGTACATACTTTTACAAAGCAAAGACTAGCACTCACGGGTCTTATGAAAAAAATGTTGATAAGGTGTATCGCAACAATATCAATGTTTTGGTTCTTTTGGAACTGTCTTATAGAGACGATCAAACAAGTGAAAGACAATGAAAACTAAATTTATTTAAATTTGATGGGGGTTTGCAAATTGCCTCATATCACCGGCTTCAAACCACAGAATCACAGAATTTGCAATATTGCGGTATGGAGGGTCAAAACTCAAACCACCTGCAATGTATGGCGGTTTACACCAAAATGCTGGTTTTAAAATCTAGCATTTTCCTCACAAATATTATAAAAGCCTGGCCACTTCCTCAACTGTGATAGGGTTGTGAGGAGCTGGGTTAGAGAGAGATATGCAGAAGGGGGTTGTAAGTGAGTTTCCAATAGGAAGGTCAATGAGGTGTCCTGAAATTTTTCAGTTGTCTTGTTGCTTGTCAGTTTACCTTACTGTTTTATCTTAATTTTTTAAGTCCTATATATGTTATTTGTGAGTGAGTGTAGTGACATATGTTATTGTGTCATCAACTTATGAAAATTGTGTGTTAGTAACCAGTATAATCCCTTGTTGGGGAGCCAGTATCCAACTAAGCTCCAAAAGGCAGTTATGGGCAAAGGTCTGTAATACAGTCAACACAGTGGGGCCACTAGTGTGTGATGGGAGGGTTTAAGGGGGTGAGCCGTGCTGTATTGCATTATTTTGTTCCCAGGCCAAAAGATTCACCGCAAATCGCGACACTGAGGCTCCGATTGGGCAGGATGCAGGAGAATTGCCTGATGTCCTGGGAGTCCAGGAAACCTACCCGGAATTCGGGAATCTCCCAGACATTCCAGGAGTGGGCAAGTATATTTTTATGTCAATATTGTTATAGTACTAACCTCTGTTGTCCTATGATTAGAACTCTAAAATTGGGACTGTCCCGCTGTAATCCGGACATTTGAGAGGTATGCTTTATAAAATCCTAAGAGGATGAGAAAGGTGATTTTGCTAAGCTGACGCCATCTTGTTGCCTTATAGCCATTTTGTTCTGTTATAGCTTAAATACAAATTAGATGCACCTGTTTTGTAGGAGTAATTCATTATTTGCAAGGCTATGCTTATAACCTTGGACATAGCAGACAGGAGATAAGCCAGCCCCCCCCCCCCCTGGGAGTTTTCCTGTTGATAATGATAGAATATACTAACATCTGTGTAAAGGTAACATGAGTGGTTAAAACCTTTTGGGGCGTAGTTTTCAGTAATACGTGATTTTTGCTATATAGATAGGGACTTGCAACTCATAAAGCAGAGTTTATTGTACACTCAAACCATGCAGTGTATTTAATTTTCTCCGGCTGATGAGCTCATAACTGATAAACTGACACTTACAGGTGAACAATCTGATATAGATTCGACAAGGACATTGAGTATATTTTTTATTGAATTAATTGCTTTACCTTTCAATGTCGTTACTACATTATGTGTTTAAAATATGCTCTCTTTCCACCACTTTATTCTTATTTAAGTACCTCGCCCCACAAAATTAAATCTTGTATTTGCATGGAGGGATAATACCTAGGGGCCGATTCAATTCTGCTACGAATAATGCGATGTTAGCAGTATTACCGTTATTACGGTAAAACTGCGCATAATTACTCTTAATACGGTAACTTCAATGCTGGATTTTTACTTGCGACCCCGAGATGAAATCCAGGTTAAAATTACTGTATAAACGGTAATACTGTTAACGCCGCGTTGTTCGTGGCAGAATTGAATCGGCCCCCAAGTGTAAGAGTGTGTTTTCCCCACCTTCAGCAAGAAACACCCCTGTCCATCTTCAAATCAGGAGATGCAAAATGTTGCACACCCCCCACAGACACTGCCATCTTAACATGCAGATCTATTTACGTACTATAAATACAAGTTACTATAAATACATGCCTGACTTAACAATGTGAATTACTTACTACAGTAACAATGTGCCACTATACTTGTGCCAGCCCCTCAAGTCAAACAATGCCAGTTCTCACGTCATAGTAAAGGTTAAGTGATTGTTAAGGTTTGACTGCTGTCAGGGGTCATCTGAACAAAGGACGTACTATTGAATCGACCAAATATTGTTCACAAAAAGGAGAAACACAGTTTTACGTTTAACTGAATTAGAAGATGAAGATGTATCTCTTCCCATGCTGGAGAGTGCGCACTGTGCAGAGGAGAGCGGCGTGTACACTGGCAACCAATGGGAATCATCGGGGAAGACAAGCCCCCAAACTGGCTCTCAGCCAGAAGAGGCGCGTACACAGGGTGATTGTGCGGTCACCTTGGCGCCATGTTTTAAAATACAAGTATATAAGATATAATGACACACAATGCAATAAGATTTATTTGAAGTAGAGCAACATCAATATACATGTTCAGCAAACATTTAAATAACGTTTAATAGCGAGGCAAATCAATTACGAAGAAGTGATGTTGAAACATTTGCCAGGTTCCAATATGGCCGGCGTGCATGCGAGTAAAGACCTCCGCTTCTTTCTATTGAGTACCTATCAGAGCTGCATGGGTGACGTAGTATCACGTGATTAGTGCGCGTTCCCGTGCTGCTGGCCGGTTTGTTTTGGGTATAGGATATCGAGCAGCGGTTGGGTGTTTCACCTGCTGGTTTGCGTCCTGTTTAGTTAACGTAGGAATCATCATGGCAGCAGTGGTGGCCCGCAAAGCGGTGGACTATGTCAAAAGCAAGGAGTTCCGCGAGTATCTCATGAGGTGACTGACAGGGTGGGGAGAGGTCGTGGTGTGACATTGCAGTGGGTGATATCATATAGCCTCTCTGGACAGTGTTTGCACAGAAGGCTAACGAGCCCTGAAGCGGATAGTATACAATTGTATTGAGAATTGCAGTTGTTTTGGGGTGGTAGGGGATTGGAATTGTGTGAACATATTCTATAGCACACTACGGGTGACAGGACGAAATTTAACAGTGCAGTGTTACTGTAAAAAGTAATGCGGCTTAAATACTGTTATGGTAGTTTCAACGCCGGCTCTACCAGAAAGCTGGGTTAACTTTACTGTAAGAATAGTAATAGAGTTAATGCAGCGCTACGGGAGGGGAATAATTGAACCCACATGTGTGTGTATATGTATGTGTGTGTATATATATATATATATATATATATATATATATATATATATATATATTTATTTATATTATTAAATAATTTACGATAGTGAATGTCCGCTTTACACATTGTGCTCTCACAACGGTTACTGGTGCTGACTGAGTTACTAGGTGGGAAGCTCTGTGGCAAGGTGATTGGAAGCCAATATGTTAACCTTCGTTTGTGCAAAACTAGAAGTGCAGTTTTGCACTTGGTAAAAGGTGCACAGTCTTAAAAGTAACTAAATTGTTGTTGCCAGATGGTCTCGCGATAGTAACTGGAGTTTTAAAGAAAGTAAAGTAACTATCATCGTTGCATTTACAGATGATAATTAGCTGTGCAAAACTCAGTTAATTAATAGAGATGGTCACTGACCCCCTTGTTTTGGTGTTGTTTTTGGTTCTGGAGTACCTTTGTGTTTTGGTTTTGCAAAACCGCCCTTGCGTGTTTTAGGTTTGGTTTTGTTTTGCTATTTTTGAAAAAAAAATAAACAAATTTTTGGTCTAAAATAACCTAATTTAGTGCTCTACCAGCTTCTTAGATAAGTGAGGTAATTCTAAAGCTAAAAAATATGAAAAAAACAGTTTAATCCCTGGTAGGCCGTCCTTAATTCGAACACTTGCCTGCAAATTATACAGTCAAACCTGGTTGTCTACCTCCTCCATCTTTGATTATTGGCAATGTAGCCATCGTCTTTGGGTGTATATTACACCCTCCACTTGTAGTTGAATATAAAAAAAGCAGCCTGCACAGACTGTGGAATTAGAAAGTAATATTAAATGGACCACGGTAGTTTGGTGGCTATCTATGCCCCCCCCCCCTCCACTTGTAGTTGAATATAAAAAAAGCAGCCTGCATAGACTGTAGAACTAGAAATTCGAATATACAAAGAAATGGACAAAGGCAGTTTGGTATCTGTCTGCATCAGATCCCCTCTCCACTAGGAATAAAATAGAAAACTATTCAGCCATTATATAATCTAGAATATAAATAGAAATTGAGAAAGGCAATTTGGCATCGGTCTGCATCATAATCATCAACATCCTCATTAGCGCCCTCGTCGCCTCCACAAATCTCCCCCTCATCCTCTTCTAATTCCAAAGTGGCATCCTTAATTTGTGTATCACCGGCTACACTCGGGCTGTTCAGGTACACATCAGCAGAACTGCTGACGATTAGACATACCACTGTTGTATGGACTCTCCACGGGGATTGGTGTCATTTGTGAATCAGAGCAAACATTATCCTCTAATGCCTTACTGTTATCTTGCAGCTCGGCTTTGACGCGTAACAGTAGTTGTGCACCAATTGTAGGCTCGGTAACTTTTTTGGATCTGCCACTAATAGCCAAAGGTGAAGGCTGCGTGTGTAGAATGGCATGTTGGCAATTTTTTTTTTTTATCGGCACTTAACTTTTGCTCAGTAACACTACTTCTTCGCTTCAACACAGTAAATTCTTTTTTGTTTTTTGGACTGATTTCGAAACACTGTGTAGTTTGACATCGCCTTGCCCAGATGACGTACCCTCCCCCCCCCCTACCCTCTCCCTGTTGGTGTCCCACAGGGCTCTGTTCTTGGCCCTCTACTCTTCTCGCTCTATACTTCCTCCCTTGGTGCTCTCATCTCCTCCTTCGGTCTTCAGTATCACCTGTATGCTGAAGACATTCAACTCTACATCTCTTCTCCTGACCTTTCTTCCGCCGTCCTCTCTCGTGTATCTGACTGCCTCTCCGCCATCTCCTCCTGGATGTCTGCTCGCTTTCTCAAAATCAATATTTCTAAAACGGAACTCATTGTCTTTCCTCCGTCCAGACTCCCATCCCACCATGACCTCTCTATTGTCGTCAACAACACCACCATCTCCTCTGTCACCCAACTCCACTGCCTGGGAGTCACCCTCGACTCCTCTCTCTCTTTTACCCCCCACATTCATTCCCTCGCCCAAGCCTGTCGCTTCCAACTACGCAACATTGCCCGCATCCGTCCCTTTCTCTCTCGGGATGCCACCAAGACTATCATACACGCACTCATTATCTCCCGCCTGGATTACTGCAACCTCCTCCTCACCGGCCTCCCCCACTCCCGTCTCTTCCCCCCTCCGCTCTATACTCTGTGCTCCTTCAAACGTGCACTGAAAACCCACCTCTTCCTCAAAGCCTATCAACCATCCGCATAACCCCTTCACCTCCTCCACTCACTCTCTCCCCTTGCCACATCTGGCTCCCCATGTGCCTGTTCTGTTTTCCCTCCCTTAGGATGTAAGCTCACATGAGCAGGGTCCCCTTCCCTCCTGTCTCCCTACCTGTTCTTCTGCTCCGTGTTTATTGCATCAACCAGCCTGGAGTTTCTGAAGTACTGGTATTTTGTGTTGTTTTGTACCGTTTCACCCTGTATAGTGTACTGTTTGTATGGTGTACGGCGCTGCGGTAATCTTGTGGCGCCTAACAAATAAAGGATAATAATAAATGACGTACTGGGAACACTAACATCAGGACTGGTGACAGAACCTAGTTGCTCATATGTGGACTGCTTTGAATCCATTCTCAGCCCAAAGCACTTGTAGTGCTAAAAATTATTTGGTAGATACTGCTGACAGATAGTAATTTTGACAGCCAGAAATATTTATGCACAATTATGGGGGACACCCCAAAAGCACTTCTCTAGCGATTTTTGTTAGCACAATTGGACTCAACATTGTATTCTCTGTCTCTGCTCTAATCAGCTTGTGACTACACCCTGCTCTCTCCCTTTGTCAAATGGCGATGGATTGCTGTGGAGGCGTGTATTTATAATCTTCAAGTATTGCGAGAACCGAGCCCCAAGATCCGACGACGTCACGATGACGTTCGGCCTTGATTTGGATTCCGAACGGGCTCGGTACTCGGATACCCAAAGTTCGGGTGGGTTCGGTTCTCGAGGAACCGAGCCCGCCCATGTCTATTAATTAACATGCTCCTAATTCACTTGGGAGAGACCATTTTATGTGTCATGCTGTGCTTCCTCTAGCCCTTATATGGCAGTACATCTAGGATCTGCAGATGAGCCAGCCTGGGAGTGAGCAGACTAGTTTGACATCCATGACCTGTGTAATAAA
Source organism: Mixophyes fleayi (assembly GCF_038048845.1). Classification (NCBI taxonomy): domain Eukaryota; kingdom Metazoa; phylum Chordata; class Amphibia; order Anura; family Limnodynastidae; genus Mixophyes; species Mixophyes fleayi. The sequence continues at coordinate 236,941,191 of NC_134404.1, read as the reverse complement.
GGAGAGTAAAGCACAAAAAGGAGTAACTTTGCACCTGAGCAAAATCACGTTGCGTTGGAGGGGGAAGTAAACTTATATTGTGGGGACAGATGACAAATTTATAGTTGAGATAGGGCATGTCCTAGATAAACTTTAAATTTCAGTGTAAAAATAAAGCTATCAAGTATGTGTGCTAGATGAAAAGTTATCTTCATTTTGAAAAAGCTCTGAAAAGTTGGTAAAGCTTCTAGTAGTTCTTTTTTCATGTTCCCTGTGCTGCCTGTTGGTTCCTCCCAGTGCAGGGTCATATTTAACTGTTAATTGAAGAGGCATTTAGAGAAGAGTAACACTATCAACAGTCTCCTAACAGAGAGAATTTAATACTAAATGGTCATTAACTTTTTATTACTTTATTTTTCCTTCAATGGGTAAGTTAATTTTCATCAAAATTGAAGCATCCAGTCTATACTGACGTAAGGGACATTTAGTAGATGTTTAAATGTCTAAGACTTTAGTTACAGCAAATGTTGAGGCCTCCGAACAGTGCTCTACTTCTCATGCAGCTACTGGTTTTCAGTAGCAACAGGAGGCAGCTCTACACAGTTTGAATGCTGATATCTCGTTATCTCCTCAAAGCATAGCACTGATTTGATAGTTGCATCTGATCAGTGTCAGAATCTCTGAGACCATCAGTCAGCACTATAACCCTGTCCGAAAGGTGTTGAAAAATGAAAAGCATAAAAGTCAACAATCTATACATTTCTGGTTGGGGCACAATCTGAGTTGGTGCAGAAGGGCGTGGTCAGGAGATTTAGAGTAATTTATTTCCCATGTGCAATTTTCAGCCAATGTCCATTTCATTTTAACCATTCTCTAGAGCTCTTTCTTTACAGAAGAATAAAGCACACGTCAGCTAAACTGCAGCAGAGCCTGAATTTGTCACAATATATGAAAATGTATATTTTTGTTTTTCATATTTTTTGTTTAATATCACCTACCAAGAATACAAATCTTCTCAAAAAGCAGGATTTCAATCCACTTCAGACTATCATTGTTGATGTAATGTGAGGTTGCTGGAATGCCACATGCTCTATGTACAGTAACCACTTATTTACAATTTGTCCTTCATAGTTGTCCTAAGCTTTTAGGATTACAAACTGTAGTTGTGTAAACAATTCATATATTTTAACCGCTAATTAAAATTTCTGCTTTTATTTTATGTCCTGCCCCATAGGCTTTGAACAAGCTATATATTTTTGCCCACCAGTGTAAAAAAAACATTTCTACTTAATTCTGACAGACTTTGTTGCAATTAATCATGTGGCTATAGTTGCATAAATACCCAGTAATGTTTGTCATATAACCAAAGCCTTAATTTTTGTTGCTGTGTAGAATGCAGATGGATAGTTGCATATCCTAAGGCTGTAGTTCCCAAACTGCAGCTCCCTGGGGTGCTGTTGCGATCTCACAGGGCCGTTGGGGAGCTGGGTGAGCAAGGTGGGGGACAAAAAAATTATGGAGACCCTAAGGTTGCCTCGAACTGAGAAAGTTTGGTATCCGCTGTCTTAAGGAATTTCCTTTTTAACTGCATTAACTATATTGACCCTAGTTAATTAATATAGGCCATAAACTAGATAGTCACAGCCCTTAAAAGACCATTAGTCCACAAAATTGAGAACTTCAGATATAAAATATATAATATGTAAAATACATTGTTCAGTGTTAACCTGATTCCACTGCAGCTCGGTTGAAAAGTATAACCTATATGAATATTCTTGCACCTGTTTAGTAAGTTGTCCTAATAATTGTAGTAAGAAAAAGATGACTGTACATTTGAGCTATTGTCGTTGGCCCTATGTTTATCATACTTCAGGACCGTCCCACTGAAATCGTGACGGTTGGGATGTCGGGGCTCTGGCCCACCAGGGAACATGTTTGTCCTGAGGGTGGGAATGTTGGAGTAAATGCAAAGCCCCCTTTGCTTCATGACCATGCCTCCTGTTCTTCTGTTGGGGGTAGATATGTTGGGAGGTATGTGTATATAGATTAACCAATGCACACGGATTGGCTCAAAGAAATGCACTATTGATCACACTGCTGTTTTAGAGAAGGACATCCTTCCTTACTTGGCAACCATCTGCAGAGCAGTGAAAATTAGAGCATGGTGCATCTAATTAAATATAAGCACTCCAGTTATTTTGTGTATATGAATAGTGGTTTACTTGTTCTTTAAAAATATGTATCTAGTGCCTGATTTTCTAGAATACTTTCATAAATCTAAGTGTATGCAACCTTTTTATTGCTTCTGAATATTCCAAGACTTGTTCCGTGTTTCTGGTTCCTAACTTCTGTATTATTTTTTCTATCTGCGTAACCATCATCACCTTCTATTTCTATAGCGCCACTAATTCCGCAGCGCTGCACAAAGAACTCATTCACATCAGTCCCTGCCCCATTAGAGCTTACAATCTAAATCCCCTAACATACACACACACACACAGACCTAGAGAGACTAAGAGCAATTTAATAGCAACCAATTAACCTACCAGTATGTTTTTGGAGTGTGGGAGGAAACTGGAGCACCCAGAGGAATCCCACGCAAACACGGGGAGAACATACTCCACACAGAAGGCCATGGTCAGGAATTGAACTCCTGACCCCAGTGCTCTGAGGCACAAGTGCCTCTAAGCCACCGTGATGCCCCACTGCTGACAGTCCACCTTTGGCTGCTATGCTATAGTGTACATGTTAATAATTTTGGATGAACTTGTGATATTTCTCGGGGTCAATGGCATCCATTTGGATGTTGATAACACCCCTCACCTCTCATATGTTTGGTGAAAATACAATAGCTGCATTGTAGCAGGCTAACATTTGCAAATATCAATAGCTGAAGGGCTTTTAATATTTCATGAACTCACAGTATATCTTATACTGATCACACACACTTTGATATCAATCAGATTGCCCAATAGCGCCATATATGTTGGCACAAAACAACTACGATGTCAGAGCTAATGGCCTGTATGTGTTCATCTTCAGACCATTCTAACAAGCCCAATATGTAATTAAGTCACTCATCTAGATCTCCCAAGTTGGCCATTCACATTGGTGAAAATACTATAATCTTAATGACTGTTGCTAGCTTTACCATTCAATGTGCCAGTATTATATCTCTTTAGCTCTACATTAAGAAATTGATTTGTAGTAATATTTTTATTAATATTGATTATTATATATATTTTTTTTAAATTTATTTCTCAGGGGTATGGCAGACTTATAAGCTCGGAACTAGAATCTGCCCCAAACAAACTGGGTTAAAATATTTCATTGTGAACAGAACAAAGAAGTAGGTAGTGATACAACTTTAAGTTCACAAATCAAGCAAAATAACTACTTCCCACATTGTAATGCCAGGGGTTTTGCTATGCTTTGTTGGAGAACGTGAATTATACCTTTAAAGTGGTAGAAGGGTTATTAGTTAAATTTTTATATAAAGTAAACCAATCTTAGAGTGTATTTTTGCACATAACAAAGGAATATCTTCTGTTCTCCACAGTTTTGTGGGGTAAAGAGTTGAAATAACTGCAAACCACAATATCATTTTGTTTCTTAATGTTGCTAGTTTACTGCAAAATGAAACAACTGAATTGTGTGTCCTGTTAAGCACATGTTTGACACATAAATAGAGCTGTTTGGTCTACCCACACGCAATGCAAACTCCAGGAATAGTAGAACTGGAGCAACATAAGCTTATGAAAGGCAGCCTCAAGGGGCAACCACATATATGATTTGGAAGACAATGGACCAAGCCTCAGTGGTTAACACTAACTGTAATATGTATACCATGTACGTTCAGTATATGTTGGAGTTAATCATAATTGTCTTTTACAAGCTACTAATATATAATGACACCATAAAGGGAATAAGATCTATTATTATTATTTATTACCATTTATTTATTTAGCGCCACTAATTCCGCAGCGCTGTAGAGAGAACTCGCTCACATCAGTCCCTGCCCCATTGGGGCTTAGTCTAAATTCCCTAACACACACATACAGACAGACCAGGATCAATTTGTTAGCAGCCAATTAACCTACCGGTATGTTTTTGGAGGAAACCCACGCAAACACAGGGAGAACATACAAACTCCTCACAGATAAGGCCATGGTCGGGAATTGAACTCATGGCCCCAGTGCTGTAAGGCAGAAGTGCTAACCACTTAGCCACCGTGGTGCCTGTTGCCACTGTACCAGCAACAGGCACCCTTATGCACTTCAGGGGCCGCATGGGTATCCTTCAAAACTTCAAAAGGGTCGTGCATTACCCTTTAATGTCAGTAATAAGTAAAAACAGTACATTTGATTAGAGACGAGAAAGATCAGCTGACATTTTAAAAAGTGTTACAAGTTATTACAAGCAAATCTAACAATAAAGCAGTAAGGACCATGGCACCACAGGTAAAGGTTCGGAGGAACACCTGTTGCCCATCACTCCCAACACATGAAGGATGAGCATGAACTGTAATAATGTTTTCCATGGATGATTGCTGTTTCTGCATGCTGCTCTCTCCTTAATCCACACAGGTGGTTTTCCAGATCATGATTAACAGGATTTTTTCTCTAGTCTTACTCTGCCCAAGCAGCAGTACGCTAGTAAGGAATTCACTTTGATCTTCCTAATGCTGTCTTAACATACTGCTTTTCAATCTATTTCAACGGTTCCTATTTCAATGTGGATTGTCACTTCTCACTTCAGTTTTCTTGAATTTGCATTGGTGCCTTGGGTGCCCATAGAAACTTGTTTCTATAGCAACCTGTACTACGTCTGCCGCTCAGAGAATGTAATAGTTTTCATATATTAAGCAGTATATTTTTTAATGCATTTTACAACAGAAATGTTTAAGTTTAATTCTAACTAGTAAATATCTGGCTAACATTCCCTTTTCCTTGTGTTTTTTTTTTTTTCTTTTCTTAATATGTCCCCAACATCTCTTGTGATGACGTCTCGATTTTTAAAATGTTGACTTCAACATCAACAGTACGGTAAGAATATATCTAGATTTCTTCTTTTTTTTTTTATTATTTCTTCATAATTTTAGATGTTTCCTAAAGTGTCTTCTACATTTACGTGGGTGGCTATATTTCCCCTTGTACTAAAGCAAACTTCTAAAAAAGTATTACAGCAGATGCAATGGATCCATACAACATGCGTTTTCCTCACACAGGTGTTTGTTGCCGCATTCCACTCCTGTGTTTTGAACAGGTTGCATGCAGAGCATAAGTGGAATGCAGCATGGAGATAATTAAATGCTATGTTGGCATACATGAATTCAATCCATACATGGTCTCTCTACACTGGCTTAAGCTCGGATGCACTATAGACACAGCATGCAGTCACATTGCCTTACAAATTGCCCTCTTAATGTGTTAAGTCACATTATCAATATTCCATTTCCTTTAAAACGGGTGAGGGAATACTATTTGCAGAGTTACTAACTTGTCTATGTTCTTTTTTGGTGTTTGAAGAAATCTGTAAACTGTAGTCGATCCCACTTCTAATATTGTAGCGTAGCATAAATCCTTTACATTATGTTAGATAGTCTGGCTCGGAAGGACTCAAAAGAGAGATAATTGTATAGTGTGTGCTGTTAATCTTTGAGAAAAAAAATGAAAACAAATTGTGGTTAAATATAATGCCCTCCCCAAACCTAAGTGTTCTAATTTGCACATAAGAAGTGTCTGTCTTTGTGCTGGTGATAGGTCCACAGTATAAAAAAAAAAGAAAATAACAGTTTATACTGTTCAAATGAGATTGTTGGTATAACAAATTTGGTGATAAACTCTCCTATTTCAGATGTAGGTGAGGAACTTTAAAAGATAATCTTCTGTTCTATGTCACAGTGTTGGGATTAAAGTTCCCAAAATCATTTCACATAAAAAGAATCAAGCAATTTTTTTTTTTAGGTAGTGAATGAAAACTCCTTTATTCTAAATTAAATGGTAATATGGTATTATTAAAATAAAATTAATAATTAAAATTAATTTTAATTATTAATATAAAATTAAATGGTAATATGGTATACATCTGCATATAAATGAAATATGAATTGCCAGAGAGACTGTTCAGCAAGACTTCACCAGCAGATTCCTTAAAATGAACACTGGGAAATTATTGTATTTATTTCTTGTATATATGCTGATGTAAATCTAATTTTTGGAAGTGCAAATTTTTCTGTATAGAATCCAAATAAATACTACACCATGTGTTTTTCCCATTTATTTTCGGATAAAGGAATTCTTTCCTTCACTACATGAAAAACTGATTATTTTTCTATCAAATATTCAACTTATCCCAGGTGTGTGGGACCACATAAATTTCACCTTTATCCAATGTTTTTATAAATGGAATACACTATGCATTTTGTCTGAGAAATGATTTTTGGACCTTTGTTCCATTACTATAACACTGAACAGAAGGTTATCTTTGAAGTTCTTCACCAACTTCTGAAATAGGTGAGTTCATCACCATCTCTTATACAATCAATCTCACTTGCACAGCGTGCACTATTTTTTTTTTTTGTTTGTTTGGATACCTTGGATACCCTGGCATGGAAAGAGAACCACCTTACATTCAAATTATGACATCTAGATTTGATGAATGAATTATATTTAACCATAATTTGGTATAATTTGTTTAGCAATGGAATACACCATCTACTATATTGAATACATCCGGAGGCTTTATTTGGGAGCTAGAGAGCAAAATTATTGTACTCTCATATCCCAAGACTTCTCACAGTACCCTGGAAACTTGTCACTCCCAGCATTTAGCTATAGTCATATGGTTTCTTCTATTATATCTTTACAGCACTTCTGGGGTCCAGTGGCTAACTGGGGACTTCCAATTGCTGCTATCAATGACATGAAAAAGTCGCCAGAGATCATCAGTGGCCGTATGACTTTTGGTAAGAGCTTATTTTAATTTTTAAGTAGAAACAAAATCACTGCTTGAACTCGAAGAAATAAAATATCACCACCTAAATATTTTATGCCATCCCTATTTAGAGAGGCTTCAGCTCTGTAGCAATGAACATAAAAAGCCTTCATGTGACATGGTCAATCTAATTTCTCCATTCGATAACAAAGGACAGCTGTGTAGGAATAAATGACCAGTTATCAAATGTGTCAAACTGTTTGTATAGAGTAACTGTTCAACATAGAAGGGTTATGCAAGACGTTCATTAATGATTTACATATCTGAAAAGTCAGTGAGTTGATCAGTGTGGTTTCTAGAAATACTGTCCTTTTTTTTTTTTTTTTAACCACATTTCTAAAGTGAAGAAAGTGGTTTACTAATGCTGGTGTGAACCTCAGTGTTTAGAGTGCATATATAATGCTGTAACATAATGAGCAGGTGCAAAAGGCGCCAGTGTGTCAATACCATAAGTAATAAATATTGAAACTTGACTTCTACAGCATTTCTTAAACATACCATTTATTTGGAAGGTCTAAGTGCCATCTGGCAGAGTTCTTTTTGTTATTGTATAGCGAAATTAATAACTTGGTCTGTGATTTGAAACCTATTTTTGCATAATTGGCTGCATAAATATACTCATCCTAAGTTATCTTTAAAAATCAAAATTTCTTTGGAATGGCATCAAATATGGCTGCCAGTTGCAGACACAGGCTCTCAGCATGCAATGGGAGGGGGGGATTTTACAGTACACAGAACTGAGTGGCGTTTCAAAGTCTCACTGCTCATTGCATCACGTGCTATGATTGTGATTTTCATGGTAGTTCATGACACTCCACAGAGATACAAATAATTAAGTCTGTATATGTAATGATAAATGTATTGTCATATAGGGGCGTATTCAATTGTTCCTCCGGCCGCTGGAAAAACGAGCGCGTTAAAACGATTACCGTTTATACGGTAATAATGCGCGTAAAAAACGTTAATACGGTAGTTTACTCGCTGAATTTCAAGATGAAATTCAGCGGGTAGTTACCGTATTAACGGTAATAGTTTTAGAGCGCTCGTTTTTCCGGCGGCCGGAGGAACAATTGAATACGCCCCTCAGAGTGTTAAATCCACTGATAGTGGACAAACAAAGTGGGAATTCAGACAAATAGGATGGAGAAGTCTAATAAAATTAGATATTCTGTGAAACCCATATATTTTAAGAGTAGTGCATCCAATGTGATTTGAGAACAATTCCATTTGCAGTTTGCACTGTAGTCACCAAGTGTTGTAGACTCCACAATAAATATTTGCTTTGTTGGAAGAGAGTGAGGGCTGCTTCACTCCACCTTTTATTTTGAAATAACAATATCAAAGTTGTCCTTTATTTATCTAAATGATAAAAATGTATCTGCATTTATTAATTGTTGGGCATAAAGAAAACTAGTACAGTAGGAAAATTATTAGGCGTAGCGGTTTACATGAAGCATGATGTACTATTACATTTACACTAATACTGGTATAGACTGTGCATTACATTAAATGTCTTTTGTATTGATTTTTTGAGCTATGAACTTAAGAATGTGTTCTACATACATTTGTGTATTTGATGGTGACTGACTTCGTTTTTTTTTCATGTCTTTCAGCCCTAACCTGCTATTCATTGCTTTTTATGAGATTTGCTTATAAAGTGCAGCCCAGAAACTGGCTACTGTTTGCATGTCATTTTACTAATGAAGGAGCACAACTGGTTCAAGGCACACGGCTGATAAAGTACAGGTAAGTTCTGAAACTTAATTTTGCATGCTCAGAAGAGGCCTCCTCTATGGGGGTGGGGGGATTTATCTATGACACTTTGCTGGGCTGTATGTATGTGTCAATATTGTACTAAACACACGCTGGAAATAGAGTAGGAAGATTAATCCACTATTGATGGATGTAAATATGCTTTTATGTTTCGTATGCCCTAGCAGTCTTATGTAAAGTATTCATTGTGATGTCCTAGAATTATCCGGTTATACTTTACGTGCCAATAACATGTACCCTAAATGTCTTCTTTTCTAGAATGTCTAAAAAAGAAACTGCAGATAAAGAACAATGAACAGCCAGTCTCCATCCTGAAATACCTGCCTCTGATAGAACCATAGTATTTTGCCAACGGATTATTTGCACTGTTCATTGTTTTTCTATTAATACAGAACTTCATAACCTACCTGATTACTACATATTTATACAAATGTTGGTTTTAGGTGATATCCAGTGCTTATCTGGCCTATGTGAGGAGTGATTAACTATTGGATATGGCACATGTTATGATGGGAGGTGTCTTAGTTTTAATTCATTCATATTCCGATATGAGTGATCTTAATAATGAAGTCAAAGTCTTTATAAATAGTTCACGGTATTCATGTCTGATAAGCAATTTTAATCGAACAACAATAAAGATAGATCTTTATACAAGAGCTTATTGTTTCTTTTGCATTCTGTGATTTGAGTGTTATTTTTTATTGTGTGGTGGGATTGTCTCATTTCTATTTGTATTAGCATTTTAGTATTCTCTGTCTAAGTTTGTAACTGCATATGCGTGTTAAATTAATAAATATATTTAATTAACAATTATTTGTAGTACCTTAGCTTAATAATTATGCACAGGGAGTACTCTCGAATGGCCTTAAAATCTGTTACAAAACAAAAATAAATATTTTGGAAGAACACCTCACTTGATAAATAATAGGAAACTGATATAACATTGGGAGGTTTTAGAATATAATATGATTTATAGACTATTGCGCAAATCTGTGGGTTTAATATATGAATTAATATTTGTAATATATACTATTTCTTAGGTTTTAGGAACTTTACTAAATGTGTACTATTTACAAATGTAAGTGTGGTGTTTTCCCGTGCAATTGTCATTGAACGTGGCGTACTAATCGCAATCGCGTGGTAAACCAATATTAATTTAGCCAACATCCAATTATTCGACTTCCACACTGTCATAAATAAACATGGACCAATGAGAAGCCCTCCTAAAACCAGCCCTAATTGCCTCCAGGAGGCCACTAATTAATTTATGTGCAATGACAGGTGCTGAGACATGGCGCTTAGGAGAGTGTCCCAGGCGTTGCCATATTGATGGCCGGGGCGCTGAAGGAGGACATGACATCCTGGTCGCCATAGTGACTGCACGGATGTGGCCGGGCAGCAGAGAGTGAGTCGCGGTCCAGGCACCGCTGGAACTTGTGACACAAGGAAGAGATCAGTCTGATGGCATCAATTTTAGAGGAGAAAGAGGTGGCAAAGACCGAGGGAGAGCGGGCTTGGAGGTGGGAGAGGAGAGAGTTGAACATGGCAAAGAAGTGGTGCGGATTGGAGGACTCAAAACTCACATCAGTTTATTACTAAAGCTTAAAGGTTATTAATACAAATAAATACCTGTAATGCAAGTTTATATGGTTCAGGTCCTGAGAAATGTATGGTGTTTGGTCTTATATTATATTTCTCGTTTCACCAGAAGAAATCCAGTATCATCGGCTAAGCGACTTCACACTGCGAACGCTAGTTATAAATATCACTTTTTCATACACCAAATAATCAGTACACAGGAGTCATAAACCGTTTATACAAGTCTAGAGGTGGGAGCCTAAGGAAAGAACACCTAGCAGTTTGAAGAACAATGACAAGAGGAATTCACCAATGCCACATTGAGTACCTGAGAATGCAAGAACCTTTGACCTATGAATGAAGACCTTACAACTCTAACTGTATATCTGACACTACTTTTGTCTGTACAGTGCATAAATTGTTGAGCTCTTCCTTTGGTCCCCAGAGCTTTCTGATGGAACCTTGATTTGGTGCCAACTGTTGCATGCGTAATGTATTCGGTTATACTTTCCTGTATTTTGTTATACCTTCTTATGCATCATCATCATGGTTTGTTGTAATTCTATATTTTGCTATTAAATCTTTTTGTGGATTGGAGCCACATTAATCCCATTGGACAATATTTATTGGTAGCAACAATATGAACATAATAGCAGAGTGGACCTAGCCTCCCTGCTGGTTATAGTGCTCTGTACAGTCATGGCCAAAAGTTTGGAGAATGACACAAGTATCGGTTTTCACAAAGTTTGCTGCTTCAGTGTTTTTTTAGGCCTATTTGTCAAATGTTGCTATGGTATACTGAAATAAAATTACAAGCATTTCATAAGTGTTAAAGGCTTTTATTGACAATTACATAAAGTTCATGCAAAGAGTCAATATTTGCAATGTTGACCCTTCTTTTTGAAGACCTCTGCAATTTGCCCTGGCATGCTGTCAATCAAATTCTGGGCCACATACTTACATTCTTGCCTAATCAATGCTTGGAGTTTGTCAGAATTTGATTTTTGTTTGTCCATCCGCCGCTTCAGGATTGACCAAGTTATCAATGGGATTAAGGTCTAGTTATAATGGACCCAAAATTTTGATGTTTTGATCCCCGATCCACTTATCATTTTTGCCTTATGGCAAGGTGCTCCTCATGCTGGAAAAGGCATTGTTTGTCACCAAACTGTTCTTGGGAGGATGTTTTGATACCGTTCTTTATTCATGGCTGTGTTCTTTGTGAGTGAGCCCAATCCCTTTGCTGATAATCAAACCCACACGTTTGCAGGATGCTTTACTGTTGGCATGACACAGGACTGATGGTAGCGCTCACCTTTCCTTTTCCAGATCCCCCAAACAATCTGAAAGGGGATTCATCAGAGAAAATGACTTTACCCTAGTCCTCCGCAGTCTAATTCCTGTACCTGTTGCAAAATATCAGTCTGTCCCTGATGTGTTTTCTGGAAAGAAGTGTCTTCTTTGCTGGCCTTCTGGACACCAGGCCATCCTCCAAAAGTCTTTGCCTCACTGTGCGTGCAGATGCATTTACACCTGCCTACTGCCACTCCTGAGCAAGCTCTGCACTGGTGGTGCCCCGATCCCGCAGTTGAATCCACTTTAGGAGACTTGGGCACCCTGAAGCAGCTTTCACAACTATTGAACCTTTCTACATGAAGTTATTGATGATGCGATAAATAGTTGAATTAGTTGTAATCTTACTAGTAGCAATATCCTTGCCTGTGAAGCCCTTTTTTGTGCAAAGCAATGATGACTGCACGTGTTTCCTTGCAGGTAATGATGGCTAACAGAAGAACAATGATTTCAAGCACCACCCTCCTTTTAAAGCTTCCAGCATGCTCTAACTGAATCAGCATGACAGAGTGATCGCCAGCCTTGTCCTCGTCAACACTCTCAGCAGTGTTAATGAGAGAATCACTGGCCTGATGTCAGCTGGTCCTTTTGTGGCAGGGCTGAAAAGTAGTGGAAATGTTTTGCCGATAAAGTTCATTGTCATGGCAAAGAGGGACTAGGAAATTAATTTCAATTTATCTGATCACTTTTCATGACATTCTGGAGTATATTCAAATTGCCATCATACAAACTGAGGCAGCAGACTTTGTGAAAAATAATATTTGGGTCATTCTCAAAACTTTTGGCCATGACTGTATATGCAAACTTTAAGTGGAAGCTTTTCTGGAACAAGATGATGTCCCAAAGACTTATTCCTCACAAGGGAATTCTGTCATTGGTCAACTTACATGACAGAAATAGGAGTTTAAAGTATAATGGAAGATAGTTATAATACCATAGAGAAATATAACGCAGGGCTCAAGGATGCAAAGTGGTAAATATGTCCGCAATAAAGTATCAGGTGTTAGAGGAAATATAGACTAAATATTTATTCAGACATAAAATCAGGTAAACCTCAGTGCACTGACTTAAAACTGAACTATAAATGAGATGTCACACATAAATGTAACAATACTACTTAGTAAAGTAGGCAATGATAACTGATATACAGTATATCCCACAGATATGTCTCTAATGTCCATCCAGCCTTTAATATATCCAATCTGGTTTACAGATCCTGGATAAACCAAGGTAAACCTCCAAGGAGAAGTTAAGTCAATAATAGATGCAGTTCAAAATATAGGCAGAAATAACTTTGTATTGACAGTACAAAATAATGCTAGGTGCATTCACATCAAATGCTATAGTGGTGTTAATCATCAACTTACTCTTGGATGTAACTGGGTGGACGTCCAGGGAAGTTTTTGTTTTGAGGTCCAGAAAGGGGTGGGTGTATATTAATCCCCTTGTGGGTCATAATATCCATAGACTTTGGTCTTCTCTCTGCTCCTTTGATGCTGGACTAACTTCATACAAGAAAAGCAGGACCCCGTTCTTAGTTGTATTGAAAGACAGCCTCGTATTGCAGTGCACCACTACTAACTTCTGGATAATAGTCTAATACCGTGTGACACATGGCCACACTTAGACAGATATATGTGAACAACACAATCCACATTACTTTGCAATAAAAAATCAATCATAGATAAGATGTCTAAATGTAGACCATTCTCATTGTGAGGTATAATTCTTTGACATCATATTGTTCGAGAAAATATGCTAAGTACAGTATGCTCTTATACTGCACAACTATCTTCTACTATTATGGTTTAAACACATATCCCTCATGTAAATTGTCCAATGACAATTCTATTGTGATGAATAAGTCTTTTTGACATCATATGGCTCCAGCAAAGCTTCCAAGTAATGTATGCTTATAGACTGCACAACTATCTTCTACTACTATACTTTAAACTCATATTTCTATCATTGACATTTAGCATTGACAGAATTACTTTGTGAGGCATAAGTCTTTTTGACATATTGATCCAGAAAAGATGCAGTATGCTTATAGACTAAACAACTACCGTCTACTATTATAGTTTAAACTCATATTCCTGTCATCTAAGTAGACCAATGACATAAATGCTTTATGAGGAATAAGTCTTTTTGACAACCTATGGTTCCTACAAAGCTTCCAAGTACAGTATGCTTATAGACGGCACAGGTATCTTATGCTACTATACTCTGAACACATATTTCTCTCATGTAAATTCACCAATGATAGAATTCCCTTGTGATGTATAATTCTTTATGACATCATGTTTCCAGCAAAGCCGCTAAGTACAGTTTGCTTATAGACTCTTTAAAAAAATTCTTCTATGCTGTAAACTCATATTTTTGTCATGTAAATTGACCAAGGACAGATTTCCTTTGTGAGATGAGTCTTTTTGACATATTGTTTCAGAGAAAATGCTAAGAGACTGTCAAATAAATTGTCCAATGGCAGAATTCCATCATGTGCTTCCAATGAAGCTGCCAAATACATTATGCTTAGAGTGCAAAATTATCTTCTACTACTACATTTTAAAATCAGATTTCTGTCCAATAAATTGAACAATAACAGAATTTCTTTATGAAGTATTAGGGCTAGATTTACTATCAGGCGTGATGCATGGCGGCTTGAAGCCGCCATGCATTGCGGCGGTTTTCCGGCGGGTTTGCATTGCAAACAGCCGGATTTACTAATAGGCGCATATCAGCTTCAATTTGAAGCCGCCGGCGATGTCACGGCGGGATGTAATGCTCAAAGCCGCCGGCGGCTTTGAATAGAACATGGCGCTTTTCCTTTAAATGACGGCGCTTTTGTGTAAAGGCGTTTTTTTTGAAAATTACACCTGTCTCCTGGCCTGTTACTATTGGCTATATTCAAATTTTAGGAGATTTGACATCACAAGCCCTATATAAACCACTGGCCTGACACTTTTTTCTCTGATAGGGTTTTGAGGAGTTTTGAGAGAGGAGTTAGTTGGTTTGTGCTTTGTGAGAGTTGGAGTTTGGTGGATTGGTGGAGCGATATCTGATTGAAGTGTGAGTAGTCCTGTGGTATTTTTCTGTTTTGTACATTTATTTTCTGTCTTGTATTTTTTGTATTTGACTTGTCCTTTGTCTGTGTTACTTGTGTGTGCCTGTGTGGAGAGTGTGTCTGTATTTAGTGTAGTTTGTCCTTTGTGTTTGTAAGTCTTTCTGTGTTTTCTGTGTTTGGCATTTATTTGTCATTATGTCCAGAGATAGGAGGGGAGGTTGAGGGGTCAGAGGAGGGAGAGGTTGAGGAGACAGGTCAGGGCAGGAAGACCAAGACAGGGAGGAATGTGCGCTTCTCACATGATGAGAATTGTGTGTTGGTGCACAATATCGTTCCCTGTTATGAGGTCATACTAGGCAACCTGGCAGCCCGGACTCCTCTAAGGCGGCGTCACCAATTGTGGGGGCGTGTCTGTGATGCCGTGAACGCAGTGGGCCCACTAAAGAGGACAGTGGCACACTGCCGCAAGCGGTTTTCGGATATAAAAAGGAGGCTGAAAGAGAAGATGGCCCAGGAAAAGAGGGCAACCAGGCACACGGGTGGTGGCCCCCCTCTTCGTATTGAGTACACAACGTACGAGGAGGAGCTGCGACAGATAATGCCGGCAGAGATTGTCGAGGGGATAAACGTCCAAGACACGGATTCGCCCTCTTTTGGACAAGTAGTTGGTGAGTTATTTGCATATTTTACTCTAACAGTATTTATATTTTTTTTCTCTTTTTAAAACTGCTTTTCTCTTTTTAAAACTGCTTTTCTCTTTTTAAAACTGCTTTTCTCTTTTTTTCTTAAAATTTTTTTGTTTTTGTTTTTTAAAGTGTATTTTTGCCTCTAATAGTTTGTAAAGGTTTTTTTTTCTCATAGAAAAAAAAAAAAAAATTGCAAACACCTTTTGTGCATTAAACAGTATATTTGGAAATTGTTTTTTTCTGGAAATACATTGTATGCTTTTTCTAATACATCCAGAATCGCCATGACCGCAGTTCAGTCCCAGTGCCAGACCTACACCTCCACCTTCAGCGAGAGATTCGGGCACAGACGAGCAAGCAGGTACGTGATTTCTGTTTAGGAGAGAAATAATGGAGTTAATTGATTTTCTGTGCAAATGTTGCTGTCAATTTTTTTATTTTTTTTTTAATTGTTTGCAATGAGAAGTTAGGGCTACATTTTACTAAACTGATATGTTGCCTATAGTAACCCATCAGAATATACCTTTACTTTATTTATTGCATTCAACAAAATGACAGCTAAAATCTGATTGGTTGCTATAGGCAACATCTCCACTTTTTATAGCATGCAGTTTAGTCAAAATAACCCAGCATGTACTACACAGTCCAAATGATAATGGGTATTAAAAGGATAATAAGTGCATCCGTAAGCAGGTAGCATAGGACTAGAAATCAGGAATGCAAACATTGTGAAAGAATCTGTAGTTGCTAAAGAATATTCTTTCCTATCCAGTGTTCAGAATGCAATATAAAAACATATTATATACTATATACTTACCCTCATTTTTCATACACAGGGCCCTCTTCATACCAGCCACCTCAGGCGGAGTCCCTGGAAATGTCCCCTGAGCCAGAGGATCAAACGACCATCACCCTGGTAACAGTGGATGCCCCTGTGTCTGACCTCCAGGAAGTTTCACCTGGCCCTGCTGAACCATCACACCACCAACCTGCACCTGAAACTATGGACCCAGCCAGAGAAATGGCGCATTCCAGCAGCAACAGACATTGTTCATGGACAGGCAAACTGGCCACATGGCACAAATTGCGGCCCAGTTGAGGCAAATACACCGCTCCACTAGCCAAATCCCTGCTGCAATAAACCGGCTGGCAAGCGCTTTGGAGCAGACGAATGTGCAGCTGGCCCAAATGTCTGGGTCTGTGGACGCCATGCATTCCTCCGTTCGTGAGGGGAATGCCAATGTTATCCGGCTGGCAGGCCAACTCCAGCAGGAACTGATTGCCCGCTTGCTGGCCCCTTTTTCATCAGCCTCCACCAGTACTGCTAGTACGCCGACCAGATCAACATATAGCACTCCTCCAAGGAGAGGTGCTCGCACCAGGGGTGGGCGAGGGAGGGTAGAGAGTGGGGCTAAGCACAGTGATATGCCAGCGAAAAGACGGCGCTAGGGCAAAAAATTTATTATTGGGGAATGTTTTGTGTAAGCGTTATACTTTTTCTTTTATTATGTTGTAATGCAATAAATGCAGTTATATTTCATTCATATCATTCTTTCTTTTCTTCCCATTAAACAAGAGTATACTGTTTTCTTTAAAACGATGCACTAATTTCACGTACACATTGACCTCTAACTGTCACTTTACAGAGATTTTAACAATTACAACATTCACAGTACACACTATCCTCTGTTTAAAGGGTCCAATTTTATTAAAATATTCCATTAATAAAACCATTGCACTGACATAAAATCAAAAACCAATATATGTTTTTTATTGTATTATTAAAGTAATTTTATCGTTTTAAAATAAGCATTGCCCAATCAATTGAATGTGTGTCCAAAGCACAAAGTGATTTATTTTAACAGATGTAAATAGTCAATAATTTAATACATT
Organism: Mixophyes fleayi; assembly: GCF_038048845.1. Lineage (NCBI taxonomy): Eukaryota > Metazoa > Chordata > Amphibia > Anura > Limnodynastidae > Mixophyes > Mixophyes fleayi. The sequence continues at coordinate 236,923,869 of NC_134404.1, read as the reverse complement.
ATTATATCATGATAAAGTACAGTACAGCACAGCCAATACCAAAAGATAAGTACATACCAATGCAATCGCTTGCGCTCGCTTGCGCACCCACGGGACCCGATGGACAATATTCTGTATAGAATATTGTGTCAGAGTTGACTGAGCCCCAGTGAGATGCAGCTAATATATATACAGTCAGTGTTTCATTGTGAACAATAGAGATGACGTAGATTGTTTCTATAGGTCCAGACGTTGGGTGGGTCCAGGCCAGACAGGTAATAGGTTGATTCAATCTAAGGAATCCAAAGGTGGGGGTCTTCTCTCCAGGGGGTCTGCTCCTTTTCATAGCCAGTATCATACAAAGGTTTTACTCTCTAATATCAATAACTAAAGTATGCAATGTGCGATCTCTTCGCCGATTGCACCGGACAGCTGCTGATGATTAGGGCTTCAATATGATATCGGGCATGACACCTTTCCTATTACCTAAACCTTTAATAACACTACAATGTACATATAATCACTATATATATATATATATATATATATATATATATCTATATATATATATATATATATAGACTAATAATAAACCGAATACTATCTGTTCCTGAATTACAGTGTAACAGAACCAATATGAAATGATATAAATAACTAACTGTTGTAATGCGAGTGTGTGCGTGCGTATTTTACCGTGCCAATGCACCACGTCACGTAACACGTGGCGTACGCTTCGCAATACGCACGGCAAACCAATATTAAACCAATATACTTTCGTTCATCCAATTATACGACTTCAACAGTCCACCCTTTGATAGTACAATAAACTATCACCTTAAAGATGTTATAAGCAGGATCTCAGTACCACGTTTCATTGTTATGTAATACAAATCCCCTTTGGTGTATGTCCACACTGTTTGTAGATCTAAACAAGTTATCATAAGAGAGAGTCTTAATCCTCTAAACGACTTCTTCTTTTACTATAAACCGTACACTTCTGGAGCTTGGAGATAACTTTTTGTATGCCCTTCAAGGGTGCAATAAAACACTTAATACATTATTTGGAAAGGTACAGTAGAACGTGTATCAGCTATACAGAATTCTCTACTACAGTTCTTCAAGTTTAACAGGTTCTTCTGTCCAACGCATGTCTTTAAGCTCAGAATACATTTAAACACTTCATGTTCATCAATAGCATCATCCTATGTCTATCAATAATGTCATATGCAATCTCCTTCAGCTTGCGTTAATATACACACATCTAATAATGTCACCAGTTCTTTTCATCAACCCTTGTGGGCGGGCTATTGTCTGTTCGTTCTTCCCAGTCTCTCAATGCTCAGATTTAACAGTGATCGGCTTGCAAAGCATTGGGAGACTTCAGACTAAGGGACCTAGGTGTCCTACTTTTTCCCTTAGTGACCTCCCACCCATAGTTCAGGTACCTCAAGAATATTTAGTGGAAAGAGAACTAATCCTACTTGATATAATCACTGAGGCACGTGTGAGCACGCCCAGCACTTTGTTTGGTCTAAAACCTTACCCTCCCAAGAATGATAATCATTCTCAAGGATGCCTGCTCAAGTCCGAATATTACTGGACTGGCATCGCTGGGTGTGTCTCTTTTCTAACCATGGGGTCGCCGTACTTACGGACGTAATGCTACTCAGACAATAGCCCCTCGCACTTTCTCCAAGCTTTCCAAATTTTCCTTTACCCCTGAATTGAATAGAGTAATTGGCCGGACTGATTATGCTACTAACTTCTTCCTCCCCAACACCTCCTTATCATTACCTGAACCAGTCTCTGTCACCTGCTAATAATCAAAAGAATTAACCGTCCTGAGAAGAGAGTGAAATGGGAGAACACAAAAGAGGATAAACTACAACTTCATGCTGGACAACAGTCTTAGCCTTTGGCTCAGGTGCTACTAACTGCATTCGAGGCCTTTCAGTACAGACTCATGAGTGCCCTTGGACCCTTCTCTGAGTGTTGGCCCCTCTGCAGTGGGTGGTATGGGCACCAGTGTGTCTCTGCTACCCTTGAAGCCGTGAGGCTGGTAGCCTACACCTGGTACCTGTCTGGCAAATAACCTAAGCTTAAGAAATTACCGCTCCATAACTTACTCTCCTGATCCAACATCCTGACAGTTAGTGTGACCTTTCAGGAAACAGTGTTTTGGACGTTCTCGGTTGCTGTCTCACTATTTACCTTCTCTCAAGGTCTAACCTAGCCTCCCAGTTACAATCTCATCTCACGAGGGGTCAAGAACATTTCAAAAACCGACAGGTTAGGAGTCTGCCCAGGGGTGATCTTTTAGTAGCGGGAAAGGACTAGTGGCACTTCAATCAAGTTCCAACTCTTATTCTATTCAATTCATTCTACCGAGTACCACTACTTTATGTTCACACTGGTTTATGGCTAACTGAAAGTATGTGATTTGTTACCACTACTCATACATTATACATCTATTATCAATAACATGAATACCCCTATCATCTATTATAACTCTAGGACTATCACATTAAATAACAAAAGCTTTGAGTATGAAACAGTAATACATTAGACACATTTCAATACACCTCTACCTAGACATATTTCATTGGTACACCTGTGTATACTTGAGGATCCTGCATGGTGGTAATTGGATGACGTGTATTTGTTTTACCTGGAGGAAAACCCATCAGCAGGAGGGATATGGGATGGCTCTATTGGTCTACCTTGTCCATCTCTCCAGAGTCCACCAGACTCCTCACCTTCCAGACAGTTTATCCCTCGGGTAACACAAATCTTCCTATATTAACCAATATGTGTATGCGTGCATGTGTGTGTGTGTTCACCTTTTTAAAACTAAAACAATACAACAAAGAACAAAACAAAACATAGATTTGTTAGCTGTCACATAAAACCCTGCTGTCTATTTGACAGCTATGTTCTCCCTGGTGTGACAGCCATGTATGGTTGTGCGTGTAAGTGTGGACCTTACTAGCAGCTACTTCAGTTGGTAACTGTGTCACTGTATAAAGTCCTCTATGTAGTGTCCTAATCATGTGCTGGTATTGCTATAAAACGATTTCTCAGTCACCTCAACATCGCCCTCTAGACTAGAAAAAATGCTAAAGACCAATGTATATCAATCGATTTTCCCTCTGCCAACTCACATGTCATTCTCAGTACCTCATATTCAGCTACTTGACTAAGTGGGAAAAGGCAAAGGGGTCTCTTTCTATAACACTTTCTTCAAATATAACAGTATCCAGTACATGCCTGTCTAACAGTGAAAATTATAAAACATGAAAATTCTACATTTTCTAGGGTTTCACATTATGTCGTATCTTGTGGTAAAAATCCTACTCCAATGTTCTACACAGAGATGCATATCTGTATGCCTATCCTCTAGCAATCTCCTGTCTCCACCCTTTGTGCATCCATAAAAAGGCACATTTTTGTACAGGAGGCACGAACCAAAACAAAAAAAACAAAACAGATATGCAATCTATAAAACATGAATCGTATTTCCACAACAGAACCTTTCTGCTTAAAAATCAGCAGTTTCTATACACATGAAAACAAAACCCCTGACTGTTTCTGTAACTTATGTCAATCTAGTGTGTGTATCTCTGAATTTGTCTTATGTAAAAACATAAAATATGTTTTAGCCCCATTGTTGAGACTGTCTGATTTTATCTCTACCAGAGCAGAGAGAGAGAGAGAGAGAGAGAGAGAAGTAGAGAGAGAGAGAAGTAGAGAGAGAGAGAGAGAGAAGTAGAGAGAGAGAGAGAAGTAGAGAGAGAGAGAAGTAGAGAGAGAGAGAGGGGGAGAGAGAGAGAGAGAGAGAGAGCGAGAGAGAGAGAGAGAGAGAGAGAGGGAGAGAGAGAGAGGGAGGGAGAGAGACTAGCGTTTGTGTAAAGAATGAGAAATAGGAAAGCAATGAATGATGGGAATACAAAGGTTTGAATACAAACATACATGTAGAAAGGGAGATTTTTTTACAACAAAATGACGGCTGGATTGGACTCTGACTCTATGGGGAAATGGCTGTATTCATTCCACTGTTCCCCTTAGCTATTTGCTAACTATGACCCCTCCCCACACTTGACTAGGGGTTCTTAACAGTGCAATCCAGTGTCGTCCGTCATTTGTTCGTTAAGAACTCGGTATCTCATTGACTACATACCTTTTCAACGGACTTTTCTAACTTATAATAGAGAAATGTAAAAATGTACTCTTAGTGACTCATATTTTCTCTGAAATACATAAAACGATATTTTGGAGCAAAGTATATACATACTTCATTGTTGGATAATGATTCTCAGCCAAACAAATTATCATGAGTCACTGCAGCCTAAAACAAAAGAGTGTTCCAATTGTCTATTGTTAATTAGTCTTTCAAGAGTAATTCTTCTATTTCTCTATCTCACCCTTTTTAAACACTTGTCTATACTTCTTTTGTGTCCCTTTTATCTGTGAAAAGAAAAACAAGATAGTTATCTTAAAACAGCATACAAAACAAACATTTCTATTCTTTGCCGTCGGCTAGCAATTTAGGACAACAAACATTTCACAACATAAATGAACAAACAAAATCAACCAAGGTTACCTTTTAGAAATCAGTTTCTTGTACGCTACTACTTACCACAGTTTAAACCCCACCTGTTTGTAGGACTACAGGTCTGACCTAACCTCCAGGGTTGACTATGGTTCTCCCCCAAGGCATTGGCTGCTATGAGGTGCACAGGAAACTGTTGAGAAGTCTCCGAGACTTGTGTGCGCCGTCTCTGTGGGTGTCTATGTGATTCCTTAGGTGGGCCAAGTCTCTTTGCTTCGTGTCCCATTTTCTTAGCCTTGGCTCTAATATTTTCTTTGCAATCTTTCCTCAAATGTCCCTTTTTAAGACAGTTAAAACACTTCAAAGATTTCTGTTTCTTTCGTCCCTTATAGTGGTTTTTATAATTCTGAGGTTGTGGATGTAGTTTTTCTAATGCCTGGATACTCAACATCATTAACCTATCACTCTGTGCTTTTTCCTTTTTACATATATTTTTATCATGTTCTATAGCATGCTCTCTAATATCAGTTACCGTGCGACCTCTCCAATTAGGAAAAGAGGTTTGTATCCAGGTCCTTAGATCCTCCCGGAGGCCGTCCATTAGTACTGCAACAGTTACCTCCCTGTAATGTGGATTTACCATTATATCCCATATTCCTGTGTACTTAATAATGCCCGCTAGCGCCCTTGAAAAATAATCAGTTGTATTCTCATTACCTTTTTGTTTGATGTTGCATATTTTGCCCCATTCCACAGTCACTGGAAAATATACGGCCAACTCTTTGATTATACATCTAATATTATGCTGATTGTCATCCTCAGTTAAGGGTTTATCCCTCTCCAAATTACAACCCTCAATGAACTTCTGTATATCAGTATCGAGAGGAAGACAAGCTCTAAACAGCACTCGCCAATCTTTATTAGTAGGTTCATGTGCATTACCTAAATGTCTAATAAATTTCTGACACTTGGCCAAATCTTTTCTAGGATCAGGGAAATCAGACATAATTGTAAATAGTTCCGTCTTAGTCCATGGAGAATACACTGCTACTTGTTTCATGGGAACTACACCATCTCTGTCCGCTTTCCCATTGGGAACTGCTGTTCTGCGGATGGGATATAAGCCTACCAAATCACTCTGTTCTGACCTAGTTGCTGGAATTGCTGTTGCAGTACAATGAATGTCTCCCCCTGTGTTAACCTTTTCATTATTCTCACCATTTTCAGCAGCTGCCCCTGCTGGTGGGACTGTTCCTCTTCTTTGTCCTGAAACATTACTTTTAACGTTACTTAAAACACCATACAAGTTACTAGTTACCATTTTTACATTTTTGGTATTGGCTGTACTTCCCGCCCCGACCGAATTTATCGGGGGCGTGTTTGCGCTCAGTTCGCCACGCTTTGCAACGCACACTTCCGCAATGCTTGTTTCCGGTACGCTTACTTCCGCTGAACACGTGTTTTTCCTTACACTCACTTCCGCTGTGCGTTCGCTGCTCTGCCACGTGTTACCTTCCATTTGCCACAATTTTAAACAGTCATCATGTTCAATTCTCATTTTTGTTGATTTAATCAACCTCACTTTATTTCTAACATTATTTAACACCTCTGAGTCAAGACTACCTATGTTTGGGAAAGGTTTCACACACTCCCGGGTCATCTTGACCCATTTGTCGCAGTATGCCGTAGCATACGCACCGTATTTATTATACATAACATATTTTGCCGAACCAACCGGCCATTCATTAGGTAGCACAACATGAACTATCTCTAGCGTTTGCTTCGTATCCATTGTGAAAACAACCTATTTCTCAACGCTACACAAAAAGACTTTTACCTGTTCTCCTTTCAAACAGAACTTACTAGAGATTTTTTTTTTTATTCATGGACGTTTTCAACAGGCACGTCCCCTTAAGATATCAATGCCCTTCCTAGTGTGAGTACTTTACCACTGTCAGCACCAGATATCAATTAAGAATATCAGTGGTTGCAGCGTATTTCCTCCCACATCTCCCAAGTCGCAATCACGGCTGCACTAAATCAACCATGCGGTCCGATCGCACGGCTTACGGATACTAGCTATCGGTAAGCTTTGCGATTAATATTTGGGAATGCCGCGAAAACCTGTTATTTTCGCTTGGTGTCTCTTTATCACCTGCTCTTATTAGAACAGAACACCACTCACACAAAGGTTTCTTTATATCCTGCTCTGTTTCCAGAACAGAACCTTTGTTGTCAGGTCACCTTTTTTAACATGCCCCGTCAGACACACCTGAACTACAGCGCTATGAATTTTTAAATAGTACCACACTGCCCTCCCAATACCCATGCGGTCGATTTGCACAGCTCAATGATTCATTATGCGGACCACAGATAACACCGCAATGCTCTGTCCGTTCTAGCAAACAATACCCTTTATCAGTGAATGTCGTGATTAGTATTGGGTGCATGTGCGAAAACCTATAGTTGCCTATAGTTACCAGTATATTTTTGCCTTTCTGTATTCATTCACATACACACACATAACCTTTGTTTTCTGTACAGAAAATAACTTTCCCAAACAATGGCACTATCTTTTCAGAGACTTTACCAAGTGCTTACAGTATGCATATAACAACTATCAAAACTATTGTTCAACCACGTGGCAAATCTACCGGAAGTTCGCGTACGCACAGCAGGAACTACACATACGCACAGCAATGCAATACACTTTTAAACCATTAAAACGACAAAAGAAACATTTTTCTTTCTTGTCCCTAGATTCTAATTAGCGTTCCTTCAGTCTATGCAACAACGGACATTCGGTTTCGCAACACACAGTGAACCACAGGTATTAGACGTATTACGTACTTTCCTGCTTTATACGACGCGTCCGTCCATCCACCCTTTGTTGAGGAACCGAATATCGTAAGCGTTGCATACCTGCCGGTAACGTAATTCCTAACTCACGAGCCCCCAAATTATTAAAGTAATTTTATCGTTTTAAAATAAGCATTGCCCAATCAATTGAATGTGTGTCCAAAGCACAAAGTGATTTATTTTAACAGATGTAAATAGTCAATAATTTAATACATTATTATATCATGATAAAGTACAGTACAGCACAGCCAATACCAAAAGATAAGTACATACCAATGCAATCGCTTGCGCTCGCTTGCGCACCCACGGGACCCGATGGACAATATTCTGTATAGAATATTGTGTCAGAGTTGACTGAGCCCCAGTGAGATGCAGCTAATATATATACAGTCAGTGTTTCATTGTGAACAATAGAGATGACGTAGATTGTTTCTATAGGTCCAGACGTTGGGTGGGTCCAGGCCAGACAGGTAATAGGTTGATTCAATCTAAGGAATCCAAAGGTGGGGGTCTTCTCTCCAGGGGGTCTGCTCCTTTTCATAGCCAGTATCATACAAAGGTTTTACTCTCTAATATCAATAACTAAAGTATGCAATGTGCGATCTCTTCGCCGATTGCACCGGACAGCTGCTGATGATTAGGGCTTCAATATGATATCGGGCATGACACCTTTCCTATTACCTAAACCTTTAATAACACTACAATGTACATATAATCACTATATATATATATATATATATATATATATCTATATATATATATATATATATATATAGACTAATAATAAACCGAATACTATCTGTTCCTGAATTACAGTGTAACAGAACCAATATGAAATGATATAAATAACTAACTGTTGTAATGCGAGTGTGTGCGTGCGTATTTTACCGTGCCAATGCACCACGTCACGTAACACGTGGCGTACGCTTCGCAATACGCACGACAAACCAATATTAAACCAATATACTTTCGTTCATCCAATTATACGACTTCAACAGTATGCACTTACATTTAAAGTAGTTTGTAATGAGACGGTCTCAAATCTGCCTCCCCCTGTGTACTCTGCACATCACCAAATGGGACACAGGCCCCTACTTGTTCACTGTGTACTGCAATAATCGATGGGGTAAGTTGATGTAAAGCTAGATTATGTATCAGACAGCAAGCCAGGATAATATCAGACACCTTAACAGGTTCATACATAAGCACCCCACCAAATATATCTAGGAACCTGGTTTACATGAGTACAAACATTGGTACTACGTCCACATCAGGCAAAGATTCCAGATTCATACGCACTTTAAATGCATGTGGAGTGGCCGGTAAACCTTTACATCAGTAAACAGGATTCAATAATACAGGATGGGAAAAAAAAAACAAACCTCAAATTACATGCCAGTTTGCCCATTTCCCATATACAATCCTAAAGGAGGAAACTTTGCACAAAATGGCTCTTTCTCTTATGTTAGAAATGGCTAAATAGTTCAAACAGCACACTGTTTGAACAATCTCGCTGCTCACAAGCAGCGCTTTCATTTTGGTCTATTGAATGGCGGTTTTCCGGCGGCTTTATAAACCCCCTAATAGTAAATCCGGCTGTTTGTATGTAGAACATTGTTGAAACCGTCATGGCGCTTTATACAGAGGCGGGTTTGGAAACATCATTTTTGGCCGTTTGGACGGCGGGTTTAGCCTTAGTAAATCCGGCGATGGCTAAACCGCCGCCAAACCCGCCAAAAGTCGGCGGGTTTACAAACACGCCTGATAGTAAATCTAGCCCTTAGTCTTTATTACATCATATTGTTTATATACTGCACAACTATCTTCTACTATTATACAGGGTGCTTCATTAAGACAGACCGGATTTAAAAATCGCTATATTTCTGCAACCACAAACTGCCTATGAATTAAACTCTTACCACTTAAAAGGTCGGGGCATAGAGTTTCAAATGACTTCCGCTAGATGCCTCTCCCAGCGCACCAACAGCACCTAGATTCAGTCGTTCACAAAATGGCGACCCAGCAACAAAAGGCGTTTTGCATTCTGCAGTTAAGCAAGTTTGAATCCGTAATTACGGTGCAGCGTGCGTTTCAACTGCATTTGTCCATTAATCCGACAGTGCCAAAGAGTATTCGTCGTTGTTTCCGACACTTTGAGGAAACAGGCTGTTTATGTAAAGGAAAGAGCACAGGGTGACCACGCACTTCAGAGGAAATCGTGAGAAGAATTCAAGACAGTTTTCTGCGTAGACCGCGTGAATCCACTCATCGTGCAAACCGAGAGCAAGTCACATGAAACAGTAGAGCAGTGTTGGCTAACATGTGACACTCCAGGTGTTGTGAAACTACAAGTCCCAGCATGCTTTGCCAATATATAGCAGCTTATTGCTGGAAGGGTTTGCGGGGACTTGTAGTTTCACAACACCTGGAGTGTCTATATAAAGTACACAGTCTTGACCTGCCCCTTAGATTGGGCAGAACAGTCACCAAAAATTGGGATTGTCCCACTAGACCAGGCTTGGCTAACCTGTGGCACTCCAGGTGTTGTGAAACTACAAGCCCCAGCATGCTTTGCCAATATATAGCAGCTTATTGCTGGAAGGGTTTGCGGGGACTTGTAGTTTCACAACACCTGGAGTGTCACAGGTTAGCCAACACTGCAGTAGAGCATGAGTGTGATTCCCCGAAAGTGAATGTGTTTTGTGGCGTTTCTCAAAGAAAGACTTGTGGCACTTTATTTTTCAAGGGAAACACAGTTATAGGTCAAACCTATCTAGAAATGCTGCAGAATTGACTCTTTCCACAACTTAATAAGGATTCCGATGACTTAAATTTTCAGCCAGATGAAGCACTACCACATTTGCACCTGCTGGTTCGAAAACGTTTCTAAATGACACACTGCCTCAACGTTGAATAGGTCGCACAGGACCCCAAGACTTGGCGCCACACTCTTGGCCCCTTAGATCCCCAGACTGCGACTTTCTCTTGTGGGGATATGTCAAAAATAGTGTTTTGGTGCCACCATTAGCGACTAATGAGAATGACCTCAAAAACAAAATCACGGCAGCAGTGAAGTCACCGAAGAAGACACTCGGAGAGACGTTTGGAACGAATCCAGTTATCGTCTCTATGTTGTCCGTACAGCAGGGAAGGGAGTATTTATAACATGGTATTTATAACATTGTTAGTAAAATTTGAGAACCCATTAAACCGTTTGTAACTTTTGTATAATCGTAATATGTTGTCATCATGAAATATATTGCTTTGAAATTAGGTCCACCTTTTTGAAACACCCTGTACTTTAAACTCATATTTCTGTAATATATATTGACCAATGTCAGAATTCCCCTGTGAGGTATAAGTAATTATGACATTAAACTTATTTTTTTGAATCATTCGCACAGAACTTATCAATGACGATTAAACCACCTGCTGTATCTAGGTATTGCCAATATTGTTAGTTAGCAGGAGGTGCTTCCAGAGAGAAATATTTAAATATACAAAAGGAAAAAAAAGAGAGAAGTTCTCCCATAAAGGATGCACTCAAAGGTTTACAATTTATTAAATAATCACTTTATTATAATCTCGTTTAAAATATCTCTTGAGCGAAATAATTAAAATAAAATAAAGAATAAGAAATTAAATCAAAGAGAGAAATTAGTTAAAACAAGGTGATTGTTCACTTGTTAGTATTACTAGTTCCCAAGATATCTATCTTTAATATAATATTTGTACATCTTGTATGAACATCTCTTATTTGTTATTGTTTACATATGTCCTGCATATCTTTATCTATTATAATTAAGATACTCATATACCTCCAGCTTCAAAATGTGAATTACACTCTAGTATACTCCGTTCTTTGTACATTCAGGTTATCTCTTGCTAACTGTCATGTTCAGTTATAACCAAGCACCCGCTTGTATTATATCCAGGATAAATAAGGGTGATTATTAGATACTATAGCAGCTTTATTGGAGCAAATTATGGCCATACAAGTGTCATATTGTCAGCATGTTATAATGCTATACATTCACTGTCTAAATTGTCATGTATTCGCTGCCTATCAAGATTTAATTTTTAATTTGTATTACAAATCTGTTTTTTGTATCAATTAGTAATCACTAAATTGCTTGTACATTCTGGTTTTTCCTAACTATCTTACTCACATCATATTATAACTAGATCCTCACTTGTATTAAAGTCACAATAATTAAAGAGTAAGTATTCGATATTGTAGCAGCTTTGTTGAAACATTTTGTAGACATACGAGTGTTACAAAGTCAGCACTGCTTAATAAAGTTTTTCTGCTTACATTATAATACAATTGAAGTTATTTTAATTTGTATTATCACTCATATCTTTGAATACAGGCTATTGGGATCCTCTGATTTATCCACGTTAAGTTATAACCAGATGTGTGTTAAATACCGTAGCAGCTTTGTTAAAACAATCTATCATATGGTCAGCATTCTATGACGCTGTGCTCTCGCTGCCTAAATTTCCATATATCTGCTGCCTATTTTAAGTAATTATGACATCATATTGTTCCAGCAAAACTGCCAAGTACAGTATGCTTATAGACTATATTCTTCTACTATACTTTACACTAATATTCTTGTCAATAAATTGACCAAAGACAGAATTCCTTTGTGAGGTATTAGTTTTTATGACAGCATTGTTCCAGAAATGATTCCAAGTAAAGTATGCTTGGAAACACAACTATCTTCTATTGTACTTTAAAGTCATATTTCTGGCATGTAAATTGACTGACGCAATCCCCTTTTGAGGAAGTCTTTATGACATCATATGGTTCCAGCAAAGCTTCCAAGTACAGTGTACTTATAGAATGCACAACTGTTTTCTACTACTATACTTTAAACTCAAATTTTTGTCACATAAATTGACCATTGAACAAATTCCCTTGTGAGGAATAAGTCTTTATGACATCATATGGTTTCAGTAAAGCTGCCAAGTACAGTATACTTACCAACTAAAAAAAAAAACTATCTTCTACTACTACACTTTTATTTTAAAAGATTTATTTATTCAAGGTAATAAACACGATAACCAAACAATATTACAACAACATGTAAACAACTGCTAAAAGAGTGGAAACCACATGTACTGAATTTTCAGCAGTATGAGAACATGAAGTTAAACCAATTGAATAGACTGTAGTTTTAAAGGTATTGATAAGAGAGAAGAGATAAGAAAAGATAAAAAATGAAAGTAGTAGGGTGGAGAAAGATGAGAGGAACAAGGAGAAAGAACAGTACGAGAAGGGTAGTAAACGGCGTGGCTAAGACCGCGAAGGGAGGGAAAAAGGAAGGAGAGGAGAGGTTAGGTATATTCAAAGGACAATAGCAAACATCTTGTTAGGGGAAGGGAGAACGGTATTGAAAGAAGGACAACCAAGGGTCCCATATTTAATTGAAAGTAATGGTAGCAGAGAAGGAGGGGGCGCAGTTTGTTTCCAATTCGCAGCTATTTGGCAGGTGACAGCGGAGGTTATGTGACGTGCCAGTTTATTTTGGTGACGAGTAGCGGCGGGAAACCTGAGGGGCAAAAGAAAAAAATTTGGATCAAGCGAGACATCAATTTGGATCAGGGCTTGAATTAGGTTCTTTATTTTGAGCCAGAATTGAGCTAGTTTCAGGTACTCCCACCAGATGTGAAGGAACATGCCCATCCCAAAGCACCTACGCCAGCATCCCTCCAAAGAATAAGTTAACATCTTATGGAGGCGGGTTGGGAAGTAATACCACATATATAGAGATTTATATATACGTTTTCTTTGATCTTAACACATATTGAGCTGGAGGCGGCATTCTCACATATTTCAGCCCAATCATCTTCATCATCCAAAGAGTTACCCAAATCATGTTCCCAGGCCAATTTGTGGGGATCCCAAATAGAATTTAGTTGAGAGAATGAGCTCAGAATATATAGTAGAAATTAGGCCAGACTTGGATGCTCTGCGCAGGCACAGCGCCTCAATCGTGGTGAGCAGTCGCGCAGTGTGGTGTGATTTAACAGTATGGAAATTGCATATCGGTAGATACTGGTAAAAGGATTTAGTTGGGATACCTATGGCCGATTGAATGTCAGCGTTTTTTGGGAAGAGGGTGGAGTGGGATAAATCATTTAGGTAGCGGACACCCCGGGAGTGCCAGGAGGAAAATGTGGAGGGACGGGAATTCTAGAGCATTGAACAAGGGAATGATTGGCGAGGGATACCTAGAGATATTGTAACATCTAGACGAGGTGTCCCAAATTACTAAGGAGTGGGCGATGGTCGGATGGGTCAGGACCCGTTTGTGGCGGTGAGCTCGCAGGAGCCAGAGGAGAGTAGACCCAGACATTCAGCCACAACAGACACCCAGACTCTAGAGGGCTTGTTACCACACCATAAGACACACTGAGCAAGGTGAGCAGATAGATAGGTAGTAGCATTTAAAGTTCGGGATGCCTAGGCCACCGCCCTAAGAGGACCTCTGAAGGGCACACAACCCCACTCGCGGGCGTTTACCCGCCCAAATGAATTTGGAAGTAGTGTATTGAAGAAATTTGAACACATAGTGGGGACTCGAATGGAAAGGTTCTGGAATAAGTATAATAATCGCGGGAGGATGGTCATTTTCAGCAAAATGTACTGATGAGACCAGGATTGGAGAACAAATTTCACTTGGAAGAGGTCTTGAGGGAAATTGGCTTGGAAGAGTTGGTGATAACGCAGAGTTAAAAAGATACCTAAATATTTAAGTTTTTGTAGTGATCAATTGAAGTTGAATTGTTATTCTAAGAGAGATTTATTTGACAGGGGAATGTAGAAGTCTAGTGTCTCAGTTTTGTAATGATTAATTTTATACTCTGAGAAATGGCCATAGGTGGCCATAGGTTTCTAATTCAGAAAGGAGAGAAAGGAGGAACGTGATGGGTTGAGAGATATTCAGCAGGACATCATCCGCGTAAAGAGCTAATTTGTTGTCAGTTTTGCCAACATGGATATCAGAGATCTACTTATTAGCGTGTATCCTGGCAACCAGGGGTACGATCACCAATGCAAAGAGAAGTAGGGAGAGGGGGCATCCTTGATGTGTACCATTTGAAATATTAAAGGGTATTGAAGTAAGGCCATTGGCTCAGACCGTGACAGATGGAGAGCGATACAAAGCAGAGACACCCTGCAAAAACTTGCCATAGAAGCCCATCGATCCGAGGACCACAATCATGAACGGCCAAGACATGCGATCAAACGCTTTTTCGGCATCTAGAGCCATAACTAGCAAGGGGATTTTGCAGAAATGAACAGTATGAATCAGATCGAAAGCCCCCCGGGTATTATCTGGTGCCTGTCTCCCCGTGATGAATCCAACTTGTTTGGGGTGGATCAGTATTGGGAGGATGGGGTTCAACCTAGTAGCTAGAATCTTAGCATTAAGCTTTAAGTCAACATTACATAAAGAAATGGGCCTATGTCCAGAGCACTGTGTGAGATCTTTCCCGGGTTTCGGAATAACTGTAGTGTTAGCCAGAGTGACGGCTGAATCAAAGGACGCCCCCTCTCGCATTTGATTAAAGAGGGAAGTCGGATAAGGGGAAAGAATCCCGGCAAATTTCTTGTAGTATTGGGCTGTAAAGCCGTCAGGTCAGGGAGCTGATAAGGGTTTGAGAGTTTTTATAGCTGCCAAGATTCCTGCAGACATGATATCAGAATTAAGAGTTGAGAGCTGGGCAAGGGTTGGTTTGGGTAGGGGGGTGTCAAATATGAGTCAAGGGAGTCCGACAAGAGGTCACCTTGGAGCTGTGGAGCAGGGAGATTATAGAGAGAGGTGTAAAAGTCCCTGAACTCGTTGACAATATCCAAGGGTAATTGAGTTGGAGAAACTTCTTATGTATCTTATCAATCGGTAAAAGCGCGTTCTGTCAGAGTTTTTGGCCAACATTGAATCCGCCATGTTCGCTTCGTCAAAAAAGCACTGCCGAAGTTTATGTAGGAGAGTGGCTGCTCTACGCGACAGAAGCGTATTCAGTTGGCCTTTCAGCGACTCGATCTGTGATAAAAGGACATGGTTGGAATTTAGTTTGAGTTGTGTCAAGAAGTCTGTGATAAGTCGTTAAAAAGAGGATATTTCTAAGGTGGCACATTTCTTAGCTTGCGAAGCTGTACTAATGAACTGGCCACGGATAGTTGCATTCTGGGCTTCCCAAATGGCTCCCGGCGCCACCTCTGGGGATAAATTTTCCTGAAAGTAGTTAGAGATAGCAATTTTGATATCAGAGAAAGCAGACAGGTTTAATAGGAGAGAATCATCCAGGCGCCTACGTGGTGGACGTGGATTCTGTTGTAGCATATCGAAAATATTTACTCCTGCATGGTCAGTCCATGAGAACGCAGTAATGCCCACTTGAGCTACCATAGTCATTAGCGAGTAACAGACATGAACCATATCAATGCAAGAGTATAGTTGGTGGAGGGCCGAAAAATGAGTATAATCTCTTGCAGTAGAGTTTTAAGGCACAAGGGGTCATATAGGGTGTGTTGTTTTAGTAGCTTGGACAAAGTCAGGGAGTCTCTAGAGTGTAGCGGGCAGAGTTCGGGAGGTGAAAGAAGTTTTATCTAATTATTGGTCTAAGACCATGGGCTAATCGCTCAATGTGTCTAAATAGTTTGGTGAAAAAAGGGCCTTGTCCCTGATTGGGGGCATAAGCAGAGACTAGAGTAACAGGCGTGGACCAGAGGGTACCCATTACCAATAGTAAATGCCCCTCTGGATCAGCGTGGGAAGAGGAGGGACAGAAGGGGATCTTGCTATGAATAAGGATTGCCAGCACCAGCTTTTTGCAGTCTGCTGAGGCAAAGAAAGTCTGGGAGAAATTTACCCTGGAGCTTTGTTTGAGTGCCTTTGAGATGAGTCTCCTGAAGGACGATATCTGCCTTTTCCCTCCTGCAGGCTCCCAGGATAATGGTGCGCTTGCGCTGCTAACTGAGCCTGTTTACATTGATGGAGAGGAGTTTCAGGGCCATGGCATCAGGTGAGGAACAAGTTCTGAATGGGAAGTGAATCACCTGCTATAATAAGAGAAGAAGTTGAACCGTATGTCATCAGGAGGGAGAAGAAGGAAGTGGGGACCAGAGAAGGAGGCAAGAGGGAGCCACAAGAGAAGAGGGAGATCAATCAATTTATAGGCTATAGCAGGTGCTTGAAAGGGTAGGGTCTTCGTTGCACACATTTGCAAATGTATGTTAAAGCCACCCGCCACTCCACGGTGCTTTTGCCAATAGGGTGGTCCTAACTCTAAACAATGAGAGTTCCATATATTTGGGCCATACATATGTGTTTTTAAATTGTTCCTTTCAGGATAACCCCACCCTTTCAAGCACCTGCTATAGCCTATAAATTGATTGAGCAACTTCCACTTCTTTATTTGTCTGAGAGGCATGTTGGTGTCAGTAGCTGAGGGGGAGTACTGACATTGAATTGCCATTTGGACGCTTCTGGGGTACCTCTTTGGTAAGTTAGCTCTCAATTTAAAAACACATATGTATGGCCCAAATATATGGGACTCTCATTGTTTAGCGTTAGGACCACCCTATTAGCAAAAGCGCTGTAGAGTGGCGGGTGGCTTTAACATACTTTTGCAAATGTGTGCAACTAAGAGTTTTACATTTTTATCTACAGTAGAAATGGCAGATCTGTTGCTGGCTATAGCAGTGTGCTGGGGGATCTCTCTGTGTGTTTGTTCCTTTCAAGTTTAACCCCACCCTTTCAAACATCTGCTATAGCCTATAAATTGATTGAGCAACTTCCACTTCTTTATTTGTCTGAGAGGCATGTTGGGGTCAGTAGCTGAATTAGGACCACCCTGTTATCAAAAGTGCCGTGGAGTGGCGGGTGGCTTTAACATACATTTGCAAATGTGTGCAACTAAGACTTTTGCAGGTAAAGAAAGATAGCCAAAAGGAAGGGTAGAGGAGACATAGTAAAAGAACTAAACATTACTAAATAAGCAATATAAGAGGGTGCTTGAGGGGTGGTCCTGAGTCCTTAAACAAACTCAACCAGGACCAAGGACCCATAGTAAACTTTTCCAAATATCAACAAGCATAATCGACCTATTAAACAGTGTGTGGTGTGCCATGCAATATCAAAATATAATAATATGTATAAAATGCAATATAGCTATGTGGGGGAGGGGAACAGGAGGAGAAGGTAGGGGGGAAGGAAGGAAAGCGAGAGGGGTGGTAGGGAGTAGTGGGATGGGTAATCCGAATCTCAAACAATGAATTGTTTTTTTTAATTATGCTAAGGAATACAGTAGAGACACTATATGTACTTGGAGGTAGCAGTAGATAATATGAATTTAGACAAAACTAAATCAGTAGTTAAGTGACGTGAAGAGTAGGGAGCCGTGAACTGCAGCCATTGCATGAACTCCTCCTGCAGGGGTAAAGTGACAACACGAAAAATACACCAAAGAAGGGGACACAGTCCCATCAGGGTTGAAGAGGAGGTGGAAGGGCATCTCGGGCACGACGACGTGAAGCACGAGACCAATCATGTTGTGGAAGTGCTGAGCGCTGTGCTTTTGGGGATCCAGACTGCTGCGCGAGGGACATCGGAAAAATGTTCAACTTTGCAAGAAGGGATTGACCCTGGTCCAGTGTTTTGATATAGTTGGTAAACGTAGCTGCAAAGACTTGAAGCTGGAATGGGAATCCCCAGCGATAGCGGATGTTATGCTGTCACAGAACCCTGGTAATGGGCTGCAGGTCACGTCGTTTTTGGATAGTGGTCGGAGCCAGATCTTGAAATAGCTGAATGTCCATTTCTCGAAAGGGGATCACAGGTTTGCTTCTAGTAGCCATTAGAATGCATTCTCTGGTGCGGAAGTAATGTAGGCGGACATTTATATCCCGTGGAGGTTGGCCAATTAAAGACTTGGCTCTTAGGGCTCTGCGCGCCCGATCCATGAGACAGTCCGCATCAGAAAGGTCAGGCAAAATATGGAGAAATACGTCTTTAACAAAAGAGTGGAGCCCTGGATGGGAGATTTCTCCTGTAAAATTTCTAATGCGGATAGTGTTGTGCCGGGAGCGATTCTCAGAGTCCCCTTGTTTCTCCTTCAAAGCCTCCACTTTGTCATGGAGGCGAGATAATTATTCATCTAGGACAGACTGCGAACAACATAGGTCGTCTGTTTTTGTTTCTAAGTTGCCCGTCCTGTTTCCCAGCGAGAGGAGTTAGGATTTGAAACTGTTAACTGCTTTAGAGAGTTCCTGATTAAATCTAGCTTTGACACCTTTAAGGAGGTTAGTCATTATGGTTAGGATTTGTGGGTCCAGCTCAACTTCAATAGGGGGGAGGGGGGAAGCCTGATGCTTCATTTTGCTCAGGTTGAGAAAGAGGGGTCTTGGATTTTGTTCCAAGGAAGTTCGTAGAAGCTCCTTGAGCCGGTTTCTTTGGTTTATTGGACATTGTTGGTGTAGAGCACAATACAACTTCTGGCAGAATCGGGGAGGATGAAGGGAGGTATGAGGGACACATTAAAGAAGGTAAGGGGTCACACACTAATCTCAGCACATATTAGCGGGGTCCGCCCAGGTCTGGGCCGCAGAAGATGGCTACATGAAATGCGCCTGAGGTTTGTGGTATGCTTAGAACAGTGTTTCTCAACTCCAGTCCTCAGGACCCCCTAGCAGTACATGTTTTCCATATCTCCTTGCAGGAGCACAGGTGTATTCGTTACTAACTGACACATTTTGAAAGATCCACAGGTGGTACTAATTATTTCACTGGTCACCTGGCAATCCTGCACTGTTAGTGGGTCCTGAGGACTGGAGTTGAGAAACACTGGCTTAGAAGATGTCCCGGGAGGATAGGATGAGTCTTAAGCTGGGTATACACTACAGAAATTTGGACCAACTTTTATGCCGAGCGATTTTACATGCGATCGATGGTCCGATCGCTCAGTCCATGGACTGCATACACACTGGCCTTGTTTAGGACGATAAAGGGAAGAGCGGACGTCCCTTTAGCGACTTTTTACAGCCATGTTGTCGTGAACAATTATTTAAATTTCGTACACACTGCAGCGACATTCGCGGGAAATGTACGATATACCAAAGACATTAGCATAAAGGGGCAGAGCTTTCACTATAGTTAACTCCCAAAACAGCATAAAAACAGAAGGTGTGAAGATACCGGGTTTATCTGGCCCAGTGCTACCCAGTACCTTCTAGGATTCGTATGGTCACTCAGGCAAAATGCAGTTATAAAAAAATACAACAGTATATTTATTGTTATACAAACAACACTAGAATATTAAATACACACAGTAAATAAATGCCAGGCAGATTTACCACATCATCTATCCCTTACCCCAATAACTTAAGGAGATATAGTCACCTGCTGTCCAGACTTCATGACCCATGGATCCCTCTCAGCTGCATATATAGACTTGAGTTAGAAAACGACAATTCAAAACTCCATCTTGCACCTTCCTGAATGAAATCCAAGCATGAACACCCCTCCCCCCTGGAGTTGTTCCTTATATATCACAGGTCTAATTTCCACAGTCTTTCCCCTCCCTGGACAAACCCCTGCATCTATTCTACTTCCCCATTGGCCAGTGCAGGACTAGGGGGTTTGGACAGGGCAGTGGAGATGAGATGTCCTTTCACAGAAGCCCCCTGCTGGGATGCAGACAGAACGTCTGGACTAGTCCTAAGGAGAACAATTGATGCTTAATTGGCTTCCCCTACTCCCAAGGATAAGGTAGCAGTGAGCCCCTCCTAAAATTAACCCCTTACACTACTTTGTGATGTCACAGGGTCCCCAGCTGTTCCATGCTTCCTGTAGAGGAAGGAGGGGGGAGAATGAATGCAGCTCAAGCCCTCTCACCTGTATCCTAGACACCACCTGATCTTTACCCATAACCCTCCTGGCTTCAGTTTAAGGACAATGAATAACATTACTTCAAGTCATCAATATATAATACAAAATATACATATTTAAATTGAATTACAATGTCCCCTTAACCACATGTAATTGGACAATGCAGTTGTAGTCTGATGAGCTGGGGAAACAAAAGAAGGCTATAAAAAGTATTTGCTATAATTCACATATCACACTCGTTTTGTCACATTCCTCCCCTACTTTTTTTTAGCCCTTGTTTCCCAGTGGCTCCCTAGCCCCAAGTAATCATTTCTTACAAGTCCAAAGTTTCTGGCCTGCTGTGGTTTCTCCTGGGTCTGATGGTAAGGTAGATAGCAGTACACAGTTCCTCTTTCTCCCACCAGGGTCCCATGGCTGCAGGCATATCTTCCCACCCAGCTGGAGTGGGGGTTTATGCTGTCCTGTGTCATAAGATGAGTCAACAATAAAACTGGGCCACTCCGGTGCACACATCCATGGTAGGAGAGTTGTAGTCCACCATCCCTTGGGTGCCTTGTCCACCCTTAATTGCCCAACTGAAAATAGTCCCTTGGCCTGTCCTTTGTTTCTGGAGGCCATGCTCCCCTCCCCCACATATCCGAGGGAAAACTGCCAAGTGGCAGGAAAACTTTCTGGCACCTTGTCCGTTTGTTTCTGGCAAAGATCCAATCCCCCCTCCCCCAAACACTCAAGAGACAACTGCCCAGTGGCAGGCAAGCGTGGGGGCTCCATTAATTCTTTGCTTATGGGGAATCCTCTGTCCCCCTCCCAAACCACATGTGGGTGCCCCTGTAAGTATGTTGGTGTGCATCTCCCCTCCCCTGCTACCACATCCAACTGTTGCACTACTTCCCTCGCCTCTGGCGCATCGGGGTAGTGTGAATCCTCATTGGACACAGACTTGTCCTCCTGGCAGCAAAACAAAGTGGATGGTCCAGTGCAGGCCTCTGGTATTGGGTCCTGGATTCCCAGATTTGGAGCTGGAGTGCGATGCATCAAAGCTGGTGGGGCTGGTGAATCTTGCTGTACTGGTGCCCTCTCAGACACCCACTCAGTCAACATCTCCTCATCTGCCAATTCTGCATAGGGGAAGGCATAAGTGTAATTTTCCCAGGGCCCCATGGTAGTGGCCTCTGACATGACAATTCCTTTATCCTCTCCCATTAATTCTGTCCTACAGTCTGTAAACATGATTTCTGCTGAGATCATATGTTGTGCAAGTTTATGATTCTCTTCTGTCACAATTGGGTACAGCTGTACATCACTTGCCCCGGAGAGCACACATGCGGTATCCTGCGTTACTTCATTAAACAAATTTTTTTCAGGCACAACAGGGATGGATAACTGGTCTTTTCTGTAATTCTGTTCTAGCTCAGACACAGTCTCAGGTTCCAATAACACTGGCAAATTATCAGAAGATGCTACTACATGGTACTTACTTGGTAGCTCTTTTCGATCCAAGTCACCAAATGGGAGAATTTCTCCTAATCCTTTC
This sequence comes from Mixophyes fleayi, assembly GCF_038048845.1. Lineage (NCBI taxonomy): Eukaryota > Metazoa > Chordata > Amphibia > Anura > Limnodynastidae > Mixophyes > Mixophyes fleayi. The sequence goes on along the minus strand of NC_134404.1, from coordinate 236,902,046 downwards.
TGAGTAGTCGGAGGTACAACATCCTCACCAAGCAGTTCTTCTCCAGTCTCCCCCAAGATAGTAGCTTGGGCAACTGTATTTAATCCACTGGGATGGACCTCCCCCTGATTAACAGACTGAGCAGCCATCTTTTTAGAGTGTGACAAAAGATATTCCAATTGGCATTTTTCAGTATTCACTCGATAACACTGATCCTGCCACATATCAGTGTCTGTAAATCCTTGCCGCCATACCTCATCCTCTGCTTCTTCAAAACTCTGTTGCAGACATTGCATTTGTTCCCAGAGAGGTATGTGGGGACCTAAAGTGAGCATCCATTTTCTATAAACACTAAAGGCATTGATGGGATTCTCCTGATCTTTTAACAAACGTTTCAGGATATCCATGTGCGTGCAGTACAGGTAAGGTACACCCCGGATCTGGCATTCCACTATCAGCTCCTCCATACTCATTGTCTCTAGTGGATCTGTAGAATCTGCTAATGGGACAGATTCTATTAATACATTTGCAGGGGATTCATCAGGCATGTCCCTGTGCTGTAATAGTCCATTTACGTCTTGTTTGTATTGCTGATTATTGTTGTATCTGGATTCTCCCTTGGCCAGATTCTGCATAATACAAATAACTTCATGTGTAAAATCATCCCATGCTGGTTCATCCCGACAATTACAGGCACTTGCCTCCTCTTTCAACATTAGGAACACATCCAACAGGTTCTCCAATTTCTCCTGTAGACTGGCTCCTTCCCACATAATAATCTTTGGGCACTCCTCATCCCAATAATCCAAAATGTGCTGCATTGTGGTGGGGTGGTGCAACACATCCATATCCCCATCCTGCAGACACTGCCACAGTCCTTCATCCCAGTACGCCTTTCTCCTGGGTGTACTGGACTGCTTCATCCCTTCCTTTGGGAACTTTTGCAACACTGGGCTGTGACCTGCTCTCTTGTTCCTAGAGCTCACACCCATTTTACTTCCAGGGATCACCTCACTGTGATTTCCTCTCTTTGAGACACGGTTCCATCTTCCGCTCTCCTCTGGCGGGGTGCGCTTCCCCTTATCAAATCGGCACTTAGACGGCATCTTCCCTCGCCTAAAGCCCACAACGCTTTTCGTGACACTTTCTACCTTAAAGCCTTTAGGAGTAAGTTCAGGATAATGTGGTAACTGGTTTCTAGTGCTAACTGCTTTGCAGAGCCCTGGAATGTATCACGATACAGTTCCCCTGCAGCTCTACCCAGAGAAGACCTGGGACTGAGTGACCCCACTGCTTGCCACCAAAAATGTGAAGATACCGGGTTTATCTGGCCCAGTGCTACCCAGTACCTTCTAGGATTCGTATGGTCACTCAGGCAAAATGCAGTTATAAAAATACAACAGTATATTTATTGTTATACAAACAACACTAGAATATTAAATACACACAGTAAATAAATGCCAGGCAGATTTACCACATCATCTATCCCTTACCCCAATAACTTAAGGAGATATAGTCACCTGCTGTCCAGACTTCATGACCCATGGATCCCTCTCAGCTGCATATATAGACTTGAGTTAGAAAACGACAATTCAAAACTCCATCTTGCACCTTCCTGAATGAAATCCAAGCATGAACACCCCTCCCCCCTGGAGTTGTTCCTTATATATCACAGGTCTAATTTCCACAGTCTTTCCCCTCCCTGGACAAACCCCTGCATCTATTCTACTTCCCCATTGGCCAGTGCAGGACTAGGGGGTTTGGACAGGGCAGTGGAGATGAGATGTCCTTTCACAGAAGCCCCCTGCTGGGATGCAGACAGAACGTCTGGACTAGTCCTAAGGAGAACAATTGATGCTTAATTGGCTTCCCCTACTCCCAAGGATAAGGTAGCAGTGAGCCCCTCCTAAAATTAACCCCTTACACTACTTTGTGATGTCACAGGGTCCCCAGCTGTTCCATGCTTCCTGTAGAGGAAGGAGGGGGAGAATGAATGCAGCTCAAGCCCTCTCACCTGTATCCTAGACACCACCTGATCTTTACCCATAACCCTCCTGGCTTCAGTTTAAGGACAATGAATAACATTACTTCAAGTCATCAATATATAATACAAAATATACATATTTAAATTGAATTACAATGTCCCCTTAACCACATGTAATTGGACAATGCAGTTGTAGTCTGATGAGCTGGGGAAACAAAAGAAGGCTATAAAAAGTATTTGCTATAATTCACATATCACACTCGTTTTGTCACAGAAGGCTACACTGTTTCTTCATTCATTCCTATTTGAAAACCTACAATGGCTACAGAAGAACAAGAACAAGCAACTGCACTTCTCCTGCTTGCTGTGGCAAGAAGACTGCTGGTACAGAACCAAAGAGAAAGAAGGAGAAAGAATAGATCTTGTTGGAGCAAAGAGTGGTTCAAGAGGAGACACGTTCTCTCATATGCCCCTGCTACAGGAGATACGGGACAACAACCCAGATGATTTCAAGAATTTTCTTCGTATGAATGATTCTACAGGAACTGCTCCAACTAGTAACCCCTCTCATCCAGAGGGAGAACACCCATTTAAGGAGACCCATACCTTAGCTTGTAGCGCTTGCTACTACTTCTCATTTTGCTTGCTATTGTTGCTGCAAGGAAATCAAATGTGCCCTACTCCTTTCTTTGTGTTATCAGAGTGTTAGCACAATCAATCATCTTTTCTGCTAGTGCATCAGTTTCTTGTATTTCATTTATTCTGCGTCTCTTTCGCTTCTGATTTTTTTTTGCTGGTGTATCAGCTTGGGTCACATCTTGCCTGTCAGCAGTTAGCTGGCTTTCACGTGGAGTGCTATTAATTGTTGTAGCATCCTGGTCTTCAACTTCCAGCAAGAGCCCATCAGACAGTAGTGCAGGCTGAAAAAGAGCAAACGAATGAGGGAATGCAATTGCATGCATGTTCAAATGTTAACTATTTGCACATCTTTATGTTTCAGTTTCCATCAACAGAGGAAGGCTGGAAAGTGATAGCGGAAGATTTTGAGAGACTATGGAATTTCCCAAATTGCGGTGGTGCTATTGATGGCAAACATGTCCGAATCATGCCACTATCAAACAGTGGATCTTTCTACTATAAGTACAAAGGGTTTTTTAGCATTATTTTAATGGCCATAGTAGATGCGAACTATGAATTCCTACTTGTGGACATTGGAAAAAATGGAAGAGTCTCAGATGGTGGTGCATTGGAGCATACTACCTTCCATAAAAAAACTACAAAACAATGCCCTAAACCTTCCATCGCGGAGTAGCACAAAATATGGACTAAACTTTGTGTTTGTGGCAGATGACGCCTTTGCATTGCACAACATTTTAAAACCGTACCCTCAAAGAAATCTGACCATTGAAAGACGTATATTTAATTACAGACTATCACGTGCTCGGCGTGTAGTTGAAAATGCCTTTGGGATTCTAAGCAACAGGTTCCGAGTTTTTCATTCTACAATAAACCTGCGTTTGGACAAAGTAGTGATGGACTGTTGTGTTCTGCATAACTTTCTGCGGCGTAAAAGCAACAGTGGATGTACCACTCAGGTCAATGTGGAAAGTAATGTCGAGGACATGGAGGTAGTGGGCTTGACACCATTAGAGTGTGGACACTCTAAAAACAGTAGTGTATAGGCAAAATTTAATCGTGAAGCGTACCTTACCTATTTCAACGGTGATGGTGTCGTGCCATGGCAGAATGATTGCTTATGACTGTTTATATCCATGTTATAAATGGTTATTGTGTTGTTGATTGTTTGAACTTGAATAAATCTGTTACATGGCAATATCATAATGTACTGTACTTACTGTGCTGCTTGCAGGTATATCATATGCTTGCTCTACCTCTGTGGATGAACTGCTGTCTGTGGGCATGCTACTAGTGGACGTATGTGGTGTTTCTTGGTCCCTCACAAAGTGTAACATATCAAAGTACCACATCTTTGGCACATACACATCTTCAGCTGCAGCTCCAGATTTTTTTGCTGCTTCCACTTTATGTAATTATTTTTTATACACAGTCCTAAGGTTCTGGATCTTGCTTTTTGCCCATTCAACAGTTGCTCCAGGGTGATATGGCAGACATGCTTTTACAAGCTCTTGCATGGCCATGTTTCGCATCATTCTGTTAGAATACTCTTTGGATTTGGCTTTCCACAAACATGGGCGAGCCCTGTAGGTCTCAATAAAATCCTTCATTAGGTCAGCATTTCTTTCGTAAGCCATTGTGTTCTGTTTGGGTATAATAAAAAGAAACATAAGTCCCATCTGTGCTGTACAATAAACCAATGCAAGTACACATGTGTGCACTAATCACAAACAACTTACCGTATATGTGAACGAATGTACAGCTCCGAAGAATCGTAAAATCCCTTCGTATGTAATGGTCATGAACGGGTTACAGTTATAGAAGAAAAAAAAAAGAAAAAAAATCCATACACAAGGGTATTATACACGAATAGGCTTCACCCACAATGCTCCATTCTCTAAACAAACGCCCATGTCTGAGTGTTTAAAATTATAGAGGAGCCTGTCTGGCGCAGAGGAACGTGAGAAGATGGCGAATGAAGAGATGGTGTTAGTGGGGGTTGAGGCAATGGAGACGGAGACGCAGTCACAAATGGTGCTAGAAGGGCCAACAAATGTTGGAAAAGTTAAGGTGGGGGATGGAGATGCTCACGAAGAATGTACTGCAGGTAAAAGAGCAAAGTCAATGAGCCCTAGAGAGATGGAGATGATGGTAAAAGTACTGGATCAGTATGACTACGACTGTCAAAAGCGAAAATACAGAAAAGTGAATAATAGAAAGGAATTGATAATGCAAAAACTACTGCGATTACTGAAGAAAAAACTTGAAAAGAGAAGAAATAAATTCCAAGTCCAGAAGAGGTGGTCGGACCTTAAAAATAAAGAGGCTAGGAGACTGGTGCGAATCCGTAAAAACAGAAAAAAAAAGTGAGTAGCCCGTGTAATGTACCTGTTTAAAGGACTTTATGTATTTCATTCTACTGTCACATGAATCAATGCAAACACATGATTATTGTTTTGTCAGAAGCAAGAATTAATGGTGACAAGGCTACTGTAGATACCATAGATGTAATAACACCTGTTATAAAACAAGAAAAAATAAATGTGCCAGAGGGACCACAACACAAACTGATCTCAAGCAGTGGGCAAGGTGAGCACATTTCAGGTGTTGGAATAAAACTTGTATTAATAACTTTATTACAGATATAGAAACTAAATGGTAAAACATTTTTATTTTCTTGCTTCATAGATACCATCATCATATCCGATGAAAGTTCGGAAGAAAAAAATGTTGCCAAGCTCAACGATTATTTTAAAGAAATGAAAGGAAATATTGCCAACATTAAGAAAAAAAAATCAAAAACCTTGATAATACTTTTGATGACATGTATATGCTGTTTGCAACTGTTGTGTCACAAACCAGTAGCACCCTTTCACTGTAAAACTTTTTTTTTTTTCACGTTTCATATTGTACTATACAAATTTTATATTGTTATTTTTTTTACCTGCAATAAAACTGTTGCATTAACATTGTGTGGTTTATTCAGAGTATTTTATAATTATTATTTAGTAAAGGTTAATATGACTTTATAACTTTCATAGTTTTTAAACTTTATAAAGGTTAAATGTGAAATGATTGCCAACATACATGCAAAGGGTAATAACCCACGTGCTTTATACACGTGTAATGGTCTGCAGCCAGACAGGTGCAATACACATCTATACAAAACACAAGTCTGTGATGTGCGAATTCCGCACCACGTGGGATTAGGATTGACATAAAAATAACATACACACGCCCCCCAGGTTGAGGAAGTATCTGAGAATTGTCATGGATTGATCGGAAGTTTATACACACTACACAGCGGAAACCAGATTGAAACGAAAATATTAAACGGTACGACCAACCAAATGAGGCGATAATCGTCCATTTGGGCAGACTTTCGACCATCGTGTCACTGCACACACTGACCCGACTTTTGAACGAGCGGTCGTATGTCGGCTGATTCAGCCGATTATTGGACGAAAACCGTGTAGTGTGTACCCAGCTTTAGAACACTTCCAGCTGACGGGTAAGTCCCAGCGAGCAGAGGCCCAGAATATCTGGGTGGGAGGCAGTCACTGTGGACAGGGGATTGGTTACATTCTCCGGTAGCTGCAACACAGTCAGATAGAAATTTGTGCAGGTGAGCTGGTGCTCAAAGGCACCAGTCCAATACTCTAATGAAGAGGTGTATTGAGTGGCAGGGAGCCAGTGGGGCCACTAGTTATGGCTTTAAAATGAGTACAGAGGAGCAATTCTTTGCAACAAAGATTTCTTTACCAAACAGTCAGATGTATGGTATATGTATAGATGGAACCAGTAGTTGGCAATGCAAATTGCTCTGTATTGTAATTATGTCAACTGTCACAAGATGGCAACAGTGAGTTCTAGAGATGTGATCTCTTCCAGGAGCCCTGTGCTGTATTGAGTGCTGAAGGATTTAACCCCTCGGTGCCTGGAGCCACTCTATGTCAGGTTCAGGTGGCAGTGTTCTGGACTACTGTAATGGGCAAGAGATTAGACTGAGTAAAAGTGTACAGAATGCAACCACACTGAGAGCGTGTGTGCGTTGGAAACAGTGCAGGTGAACCGAGAAGGACGGGGACACTGTTCTGAAGCCTGCTAATAGGAGAACCGATGCCATGTGGGAAGCTGTGACACTCAAGACCAGTCTGTGAGTGGCGAGAGGGGGGTCGAGTGGTGAATCAGTTGGGGAGCACCACACTAACCTGACAGCACGAGTGTGGTCCCAGCACAAAAACCTGTCTCGTGGAGCCCGTATATGGTGTGCAGGGACGCCAGGCAGCTAGAAAGGGAGTCTGCTATACATGCTTCCAGCTGCAGTTCCAGACGGAAGACAGGTAAGTCTGATGTTGTGCTTTATGCCTATAGTGTTCTGTTCTCCGGGTACGGTGAAAGCTGTGCCACCAGAGTATGTTCTTGCGGAAGTAGGCAGGGCTGCAAGCGGGTCAGCAACTGGGGCCTGCGATGTCAGTAGCAGGTCTGGAGATACTGTGGTCGCGCCAAAATTAGTGAAGTGGCGTGTGGCGAACTGTAAGGCCAATGTGACGCCCGTGACAAGTACCAAATGAGAGCCAAGAGTACCAGCGGTCCAGTAGGGAGCAGCTTAGCTGGAGTGGACGTAGATAAAGAGTTTGTATGCCCAATTTTACTCACGATGATGGGAGCAATTAAAAAAGACGTCCGGCCACTTTAGCTGCTAGGCCACGCCCCCTACTACTACACTTTTAAATCATATTTTTGTCAAGAAATTTGACCAATAATAGAATTCCTCTGTGAAGTATAAAGTGTTTATTACATCATATTGTTCCAGAAAAGATGCCAAGTAGGGTATACTTGCAGACTGCACAACTATCTACTCCTATACTTTATTTTCAAATTTCTGCCATATAAATTGACCAATTACAGATTTACCTTGTGAGGTATAAGTCTTTATGACATCATATGGCTCTAGAAAAGTTGCCAAGTACACTATGCTTATAGTCTGCACATTTATCTTCTACTGTTATACTGCCCCTTATCACATTATATGGTTCCAACAAAACTGCCAAGTACAGTATGTTGATAGACTGCACAACTATCTTCTACTACTATACTTTAAACTCATATTTCTGTCATGTAAATTGGCCATCCGTAGGGAACCCACATGGCATCTCATACAGGGAGAACATACAAACTCCACACAGCTAAGGCCATGGTCGGGAATCGACCCCAGTGCTGTGAGGCAGAAGTGCTAACCACTAAGCCACCGTGATAGCCCTTTATGACATCATATTGTTCCAGCAAAGTTGCCAAGTACAGTTTTCCTGTAGTCTGCACAAAAATCCGCTACTCCTATATTTTAAACTCATATTTGTTATGTAAATTGACAATGACAGATTTTTCTTGTGAGGTTTAAGTCTTTATGACATCATATGACTCCAGTAAAGCTGCCAAGTACAGTGTGCTTATAGACTGCAAAATTATCTTCTACTATTACACATATTTCTGTCAATTAAATATGTCACTGATCTCTCAAGGGACAGATATAGATATCGTTATAATGGTGGTACTTAACACAATCCAATCTTTGAATAGTTGGTTTCCGGGAGCCTGTTATGGGAGGTGGGCGTGACGGGGGTGGGGCTCCAAAACGTGCGTCATTTTGGACCCACCCCGTGACGTCATGACGCTAAAAGCTTAATTTGACAGCGGGGGGCGGGGCAAAATGCTGCAATTCCACGGGAATCGCAGTGTTTGGGAGCTAATTCTGTCCACTTCACTAAGAAGTGGGGCACTTCCTAGTGAAGTGGGCAGAATTCGGGAGATTGCCACACTCACCCGGGAGTCCAGGAGACTCTCGCAAAATGCGGGAGTCTCCCAGACATTCCGGGAGAGTTGGCAAGTATGCATAATACCTCATTAGCAGATAGGGAAAAAAAGAGAAAGAAGAGTTGATGGTGCAATATTATGCGAAAAATAAATAAAATCAACCGAGTTACATTATGTGACATAATCACTCCTTCAATCTAACAAACTTAATTGTCCCCCGTTCTTCATATTAGGCACTGCTATTTTCATTCTCCAATGGATGCTTTCACATTATCAATATATGTATGGAAACATAAAGGAGAAACAATTCTGTTGTTCTTCACAGAGAATTTTTTAAACACACTATGCTAGATCCTGTATATTTTTCTCTTTGCATGACATCTATGAACCAAGGTGAAACTAGTCCCTTCACTTCTGGGGAGTTAAATTATCTGTTTTTTCATCACAAGCACCTGTGATGTGAAGATTGAAAGAATCTATTTTGTAAATCCATTACCTTGGAGGAAGGAGGTGTTGTGTGAAGAACAGAATTGTTTCTCCTTTATGTTTCCATACATATATTGATAATGTGAAAGCATCCATGGGAGAATGAAAATAGCAATTAAGTTTGTTAGATTGAAGGAGTGATTATATCACATAATGTAACTGGGTTGATTTTATTCATTTTTGATATAATATTGCACCATGAATTTTTCTATTTTTTTCCATATCCGCTACTGAGGTATTAGGAAGATCTACCATTCAATTGGATTGATATCTATATCTGTCCCTTGAGAGATCAATGGAGCTGAATTGATTCTCATTCTTTATATATACAGCTATTTATTTTTGTCATCTGTGTACTGTTGTCATTTTAGCAGCAATTTATGGTGAAGTGCTAATTATAGGTTGATTTATTTTTTATAAGTAAATGTGTCACGCTTCAAGGCAGAAAATAACAGCTAAGGACGCCCATAATATGATGAAATACACAATATTTATTGCAGATATGTTTCCAGAAAATGCAGTATGGTACAAACTTGATGGTGTAGATATAGAACAGGGATTGCAAGGAGATGCAGAAAGAACATAACAGGAACACAGCTGATGCAGGTTAACAGGTAGTTTGTAGAAATTTCAGGGAACAGATGAACCAGGAGCACAGCAAGGAAAAGAACAGCAACATATAAGAACAATGACCAGTACAGAAAGAGAGAGAGGCAGGTATAAATAGGGAACACCCTCGTGCAGGAGATAATTGGTGCAACAAGTTAACTCCTAAAAGATAGCGAAGCAAAGCAGCACCTCTGGTGGATCAGAGGTACTACCGGTTAATACATTCAGTGAAATACAATAATAAAGTCCAATCCCAGAGGCAGGAGCTGTCGAGATGAAGCAGCTTCCTGACACGATGCTGCAGAGGAAACGAGGCAGATCCTGACAAAATTGACCAATGCCAGAATTCCCTTGTGAATAATAAGGGTTTATGACATCATATGGTTTCATCAAAGCATTCAAGTACAGTATGCTTATAGACCGCACAATTCTTTTCTACTTCATTAGTTTAAATTCAGTTTTCTGTCATGTAAATTGAAAAATTACATTAATCTCTTGTGAGGAAAAAGTGTTTATGACATCATATGGTTCCAGAAAAGCTTCCAAGTACAGTACACTTATAGACTACACAATTATCTTCTACTATTATAGTTTAAACTCATATTCTTGTCATGTAAGTTGACCAATGACAGAATTCCCTTATGAGGAAAAAGTCTTCATGACATCATATGGCAGTACAGCTGCCAAGTACAATGTCTGTAGTCTGCACAGCGATCCTCTACTCAGGGCCACCGAGAGGGGGGGGCGGGAGGGTACACTTTACCCGGGTCCGGCCATGCAGTCGTTGCTATTTTTGAAAATTTTCCTTTTTTTTTTTAACTTTTTCTTATCTTGCGCTTTATTTTTTTTCCATTGGTGGGGAGAGCAATAAGATATAAAAAAGGTAAGAGAAAATAATACTCACGTGACCGCGGCGCCGCATCCCTCCTCTCCTATCTTCTCCATTCACACTGACTGTCGGGCGTGACGTCATCAAGTCACGCCCGACAGTCAGTCAGTGAAGCCAGAAGAAAGAAGAGAAGAGAAGACAGAAGAGAAAAAAACCTACCAAAAGGTAGGTAAAGAAACGGAGAGTCAAGGAGGGGAAAACAGAAAGGGACAGTGCTATAAAGAAGGGACACAGAGGGACAGAGAAAAAAAGGGACACAGAGGGACAGAAAAAAAGGGACACAGAGGAAAAAAGGGACACAGAGGGACAGAGAAAAAAAGGGACACAGAGGGAAAGAGAAAAAAAGGGACACAGAGGGACAGAGAAAAAAGGGACACAGAGGGACAGAGAAAAAAAGGGACACAGAGGGACAGAGAAAAAAAGGGACACAGAGGAAAAAAGGGGGACAGAGAAAAAAAGGGACACAGAGGAAAAAAGGGGCACAGAGGAAAAAAGGGACAGAGAAAAAAAGGAAAACGGGCACAGAGGAAAAAAGGGACACAGAGGGACAGAGAAAAAAGGGACACAGAGGCACAGAGGAAAAAAGTGACACAGAGGGACAGAGAAAAAAAGGGACACAGAGGAAAAAAGGGACACAGGAAAAAGGGACACAGAGGCACAGAGGAAAAAAGGGATACAGAGGGACAGAGAAAAAAGGGACACAGAGGGACAGAGAACAAAAGGGACACAGAGGGACAGAGAAAAAAGGGACACAGAGGGACAGAGAAAAAAAGGGACACAGAGGGACAGAGAAAAAAGGGACACAGAGAAAAAAAGGGACACAGAGGAAAAAAGGGGGACAGAGAAAAAAAGGGACACAGAGGAAAAAAGGGGCACAGAGGAAAAAAGGGACACAGAGGGACAGAGAAAAAAAGGAAAACGGGCACAGAGGAAAAAAGGGACACAGAGGGACAGAGAAAAAAGAGGCACAGAGGAAAAAAGGGACACAGAGGGACAGAGAAAAAAAGGGACAGGAAAAAAGGGACACGGGGACAGAGGAAAAAAGGGACACATAGGAAAAAAGGGACACAGAGAGACAGAGGAAAAAAGGGACACATAGGAAAAAAGGGACACAGAGGGACAGAGGAAAAAAAGGACACAGAGGAAAAAAGGGACACAGAGGGACAGAGAAAAAAAGGGACACGGGCACAGAGGAAAAAAGGGACACAGAGGGACAGAGAAAAAAGGGACACAGAGGGACAGAGAAAAAAGGGACACAGAGGAAAAAAGGGACACAGAGGAAAAAGGGACACAGAGGCACAGAGGAAAAAAGGGATACAGAGGGACAGAGAAAAAAGGGACACAGAGGGACAGAGAAAAAAAGGGACACAGAGGGACAGAGAACAAAAGGGACACAGAGGGACAGAGAAAAAAAGGGACACAGAGGGACACAGAAAAAAAGGGACACAGAGGAAAAAAGGGGGACAGAGAAAAAAGGGGACAGAGGAAAAAAGGGACACAGAGGAAAAAAGGGACACAGAGGGACAGAAAAAAAAAGACACAGGAAAAAAGGGACACAGAGGGACAGAGGAAAAAAGGGACAGAGAAAAAAAACAAAGGAAAAAAGGGACACAGAGGGACAGAGGAAAAAAGGGACACAGAGGCACAGAGGAAAAAAGGGACACAGAGGGACAGAGGAAAAAAGGGACACTGGCACAGAGGAAAAAAGGGACACAGAGGGACAGAGAAAAAAGGGACACAGAGGCACAAAGGAAAAAAGAGACAGAGGGACAGAGGAAAAAGGGACACAGAGAAAAAAAGGGGCACAGAGGAAAAAGGGACACAAAGGAAAAAAGGGATACAGAGGGACAGAGAAAAAAAAGGACACAGGAAAAAAGGGACACAGAGGAAAAAAGGGACACAGAGGGACAGAGAAAAATGGACACAGAGGGACAGAGAAAAATGGACACAGAGGGACAGAGAAAAAAAGGGACACAGAGGGACAGAGAAAAAAAAAGGGACACAGGGACAGAGAAAAAAAGGGACACAGAGGAAAAAAGGGACACAGAGGGACAGAGAAAAAAAGGGACACAGAGGCACAGAGGGAAAAAAGGGACACAGAGGGACAGAGGAAAAAAGAGACACAGAGGCACAGAGGAAAAAAAGGACACAGAGGCACAGAGGAAAAAAGTGACACAGGCACAGAGAAAAAAAGGGACACAGAGGGACAGGGAAAAAAAGGGACAAAGAGGGACAGAAAAAAAGGGACACAGAGGGACAGAGAAAAAAAGGGACACAGGGACAAAGAAAAAGAGGAACAGAGGAAAAAAAGGGACACAGAGGGACAGAGAAAAAAAGGGACACAGAGGGACAGAGAAAAAAAAGGACACAGAGGAAAAAATGGACAAAGAGGGACAGAGGAAAAAAGGGACACAGGCACAGAGGAAAAAAGGGGCACAGAGGGAAAAAAGGGACACAGGCACAGAGAAAAAAAGGGACACAGGGATAGAGGAAAAAAGGAACACAGAGGGACAGAGAAAAAAGGGACAGAGAAAAAAAGGGACACAGGGACAAAGAAAAAGAGGAACAGAGGAAAAAAAAGGGACACAGAGGGATAGAGAAAAAAAAGGGACACAGAGGGACAGAGAAAAAAAGGGACACAGAGGGACAGAGAAAAATGGACACAGGGACAGAGAAAAAAAGGGACACAGAGGGACAAAGAAAAAAAAGGGACTCAGGGACAGAGGAAAAAAAGGGACACAGAGGGACAGAGAAAAAAAGGGACAGAGGAAAAAAGGGGCACAGAGGAAAAAAGGGACACAGAGGAAAAAAAAGGAAACAGGAAAAAAGGGACACAGGGGGACAGAGGAAAAAAAGGGACACAGAGGGACAGAGAAAAAAAAAAGGGACACAGGGACAGAGAAAAAAAGGGACACAGAGGAAAAAAGGGACACAGAGGGACAGAGAAAAAAAGGGGCACAGAGGGAAAAAAGGGACACAGAGGGACAGAGGAAAAAAGAGACACAGAGGCACAGAGGAAAAAAAGGACACAGAGGCACAGAGGAAAAAAGTGACACAGGCACAGAGAAAAAAAGGGACACAGAGGGACAGGGAAAAAAAGGGACAAAGAGGGACAGAAAAAAAGGGACACAGAGGGACAGAGAAAAAAAGGGACACAGGGACAAAGAAAAAGAGGAACAGAGGAAAAAAAGGGACACAGAGGGACAGAGAAAAAAAGGGACACAGAGGGACAGAGAAAAAAAAGGACACAGAGGAAAAAATGGACAAAGAGGGACAGAGGAAAAAAGGGACACAGGCACAGAGGAAAAAAGGGGCACAGAGGGAAAAAAGGGACACAGGCACAGAGAAAAAAAGGGACACAGGGATAGAGGAAAAAAGGAACACAGAGGGACAGAGAAAAAAGGGACAGAGAAAAAAAGGGACACAGGGACAAAGAAAAAGAGGAACAGAGGAAAAAAAAGGGACACAGAGGGATAGAGAAAAAAAAGGGACACAGAGGGACAGAGAAAAAAAGGGACACAGAGGGACAGAGAAAAATGGACACAGGGACAGAGAAAAAAAGGGACACAGAGGGACAAAGAAAAAAAAGGGACTCAGGGACAGAGGAAAAAAAGGGACACAGAGGGACAGAGAAAAAAAGGGACAGAGGAAAAAAGGGGCACAGAGGAAAAAAGGGACACAGAGGAAAAAAAAGGAAACAGGAAAAAAGGGACACAGGGGGACAGAGGAAAAAAAGGGACACAGAGGGACAGAAAAAAAAACGGGACACAGAGGGACAGAGAAAAAACGGGACACAGAGGGACAGAGAAAAAAAGGGACACAGAGGGACAGGAAAAAAGGGACACAGAGGAAAAAAGGGACACAGAGGCACAGAGGAAAAAAGGGACACAGAGGAAAAAAGGGACACAGGTGGACAAAGGGAAAAAAAGGGACACAGAGGGACAGAGAAAAAACTGGACACAGAGGGACAGAGAAAAAAAGGGACACAGAGGGACAGAGAGGAAAAAAGGGACACAGAGGGACAGAGAAAAAAAGGGACACAGAGGGAAAAAAGGGACACAGAGGGACAGAGAAAAAAAAGGGGAGAGAATCACTAATTAAAAAAAAGGGGAGAGAAGCACTAATTAAAAAAAAGGGGAGAGAAGCACTAATTAAAAAAAAAAAAGGAGAGGCACAGAGTGAAAAAGAAGGGAAAGCAGCATGGAGGGCGCAGTGTAGTTGTGATGAAGGGGCACAGTATTATGTGTGTGATGGCACAGGGGGCTTGTTGCAATGTAGTGTGTGTGAGGTAGGTGGTGGCTAATTAATGGGCGCTATGTTGTTTGTAGGGTGATGGTGGGGCAATTTAATAGTGGGGACTATTAATTTAAGATGGGGTGGTTTGGGGGCTATTGAATATGGGGGTGAGTTTAGGGAGAATGAGGTCTATTTATTAAATGTGACTATGAGTTATTTAATGGCAGTGATGATTGCGGGAAATAGGTATTGCTTTTTACAGGAAGGTAATAGGTTTATTTATTAAATGTGAATACTATTATTTTAATGTTGGGGCTGGAGGAAGGCTTAATTATTAATCGTGGGTGCTATTGATTTAACGCCGGGGCTGGCTGTAATTTTCTAAATGAAGCCATTTTTTTCCCAAATAGGTCCTCCAACAATCCAGGATCCGGACAAGCCGCAACTAAAGAAAGCAGCAGTCACAGGTGGTGAAAGTGAGAAGAACAGGTAGAAGAGAGCAGCAGAGTGTGTGAAATGTCGTGATTCTAGTAGGGAAAATGTCAATTTTTGGTGAGTGTTGTGCCCAATGTAAGGTGCAGGCCAAGACTGAACTCTTTGTGTACACACTGCATTCTTTCTATACTACACTGTGGTGCTAGATGGCTTAAAAGTCAGGAGTGCTGGGACATATGTCACGCTCTGGTGAATTCAGGACCTAGTGATTTTGATGTGCTAGCCACGCCCCCAAATGTATGACCACACCCCCGAAAATTTTTGCACCGCCGTTAGGCTAGCAACGACCCAACGGTACATTGACACGCCCCCGAATTTATGACCACACCTCCGAAAAATTTTTAGGGCTTACTCGACTATGAGGGGGGCCCCATGAATTTGTTGTACCCGGGCCCTGAATTCCTCTTGGCAGCCCTGCCTCTACTACTATACTTTAAACTCATTTTCCTGTCATGTAAATTGACCAATGACAGAATTCCCTTGGGAGGTATAAATCTTTATGATATTATGCAGTTACAGATATGTTGCCAAGTACAGAATGCTTATAAACTGCAAAACTATCTTCTACTACTACACTTTAAAATCAGATTTTTGTCAAGTATTATGACCAATAACAGAATTCCTTTGTGAGCTACAAAGTCTTTACAACATCATATTGTTGCAGATATGATGACATGTTGAGTATGCTTGTAGACTGCACAACTATCTTCTACTATTATAGTTCAAACTCATATTCCTGTCTTGTAAATTGACCAAGGACAAAATTCACTTATGAGGAATAGGTCTTATGACATCTTATGGTTCCAGCAAAGCTGCCAAGTACAATATGTACTTATATATGTATATAAGTGTATTATAGAAAGCAAAATAATTTTTACTACACTTTAAAATCAGATTTTTGTCCAAAAAATTGACTAATGACATAATTCTCTTGTGAGTAACAAGTCTTTATGACATCATATGGTTCCACCAAACCATCCAAGTAATGTATGCTTATAGACTGCACATCTATCTTCTACTACTTTTCTTTATTTTAGATTTCTGTAATGTAAATTGACCAATGACAGTGTCATGGTCTCAAGCGATTGGCAGGTCTTTATGATGCGAATCCTAGGGTTCGTACAGTTTAGCGCTACTCCAACAGGGCGCGGAGTCTAACGAATAGACGAGGTTCATCAAATATTCTACGAAACGCTGCGGTGAAAGCGGCACAATCAGCCAGGAGTGGATCATCACGTTCCCCAGGCTAAAGCCTGGCCTGATAGTAGTGATATTAGATAAGCCACCTTAGACCGCTGAGTAGAAAAGTTCTGTGGCTGGAGTTCAAACTGTATAGAACATTGATTCAGGAAACCCCGGCATAATTTGGGGTCCCTGTCGAACTTAGAAGGAGTCGGAATGCGCAAAGTAGAGTTAGAGGGTAAAGGTAGGCCAGGTTCCGGAGGCAGCGAGGCTTTGAAATCCTTGTAGAAGCTGTCGCTGAATCGCGTCCTGTTGCTCCACTCAGCTGAGCAAATGCTGCAACATGTCTTTCGCCAAGGGTTCCACGTTGGGATCCGACATAGTAAAGAAAAGTTTGGCCTGTTCCTACTGTCACGGTCTCAAGCGATTGGCAGGTCTTTTCGAATCCTAGGGTTTGTGCAGTTTAGCGCTACTCCAACAGGGCGTGGAGTCTAACGAGTAGACGGTGTTCACCAGGAACTGCCGCAAAGCAGTATGGTATTAGCTGCGTCTGCTCGCAGGTCGGGGCCCCTGCTAGAGTACTGAGCGAGACCCTCTTGGGAAGACAGTAGACAAGGGACAGTCAATAGCGATGAAGGGTAGATGAAATACCGGAACAGCTGACGGAGAGTCAGCTCTGTAGACAAGAGAATGGATCTGCAGGTATTTAGTTGGAGCGTAAGCTCTGTAGACAAGCAGGCAGGATAGCGGGTGCTTGGTTGGAGCATAAGCTCTGTAGACAAGCTGGCAGGATAGCGGGTGTTTGGTTGGAGTGTAAGCTCTGTAGACAAATGGAATAGCAGGTACTGGGTTGGAGCGTAAGCTCTGTAAACAAGTAGAATAGCAGGTACTTGGTTGGAGCGTAAGCTCTGTAGACAAGTAGAATAGCAGGTACTTGGTTGGAGCGTAAGCTCTGTAGACAAGTAGAATAGCAGGTACTTGGTTGAAGCGTAAGCTCTGTAGACAAGTAGAATAGCAGGTACTTGGTTGGAGCGTAAGCTCTGTAGACAAGTAGAATAGCAGGTACTTGGTTGGAGCGTAAGCTCTGTAGACAAGTAGAATAGCAGGTACTTGGTTAGAGTGTCAGCTCTGCAGAAAAGTAGAATAGCAGGTACTTGGTTGAAGCATCAGCTCTGCAGACAAATAGAACAGCAGGTACTTGCTTTGAAGCGTAAGCTCTGTAGACAAGTAGAATAGCAGGTACTTGATTGAAGCGTAAGCTCTGTGGACAAGTAGAATAGCAGGTACTTGATTTGAAGCGTAAGCTCTGTAGACAAGTAGAATAGCAGGTACTTGATTGAAGCATAAGCTCTGTAGACAAGTAGAATAGCAGGTACTTGGTTGAAGCGTCAGCTCTGCAGACAAGTAGAATAGCAGGATAAAGAGCAGCCACGTCTGGACACCAAAAGGCAACTGAGGAACAGGCACTGAGTGTACAGAGGAGGTGCCTTTTGTATTTGGAGCCAAAATTGCCTGGCCAATGAGAAAGCAGCCATAGGTTTTATGAATGCGCAGACCCGAATCCAAGATGGAGGCGCCCGGGACGAACCGGAGAGAGGTAAGTTTGCCAGGGGTCGGGTGAGCTGCCCTATACCCCGGCGAGTGACAGACAGATTTTCCTTGTGAGGTATATATCTTTATGACATCATATGGTTCCAGCAAAGCTGCCAAGAACAGTATACTTATAGACAACAAAACAATTCTCTACTAAAACACTTTAAAATCAGATTTCTGGCAAATAAATTGACCAATGGCAGAATTCCCTTGTGAGGTATAACTCTTTATGACTTCACATGGTTCCAGTAAAGTTGCCAAGTACAGTATGTTTGTAGGCTGCCAATCTTATACTACTACACCTTAAAATCATATTCCTGTCATGTAAATTGACCAATGACAGAAATCTTTTGTGAGGTTTAAGTCTTTGTGACCACATATGGTTCCAGCAAAACTGCAAAAAACAGTTTGCTTATATACCGCACAATTCTCTTCTACTACATTACTTTAAATTTCTTTTTTGGGGGGGGGGGGGGCGTGGCCTGGACGCCATTGTGACTGGTCGCCTTGCCTGAGAGCTCCGTGCACTGCTCTGGAGTGAAACTCTTTTGGAGCCTCCTACAATAGTCCTGGAGCCGCTATTCGTGAGGGAAAGTGAGGAGGACCACTTGGGCGCAAGATCAGTCAGACTCTGAGCCAGCCGGAGACAGCTAATCGGCAATTCGCGGGCCCGATTTCCTGCCAAACCCCGGAGTCGAGATTGCGGAGGCGATTGTAGGAGGCGGACAAGACCTGGACGCAAGCAGGGGGAATTAAACACCTGCACTACAGCGTGGTGCCCTGTGCCCTCCCCGCTGAACGCACTCCCTCCGGCAAGAATCTCAGAGCTCACCCGCATCTTCGCCGACAGAGAGAGTCCCAGCGCCATCTTGACCCCGAGGCGGTGATCCACACAGCGCAAGGTGAGGAGACAGCAAAAGGGTAACCTCATTCTTGGCAACTCTCCCGGAATGCCCGGGAGACTCCCGCACTTTGCGAGAGTCTCCCGGACTCCCAGGTGAGTGTGGCAATCTCCCGAATTTTGCCCGCTTCACTAGGAAGTGCCCACTTGTGAAGTGGGCAGAATTAGGTCCCAAACGCTGCGATTCCCGGATGAATCGCGGCGTTTGGCCCCGCCCCCGCTGTCAAATGACGCTTGTTTGCGTCATGCCGTCACAGGGGGCGTGGCCAAATGGCGCGATTTTGGCCGCCCCGCCCCCCTCACGTCCACCTCCACTGGCAGGCTCCCGGAAGAGAACTGAAGATGGTTGGCAAGTATGGGTAACCTCAGACCAGCGGTCCTGTAGATTTTACTGGGTCCCTCACTTCAGCGTGCAGAAGTGTAGTGCTGCGGAATATCCTTCCCCCTGTTAGGAACCTGCTTCTGATAAGGGCTTTAAACTGTCCACAGAGTCTTATAAACCCCCTTGTTGGAAGAAAAGTGGGAGCCACATAGTACTTTCTCTCTGGCTCAAAAAGTCCTACAGTACAGTACTGGGCAACCTATATTATATTCTCTATACCAGGACCTTTATGTAAGCTCTTGGACACTGTCTGTATGAAGATGTGAGCACATCAAACAATACGAATACTGTAAAATTCTCAAATACAGAGTGTCCTGTGTGTACCCACAGTTATGTGCTCTTGAAGTTCCGTTTTTACAAGTCTATCCTTATGTGTGATAACCACGCTACCATCTTGTGGATGTTTGAAGAATTACACGCTGAAGATATTTCTTTTACTCTCTAATCAGTGCATGGTGCTGCATGTGAAGTGTAATGATGATGTTCTTAACCTAGTGTGAATGGCGGCCTAGGCGACTATGAGGAGAAGTGGCCAGCGACGATCGCCAAGCACGCAGTTCCTTTCAGTATCAACCTGAGTTTTTATCATAACCTAACCTGGTGAACACTCCGATTTGTAGATGGGCAAAGATAGGAGAAGCTCTGTCAAAAAAGGAGCTACAAATCTTTCTAGCTCTTCTCAGCGTTCTGATTTGCGGCAATTCTTGCAAGTTCCCAGCTCACCGACAATGTCTGAAAGCCAGCAATCACCATCTCTGGCAACATCAGTTTCCTCTGGTTCATCATCCCTAAGTGCTGGCCAGCTTTCTAATCGTCCAGCAGGTTCCCGCGATACTAGTGAGATTTTACAGTTGCTCAAGTCTCTGCCTACTAAGCAAGAATTACCGAGCAAGGCGGACTTTGAGAAATTAGAAATTAAGCTACAAGATATTGTACGTAAAGAAGAGGCAAACATCCAGGCTGATCTCTCCCGCATCACCTCAAGACTATCGGTGTTAGAAGAAAGTAAAGAGGAAGCAGCTGAGAACCATAACAGCCTTAAAGATGTGGTTTCTTGCCAAGCCACGGAATTGACGATGCTACGAACCAGGATGGATGATCTCGATAATAGGGGCCGCAGGAACAACTTGAGGCTACGCAGTATCCCAGAAGACATCCCGACTCAAGGTCTAGTCGATGTACTGACTAAAATCTTCAATGAGATTCTTGAACAAGATCCAAATGAACGAATCACCTTCGACAGAGCTCATAGAGCCCTTCGTCTGAGAGGAGTAGCATCGGAGAGACCCTGGATATGCAGGCTCCACTACTTTACTCAGAAGGAGGAGATTCTAAATAAAGTCAGGCGTCTGGAGAAAGTAGAATTCGATGGGAACACTATACAGATTTTCCAAGACTTATCGTGGCACACTTTGCAAATTCGCAGGATGTTGAGACCTCTTACATCTGAGCTAACTAAGAATAATATCAGATACCGGTGGGGGTTCCCTATGAGCCTTCAGGTCACTCACCAAGGCCAATCACTGACCCTTCGGGAGCCTGCGGAGCTAGAGTCCTTCTGCAGAGCACTTGACATCCAAATGGTGGTGCTAACCGAATGGCAATCTCATCATCAGCTACTATCACCAAATTCGTCTTCCACAGTCTCGGATAATATGCAGCGGGTGGGAAAATCGAAGAAGAATGCCAAGAGAAGACAGAGTGTGCCTACTGAGGAGATCACCTGAATTTGATCACAAATGCTCTTGTATCTTGATATATTTCTAAGTATTTGGACGCTATGCTGGTGTTAAAGTTCACATAACTGTGACTTGTGGCTTCAAATACACAGTTAGATTATATTATAATAGGAGAATGTTTTGTGTTTTTCGATCTCCTTTCTCTTTTCTACAGGTGGAGCAAACGGAAGAATCTCTTACTGGACTTTGGGTCTGAGTTTTCTTACGCATAGTTATTCTACCTTCCGTCTTGTAAGCTTTTGACTTAACAGAGATGTAGTCTAAATGCTTTGGGACATAAAGCTTACACAGTTTATAAGGATGTTCTCTATAATTACACTATCAAATGTTCTTAGGGTGTATTTTGTATTCTACATTTTGTATTTTGATACGTTTTTTAATAGGTAAAGAAAGGAACAAGAAATTATTTTCTTTTTTGATATATATCTGAATAGATTTGTTATTTGGTGGTTGTCGCTGTCACCAATCCTCTGTGACCCCCCTTAACCGCACTCCACATTTCCGGCACATGGATGACTTTTTTTCATCCATTTGTGTCAGAAGCAGTTTAATTCCATCCACACTTTTAATGTGGTTCGGCTCTTTCTGGTTGTTATTTTTGCTTTTTCCTTTTAACCCCTCTCTCTTTCTCCCTTCCTGTCCTATCCCTTCTAGGAGCACAGTCAAGGTTTACTTCCTAGAATGACACTCAAGATAGCATCTATCAATGCAAAGGGGCTAAACATACCAAAAAAAAGATCGAGAGCCCTGCAGGATCTCCAGAATGACAAGGTTGACATAGCTTTTTTTCAAGAGACCCATTTCAAACAGGACACAGCCCCTTCTTTCTGTAACTATCTCTACCCTCACGCCTACTTTAGTAGCAATAGTAAGGGGAAGACTCTAGGTGTGGCCATTCTCTTCTCTAAACGTCTCCCACTTCTTAATGTAACAAAACACAGGTTGGAGGAGGGGAGGGGTATTCTAGTAAAATGTAATATCTTTAACCATCCATTCACCTTTGTCAATGTTTACTCACCTAACCAGGGGCAGCCTGGCTTCTTCGAGAAAATTATGGAGCAAGTGGACTCTCTCCGAGAGCTAATTCTGGTGGTTGGCGGGGACTTGAACTGGACTCTTCATCCAGAACTAGACTCATCCTCTAAGTCGCACAGATACTCAGACAAATTGTATCGTAAGGTAAGGCGCACCTTACACACCCACCAGCTGGCTGACGTATGGAGACAAAATCATCCTTCAGATAAGGATTATACTTTCTACTCCCACCCTCACGAAGTCTATTCGAGAATAGACTATTTGTTCCTGTCACATAGGCACCTACATTTGGTACAAGACACGGTAATTGGCCAAACTACCTGGTCAAACCACGCTCCAGTTTTCCTTATATTGCGTCTAGCTAGCCCTCATAAGAAGCCATCCTTTTGGAAACGTAATGAATCATTATTGCAAATACCAACTGTAAAACACAGATTGAGAACACGATAGAGGATTACATCTCACATATATCCCAGAATCTTCCAAAATCTCAGTTTGGGAGGCACATAAGTGTGTTGTGAGGGGGAAACTGATTTAACTTGGTTCATTCATGAAAGCTGAAAGAGAACGGTCTAAGACCTCCTTATTGAACAAACTTGAACTATTAGAGACGAGACATAAGACATCCTTATCAAAAGATATCTTGTCTGAATTAACAGAAACTAGAACAGCTCTTAACAATCTCCTGTCAGATAGAATTAAATTGGATATGCGTAAATGCCAAAGTCGTTTCTTCCAGTGGAGTAATAAACCGGGAAGGCTGCTTGCCAAGGCCCTTCGAGCACAGAGAGCTACTACGTTTATTCAGACAATTTCTGACGAAAAGGGGACAAAACACAACACCAGTCAAGACATTGTGAAAGCATTTCATATATACTATACCAAACTACAACCTCTCACAGGATGTTAAAGACTCTCTCCTTGAGAAGCAAACAAACACTGCATCCTATTTAGCTGATATCGGCTTTCCCACTGTCGAAGTCGTATAATTGGATGAACGAAAGTATATTGGTTAATATTGTTTTGCCGTGCGATCGCAATGCGTACGCCACGTAACACAGATCCATACGTCACCTAACACAGCGTGTGGTGCGATCGCACGGTAAAATACGCACGCACACACTCGCATTACAACATTTAGTTATTTATATAATTCATATTCATATTGGTTCCGTTACACTGTAATTTATGAGCAGATAGCATTTGGTTTATTATTAGTTTATATAATAAGATTATATGTGCACTTCAGTGATATATATGGTTCAGGTTGTGGGAAAGGTGGCATGTCTGGTATCATACTGAAACCCTATTCATCAGCAGCTGTCCGGTGCAGTCGGCGAAGAGATCGCACATTGCATACTTTAGTTATTGATATTAGGGAATGAACCTTTGTATGATGCTGGCCATGAAAGGAGCAGACCCCCTAGAGGAACGACCCCCCACCTTTGGATTCCTTAGATTGAATCAGCCTATGGCCTGTTTGCCCTGGAGATACCCTTTGTCTGGACCTATAGAAGCAAGCTACGTCATTTGCATTGTTCTCTGTAACACTGAATGAATATATATATGATCACAGCTGCAGCTGCCAGCCAGTCTACTCTGACCACAGTTATCTAAAAGATATACTGTTCCATTGGGACCCATGGAAGCGCAGCGATTGCAGCGGTATGTATGTATTTATCTTTTGGTATTGGCTGTACTGTACTTTATCATAATATAATAATGTATTGAATTGTTGACTATTTACATCTGCTAAAATAAATCACTTTGTGCGTTAGAAACACAATACAATCGCTTGGGCAATGCTTATTTGAAAACGATAAAATTACTTTAATAATTGGGGGCTCGTGAGTTTAGGAGTTACGTTATCGGCAGGTATGCAACGCTCACAGTATTCGGTTCCTCAACAAAGGGTGGATTGACGGACGTGTCGCATAGCAGGAAAGAACGCAATGTGTTTAAGACCTGTGGTTCACTTTGTGTTGAGAGACCGAATGTCCGTTGTTGCATAGACTGAAGGAACGCTAATTTGAATCTAGGGACAAGGAAGGAAAAATGTTTCTTTTTATTGTCGTTTTGCGTTTTAAAGGGTATAGCATTGCATAAGGTATGTGTACTTCCTGCATAGAGTATGTGTACTTCCGGTATTGTTGCTACGTGTGTAAACAGTCATGATCATAGTCTGTTATCTATGCATAGTGTAATCACTTGGTAAAATCTCTGAAAAGATAGTGCCATTGTTTGGGAAATGTATTTTCTGTACAGAAAACAAAGGTTATGTGTGTGTATGTGAATGTTATTTATACATAAAGGCAAAAGTATAATAGGCAACTATAGGTTTTTACACGTGTGCCTAATACTAATCACGATGTTCACAGATAACTAAAATCTCTGAGTATCTGCGGTTGGACCGCATGGCAGGGCCTTGATTGAGTATTGGGAGGGCAGTGTGGAACTATTTAAAATTGATAGCGCTTTGGTTCAGGTGTTTCTGACGGGGCACGATAAAAGGGGGACCTGACAACAAAGGTTCTGTTCACCGGGTGAGCAGGATATAAAGAGACCTTTTGTGTGAGTGGTGTTCTGTTCTAATAAGAGTAGGTGATAAAGAGACACCACAGAGTATGCATGGCATACTCGAAGCGAAAATAACAGGTTTTCGCGGCATTCCCAAATATTAATCGCAAAGCTTACTGATAGTTAGTATCCGTAAGCGGTGCGATTGGACCGCATGGTTAATTTAGTGCAGCCGTGATTGGGACTTGGAAGATGTGGGAGGAAATACGCTGCAACCACTGATATTCTTGATTGATATCGGTTGCTAACAGTGGTAAAGTACTCAAACTAGGAAAGGCATTGATATTTTTAAGGGGACGTGCCTGTTGAAAACGTCCACGAATAAAAAATCTCTAGTAAGTTCTGTTTGAAAGCATAACAGGTAAAGGTCTTTTTGTGTAGCGTTGAGAAATAGGTTGTTTTTATGATGGATACGAAGCAAACGCTAGAGATAGTTCATGTTGTACTGCTTAATGAATGGCCGGTTGGTTCGGCAAAGTATGTTATGTATAATAAATACGGTGCGTATGCAACGGCATACTGTGACAAATGGGTCAAGATGACCCGGGAGTGTGTGAAACCTTTCCCAAACATAGGTACTCTTGACTCAGAGGTGTTAAATAATGTTAGAGATAAAGTGCGGTTGATTAGATCAACAAAAATGAGAATTGAACATGATGACTGTTTAAAATTGTGGCAACAAGAAGGGAACACGTGGCAAGGAAATGCGTGTTCAGCGGAAGTAAGCGTGCCGGAAACAAGCATTACGGAAGTGTGTGTTGCTAAGCGTGGCGAACTGAGCGCAAACACGCCCGTGACAAATGCGGTCGCGGCGGATAGTACAGCCAATACCAAAAATTTAAAAACTGTAACTAGTAA
This sequence comes from Mixophyes fleayi, assembly GCF_038048845.1. NCBI lineage: Eukaryota > Metazoa > Chordata > Amphibia > Anura > Limnodynastidae > Mixophyes > Mixophyes fleayi. The sequence continues at coordinate 236,876,651 of NC_134404.1, read as the reverse complement.
CTTGTATGTTGTTTTAAGTAATGTTAAAAGTAATGTTTCAGGACAAAGAGAAGGATCGATCCCACCAGCAGGGACAGCGCCTGAAAGTGGTGATAATAATGTAAAGGTTAACACAGGGGGAGGCATCCATTGTACTGCAGCAGCAATTTCAGCAACTAGTTCAGAACATAGTCATTTGGTAGACTTACATCCTGTCTGCACAACAGCAGTTCCCAATGGGAAAGCGGACAGAGATGGTGACGTTCCCTTAAAACATGTAGCAAAGCATGATCCATGCACTAGATCTGAAATATTTTCAATTTTGTCTGATTTCCCTGATCCTAGGAAAGATTTGACCAAATGTCAGCAGTTTATTAGATATTATGGTAATGTGTACGAGCCAACTAATAACGATTGGCGAGTAATGTTGAAGGCCTGTCTTCCTCTCAATAATGATATACAAAAGTTCATTAAGGATTGTATGTTGGAGGAGGATGAATCCTTAACCGAGGATGATAATCAGGACAATATTAGACATATAATCACACAGTTGGCCATATATTTTCCAGTGATAGTGGACTGGAGTAAAATTTTTACTATCAAGCAAAAAGATAGTGAAAATACAACAGACTGTTTTTGCAGAGCTCTGATAGCAATGCGCAAATATACTGGGGTACCAGACATAAAAGATAATGTACGCTACAGAGAGGTTGCTGTTAAAGTTCTAATGGATGGCCTCAGGGAAAACTTGAAAAGAAGGGTGCAAACTTCATTACCAAACTGGAAAAGAATCACTGTAAGTGCTCTCAGGGAGTCAGTTATAGGACATGATAAAAGTATAAATAAACAGAAATAGACACTAAGTGATAGGGTAATGATGGTAAGTATCCCAGCACTAGAGGGACTGCACACACGACCACCAGCATACAACCCACATAACAGGAAACCCAGAATAGTGAGATGTTACAATTGCAGAGAAGAAGGACACATTAGGAGAGATTGTAAAAAAGAAAGAGAAACAACATGAGTTGAGGAAGTGTTTTCAATGCAATAAAATAGGACACCTAGCAAAACATTGTGCAGACATGACAGGGACGTGCTTCTACTGCCTTAAGAAGGGACACATGAGTAGGAACTGTGTAGAGAGAAGAATGGATACCTGGGTTGGAAATCACATAGACATCCACAAAGGAGGCGTACACTTCTCTCAGAGGTTCCCCTACAATTGATTGCACACTCTGTAACAACTAATATTCTGGGGGACAAATATAGCCGACTCTAGAGTTAATCTGTGGTAAGTATTAAGGTGCAAAATGTAGAAAGAAACTTATTTAAAAGGTAATCTTTGTTGATTTTGTTTGTTTGTTTTATGTTGTCAAATGTTTGCTTTCCTAAATCGCTGGCCGATGGAAATGAATGGAAATGTTTGTTTTGTTTGCTGTTTTAAGATAACTATCTTGTTTTTCTTCTCACAGATAAGGGTACACAGAAGATATATAAACGTAATGTTTAAAAGGGGTGAGATAGAGAAATAGAAGAATTACTCTTGAAAGACTAATTAACAATAGACAAATGGAACACTCTTTGTTTTAGGCTGCAGTGTCTCATGATAATTTGTTTGGCTGAGAATCATTATCCAACAATGAAGTATATACATACTTTGCTCCAAAATATCGTTTATGTATCTTAGATGAGTCATCAACAGTTAATTTTTACATTTCCCTATTATAAGTTAAGAAAGTCCATTGAAAAGGTATGTAGTCAATGAGATACCGAGTTCTTAATGAATAAATGACGGACGACACTGGGTTGCACGGTTAAGACCCCCTAGTCAAGTAGGGGGAGGGATCATAGTTAAAGGAATACAGCCATTTCCCCATAGAGTCAGAGTCCAATCCAGCTGTCATTTTGTTGTAAAAATCTCCCTTTCTGCATGTATGTTTGTATTAAAATCTTTGTATTCCCATCATTCATTGCTTTCTTATTTCTCATTCTTTACACAAACGCTAGTACCTCTCTCTCCCCCTCTCTTTCTCTCTCTCTCTCTCTCTCTCTCTCTCTCTCTCTCTCTCTCTCTGCTCTGGTAGAGATAAAATCAGACACAGTCTCAACAATGGGGCTAAGACATATTTTTTTTTTTTTTACATAAGACAAGTTCAGAGATACACACACTAGATTAACATGAGTTACAGAAACAGTCAGGGGTTTTGTTTTGGAAATACGATTCATGTTTTATAGATTGCATATCTGTTTTGTTTTTTTGTTTTATGATTCGTGCCTCCTGTACAAAAATGTGCCTTTATATGGAGGCACAAAGGGTGGATAGGAGATTGCTGGAGGTTAGGCATACAGATATGCATCTCTGTATTGAACATTGGAGTAGGATTTTTACCACAAGATACGACATAATGTAAAACCCTAGAAAATGTAGAATTTTCATGTTTTATATTTTTTCACTGTTAGACAGACATGTACTGGATACTGTTATATTTGAAGAAAGTGTTATAGAAATAGACCCCTTTGCCTTTCCCACTTAGTCAAGTAGCTGAATGTGAGGTACTGAGAATGACATGTGAGCTGGCAGAGGGAAAATCGATTGATATACATTGGTCTTCAGCATTTTTCTAGTCTAGGGGGCGATGTTGAGGTGACTGAGAAATCGTTTTATAGCAATACCAGCACATGATTAGGACACTACATAGAGGACTTTATACAGTGACACAGTTACCAACTGAAGTAGCTGCTAGTAAAGTCCACACTTACACACACGACCATACATGGCTGTCACACCAGGGCGAACATAGCTGTCAAATAGACAGCAGGGTTTTATGTGACAGCTAACAAATCTATGTTTTGTTTTGTTTTTCGTTGTATTGTTTTAGTTTTAAAATGTGAACACACATGCACGCATACACATATTGGTTAATATAGGAAGATTTGTGTTACCTGAGGGATAAACTGTCTAGAAGGTGAAGAGATGTGGTGAGGAGTCTGGTGGACTCTGGAGAGATGAACAAGGTAGACCAATAGAGCCATCCCATATCCCTCCTGCTGATGGGTTTTCCTCCAGGTAGAACAAATACACGTAATCCATTTACCACCATGCTGGATCCTCAAGTATACACAGGTGTACCAATGAAAAATGTCTGGGTAAAGGTGTATTGAAATGTGTCTAATATATTACTGTGTCATACTCAAAACTTTTGTTATTCAATGTGATAGTCCTAGAGTTATAATAGATGATAGGGGTATTCATGTTATTGATAATAGAGGTATAATGTATGAGTAGTGGTAACAAATCACATACTTTCAATTAGCCATAAACCAGTGTGAACATAAAGTAGTGGTACTAGGTAGAACGAATTGAATAGAATAAGAGTTGGAACTTGATTGAAGGGACTGATAGCTTCGGCCACTAGTCCTATCCCGCTACCAAAAGATCACTCCTGGCCAGACTCTTAACCTGTCAGTTTTTGAAATGTTATTGACCCCTCGTGAGATGAGATTGTAACTGGAAGGCTAGGTTAGACCTTGAGAGAAGGTAAATAGTGAGACAGCAACAGAGAACGTCCAAAACACTGTTTCCTGAAAAGTCACACTAACTGTCAGGATGTTGGATCGGGAGAGTAAGTTGTGGAGTAATAATTTCTTAGGCTCAGGTTATTTGACAGACAGGTACCAGGTGTAGGCTACCAGCATCACGGCTTCAAGGGTAGCAGAGACACACTGGTGCCCATTCCACCCACTGCAGAGGGGCCAACACTCAGAGAAGGGTCCCAGGGCACTCATGAGTCTGTTCTGGAAGGCCTCGAATGCAGTTAGCAGCACCTGAGCCAAAGGCTAAGACTGTTGTCCAGCATGAAGTTGTAGTTTTTCCTGTTTTGTGTTCTCTCATTTCACTCTCTTCTCAGGACGGTTAATTCTTTTGATTATTAGCAGGTGACAGAGGCTGGTTCAGGTAATGATAAGGAGGTATTGGGGATGAAGGAGAAGTTAGTAGCATAATCGGTCCAGCCAATTACTCTATTCAATTCAGGGGTACAGGAAAATTTGGAAACCTTGGAGCTTGGAGAAAGTGCGAGGGGCTATTGTCTGAGCAGCTTTACGTCCGTAAGTACGGTGACCCCATAGTTAAAAAAAGAGGTACACCCAGCGATGCCAGTCCAGTAATATTCGGACTTGAGCAGGCATCCTTGAGAATGATTATCATTCTTGGGAGGGTAAGGTTTTAGACCAAAGTGCTGGGCGTGCTCACACGTGCCTCAGTGATTATATCAAGTAGGATTAGTTCTCTTTCCACTAAATATTCTTGAGGTACCCGAACTATAGGTGGGAGGTCACTAGGGGAAAAAGTAGGACACCTAGGTCCCTTAGTCAGAAGTCTCCCAATGCTTTGCAAGCCGCTCACTGTTAAATCTGAGTATCGGGAGACTGGTAAGAACGAACAGACAATAGCCCGCCCACAAGTGTTGATGAAAAGAACTGATGACATTATTAGAAGTGTGTATATTAACGCAGGCCGAAGGAGATTGCATATGACATTATTGATAGACATAGGATGATGCTATTGATGAACATGAAGTGTTTAAATGTATTATGAGCTAAAAGACATGCGTTGGACAGATGAACCTGTTAAACTTGAAGAACTGTAGTAGAGTATTCTGTATAACTGATACATGTTCTGTTGTACTCAGTACCTTTCCAAATAATGTATTACGTGTTTTATTGCACCCTTGAAGGGCATACAAAAGGTTATCTCGAAGCTCCAGAAATGTACGGTCTATAGTAAAAGAAGAAATCGTTTAGAGGATTAAGACTCTCTCTTATGATAACTTGTTTAGATCTACAAACAGCGTGGTCATACACCAAGGGGGATTTGTATTACATAACAATGAAACGTGGTACTGAGATCCTGCATATAACATCTTTAAGGTGATAGTTTACTATACTATCAAAGGGTGGACTGTCGAAGTCGTATAAATGGATGAACGAAAGTATATTGGTTAATATTGTTTTGCCGTGCGATCGCAATGCGTACGCCACGTAACACAGATCCGTACGTCACCTAACACAGCGCGTGGTGCGATCGCACGGTAAAATACGCACGCACACACTCGCATTACAACATTTAGTTATTTATATAATTCATATTCATATTGGTTCCGTTACACTGTAATTTATGAGCAGATAGCATTTGGTTTATTATTAGTTTATATAATAAGATTATATGTGCACTTCAGTGATATATATGGTTCAGGTTGTGGGAAAGGTGGCATGTCTGGTATCATACTGAAACCCTATTCATCAGCAGCTGTCCGGTGCAGTCGGCGAAGAGATCGCACATTGCATACTTTAGTTATTGATATTAGGGAATGAACCTTTGTATGATGCTGGCCATGAAAGGAGCAGACCCCCTAGAGGGACGACCCCCAACTTTGGATTCCTTAGATTGAATCAGCCTATGGCCTGTTTGCCCTGGAGATACCCTTTGTCTGGACCTATAGAAGCAAGCTACGTCATTTGCATTGTTCTCTGTAACACTGAATGAATATATATATGATCACAGCTGCAGCTGCCAGCCAGTCTACTCTGACCACAGTTATCTAAAAGATATACTGTTCCATTGGGACCCATGGAAGCGTAGCGATTGCAGCGGTATATATGTATTTATCTTTTGGTATTGGCTGTACTGTACTTTATCATAATATAATAATGTATTGAATTGTTGACTATTTACATCTGCTAAAATAAATCACTTTGTGCGTTAGAAACACAATACAATCGCTTGGGCAATGCTTATTTGAAAATGATAAAATTACTTTAATACCACTCTCTCAGATCCAGAGAAGACCATGCTTGATGCCCTTTTACCTCTTTTTGGAATTAATAGAGGCCATCAAATCCACGCCATCTGGAAAAAGCCCAGGCCCGGACGGGTTTACTATTGTTTATTACAAAACCTTTAAGGATATTTTGGTCCCTTTAATGCTACAGGCCTTTAATGCGGTCTCTGAAAAGGAAAAATTTACGACATGCTTTGGAAGCCCATATCTCGGTTATTCCCAAAGATGGGAAGGACCCTTCTAGATGTCCAAGTTACAAGCCAATCTCGCTCCTTAATGTAGATGTCAAGCTCTATGCTAAACTCATTGCCAACAGATTGAAATCTATATTACCAAGGATAATCCATTCTGATCAAGTGGGGTTTGTGGCTGGCAGAGAAGCGAGAGACAATACCACCAAAGTCCTTGATCTAATCAATTCAGCTTCTAATTCCCCCTCCCAGTCCATATTGTTGTCAACTGATGCTGAAAAAGCTTTTGACAGAATAGACTGGACTTTTTTAAGAGGTGTACTTACCCATATGGGCCTAGGTCAAAAATGCCTCCATAGAATACTTGCGCTTTATCACAGACCCACGGCTAGAATAAAGATAAAGGGAGATCTTTCGGACCCTGTCATAATATCTATCGGTACGAGACAAGGTTGCCCCCTATCGCCACTTGTTTTTGTCCTATGTATGGAAGCACTGGCTAAAGCAATCAGGTTAAACCCCGATATATCTGGAATTAGATTGGGTAACTCAACCTATAAACTTGCTCTTTTTTGTGATGATTTGTTAGCAATTATTACTAACCCAGTTATCGCAGTCCCTAAACTGGTTTTAGAGGTCCAGAGATTTGGAGCCTTATCGAACTTTAAGATCAACTACTCTAAATCTGTTGCACTTAATCTTACCACTCCCCCGGAGGTAGTTGAAGGACTCCAAAGTGCCTTTGCCTTCACTTGGCATCCGAATCACATTAAGTATTTGGGAGTAAACATCACCAAAGACCCTTCCCAATTATTTGAGATTAATTTTCAACCCATATATAATGGTCTTCGAAAAGATCTGAGAGAGTGGCAGGGGAAGAAATTTTCATGGGTCGGTAGAATTAACATTGTTAAGATGAACGTGCTGCCTCGTGTCTTGTACCTTTTGCAGACCCTTCCGATACACATACCATACAGGTGGTTCTCAAACCAGTTCAGGTTAATCAAGAACTTTGTGTGGGGGGGAAGGAAACCTCGCTTTAAGCACGATACTCTATTTAGACGGAAACATCTGGGTTGGCTCCAACTCCCTCATTTTGAATCCTATTATGATGCTGTTATGCTTGGCAGAATACTTGATTGGACAAGAGCTAAAGCTGACAAGCAGTGGGTTGCAATAGAGGAGTGGTCTCTTGGTCACTGTTTGAGTACCTGCCCCTGGCTTATGAACCTTCCAAATTTGCAACACCCGGTAATAAAACCTACTCTGAGGTGTTGGACTAAACTCCGAAAATTGAAATATATCTCGTCGGTTATTTCGCCTTTGACCCCATTGTTTGACAATCAGTCTTTTCCTCCTGGGATCAGAGAAAAAGAGTTTAAAACTTGGTCTAGGGCAGGAATTCTTCGTGCAGGCCAGCTGGTGGGTCCTTCTGGTGTACATACCTTTGAGTATCTGCAGGCAAAATGGAGCCTACCGATTTCGGAACTTTGGCATTACCTGTTACTCAAACACTTTTTAAACACTGAAAAGTTCCGGCTGGGGGTTAAAAGGGAATTGACATCATTTGAAACTATGTGTATTTTCCCTTTGAGCCCTGAGCATACCTTTTCTGGGATCTACACAATTCTGATTGAGAACCGCTTCTCCTCTTTGCCAAAATTTACCAAAGACTTGGGGAATCGGGTACAAGAGAGACATTGGAGTAATATCTTTTAAGCCACCAAGGCTAGCTCTCTTAGTGTAACGGTGTTTGAGACACAGTATAAGGTCCTCTCCGGGTGGTATCGGTGTCCTAATATCCTTGCTAAAATGTACCCTGGGAACTCTAACATATGTTGGAGATGTGGCTCAGGTGTCGGGACGCTGTTGCACATCTGGTGGGAATGCTCACTTTTGAGACCCTTCTGGGATGGTGTCATTGGGACTTCAAAAGAAATCCTAAAAACGTAAGTTCCAGATGATCCAGGTTTTTGGTTATTAAACCAAAGTCTTCGATATCAATATACAAAAAATCCTTACTTAAAAACTTAAATAGTGCCGCAACTCACTAAGAATCAAGTCATCCATATATATATAGGATTCGATGCGAGTGAGCTTCCATTTGGTTTAGATGGTTAGAATTCCAAGAATCCGAAAGATACGCTGCTTTAGCTAAATAGCCCTCCTTCTGTTATTCCATGGAATTATATCTGTTGCTCATTTTTGAATGGAACTGTGCTCTTAGACCCCTTCCCCTACTTCCCCATCCCTTTATCTCCCTTCTTCTCTTTCCACTCTGTTTTATAATTTTTCTCTCTCTTCCCCCATTCCTATTCCCTCTTGCTCTCTTCTCTCTTTTTTCAGAACATTTAAGCAATACTAATGTTTAACATACAGAGGCAGTAATCTATGCAAAGGCGAAACATATAACTATGATAATCGCATGCGGGTTAATGCTAAAATGAAAAAGTACCTATCGTTGTTATGTTCTCTATGTACTTTGATAATTGTCATCACATGTGATTGCCCTTGTTCTTTACGATTGTATCTCTGCAATTGTATTCAATAAAAAGATATTGTATAAAAAAAATTTCGTTTTCTGTCACTTAATTAGAAAAATTATATAAATCTCTTGTGACGAAAAAGTATTTATGACATCATATGGTTCCAGAAAAGCTTCCAAGTACAGTATGCTTATAGTCTGCACAACTATCTTCTACTATTATAGTTTAAACTCATAGTCCTGTCATGTAAGTTGACAGTGACAGAATTCTCTTGTGGGGAAAAGTCTTTATGACACCATATGGTTTCAGCACAGCCTCCAAGTACAGTATGCTTATAGACTGCACAATTATCTTCTACAACTAAACTAGTTTTTGATGGTTCTTATATAGTATGTGTATTCAAAACAGGGGAAGTACCTCTTATTAGCATAACAATGCAGGAATTCTGCTTTCCTTTTCCCAAGCAGGCCATTGTACAACTGAGCAGGAAAATAGCTATGTAATACACCCCACAATAATAGGTAGAGCCAGTATATAATACCAATTACTATGCCCATAAATATCATCATCATCATTTATTTATATAGCGCCAACATATTCCGTAGCACTTTACAATTGGGGACAAACATAGTAAACTAATAAACAAACTGGGTAAAACAGACAAAGAGGTGAGAAGGCCTTGCTCGAAGCTTACAATCTATGGGACAATGGGAGATTGACACATGAGGTTAAGTCTACATTTGCACTCGGCCCAGCCAGACTGCAAAGGTACAAGTGACTCATAAGCTAAATGATCCTGTCACACAACAATGTTGGTCAAGGGGTAGTTGTATAACAGGTGTTAATAGGGTAGAGTAGTGAGGTTAAGAGGGTGGTTGAGAAATATTATAAACCAGCTCTTATCTCTCCACTTTAAACTCAGATGTCTGTCATGTAAATTGACCAATGACAGAATCCCCCTGTGTTGTACAAGTCTTTATGACATCATATGGTTCCAGCAAAGCTGCCTAGTACAGTATACTTATAGACTGCACAACTGTCTTCTACTATTATGCATGATACACAGATTTCTGTCATGTAAATTAACAAGTGACAGAATTCCCTTGTGAGGTATAAGTCGTTATAGCATCATATGGTTCGAGCAAAGCTGGCAAGTGCAGTATACTTATAGACTACACAACTATCTGCTGTTTTAATCTCTTTACAAAAATGAGAGTTTATAGTTGGCTAGATTCGAGATTGAAAATAGTTCTATGGCCAAAGTAAATAACTGGACATTACCAAAAATATCTATATTAGATGGGTGAGAATTCTGTTTTCCTATGAATTAAAGACCAATATGTACTTTGATTTAAATGGACACCATATTAAAGTTTTAATGATCGATATATATGCAGACTTCAACTGGAAATTGTAAAATAAATAAAGCTTACTTTATGTTGGCCCTTATCTCAGCAGAGTAGGCAAGATAGTACCTCTTATTAGCATACATAGATACAGAAAATCTGCTTTTCCTTTTCCAAGCAGTCCATGGTATTGCTAAGCAGGAAAATTGCTATTTAATACACTGCACAATAGTATGTAGAGCCAGTAATTACAGCTGATTACAGTGGCTATACACATAGCCAGCTCTCACCTCTCTACTTTAAACTCAGATTTATGTCATGGAAATTGACCAATAACAGTATTCTCTTGTGATGTATAAGTCTTTATGAAATCATATGGTTGAAGCAAAGTTGGCAAGTAAAGTATGCTTGTAGTCTGTAGGACTATCATCTGATTGAATGTCTACATAAATGAGAAAATACTTCACCTCAAAAAAAGGTCTTTGCCATAAACACCTATATTTGGTGGATGAACTCTGTTTTCTTATGAATTAAAGACCAATATGTTCTGCCATTTCTATTTTTAGTTCTCTAGAGGTTACAGTTTAAAGATAGAGATACAGTTTAAAGATAGATAGATATCCTGATTTGAAGTGTAAATTGTGACATCAATAAGGCTTAAATTGTGATACTATGAGTAGGCAAGAAAGCACAATTACCTTTTATTAGCTTCAAAATACAGGAAATCTGTTTTTCCTCTTTCAAGTATCTCAATGTAGTACTAAGCAGAAAAATATGTTATACATAGAGATGAGCGGGCTCGGATATCTGAAATCCGAGCCCACCCGAACGTTGCCGATCCGAGCCGGATCCGAGACAGATCCGGGTATTCCCGCCAATTGCAAAACTGAAACCGAGGCGCTGAGTCATAATCCCGCTGTCGGATCTCGCGATACTCGTATTCTATAAATTCCCCGCTAGCCGCCGCCATCTTCACTTGGGCATTGATCAGGGTAGAGGGAGGTTGTGTTAGGTGGTCCTCTGTCCTGCTATATCTCGTGCTGTGCTGTGCTGTGCTGTGCTGTGCTCAGTCCAAAAAAAGTTATAAAAAAAATAATTAGAAAAAAAAGAAATTAAAAAAAAATATCCAAAAACAATCCTGCAGTATAAGTCCATTGGTACTGCAATATTACAAAGTTCACTGATTCAGCAGTATAAGTCCAGTGGTACTGCAATATTACAAAGTTCACTGATTCTGCAGAATAGACTGGGAATTAGTGGAAATGATTGTTATTGAATGTTATTGAGGTTAATAATAGCGTAGGAGTGAAAATAAACCCAAAAACTTGATTTTAACACTTTTTTTGTTTTTTTCAAAATAAATCCGAATCCAAAACCTTAAATCCGAACCAAAACCTTTCGTTAGGTGTTTTGCGAAACAAATCCGAACCCAAAACACAAAACACGAGACACCAAAAGTGGCCGGTGCACATCCCTAGTTATACACTGCACAATAATAGGTAGCGCCAGTATTTACAACTGATTACTATGACCACACACAAAGCCAGCTCTAAACTCTACTTTAAACTCAGATTTATGTCATGTAAATTTACCAATGACAGAATTCCTTTGTGAGGTATAAGCCTATTTATCAAATCGTTCCAGCAACACAGCCACGCACAGAATGCTTATAGACTGCACAACTGTCTTCTACTGCTATATTTTAAACTAATATTCATGGTGTTCAAATTGACCAATGACAGAAATCCCTTGTGAGATATAAGTATTTATGACATCATGTGGTTCCAGCAATGCTGCAAGGACTATGCTTATAAACTGCACATCTATAATCTGCTTTAATGTCTTTACATAAATGAGAGACTACATCACCTCAAATAACAAGACATTGAAAAAAAACCACCTATATAAGATGGGTGAGAACTCTGTTTTCCTATGATTTAATGACCAATATATTCTGTCAGTTTCCCTTTACAAGGCAGCGCCGCTTTAAATTTAAGCGCTGAAGACGCCGAACTCGCAGGTGTTGAAGAACCCGGAGCTTAATACATTTACCCCCAGGTTACAGTTTTATAGATAGATAGATATTCTGATTTCAATTGGAAATGGTGACATCAAAAATACCTAATTTTTGATGATTCTTTTATAGTATGAATAGGCAAGAAAGTGAAAATATCTATTATTAGCATAGACATAAATATATTCTGCTTTTTCTCTTCCAAGCAGGCCATTCTATTGCTAAGCAAGAAAATAGCTACGGTATGTAACACACTATTCATTAGTTGGTAGAGCCAGTGTTAACAACTGATTACTATGGACTTACCCATAGCCAGCTCTCACCTCTCTACTTTAAACTCAGAATTCTTCCATATAAGTTGACTATTGACAGAATTCCCTTGTGAGTGATAAGTCTTTATGACATTAAGTACAGAATGCTTATAGACTGCACAACTATCTTCTACTTCTACACTTTAAACTCAGGTTTCTGTCATGTAATTTGACCAATGACAGAATTTACATGTGAGGTATAAGTCTTTATGACATCATATGATTCCAGCAAAGCTGCCAAGTTCAGTGTACTTATAAACTGCACATCTATCTTCTGTTTTCATGTCTTTACAGAATTGAGATAATACTTCACCTCAAACAGCAGGATAGTGCCAAAAACACCTATATTATGTGGGTGAGAATTCTGTTTTTCTATGAACTAAAAACCAATATGTGCTGTCATTTTCTGTTTTCAGTGAACACTGAGTTACAGTTTTAAAGATAGATACATTTCCTGATTTCAAATGGAAATAGTAACAAATGGTGGTTCTTATATAGTATGGTGTTACGAATCTGGTTTGATACAGGCGTGTAGTCAGAGCAGGCCTGTACACGACCTGGTGTTGAGTCTTAACTAGGGTTCAGAATAAGGAGGCAAGACACGGATGTTGCTTCTACAATACTTCAATGAGTAGATAATAAACATATATAAATATGCACAGATGGCAGGAATGAAGTATAATCTGTGAATGTATAATACAGATATCACATATAATGGAGAAGCATAAATACGTATAGATGTCACAGCTAATACATGAAAGTATTAGTAACATACATAATACAGAAATAACGAGAATCATTAGATTAATGGAAGCAGCGACAAGTGCTGCAAATCACAGGGAGAACATATAGCAATGCAAGCATCAATATACAAGAAGGCATAGTACTGGGACTGAGGCAGAGACGTATCCAGAGCGGAACACCACATACAGCAATGCAGGGAGACACGATATGTCACAGTGCAGAGATGGAGAATCCGGCAAGGTTAAGCACACAGGAGGGTTGGTAATTAGCTTTGGCGGAGCGTAGCCATGACTGTAGCAGAGGCAGTGAAACAATGCAGGTGTCAATTAGCGGAGCGTGGAAAGGTGATATACACAACAGCAGTCTTGTTCACAGCACAGATGATATAGACTACAATTACCACAGCAATGATAAGTATAGTCTGCGTTCTGTGCATCACAGAGAAGGTAGCAATAACCAATGTCCAGGATACCACAGGGTTCAGTAATATAGAGTCATGTAATATGCACATGCACATGATACTTGCAGCAAGGAAGCCCCAGGAGAAGTGCTTAGCTAAAGAAATGGAAATCTTTCACAAGGAAGACACAGGGTCAGGATACACAAGGGTCCATGGAGTTAGGGTAGCAAACAAGTTGCATTGACAGTGAGCAGGTGTCAGTGCTGAGTTTAAATAGAGCAGGTTTGAATGGCCTGTCCTGAGGGTGAGTCATGTGATCCACAGGAGAACAGAGCAGACAGGGAAAGTAGCAAACCTGGACAGGATTGTTACATATGGGTAGGCAACAAAGTGCAAGTACCTAATATTAGCATACGCATAAAGAAAATCTGCTTTTCCTCTTCCAAGGAGACCATTGTATTACTAGTGTCACAAGCCGGGTGAGCGGTCGGGTACCGCCATACTTACCTGCTCCGAGCCACGCTCCCTCCGGTGGTGGCTGCCATCTTGGATTTGGGTCTGTGCATGAATTTCTCCTTCCTGTGATAGGCTGCTTTTTTGGTAACAGGATATTAAAGGCACCTGACCCTGCAGTCAGGTGCCTGTTCTTTGTGTCAAATCTCTGGCATAAGTTAGACGTGCCTTTCACCTATCCTGCTGCAGTCCCTGTTGATTCCTCATGTTCAGCTTGCTGTTCCTGTGATTCTTCAGTTGCTGTTCTGTGCTACATATCCTCAGACATCTCTTCCTGGAGTTCAGCTCACTGTTCCAGAGATTCCTCAGTTGCTGTTCTGTACAATTCAACCACAACTATCTTCTTCTCAACTACAGTTCGCTGCTCTATGGCATTTGTCTGCAGAGTTCTTTCCAATCCAATATTCTCCACAGGGGTTTCGTCTAACACTGTTCCAGAGGGCCACGACCTGCAGGGCAATGGCTGCAAAGCCGATACCTACTTGCGGGGGTTCTTGGTGAACTCAACCTGGAGAACATTCAATGAAGTATATGCTCCAACATTTGGTTGGGAGGGTGGAGCAACATGAAACCATGCAGCGCCAAGAAATTGCAGTGTCTACAAAACCTGTCCATTCACCTAGATACTCTTCAGGCTGCACATCCTTCAGTTCCTGCCCCACCTCCAGCTGAGCCTAGTACTCAGCAGGCCTCGTCTGCGGCCCCCTCTGCCCTTAGACTACCAACACTGTCTAAATTTGATGGAGAGCCCAAGATTTGTCATGGGTTCTTGAACCAATGTTTAATTCGATTTGAACTTCAGCCCCACAACTTTTCAACTGGCAAAACAAAGGTTGTTTATATTATTTCTTTTTTAACTAGACAAGCTTTGGCCTGGGCTTCCCCTCTGTGGGAGAGAGACAATCCTTTGCTTAGTGATTGTTCCGCCTTCCTTATCTGCCTTTCGGAAAATGTTTGACGAACCCTGACGGGTCACCTCTGCTGCGGCCAGCATGATGAGACTCTGACAAGGGTCCCTCTCGGTGTGCAGTATGTCATCAAATTTCGCACTTTCTCCTCAGAACTCCGATGGAATAAAAATGCCCTAGTGGCCACTTTCTGGCAGGGTCTTTCTGATCGTGTTAAGGACATACTGGCCTCTTAGGAATCAACTTCCACCCTGAATGCCGTCATTTACCTATGTAAATGGGTAGCCTTGTGGTTCTGGGAGAGATCTGCCGGGAAGGACCATTCTCGCTGCCCTACCTTTAAGTCGGCCCCTCGTTTCCAACCTCCTGCAACTCTCGATGAGCTTATGCAACTCGGTAGAGCTCGTTTGTCCCCAGAGGAATGTGAAAGAAGATGAAGGAGTAACCTTTGCATCTATTGTGCTGAGACTGGACATTTTCTCAACTTGTGCCCAAAATGATCGGGAAATGCCAAGCCCTAACCTGCTCCTGGGAGGTCAGGCTGGGGTCATCAAAAACCCTCCCTCACGTCTTGTATTTGCTCCATTCCTGTTTCTTTGCAGATTGTCATTACCGCCATCGACGGTTCCCATCTTGCTAAAGGAAATATTCGTCTTCAAACTGACCCTATTACTCTCTAGATTGGGGCATTGCTGAACAAATTTCTTTCCTAGTTCTAGGCCAGAACACTACACCTCTGATCCTGGGTTTACCCTGGCTCCAGCTACACTCTCCACAGGTGGATTCGAACTCCTTGCAAATCCTGGCCTGGGGTTCTACTTGTCATTCACGTTGCTTAACTCAGGTTAAACCTCTCTAATTGACCACCAACACTCCTGCTTGTATCTCCTCAGCTCTTCCTCCACAGTACTCTGCTTTCTTGGATGTGTTCGCTCAGAGTTCTACCACCTCATCGCCCCTGGGACTGCCCTATCGCTTTTCTCCCAGGAAAGACCCCCGCCCAAGGGGTTGCATATACCCTCTTTCTCTACCAGAGACCACATCCTTGGCCGACTACATTAAGAAGAATCTCCAACGTGGTTTTATCCGACCTTCTCTTTCTCCTGCAGGTGCAGGGTTCTTTTTGTAAATAAAAAGCACGGGTGCATGCGCCCCTGCATTGATTAATGTGGACTGAATGCGGTTACCATTAAAAACCGTTACCCCATCCCAATAATTATGGAGCTGTTTGACCGCATTAAAGAAGCTAAAATCTTCACCAAATTAGACCTTCGAGGAGCCTACAACCTCATCAGAATTCGAGCAGGTGATGAATGAAAGACCATGTTTAATACCCGCAATGGTTGTTATGATTACCTTCTCATGCCATTCAGACTCAGCAATGGCCCAGCCATATTCCAGAGCTATGTCAACAAAATTTTTAGAGACCTTCTCTACTCTTGTGTTGTAGTATATCTTGATGATATTCTTATTTTCTCCCAAGATGCTATTTCTCACCGGGTACATGTTTCTCAGGTTCTTTTCAGGCTCTGCAAGACTCATCTCTTTTGCAAACTGGAGAAATATTCCTTTGAAGCTTGGTCTATGTCGTTCCTAGGATATATTGTCTCCAGATCTGGTCTACGCATGGATCCCGAGAAGGTCCGTGCTATTTTCGGATTGGCCGTTCCCGTCTGGCCTCAAGCCATTTCAGTGTCAAATCTGTGGCATAAGTTATGCGTGGCTTTCTCTTCTCCTGTTGCAGTCTCTGTTGACTCCTCATGTGCAGCTCACTGTTCCAGTGATTCCTCAGTTGCTTTTCAGTGTGGCTCATACTCAGACATCACTTTCTCATGTTAAGCTCGCTGTTACAGAGATTCCTCAGTTGCTGTTTTGTGCTACTCATCCACAACTATCCTCTTCTCAACTACAGTTCACTGCTCTACAGCATTTGTCTGCAGAGTTCCTTCCAATCCGATTTTCTCCACATGGGTCACGTCTAACACTCTCCCAGAGGGCCACGACCCGCGGGGCAGTGGCTGCAAAGCCCATACCTCCTTGCGGGGGTTCTTGGTGAAGATAACCTGTCCCGTTAGACTCCGCGCCTCTGGGTAGAGTGGTGTCGAGTTAGACAGGCCCGGGAATCCTATACTTCTGCTAAGAATCGTGACAACTAAGCAGGAAAATTGCTGTGTAATACACTGTACAATACTAGGTAAAGCCAGTATTTACAACTGACTACTATGGCCATACACAAAGCCAACTCTCAACTCTTTACTTTAAACTTAGATGACTGTCATGTAAATTTTCCAGTGACAGAATCGTTCCAGCAAAACTGACAAGCAAAGTATGCTTGCAGACTGCACAACTCTCTTCAGTTTTAATCCCTTTACATGAATGAGAGAATGCTTCACCTCAAATAACGGACATTGGCAAAAACACCTTAAGCGAGAACTATGTTTTCCTATGAATTAAAGACAAATATTTGCTGTAATTTTCTATTTTTAATGGACACCAGGTTAAAGTTTTAGATAGATAGATAGATAGATAGATAGATATCCTGATTGCAAATAGAAATAGTGGCCCAAAAAGGCCTAATTTTTGATGGTTCTTCTAAAGTATTATAGGTAGGAAAGTGCAAATACCTCTTATTAGCATAAATATATGGAAATATGCTTTTCCACTTCCAAACTGGACATTGTATTATTAAGCATGAAAATAGCTATGCAATACACTGCACAATGGCAGGTAAAGCCAGTATTTACAACTGATTAATATGGCCATACACATAGCCAACTCTCACTTTTCAAAGCAGAGCAAATATCAATTAATATCAGCTATGTAATACACTGCACAATGGCAGAGAAAGCCAGTAAGTACAATCATTTATTCTGTCCATACACATAGCCAGCTTTCACCTTTCAGTAGCAAAAGAAAGAATTAGCATACTGACGTTTTGGAGCAGCTGTTTGACACACTTAATATTAACAACCAGCTCTCGAACTTCAAAGGCAGGTCATTAAATTAATATTTTCTATATAAGTTTCAAATTAGTTCTGTGATAGCCTACACAAAGTCAAAACTTCTCAGCAGATATTTTTTATTACCACATCCATGGCATACTCTGTACTGGTGCTTTTTCATATTTACATGTCTCCATGTATCCATTGGCTAATACTTTATTACAACAGAGGAATGGTCATCAGCCCGAAGAAGATTAAAAGGCTGAGGTTTAGGATCAAGACTGGTATAGCCTCCTATATACATGGAAGGGTTAAGAAAAACCCACCCCCAGAGAAACCATTTTCTCCACCCAGGATGAAGACGTGTTGGACTCATAATAAGGACCCCACATTTTAGTGGAGAAATTCCTGGAGGAAGCCTATGGTGGATCATTGCGAAGCGAATTAAGTACTTGATCTACAAGGCCAACATACTTTGCGGAATTGCTTTCTTTCCTCTCCTTCAGTTTGTCAAGCTGCTTTTCCAATAGTTGAATTAAGGGAATGACTTGGCTCAAGCTAGCAGAG
This sequence comes from Mixophyes fleayi, assembly GCF_038048845.1. NCBI lineage: Eukaryota > Metazoa > Chordata > Amphibia > Anura > Limnodynastidae > Mixophyes > Mixophyes fleayi. The sequence goes on along the minus strand of NC_134404.1, from coordinate 236,858,407 downwards.
TCTGAACTCACTTCACACATCACGACTTCAAATGGTTTCAGCACCTTGCACAGCACAGAAACGATTCCCCACTGTGCAGGAGTGAAATACATTCCCCCTCCTTTCCCAATGTCATGGCTTGTGCAGGATTTGGGTAGAAATAATTCCACACTTAAAAAGTGACTTTTTGGTCTTATGCCCAGGCATGACAATGAGCTTCTTGTCACGTGCCAGAACTGCTGCCACTAGGTGAAACTAGCAGACACTCCAATATTGTGATACGTGAAAGAGATTGATATGTAAAAAACATTTATTAATACACAATATCATAAACAATTGCACATAATATCATATAATGATGTCCGAGACTTCACAATAATAAAAAATCATCCTATCATCAGTGCACTGATATGTCAATAATAGAGCCTGAAATCCTCTACTCGACCATGCAAGTGTTCAATCAGATAAACAAACACCTACCTTCAGAGTGCATAGGCTAATAAATATCCTCTCTGATAAAGGGGCAGTTGTATAAATAATCTGCCCATAGGAACTTCAGCATAATTTGTATGCACACCGCAGCTGGATTCAGATATCAATATGTGTAGTATACGTCACTGCTCCTATCTAAAAATGGAGCCAATGGAAACCGTGGTTCCAAACTGTTATTATGTATCAAAATCTCATATACATAGTCTTATAGTTGGTATAAATTGATACATCTGTATTGCATAAAAGAAAAAATGGGTATATGTGTATGGAATCAACCAAAAACCTACCCTGTGAAATGGGCATGGAGTCATCCTTTGATAATATATATCTAATAACTTCAATCCCTTTATCATGTGGTATATTAATGTACAGGGATTCCACGTCCATAGTGAGAAATATATAATTCTCCTTCCACTCAATCTCTTGTAACAAATTCAACAGATGTAGTGAATCTCTAATATACGACTTTAATTTAACCACCCGTGGTTGTGAGGTAGAATCTACATAAAAGGATAAAGCTGAGGTGAGGAAGCCAATCCCGGAAATAATGGGTCTACCCGGTGGTATGGTAGGATTCTTGTGCAATTTCTGGAGGTGATATAAATAGCTGTTATTGGATGTTGAGGGAATAGAAATCTATATTCCACTTTAGTTAATACTTCTTCATCTAATGTCCAGTAATCATTTTAAATCCTGCTGAAAGCCTACAACTGGATTGGAGCTTAAGGCGCTATAAAAATCAGCGTTATTCAGTTGTCTATAGGGCTCTTTTTCATAATCAGAACGATCTTGTACCACTAGTCCCCCCCTTTATCAGCTTGTTGTACAATAATTGAGAGATCCTGTTTCAGATCTCTCAAAGCTTGTCTCTCAAGAGGATTCAAGTTAGAATATTTCTTATATGGTTTATCACAAATATTTTTAAAATTTTCCATTGTAAGCTGATAAAAACAATCAATTTGTAGACCTTTTTCAAAGTTAGGGTAAAATTTGGATTTTAATTTGAATCTGTTTCCAGATCCCTTATTTATCCCACCAATATAAAAAATGGGTTCTCTCGTTTTCTCTATACTACCTGGTATATCAATTTCACTCTCACCCTTCAAATCCTCTAGACACTCAGACACGCTCAATCTCCATTATCTAGAAGCAGGGCCTGATCAGCCAATAGGCTGACCAGGCTGCAGCCTGGGGCGCTGGGTCCTGGGGGGCACAGTGCCGGGCACAATAATATTCGTTTTTATATTTTAATAAATTTTTTTTAATTACCGATCGGCGCCTTCTTGCTTCAATCTCGGGGCCGCCCCTTAGTCTAAAGGGGGCGGTCCCGACTGTCAGCGGATCCAATTAGGAGGCAGGCAGACAGCTAACAGTAAATCTGAGTATGTTAGCTGCCCTGCCAGAGCGGTCGCGCTGTCACTGCTTAGTGTGGTCACGTGAGATTATCACATCTCACGTGACCACACTAAGCAGTGACAGTGCGCCCGCACTGGCAGGGCAGCCAACATCCTCGGATTTACTGTTAGCTACCTGTCAGAAGACAGAAGTGCCAGCGTCTGCAGAGAGGAGGAGCGGAAGACAGCCAGGTACGTTTTGTGTATAATATAATGGAGGAGGATGTGATACAGGTGGCGACTGAGGAGGAGGGGGGATTACTGGTGTGGGGAGGGGGTTAATGAATCGGCAGCAATGGTTTTGAAGAACTGCCTGGGGGGGAGGAGTTGGGTAATGAGTTGCCTGTAATGGGTTGATGGTTTTGTGGGGGTGGGGGGGGGGGGGGGTCGGGGTTAATTAACTTCCTGCAGTAGGTTGATGATTGGGGGGGGGTGTAATGCATTGCCTGTAATGGGCTGATCAATTTGCCCTGGGGGGGTTAATGAATTGACTGCAGTGGGTTGAAGAATTGTGTGTGTGTGGGGGGGGAGCGATGTATTAGCTGCAACAGATTGATGAATTTACCTAGGGGGGGGGGGGTTCCGGTGTATTAGCCTAGGGCGGCTGGAACCCTTAATCAGGCCCTGTCTAGAAGAATGGGAGTGAATTCCTCACCTAAATTCCTCTTTTTCAATACTTGCTTTGCAAAATATTTCTGTCTACAGTGTTCTAATAAACCAATTCAATTCTATAAAAAGTTCAAAGAGATTGGGTTCGGTTGAGGGAGCAAAATTTAAACCTTTCGCTAATAGAGTCAACTATGATTTATCAAGTTTTTTGGAGGACAAATTAAAAATGCTATTGGTATTTATTTCTATCTCGTTCTTCTGACCTGGTCTCTGTCCTCCTCTCTTTCCTCTAGTACATCTCTGGATCTTTTGGGTGTTCTGACTGTTAGGGGTTGATACTGGTTCTGATGGAAGAATCTTTTTATCCCCTGTTGGTGCTCTCTCCCTAAAAAAAACTTCTTCCTCCTTCTCTCTATTAGAGGAGAAAAACCTATCTCTCTTGGGTCTCGCTTCTAAATCTCTAGTGGGTTGTGTTTCATGGGGTGTATGGTTATCTTGATGAATAAGCACCCTCATTCTTATCATCTAACCTCATACCACGATCAGTGTGAGAATCCTTATACCGCTCTGACAACACACTAGTCTCATTATGTGTATCCTTCTTAAACCTTATTGATGAAGAATCTCTCACCCCATAGGAGGATCTATTATTCATAGAACGACAAAATGTTCTTACTCTATCCATTCTGTAATCTTCTTTATCTCTACTAAACTTTCTTAATTATTATTAATTCCTTCTCAAAATCATCAACTTTCTTAGTGACAATAGCATCCTTCTCCTCAAATCTTTCGTCATCTTTAAGTTGCTCAAGATCTATTTTGAGTTTTTCTATTTCACTCTCTGTGATCTTAAGCTTTTGTTCTCTATACTTAACCAATACCTTCATCAAAGACAAGGAGCAATCTTCCAAAATTTGGTTCCACTCCTCATGGAGTTGTATATCTTCTGGGAAGGCAAATGTTTTAAAAAATCTCAAACCCCTTGGAACCAATTTGGCATCTATATACCTCTGCAGACTTATACTGTCCCACCAATATCTTGTTTCTGCTTTCAATAGTTGTTCTAATTTAGAGAACCCTTAGTCAACTGGAGTCTCTATCTGGATGTTTTCATTTTCATTTTGAAAATACTTCTGCCTTCTACATTTTTAGGATCTAACCAACCCTTCACAGCTGCGGTCTAGCCCTCACTCTAATTATTTCTTACATATCAATCAGCGCCAGTCTCTCTTTTTAGTTTTGTTAACTTACACAAACAACCTCATCCTCATCAACATCCTCATTAGTGTCCTCGTCAGCTACACAAATCCCCCCCTCTTCTAATTCTAAAGTGGCATCCTCAATTGGTGTATCACCGGGTACACTCGGGCTGTTCAGACACACATCAGCAGAAATGCTGAAAGGGGCCCTTCTTTATGGGTACACTATCAGAAAGGTCACGATTACACATAACACTCGTGGATATACTCTCCTCAGGGATTGGTGTAATTTCTGATTCTGAGCATACATTTTCCTCTAATGCCTTACTGTTTTCTAGCAGCTCGGCTTTCACACGTAACAGTAGTTGGACACCACTTTTGGACTCTGAATTACTTGGTATTGCTTGGTCACGAGTGACCTTACAAGAAGAAGGCTCCGTAACATTTTTAGATCTCGCACTAATAGAGAAAGGCGAAGGCCTCATTCTTTCTTTGCCACTGCGTGTGTAAAATGGCATGTTGGCAATTTGTTTTTTATCGGCAGTTAACTTTTCCTCTCTCTTTTTCTCTTCAACACGGTAAAAGGTTTTTTTTATTTGTTTTTTTCCTGACTTAAAAAGACTATGTACTTTCTTATAGGCTTTACCAGATGACGTACAGGGAAGACTACCATCAGGACTGGTGGCAGCAGCTGCTTGCTTATCCTGCTCATATGTGGACTCCTGTGAATCCATTTTAATGAGACCCAAAACACTTGTAGTGCAAATTCAGAAATATATAGTGCTGGTATATTATAATTTCAACAGCAGAAAATAGCTTTTTTCAAAGAGGGGAATATGTGAAACCCCAAACACTTGTAGTGCAAATTCAGAAATATATAGTGCTGGTATATAATAATTTCAGCATCAGAAAATAGCTTTTATCAAAGAGGAGAATATGTGACACCCCAAACGCTTGTAGTGCAAATTCTGAAGGATATAGTTCTGGTATATAATAATTTCAGCATCAGAAAATAGCTTTTCTACAAGAGGGGAATATATGACACCCCAAACACTTGTAGTGTAAATTAGGAAAAATGCCTCCTACTACTCTGTTCCTGCTCTAATTACTGCTCAAATTGCTGCTCTAATTACTGCTACCGTCACCTAACCCTTCTCTTTCCCTTCTTCTTGAGCCCGCCCATCTCTAATTCTATCTCTCCCTCAGCCTATGAGTTTCTCCATCAGCAAGTGAGCCTGTCTCTTCCTTTTTCTTTTCTGTCTTCACTCAGCATGAGACTCTCCCTCATCCTATGACTATCCCCTCAGCTTGCAAGTCTACTTCTCCCCCTTCCTCCTTCCTCCTGTTTGTCTCCCCCTGAGCATGCAAGTCAGTTTTCCTCCTCCCTTCTTTCTCCCCCTCAGCCTGTGAACCTGTCTTCCCTTCTTCCCTTCTATCTCCTCCTTAACATGTGAGTCTGTTCCCCCTTCCCTCTGTCTCCTCCTCAGCCTGTGAGTCTCTCCCATCTCCTCTCTCCCCCACTCATCCTATGAGTCTCTTCTTCCAGGAGCTATTGATATATTGATGGAGGTTGTTAATTTAATGGTGGTTGCTATTGATTTTTGTGGAATGATTGTGATGGTGGGGACTATTTAATGGTGGGGTCATTGTGGTGCCTATTAATTTAAGGTAGGGTGATGGGAATTTTAATTCTGGGGATGTTTGGATGCTCTTAATAGAATGTATGGCTGAGTTAGGTTAGAAGAAGGCCTATTTATGAATTGTGAATGCTGTTCATTTGATGTCAGGCCTGGTCAGATGCCTATTTATTAAATGTGAATAATATTAATTTAATCTCTGGAAGGAGGTTGATTATTAAACATGGGTGCTTTGGTTTAGTTTCAGGGCTGTATGTGGGGATATAGGCATATTTATTGAAAGGGAATGCTACCAATTCAATTCTGGGGCTGACTGTGTGACAGGAGGTTTGTTTATTAAACAAAAGTAACTACTGATTTAATGTCCGGCTGTTTCGGGATGGGGGGGGGGGGCTTAGATTGTTCACTCACTGCTCAGTTTTCCAAGAAGTGAATAACAACTATCTTTTTTTTAAAAAAGGCCCTAGCATTCCAGAATCCAACCATGCAGCAATGGAGTTTTAGACACCAGCAATAGCACCAGGTAGTCAAAACTATAAGAACAGGTAGGAGAGCACAGCACAGGGTCTTGTACTTGTTGAGGACTAGGCATGTTCCCACCATAGAATGGCTACATCTCCCAGGCAGTACACCTGCATTGAGAGGCAGCATTTACTTCCACCAATATGGGGGATTGTAGCAGCGCCAGTGTTCTCTCTTGCCCAGGGCATTAAAATATCTAGTTACGGCACTATTTAAATGATTTCTGTATTGTATTTTGGCCACTAGAATGGCTTATTTATCATTAGGTCGGCCTTTGTGTCTACCAGGCTCACATGTGCAGTGTAACTGGAAACTTAAACCTAGCTTGGTAAAAAAAAATTGTTTAAGAATTTTTTTAAAAAAAATACAAAAAGTAAAATTTAGTGATTAAAATTTTTAATTGATATAATATTTTTTTTAAAGAGGTATTTCCCTGGTGCAAGTATTTCATTATAGTTCTTTGACAATATATATTATTAATTATTGTATATTAATTTTTAATATACGGTACTTCACTGGTAATGAAAACCACATAAGGATACTGTTCTGAATGAGTAGCAAATGCTTAACAACAGTTATATTCCTCAGACACTTCCAGTTGGAAACGTCCAACTTGCGTACATGTACAAAAACCTTGTATCTAATAAGATAAGAATGCATTTACTACAAAGCATCATTTTAACTTGAATACCTATCTAATATACCAGGAACAAGTTCCCGACATGCGTACAATTTTTTTTTATTTTTTCTACAACATGCTTGTAGAGCAATTGCAGTTGGAGAGTCAATGGTATTAAGCTGAGAGGAGTGGATTGAAATTGTGCTACTACTCAAGCTGGAGATCAGAGAGGTTTTAAGGAATTTTTTAGCAGAACTTTTACTGTTCCTGTCCATCTGGATGTGCGAGCAGTAAAAAGAGTATGCTGCATGTGTCCTGGGTGCCCTATAGGGCCGAGTAGAGAAGTCAACAAGTCAGCGTAGCAGGTGCAATAAAATGAAAGTCCACTAGATGGTAGCATGGTTGCACAACATGGTTGAACAGTGGATATGATGCCTAGTCTAAAATAGCACAGGTTATCAGCAGCTGAGGATATGAAGGTAAGACATTAAGAAGTGGACTAAGTAATTGTGGATGGTGTGCAAAGCTGTTAGCAAAACTTATGGGATTAGGTTATTGCAAAAGGGCCAGTGGGGGTCAGCAGTATAGCAGAATCAGTTCTGGTAGCGTAGCAAGGATAAATGGCTGAGAATAATGATAGCAACAGTTTATGACTTGCACATTTCCCACAAAGTCCAGAACCCGTGCAATTGCAGGTATCAATTAGGCAGACTCAATAATCAGTTGGGGCCCCAAAGGCTGCTCTCTTAAGGGGGGATAGGCCGGAGCTGGTGTCCACTCTGCTGAGGTGGTTACAAGATGGTGGGCGAAGCCACCCTCTGTATTCTCGAATGGCGGGGAAATGGATAGCTGACCCAATTGTAGATACTAACAACTTACTAGGAGCGGGATCCTTCTGCATGGTCTACCAGCATCCTCCTCAAGTCTTGACTTGGTTCCTCTTGTATTTCTGCGTGGTTAGCAGACAGCCTTGAGGTCTAAGTCAGAGGGTAGTCAGTGACTGCCCGTGGAGTGAGGACTTAGTGCAACTATCACACTACCGTGCTGTAAGGCCACCCGACCTGTTCGGCGTCAGGAGGGTGAGCGATGAAGACACCAAACACTTGTACCAACATGTGTGAGGGCAGGCCATGATCCTGTGGGGTGCCTGGACCGTTTCAGCCGCTGGGCCGTCAGAGACGAAATATGTACCGGAGCCGCCTGACACCAAGGTAGGGTAGGCGAAGAAGCGTGGGGAGATAGCCCACTGTCAGGATCATTCAGGAGCTCTAAGAAACACATCAAACCACGATGGTTGCAATTCCTCGCCCCCTAAAGATTTAAATGCTTTTTAATTAAAATATAATGTGAATGTGTAACAATAAATATATAACAAATAGCATTACCAATACATTTTATAAAACTTATTTTTGCATTATAAGTTAATACTTTAAATACATGTACTGTATTGTACAGTACAAAAAGTTAGTATAAAAAAAATCTGATACATCAGATCCTTCTAAAGTGAAGGACCTTATGTCCCACATATGCAATACAAAATAGCAGCACTTACTGAATCTCTACAGGGATCAGACCTATTCCTCAGATGATGAGAGAATGAGGAAATAAACTCACAGCTTCTTATCAGCACCTTACAGGTGCAACTCCTGATTACCAGCAGAGTATCCAGTGTGTTGTAAGATCCAGAATGAGGTAAAGAAGATACAGGTGCTTGTTTAACAAGGTGCACAAAATGTCCCTCCTAGATTATTATAGTAATGTCTTATACCATCCATTTAAAATATAACTTTTATTATAAATTCTAAAAAAAACAGCGAAATATAAAATGATATCATAATAATATAAAAACAAAATGTGTGGATGTATAAAATAAAATAATGGTGCAAATTAAAGCTTTCTCCTATATTACCAAAATAAGGGTTGTATATCAGCATGTAGGCTTTAAAAAGTGGTCAATATACTGTTTGATGTACCAAATCAGTGTTTAATTTTCTGCCATTTATAAATTCATAAATATGCCACTGAGAAAATAGGAGAGAGGTCTAAATATAATAGTATAGCTGTTCCCTAATAGTCTGACCAAAATCGTGTGGTCTATATTATACTTTAGAACTAAGGAAATATCATCATCAACATTTATTTATATAGCGCCAGCAAATTCCGTAGCGCTTTCCAATTGGGAACAAACATTAATAAGACAATACTGGGTAATACATACAGACAGAGAGGTAAGAGAACCCTGCTCAAAAGCTTACAATCTATAGGACAATGGGAGTTAGAAACACAAGGGCATGTGCTACATCATATTGCACAATGGACCAGCCAGACTGCAAAGGTAAAAGTACTGAGTGGGCTATATGTGTTGCAATGTTGGTCAGAAGGTCGTTGTCTTGCGTTAGCAGTGTAGAGGATGGTAATAGGGTAATCTAGGGAAATTAGGATGATGGTTGAGGAATATCATAACCTTGTCTGAAGAGGTGGGTTTTCAGTGAACGCTTGAAGGTTTGAAGACTAGAGGAAAGTCTTACTGTGCGTGGGAGGGAATTCCACAAAGTGGGTGCAGCCCGGAAAAAATCATGTAACCGAGAATGGGAGGATGTGATGGATGGAGGTGTCGAGTAGAGAGATATTTCGAGACAAGTGAGGAAATGTATGTCGGTGCAATTTTGTTGATGGCCTTGTATGTTAGTGGAAGAATTTTATATTGGATTCATTGAAATACAGGCAGCCAATGTAGAGACTGACAGAGTGGCTCAGCAGAGGAATAACGTTTTGCAAGGAAAATCAATCTAGCCGCTGCATGCAAAATAGATTGTAGGGGTTCAAGTCTGACTTTGGGAAGACCAGTAAGGAGGGAATTGCAATAGTCGATGCGGGAGATGATGAGTGCATGAATTAATGTTTTTGCGGTGTCTTGTGTGAGATATGTGCGTATTCTGGAAATGTTCTTTAGGTATATGTAACATGATTTAGATATAGAGTTGATTTGGGGAATAAACGACAGTTGTGAATCAAGGATTACACCTAAGTAACGAGCTTGCGGGGTGGGATTTATGGTCATGTTATCAACTGAAATAGAAATGTCAGGCAGGAAGCTTCTGTTTTTGGGTGGGAATATTATTAATTCAGTTTTTGAAAGATTGAGTTTGAGTTGGCGAGAAGACATCCAAGATGAAATGGCAGAAAGACAGTCAGACAACACAGATGGTGAAAGATCAGGAGAGGATAGATAAATTTGTGTATCATCCGCATAGAGATGATACTGAAATCCAAAGGAGCTTATTAGTTTTCCAAGAGAAGTGGTGTAGATAGAGAATAGCAGAGGACCTAGGACTGAGCCTTGTGGAACTCCAACTGATAAAGGAAGCGTAGCAGAGGTGGATCCAGAGAAATTAACACTGAAAGAGCGATTAGATAGGTAGGATGAGAACCAGGATAGGACAGTGCTTTCAAGACCTAGGGATTGTAGCGTTTGTATGAGGAGAGAGTGGTCAACAGTGTCAAATGCAGCAGAGAGATCCAGGAGAATTAGAAGAGAGTATTGGTTATTATTTTTTGCTATGATCAAATCATTGGCAACTTTGGTCAGCGCAGTCTCTGTGGAGTGTTGAGAGCGAAAGCCTGACTGAAGAGGATCCAATAGGTTGTTTGCTGTAAGAAAGTGTGTGAAGGCAATTCTCTCGAGAAGCTTGGAGGGGCATGGGAGCTGGGAGATGGGGCGGTAATTTATGAGAGAGTTAGGGTCAGAATTCTGTTTTTTTAAAATGGGAGTAATCACTGCATGCTTGAATAGTGGTGGAAAAATACCAGTAGAAAGAGATAGATTACAGATTTTAGTTAGAGGGGGAATAAGCACAGGAGACATGGACATACCAATTTGTGAGGGAATGGGATCAAGAGGACAGGAGGTAGAGTAGGAAGATGAGAAGAGAGTAGAAACTTCCTCTTCATTTGTGGGATCAAATGAAGAGAGAGTGCCAGAGGGTGCTACAAAGGAATTGAGCAGATTGCTTGTCACGGGAGATACCATTTCAAGCCTGATCTTATCAATTTTGTCCTTGAAATAGGAAGCAAGATCCTGTGCACTGATGTTAGTTGGAGGATTTGGGGCAGGAGAATTCAGAAGAGAGTTAAATGTGTTAAAGAGGCGTTTGGGGTTAGAAGCTTGAGCATAAATGAGAGATTGGTAGTATGCTTGTTTAGCAGTGTCCAGAGCATTTCTGTAGGAGTGGTAGATATCAGTATATGTGATGAAATCATTAGAGGCACAAGATTTACGCCAGTGACGTTCTGCTTTACGAGAAAGTTTTTGTAGAGTTCGTGTTACTGTAGTGTGCCACGGTTGGCAACGAATTCTACGCAAAGTATGTGGTGTCGCTGGAGCCACTTGATCCAGGGCAGTTGCTAGAGTTTGATGAAAATGGGGTACTGCCCGATCAGGGAAGGAGAATGTAGAAATTGGGGAGAGAAGGTGTTGGAGAGAGGTAGAAAACTGTTGAAAATCAATAGCGCTGATGTTCCTGCGGGTACGAGGAGGCTTGGAAGAGTTTGACACTAGGGAGGGTAAAGAACTGGGGGTGAGCGAGTATCTAATAAGGTGATGATCCAAAAGGGGGAAAGGAGTGTTAAGGAAATCAGAAACTGAGCATAGTCTAGAGAAAACAAGATCAAGACAGTGGCCATCCTGATGAGTAGCGGATTCAATCCACTGGGAGAGGTCAAGTGTGGAGGTTAGAGAGAGTAGTTTGGAAGCAGCATTGGAACAAGGATTAGAAATAGGGATGTTCAAATCACCCATGATAATGGTGGGGATATCAGTAGATAAGAAGTGAGGGAGCCATGCTGAGAAGTGTTCAAGAAATTGTTGGTGTGGACCAGGGGGGCGATAGATGACAGCAACACGCATAGGGAATGGGTTAAAGATCCTAACAGCATGTACTTCAAAAGATGTGAATGTGAGTGATGGGACACTCGGTAGAACTGTGAATGTGCACTGTGGGGAGAGAAGTAGTCCAACTCCCCCTCCTTGTCTGCCTGCTGGTCTGGGGGTGTGGGGGAAATGGAGACCACCATGTGAAAGGGCTGCAGGTGAGGCAGTGTCTGAATGTGTGAGCCAAGTTTCTGTTATTGCTAGAAGGTTGAGGTTGTATGAGAGGAAGAGATCATGTACGGAGGTAAGTTTGTTACAAACAGATCGTGCATTCCAAAGGGCACATTTATAGGACTTTGGAAGAGAGGGGAGACAGGTTATGAGTTTGAGGTTTGCCAGATTTCTGTAGTGTTCAGATATATGTGTGTGGGAGAAGTGAGGGAGACCTGGATTAGGTGATATATCACCAGCTAATAGAAGCAGGGAGGAAGAAAGGTAGGAAAGATGATTGTAAGATGTGTGTCCTTTTAGTTTCTGGCGGCAGGGTGAGCCTGTTAAAGTTATTGAATTTAAATAGGAAAAGAGTTCATGAGTGTTCACTAGAGGTGAGTGAAGTAATGAAGGGGCAATGTGGACAGACATGTGTGTTGCAGGATGGGTGAGGGATGATATAGTCCTAAGGATAATGCCTTGAAAAGAGATAAAGAAAAATATTTTCGCAAGCATTGGGACTATTAGTCAAATAGCAAAAAAGAGGAATTAAAGGAATTGCCTAATTGCAATGTCCAGCGTAATCAGATAAGTAGTGCAGAGCTAGGATGCAGCAAATGTAGTGTATTCCTGGATGTCTGGATAGTATAAAGTAATGATGTGGGGAGCCATGTGGGGGAGTGGGTTGAAGTGTTGAATGGAGAGTAATAAAGAGCAGGTAATTGAATAGCTGAGATTTTGCAGAGTCATGAGAGAGGAGAGTGGTTGAAAGACAGTATAATTTCTTCCTACTTGTAATGGGAGACAAAGCTTAAATAGAATTGAAGTACAGTGCTGAGATAGGGGACTGAAATAACTGCAGCATGGGTAGGGAGTGGTTGAGCAAGTAGTACAGCAGTCTGATTAAACAGAGTGGATTTTGCATTGAAAACAAACTGATAAATAAAACAAACTTTTATGAGATGAGAAGAAAATAAGATCAGAGTCCAAAACAGTCCTCATGTTGCATGTAGCTTGTAGCCAGGGTGAGTTGAAACATCAGAGGTAAAATATGGCGTTTCGGGTGAATACTGACAGTTGTCCTTGTGAAGCTGTGTTAATAGGCAGAATGTTCTTCTCCTGTTTCCTCCTGTTCAACTCTGGTATAACTCCAAATTATGCTGTTTAATTTTTTGTTTCACACTTGTATCTATACAGACTTAGAGCTATACACACTAACTAAGCAGCCATCACTGGCTTTGCAGCCATTCTACTATGAATATATCTGGTTTAAATATGAATTAATCTGTCTCCAAAATGCTCATGCCTAATGAAAATGCCATGGAGCTGGTGGTTACGGAAAGAGTCCTTCCTGCAGCAGTTTCAACTCAAATATGCTGCATATAAAATCTGTGATCCATATTGTTAGACTATGGGTAGTGCATTGCTAACTGCCTCATATACTCCTTACTAACTCAGGGCTTACAGGAGCAATACTGCTTAAATATTCCCTTTTAAATGTTGGAGAACCAAGTGCACCCAGCTGGAATGCCGGCGCGCATTTCGCTAGGTAGTGCTTAATCAAGGTAAGCCGACAGGCTGATCTGACAGTTCTTATATACTGTCAGTCCCGGGTTTCGAGAGTGACGGCAGATTTAGAGACCAATCAGAAATGGAATATCCTGTATGATTGACAGTACTAGCTGCCAATGGGTGAAGAATTTTCTTTAGGTCACACCTCTTACATGTTCCTATTGGCTGTTTCACACATACCTCTATCCAGACGGATTACAGTGCTCTCATTATTATGAATGGTATCATACACTGATAGTATCAATAAATTGCATTAATAATGAGATTGGTTGTACTCTATTATAATCTATTGTTTGAGATTTCACCTCATACATATTTTTGTCTGTTAAATCCCGGACAGATAAATTACTTAATCCCATAATGGCAAATGGTATCATATACATGCTAATATCATTCAATTCCTTTTTCAACAATATCGTCAACAGAGAAATTGAATAATTTGTCGTATTAATCCAAAGTGCCATCAGATTGAGAGACTAATCAAGGTTAAAATACCCTGTGTGATTGACAGTACAAGCTGCCAATGGTGACAAATTTTTCCTTGGCCACACCTCTTGCATATTCCTATTAGTTATTTCACAAATGCATCTTTCTGGACAGATTACGATACTCTCCTTATGATTAAAGATATAATACACTGTTTACATCAATAAGTTACTTTGATAATAAGATTGATTATACTTTACTATGTTGTTGTTTGAGATTTCAACTGATACATACTTTTGTCTTTTTAAATCTTGTGTATATAAATTACATAAATGCATTATGACAAGTGGTATTATATATGAGCTAATATTATTCAAGTCCTTAATCAACAGTATCGTTTGTGTTCTTTTACAAGTGAACTATTTAATGCTAATTTTTATATATGTGCTAATAATCATGGTGAATTGTGAGTTTCTTTATATAGCAATCATTAAGAAAGTTTTATTTAAATTGTTACTCTGTGATTATTAATATATTAGTAAACAGATTTCCATGTGTATTAAGTAGAGCTAAAAAAAAGTTTATTGAATAAAGTGAACTGAAGTGAAACTGTAAGGTTTAAGAAGACTAATATAAAAGTGATATATTAGGAATGGTTGCTATTTTGCAAACAACAATAAAGTAAAAATAAAATAAAATAAAGTAAGAAATATAATAATAATATATAAAAAATATATATAAAAATATATATTTTTGTGATGTGTATTGTTATACAAATAATACGTTCCTTTGTAGAAGATACTTGATGATAACAAAAGACCATTCCTTATTGAGCTACTAATTGATGACATATTTTAAGGAGTACTACTTAAAATATATTACTTCCATCAAAAGGACATATTTATCCTTATGCATGTGCTTATAAGTGCATATTTGAGTAATACTACATTCTCAGTGGCTGCCAGTGAAAAACTAAAGGCTTAACAAGATAACAGATCATATCTCTGTTGCAACATGCCTATATTCTAATACCTTTAGTACAGAGATATGATACAACAAGAACAATATTTGGGTGTCTATATTTATACTACCAAATTTATGTAATAAGTTTGGTATACAGTTAAATAACTATTAAAGGAAAATAGTATGATTATTATTCACATTGAATCAAGAAGGATGTACTGTTCCCATAAGGAATATCATCCGTGCTTCTCTTTTCAGCAATTCCAATTTTAAATCACCTCCTCTCACTCCTAATTTTACCTTCTCCATCCCAAATGCTGATAAATGTTGTGGATTACTGTTATGAAATCCCAAAAAATGTCTGGCAACTGAAGTAATAGTCTTCATTTTCAAAGTGTCCTGTTCTGCATTTCTAATTTTACCAATGTGTTCCAGTAGACGTTGTTTTAATGGTCTACTGGTCATTCCTATGTATCTCAGGTTGCAAGTACATGTGAGCCAATAAATTACCCCCTGTGTGTCACAGTTAATAAAAGTTTGAATGGTATGATAATGATTAAACTTATCACAAAATTGTTTAGTTTTTTTTTTTAGTAAATTTGCAGGCTTTACATTTTCCACACGGGAAAAAACCCACTACTGTATTTTTAATGATATTGGTCTTTAAGTTGTTTTGAAAATGGCTATGCACAAATAGATCTCGCAGATTTTTGGATCTTCGCCTGCTGGTAAGTATTTTGTCTCCTATTACTTATTGGAGATCAGGATCCAATTTAAAACATGACTATGTTTCTGTAGACTTAATTGAATTTTTTGCCGTTAGTTGTTAAAAGTGCTTGTAAATCTGATGGTATCATCTCTACATTTTGTTTTTCATTGTGAAAAAATTAACTCCTCTCAATCAACATTTATTATTTTTTTATACGCTTTTTGCACTACATTATGACTGTAGCCTCTTGTTTGTAGTCTCATTTGGCTCATTTTTTAAAAGTAGATGAATTACCACAATGACGTCTGGTACTTAAGAACTCCTCCTTGGGAATACTCCGAATTGTTGAGCGGAGTTGGGAGAAAATTATTGTTGCATAAATTTTTCAAACAACGACAAACAACAAACATCAATACACAACATAATATCTTTGACTCACAAGAACAAGAGGTTATCTGTATACTAGAAGATTTGCAGACAGAATCTTATTGTATATTGACCACTTTTTAAAGCATACATGCTGATATACAACCCTTATTTTGGAAAAATAGGAGAAAGCTTTAATGTGCATCCAGTTATTTTATTTAATATATTCACACATTTTGTTTTTATATTAGTTTGATATAATTTTATATTTCACTGGCTTTTTTAGAATCTATAATAAAAGATATATTTTAAATGGATGGTATAAGTCATTACCTTAAATCTAGGAGGGAAATTGTGTGCACCTTGCTAAACAAATACCTTTATCTTCTTTGCCTTATTCCATAATTGTGTTTAAGGTTGCACCTCAATTACAAGTGAAAATATAGAGATAATAATTCTCTTCTGATGATAATTATGTTGATTGGGTAATTGTCCCACAGTTGTTGTGATAGAAAAACTTTTTCTCTTCTCTAAAGACCCAGAATGAGCCTGATGAATAAAGCCCACTCTTCTCTCTCCATTCATAACCCCAAGAACCCTTATAAGCACCTACCCAAATACAACCAATCACCCTGGGTTTTTAAAACAAATATGACTGAAATTCAGGACATAAATATTGCCCCCCCCTCCCTTCTTGGCTTGACCTGCGCAGTGGAACACTTATACTCCCCACGTAATAATGCATCTGCATTTTCCAGTTCGCTTTTTGGCCTATGCTCTACAGGGAGCTAAATATTTGACAGAGTCAAGAATCACCTGGTTATTCTTCCGAAATACATTTTAACGGAGCATGATCCGTGATCAACCTAAATTTCCGGCCCAAAAGATAATACCTTAATCTTCCTTATGCCCATTTAATTGCTATGACTTCCTTTTCAATAGTTCAAAAGTTTTCAACTTCCTGCTTAAACAAATAAGAGTTTGCTCCTCACCATCTTCACTTTGGCATAACACTACATTTGATGAATCTGTCTGCATAACAAATTCATTTTTAAAATCAGGTGTCATTAAAACAGATTGGGTGCACAATGCTACCTTTTGCATGAAAGCTTTTCCTGCTTCAGGACTTAAGCCTTTTTCAGGCTTAATCACAACTTTCAACTTACCCTTGGTAAGGTCAGTCAACTGGATAGCAAGTGTGGCAAAGTTGGGAATAAACCTTCTATAGTAGCCTGTGATTCACAGAAAAGCTCACACTTGCTTCTTATTTAATTGTCGTGGCCATTTTTGTATTGCCTCTATTTTATTACGTTTTATTAAGTTGGGGTTTTATCCAACCTTTAAGTATGGTGTACCCCAGATACTTCACCCTCTCCATCCCTAAGTAATGGAGTAACTTTTTTGGGTTGGCAATTCACCCTGCCTCGCGGGTGAAGTCTATCACTGCTGGCAGCTAGGGTAGGTGAGCTTGCCAATCCGGACTATGGATGAACTACATCATCAACATAAGCATTAGCAATTTGTCTATTGGGCCTTATTTTAATTTTAGCCAACATTTTCTGAAAGGTGGTGGGTTCCCCATTTAGCCCAAATGGTAATCTCTTATATTGGAACAGCCCCTCTGGTGTGTGTTCCATCTTGGAGCGCACGGCAGAGCGAGATCACGCCATTGGCACCAGCAACAAACAGCCCTACACTCCTTAGAATGCGGTCTTCTCTTCTGCACCACAAACAACCGCTACCCGCTACTATTGAGTTACAGTGGGGTTTCAGAGGAGTAACAATTGCAATTGCAAGTATTTTGGACTTTGTCCTCATAATAACTCTTTTTTATTGAGCCTATTGCATTTGATTAGAACTGTATCAGTTATCTTTTTCACTTGGACTTTATAAGGAATAATATGTATTACCATACGGGTCTCCAGTTGTGTTTAATATATTTATGGTCATGTTTATGTTTACTTAGGGCAATCTGTGATTGCACTACCCTTTTGTAATTACAATAAATGTGTTTTATCCTACTATCAATAGTTAGATCATTGCCAGTCACTTTATATCCTGCCTATTCTTATGTCAACAGTATAGTAGAATTATGAATTGAGCAGTGAATTTTTAGTTTACATCCCTATTGTACTACGGCAAAACGCCCCTTCCCCGCCCAGTTCACTTCCCAAAGTGAAACGCTGCAGTAAGTGCTCCTTGAGCTCACTATCGCACTAACATTGCTTACATATATGCCCCGTGTCTCTCGGTTTCGTGGGCATGCGCAGAGTGATTCTGCGTACGATATGCTCAAAATCAGCAGATACGTGCCTTGAAGAATCAGATGAACCATCATTTAGTTTATGGAAGTCATAGCAAAAGCGTAAGTTCCCGTTGGATTTTGGAATGAGTACAATGTAACTCTTCAATTACATCTAATTCCAACATTTTTAAAATTTTTTAGACACTGGTTTGACTTCTGGTATTCCACAAGGTTTTAGTTTAACCTTAAACCCTGGTACAGTGACTATGTCATGTTGCATGATTATTGTTTTACCCGGTATGTCCACAAGCAAATCTCTATTTCTTATAAGAAACTATTTAGTCTCATGCTGTGGAATGGCTGAGATTGTTTTGGCTATCATTACTTCCAGAACCAGAGTTATAGTGGTTACTGGAGGGACTGGGGTAGGTAGCTGACAGTTCCACGGTTTTATAAGGTTTACATGATAGATCTCTTCCGGCTTTCTTTTCCCTGGTTGGTATACCTTGTAATTAACTTTACCAACTTTTCCCATGGTTTCAAACAGTCCTTGAAGTTTAGCCAAAAATTTACTTTCTAACTTAGGTACCAAAACAAACACTCTGGGCCTGATTCATTATGGAAAATAAAGCAAAAAAAAAAGGGTAACTTTGCTCCTGGACCATACCATGTTACAATGCAAGGGGTGCAAATTAGTTTATTATTTACAATATTTATTAAAATAATGGCTGTTTTTTCATGTAGTACACAAATACTTGATAGCCTAATTTTTACACTGAAATTTAAAGTTGATCTAGGACATGCCTTACCCCAACTATAAATCCTTCCCCGCATTTTAAATTTAGCTCCCCCTCCAATTCAACATGGTTTTGCCAAGGTGCAAATTTACTCCTTTTTTTGCTTTACTCTCCTTAATAAATTAAGCCCTCTGTCCCCAGGAGCAAAGGTGTGTAATTGGGCATTATGGTTATACTCCCTTTGTTGTGTCTGTTGGGCCTATTACATCTGATCTCACTATTGACACTACTGCAACTATTCTGTCCTGAAACATATTCAATCACTGCTTTATAGAGACTGGCTTGCCTCTCCCATGTCTCCTTGGCAATATCCAACAAACCCTTATGGTGTCTGCCATACAGCAAATCATAAGGTGAGAATTCTGTGGAAGACTGTGCAACCTCTCTAAAAGGCAGTAATACATAGAATAATAAACAATACCAATTTTTCCCATCTTTATGTACTACCTTCTTTAGCATATGCTTTAAAGTTTTATTAAACCTCTCCACTAAGCGATCCATCTAAAGGTTATACACAGAGGTCCTCAACTAAGTAGCCTTAAACAGGCGGCACAATTCTTTCATAATTCTGGACATAAATAGTATACCCTGGTCATTGAGGATCTCTGTAGGTATCCCTTCTCTGCTAAAGACATGTACCAGTTCCCTAGCCTTTGCTGATGTATTATGTAATGGTATTGCTTCCAGGTATCTGGCAGCGTAATCCAGTGTTACCAGAAATATACTGATGGCCCCGTGCAGGCTTTATTAGAGGTCTGACCAAATCCAGTATCTATTCTTTCAAACAAGACCTCAATAATAGGTAACAGGACAAACAGAATTTTCTAATGTGGGCTAGGAGCATGGAATTGACTCTCAGGACAGGATGCACAGTAGTCAGATACATATTTATGGACCCCTGGCAAGAAAAATTGCCACAAATTCTTTCTGAGGTCTTATTCTAGCCTGGATACCCTGCAGTTATGTGCCAGCTCTAACACTGTTCTTCTCTAGGCCTTAGGAACTATTAACTGTTCCACAATATCCTCTTCCTTTTTGGACATTTGATACATCAACCCTTGACGCATTGCCATGTGAGTGTATGACAACCTACTATCAGGCTCTACAGGGTTTCCATCAACCGCTTTTACATTTACTCTAGCCAAAGTAGGGTCTTTTAACTGTTCTGAGGCAAAAATATATTTTTTTACTTCAAGATCAGGCACTGCATTTTACGTTCATCAGGGAAATATATCACACCAGTCCACTGCCTTTGTTCAAATAGCCTCAACTAATTATATGCACCAGCATCAAAAATAAACAAAACATATACAAAATCCTAGCCTGTCTGGCTTCTAACTAATATGCAATGAATACCCTCTCACAAATGAAGGACTTGAAGTCTCACACATACAAAATAACAGCACTTACTGTTAACAAATTGCAGTGTCTCTTTTCAGGCATCTGACATGTATCCCAAGTGCAAACACACAGCTTATCAACACCTTACAGGTGCAATTCCTGATTACCAGCAGAATGTCTGGTATGTTGGAAGATCTGAAATGGGCTGATAAATGGAGCCCGCCTTCTCTCTCCATTCACAACCCCAGGGTCCATTATACTAGCTTTTGCTACAGCCAAAAACACTCTTTCAGAACCTTCCCAAATATAAACAATCTCCCTGGGGTTTTAAAACACATATGACAGAAATTCAGGACATATGTATATATATATATATATATATATATATATATATATATATATATATACACACAGTATATCTGTCACTTATCACTTTCTTCAGTGCTTCTGTCACAGTACGCTCTGCCTATATGTCACTTGCCGTATGCAGACAAACACAACACACTCCACAATACACACAATGCATATGTGCAATATAAAGATTATGTCACTCACCGGACTGTGAGTGCTACTTCTAAGGTAGCTAGGAACCGTGTCCGTCCATTATTATGAGGTACTGCGCATGTGCAGTCCCTTTTACCCTTCAGTTCTGTTCCTTTAACTTAATTGGCTGATCAGGCAACACTCCCTATATTAAGCACCTGTGGTCAATACCACGTTGCCTGATCTTGGAGTCTCATTCCTCATGAGTCTCTGAAGGTGTTCCAGTGCCTGCTCGTGTGTTCAGCTGATGCTGATTCCTGTTTGCCGTTTGTGGTTTCCAGACCACTTCTATTCCTCGTGTTCCTAGTGTCTCCAGCAGCTGATTCCTATCCGCTGCCTCCGTGTATCTACAGCTACAGATTACTGCAAACTCTCCTGTGTTTCTTCGTGACTCCAGCAGCTGATTCCTATCCGCTGCCTCCGGAGACCGGAGGCCACTGACTTCCCCGTTACCTTCACCTGGATTCCATTCCTTCACTACAGACAGCGGTACAACTTGCTATACACAGACCGCTGACTCCCACCTCCTTATTACTCCTGGACATTCTTCTCACTATAGCAGTGGTACAACTTGCCGTGCGCAGACCACTGACTACCCTCACGTGTCCTTGTCCATCCAGATCCTCGTGTTCAGTTACCTATTGTTTACCAGTGCTGCTAGTCATAGACTTTCTGAGCATTCTCTAACCATCTGCTGTTTCCAGTTCCATTATCACCCTGCCATCAGAGTATCATATACCAACTCTACTGCTCTGATAAGACCATCAGCGGGTGATACTGGGTAAAGACTCCTAGTGCCCGTGACAGATTATCAAAAAATAGCAACTGTTAATAATATAATCATTATTAAAAATACATTAAAACATTTTTTTTTTTTTTTATGAAATGCATTTATCAGGAGATTCATTAAGAATGCATCACCAGAGATGATGTCATTGCGGTACTGTGTGTATTTGTGTACCTGCAGCAATAGCGCACACCTGTGTATATCACATATCTATAGAAGGGTCCAGCAAAGCTGTACACACCTTCACCTTCATAAACCTGAATTCTGGTATAGAAATTGGAGCTGCTTAGGTCATTGCTTAATTAACATATCTTGAGGTGCCAAAGAAACCTATACTGAGACTCCACCCACCTTCGGGGTTCAATTGGGAAAAACACATGTTTCTGTTTCTTCCCTTGCTGGACAGAGAGAGAGACACACATCTATTTTGGAGACTTCATGGATAAGCAAGTATTTATGGAAAATATATAGAAGCTGCAGTGTAAGGCAGCATGGTCAGAAATGGACCATGAATGGTTTGGATGGTACATGGGTAAGATAACATAAATATGTGAAGTTTAAACAGAATATAAAAATTGGGTTTGAATTGTTTGAGTGCAGATAGAATGGAGTTTGTGTTTAATGGAAAGGTTAGATTGAGTAAAACAATGATGTAACTGTGTGTAGATTGTGGTACATAAGTAGATCAAACGGTAATTGTTAATATGTATTGCTTATCTGCAATGTTTGAATGGAATTGTTATGGTTATACTGTTGGTGAATGCAGTTACAGTACATTATAGTGAATACATAGTGTATAAAGATGATATCTTTACATTTATTGTGAGCTGTTTGAGTTGGTGGAAAAGACTAATGAAGACTGCAAGTACTGTGTAATGTAAGTATAGATAAATTGTAATGCATTGTCTGTTTCTTAGATTGAAATTCACATATATATATGCTCCTGGAATGTCTGAATTTTTGAGAGTTCACCCGGACTCCTGGCAAATCTGGTCAACCTCCCGAATCCTGGCCTCTTCGTTGATGAAGTGCAGGCGCACACGCAGGGCAGGTTTCCTAGTCTCTGGAAACCCCTGTCTTGCCTGGTGTGCCTGACGTTGTTTTTTTCTATTTCTTTTTCCCTACCCGGCGCGGATGGAGGAGGGGGGGGGTCGGGGGAGTCAGCGCGCATCGGGGGGGTGACTATCAAGTCATTGGTGGTCAGTGGCAACAGGCAGCCAATCGTGAGGCGGCCTGTTGCTGATTGGCCTCAGACAGGAAGTGCTCACTGAGCAGTGAGGAACGATGCAGCAGAAGAGCACATAAAGCTAAGTGAGGGGTGCTGATGTCAGTGTTGTGTGTGAGGGCAGTGGGGGGAGGGGTGATGTCAATGTTGTGTGTCTGTATGTTGACAAGGGGGCTTGTGGCAGTGTAATGTGTGTGATGGCACAGGGGGCTTGTGGCAGTGTAATGTGTGTGATGGAACAGGGAACTTGTGGCAGTGTAATGTGTGTGATGGCACAGGGGGCTTGTGGCAACATAGTGTGTGTGATGGCACAGGGGGCTTGTGGAAATGTAGTGTGTTTGTGTGAAGGCACAGGGGGCTTGTGGCAATGTAGTGTGTGTGATGGCACGGGGCTTGTGGCAATGTAGTGTGTTTGATGGCACGGGGCTTGTGGCAATGTAGTGTGTGTGTGATGGCACAGGGGGCTTGTGACAATGTAGTGTGTGTGTGATGGCACAAAGGGCTTGTGACAGTGTAATGTGTGTGATGGTACAGGGGGCTTGTGGCAATATAGTGTGTATAATGGCACAAGGGGCTTGAGGCAATATAGTGTGTGTGATGGCACAAGAGGCTTGTGGCAATGTAGTGTGTGAGGTAGGTAGTGGCTAATTAATGTGTGTTATATTGTTTGTGGGGTGATGGTAGGACAATTTAATTTAATAGTGGGGTTGGTGCAGACTTATTAATGTAGGGTGAGATGATTCATTTTAGTGGTTTGGGCGCTATTAATTAAATGTGTGGCAGAGTTTTGGAAAAAATATTGCTATTTCTTAAAAGTGAATGCAAGTTATTTAATGTATGGTAGGAAATAGGTTTATTTCATAAATATGATTACTATTAATTTAATTTTGGGGTTGTTTGGGGGAAATAGGTCTTTTTATTATAGGTGAATAAAATTCTCTGGCGTATAGTCCATTTCTGAGCATGCACAGAACAAGTTAATGCAAAATATGGCACTTATCAGGATTTACCTTCCTCAATGAATCAGGATCTATATATTTACATTTTAAAGGGAACATTCTGTGACTGCAGCTGAAAGTACCAGAAAAACTACTGTATGCTAATGTACTATACGTTCATCTTGTCCTTTACATAGATTTCATGATTGAAGCAAAAGAGATAACTTCCTAGTCGCAACATGATTGCGACTAGAGATGAGTGAACCAACCATGATTTGATTTTCCTATTGTTTTATTTTACTTTCATTTGCAAAACAATAACATTTTTAATACATATGAAAACTGGGTGGACCAGAGGGTTTTGTGCCAGTGGCTCTAAAAAAGAATTTTTTCTTACTCCAAGCTATATAAAGTAACAATGTGTTGTGGGCTCTATGTACTATTGTATATAGAGCCCAAGTGATTCGTTTTTGGTATAGAGCTGTGCTCCAAAACAGACCAGAGCTTACCTTCACCACCTCAGAGATGACAAAGGATTTCAAGGAAGGGAGGAGGAGAGGAAGTAGTACAGCAAGTTGCACTGTAATGATTACTCCTATTACCATGTGGTGCACTTCACAACTCCTTGACTCCTCCTCCAGGCATGACCACCCCCCCATTGTCCATCCCTAAGGACTGCACAAATATGGAGGAAGGAATGGGAATGCCTCACTCTGTCTTCCATATTTGCATGATACATAGAACCCTTAATATATTTATTTAGCATAGTACATTCCATTTTAATTTTCAGTATTATGTCATACAATTCAGTCTACTAAATATGTATTTTGAATGGTGTCCCCTCTTGTTTCATTATCCGACTCTAGAACAGCACTCTGAAAAAGCACAAAAAAAAAGAATTAGGGATATCAATAGATCATCATGTGATGGAAAAGCCACAGTTGTAAATACAGTTGTTAACAGCAGTTTGCAGCAACATTAATACCTAAAAAATGTTCTTCACAAGATTATAAACATATACTTTATACTAATAGCTATTGAACAAACATTTTGGTGTCTGATATCTACAGCATTATTGTGGCATATAGTATGGATTTATGTTTGTGCATGAAAATAAAAGAAATGTACTGCCTGTGAAAGAAAAACTATTTTGTAAGTTGATGCATTCATATAGGAACTATAATTATCATTCAAGTGATAATTTATTGTGTCTCATGTTATTCATTTGTGTTTCTTTTTAAGAAATTAAGTAGACATAACTCAAATCACAGGCAAGCAACAGGCAACAAGACACACATATTTCAAATAGAAATATATATGCAAGGCCACAAAGAGAAATTTTGTGCCCCGATATAGCAACTTCTTGGGGCCCCTTCTGTTGCCACTGAAGGGAGCGAAGTCACACCAGATTGGTGGCTCCTCCCACAACACAGGCAGGCAAGCCCCCCCCCCCCCCCCCGGTACTTTGTAACTGCCCCCTCTCTCGACCCCCCCCTGTACATGTGTGTCTTGCATGCATTTTACTATTCAATTTAAAAATCAACAGACAAGGAAACTTTAAGCTGTTTGAATGTGGTTTTGAAACTATTTTCTAAATGCAAATCTCTAAATTAGTAATTTATTGTTTGCAGATCAAAATAAGAATGATACATATGCCTGGGTTAGCTTTTGTAAGGAATAAAAAGAGCTCCATTCCAATTACATTCAACCCCAGAAAGAAGGTAATATTTCTTAACATCCAATTTGTAATTCAATATAGCTACAGTGACTATAATGTGAGTAAGAACATAACTCAGGCATTATTGCATCTATAGGACTACTTTCAGTGGTCAGTATTTTGAACCTAAGCCTAGTTTGCAAGTTTAGATAACTAAACATAAGAAATTCCTGTGGCTGCTTATACTCTCTATTTATTATTCATAATGATTATTTTTTTCTGGTATTTAGGAGGAATCATAGAATTGTTCATATAAACCCTTGACCTTAATAAAGAAAGAAAAGGTTTTGATTTACACAGTTAACTTACCTGATTGTTTGTCTTTTGCTTTGTTTGTTGGTAGGCAATAAAATGAATTCCAGTATAGATTCTATTGAAATTAAAAATATATATTTGTTATTAATAAGCACATTTTTAGAACATTTATACTAGAACTATGCAAAATATAGAGACATGTTAGGCATGATGGCATTACAAGAATAGAACTACATATTTTGAACCATAACATGGAGGCTTATTTATAACACTTAAAACTATGGTAGTACAGGGCAAAAGCTGATCTTTTCCTTTTGCAAAACATATGTGCCCATTGCAAAGCATTTACCCAGAAAGTAATTTTGACAAAAAAACAAAACAGTGATTTAGCCTTAAAATCAGAGCATCAGAGAAGAAGCCTGCGTATAACAATCTAGTTGCAATTATGTGCTACAAACTGTGGACTATAAAAACATACTTTTTCTAGCCCTCTTGTTCACCATATTTGTCAGTCATATTTAAACTTGTATATATTCTATTTGTAAAGCTGGGTACACACTGCAGTTTTTTCAGCCAATTATCGGGCCAATCACCCGATAAATGACTGTTCGGCTAGATATTGCATTAGTGTGTATACTTTCACGATGAACGACAATCGTTCCAAAGTACCGATTGTCGTTTAATTTGGTTGGTCGTACTGTTTAATAATTTTGTTCCGATCACCTTCCGATCCTGCACACTGCACAGTGACAGCCCCTGTGTTACCCAGAATCAGTGACAGTTACCCCTGCTCCAATTACCAGGCTGCATGCTGTGCATTATACAGTATATTAATATTCTAAGTAGTACAGTGCTAATGTCACTACAGACTTTTAACAACACTGCCAGCCCTATTGTTGGAATTTGTTTTTCAACACTAAACACTACCACCTCTCCTGTTTCACTTTCTGCGTGAGCTATGGCACAGTAGAATGTCACTGGAGACTTTTAACAACACTGCCAGCCCTATTTTTACGATTTCTGTTTCAGCACTCAACCCTGCCACCTATCCTGTTTCTGGGTGAGCTATGGCACAGTAGCATGTCACTGGAGCCTTTGAAGAACATTGCCAGCCTTATAATTTGTCTTTCAGCACTGAAATCTGCCACTTCTCATGTTTCTGTGTGAGCTATAACTCTGTAGAATGCCACTGGAGACTTTGAAGAACACTGCCACCCCTCCTCTTTCTGTTCTAACTATGACGCTGCCCAACTGCACTGGAGACTGCCAACAACCCTGCTACCCCTTCTGTGTCTCTCTGTGAAATGGTGCAGGATCTCCATGGAGGGCGGTATTTATAGAATCCAAACTCACGAGATCCAACAACGCGTCAATGACGCTTTGCCTTGATTTCAGCTCAGAGGGCGCGCGAAAGTACCGAGCTGGCTCGGCTCGGTTCTCGGATCGGCTATGTTCGGGTGGGCTTGGTTTTTCCGAAAACCGAGACCGAGCATCTCTAATTAATATCGACGATCATTTAAATCCAATATGAAAAATGTGTATAAACATGACGATGGGAACCCTGTTGGTAAAGAGCATCAACTAATTTTATTTTCAGCAAAATAGAACGAATTTCAAAAGTCTCACTGAAAGGCAGCACAGTTAGTCTCATATGAATCCAGTATCATGATGAGAGAAACAGTTTATACAGGTGAATGTACAAAACATGTAATAACCTCTTCAATTAGCAGAATTCCAGCTTGATGTAAAGAGGCAGAAGGTTCCCACTGTAAATGTGATGACTTTGCAATCTATTGTCCTTCCAGTGTAAGCAGCAGGAGCCATTCATTTAAGTGCCAAGATGGTTTTAGTTTGACTAAACCTATTCTGTTAATACTCACAATGGGTATTATGCTCAATCAAATATAAAACAAAAGTGGATTGGTTTCTTATCACGATCTCCAAAAACATTGATGTGTTTCTGTGTATATAACACTTTAATCGGAAGGTTAGATCCAAATGTCCAATCTCGGTATTTAAATGAGAGGTTTCCAATCACTAAAGTGCACTTACTAAAGCTGGGTACACACTGCAGTTTTTTCAGTCAATTATCGGGCCAATCACCCGATAAACGACTGCTCGGCCAGATATTGCATTAGTGTGTATACTTTCACGATGAACGACAATCGTTCCAAAGTACCGATTGTCGTTTAATTTGGTTGGTCATACTGTTTAATAATTTTGTTCCGATCACCTTCCGATCCTGCACAGTGACAGCCCCTGTGTTACCCGGAGAAATCAGTGACAGTTACACCCTGCTCCAGTTACCAGGCTGCATGCTGTGCATTATACAGTATATTAATATGCTAAGTAGTACAGTGCTAACAAGTGGTTTGAGAAGCGAGTGTTTTCTGTCACTAAAGTATATGAAATGACACAGATCGTCAAATTTTGGGTCTGTTTCAGTTAGTAAAGATTATTTCATTCATGCGCCTGTCACTTGCCCTGATCCTGGATTTTCATGAGTTTCAGGGAGACTCGTTCCTGTATAATGCTTTCATGAAAGAGGATGAGTATTCTGCCACCAAGGAGACTGTCATCAGCATGGCACAGGAGTGTACACTTTTACACTTTTACTTTACTTTGTCCCGTTGTGACAGCAGAGATTGCTGTATGCCGGACAAGGTTTAGGAGATGCTTCTGCAAGAGCTGTAAGAAATTCTTTTTTTATGCAAACTGCTGAAGGGAGTTAAAAAGTAGACTCGAGGTGATGAAAGATTGACAGCTCTTAAGTGCAGATTATTCCTTTTAACCCATTGTGACACATATGCAATGTGTTCCGCTATTCATGTGTTTCTCTGGTAGTAATTAAGATTTATTTCACTCTTGAAATATAAAGAGTTAAAAGTCCGAGGGGCCTTTCCTATATACCAATGGTTTTTGTCATTTATGGCCAGGAAAGATTTATTGCACCACGCACCGTAGCTGTAAACGGGCACTAAAACATAGACACACTTGCTCCACACGGCATATTACATTGAGAGGCTGTCATTGACAGCACATGAAAGGAGAGAGTCAGGCAGCGTAGGAGAACAAAGAAGGCAGAAATTCACTACTATGCATTATTACAAAATAAATGCAACATTTTTGTTACATCAGGAAAGGAAGTATCATTGTAGCAAGATACAATTTACAATGTGGCAGGTTGGATACACTTATAAAACAATCTGAAACACTAGCAGAACAATATTATAATATGCTGTTAAATACTTCAGTGATAGAAATAGTTTGGTCCATGCAATCCAGTGTTACTACACACTGATAAATGTGATTTAATGCAACTCTGGGAATATAATTTTAGAAATGTGGAGTTCAAACAAAGGTAAAGTTGGGTCTCGGCATCAGCTCCCTGCAGTTTATTAGATCCCTTGTAAAGCTTACAGTCTTATTGCGATAAAAAAAACCTCACTGCTGCTGCATTTGATGCTGAGGATGTGTTTAGCTGGGTACCAGGAGAGGACACTATGGAGAGACACTATGCTGCTACTTTTCATCTGATAGTTAATGACAGATGAATAGCACAGATCTGGAGGTAATTGAGTGTAGTGTGTACGCATGTATCGGCATGCTGATCGGGACTTTTTTTTTTGTCGTTAGCTAAATTGGTAAAATATCGCATCGTTAGAATTTTGTAGTAGTGTGTACCTAGCTTAAGTAGTAAAATGTCTGCCAGTATGGTTTTCTTATCTTGCAAACTAGTCCATTGTTTCAGCCTAGGCAAAAGTATTATTGTCCACCAGTCCTGTATGAATGTACATCACACCAGGGGGGTCTCTTGTCTTTGTTTAGCTGTGTGTCTATGTGTACTAGCATAGGGAAAAGGTCAACAGATAGATGACTACATTATATATTTAAATGTAATGTCTCTGGATATTAATCTTACTTGTTTAAACAATGTCTGCTGTATAACCACAGAACAGAACCTGTAAATAATTGTATGAAGAGCAAATCATCTATCTGTGAAAAGGTAAACACAGAAAAGGACCAATCAGGCAGGTCCTGTAACTCATGAGAAGGTCATTTCTGCCTTTAAATACCAACTCCAGAGAACAGCAAATTGGCATTCACTACCCAGTGATAGCTGAAGTCAGACTGGCATTGAGGCCTAGGCCTCTGCGCTGACAAGAAAGGTGCAATCGGTCCTTGGAGTACTGCCTTTGCCCTGATCTAGCTCTCCAGGTCCTGGGGAACTGTGTGTCTGCCAGTGACAGTGACTCAGAACCGTTGCCTTGCTAGAAGCAAGAAGTTTGGATAGACAGCACTCCCTGAGAGTGGCTAGGAAACTGGTGAGGTATTTTCATTATAACCTGTATGCTGTCTGTGCCAGACTGTAATGTTTTTTGTTGCAGGGTATTATTTAAATATGTTTATTGCTGTTTGGTGCTACCATTTTGTCAAATAAACCAGTCTACTTTATTTTGAATATTTGCCTGGGTGATTTTGAACCTTGTATAGCTACCAGGTAGGCCAGCAGAGCAGCACAGTGGGTTACAATGAACCCGGTGTCATCACAATTGGCTGCAAGCAGTGGGATCACCCAGTCCCGGTTAGGCAAGCCAGGTAGAGCTGCAGGGGATTACACACGGGGTGTGGTCCCGGGCTCCTCGAATATCTGAAGCACCAAACCTGCACGCTACAGTCAGTGGCATAGTTGCTTGGGTACCAGTAACCAGTAGTTGGGAGCTGCAAAAGGATCCAATGGCGACAAGGGTACTGGCTCGGGGTCAGTGTGTTCACCCTTCGGGAAGTACAGAATAGTGGGGCGTATCGCACAAGGGGGATCACAGACAGGTGACCCTGGCATTAGGCTAGGATTATAGTCCGCCTAGATGCGAGACAAGTGTGGCACATGGGAAGACCATTGTATCGGTTGGAGTAGGGTCTCAGAGGTATTAAGTGAAGTGAGAGCAGGACAGAACTCTGCCACAGATACTGTTCAGAGCCTGGAAGCCCTTGGAGCAGAGTGTGTGGTAGTGAGTCCCAGCCCTACCATGTATGAGAATGGGTAGGAGCCCCACTGAGGAATTGTAATGCCTGCAGTAGGTTGGAGCTACGGTCCAACTACAGACATGTAACATACTTATCTGTCACTCGCTCCAGCGCTGCTTCATCCGTCCCGATCCCGGCACTTCTGGGTGGCGGGTCACATGATCCGCCTGTCGGGGCAGGTATTTTGAAAGTGCTCTCACTATTTAGACGCTGCACTGACACACTGCCTGTGTCAGTGCAACTTAGTTGTTGAGCGTCTGAATGCTGTCTTTTCTGTGTGCCCTTCTCTCTGGGAGTGACTACTGCTGCTGGATCCCCTGTGTATCATTACTTGGCATGCCTTACTATGTTTGCTGGATCTCATGTGTACCGAACTTGTCTTATCTGACTATGCATTATTGGATCACCTGTGTAGCGAACTTGGCTCATCTGGCTATGCATTTTCTGACTACCCATGTACCCGATCCTAACCAGTCAGTACCTATGTCTGATTCACTGTACTAGATCCCTGCCAGCCTGCTATTCTGTGTGCATCCATACACATGATTCTTCCATTATCATTATTCCTGGCGCTATCTTCTGGGAATATCATCCTTCCTTTAGGCCTGTTTTACATCCTGAGACAGTCCAGGGAACTGCGACCTGCGAGATATCGGCAGCTAAGTTCATCCCGCCTTGCGGCGGTTTTTGGCGAACAACGGTGAACTCGTTAGATTCTGCGCCCCTGGTCTGCCGCTGCCAATTAGGATTATCACAGGTTTTTTACCTGCACACCGTAACAGTTTGCAATGACCAATATGGACCCAGTAGGAGATCCTACTCCAAAGGACATATTACAACATTTGCTGGGGAGAGTGGAGAAACAAATAGCCAATCAGGAACGTCTCATGCAATTTCTTCAAGGATTATCTGTCCGCCTGGATTCCCTGCAAAATACCTTAGCAACCCCCCGATCCTCGACTACTATGGCTGAGACTGTTCCATTCTCTACTAGTACCTCCTCCTCTCAGATGCGGATTCCTAAACCCCCCTACATTTGTTGGAGATCCCAAGCTATGTAGAGGATTTTTAAATTAATGTGCGATTCAGTTTGAACTGCTACCTGGAAATTTCCCCACAGAAAAGGCTAGGTTTGTCTGCTCTTCCTCTCCGCGACTCTTTTCAAAAAGAGAATCTTCTTTTCCCTGTCCTTATCTTTTATGGGGAGCATTTCATTATGCTGTCCACTCTTCTAGATTCAGGTGCTGTGGGTAATTGCATTTTGGCCTCTGTAATATCAAGAAAGCCACCGAACTTCCACCTCATTTAATGAATTCAATACCCATGATGACCATTTTGAGTATTTGGTGATGCCTTTCGGGCTTTGCAATGCCCCAGCGGTGTTTCAGAATTTGATGAATGAAATTTTCCAAGATCTTCTCCCAAGATCAGTTTGTTATCATTTATTTGGATGATATACTAATTTTTTCTCAGAATCTCTCCTCCCCTAGAAGACATGTAGATGAAGTACTTACCCATCTGACAAAACACTGTTTATTATGCAAATAGGAAAGGTGTCTTTTTGAACAACAACAAATCCCCTTTTTAAGATACATTATTTCTTGAATTTGACTTCAAATGGATCCTGCTAAGTTAAAGGCTATCTTGGACTGGCCCCGAACCACTGGGTTAAAAGCAATCCAACGATTCCTTGGATTTTCTAATTATTATAGACCGTTTATTAAGGGGTACTCTATCATTATCGCTCACGTCTCTGCTCTAAAAAGACAGCCAATCCCAAGATTTGGTCCCCAGAAGCCATCAAAGCCTTTTAGCAACTGAAAACTGCCTTTGCATCCGCTCCCATTTTGTCTCAGTTGGATTGTTGATGCCTTCTCCTACGACACAGGGGCAGTTTTATCTCAACAAGGTCCGTATGGAAAATTACACCCATGTGGATTTTTCTCCCATCAGTTTCTCCCCATGGAAAGAAATGATAGGATCGGGGATAAGGAATTACTTGCGGTTAAGTTAGCCCTATCAGAATGGTGACACCAGATAGAAGGGGCTTTATTTCCAGTGACCATCTATACCAACCATAAGAACCTTCTATATCTCTGCTGTGCCCGGTGCTTGAACCCTCGCCAGACTAGATTGTCATTATTCTTTTCTAGGTTTGACATTAATCTGACATTCCGGCCTGGCTTCAAAATCAAGAAGACCGATGTGCTATCCAAATGTTTTGATTCAGATGATCAGAACCTTCCCAAGGAGATTAAAACTATTTTGGATCCCAAATGTATTTTAGCCACCACCCCCCTTGAGAACCTCAGCTGTCCACCCGGGAAAACGTTTATTCTGCCTTATTTACGTCTCAAATTGTTACGCTTACGTTATGCTTTCATTAGGAAAACGGAGGAACTTCTCTCTTGTTATTACTGGTGGCCTTCTCTACGAAAGGAAGTCAAAAATTTTGTCTCAGCTTGTTCTGTTTGTGCACAGCTCAAAGTTCATCGCTTCAAGCCCTTTGGTCCGCTTATTCCTCTACCTGTTCCTGATGCCTGATGTTCCTTGTTCTCAGCTTTCCATGGATTTTATTACTGACTTACTCCTGCTCCTGTACTGTAATTTGGTTAATTACAGACTGATTCTTTAGAGCAGCTCACTTTGTACCCCTTAAGGGGCTTCCATCCTCCTCCATTCTGGCAGATCCTTTTATCAAGGAAATATTTCACTTGCATGGATGTCCACAGCACATTGTGTCTGACCAAGGCTCACAATTTATTTCAAAGTTCTGGAGGGCCTTCTGCAGCAAACTGGGTATCAAACTCGATTTTTAATCAGTTTACCAACCCCAGTCCAACAGATTAACGGAATGGACTAACCAAGAACTGGAGAAGTTTATCCAGATATATGTTTCTGCTCATCAGACAGATTGGGCCGAACTTCTTCCATGGACTTCGTTCACACACAATAACCAATTCCATGAGGTGATAGGTAACACTCCCTTTTTCGTGATGTACGATTGTCATTCGAGACCTCCTATCCTTTCTCAAACCCCATATCCTCTGTTTCTGTGGTGGATTCTCTAGTGCGCAATTTTTCTGCCATTTGGGCACAAATGAAATCTAACCTGAGAGATGCTTCTATATGTTACAAAAAATCAAACGATAAAAAGAGACGCTCTGCTCCTAAATTAGTTGCTGGGGATAAAGTCTGGTTGTTGACCAAGAATATTTGTTTGAAGGTGCCCAGTATGAAACCCCACAGCAAGTAGAGTGGGTTTTGCCCCACAGAGTACGCTGCAGTGGGTCATAGCCCAACTGCAAGTAGAGTGGGTCCCAGCCCCAGAACGAGTAGGGTAGGTCAATAAGTTTTTGCAGGTCGCTGAACTATGTATTCAAAGTCCTTATGTCGTCCTCTTCTCTGTTGGGGTAGTCAGTACTGTTAATAGGTATTACAAAATTTTATTTAGTCTAGTTTGCCTGTCCCTGTTTATGTATGCTCTGTTTTCATCAATGTCCTGCACTGTGGAGCGCTGTGGTGCTTTGAAAATAAATTACAATAATCAGTTCATGTTTCTGATAATAAACATATCAAGTAGTAAAAGAATGGGCTTATTCTACAGTATAAACTTATTTCTTACCTATGGTATAGAAGGGCACCAAACTGCACTATGAGCAATGTGGCAAATGAAAGTAAGAACATGAATCCAATTGGCTCCACGTGCAATTTATCTGTCACTGAAATAGTTCCGTTTGCATAAACCTTGGGTATAACAATGCTCACAGATGAGCCAATGAGTTGCAGGAAAAATGTTGCAACAATCCAAAGCAAATTGATCATAAAGAATAGAAAGGTTACCTGTCAATAAAAAGAGTATAAGAAGATCAAAACTAAGTAAATCTAAAAATATAACAACTTAAAATATTTATTAATTCTAAACATGTCACATCATTTATATGTATATTTATGTATTAGTCACTAATATATTTAATCTATATTTATATTACACATATCATTTTATAGGAAAAATGCATTGGTGTATACTGTGTGCTATAACAAATAACAATCATTTGTTGTCGTCATGTTTTCAGAGTAGGCATCAATGATCAAATAAAAAATAGAATTATATATTGTAAAACAGAGATTTATACTATGGCCTTTTCCCTATGAAAACATAATTTATGCTGGATTTCTTTCTCTCTATAGAAAGTCCCTTAAGTTTCTATATTATTTTATAGACCTTTTATTGTGTGCTTGTTTGTCTCACACAGATATTTATTTTAAGATTACCTATCTTGTGCAGCCAATGTAGCAAATAATTAATTAATTAATTATCACCTACTTTATTTCTCAACGACTTTAATTCTCCTTGTATCTCAGCTTGTTTTTGTTTATCTTCAATGATGGGGTCTAGGTAATCTTTAATCACAGTTTCCCAGAATGGTATTTCCTCCTAGAAAATCAATTAGTTCAGACTGTTACTTGTTGTGCAATATCTATTAAAATGATAAGCCAAATTGTAAAAAACAAACTGCAACCAATAGCCAGCAGATGAGCTTTTTTTCTCTCTCTCGCCCCCAGTCTCCCTCCCATCTCTCTCTCTTCCTCTCTCTCTCTTTTCCTCTCTCTCTCTCCTCTTTCTCCTTTTGTTCTTTTTCTGACTCTTTTTCTTCTCTAAATCCCTTATTTTCCCCCACCCCCTCCAATTTCTATTTTTGTTTGTTTAAAGGAGTCCATTCCACATTTTAATAGTTGATAATTCTATTTTACAGGAATGTCCATATTATTCAAAATGTTTTATTTATGAAGCACAAAACTTCTAAGGCATTTAAATATTGATCTCAGAGAAAGAGGTGAAGATGGCCCATTTTTAATTGTCTTCCTTGTTATGGCTATTTCCACTCCGAAAAAAGGAGTTTTGCAATGTGAATTGAGATGCTGAATCATGCCAAACCTAATAGATTAGCAGGTGGATTTATTAAAATTAGGTCTACTATGCTGTGACAGGATGGACTGCCTATGCCACCCTGTCTGTTGTTGATGGGAACCAACTGGGTTACTGTGCCACCGTTCCTTTTATTTATCCCAAATGCGCACTCTAACCGCAGTAGGATGAGCTTAAGCTGCTACCACGACTGGAATTCAGAACCGGGTTCCTTCTGGGTAACTGTCACTGCTAGTATACACCGTTGCTGGTGTACCTGGGCTGATACTCCTGACCTCTTATTATGGATCAGGGTTGCTGTAGATGGATCCCCCCTGGCCTATCACACTGGCCAGACCTGCTTGGTAGCGGGCAGATGGGTGGTACTGGAAAGCTGGTTCCAAACCTCAGAACAGCTGGGAAAAGGATTAGAGTTGGGTCTAATCTGTAGGTCACAGGAATTTCAGCATGAAGAAATTTTCAAGCAGGTCTTTGAAGAAAGTGATGTTTATTTGCTTTCACACTGGTGTAAGGTACTAGTGATCGGGAGGTCAGAAAAAAAACAGGAATTATTTTTTAATACAAAACAGTCTTTTTTTGTTAGACAGTCGCGGCGGCCGCGGGCACCGCCGCGACACTCATTACCTTCTTCCGACGTCCCGGCCGTCGCCATGACGACCGGGGCATTCCTTCCGGATCGCGGTCGGAAGCTCTGTGCCCTGCGCTGCATCCCGGCAACGGGGGAAGCCGGGCGCGCATGCGCAGAAGTTAAAACTTCCTGTGGCTTGATTTAACAAGCCTGTGGGCTGATTAATGCCTGATACATTAATCAGGCAGGGGGCTGTGTGTGATTCAGAGCTAGGCTCTGATTGGTGGCCACTAGTATTTGAGGCAGTGAGGTCTGCAGCCTCACTGCCGATTATAGTTTCTGTTCCAGTCTGCTGACCTGCTCTGTGTCTTGTTCCTGTCTCTTGGAAATCCTGTTGACTACCCGTGTATGACCCCTTGCCTGGATTTGGACCCTGCCTGTGTTTCTCGTGACCCTGACCTCTGGCTTGTATACCGACCATCCTGTCTGCTCGTGACCCCTGACCCCGGCTTGTTTATCGGATCTGCTATCTGCTGCCGGCCCTTGACCTCTGCTTGGACTCCACTCCGCTTGCCTGGGTCCTTCCCAGCCGGTACCCACTTCCCGACCCTCTGTCAGTCTGCGGCCCAGTCTGTCCCCACCATCAGGGGCTCCAGTGAACACCTGATTGGCAGAGTAGATTCCGGGTTGTGTTGTGCCGGGTGGAGGGGTTCCTAACATTTTTATACACATTTGGAGACTAGTATTAGCAGGAGGTAATCTGTCCTCCTATCCCTTTAACCAATATGGGTTGATTCATGCAGCCTGCACGTGCATCAACCCAGAGAGTTTAACACCTTTTAACATTGCTGCTAGTGGCAGGGGGGAGTATACTTCCCCCTGTCCACGAGCTGCCAGGGAGAGGGGTACTCAGCCCACTCTCCTCTCCTGGTGCCTGTCTGTATGGGGCGAGAGATTTATCTTTTAAATCTCCCGGCCAAAGTTACTTCCAGGGACTCTGCTCTTGGGTCTGGCTCCCCCTCCTGTCCAAAAATAGAACCAGAGAGGGAGAGACCAGATCCCGGGGCAGTAGTCCCTGACTGTCACTAGCTGAAGCTTTTTGAGCTCCAGCTAGGGACTTAGCTTTCTGGGACTCCCAGGAGGCGCTGCAACTTCTGGACTCATTGGATTCCAGGAGGCTG
Source organism: Mixophyes fleayi (assembly GCF_038048845.1). NCBI lineage: Eukaryota > Metazoa > Chordata > Amphibia > Anura > Limnodynastidae > Mixophyes > Mixophyes fleayi. The sequence continues at coordinate 236,821,285 of NC_134404.1, read as the reverse complement.
ATTGCTAAGCCTCTCTGGTAGCCGCTGAAGCTGGCTGCCAGAGGGTGAAGGGGATCCGGGGCTGCCTCTAAACTCCCTTTCAACGATGAGCGCCGGTTCTTCACCGGCGCTGCAGCGCCTATACAAATACATTTCTATTTAGTCGAGGCGCCGGGATTTAACGCCTTTCATGCTGCAGCAGCGCTGCAGCACACACATTAAAATAAATTTTTATTTTAATACAATACAATTTTATTAATAACATTTCACGCGGTGCCTAGCGCCAGTGATTTAACCCCTCTGGCGTCGGGTATTAACCCTCCTGGCGCTGGAGTCCATTTCAAGAGGATATTGTTGCTATTGAGTACATGTTGAGGTTAAGGGATGAATGGATGTCATGGGGTCAGATATGACTGGGATAACGATTGATATTGAATTGATGTTAAATGCAGATTACTGGGAAATCAATGGTGTTTTATACTGAAATCAGTGGTATTTATGGTAGACAAATGTGTTAGTGCTTTAGCAGTGCTACTTGCACTGTGTGTAACAGAGTTGTTTAATGATGTTACTCTGTGCATAATAGAGTTGCCAAAATGGAGCTGTAGCATGTGTAATGGAGTTGCCCTAATTGAGCTGTACTGTACATAATGGTATTGTCATAATGGAGTTGTACTGTGCGCAATGTAGTAACCTTAATCGAGTTGTAATATGTACTCTCTTTTACATCTACACCTCTGATGAAGCCATAATCAAATGGGAAAACACGTCAAGTGAGATAGTGTATACATGGGGCCTAATTCAACTTAGGATGCAAGTTGCATTTTAAAAAACTATGTAACTTGTGTGTAACTTGTGTGTATGTATTAGAGATGCTCAGGCTCGGTTCCCCCGAGAACCGAACATAACCGAACTTAGCAGATCGCACTTTTTTGTAATTGAAAACAAAGCAAAACATCATAGTTACGTCATCGGATCTCACAAGTTTTGGATTCTATAAGTACCGTCCTCCACGGCGATCTAGCGCCATTTCACAGAGAGACACAGAAGGGGTAGAACAGTCTGTAGAGCAGTTGGGCAGCAACATAGGTAGAATAGAAAGAGGAGGGGTAGCAGTGTTCTTCAAAGTCTACAGTGACATTCAGGAAAGCTCCATTGCTCCTAAATCTGCAGTCCCATAATGTACAGTGTTAGATAAGTAACACACAAAGAGGAGAGCTCCATTGCTCCATTGCTAATTGTCATTGCTGAAATACAAAAACTAGGGCTGACAGGCTTGGTGTAAATCTGCAGTCAAATTGTATGGTGTTATATACTTTACACAAAAAGAGGAGAGCTCCATTGCTAATAAAGATGTTCACTGACCCCCGTCTTCTGGTTGTGGTTTTGGTTTTGGATCTGGATTAACTTTGTGTTTTGGTTTTGGCAAAGCCGCCCTCATGTGTTTTGGTTTTGGTTTTGGATCTGTATTTTTTAGAAAAATTGCTAGAATCACATATTTTGCTCCTTTTTTGTTCCTACATTATTATTAACCTCAATAACACTAATTTCAAGTCATTTCCAGTAAATTTTGACCACCTCACAGGTCACAATATTATTTTCACACACTTTCGGACAAATTCTGCAGCGACCTTGCTGGATGCTAAGCGACAGAGCAATGACTCAAACACACAGCAGTTCCTAGCACATCTAGGAAACATTGGCACACAGCAGTGGCAGAATAGAAAAGTGGTGCAAAATGGAATTGTCCTTGGATCATGAAACCAGTTATAGTTCATTTGATCGCTCCACCCATTTCTTGGATAACTGAGGTAATTCTACAGCTAATACAGGGCAACGAGCGCTGACCCCCCCAGGATGCATGCTTTTATCAGAACCACCACAATCTAGGGTGCTAGACAATGCACTAAAACGAGCCATTGTAATTCCCAGCAAAAAGCGAATTCATCACTGAGCTTCGAATCAGCCCCAATTCCCACAAAATTATAATATAGTTAGATACCTTTGATGTGAAGTGCAGATTACAAACACTTGATGAAACGGCAGCAAAGTGGAAGGTAATACATATACACATCTATTTAGACATCCATGCTAACATTACTTCTGCAAGCAACATTGTTCTTTTTAATAAAACTGTTGTCTTTATACCGTTCAAAATAATTAAAAATAATCTTCCACCATTCTTTGGATGTTGATAGTAGGATCAGGTGGAGTTACAGCACTCCTCTGTGCCACTCCACAGAGGAGTGACACAAAAGTGCCACTCCTTGTGGCTGAAGTGCTTGGTTTGTTTGGCCCCCACAAAACAAGGTAACAATGGGCTTAAGGCACCTAAGGTAACAGTGCTGTTAATGAACTCTACTGTGGCAAGATGTTGTTGTCATCATCCTCAGCTTCATCCTCACCCTCATCAGTTTGTACATCATCCTCACACATTATTAATTCATCACCGCTGGAATCCACCATTACAGAAGTCTCAGTATTTTGATGTAATTGGCAGGAAAGGCTGAAAACTCTTTCCAAGTACACATTGGAGGGTGGGCAGCTTAGGCAATGCAAAGCGAGTTGGTACATGTGTCTCCAAATTCCCTTTTTTTCCTCCCAGTATGTAAAGGGACTGTCTGATGTGTCTATTTCTATGCAGCCGTGAAAATAATCCTCCACCATCCTTTGGATGTTGATAGTAGGATCAGGTGGAGTTACGGCAGAGGTGTCATGTTTTTTGCTCAATTCTTTTAGACCAGACCAGATGTCAAAATTTTGTGCTGAGTCATCTGCATCATCCCTGGGTGTCTGAGGAAAGCCAAGTTTTTTCCTAGCAGCAGTTGAGTGAGAAACTGAAGGAGGAGACGCTGTCCTGTCACGTAACACTTGAGCTGTCATCTTGCTCACCAGGAGCGCACTTCTTGCATCCCTTCAGATCTGGGTCAGATGGAAACAAAGAGAAAACATAGCTCTTGAACCGAGGATCAAGCACAGTCGCCAAAAAGTAGTGATTCAATTTCAAGATTTTGATAACTCTTGGATCCTGGCGAAGCGAATAAAGTACTTGATCTACAAGTCCGACATACTTAGCGTAATTGCTTTGTTTCATCTCCTCCTTCAGTTTCTCAAGATGCTTTTCCAAAAGTCTAATTAAGGGAATCACTTGACTCAAGCTAGCAGTGTCTGAACTCACTTCACAGGTGACTACTGTGAATTGTTTCAGAACCTTGCACAACACGGAAAGTATTCTCCACTGCGCTTGTCTAAAATACATCCCTCTCCTTTCCCAATGTCATAGCTTTTGGAGTAAGCGTGGATGGATTTTTGCTGTTGCCGAATGTCGGAAATGTCCAGATATTTTACGGGCCACAGACAGTATCTCCTGCACGTCCCTGTCATTTTTTAAAAAGCTCTGCACCACAAACTTTATTGTGTGAGCAAAACAGGGAATGTGAGGGAATTCGCCCAGCTGTAATGCTCTCACAATATTGGTGGTGTTATCAGAAATGACATATCCTGAGGAGAGTCCAAGCGGGATAAGCCATGTTGCAATGACATCCCTTAGTTTTTGTAACAGATTGTCAGCTGTATGCCACTTAGTGAAGCCGCTGATACACAGAGTAGACTGCCTCTGACAAACTTGACATACTTGGGTACATCAAGAGAGAAGAATATATACCACCGCACTAAGTTATAATTAACATATCCAGACTAATATTGAGTTACTTTATTAATTATACTGTGTGGATGGATTGGTGCACCTCTACATGTAGAACATTAAAGTTAGAGACATATGTGGTAGAAGGAAACATGCTTAACGAGGGCACTCTGTAATAGTCATTAGTTAAAATATACCTTTTATTAATGTATTTAAAATATTATGTTCCTAGAATAAGCCTAGATATAGTAGGCAGCGAAATAAAAAGAAGAAAAAAGTAATGAAAATATTAAAATAAGGATGTTAATAAATTGGTAAAGTATGCCAAGCCTGGCTGTGTTGTCTTTTATAAAAGGATATATTCCATTAATTAACAATTCTCACGTTATATAAATGCCACAATTGACCGATTCTATCAGTGTCTGAAATTATATTACTTATTGGCAAGGTTCATATTCATCACTCTTGCCATTATTTGTAATATATTGCTACATATATCAAGATTTATTCTTTAGTAGTTCCCATATACATTGAAAATGATAGCATATTCATATGTCTATTGCAGGAAATTAATCCAAGAATTGAAATAAATATAAATTGTTTGGTGCAATGACTAGTGGATTATCATTAATTAGTTAATTATTCACACTGGTCTAGTGTTACTCACTTTATTATCATGGGTTTGTACTGCTTTCTCAAAAGTCCCTTAGCCTGTATAAATCTAAGCTCCTTTATAATCTGTATCGATTATTGCTGAATATATAGTCAGCGTAATAAAGTACTATGATCTATGTTTATTTGATAATAGTCTCTTGGCTAATAGGATTCTCAGCCCTATACATCCCTATCATAACGGGATAATAATCCCTATCATAACGGGCTTTAACTAAAGCGAGTAGCGAAACGCGCGTCGGCGTTCGCCTCGCTGTACTGTCTAAATACCACACGCTACTATAATATGCTATGGAATACTAAATAATGAAATACTAAGGGATATTAATCCCGTTGTAATAGGGATGTACTGAGCCTTATGTTGAGAGATATCACAGCTCTAATTATCTAAGGGGTGTCAATCCCATTTTTTGTTTTCTCCAAATGGAAAAGACTGTTTATATATCTTATTGCCTAATTTACGTACTGCTATATCTTATATAGAAGTGATGTTTTATCCCTTCACCCCAGTTTTTTTTACACCAGTGGGTTCTTTTTTATTTTTAAAAAAGTATATATTATTTTTGCTCTCTATGTTTAAGGTTATACATTTTAAGGCCCTATAGAATAATCTATAATAATTCCATTTTAAAACAGGACTGAAAATCTGGTATTTATGGTAAGAACAATTTGCTGCCCAAAGAATTGTGACTTTTCACTTTTCCATATAGTGGGAATGACCCTGATTGCAATGAATGTTTTGGAAATGTTCTTAATTGTCATAATTATCCTCAAAATACCAAAAGTAATGTCTATTTCATGGGACCCAGACCCACCTCCTCCAGGTTCTCCTCTTGTAGAATATTATGGCTTGTTTTCATGCATAATTGTGAGATCCAACCTGAATATAGAAAATAGGGAAAAAATTCAATTTATTTCAAATACTATTGGAATGAGATAAGCACAACATATGTGACATATACAAAGGCATTTCAATACTAAGCTGCAATTTGCATTTCATATCTCCAATTCTGCAATGATTAAGCTGAAATGGGTAATTCAATAAACTGCGATGAGGCGCCGGACATCATGGCAATGTCGGGCAGCGCTCATTTCTGTACCCGAATATCACAGTTTTCCTGCTCACATTTATGGGATGTGAGGGAAAAAATGTTACATTACCACATAGTGCCTTCACGACAATTCCGGAGGCACTGTAGGGCGCACACAGGGAACTGTATTCCTCCTAAGAATTATTTTTTATCTCTTTGCCTTAAAGGGGGCAGTACTGTGATAGCAATGAACAATAATGGGATGGGATGGGAACTAGAGCCATATAAATAGAAAAATATAGTGGATATTGCATATCATGCTGATATTATTCCGGAAAGGACACATTCTTGGTAAATGTTCTTTCTCTTACTAAACAGCTTAAAAGGATTATGTAACAAGAATGATAAAAAAAAATCTGAGTAACAAATATATTGTTTATTTTGCACAGTGATAAAAATTATCTAATTTATATTCTACTATCTGCATAAATCATGTTTTTAATAAACATTTATTTATTGATATTATGCATATTGACCTTTTCAACATTATGGAATATTTTGTATATATAATGTATAACACATTTGTCATAGCTTGTCTGTCAGTTACCACATTAGTATGCTGATAGTGTAAAGAGTCAGCCTGCAGTAATACTCCTGTTCACAGTACTTTCCCTTCTGCTACATGAAGGGGAATCCCTCCACCAATGTCAAGCATGATCTCTCCGTAAACCTTGGGTCTGATTCATTAGGGCACACATTCTGAACTTGCTCTCAGTATTAAGCGCACCGATTTAGGCTTGCGTGCGCCCGAATCCAGCAAAGCATTGATCTCAAGATCTGTGCCCTGTTGAATTCAGGCGCAGGGATACTCTACTACATAGGAGGTTGCAGATACGTGTGTGCCTGCCAGCGCCTTCAGCAGCCCCACCCATCAGCTCTTTAATGTAAAAAAATAGATTTAAAAAAAAATGCGTGGGGTCCCCCAACCCTTTTTGTATTAGCCTAGTGCTGTTTGCAGCAAAATTGGTGGGAAAGAAAGCGTGGGGTCCCACCGATTTCTTGAAAACCAGCACTAGGCAAACCAGGCAGGGTTGGTGGCACTATAGCAGGGGTACACACAGCAGGGGGGCTCCCTGCCATAATGACAAACGAACCCCAGGATGTTTAGCAGGGGGTTAAATTCACTAGCGTGTGGAGTCCGAAAAAAAAAAACTGTGCAGGCCCCCTCTCTAGGAATAACAAGCCTTTTGGTGAAAGCACTAGCACTTTTCTGACACCCCTGGGGCAGTGGATATAGGGTAATAAAATGAAAAAATAAATGAATAAAAGTATGAAACACCATTTTACTTTGTGGAGCGATAAGTCCCAGCCAGCCCAGGCTGCCATTAACAATGTCGTCATGCTGGTGCTTGTAGAACTGAAAGCACCAGCATAGCTATGGCAACCAGGGCATTCTGGCACTTGGAGAACCACAAGTGCCACTGTGGCCTGACACACAGGGCCCACTGAGCCATGTAGTTCCACAAAGTAAAATTTAAAGAAACCACACAACCCTCATTACAATCACATTACTTTAATAAAAGTAATAAAACCCCTAAAATAAACCAGATTTTTTTTTTTTCAATTTAATTGTTTTAGAGCACTATATAGAATCGGCGAGTCAGATGGCTGAAGGTACACTAGCCCCATAGCTGGAGCAAGATATATGCTCAAAAAACAAGTTTACTCCCACGGCCATAGAGCTTGCTACTGCCGTGGCTGCAAGCTCTCGAGTTTGACACACCCCTACTGTACATTGCCTATGGCAAAATGCCCCTGCCCCTGCCCCGATCACTCCCCTTTCTCGTAGGCTGTAGTAAGTACCCTTTCCGTGTGCTGCCGTATGGAACAGGGCTGCTTTCCTGGCCACATCTGCCTGTTCTGGACATGCACAGAGTGATTCTGCGTGCGATATGCTCAAAACCGCAGATACGTGCCTTGCCTTGATGAATCAGGTCCCTTATGTGTAATAAGCTTTGGAAGAAGTAATAGTTCATGTGTTCGGTGGAATGACTTCCTTTTAAATAGGGAGGCTTGGGTCAGGGGAGGGCTGGCAGACTTTAGTCCAGGGGGCAAGCACACAGCACTGTCCCATAATTAGTGGCCCATCCTTAAAGAGTGGTTTTTGGTACAATATATATTTATCTATATAAAAAGAGGCTACTTTAGTGTTGCTTAATCCATATATATATATTTGTATGCCCAGGCCCAGAGCTTGATCAAGACTCTGGGGGGCCTGGGCACTTTAGACAGGGTAACCCCCTATGATGTAGCATGGTTATCATTTTAGACAAATGCACAGGCAATACTGTGTGCACTACTGTTAGGTACACACAGTTCTGCCTTCACGAGCAGTACATGGTGAAGTGGGACATACCTCCCAACTGTCCTAAGCGAAACAGTCACCCAGATTCGGGACTGTTCCACCAGATTCAGGACAGTTGGCAGACTGTCCTGCTCTCTCCTACCTGTTCTTGTCACTTTCACCACTTGTGGCTGCTGGTTACTTTAGGTCATGTGCTGGTTGTCTGGATCCTGGAATACTGAAGGCCCTATTTGGGAAAAAAAATGGGTAAATAAAATTTAGAAAACTCCAATCAGTCCCAGTGTTAAATCAATAGCACCCACATTTTATAATTAGGCCTCACTCCAGCCACAACATTAAAATAATAATATTCACATTTGCTAAATAGATCTCTTTTTTTAACCAACACTGACATTATATAGCAAACACATTTAATATATAAACCTATTTCCCTCCCTCCAAACAGCCCCAGCAATAGCATTTATATTTCACAAGTATTACCATTTCCCACAACAATCACAGGCATTAAATAATACATAATCACATTTAATAATTAGACCTCATTTTCTACAAACGGCCCACAATCAATAAATAGCTCCCAAACCACCCCAGCATTAAATTAAAGATCCAATTACCCCATTATAAATTCATTGGCCCCACTATTAAATTAAATTGCCCCACCATCACCCCACAAATAAAATAGCACCCAATAATTAGCCCCCACCTCCACAATTAAATGAATAGCCTACCTCCCACATTATATTAAGACCCCCCCTCTCATCCACACCTCATTAATTTACTGGTCCCCTCACACACACTTCATTCATTAACTGCCCCCCCCACACATACACTGCATTCATTTACTAGCCCCCCCACACACACACTGCATTCATTTACTGGCCCCCACACACACACACACTGCATTCATTTACTGGCCCCCACACACTGCATTCATTTATTGCCCCCTCCATACACACTACATTCATATGCTGCCCCCTCACAGAGCCTGGATTCATATGCTGCCCTCTCACACACACACACACACTACATTCATATGCTGACACACACACTACATTCATACAGGGTCGGACTGGGCCACCGGGGGACCAGGCTATCCACCGGTAGGCCCCGCCCTGATCGCTCCCCTCTTCGTGGTGGGGTGAGATATTTTTTTTTTAAAATTAAAAAAACAATAGTCACGCGACCGCGGCGCTCCCCGACTCCTCACTGCTCTCTTAGCACTGAATGTCGGGCATGACATCATCACACCCGACGTTCAGTGAAGAGCGCCGTAGAGAGGAGTCAGGAAGAAGACAGAAGAAGAGAAGAAAGAAGAGAAAAAAGAAGCCGATAGAAAAGGTAAGAGAAGGAACGGAAGCAAGGGGGGAGCATGCGCAGAGTGAAGGGGAAGCATGGCGCAGAGTGAAGAGGGAGCATGGCAGAGAGTGAAAAGGGGCAAAAACAGCATGGCAGATTGTGAAAAGGGGCAAAGACAGAATGACAGAGCAGCATCGCAGAGTGTGAAGGGGGGCCAGAGCAGCATGGCAGAGTGTGTAGGGGGGGCCAAAGCAGCATGGCAAAGTCTGAAGGGGAGCCAAAGCAGCATGGCGGAGTGTGAAGGGGAGACAAGGCAGCATGGCACAGGGTGATGAAGGGGGGCCAGGAGAAGGGGGGGGGGGGGCAAAAGCAGCATGGAGGGCGCAGTGTGATCATAAGGAGGCACAGCATGGTGATGAAGGGGCACAGTAATGTGTGTGTGATGGCACAGCGGGCTTGTGGCAATGTAATGTGTGTGTGGTAGGTGGTGGCTAAATAATGGGTGCTCTTTTGTTTGTAGGATGAAGGTGAGGCAATTTAATTTTATAGTGGGGACTATTAATTTAAGATGGGTGGTTTGTGGGCTATTAATTGAATGTGGGGCTGAGTTTGAGGAGCATGAGGTCTATTTATTAAATGTGAATATGAATTATTTAATGGCAGTGACTGTTGCGGGAAATAGGCATATTTATTATACGTAAATGCGATTAATTTATTGCAGGGGCTGTCTGAGGGAGGGAAATAGGTTTATTAAATGGGAATACTATTACTTTGATGTTGGGGGCTGGAGGAAGGTGTCAGGGCCACCTTAACTACTTTATGGGACCCCGGGCAATGCAGTGTACCGGGCCCCTGAAAAAAAAATAAAAAATATATATATATATATATAAATAGTGTGTGTGTGTGTAAAAAAAATATATATGTATGTAAAAAAAAACGTGATTATATATATAATCACTTTTTTTTTACATTAATTATATATATATATATATATATATATATATATATATATATATATATAGGGGCCCCCTTAACTTACCTTAAGTCCGATCCTCTTCTTTTTTCCGCGCCGCTGAATCTCTTCTGCCCTCTTCCGTGCTGTGGTTGCAGTGAATGCTGGGCGTGACATCACGCCCAGCATTCACTGCGAGCACAGCACGGAAGAGGGGACCAGGGAGGGAGCCGGATCACCGCTGATGTGACCGCAAGGTAAGTATTTTTTTTTATTTATTTTTTTATTAGGATTCGGACGGGCCCCCCTTGCCTGCAGGGCCCCTGCCCATCGTGCCCAATGGAAGAGACGGCCCTGGAAGGTGTAAGTATTAATTGTGGGTCCTATTGATTTAACGCCAGGGCTGGTTGGAATTTTCTAAATGTGCCCATTATTTTTTCCAAATATAGCCCCCAACATCCAGACAAACTGCAACTAAAGAAACCAGCAGCCACAGGTGGTAAAAGTGACAGGAACAGGTAGGACAGTCTGTAAAATGTTCTGAGTCTAGTGCAGGCTTGGCTAACCTGTGGCACTCCAGGTGTTGTGAAACTGCAAGTCCCAGCATACCCTTCAGCACTAGGCTGCTATATATTGGCAAAGCATGCTGGGGCTTGTAGTTTCACAACACCTGGAGTCCCACAGGTTAGCCAAGCCTGGTCTAGTGGGACAGTCCCGATTTTTGGTGAATGTTCTGCCCAATCTAAGGGGCAGGTCAAGACTGTGTACTCTTTATATACACACTGCATTCTTTATATACTACACTATGGTGCTGGCTGTCCTTCGTGGGATGACCCCTCCCCCTCTAGTGTCTGGTCTCGCCTCTATGATGGCTGACCACACCCCCTCTGGTGGGCCCTTCATGCCCCAGTCCGACACTGCATTCATATGCTGACCCCTCACACACACATACACACAAACTACATTCATATGCTGACCCCTCACACACACACAATACATTCATATACTGGCCCCCCCCACACGCACACACAATACATTCTTATACTGGCCCACACACACACGCACAATACATTCATATACTGGCCCCCCCACACACACACATACACGCACAATACATTCATATACTGGTCCCCACATACACACACAATACATTCATATACTGCCCCCCCCCCACACACACACAATATATTCATACACTGCCCCCCCTCCCCACACACACACAATACATTCATATACTATACTGCCCCCTTCACACAAAATACATTTATATACTGGCCCTCCCAATACATTCATATACTCCCCCCCCCCCACACACACACAATACATTCATATACTGGCCCCCTCTCACACAGACATTAGCATACTGACTGTCACTCACCGGACTGTGAGTGCTTCTTCCCGGACATTTAGGAACCGTGGCCGTCCTCCATCCTGAGGGTCTGCGCATGCGCAACCCTTTCAAACCCTTCAGTACATGTTCCTTTAACTTAATTGGCAGATCAGGCAACACTCCCTATATTTAGCACCTGTGGTCAATACCACGTTGCCTGATCTTGGAGTCTCATTCCCCATGAGCCTCTGAAGGTGTTCCTGTGTTTCCTCGTGTATTCAGCGCTGCTGATTTCTGTGGTTTCCAAACCACTTCTACCTCTGTGGTTTCCAAACCACTTCTACTCCTGTGGTTCCCATACCACTTCTACCCTCCTGTGTATCATCGTGACTGTTAGCTGATTCCTATCCGCTGCCTCCGTGCACTACAGTCTTCAAGCCACTTCAACTCTATTATATCATTGTGACTGTTAGCTGATTCCTATCCGCTGCCTCCGTGCACTACAGTCTTCAATCTACATCAACTCTACTATATATCATTGTGACTGTTAGCTGATTCCTATCCGCTGCCTCCATGCACTACAGTCTTCAATCTACATCAACTCACCTGTGCATCGTGACTGTTAGCTGATTCCTATCCGCTGCCTCCGTGCACTACAGTCTTCAACCTGCAACTCGTCTATGTTTCATCGTGACTGTTTGGCTGATTCCTATCCGCTGCCTCTGTGCGCTTCAGTCTTCAGCTCATCTCAACTCTCCCGTGTTTCCTCGAGACTGCTTCTACTATTGCTATCCGCTACTCTCCGTGATCAACAGTTCCAGCTCAGCTCTGCTTCTCCGTGTGCCATCGTTACTGCACCTGCTGGTTGCTATTGGCTACCTCCGTGTGTCTGCAGAGTCCTGCTGCTGCTACTCCTCAGCTCTACTCGTCCTTCTACAGCTGATCCGCTCTCCATGCTTTCCTGTGTTCCCGCTGGTCTCTACCCGCCTGTCAGCATCGGATCTGCGCCTCACTACTTACCTCTCAGCTAGACCATCGCTTCTCTTCAGGGTCCTCCAGGAGTCCAGTTCTGCTTCCTGAGTATTTGTTCCCCTGCTGGTCTACCTACCTGTGCGCTGCACCTACTTGACTACCGCTTCACCCATCCAGGGACTTCGCATCCTGCCGGCCTCCAGCCGTTCAGGTATCTCTACACTCCTGTCTGACAGCCTGCTTCTGAACCACGGTATGCATACTTCTCATTGACTGTGCTGGTGTATTGCATATCTTGCTGGACTGTGTTGGTTCTCCTCTGGAGTTTGCTATCCGCTGAGTCTATTACCATCATTGACTGTGTTATCTTGTGCCGGATTACCTCAAGTGACTTTCTATTATTGCAGTGCTGTTCAGTCATTTATATTTTGTGCATATTATTGTGGATCAAGATTAAGGTGCCCGTGTATCTCCTGTATTGCAGTCTCTCCCCGTGCTCCTCCTCACATATATATTCAGTGGTACAACTTGCTAGAGGCAGACCACTGATCCCTGTTTCCTGTGTCACCTGTTCCAGTATCCTCTCACATAGCAGTGGTACAACTTGCTAACGCAGACCACTGACTCCCCGGTTACCTCCACTTGGATTCCATTCCTTCACTCAGACAGCGGTACAACTTGCTATCCGCAGACCGCTGACTCTCATCACCTCCTCGTTTCTGTTGGACATTCCTCCTCACTATAGCAGTGGTACAACTTGCTACCGCAGACCACTGACTACTTTCACGTGTCCTTTGTCCATACAGTTCCTCGTGTATTATTACCTCCATATTACCAGTGCTGCTAGTCATAGACTTTCCTGAGCATCTCATCATCTGCTATTTCCTGTTCCGTGATCACCCTGCTACCAGAGTACCATATTACCACCTATACTGCTCTGGTAAGCCTATCACCTGGTGATCCCTGGGTAAAGACTCCTAGTGCCCATGACACTGACACACACACACACTTTAATTTAGCATGCTGACACACACATTATATTAATATACTACTACATTCCCCCCCCCCCAGCACTTACCTGGTTGAATCCGCGCGCGCTGTTAGTTCTTCACACATGCGATGGCACCTGTCACGTGGTGCGTGACCCATGTGACACAAATAGAGGCGCAGAAGGGAGGGAAGGGGAAGGGATCATTAGGAGCAGGAGCCAATTGAAGAAGGTGACTGGTCCCGGAGGAGGTGCCAGCCACCAAGTATAGACTATAGGGACCTGGCGGCCCAAAATCTTTTTTTGTCTGGCCCAGCCCGTCCCTGGCTTAGGTACTCTGTGAATAGTACATGCTCTGCTCTGTAAAGAGGCAGAACTGATTCAGAGCATGACCTCAATAGGCAGTTCTAAGAAGTGCCAGCAGTTTTAAAGAGAGAGAGGTGTATTTATAACCCATTATATTTTCTAATTGTTAATTATAATTTATTATCGAATTGAGGACTCGCATGCTCAAAGTATAATAAGCGATAAGAGGAAGGGGAGGAGCACAAAGTCTACCAAGGAGCCTCTGACCGATCAATACTGCTGCTGAGCACTTTCAAGGGCCCCCTGGATGCCATAGGCCCCTGGGCTGTAGCCCATTTAGCCATATGGTTAATCCGGCCCTGGCTGTACCCATCGAGAATAGCATAATGCTAGTCTTTGAATTTTTTAGTATGGGTGCAGGCCACCTTTGTCTATTAACTTTTATAAATTTCTATTCATTCATACCACTGTCCATCCAATGTCCTCTGTCTGTTCCTGTAGCATCAATGTCTATGATGGATGCCCTATTATGTTTCAAATTTATTGTGTGCGTAATCTTTGAAGTTTTTTAGTATGGGTGCAGGCCACCTTCATCTGTCATCATCATTTATTTCAATAATGACAGTGCTTTATAATTTGGTATCTAAATGTCTACCTGCCTCTGTCAATCTAATGACTTCTGATTGTTACTGACACTTCACTCTCCATGATATTTGCTTCAGTTGGTGGCATGGCAGATTACTTTTTTTGCAATCGCTGCAATGTTCTACATGTGGTCGCTGAATGTCAAAAATGCCCAGGAAAAATCCCTCACATACAAACACCCTTTTTCCCCACTTATTATAGATGTCACTGAATGACCCTTAGCATCTTGAAGATATTGAGAAATACAAAAAAGTTTAGAATATATAGTAGTTTTTGGAGGAGTTCTGCTGCTGATCAATTGAAATGAAAACCAATTAATCAGCAAACTATTCAAGCTGACTGATCCCTACAGAGCTGCTTTACAATAATCACCACAATTCTATTGTTTTCACTGTCCCTCTTTCAGTCTGAATGCTGTTTTCAGAGCAGAGCACTGCAGCTAACATCCTCCCTACACACTGTCTGTACTAAATGGTGGGCTACATATAGAAGATATAAACTCTTGTGAATTTTGCATCAATATTTTCCCGGAAATTTTGCCTCATTTTGAGATCCCAAATTGGTGTGCGAAATCGAGTCATAACTCGGTTTCACTCTGATCCCCAAATCTTGGATCTGTCGGATTTCTCTGAACCCGAACTGCTCATTTCTAATATATATATATATTAGAGATGGACAAAAATCCATCAAAAGTATTTGGCCACACCTGTTAATTATTGAATTGATGTGTTTCAATCAGACCCGTTGCCAGAGGTATATAAAATCAAGCACCTAGGCATGCAGTCTCCATTTGGAAACATTTGTGATACAAAATGGGTCGTTCTGAAGAGTACAGTGACTTCAAGCGTGGTACTGTGAGAGCAGCCCTTGATAAAGGTGCCACAGGAGCACCTAAACGGCCGTTGGATATTTTATGACCTACACTATCATGAGCTTTGTTTCATCAATGCCAGCATAAGATGAGTGAAATAATTATGATGCTTATCTGTCCTTTTTGACTTGCTGCTGAATTGCCTTTATGTGACTTGCTGCTATGGATGGGATATTATATAATAATAATAATAATAATAATAATACAGTTTATTTTTATACAGAGTTCCAGTCTTGTCTGGATAGGAATTTATGTAAAATGTATTAATCCTGCCACCTACTATTAAGTTTTTGGATGTGCTGCGCAGCTCTTATGGACATATTCACATAGATATCTTTCAAACAGCCAATGTTTCATTCCTAAAAATGTTTTTTGCCATTACTCAAATTGTATACTTACTTTCTTCATAAGTAAAATCTTCTTTCTCTTCTATATCACTTTTAGTTTGTTCACTAGACAAAACAGAATATATATATAAAACATAGAAGAGTGTTAACTTTATTCAGCAAATAGAAAAGCTAACACCTTAAAGTTTTTACAACTTGTCTGTCAAAAGAAAACAGAAGTTTTTCAAGAATCTCTTGAAGCTACAAAGTAAATCAAATATATTCATGGGAGTATGTGTAAAGCTGTGTGTATGTCAGCCTTCTCATGTTTATGAAATAGGTTCAGAAATAAATATTGGGTCATGGAATACGTTGACATGGCAATTAAGATTGTTTATGAAGCAAATGGTGCTTTGCTGGGATTGTTGGTGTAACTTAAACAAAGTAAAATAAATTTGTAAATAGACCACAGGGGAGGGCTGGTAACTTTAGGCTTAGGGGTGCAAACACAAGTAAGTTAGTGGCCAATAGTACAGCATTAGTACACATTTATGATTGAAAACTGTTATGAGGAGACAGTAGTGGACTGGAAACCAGTGGTCGAAGTAGAAATTTAGAAGTAGTGGTATGGAAATTTAGAAGTGGCTTAACGAAGAATGTAATGGGTATGGAAGTGAATGGAAGTTGATAGTTTAACAATGAAGGCAGTAGCAGAAGTGGCAGTATAGCATACCACCGTTTACACCCCCACTGCCACCACTGCTGGAAACCATTATCTCTTGCAGGAGAATCATGGCTATTACAAACCTTGTGGGTATACTTTCTATGTGCATATGTGTATGTAATTATCAGTTAGAGAGGCATGGGAAACAGTTTAACATCTACATCAGTTCTTTTTAAAGTTTCTATAATGATCATTGAGTTCAGCATTGAAACTGGCCATCCTATATCAGTCCTCAACTGTAAAAACAAGAATGGTTACTAGCCTGTCCCCCCTTGCCAGCTCTCCACTTCCAGGGAACATTATTTTGTTTATTTTCTAAAAAAGTGAATCACCTTAAGATACCCATTGACTACCCCCGCCCTGTTAGATTTGATAACTCTTGACCAAAAATGAAAAGATGGAGATGTGTTTTTGGTGAGGAAAAGACACAACTTTGAAAAAAATGCTTAAAAATCTGAAAAGTGGTGAAAACCAATTGCAATACCGCAGTCCTTCAAATGGAAACATTCTTAGATGTGTCCCTTTGTCAGGCCTAGCTCAGGGTGCTCCCTGCTCTACAGTCCGCAATTGCCATAGTACCCAGCTCTAGCGCCTAATCAATGTTCCCCAGAACCCAGATACCGACTGCTTCCACCAAAACATGAGGTGTGTGTACTATTGGCCAGCATTGTGAAGCTGCTGAGAATGGCCACAGTGTTTTCCACACCTATTATTCCACTTTGTACGCAAAATCAAATAGCCAAACAAGTCATTTCATGCTAACAGCCGAACTTGTGGCTGGGTGGGCTGGAGAGTGCATAAACAAAGCAACAACTATTAGTTCCTTGTCCTCCTGCTTGGATAAGAGGTAGCAAAGTATGCCCCCTCACTGAACATGTAAGTGGAAAAGGGGGTTATTAAATTAGCCCTCTTGTGGGGACTAGAGAACCATAATGGTGTCTGGTGCTGTAATCCTCCTACTTCTATAGGAGGCGGAAGAGCCGAACTTACCCTCTCCCTGTTGATATGTAAAGTTGTGTTAGACTTGGGACCCATGGCCAGCCCTTGCTCTCCTCCTCCATTTGTCTTCCTGGTATATGGCGCTTTTCCTTGACCTCATATAGCCTTCAGACCCTTCTGACCTTCAGTTTTATTTATAGAATTGCTTCTACATTTGTGAATTTTAAACAAGCTGATATCCCCAAATGGTATGGCATAGGGGTGGGTATCTCTAAATACATTGACCTCTAACGGAAAAAAGGGGGCTCTTTAATTGCAGAAAATTCAGATACCATTCAATACACACTACTTGATGGTTTATATAACCAACTAATAGTGGACAACTGACATAGTTAAATGATAGTTAAATATTTAAATATACATTAACAATCATAATGCAAGCAAAGTCAAATATCTCCTACAGCCAACAGCGAAACTAGTTTCATAATGCTAGATTATGTTTCATTCATAACCTTCAAACCAAAGTCTTTGTACTCCAACCACATAATGAAAATTCCACAAAATGTTTTTAGATAACTTTTGAGCCATACATTACCCGTGGGGGCCCATAGGTTGAATGTCATCTTCATTATTGTCATCTGTTTCTTTATTATCTTGACATTTTGTGTCATGGACCTGTACTTCAACATCCCACCAAAGACAATTACAGGTCTTTTGGTATTTGACTCTTTTCTTCTTTGGCTTTGTTTTAGTTTTAGGTGTTACAGTCTCTCGAGTACCCCAGGACACTATGTGCAAATTAACTAGGGAGTATATTGTTAACAAAAGGTAACCACTTGGAACACATATAATGTATATAAGTCCATGTATCAACAAGAAGAATTCATGAGGATGAAGCAAGGCTGTTATTAAATATATTAAGATCATTGAGATTAGAAATAAGCCTGTGGGTGTCATGAAGGTTTCCTGTCTCACTAGGTCACCTAAAAAAGCAAAATAATAAACAAGAAAAACAGGTTACTTAATCACACTGTACCTTGAAATTTGCTTACAATTTACTAGTATTTGTGGAATTTTATAGCACTATTAACAATTTACATATTGCAGCTATTCTAAAGTAGAAGGAAGTGAAGACAAGTGTCAGCTCCCCACAAATGTTATGATCTTTAGGGCATTACAGTTGTAAAATGGTTAGCATTGCTGCCTTATAGTGCAGGGGTCATGAGTATGATTCTGACCAGGGCCCTATCTGTGTGGTGTTTGTATGTTCTCCCCATGTTTGCATAGTTGTGATCCGGTTTTTACCCACAGTCCAAAAACATTTTGGGAGGCTAATTAGCTTCTGACATAAATGGCCTTAGTCAGTGTCTATGGTAGAAAGTTTAGATTGTAAGCTCCAATGGGGCAGGGACTTATATGAATAACTACATATCTTCTGCATAATATGATTGGTGCTATACAAATAAATAATAATAATAATCTTACACAAAATGAATACAGTTTAAGAAATTTCAGATGTTAACTAAACTTATAGCTAATGGTTACAGATGTAGCACGTGTCAATTTGTATTAAAACTATGTCAGAACAAGCAATAAGAATGAAAAATAATGTATTTTATTTGTAATAAAATTGAGGGTTTTGGGAAGTGTATTATTGAATTAAACTTCATTTTAAAATTGTGTGTGTTTACTTATTGTTTTACTCTTGTGTTTCATCTCTATTGAAATTGCCTGCTGGCGATAAAACGCGTTAGTCGTTACTCAATTTTACAATTTTATTCCTTGCTGTGATTACTTTAATTTACAGTCAAGCAGATATCGGGCTCTGCTGGTTTTTGCATTTGGCTAATCAGGAGAGACGTTGCAGCATATACAATATCTATTTGAGGCTGCCTTAAGCTACATCGGAATCAGACTCTGAGATCTGGGGAAAAGACACACTCATGCGTGCACGGAGCCTGTGGAGGATTGGGAACTGGACTCAGGGGGAAATATTCTTGGCAACACTTTACAATTAAGAGCTCACAAGAGCCATTTTGAAGGTACAGGTACGACGCCATATCGCTATTCCAGGAATCTGGTAAAATACTTTTTTCAACTCTGTACCGCACGGATTGCCACCCCTTTGCTTGATTACATCTGTCTACATCAGTTAAGAATTTGGCTTCGATAGTCCAGGACTCTTTATTCCATTATTAGTAGGATCTAACGGGATCGATTGTTCTGAATCCTTTACAAGCAAATACATCAATATTGGGACTTTTCCAAACACTCTGCCTGATATTTGGATGAATCTACACATGATAAGTTAAATAGAATACATAGGTGCACCTATTTAATCACTCTTTGTGGTTTTTCGACATCCAAGTTATAAGTGTTATTTCCATATACTGTGTGTTTTTTGATTAGTGAATTCACAGCATTATGTAAGGTTATGTATTGTTTTTAAAAATAAATATTATTTTATTGAGATTTTCTGCAGTGCACAAATAATTCACTGGTGGCTTGAGTTACCATTGCATTTTTTTTTGTTTTATTTATGATTTTGAGGACGCAGACTTCACTTATTGGTATCTCACGACCACTGCCAAATTTAGCGCCAAAGGGAACAATATTTTTTTTCATGGCCAGTAATCTTACCTGCATTCGCAACTATTAATCCTACTTTGTACTGCTCTCTTGCAGACAACATCCTTAGCCCAGTAGAAAAGCGCTGCTGTTGTAGTAAGACCTTGAGGTGCTGCGGCCCTCATCAATAACCTTGTAACCAAAAGTGCCTATCATGTCTGGGCCTACTAAATTTCTCCCTCAACGTGTTCTCACCCAATAACCATTATCTGCATTTCTAGAACTGGTAAAAAGTCTCCATACCAGGGCAGAAGAAAACTACCTTTCCAGAATCTATTCTTTGCCTGGTCACCTAAATCACGAGTCTCACAAACAGTGTCAGACTGGGGCATGAAGGGCCCACCGGGGGACTGCAACTCTAGGGGCCCACCAGAGAGGGTGTGGCCAGCCATCATAGAGGCGAGACCAGACACTAGAGGGGGAGTGGTCAACCCACGAAGGACAGCTAGCACCATATTGTAGTATATAAAGAATGCAGTGTATATATAAAGAGTACACAGTCTTGACCTGCCCCTTAGATTAGGCAGAACAGTCACCAAAAATCGGGATTGTCCCATTAGACCAGGCTTGGCTAATCTGTGGGACTCCAGGTGTTGTGAAACTATAAGCCCCAGCATACTTTGCCAATATATAGCAGTTTAGTGCTGGAAGGGTATGCTGGGACTTGTAGTTTCACAACACCTGGAGTGCCACAGGTTAGCCAAGCCTGCACTAGACTCAGAACATTTGACAGACTGTCCTACCTGTTCTTGTCACTTTTACCACCTGTGGCTGCTGGTTTCTTTAGTTGCGACTTGTCTGGATCCTGGAATGTTGGGGCCCCTATTTGGAAAAAATAATGGGTACATTTAGAAAATTTCAACCAGCCGTGGCGTTAAATCAATAGGACCCCCAATTAATACTTACACCTTCCTCCAGCCCCAACATTAAAGTAATAGTATTCCCATTTAATAAACCTATTTCCCTCCAGACAGCCCCTGCATAAATTAATCGCATTTACATATAATAAATATGCCTATTTCACGCAACAGTCACTGCCATTAAATAATTCATATTCACATTTAATAAATAGACCTCATGCTCCTCAAACTCAGCCCCACATTCAATTAATAGCCCCGAAACCACCCCATCTTAACTTAATAGTCCCCACTATAAAATTTAATTGTCCTACCTTCATCCTACAAACAAAATATCACCCATTATTTAGCCACCACCTACCACACACATTACATTGCCACAAGCCCCTTCATGATCACACTGCACCCTCCATGCTGCTTTTGCCCCCCCTTCTCCTTGCCCCCCTTCATCACACTCTGCCATGCTGCTTTGGCCCCCCTGCACACTCTGCCATGCTGCTTTGGTCCCCCTTCACACTCTGCCATGCTGTCTGTGCTCCCCCTTTTCACTCTCTGCCATGCTCCCCCTTTTCACTGCCATGCTCCCCCTTTTCACTCTCTGCCATGCCCCCCCTCTTCACACTTTGCCATGCACCCCCTCTTCTCTCTCTGCCATGCTCCCCCTCTTCTCTCTCTGCCATGCTCCCACTCACTCTGCTGTGCTCCCCCTTGCTTCCGTTCCTTCACTTATCTTTTCTATCGGCTTCTTTCTTCTCTTCTTCTCTTCTGTCTTCTGTCTTGTTCCGAACTCCTCTCTGCGGCGCTCCTCACTGAAAATCGGGCGTGATGAAGTCACACCCGACATTCAGTACGAACGGAGCAGAGAAGAGTCGGTGAGCGCCGCGGTCACGTGAGTATTCATCTTTTTTTTTTTTTACGTTTCCCGCTCCTCCCACCAACGAGGAGGGGAGCGATCAGGATTGGGGTCTACCGGGGGATAGCCCGGTCCCCCTGTGGCTCAGTCCGACCCTGCTCACAGACTACCAAGGGTTCTCCCGAGTGAAGACCCGGAAGTCCACCATTGCGGCCATGGATTGACTGGTTATTATTATTATTATTATTATTATTAATAATTTTTATTTATAGGGCGCCACTAGGTGTCCATAGCACCGTACAGGGACAAACGAAATTACAATACAAGGAGAGACAGCACAGTACAGTAAACAATAAGCACAGTAACTCCGTGAGCTCAAAGCACAGCAAGGGCAGGGGAGGGGAGAGGGAAAGGTCTGCATACGACGAAACCCAAGAGGGAGGGCACGGATTATAGGGTGACCCCCAGGGGGGGAGAGGAGGGAGCGGGAGGGGACAGGGGGAAGAGGGTCCTCGAGGAGGACGGCAAGGTTGCTGGAGAGCAGAGTTAACAGTGGTGAGACAGGAGGAGAGGTGACCCTGCTCAAAGGAGCGTACAATCTAAGGGGTGAGGTAGACAGACAGAGAGACATGGGGGAGAGAGGGAGGAATGGAGGATAGGGGAAGAGGCAGAAGAAAAGGTAGGTAATTAAGTGGGAGACTGGAAGGCTTTATGAAAAAGGTGGGTTTTTAAAGCCCGTTTGAAACTGGACAGATTAGGGGAAGTTCTGATGGAGGGAGGGAGCTTGTTCCAGTGGAGGGGGGCAGCGCGGGCGAAGTCTTGGATACACGCATGGGAGGAGATCAGGGGAGAAGAGAGGCGACGGTCATTGGCAGATCGGAGAGGGTGGGATGGAGCATGAATAGAGAGGAGGGTGGAGATGTAGGGTGCAGTGGAGTTGGCGAGGGCCTTGTAAGTAAGAGTGAGGAGCTTGAAGGGGAAGGGGAGCCAGTGAAGGGATTGGTAGAGGGGGAGACCGACGAGGAGCGGCGAGAGAGGAAGATGAGCCTAGCGGCTGCGTTAAGAACAGATCGAAGGGGAGCAAGATGAGATTGGGGGAGGCCAGTGAGGAGGAGGTTACAGTAGTCCAAGCGGGAGATGATCAGAGAGTGAATAAGACATTTGGTGGCATCTTGGGAGAGGAAGGGCCGGATGCGAGCGATGTTATGCAGCTGGAAGCGGCAGGATTTAGCAAGAGAGAGAATGTGGGGGCCAAAAAAGAGAGAGGAGTCGAGGATGACACAGAGGCAGCGAAGTTGGGGGACAGGGGAGATAGAGGTGTTGTCGACAGTGATAGAGAGGTCAGAAGGGGGCGAGGTGTGAGGGGGAGGAAAGACTGAGTTCAGTTTTGGCGAGGTTAAGTTTGAGGAATCGAGAGGACATCCAGGAGGAGATGGCAGAGAGGCAGGCGGACACCCTAGAGAGGAGGGAGGGAGAGAGATCAGGAGAGGAGAGGTATAGTTGAGTGTCGTCGGCGTAGAGGTGGTAGTTGAGGGTATAGGAGCTGATGAGTTCACCCAGGGAAGAGGTGTATAAAGAGAAGAGCAAGGGTCCCAGAACAGAGCCCTGAGGGACCCCAACTGGAAGGGTGGACGGGGGGGAGAGAGACCCAGAGGTGGTGACGGAGAAGGAACGGTCAGCAAGGTAAGAGGTGAACCAGGACAAGACTGAGCCGGAGAGGCCAAAGGACTGGAGGGTGTGGAGGAGGAGGGGGTGGTCCACAGTGTCGAAGGCTGCAGAGAGATCGAGGAGGATGAGAACGGAGAAGTGGCCCCTGGCTTTAGCAGAGAGGAGATCATTGGTGACTTTAGCCAAGGCAGTTTCCGTGGAGTGAAGGGGGCGGAAACCAGACTGGAGAGGATCGAGGAGGGAATGTTCAGAAAGGTAGGAGGAGAGACGGCTGCAGACAAGCCTTTCGAGAATTTTGGAGGCAAAGGGGAGGAGAGATATGGGGCGATAGTTGGAGAGAGAAGTGGGGTCAAGATTGGGTTTCTTAAGAATGGGGGATACGAGAGCATGTTTGAATGAGAAGGGGAAGATGCCGGTGGAGAGGGAAAGATTAAAGAGGTGGGCGAGGTGGGAGCAGGTGGTGGGGGAAAGGGAGCGAAGAAGGTGGGAGGGAATGGGATCCAGGGGACAGGTAGAGGGGGGAGAGGATGAGATGAGAGAATGGACTTCCTCGCCTGTGGTGGGGCGGAAGGAGTAGAGGGGAAGGTGGTTATACCAATCAATGTAAATAAGACACCTTAAATATTTTAAAATATATAATACATGATTTTCTGCTTAGGGAAATAAGGTTTTAAAAAGCCTGTGTTATACAGCCATGCATGTGGCCTAACATCTCCTTTATCATAAAGGGGAACTTTCTATTACCCAAATGCTGTACAGCCTGAATCCTGCAATATTCACTTAATTAGATAATTCAGGAGCAACCTCAGTTGAACCTTGCTTTTTTAACTTTGACCCTTTACTTTTGTTTATTTTTATGTACTCACCTTAAACAGCTAATAACTGCTTACCCTCCTCCCCCTTCAACTGGATCTTGTTTAATGATAACTATCACAGTTTAAAGACAAACTTTAAACTCTCTCCTGCTTGCTTGCAGTCTCCTCTTGTCTGTGGCTCCTACTTTACCTTCTCTTTATTTAATACAGTCCATACCCTCTACTTCTCTGGCTTAATTGGCGGCATTTATCCAATTCCTCTATTTTCATCCCTACATTATATATTTTCCTATTTTCTCTTTCCTCCCTCCAGGCTCTCTTTCTTCCTCCTTCTACCTGGGATGTAGTTGAAAAGTTAACAGTGAAAATGTCTACAGTGCAAGTGTCTACACCAAAATGTCTACAGTCATAAGGTTGACACAGTTATAAGGTCGACAGTCAGAATGTCTACATGTCCATAATGCCTACACAGTTAACAGGTTGACATGTAAAATGTAGACTCGGTTGTTGAAAAGACAGTCTGAATATCGACATAAATCACTATATTTAAAAATGGCAATACATATAAAAATAAAAAAGGACAAATTGTAAATAAAGTAGCAAAATCGGGGAAACAAAAAGTATGGGATCCCCCTGATTTTAGTACTACCAGCACTAGGCTTTGTCAGCTTGGGCTGGTGACACTATAGCAGGGAAACCCACAGTGTGGACTCCCCTTGCCATAATGTCAAACCAGCCCCAGGCCGGTCAGGGTTGCATTCACTACGAAGATGAAAAAATGCAAACCGCCCCCTAGGTGTACGCAGCTGTATGCTGATAGTTCTAGGGCTCGTCTGACACCTCTGTGCCAGTGGGTGTGGGATAAAAATAAGTTTACTGTGTATAAAAGCAAACCATAAGTCTGTAATCAATAATCTGAAGATACATCTGTTGATGATTACGGGTCTAGGTCCGATCTGCTCTAACACACAGGATATGCCCAGTACATATGTGGAATATCAAATCAAAAAAGAATGCACAGTAAATAAATAAAAAATGTTTACAAATTTTCCACTATAAACTATGCAGCATTTGTAGTATGTACATTTGTTTTGAATTAGTTATGTTCTAGAGGTGGTCAAAGATTTAATAACTCCACAAAAAATGTTGGTACTTTAGAAATTAAATAAAATATATAAATGAATAACTATCAAGTATCTCAATAACATTGTTAACAAACAATAACTATGTTTTCGGCTTTAGAGCCTTATTACTCAAAGTCTACATATTATAGTGGAAACACAACCAGATTGTCTAGCACCGGGGCTGGTTGAAATTTTACTGGATACATTGTCCATTTTTAAATTATTTATATAATATTGTTACATAATGCAGTACTTTGGATGGATGGCAGTAACTGTCAATCCCTAGCAGTTCTCCTCTATTCAGTTGCTTGTATTGTTCCTGCCAAGTAATTGACAGCTATGCCAGTTAAGACCATAGATGATAGATTCCTTAATTTAAGACAGGGAGACATAGTAATTTTATTCACAAATCAATGTGTTTTCTTAAAGTAGCAAATTGCAGAAGATCAAGAAAAGATACCTGGCATTTAGCACAAATTGACGCGGCCTGCATCTGTATCTAAAAGTTTGTAAATTATACACACGTGCATCAATAATGCAGTAGTGAAACCTAGCAATAAAAACCGTTTGCATTGAATTGTGCGTTGGTAACAATGCTAATTAGATTTGTGCAACGAATACCAAAAAAGGTCAAATAATCTTGAAACATTGTGCGGTTTTAGTCACGTATCATATTACCATTTTTTTCCACAATTTTAGCATAAGCTCCTTACTTTATTTCATATATGTATATATTTCTTAGCAATAATTGTTCATATTTTCTAAATAGTCATTAGTGCTGCAAATAATTCATATGACACATTTTATCTTCCTCTTGCTGTTGAACAGTGATTTGTAAGTTATTACCTCAATGCTGAGTCAATAATTCCCATGTCCAATAGGCTATTTTGACTGTAAAGAGATGGTGATACCCTACAATAGAGTGGTCTTACATTTCATACATCCCCTCCCAGTGCAGCAGATTATGATGGACACTCATCATATTGCTATAAAAGGCACTCAATATGAAAATAAGTTGCTTAAATGTGCTAATGTTTGTGTTGTTGAATGATACCATTTGACTACTGATATCAGCACATGCTCCAGAACATCCATGACACAACTGTACCTTTACTTTTTTAATATTATAAATAAAAACACAGAAAGCGTTAATGAGTTAAGTAGGGTGCTTTACTTATCCACTACTCTACGCTAAACAGGTACTGTTCCTGTTATTTACTTAGAACAAACAAAGCTGATATGAAAGAGAGTGCTGGTATAAGTAAACAAATATATTAATGAACTGTTAAAAAACAATAGAAATTGATCATACACGCTCAAAGTGGCAGATGTACGTTGGGTATTTATTCATACATCTGCCAGGTTGAACATGTATGAAATTGTTTATATGATCAATTTATATTGTTTTTTAATAGATAATAAATATATATGTTTAATAATACCAGCATTCTAAGATAAATAAAGCTCCAGTAGATGTGGTCTACTTAGATTTTGCAAAGGCCTTTGATACAGTGCCACACAAGAGGTTGGTTTACAAAATAAGGGAACTGGGTCTTGGAATCAACATTTGTACTTGGATCAAAAACTGGTTAGAGAATAGGGAACAGAGAGTTGTGATAAATGAAACATTTTCTAATTGGTCAAAAGTCTTAAGTGGAGTACCTCAAGGTTCCGTGCTGGGGCCACTCCTTTTTAATATATTTATTAATGACCTTGGTGATGGTTTAGAGAGTAAAGTTTCTATTTTTGCAGATGACACTAAACTCTGTAAGGTAATAAAATCAGAGCAAGATGTAGCTTCTCTACAGAGGGACTTAAATAAACTGGAGGATTGGGCGGCCAAATGGAATGGAATATGAGGTTTAACACAGATAAATGTAAGGTTATGCATTCAGGGATCAAAAACAAGAACGCAATCTATAAATTAAATGAAATTAATTTAGGAGAATCTATAATGGAAAAGGATTTGGGAGTGCTCATAGACAGTAGACTTAGCAATAGTGCTCAATGTCAAGCAGCAGCTGCAAGGGCAAACAAAGTATTGGCATGCATAAAAAGGGGCATAGATCAAGGGAAGACAGTGTAATTTTGCCGCTGTATAAATCGTTGGTAAGACCTCATCTTGAATATGCAGTACAGTTCTGGGCACCACTCTATAAAAAAGATAATTTGGAACTAGAAAGGGTTCAGAGAAGGGTGACAAAATTGATAAAGGTTATGGAGTCATTAAGTTATGAGGAAAGGTTAGCCAGTTTAGGCATGTTTACTTTAGAAAAGAGGCGTCTAAGGGGAGATATGATTACTATGTACAAATACATTAGGGGTCAATACAGAGAGATTTCATGGGAACTTTTAACCCCAAGGACCATACACAGGACACGCGGTCATCTCCTAAGGTTAGGGGAGAGGAAATTTCACAACCAGCAAAGGAACGGTTGCTTTACAGTAAGGGCAGTCAAGATATGGAATTCATTGCTAGGGAAGGTTGTGATGGCAGATTCAATAGATATGTTTAAGAAAGGGTTAGACAAATTTTTAGCGGAAAGGTGTATCCAGGGATACGACCATTAATAAAAATGAAGGATAGTAGTGGATATAGGGTAAAAATAGGACTGCAATATTGAGTCTGGGGGGATTTTCACAATTGAAACAGATTGGCAGTTGCTTACTCTGGATCAATTTCAAATATAAGTGCAGGATCGCAGGAGATCCAAAATAGGTTGAACTTGATGGACTGGTGTCTTTTTTCAAACTCATCTTTCATATCAGCTTTGTTTTTTAATATTAAACTACCACTATTTCGATTAAAAGGAAATTAAGTTTCATGTTTGATATTTAAGTATTTCTTTTAAAGCTGGTTTACTGTATGATTTAAAAGTTCACTTACCGATAATGCATAGGAATGTAGCTGTCATCAAAAAAGCATAGCACACGCTAAGAAATGCAGCAATACTGATTTGGGTGCTGGGTTTTGTCATATAGCAAACTCCAATGTATAGAGCTGGAGGAACTATTGCTAGCACAATACTGACATTAGCATTCCATTTAAAAAGAAATGAGAAGGAACCTGGAATTAGAAACCAATAAATAAAGTGACATAATAACAGGTATGTAGAAAGAAATTTCTTGGCCCCATTGAAACATTTTGAAGGGTGAGCCAAGATTTCTAGGGAGGAACACTCTTCACTCGCCTACCTTATCAGGCCAGTTGTCTGCCTCCTTTTGCTGTCTGTTGTTGCACTTTGCATGTCTTCTCAGAGAGCAAGGAAACATCACAGTTCCATTCCCCTCTAAGCAAAATTTAGTTTTGGAGTCCTAGGGGTAAATTTATCAAGCTGCAGGTTTGACAAGTGGAGATGTTGCCTATAGTAACCAATCAGATTGTAGCTATCATTTTGTAGAATATACTAAATAAATGATAACTAGAATCTGATTGGTTGCTATAAGCACTTTCAAACCTGCTGGAAACTTGCAGCTTGATAAATTTACTCTCTAGAGTGTCAGGATTAATCTCCCTGCAGACAGGGCTATTCTCCACTGAGTGCTCCGATGAGATAGCTGAGGGGCCCTAATGGGCCCCCATAGAAACTTACCACAGTTGTTATGTCTATGTATACACACAGAAGCACCAGACTACACTTATACCATGACAAATGTTCTATGAAGTGTTGTGGATCTAAAATCTTATTGTTAAAAATACTTCATTTAAAAATGTAGTGTTGAAAATGGCACAATCACAACCAGATGCCACCATCAGTAGCACTGACCCATGTTTCAAAGCATTCTTGGACAAAAGCTATTAAACCAGGCAGATGACATTCAAAGCCACTTAGGTGTATAACTGATTTAAGAAATTGTATACTCTATGTGGAATATGAAAGAAATGAAATAAAGATATTTAAGCTAAATATCAGATAATTCTTTATGGTAGTAAGTTATCATAGGAAGAAATACAGCGCATAATGAAGTTGCAATGTACCTGCGATCATTAAGCACACTGTAGCAGGACTTAACATTGAAGTTGCCATTGTTAATATCTGGTATAGGATGTATACAGTAGAAATAGATGGATTTTTCTTTGATGTTTCTCTTCCACTATGTAATAAATCGATGGTGTTCGCCATGGTTGAAGGTCCCCATCTTCTGCGTTGATTATAAAACTCCTGAAATTCCTGTGGAGCATTTGTATATGCATCAGAAGCTGCATTATATTCCACACGCCAGCCTTGTTGGAGAAGTAATGTACAAAGCCAACGATCCTCCCCTAGTAGCATCAATAATTGAAAAGCATGAATGAAGCTAGTGAAAACAAGGAATATAAAAACACATGCATACTCTCACTAACATCAAAAGCTTGTCATGACATAGAATACAATATATTACAATGTGTATATTTATCTCCTAAATAGGCGACCCAGGAACAGATGACCTCTATGGTTCTTTTAGTTTTGAGTAGAGATTATAGGTTGACATTAATGACTACCTTTTGATTTAAGTTTGATATGACACTAATGGCTTCATGATACATGTGTAATGCATTTACATGTGATTTTTTTTAGTATGTTTTCAGCTAGGATATTATGCTCCACTTTAATATTTATTCCACAGAAAAAGATAATAATATAAAATATAATCACTTGTAATAACCAGAGGGGCATCTTGGGTATTAGTAAGGGACCAGTCGTTTCACATTAATAGTGTTAAAATTTTAACTTGACGACTTATAAATTGATTTCGGGATTAGGAGTTGGGAGCATATTTGAATGGTTAGATGTTTTTTTCTATTTATAGTATTTTTATTGGCATAAGAGACTTGTTGTGGATATTAATAAGAGAGTCAATAATAAAGACTTTAAGTGCTTCAGTCAGTGATCTAGCACTAAGTTTAATTGTTATTTGAGTGCCAAAAAATATATTAATTTATTTGTATGTCATGTTATTAACTGTTTTATCTTAAGCATTGTGGATGTATTTTCTATATTAAATTATACTTAATAAGTTCAAGCATCTGTGTTCTTACGAATTCAAGCGACAATTTGATCAAAACGCTACATAATTGAAGGGGAGAACATTGTGGTCTAATGTTAACTCTGATTAAAGTAAATTGTGCTAGATTAGTTCTAAGGGAGAACCTAAGGCTTGCTAAATAAGAGTATCAGCTCTTCATAAAAAAACTTGGTGGTGGCATAGTTGGTACGACAAAGCTAGCGTGTGGCATAAATAGGAAAGGATTTAATCATTTTAGAAAGACCAGATGGTTGTTATTGATTAACTCTTTGCCACACACATGTCACGCAGGCTCAGGTGAGTGCTGTTCGTGACACCACAGTTAAAAGTTTGCAAGGTTTGATACCTGAAATAGAATACAGCTAAGACATTTATACAACCTTCAACCTCCGTCTTGAACAATCATTTTTGTGGAAGAAATAGATGGGTATAAAGTCCCTGTATTGACTTCAGGAAACTTAATAAATAAACTGTTAAAAGTTGATATCTTCCATCATTGATCCCTGACTTGCTGGAAGTTTTGCAAAGACTTTTATGAAATTGGATCTTCAGGAGCCTAAAATTTGACTTGCCAAAGCACGAATGGAAGATTGCTTTCCAAACCTGCTATGCATTCTGTCACAAACGCCCAGCCTGTCCCAGATACAGTAATCTGAACAGCTGGCCGTAACTGGCGTCACCTTAGTAACTTAGCATGAATAAACCTTTTCTGCCACCCCAAAGGATTTATTATGGTGTCCTTACGTTCACCAAAACCACTTATTAATGTTTCAAACTTAAATCACATACACATGTAGCATGAGCCTCCCTGGGCTTCATAAGTTCACAGAGAACCATGGAGAAAATGCTAGATTAAATGTATTTTAATCCGAAAAATGTTTCCAAGGCTTAACTACAAAAACATTAATGATAAGACAAACAATAAATTGCACAAATACGTTTCAGAAATAAAATAGAAAATAAAACTAGTCACTACTTACTAGTTAAGACTTGGGGATAGATTTACTAAGGGGCGGGTTAATTGGCGTGTTTGATCCGCCATGCATCGCCGCGTTTTTCCGGCGGTTTTGCATATGAAACAGCATGATTTACTAATGGGCGAATTTAAGGTTCAAGGTGAATCCGCCGGCGATGTGCCGGCGAAATGTAAGGCTCCAAGCCGCCGCCGGCTTGGAAAGAAACATGACGCTTTTCGTTTTAAACACAGCAGTTTCATGGAAAAGTCTTCATTATCATACTGCCGGAGCTCCGGCAGCTGTCAAAATAGTAAAGAAAAGATAAAAGTTTTAAAAAAAAAAGCGTGGAGTCCCCCTCTATTCAGTTTTAACCCTAGTGCTGGCAGCCTACTGCTGGTTCCGTGAAAATCTGGAAAAATTTTGCGTGGGGTCCCTATTTTCACAGAACCAGTACTAGGCAAACCAGCCGGGGTTGGAGGCACTATAGCAGGGGGACATGCGGCAGGGGTCCCCCTGCCATAATGACTAACCAACCCCAGTGCTGATAGCACTAGGGCTCTTCCTACACCCCTGGGCGGTGGGTGTAGGGTAATAACAGCGAAATAAATGTAAAAAAACCAAACAGACGCCATTTTGTTTTGTGGCACTACAAGTCATAGCCAGCCAGGTAGCCAGAAATAGTGTGGGCATGCTGCTACTTGTATAACTACAAGCACCAGCATACCCATGGCAGCCAGGGCATGTTGGCACTTGAAGAACCACAAGTGCCAACATGCCCTGACACCCACAGATGGCTGGGACCTGTAGTTCCACAAAGCAAAATGTTAACAAATTCACAACACCCTCATTACAACCACTAACATTTATTAAAAATATTAAACCCACCCATTCTTGTAAGATCCTCGAATCTTCTTGCTTGATTGAAGAAAAATAAAAAAAGTCCTGGACCGCCGCAAACAGCTTCTACACTGTAGAAGCTCCGATACGCAATGAGCTTAGCTCTTGCTCGAGGCTCGAGGTCTATTTATAGTTTTAGGGGATTTTCCCACGACCGTGAGAAAATCCCCCAACAGCTCAGCATGCTGTTTAAGTAATCTCGCCGCTCACAACCAGCTCTTTTATTTTGGTCATTTGAATGGCGCTATTTCAGCGGTATGCCAAACCCCTCCATAGTAAATCCGGCTGTTTGTATGTTCATCATTGTTAAAATTGGGATGGTGTTTTCTAAAGTGGTGGTTTTGAAAAAAGTCTTTGTTGGCCGTTTGAACGGCGGTTTTGCCTTTAGTAAATCCGGCGATGGCCAAACCGCCGGCAAACTAGCCCTTGGTGTGTGAGGGAACACAATTGAGAAATATGGGACATTTAAGTCTTAATAGTCCCTCTCATGAAAATGCACACGTTATTGTCTAAGGCAGAAGATTTTAAAACTTTTTCCACATAGCTTTCATCCCACACCTCTAGAGTTTAGCTGTCAATATGGACAGATATATTTCCCATATGTCACAGGGATTTCTAAGGGAGCTTGGGATGTCCTGAGATCTGGAATGTTCACAGGACCATGAGTTCTCACCTCTGCTCATTCTGCTTGGCTAGATGATATACAGCTTTGGGGATTCAAACTCCTCAGAGATGCCTATCTCTCCCTGGTCTGGCTAATTTCAACAGATTATTGACACTTGCATAGGTTCAAACTAGAGATGTTCACCGTGTTGTTTTTGGTTTTGGATTTTGGATCTGGATTAACTTTGTGTTTTGGTTTTGGCAAAATCACCCTTGTGTTTTTTGGTTCTGGTTTTGGATCTGTATTTTTTAGAAAAATTGCTAAAATATGCTAAAATCAAATATATATTTTTTAAATCAGATACTTTTTATTGAGTTTTTAGTCACACATAACAAAAAAGTGACCACACAAAAAACATTTAAACATACACCACTGTTAACTTAGAAGTGCTTCTCAGATACATCAGCTATTTCCATACATAGTTATACTTGAAACAAGTTAAATACAATAGTTGCATCGTTCAGTATTTGAGCATTAATCTCATTCCAGTTATTAGGAACAGGACATTAGTGAAGCACAATTTATAGCCTATACCATTTAAGACATTATCTCTACCTAAATAGACAATTCACGGAGTGATCCGACAATCAGACATTGTATATTGACAACATATTAATGCATAGATTAAACTCCAACGCCCCCATATTGTACATTTCTATAGTCCACATATTTTCCGCATATTTTGTAGTTTTTATTATGTATTTATTTTTTTTGCTTAATTTATTTAGCACAAACGAGCCTCCCCTCCCAGACACCCAGCCCCTCCCATCGCATTTTGCACTTTAATCCAGAGACTCCAGATCGTTCGAACCGACTCAGTATTTAGATGTATACCACATAGACCAAATTTTGGGATTTTTGCTTGAGCATTTCTACTAGTATATACATATTTTTCATGCTGCATTGTATTATTAACCAGGGCTTTCCACTTATGAAAATCAGGTGGGTCAGGCGCCAACCATCTCCGGGAGATCACCACTTTAGCGAGTTAAATTAAAGATATATACAGCTGGATATTTATCAATTAGATCATCTAGCAATATCCCATAAGGACAGATTTTGGGAGTCATATGGGGAGCCATTGGAATTGTATCAGTCACACATTTCCAGACCTTCACCCAAAAAGCACCTACTACTGGGTAATCCCATAGCATATGCCAGAAATCTGCAGCAGAAAAACTACATTTTGGACAGGATGCATCACTTCTCCGACCCATATGGTGCAAACCAACTGGAGTTAGATAAACTCTGTGAAATATATATATAGATGTATTTGTTGATACCGAAGGCAGGTTGTAGCACTACGAATAGATTTAAGCATGTGAATCCAATCCTCCTCCGTTAGCTGACCAAGATTCACCTGCCATTTCACTTTCAATGATTCTAAATCCCTAGAGGCCAAAGAACCATTAATGATTGAATAGAGCTGGGAAATAGTTTTATTTCTACCCATATTTAATAAAAGAGTTTTAAGGGAAGATGTCTAAATTAAGGGAGTAGAGGTAGGAAATTGAGCATTCAAGGAATGCCGAAGTTGTAGATAACAGTAAAACGCAGAATTAGGTATCCCCCTTTCTTGTGATAATTGTGCAAATGATTTCAATATACCAGACTGATACAACTGTCCAATATTTACTATGCCATATTTTTGCCAAATATTATACTCTCTCAGTTTATTAAGCTCCGGGAAGGAGAGATTATGCCACAAAGGAGTAAAAGGATCGTAACCTTCATTTCCCACTATATTTTGAGAAATATGCCAGACTTCAACAGCCTGTCTAACTATTGGGGCCACCCTATTCGAATATTTTCCCCTTAGCAATATTCCCATAGGCAGCAATAGTGCACCGCCTGAAGCATTTGCCTTAGCCTGCTCAGCCAGAAAGCCCAACAGATCAAGAGGAATCTGATCTCCCACTCAATTAGTCAAATGGGCAAGTTGTGCTGCATAATAATATATTCACAAATTCGGAAGTGCTAATCCACCATCAGCCTTAGCTCTGCACAAAATAGACATTCGGATACGTGCTCTTCCTTCGACCCAGACAAACGAGGAAATAAGTCTGTATATTTTTTTAAACAATGCTCGGGGGAGGTATATCGGAGAGTGCTGAAGAATATATAGGAAGTTAGGCTGTTTTACCATCTTGAAAAGGTTAATCCTTCCCGTTACCATAAGGGGAAGTTTTTTCCAAATATGTGATTTTACTTTAAGATATTCTATAACCGGATCTATATTAAGAGATACAAATTCACTCTCGCCAAACCAGACACCAAGATACTTAAACCTTTTGGTCCATTTAAGAGAGTGTCTAGACCTATCCTCGGGGGGAATTACACCATGGAGGGGAAATATATAAGATTTATCCCAGTTGATCAATAGGCCTGAAAATTCTCTAAATTTATTAACCACCTCCAATAGACAGTTCAACGAGGAATCAGAGTCTGACAGAAACAGCAACATGTCGTCAGCATAAAGAGCTATATTATCACATACCTTTCCAATCGGGAGCCCAACAATTAACGGTTGGTCCCTAACCAAGCAGGCAAGGGGTTCTATGGCCAGCTCAAATAATACTGGAGACAGGGGACAGTCTTGCCTGGTTCCTCGCCCCAAACTAAAGGAGAGAGACGTGTAGCCATTTACAGAAACTCTTGCTGTTGGTTCCGAATACAATAGTCGTATCCATTTAATAAACTCCGTCCCTAACCCAATCTATGCAGTACCTCCAAAAGATACCCCCACTCGACCGAGTCAAAGACCTTGGCAGCATCCAAGGACACCACCACTGCCCCCTCCTAGGCCACATGGGGCAACTGTATATGAGTATAGAGACGTCTTAAATTTGAAACGGTGGATTTACCAGGCATAAAGCCCGTTTGATCAGGGTGAATTATTTCAGAAATAACAAAATTAAGCCTATAGGCAAGTATCTTAGCCAGTATCTTAACATCGGTACAGAGTAAAGAAATAGGTCTATATGACTCTGGATAAAGGGGATCCTTTCCAGGTTTCAGCAAGACCATTATTAGCGCCTCTGACATAGATGGAGACAATGAACCCAATTTAAAAAGGCCATTATACAAATCCAGCAGCTGAGGAACAAAAAAGTCTTTAAACTTTTTATATAGCTCTATAGGGAGGGCATCAATTCCCTGTGCCTTATGACCAGGGAACGAGGATATAACAGACTCTATTTCCTCCACCGCAATAGGCGCATTCAAAATAGATGCCGAGTCCTGAGAAAGACAGGGAAGTTTAATAGAGTCCAAGTAACCCGACAGCTGAATCTGGGAATATTTGGTTCTTGAGGTATAAGCTTCTTTATAGTATTGATAAAAAGTATCAACAATTTTGCCACCTCTAAAAAGTTTATCATTTTGACTATTATAAATTGCTGAGATTACTCTACTGGATTGTTGATCCCTTGCAAGGCAGGCCAAGTAGCTTCCACCCATATCCGTCTCTGAATATTGCCAATGCTGGGAAAATAAGAGCCGCCATTTAGATTTATCTAGGAGATAATCTCTCCATTCTATCTGGGCCCTTAACCAATGTAGACGATCATCAGGGGTATGCGAGCTTATATATAAACATTCCAAATCTCTACAACGCTGTTCCAAATCAGACTCTTTTTTCCTATTGGAGTTCTTAATTTCAGCAATACATTTAATTAGGGTTCCCCTCATGAAGGCCTTGAATGTGTCTCAAAGAATATTCATATGCGTTGACCCTTTATTATCAGTAAAAAAAACCTTCCCAAGGAACTGTAAGGCTTAGTCCCGTACCCATCGTATTCATCCAGCAGGGGTTCAGCTTCCAAAATCTAACTCCTCTATCACTTGACAAGTCTATATCAGCAAGAACTGGGGAGTGGTCTGAGATACCTCTGGACAAGTATTCTATCGAAGTAACATAAGGGGACAACGACAAGGAAGGTAAGATCAAATCTAACCTGGAAAAGGTGTAATAGCTAGTTGAATGACATGAAAATTGCTGTTTATTAGGATTTCTGCATCTCCATACTTCTACCACACCCATTCCTTCTACTACCCGAGAGAAAGGGGTGGGACCACCTTGTAATGGTGCACCTAACTCCCGCCATCTATCTAAACCTGCGTGTAGGACATTACTAAAATCTCCCAGACATACCACTGGGGTAGCCGGAGATAGGCTTTACACAAAACATCATTGTTATATGGTGGTGGAATATATATTGCCAAAATAATAAGTGGTGTGAAGTTAACAATTGCCCTTATGAGCACATATCTACCATAGGGATCAATCTCCACATGGGCAGCACAGTGGCCTAGTGGTTAGCACTTCTGCCTCACAGCACTGGGGTCATGAGTTCAATTCCCGACCATGGCCTTATCTGTGTGGAGTTTGTATGTTCTCCCCGTGTTTGCGTGGGTTTCCTCCGGGTGCTCCGGTTTCCTCCCACACTCCAAAAACAGGTTAATTGGCTGCTATCAAAATTGACCCTAGTCTCTCCCTCTCTGTGTGTCTGTGTGTGTGTGTGTGAGTGTGTGTCTATATTAGCGAATTTAGACTGTAAGCTCCAAAGGGGCAGGGACTGAAGTGAATGCGTTCTCTGTACAGCGCTGCGGAATTAGTGGCGCTATATAAATAAATGATGATGATGATGATGATGATGCTTCAATGTAAAGGTCAAGTATAGATACTCCTCTAGAGTTAGCAGTTTGCGTTGAGTGATAAGCCCATCCCACCCACTGACGCTTTAAGGCTAAAACTTTGTTGCCATAGAGATGTGTCTTGCACCCCACTAACCTCCCGCAGGTGATATCTCCGTGTTCGCTACGATCATAACACTCTGGTATGCCCAACCCCTGCCGAACTTGGAAGCCAAGCAGAGTGTAGCCAGATTAGTACTGAGATGGGAGACCACTTGGGAATATCTGGTATAGTAGATAAACATGTTGAGAATACTATCCCATAGGTGATGGAAAGGTGGGCGTGTAACCAGCTAGTCATCAATCGTCTGTTAATATGGCAATAGCATATCAGCAGCAATCACCATACGGACCTTAAATATGTATGAATGTACATGACCTTTCTAAACATCGCTCTTCAGCGCATTATTACATGTATATATATGACTTATGACCACAGTAATAATTTCAATACTGTGTGTCAATATAATACTATCCAATACAATTGGAATCCAGTATACCAACAATGAAAAGTTATAGCTTAGTCCATATCACAACCAAATTGTGATGTTCAAACATATGCTTAATGCCAATTACCTGTCACAATGCACCAGGTCTTGCACAAATTCTAAAAGTTTATTCATATCAAATTGATTTGTATGACATATGTCCTTGATAGATATCTGTTTCATGTGTACATTCTGGAACTATGTCTTTTATCACCAATTTAGCTATATATTTATGTGGCCAATATATCTACGGACAATCAGGAGCACTATATAAACCCATAACTTCCATCGATACCCCTGATCCCCTGAGGAAATTCGCTTGAGCGAATGAAACGTGTTGGGACACACCTACCTAGTGACGTCATACCGGAAGCCACTCTGTGCATCCCACTGTGGAACGCATGCTGCACAACGCTACACGCCGCTAGGATCAATAATCTTATGGTCTGGTTCTACATGGTAAATACCACCTTTCATCAAGCTGGGACTTTTATCCATCATCAAAGCCTCCAAGTAAGACTCATACGATCAGGACACTAATCTGGCCAATCAGTACATCGAGTCCGAGGACTCATAGTTACCCGCTCATACTCTAACCCAGGGTATAGTCCCTTGGGGATTTACTGCACTGGACTTACTATATTGGACATTAGATTGATCTACACTTCTGCACTATCACTGTGCGTTTTTATCCTATAGCGTCTATTGATCTATGATCCATTGTATTTTACTTTGTTTTATATGTAATTAATGCTGTGGCCGGCACACATGTTTGTTAATTATATTTTATTAAATGTATATATTTATCTGCCAATATTGTATCTATATTATCATTCATTATAACTTAGGATAATTAGACCCATACTGGTCGGAATCAGCACATATCTAGGATTCATCTAACCCTTTTTATTCACTTCAACCAGTATATTTACTATTGTCACTTAAAAGGAGCAATTTGAGCGCTCACTTTACACTATTTTTATAGAGATGTGTCTCGGCCAAACAAATTATATCTATATTATATTTTCGCAGCTGATTTAACACCAGGGAGCGTTTGATCTTTTTCATTCAATCCCCTGACATTCCATGTCAGTAGTCTGAGTCCTTCCCCTCCAGATCTACTTACAGCCATTTACAATCATATCCCTTTGGAAAACAATGGATATATATCAAACAGAAGGAGCACTTAGCCGGAAGGAAGATAATGGAGATCCGCTCTGTGCATACCAAGGCAAAAACTATTTCCTGAGTTATAGGCAAATGTTAAGACATTGTGGTATAAACAATACAAAAAATAAACATAATACAAAAATACATTTGTAA
This sequence comes from Mixophyes fleayi, assembly GCF_038048845.1. Lineage (NCBI taxonomy): Eukaryota > Metazoa > Chordata > Amphibia > Anura > Limnodynastidae > Mixophyes > Mixophyes fleayi. Next base: position 236,782,271 of record NC_134404.1, on the reverse strand, counting down.
CAATTTAACTCCCCAACCCCCACCCCGTGTACCCTTTTTTCTGAAACTAAGGTACACTTTTATCCTAAACAAGCTCCATAAACTAGAACAAACTTGGAAGCTACACAAATTTAACTATAAATAGCACAAAACCTCCTTTAGAAAAAGTAGTAGCTGGCCCTCCACTGCCAAACCTGTAAAGTAAAATCACGGACTTCAACATGTGTAATTAAGGCACGTTTCTTTCTCTCTCTAGCGGAAGACCGTCCAGCCATGTCATCGCCTCCCTTGGTGAAACGAAGAAATTAAATCTGACCCTAAGTCTTGCTGGGAACATCATTGAGTACGGCAGTCCAAGATCTCTCAGCTTCTGTTTAACTGCGGAAAACTGAGCTCTGGATTTCTGAACGTCCAGTGCAAAGTCCGGGAACACCGAGATATTGGTACCATTATATTTCAAAGAGCCTTTTTGATGAATCAGTCTAAGGACTGCATCTCTATCTCTGAAGTGAAGGAGCTTTGCAATGAATGTTCTGGATGGTGCCCCAGGTGGGGGAGCTTGAAATGGTATACGATGTGCTCTCTCCACTGCAAACTGGGGTGAAAAACGGCATCTTTACCAAACTGCTCAAGCAGCCACTTCTCTAGAAATTGCTCTGGAGCCGACCCCTCTGCCCGCTCCGGCAGGCCCACAAAACGGAGATTGCTTCTCCTCAAGCGGCCTTCCATATCCACTAATTTGTTTTTGCAACTCTGTAACTCTCCTTTCACTGGTGCAGATACATCCTCCAGAGTAGAAATACGATTTTCAGTTTCACCAACTCTTTCACGTATTTTTTGCAATTCGTGTCTCAGCAAAGAAATATCAGCTTGAACTTCGCCAATCTTATCTGTGACCCTTTTTTCAGAAGCTGTAATGGCAGATAACACTTGCTGGATAGAAGATGAGTCAACATGATCCTGCTGGGTGGTATCAGAAGGGGGTTGAGCACCATTCCGGGGTATTTGCACTTCCCCTGGCGAGGAGGAAGATGATTGATGGGCAAAGCGCTCAAGCCTGGTAGCAGGTGTTTGCCCATGCTTTCCCATATTTCAGACTGGCAGTAGAGCGTTTTACTAAAGAGTATCACCCTGCAGTATCAGGGTAGAATGTTCCAAAACTTTTATATTATTCCACTAATATTCTGGAAAATGCCACACCAGAATTCTATAGAGATGCTCTTTGCAAAAATATTGCAGGATGGGCTCCTTACATTCTCGTGCTTTGTTATTATTTTACAGTGTCAATGATGCAGGATTTTGGCAAGCAGTTATATTGCTGCGAACTTTGCAAAACTGTAGAGCGAGTCAGATCGAACAAGCAGCCATTAGCATCCTCAGCATACACAGCAGGGTAATAAAATGGCGGTCACTCTACCACAGGAGCCCGCGTAACTTGGCACCAACAGAGTCAGGCCTTCAGGATATATACAATTCCCAAATTCAGCCCAGGAAAGGAACTTAAAAGCAACTTTAAAAGGAACTTTTACCTCTGTATCAGGGACAGCCCTGGGACAAAATCGATCCCCTTCTCCAGGAGACTGCAGCACCCTCCTCACACGAGTATAGCTGCTTATTATACTGTGCTTCAGGGAGTATTAACTCTGTCCCTTTCAGCAAAGCTCTCCTCTTCGGCTGGACCACCTTTATGCGAGTACCGCGATGACCCTTCGCTATTTCCGGCCTGAGCTCAAAATTTAGGCCCCGGCTTCTGCTGAGGAGTAGGCCCCGATATACAGGCTGTCAGAAAAGTCTCTCTGCTGGTGTCTTTAAATGCTGTGATTCTTCTCAAAGAAGGTCACCATAGTCCAGCAGCCTTCCACAGTTAGCATAAAGATTTTTGGCAGCAAGAACCAGCAATAAACAGGATAGCAATATCGGATTATGGAGGACAGCAAGAACAGCACTTCCTGCTCCATACTACTCCAAGCCACGCCCCCTAAAAATCACATAATTTTGCTCTTTTTTGTACCTGCATTATTATTAACCTCAACAATACTAATTTCAAGTCATTTGCAGTCAATTTTGACCACCTTACAGGTCACAATGTTATTTTCATACACTCTCAGACAAAGACTGCAGCGACCTGGCTGGATGCTAAGCAACAGAGCAACGGCACAAACACACGGCAGTTCATAGCACATCTAGGAAACATTTCCACACAGCAGTAGCAGAAAAGATAAGTGGTGAAAGATGGAATTGTCCTTGGGCCCTCCCACCCACCGTTATGTAAGATATTGAAAAGGACATCCACAGTTTAACAAAGGAAGCACTCCATCGACAAGCAATGACACTTTTGTGGCTGAAGTGCTTGGTTTGTTTGGGCCTCCACACAACAAACAAGCAATAGCTTAGCTGCCTTAAGCCTAACAGTGATGTCAATGAACTCTACAGCTCTGCAGCTCGTGCTGCATCTTTAATCTCTTTCTCATCTGTGGATACCTCCCACTCATTCCTGAAGAACTGCCAAACTTCTGTAGACACAGGAATGGATATTACAACTGGAGTGGCATTAGATCTGCTTCAGACAGACTGTGACACGGAACATGTGGGCAACATGGAATCTGTCATATTGGAATATGATGCATTGAACAGAAATTTAAAGTAATATATAGACGCAGTTGAGGAGACTGTACTTAAGTTAAAACATGACCCAGAATTTATGAGAGCTTGCACACGAGAGATAGACTGCGCTTCAGAAGAATAATACAAAGGAGGCCCTGAGGCAGGACGATAAATATGCCCAGTTTAAAGAACAGCTTAGAGACCTGAGATAACAAATGGGTGTGTCACCGGCCCCATGCAGACTAAGCTTTGAAAGATGAAGACCAAGAAATCGCCATCACCCTGAGCATATGGCCTGTACAGTGAAACTGAGAATAGCTCATGAAATGATGTTATGGTTCATTTGATCCCTCCACCCGTTCCTTGGATAACTGTGGTAATTCTACAGCTAATACATTACGACGAGCGCTGACCCTCCCAGGATGCGTGCATTTATCAGACCAAGAACAATCCAGGGTGCCCCAGCGGGTTGGAGATGGAAAACCCACTGAAAAACAACGTATGTGGTCACACACAAGAGATACAAGCAATTGAAAGGATGATTGGAAAAAAAACTTCAGAAGAGTAAATCTGCCAGGTGTCCAAAAATTGGCTGTGATCACTCTGATATGAGTATATCATTTCTTGTTCCAGACAATGCACTAAAAAGAGCCATGGAAATTCACAGCAAAAAGCAAGGTCACCACTGAGCTTTGAATCAGCCCCAATTCTCATAAAATTATAATATAGTTAGGTACCTTTGACATAAAGTGCAGATTACAAACACTTTGTGCAATACTGATGAAACAGCAGCAAAGTGGAAGTGAAACACATATACACGTCTATTTAGACATCCATGCAGGGCCGGATTTACCGCTAGGCAACCTAGGCACCTGCCTAGGGCCTAGCGGCTCTCGGGGGGCACAGCTGGGGGGGGACAGGAGTAATTTTTTAAAAAATGAAAAAAAAAAAATTCGGCCCCTCCCCCGACTCGCGGCACCCCCCCCCCCCCCGCGACTCGTGCGGGAGGGGGGGGGGTGCCGCGAGTCGGGGGAGGGGGGGTGCCGCGAATCGGGTCCCGGCAGCCTCTTCTCCTCTCAGTGTCTCAGTGATAGAGAGAGGAGGAGAGGCTGCCGGGACCCGACGGGCGATCACGTGACTCTTTCTTTCTTTCTTTTTTTTTTTTTTCTTTACATCTGGACTGACGGAGGAGGAGCAGCGCGCAATAGAAAGGTAAGTAAAACACAGAAGTGGTGATGGTGACGGGGCACAGAAGCGGTGATGGTGAAGGGGCACAGAGGTAGTGAAGGGGCACAGAAGTGGTGATGGTGATTGGCACAGAAGTGGTGATGGTGAAGGGCACAGAGATGGTGATTGGCACAGAAGTGGTGATGGTGATTGGCACAGAAGTGGTGATGGTGATTGGCACAGAAGTGGTGATGGTGATTGGCACAGAAGTGGTGATGGTGGTTGGCACAGAAGTGGTGATGGTGGTTGGCACAGAAGTGGTGATGGGCACAGAGGTGGTGATGGTGAAGAGGCACAGAGGTGGTGATGGGCACAGAGGTGGTGATGGTGATTGGCACATTGGTGGTGGTAGTGATTGGCACAGAGGTGGGGATGGTGATGGGCACAGAGGTGAGGGGGAAAGGGCACATGTGATATTGTGAAGGGGCAAAAGTGACAATGAAGGGGCACAGTGTGATGATAGAGGGACAAAAGTGACAAGAGCACATACTTGGATTTATGCGTATTATTTTTGCAAACAACTTAAGTAAGTATTTCTGCCCTGACTTCAATATTTATTATGTTGTTTTGACCCAACTACTTAAAAAAACGGGACTGCTTGGTAATTATTTAGGGGTGCCTTTTTCTGCAGCAGGGTGGCCTTGCTCTTTTCACATGTTAGGTACGCCCCCAAAGATGCAAGCTACGCCCTCACCTCCTTTGGCGGCGTGCCGCCGCTGCGCGGCGGCACATGCTTTCATATCTACGTAACTATAGGGGTATATGGTAGGCTGCAAAAATATAGTGCTATGGATTGTTTCAGGGAGGGGGCCCAAAAACAGTATCCTGCCTAGGGCCCTATGAGGTCTAAATCCGGCTCTGCATCCATGCTTACATTACTTCTGCAAACAACGTTGTTCTTTGTTAATAAAACTGTTGTCTTTATACCATTCAAAAAATATTAAAAATTATCCTCCACCATTCTTTGAATATTGATAGTTGATAGTAGGATCAGGTAAGTACAGCTGAGGTGTCACTAATTTTGATCAATTCTTTTACAGACAAAGGGGTTAATGTATCAAGGTCCGATTTTTTCAGCGTGTTAAAATCGCGGCAAATCGTGGGTGATAACCCGCGATTTTAGTCAAAAATGTCTCAAATGTATCAAGCTGCTTCAAAATCGCTGTTCATCTTTGACGTTTTGCTGCAATGTAAAACATTCCCGTGTTAGCTAACTCTCCTGTGTTGTAGCAGCGAGTTGTATAAACCCATCACTGTTACACTGCCTGTCATACAGCTGCCGGAGTGCAAAGCGAGTTGCTGCATGGGTCTGCAAATTAATTTGTATCCACTCAGTATGTAAAGGGATTGTCTTATGTGTCTATTTCTATGCTGTCATTAAAATAATCTTCTATCATCCTTTGGATGTTGATGGTGGGATCAGGTGGAGTTACGGCAGAGGTGTCACGTTTTTTGGTCAATTCTTTTAGACAAGACCAGGGGTATATTTGAAAAAGTGGAGATGTTGCCTATAGCAACAAATCAGATTCTAGTTCTCATTCATTTAGTACATTCTACAAAATGACAGCTGGAATCTTATTGGTTGCTATAGGCAACATCTCCACTTTTTCAAACCCGCAGTTCAGTAAATATACCCCCGATGTTAAAATGTGTGCTGAGTCATGTGCATCATCCCTGGGTCTCTTGGGAAAGCTAATTTTTTTCCTAGCAGCAGTTGAGTGAGAAACTGAAAGAGGAGACACCGTCCTGTCATGTAACACTTGAGCTGTCAAATTGCTATTGTAGCTGCTGCAATCTTCTACATGCTGTTGACAAATGACGGATATGTCAAGATATTTTACGGGCCACAGACAGCATTTCCTGCATGTCCCTGTCATTTTTTAAAAAGCTCTGCACCACCAAGTTTATTGTGCTAGCAAAACAGGGAATGTGATGGAATTCACCCAGCTGTAATGCTCTCACAATATTGGTGGCGTTATCGGAAATTACATATCCTGAGGAGAGTCCAAGCGGGATAAGCCATGTTGCAATAACATCCCTTACTTTTTGTAACAGATTGTTAGCTGTATGTCTCTTAGTGAAGCCGGTGATAGACAGAGTATCCTGCCTCTGAAAAATGTGACATCTTGGGTACATGCTGCTGCTGTTCCTGCTTGTGGAGGCAAATCACCAACCGAGTGGGCTGTCACAGTCATATAATCTTTGGTTTGCCCAGTTCCGCTTGTCCACATATCTGTGGTTAACTGTACAGTGGGTAGAATGGCATTTTGTAGCCCAATAATTATATTTTTACAAACCTTCTGGTAGAGGTGTGGAATAGCTTTTCTAGTAAAATGGTGTTGTGATGGAAATTGGTAACTGGGACACACGATCTCAAGTAACTGTCTAAAACCAGCTGAATTAATAGTGCTTATATTGGACGCAGATCAAATACTAGCATAGTCGCCATGGCGTCGGTGATCCGCTTTGCGACTTGGCGCCAGTTTTCACACTTGCTTCCTTTTGCAAAGGATTGTTTAACAGTCAATTGTTGTTAACTACTAGTAGTCTTCTTCTTGGTCTGCTTCTGGGATGAGCATCCACCCCCAGCAGCAGCAGCAGTGGGACTATTGTTCAAGATTTCTTCTGAGGAATCCAGGATAGTGGAGGAGTCATCTAGCCTTAGCAACTTGGATGCAGGACTAACTCCGATCGCTACTGAGGATATTGATGAGGAAGGTGTTGTGGGTGTAGATTGCAGGTGTTGGGATCTAGCTGAGAGAATGGACCTAGCTGATGCTGGACCGCTAGTTATTTTTTAGTGTAAGTTTCCGATTTTCCCAACCGTTTGTCATGAACTCGCTTGAAATGGCATTACATGGATGATGTTCCTAGATGGTTAAAGTACCTACCTCTACCGACTGTGGCTTTCAAATGCTACAAATGGCTAGACAACTGTAGTCAGGATTTGGTTAGAAATGATTCCACACATAAAAGGTGGATTTTTTGATCTTATGCCCAGGCATGACAATGGCCTTCTTCTTATCACTGGCAAAAACTGTTTCCACTGGTGCAGGGCTTACACAAACAACATCATCCTCATCAACATCCTCATTAGCGCCCTCGTCAGCTACACAAATACCCCCCTCATTCTGTTGCAATTCCAAAGTGGCATCCTCAATTTGTGTATCACCGGCTACACTTGGGCAGCTCATGCACACAACTGCAGAAATGCTGAAAGGGGCCTTCTTTATGGGTACACTATCAGTGAAGTCAGGCTTACATATAGCACTCATGGATAGACTCTCCTCAATGATTTGTGCCATTTCTGAATCTGAACATACATATACTGAACAAATATACTGTTTTCTTCCAGCTCGACTTTTATACGTAAAAATATTTGGACACCACTTTTATGACTTACCTTACAAGAAGATGCCTCGGTGACAGTTGCAGAACTAGCACTCATAGAGAAAGGCGAAGGCCTCATTCTTTCCTTGTCACTGCGTGTGTAGAATGGCATGTTGGCAATTTAATTTTTTTCTGCAGATAACTTTCCCTGGATTACAGGTTTTATTTTCTTTACCAAGGTAGAAGGTGTTTTTTTACATTTTTGTTTCCCTGACTTAAAAACACTGTGCACTTTAACATAGGATGTAGCAGATGACAAAGAGGGATTACTATCATCATGACTGGTGCCAGCAGCTACTTGGTGCTCCTGGTCTTCTGTGCACTGCTGTGAATCCATTTTGATAACACAGTAAAATGTGACTGCAGATTTTGAAGAACACTGCCAGCCCTATTATTTCTATTTCAGCAATGACAATTAGCAATGGAGCAATGGAGCTGTCCTGTTTGTGTGTTAGCTGTATAACACAGTACAATGTGACTGCAGATTTAGAACAAGACTGCCAGCCCTATTATTTCTATTTCAGCAATGACAATGAGCAATGGAGCTGTCCTGTTTGTGTTTAAGCTATATAACACAGTACAATGTGACTGCAGATTTAGAACAAGACTGCCAGCCCATTTATTTCTACTTCAGCAATGACAATTAGCAATGGAGCAATGGAGCTGTCCTGTTTGTGTGTAAGCTATATAACACATTACAATGTGACGTCAGATTTAGAACAAGACTGCCAGCCCTATTATTTCTATTGCAGCAATGACATATAGCTATGGAGCTCTCCTGTTTCTGTGTGATCTATAACTTTCTAGACTTTGAAGAACACTGCTACCCCTCCTCTTTCTTTCCTCGTTATGATGATGCCCAACTGCACTAGAGACTGCCAAGAACCGTGCTACCCCTTCTGTGTTTCTCTGTGAAATGGCGTTGGATCGCCGTGGAGGGTGGTATATATAAAATCCAAAACTTGCGAGATCCGACGACGTAACAATAATGTTTTACTCGTTTTTAATTCAGAGTGCACGTGAAAGTACCAAGCCAGCTCGACTTGGTACTCGGATCTGCTAAATTCAGTTGGGTTCGGTTCTCAGGGAACCAAGCCTGAGCATCTCTAGTTCAAACTCATGTCATCTAGCAAAGCACACGTTGAGATTACATTACAAGGTTACATACAATATACATTGTCATATATACATTCAACAGAAAATAACAATCAGTCTTTAGATATACTACATAATCGTCACACACACTATGACTATATAGTGATGCCATCCAGCCTTTGTAATGCCCCAGCAACATTATGGCACTCTATTAATGATGTCCCATGGGGTTTCCTGGATCAGTTTTCTTGGATATCTTAAAGAACACCAGAAGCTAATGTTTTAGAACATCTCCACCATCATACAATATATATAAACTTAGGTAAGTGTGAATTTGAAGACAAAAATCCAATTTAAGTATGGATTCTAGCAAAATTAAATCTTTATTGAGTGGCCTATCCCAAAAATTAGAAAGTGCAGAGATATGTAGGATTTGCAAACTTCTAAAAATAATTTATTTTAAATTTCTCTCTACCATTGTTTCAGTGACCCGACTTACTCAAAAGGATCTTTTGTTTAACTAGTCTGTCGATGCATAAGCTGGTTTGTGCATCGGAAAACTGTTTTAAAGTTTGTTCTTATTCTCACTCATCTTTATCCAAACTTCTCATTTGTGATTGAAATATACATTCTCTCTATGGAGGAGCGTGTTATTTACTAACAGTTCTTACAGATTATTGGAACTTCACGCTTATCAGATCAGCCAAAATGAACTCGTCTTTTCAAGATTTTCTTATGCTTATGTTAAACAACATTTTCAGAGTTACTCAATCTTTTGATCTCCTCTCTTGTAATAACAAAGGCATTTAGGGGATGTCACCTGACCATCATTGCAGATGGCAGTCACTTCTATGAGCTCTGTGGGCTGCTACCTATAGATTACCCTCCATCGGAGCCCACCATGGTCTAAATACTACTTCCTCAGGGCCACGGGCTCCCCAACAATTATCGGTCCAGAAGACACCCATTGTTGCCTGAGATCTACTACCTTCCTTATATCAGCTCCTACTTGGGTTTGCAGCACCAACCTGATTTAGGTTGGCGGCCATTACGAGTGTGGCTCTCCCCCAATACTCCCTCCAATGGTGCTTCCCCTCTGGTGTACGACATCAATCTTCTCCCTGCCTCCTGCATGTTCACTGCATCAGTGTTGTGGAGTGTGCAGGCAGAGTCTGGCTCCCTAGGCATCATTATATCCTGGCACAGGAGTACAACTGGGCTGAATGGTCCCTTACCTGTCGGGGTGGTATGATCCTGGGACTTCTACCCTGCCATCATGCCCTCACTCCTGGACAACTCCTTCCTGATCACAATGGCTGCTGGTGAGAGGGAATTAGAGCTGCTGTAGGCTCTGAGTCTCCCGCTGTACTCTGCTATCCTGGTCTGCACTGGCTGGCGGTTTCCGTCCTTCGCCATCACCCTCTGGCCTTTGCTGGGATGGGCATCAGTGACTCCAGAGCGGTGGATCGATCCTGTTTGCTACAGGACCTGCCTTTTCGAGTAACGTGGAGTCGTCCTGGGCTATTGACAGCCACTTAGGAACTGCAATTTGTAGCCCTGCCAACAGGCCAGACATCGGAGTAATTGTCCTGCAAACGCCTCACTATATATATATATATATATATATATATATATTATGATTGAGTACACTGCCACCCTTTATTTATTTTTTGTCTTTGTGTGCTACTTGATATCAAGTCCTGATTCCCATGCAAGCTCTAGCTTCCTGATGCTGTCTTCTTGGTGTGTCCCACAGGGAGATGAGGCCTAGAGCGACCAGAAATTGGGCTAAATATGTGGTAAAACCTGCAACTCTTTCATGATCCTCCAACTGCCAAGTGGTTTTCAATGGGGAAAGATAGGAAGGGACCTCCTGTGAAAGACACGGGAAAGACAGGAAAGTTCACGTCACAAGCAGCTTTCCAACAGCATTTTGACATGCCAACAGAACCGCGGGATTTGGGTGAAATTAAGTCATACTTAAAAATGCTGCCAACTAAACAGGACTTTCAAGCCTTCGAAACTAAGATTCATGAAACACTCCAGTCAAAAATTTCTGTAATCATCTAACCTTGTTCAGAAATTGGACAAAGTGCTTTTTCTGGAGGACAACAAGATTCTCATCTGGACAAGCTTCAAGATTTAGTCATGCAGCAAGCAAAGGAGCTTGTTGAGATTCATAAAAAGCTGCATGATATCAACAACAAAGACTGTCGAAACAATGTTAGAGTTTGAGGGATATCGGAAGATATTCCCCCCAGGAAATTATAGAAACTCTTACTAAGGATTTTCACAAACTCTTGTATGCTGATCATAATGACCACATCATTTTTGAAAGAGCTCACAGAGCTCTCCATCCCAGAGACCTCTGAGACACCTTGCAACATCATTTGCAGGCTTCATTACTTCACGGTCATAGAAGCCATCCTCAAAAAGACACGCAGTCTTCCCAACCTTGAATTTAATGGTCACAAGATCCAGATATATCAGGACCTCTCATGGTCCAATTTTCAGCATAGGCGGATGCTGCGTTCTCTCAAGGATGAACCCAAGAAACACTCCCATCAGATTTCGCTGTGGATTTCCATTGAGTATCCATGTGAATCACGGTGGTAAACTCCTCACACTCAAACACATGTTGAGGTGGAATCCTTCTGTGAAACCCTCAAGCTTCCCAAAGTTCTTCTGTCAGATTAGCTTAACCTCTTTTTGCTTCAGTTCAAAATAATATGCGAAGACTTTGTTCGCCCGCAACTTCAGAGGACCGGAGTGTGACCTGAGGACTGCCTTCATTAAACTCAGGCTCTTCTTACACTGTAATTTAGTTCTTGGCCCTCCTTATACCATCACACTTCAGCTTCATACAGATTAATCCATTAATGACATTACTATACCAATTAAGCTTGTATTGCTTCCTGTTGCTTGTTTTGTTCTCTTAGTGTTGATACCTTAGCTAATATGTTAGGATCCAGGCCAAATTCCCATAGCTTTGCTCTTTTATCCCCTATATACCACGTGCCACAAATTTCAATTCATGGAGAATTTGGGGACTTCTTTATTTCAAATTGTTTGATCAGTTACCACATGTTTACTCTTTAACACAGTTTTTATACTTACTTATATTAGTTGCCTGGTTGGAGTTACTCCATTGCTTTCTTCCCCCACATTCCAGCTGGTCCGTAAACTATGTCCAGGAGCCTATCACCCTATCCACTGGTGTTTGTAGCAGAATGCTCATATGCTTATCATTTGCATATATCCATTACAATGTCAATATTATTGTTACTTTTGCTACATTTGTCTCTCCACTCCCCCTTTCTCTCTTTCTCTCCTGTCACCCTCCAGTCTCTACTGGTGTCCCCCATCTCCTCCGATATTCAGGGAAGTCCAGAGAGTACTGGGAGAACCGATGTCTGATCCCAGGCAATTTCAAGACAACACAGATTCCTTCCTACTGGACCAACAATGGATAAGTTAAAATGTATCTCTATTAATGGGAGGGGTTGAATGTGTCGTAGAAATGCTCTTGCTCCCTGAACACATTATATACCGACATGGTGGATGTTGTGTTTGTACAAGAAATGAGCTTTAAAAGTGGGGTTGCTCTCAGTCTCTGTAACTGTCATTTTCCTACATATTTTCCCTACAACTGTACATCTGGTAAGGCATAAGGGGTGGTGATTCTTTTCTCTAAAAGTCTCCAAATTGAAATTGGTTGAATTTGGCAACTGATATAGCTATTTTTTTTTTTTTTTTTTTATAATTTTTATTTTTGAATGGTCAAGTAACAAACAGAACCGACATGCACTGTCAGTAAGAAAAAAACAAGCAATAGAAGCACATCACTGGTAACAAAGTATAAAATCAGTATAAAGGTATAAATAATCAGTGCAACAATATGCGTGTATGGCAGTTGACCAAGGATTTTTAAAGAAATAAGGGAGGGGGCGAAATGCCTCAACAGAGAGTGGCATGACGCAGGAGGAGAAAAGGAGGGAGACTAGTACAGTAGAGAGCAGGAAAGGAAAGAGAGAAGAAAAGAGAAAGAGAGGGGTTTACGGGAGGAGGACGGACATGTGTAAAAGTAGAGTCAAGTGAAAGGGGGATAAATCTGAAAAAATGAGAGCAATGGGCTCCATACCTTAGTGAACGATCTTGATGTCCTATTGATGATGCTGGTCATGTATTCCAGGCGGTGAACCTGCCAGACTCTATTAATAACGGCTTGAAGCGAAGGTGGAGTTTGCTGCCTCCAGTCTGCTGCTATTTGGCAGGTAGCTGCCGATAAGATGTGCCTAGCTAACTTATTCTCATGCCGAGTTGCCGCTGGCGCTCCCAGGGGCAAGAGGAAAAATTTAGGCTCAAATGGAATCGTTACCTGAATAATCGATTGGATCAGGTGGTTGATCTCGGCCCAGAAGTTTGAGAGTTTGGGACAAGTCCACCATATATGGATAAAATTACCCTCATGGGAGCACCCACGCCAACAGCGGTCAGAAGAGTCTGGGAGGAATTTATGTATCCGGGAGGGAACGTAGTACCATCGGTACAATACCTTATAGGCATTCTCTTTTATTTTAACGCAGATTGAGCTGGAGGCAGCATTCTCATATATCTCCGACCATTCCTCGCTCAAAAGAACTTCACCCAGGTCATGTTCCCAGGCCAGTTCATGCGAGACTCTAGTATTTGAGGAAGGTGGGGCAAGTTCATAATATAATGTTGAAATAAGGCCTTTCGTGGAGGACTGACGGAGACAGAGACGTTCAAATGTGGTAAGGGGACGGGAGGAGAGGCGAGATTTGACAGTGTGGTGAAAGTGGCGGAGCTAAAGGAATTGGTAAAATAATTTATTGGGAATATTTATTTGCGATTGGATGTCAGAAAACGAGGGGAACACAGCTGTAGAGGTGAGATCGTTTAAGAAACGGACCCCTTGTGAGGTCCACGAGGAGAATACTTTAGGGGTAAGGCCTGGAGCGAAGTCTGAGGAGTTAAACAAAGGAATTAGGGGAGAAGAATGGGGGGAAAGGCCAAATTTCTGAGAGCATGAGTCCCAGACCGCTAGGGAATGTGTAATGACCGGATAAAGTGAGACACGTTTTGGTCGACGAGCCCGTGGAAGTCATAGGAGAGTAGATGGGGATAGCATACCCAGACTTTCAGCCTAAATCTCGACCCAGACCCTGGAGGGAGTCAAGCTACACCACAGAACGCATTGAGCAAGCTGAGCGGAGAGATAATAGCGTCGAAAATCAGGGATTCCCAGTCCCCCTCCCCGCGGGGCTCTCTGTAGAAGCTTGAAACGGACTCGGGGGCGCTTACCCGCCCAGATGAATTTAGATACATGAAAATGGAGAAATTTAAAAACGTAGGGGGGGACTCGGATGGGGAGGGTTTGAAAAAGGTAGAGGAGTCTAGGGAGTATGTTCATCTTGACCGCATTAATACGACCTATCCAGGAGATGTATAGTTGCGACCATGAAACAAGGTCTAGCTTAACTTGAGCAAGAGTGTGGGGGAAGTTGGCCTGAAAAAGCTGATGAGGTTGTTTAGTTAAATATACCCCAAGGTACTTGAGTTTTTGAGGGCGCCAGTTGAACGGGAAGGAGCTTTCTAAAGACACCTTGTCAGCTGAGGAGACATAAAAGTCTAAGACTTCTGTCTTGTCCGCGTTAACTTTATATCCTGAGAAGTGGCCGTAAAGCATTAGTTCGTCTACAAGAGGAGGGACAGAGGAAATTGGGTTAGCAATTGTTAACAGGACGTCATCCGCGTATAATGCTATTTTATGGGAAGAGCTACCCACCGGGATGCCTAGAATTTGCTGGTTAACCCGGATTCTAGCTGCTAGAGGTTCTATGATAAGGGCAAAAATGAGCGGAGAAAGGGGACAGCCCTGCCGTGTGCCATTTGAAATAGCGAAGGGGACCGAGGATAGACCATTTGCAGAGACTGTGGCCGATGGAGAACGGTACAAGGCTGAGATGGCCGTCATAAATTTGCCAGAGAAACCCATCGCTCCTAGTACCCCAACCATAAACGACCAGGAGATGCGGTCGAACGCCTTCTCAGCATCTAATGACATAAGGAGGGAGGGGAGCTTACCCCTGTGAATTGTGTGTATCAGGTCAATTGTTCTCCTAGTATTGTCCGGGGCTTGACGTCCCGGGATAAATCCCACCTGGTCGGGGTGGATGAGGGAAGGGAGGAGGGGATTCAATCTAGAGGCCAGAATTTTTGCGTAAATTTTAAGGTCCACATTAAGGAGGGAAATTGGTCTATAGCTAGAGCAGAGAGTTGGGTCCTTCCCAGGCTTTGGAATGACAATAATATTAGCTCTGGTTGTGGCTGCATCAAACGTGGCACCATCCAGGATTTCGTTAAAAAAAGATGTCAGATGGGGGCCTAGTACTGCAGCGAAATTTTTATAGTATTGCGGGGTAAAACCGTCAGGGCCTGGAGCTGAAGAGGGTTTCAGGGATTTAATAGCGGCCAAAACCTCGGTCAGGGTGATATCTTCATTCAAGAATTCTATGTGAGGTGGAGTGAGCTTAGGGAGGGGGGTGGCGGCTAGGTATTCGTCCAGAGACAGCACCGTATGAGCTCTTAGAGGGGTGGGTGGGGGGGTTAAGTTATAGAGGGAGAAATAAAAATCTTGAAATGTCTGGACTATCTCCTTAGGGTCATATGTAGTTCTGCTCTTTTGTGGGTCGTAAATTTTATCAATGTGGCCAAGAGCCATCTTCTTACGAAGCTTTCTGGCTAACACAGAATCTGCTTTGTCAGATTTGTCATAGTACCGTTGCTGTAGTTTCTGCATAGTAATAGCAGTCCTACGGGAGAGAAGAGTGTTAAGTTGGCCCTTCAATGAAGTAATCTGAGTGAGTAGAGCAGGGTCATGAAGAGACTGATGTTGGGGAAGAAGAGAGGCTAACCTGCGCTCCAAGCAAGCTATCTCTTCTGCAGCCTTTTTCCTAGAAGCCGCAGACAGGCTAATCAAATGGCCCCGTATAGTGGCTTTGTGTGCTTCCCAAATAATGCCTGGGGGGACATCTATAGCAGAGTTATCTTGGAAGTAGTTGGCTATTGAGTTATTGAGGTCTAAAAGGGTCGTCTGATTGAGCAGGAGAGAGTCATCTAGGCGCCATTTTCCCTGGGGTGAAGATGTTTTGAGGAGGTCTAGAGTAATGAACGCCCCCGAGTGGTCAGTCCATGAGAGTGGGGTGATTCCCGCTTGAGTCACATTGGGAGTAAGTGCATGGGATATATGTATCATGTCTATGCGGGAGTACAATTGGTGGGGGGCAGAGTAGTGGGTGTAATCCCTGGCGTCTGAGTTACAGAGTCGCCAGGAGTCATACATGCGGTGATGAGAGAGCAGTGTGGCTAGTGAAGTAGATTCTGCTGAAGTGGGAGAGCCCCGCCGGGAGGAAGAGGGGGAAGACCTGTCCAGGGTAGGATCAAGAGTCACATTAAAATCACCACCTACGATCACGTGGCCCCGCGCCAGCCGCTCAATGCATTTAAAGAGTTTGGAAAAAAAAGGCTTTTGTTTCTGGTTAGGGGCATAGACCGAGACCAGGGTAACAGGAATAGATCGGAGAGTACCACCCACTAGAACAAAACGACCCTCTGGGTCTGTGTAAGTGTTGGAGTGCAGGAAGGGAATCTTACTGTGGATCAAAATAGCCACTCCCCGCTTCTTGCAGTCCGCCGAGGCAAAGAAAGTCTGGGAAAACTGCTTACCCTGAAGCTGAGAGTGGACTCCAGTGAAGTGTGTCTCCTGTAGAAAGACAATATCCGCTTTTTCTCTCCTACAGGCTCCCAGTAGAGTCGTACGTTTGCGGGGGGTGTTGAGGCCGTTGACATTGATCGAGAGTACCTTTAAGGCCATGGTGTTGCAGAAGTGATAAGTCCCGGCAGCTTGACTAATAGTGGGGTAGAATGGAATAAGTTAATAAGCCGTCCTTGAGAACAGAGAGAAGACAAAAGAAAAGGTGAAAAGGGAGAATCGAGCAAAGAGAGAGGAGAGAGAAGAGGAGAGAGGAGCCCAATTGGGCATAAACCCTGTAAGAAAGGAACCCAGGAGGGGTTCAAAAACATAGTAAAGTAAATTTACAAATAACAGTAGACAATATCAAAGGGTGCGTGGGGGGTGGTCCTGTGTGTAATGTGAGATGAGGCCAGGACCGTAGACCCATGAGAAAATCTTAATAAAAGGTAAGCAATCGGAAGAGAAAAGGAAAAGAGGGAAGAAAGAGATCCTCCCTCCCTCACTCCTCCCCTCCCGCAGCATTATCAACTAACCAAACAGAAAGAGAAGAAAACAAAAACAAAGAAGGTGTGCATTAACAATCATATTAGAACTTTAAGATTCTACAACTTTAGGGGAGGAGGGAAGGGGGGAAAACAAAAGGGAGGGATGGGGAGAGAAGGGGAGAGGGATCACCCTACCAAGAGAAAAACACAAGATATAAGTATAGTAGCGTCAAAATACTTCAAATGTAACATCATGTCAGGTTCGTGCCACTATAGGTTCAATAACAGACGGGTGACGTGGAAAAGCTAACATATCTAAAGATAAAGACAAGGAGCTCTGAGCTCCAACCCAAGTAGGAAGTCCACCTGTGGAGGCAAAATGTTAACAGAAATCAACAACATTAGTAGACATGTCATGGCGGTGAGGCATCTCGGACTTTGCGACGGGAGGAGCGGGACCAATCTGGTTGTGAAGGGGCTGAGCGCTGGGCCTTCGGAGAGCCGGTCTGCAAGGCAGTAGCTTCGGGGAGAATGTCCAGTTTCGCCAGGAGATCCTGACCCTGCTCAATTGTTTTGATGTAGTAAGAAGAGTTGGCCGCAAACACCTGAAGTTGAAACGGGAAGCACCAGCGATACCGTAGATTGTGTTGACGCAGGATCCTAGTAACAGGCTGCAAGTTTCTCCGTTTCTGAATTGTGGAAGGAGCAAGATCCTGAAACAGCTGGATGTCCATGTTCCGAAAAGAGAGAGCAGATTGATCTCTAGTCGCAAAGAGGATTCGGTCCCTTGTGTGGAAATAGTGCAAACGCACGATGATGTCTCGAGGGGGCAGGCCATTGGCCGGACGGGCCCGAAGAGCTCTGTGGGCACGGTCCATCATACAGTCAGAGTCAGAGAGCTCCGGAAGGATATGTTGGAAAAGATCTTTAAGAAAAGCCTGAAGATCCGCCGGAGAAATTTCTTCAGCAACATTTCGAATACGAATGTTGTTACGACGAGATCGGTTCTCAGAGTCCTCCTGTTGTTCCTTGAGAGTCTCCACTTCGTCACGGAGACGGGCAAGTTCGTTATCCGTCGTAGATTGTGAACGGCAGAGGTCGTCTGTTTTTGACTCAAGCGCGTCAGATCTGTTGCCCAGTGAGGTTAGTTCTGATTTAAAGTCATTAACAACTTTGGAGAGTTCTTGGTGGAAAGTTTGCTTGACTCCTTCTAGTAAGCTGGTCATTATAGTTAGGATCTGTGGATCCAGCCCCGTATCAGGGAGCGGTTGGGAGCCCGGCGCTTCTGTAGGCGTCAGAGACGGGGAAGACGGTTTGTTCTTTGAGCCAAAAAAGGGAGCAGAAGTCACTTTCTTTGGTTTGTTGGACATGACGAAGAGGCTGGGAGCCGTTGGCCAATTGAGCGGGATGAAGGAGGCAGAGGAGGGTTGGTATGAGGGAAGAAGACGTAGGAGGGACACACCTTTAGATTGGTTAGTATTATAGGGGTCAAACCTGGTCCAGCCTGAATGGAGGAGGTCACATGTTCAGTGGCCGGAGGGAGGCCAGTAGATGGGTATCAATATAAAGAAATCCCGTCAGCCTAGGAGGCTGAGAAGCGACAAGGCTTGATGATTCAATTTCTTGCCTCGCTGAACCTTCAAATAGGCAATAGTTGAGTGAAAATAAGTGCAGCAGCAATAAACAGTGGGTGTAATATTTTTAGGCCACCACTAGAGGGCAATATTGCTCCACAAATGAATGAAGCATAGGCGAACAGAGAGTGGGAGATTTATGGCAGAGGAGCTGGGACTGTGCCAGTGTAGGTAGGGACAGGTCACCTTTTGTCAGTGTTGCCGCAGGGGAAAGTGGTGACTTATGTGGATACAGCTGGGCTTGGTGGGGGAGAGGTAAACACTCACGCACTGCAGGCTGGCTTTCTGCGGGGACTCGCCGACCGGAAGTCCCGCGCCGGGGACCGGAAGTGCAGCTGATCGGTCACCGCTGAAAATGGAGACCGTGGATGAGGCGCTGGATGGAGGCCGCAGGGGGCACTGACCTCAGAGCAGGTAAGGGTCTCCCTCTTCGTACGCCAGAGCCGCCGATGGGGACCAGCACAGCGGGTAATGCAACGGCTAGGCGGGGACCAGCACTGAAGGGGGCGGTAATGCAGGGCCTCCAGGCGCGTCCGATGGGGCCACTGGAGCCCTCAATAAAGGCAGGCCCAGTCGCAGTCCGGTCCAGAGAGGCACTGAAGTACACTCCAGTAGGTCAGGGGGGCAGAAAGGGACTTTACAAGTCCAGTTTGAGCCGGAGTTGTCGGAGCTCACCCGAAATGCTGCCTCACACGATGGCTGCCAAGCCACGCCCCCCTGATATAGCTATTCTTTGAACTGTAGTTCTTGATAATCTATTCCCAGGGATTTCTAATTACTTCACCTGTTACTAATTAGTGACCAATCACAGGGTGTAAAGGACTATTCAAACTCAGCAGCTACCTCTTTGATTTACTACTCCTTTACTACTCCTACTACTACCCATGTACCAAATCACTTTATCGTTGGCTAAGTCTGTGCTCAATTTTAGGTGAGATATAAATGGTTGGGGGATGGAAAAGTTTAGAAATACGGTTGTGAACCATTTAATGTTTTTTAAAAAAGTTAATACAATTTTCAGAATATTTTGGTGAGAACATTTGCTAAAATATGCATATTTATATAGCAACAGTAAGTCATGATAAAAAAATACTTGGCAATATAGCAAATTGTACCTTGATCATACTGAACATATTCCCCAGCTTCTGTAGCTTTTGTGCTGTACTTTTTCAATACATTGTCATCCATTAAAGCAGATGCTCTGAATAAACTAAAGCATCCTGGACTGCATAAGACACAACCAAAGACATGTTCTGAAGATTTTTGCAACCAGTGGCCCAAAGCATATTCAAACTTCTGATACCACACCATAGGCCCTAAGCAGAGAAAAAAATATTTATTTTCTAGATTATTTAAATTCCCGAGTTAATGTATGAATGAGGTCATATAAATAAAGTAGAAATAAATAATATAAAGATGCACACAAAAAAGTGAGGGGAAAAAATTGAAAAGTTAACACTGTTAAATATGAAGACAGGAGGAAAGTTGGAGCACTAATCTAAGGAGAGCTCCTTTGTGCTATTTATATTAACTACTTGACAAATACTGTATATCTGACAAAACAAGCACCAAAAAAATAGAGAGAGGTCAGTCAAGCTTCTAATACAACTAAACCTTATTTGAATAATGCAAATAAATAGAAACTCATTATAAAATTAGACATGCTAGTAGTGATAAAAAAGAAAATGTTGAATCCTTTTAAGTTGTTTTCACTCAGACACACATAAGGGACTGATGCAGAGTTTGACAAAATAGCGCCCTAAATTGCAGGTATAATTGCATTCACTAAAAAAAGCTGTAATTGTGGGAATATGTAAAGCTGTAACTCAGGGCCGTAACTAGGGCTGTGCGACAGGGGCGACCGCCCAGGGCGCATCGCTGAAGGGGGGCGCAATTTAGGAATATTTTAGGTTCATTTGGTTAAAATTGAGGGCTAGGGGGGCGGCATTTGTCTTTCCCGCCCAGGGAGCTAGAATTCTAAGTTACGGCTCTGCTGTAACTATCGCAATATAAGGGCAGATCTGCACCTGTAGCATATGCTCCCTGATTACTAGTGGCATACGTCACATACACTTGTTTACAACCATTTGCTTTCTTGCAAAATGCGCATTCTCACCCGTTTGCATCAGCAAAGCATTTACAAAAAGTCAATTACAAACAGTTTGTCATCATCATCAGCAGCTATTTAAACCTGTCCTTGACCACTCACTAATAATATGGCTTGGACAGGAGTGTATGTGTCCCTGTCTGCATCTGTTTGCAAAAACGCAAACACTCCTTTACATATGCTGCCTATGTTAGAATACCCTTTTTCTGCCTCCCTTTCCCTCCCTTATGTCACTTACACATGCAAGCATGTGTAAGTGACATAATCACACAAATTTGCATAGGCGCATATGCATGTTACCACTTTTCTGGGCATGTGCAGAGCAATGTCACATAAGACATGCAACACAAACTGGCATATAACTCACACTGCATCAGTCGCATAGTCTTAGTATCTGGTTTTTAGTTTCTTTAGTATACAAGTGTGCATTGTGTTTTTCTTATACCTATTCCAGTTGGGTGGATTCTTCCACAGGCTGCTCCAACACCAGGATACATTTTCAGACGATCCACCAGAAGCATCAATGCTGATGGCTGAAAGTCTGTGTCACCGTCAAGGGCTAAAATATAGGTATTTGATTTTGCTTTCTGTGGAGAAATGGCAAATGTATTTAACTTAACTTGACCATTTGTTTTATTTCTGGTTAAATGACTATACTTGTAATTTGAACATATGGGACTGGTTTTAATGAAAGACCAATAATTTATGGCATGGCAGATGACAAGAATCTTGCACTCACAAGCTGACACATGGAATAGTTTTAAGCTACTTGCCTTTAATCCAGTTCATACAGAAGCAGACATCCCACACCACTTAGCAGGCTCATTATCAGGGTGTTTACATAAATGGGTAAAAAGTTAGTTTTGAATGCTGAACTATTCGTGGAGCACTGTTGAGGAGGGAGTGGCTTGAGAGATGGAAGTATTCTGTGTTAGAGTTAAAATATGTGTGTGTGCAATACACACTTGGGAACTTGAGATGTTTGCCAATCTGTCTAAATTTGCTATATAGTAGTATGCAAGCTATTTATTTATTTTTTCAGTCATTTTATGCACAAAATTGCTGAAAAAGACTATATGCAGTATTTTTAGTGGGTTTTATAGCTGGTAGTTTGCTATCACTATCCAAATTTTCTCTTGGATATCTTCAGTTCTGATAAGCTACTGAAACTTTTAAGCTCACTACACTTGATGCAATATTGGGCAATTGGCTTGATATCACAGTTTGTGTTGTCTCCCAAAAAACTCATGCCCAATAGTAATCTGGGGGAACTGAAAGGCATCACTGTACATGTGTTAACCCCTGTGCATGCTTAGAAGAGTGGTGGTCTCCTGAAGGGAAGGACATGTATTAAAGGGTCCTCCCAAAGATTGAAATAGTATCTGATGATTGTGTATTATTCCTCTGGATAGAGCCCTGAGAATTTGGATAGGCAACCTCAAGATGACCATGCAGGAGGTAGTCAGTTGCACAGTGCTTTTGAAGGCAGTGGTAAAAAAAAGAGTAGAGTAACTCTATGAGGCATATCTGAATGTTATTAGTTTTTCAACTATGCCATCAGCGAAAGTCTCAAGAAGGGCATTGTGTCTCAAATCCTGGTCCATGGACAAGTTATTAAGAACTGTCTCCCTTACCTTCCCTTTCAGGGGGCCTACCTCTTTAGAGAAAGGTGGGATGCCCTGATCCTGAAACTGTGTGCAAGTAAGTCACATTTAGTAGCTTCTTCCCATTGACTCCTCAGCCAAGCACAGACACCAAATGTCTGCATCTGTGATTCCATTCACATCACCAGGATTACTAATGCGATAGCACATCATTAGTAGGGTAAAACTAACCTGTCCCAAAACAGTCAGACTTTTCATGACTGCCGAGTCAATGTCTCCAAGGCATAACAGCAGTATTCCTTGTAATGAAAGGTGATGAGTCCAGCACCCAGAAAATTGGGGCCAAGATGACAGGAGATCAGTGGGTGCAGTAGGTCATCAACAGTGGATACATGTTGGAATGCAGACAGATACCAATGTGGAATATAGTTTTAGATTTGTGGACCAGAGATGAAGAAACAATGTGCAGTACTCTTGGAAAGTCTTCAGGGGAACATTAAGGAACAATCTTATCACAGAAGTCACTCTGCACGAAAGGAGTTGCAACATCTGTTCCCATCTGTTCCTTGCAAGAAAGAGCATATGTAGTTCCATAGATCTCATGAACGTCAATCACTTAATCAGAGCAAAACCGTTTTTACATGAAACCTGTGGCCATAGAGCTGAGAAATTTTATGACTTTCATAGATATGAAGGATGCCCTTTTTTCATATTCTAATTCTAAGGACCCATCAGAGAATCCTCAGGTTCTGCATACAAGGTCAGCACTTCCAGTTCCTCACACTTTTACTAAAATACTGGTGATGGTAGTAGGGGATTTAAGGTTGCAAATGACTGAACCTTATTTTAACAATATCCTCATCAAAGGGAAGGCCCAGCAGCAAGTCCAAGAGCCTTCAGCAAAAATTAATCAGAAAACCTTGGCTGGCTAATCAACGAGGAGAAAAGCCAGCTAGCTCTAAAGGGCTCCCTCGAACCCTTCATAAGCTTTTAGAACAAAAGTAGAGGTTTTCACCTATAGCAGCTGTCTTTCCCATAGAGATGCCCCAGGACTCAGAGTAGTTAATGCTTATACTGAAGGGATGGGTAGACAGGAGCTGGAGGCTGGAGCGCAATTCTAGAGGTGAGTCCGTGGAGTAACCGGAGCTAGGCCAGAAAGGTTGAAGATCAGAAGCAAACAAGTAGAGTCAAAATTCAGGCTGGAAAGTCAGGAGCAGGCAGCAAGTAAGAATAGTCCATTTACAAAGTCAAAGGGTTAAAGGCAGGCAGCAAACGAGAGTGATCCAGGAAACAAAGCCAATGGGTCAGGTAAGAGGCAGTCAAACAGCAGGATATCAGATTCACAGCAGACACAGCAATTGCAGGGCAAAAGCGCTATAACCGACAGGGAGGCTAAGCCCACACTGCCTTTTAAACAATGGAGGAGCAATTAGAAGGGTGATGAGGTCACACACCCAGAAAATTACTGGAGACTGCAATTATGTGACTGCAGTCCCAATCATGCGTCCCAACTAGGTGTCAGTGGCTGAGAATACAGAAACGTCCTAGGCAACAGCCGGGACGGAAGTAGGAGCTACTATAGCAGCGCAGCGACTCAGGTAAGATTCAGGCCATCGTAGCTAGCTAATAAGTTTCATCTATAAGAAGAAGTATTTTGTCAGTAATAATAGACTCATGTCAGAGGCCAATATTCGCTTAACATATGCAGATCACAGCCATGCATTGACTTTGATATTGTATTTCCTATATAAAAGAAAGGGTCTAATAAGGCAGGGTAAAAACAAAGTGGTGTAAAACCACTAGGTGTAAGGTGTAAATTAGGGAAAGCTATATGCTAGAGGAAACATTTAGACCAATACATAATATAGAAATATTGACTTCAAAGAAAATACCTTCATATTTCATATTTTGGGAAATCGGTGTGCCACACCGTCCTCAGGGGCAAAAACAGCACAAGGGTTGTGAAGTATAGATCCCAACAGTACAGGGAAACCGCACTAGTCACCTGTCTTTTGGTATGATATTTAATATTGTTGGAATCCCTTCATATTTGGTATGTATGTGCTGGAGGTTATGACTAGAGATGGGCGGGCTCGGTTTCCTGAAAACTGAATCCACCCGAACTTCGGAGTCGGCTCGGTACTTTTGCACTATTTTGGATTCCAAAACGAGGCAAAACGTCATTGTGACGTCGTCAGATCTCGCGAGTTTTGGAATCTATAAATACCGCCCTCCACGGTGATCCAGCGCCATTTGAGAGAGGGATACAGAAGGGATAGGATAGAGTGGCAAAAAGAAGAGCTTCATTGCTGAAATACAAATATACAAGTCCTTGCAGGATTTTTTTCTGAATTGGCACCAATAAGTGTAAGGTGTTATATACACCCAAAGAGAAAAGCTGCGTTGGTAATTTTGTGATTGCTGAAATACAAATATACAAGTTCTTGCAGGCTTTTTTTCTGAATTTGCACAAATAAGTGTAGGGTGTCATATACACCCAAAGAGAAGAGCTGCATTGGTAATTTTGTCATTGCTGAAATACAAATAAACAAGTCCTTGTGTCAGGTTAGCTCACGAATAATTGATTGAGATCCTGCTGTCTCAATGAGTATTGACTAAACTTCCCTGGAGGCGCGGAGTCTAACAAAATGGAAGGTGTTCACCAGGGATTCCCGCAAGGGAATATGGGCTTCTGCGGCTCCCACTTTGCAGGTCACGGCCCTCCAGGAAAGCTTTCAATGTGACAGGTAGAGAACAAGTTGCATAGCAGAAGAATGATCCAATTCGGACATCAAATGGTGGTAACGAAAAGTACCATTTTATTATAAAACATTAATACAAAAGGTCAATAAAGACTTGAGTAATTTGCAAATGATGGTCACGAAGACATGCAATAGAAGTAACTGTCAGAAACATTCATTAATACAGGCGGCACATGCAGTAATCAAAGTCTCCACTAATAATAGAATTGAGACATAGGAATCAGCAAAGTCCAGACATATTCGGCAATGAACACGGCAGCGATGAAATAGGTTACCACGGATTGTGGAACTGGTAACAGTAATCAGCAATGCAGGCCGTGTAGGTAACAGATGTAAATCATAGCGTTTACCGCGAACAGTGGAACAGGTATGCAGAGATCAAGGAAGTCCAACACACAGCAGTGATGAACATACAGCAGCGATGAATAGCAGCTTACCACGGATTGTGGAACTGGTAACAGTAATCAGCAATGCAGGCCGTGCTTTCACAGGATATGCATCACAAAGCAGGCATAAAATCAGGTCAGGTATGACTTGAAGAACCAGCAAAGAAAAGGTGAAAGGAGGGGCCTTATAATGGGAGGCTGACCAATGGCAGAACTGACAAACACACAGGTGAAACTTCTTAGTCAACCGTGGCTGACAGGTTGACTAAGAAGAGAGATTTAAAGTGATAGTCAGTGTTTGAGGCTCAGGTGGAGATACCCGGGAAGCGGAGTGTAACAGTACCCCCCTTTTAAAGGTGGTCACTGAACACCTAGGACCAGGCTCAATAGCAGACTCTGAAGAGTTCTCAGCTTGTGCAGCAGTCTCTGGAGAGTCCCTGGCTGGGACGGCAAGTTGGCACACTTGATGGGAAGCCCGGACTGGGCACAGCACTCTGACTGGATAGCACTGTGAGATGCCTCAGAGCAGACAGCACTGTGAGATGCCTCAGAGCAGACAGCACCAAGTGGCAACTCGGGCTGAACCACATAGAGTGGCAACTCGGGCTGAACCGCATGAACAGGCAACTCGGGCTGAACCGCATAGAGTGGCAACTCGGGCTGAACTGCATAGATTGGTAACTCGGGCTGAACTGCATAGATTGGCAACTCGGGCTGAACTGCATGGATTGGCAACTCGGGCTGAACCGCATGGACTGGCAACTCGGGCTGACCCGCATTGACTGGCAACTCAGGCTGAGCCGCATGGACTGGCAACTCGGGCTGACCCGCATGGACTGGCAACTCTGGAGTGGACTGGAGGGACAGGATCCTCTCTGGAGCGAACTGTAAAGGCAGCACTCCCTCTGGAGCTGAGGACTCGGGAGTAGAGGCAGCGGTTGAGGACTCAGGACCGGACACAGTGGCAGAAGACTCAGGACCGGACATGGTGGCAGGAGACTCAGGACCGGACACAGTGGCAGGAGAGTCAGAGCTGAAGGCAGAGGATGGCACCTCAGAGCAGGAGACAGAGGTTAGTGCCTCAGGACAGACGGCTGAAGCTAGCGGGTTAGAATCTGGTGAAGCAAGAAGAGTCCTTAAAAGCTTGACTTGAGTAAGACATCTCCCTAAACAAGCTTTACCCCATGCTGTAATCTGAGAAGAAGGCCAATCCAATTGTGGCGAGTGGAGGCGAAGCCATGGTAGACCTAGAACAACCGGACTGGTGGTAAGAGGAATAACAAGGAAAGAAATCTCCTCCTGATGGAACGCTTCTACTTGTAAAGAGAGTGGGCTAGTGCGGAGCTGAATAAGACCATTGGTGAGGCGAGCTCCATCAATACCAGTAATCTAGATAGACTTCTCCAAAGGCAGTGTAGGAAGGGCCAACTGTTTAACAAGATGTAGAGAAATAAAATTTCCCTCAGCTCCTTAATCCAACAAAGCAGTAGTATTAGCAGTCTCAGTGGCCCACTGTGAACTGACAGGGAATGAACAAATTTGGTCAAAAGAAAAATCCGAAGATTTGGGGAGATGCCCCTAGCCTGACCTCTCCGGAACCAGCTAAGGTCTGATGTTTTCCCGACCGTTTAGAACAAAATTTAAGAATATGTCCAGCGTTCCCACAGTAAAGACAGTTTATTCTTGATTCTCCTCGCTCTCTCTTCTGGAGTTAAACGAGAATAACCTAACTGCATTGGTTCATCCGAAGAACCAGAAGGTTGAAATCGAGAAGCTAATTGAAGAGATGAACGTCTAGGAATCTCCTTTTCAGAAGACCTTTCACGGAATCTAATGTCCAGTTTATTGCATAATGAAATTAGAGAATCCAAGGTGGCAGGTAATTCTTGAGAGGACAAAGCGTCCTTGATTTTGTCGGAGAGACCTTTCCAAAAGGTAGCTACCAGAGCTTCTTCGTTCCATTGTAATTCGGAGGAGTCCGAAATTCAACTACATATTGGGCCACAGAACGCGAGCCCTAGCGTAACCGGAGAATACTGGAAGCTGAGGAAAGAACTCACCCTTGTTCATCAAAAATTCTTCGGAAAGTAGAAATGAAGGCAGAACAATCATTTCCCCACAGAGGGGAGGCCCAGGCCAATGCTTGCCCAGATAAAAGAGAAATGATATATGCAACTTTGGCCCTTGAAAAATTCTGTGGAAGAAGTTCAAATTGAATAAGACATTGATTCAAGAAGCCCCTGCAAGACTTAGGATTACCATCGAACTTCGAAGGTGTTGGCAGGCGTAGGTTAGAACAATTTGAAGGCGTCTCCAGAACAACTGGATGAACAGCCTACTGTACCATAGTAGGCGGAGATGGAGAAACTGGAAAATTGTCCATACGAGTAGCCAGTGACTGAAGGCACTGGAGTAGTTGAATCAGCATAGCCTCTTGACGTTCCAATCTAACAAGTATGTGTTGAAGTAAATCTTTAGCAGAGGGCTCTATTTCAGGATCTGTCATGGCTGGTTCTTACTGTCAGGCTAGCTTACGAATAATTGAGTGAGATCCTGCTGTCTCAATGAGTATTGACTAAACTTCCCTGGAGACGCGGAGTCTAGCAAAATGGAAGGTGATCACCAGGGATTCCCGCAAGGGAATATGGGCTTCTGGGGCTCCCACCTTGCAGGTCGCGGCCCTCCAGGAAAGTTCTCAATGTGACAGGTAGAGAACAAGTTGAATAGCAGAAGAATGATCCAAATCGGACATCAAATGGTGGTAACGAATAGTACCATTTTATTATAAAACATTAATACAAGAGTTCAATTAAGACTTGAGTAATTGGCAAATGATGATCATGAAGACATGCAAGAGAAGTAACTGTCAGCAACATTCATTAATACAGGCAGCACATGCAGTAATCAAAGTCTCCACTAATAATAGAATTGAGATATAGGAATCAGCAAAGTCCAGACATACTCAGCAATGAACACGGCAGCAATGAAATAGCAGCTTACCACGGATTGTGGAACTGGTAGCAGTAGTCAGCAATGCAGGCTGTATAGGTAACAGATGTAGATCCTAGCATTTACCATGGCAGTGGAACAGGTATGCAGAGATCAAGGAAGTCCAACACACAGCAGCGATGAACATACAGCAGCGATGAATAGCCGTTTACAACAAATTGTGGAACTGGTAACAGTAGTCAGCAATGCAGACCGTGTTTTCACAGGATATGCATCACAAAGCAGGCATAGAATCAGGTCAGGTATGACTTGAAAAACCAGCAAGGAAAAGGTAAAAGGAGGGGCCTTATAAAGGGAGGCTGACCAATGGCAGAACTGACAAACATACAGGTGAAACAATCACAGGTGCAACCGTGGCTGACAGGCTGACTAAGAAGAGAGATTTAAAGTGATAGTCAGTGTTTGAGGCTCAGGTGGAGATACCCGGGGAGCGGAGTGTGACACCTTGCAGACTTCTTTTCTGAATTTGCACCAAAAAGTGTACGATGTTATCAAAATGGATTCACAGCACTACACAGAGGAGCAGGAACAGCAAGCAGTTGCTGCCACCAGTGCTGATGATAGTTATTCCTGTATGTCATCTGGTAAAGCCTATGTAAAAGTACATAGTCTTTTGATGTCAGGGAAAAAAACAAACAAAAAAACACCTTTTACCGTGTTGAAGAAAAAAACAGCTGTAATCCAGGAAAAGTTAACTGCCGATAAAAAAAATTGCCAACATTCCATTCTACACACGCAGTGGCAAAGAAAGAATGAGGCTTTCGCCTTTCTCTATGAGTGCGAGATCTAAAATTATTACTGAGGGTTCTTCTTGTAAGGTCACTTGTGACCAAGCAAGACCAAGTAATTCGGAGTCCAAAAGTGGTGCACAAATACTGTTACGTGTAAAAGCCGAGCTGGAACAAAACAGTAAGACATTAGAGGAAAATGTATGCTCAGATTCAGAAATGACACCAATCCCTGAGGAGAGTCCATCCACAAGTGCTATGTGTAATCGTGATCATTGTGATAGCATAACCATAAAGAAGGCCCCTTTCAGCATTTCTGCTGATGTGTGCCTGAACAGCCCGAGTGTAGCCGTTGATGCACCAATTGAGGATGCCATTTTGGAATTGGAACAGGATGAGGGGGATATTTGTGTAGTCGACAAGGGCGCTAATGAGGATGTTGATGAGGATGATGTTGTTTGTGTAAGTCCTCACACCAGTGGAAGCAGTTCTGGCACTTGATAAGAAGAAGACCATTGTGATGCCTGGACATAAGACCAAAAAAGCCACTTCTTATGTGTGGAATTATTTCTACCCAAATCCTGACAACAGTTGTCTAGCCATTTGCAGTGTATGTAAAGCTACAGTCAGTTGAGGGAGGAATCTTAACCATCTAGGAACCTCATCCATGTTACGCCATTTGATGCGAGTTCATGGCAAGGTGTTGGGAAAATCAGAAAGTTATGGTAAAAAAAAACCAACAAGCAGTCCATCATCAGCTAGGACCCTTCTCTCAACTACTCTCCCGATGCCTGCAATCTACACCCACAACACCGTCCTCATCAATATCCTCAGTAACTATCAGAGTTAGTCCTGCATCCAAGTTGATAAGGCTAGATGACTCCTGCACTATCCTTGATTCCTCTGAAGAATTCTTAAACGTTAGATCCCACTGCTGCTGATGTTGCTGCTGTTGGGGGTGAATCTTCCTCCCATAAGCAGCCCAAGAAGAAGACCACTAGTACTTTACAACAATTAATTTTGAAACAATTTTTTGCTAGAGGAAGCAAGTATGACAGCAGTCACCCAGTCGCAAAGCGGATCACAGACGCCATGGCGACTATGCTAGTGTTAGATCTGCATCCAATATCCACTATAAACGCAGCTGGTTTTTCATAGTTATGGACAATTCCATCTTGCACCAATAATCTTTCCTGGCACTGATGTGTGTTTCTGCCTTTACTCTAACAAGCCCATTATTAGCTTGTTTAGGGAGGGCCATGTTGGACTTGCACTTCAGCCACAAATGTGGCACTCCTTGTGGATGAACTGCTTGGCTTGTTAAAGTGTGCATGTGTTTTTTAAGATCCAACATAAGGGTGGGTGGGAGGCCACAAGGACAATTCCATCTTAAATACTTTTCTATTGTGAGTTTGTGACACTGGTGTGTGGCAATGTTTTCTAGATGTGATATAAACTGCAGTGTGTTTGTGTCGTTGCTCTGTCGCTTAACATCCAGCCAGCTCGCTGCAGTATTTGGCTGAAAGTGTATTGTGACCTGTGAGATGGTAAAAATTTAATGGAAATCACTGGAATTTAGTGTTAATAAGGTTAATAATAATGTGGGTACAAAATAATACCTAAATTATGTGATTTTAGCCCAAAAAATTTAATTTTGTAAAAAATAGCTAAATAAAACCAAAACCAAAACACGCAAGGGCGGTTTTGGCAAAACCAAAACCCGAAGTTTATCCAGATTCAAAACCAAAACCAAAACACGGGGGTCAGTGAGCATCTCTAGTTATGAATGGTATATTGTAGGGGGAGTTATGTCTCTGAGATATGTCTTAGAAAAGTTAAGAAATGTTAAAACTTTTGGACTATTTTTGAGCAAGCCAGAGTTGTCATCCAGGGGACATTTCCTCCCTCACATTACCATTTACACTGCCCCTCTGAAGGAAGTGCCATTTCAGTTTGCTTATGAAGCTTGTGAAGTGGCTAATTGTCAGACTTTTGGGAAATCAATCAACATTGATAAGCTGTCCATCTTCCACGCCAATGTCCCTTGGCGCAGATTATACAACTCGTATATAAATTTATGCTTTAAAACTTTATCCTTTTATTTTCATCTGTTGTGCTGTATAATCTGCAAGCATTGCACTTTTTGTATATTAAACTAACATAAATCATACATTTTTTGGTTTGTCAATATTTTAACTCTTTTCTGCCAGCAGCGGTAGCAAAATATAAAATATAAAATTGGTGGGACCCCACGATTTTTGTCCCTCCGATTTTGCTATTAACAGTAGCACACCTTGAATTCACTGATTTCTAA
Organism: Mixophyes fleayi; assembly: GCF_038048845.1. Classification (NCBI taxonomy): domain Eukaryota; kingdom Metazoa; phylum Chordata; class Amphibia; order Anura; family Limnodynastidae; genus Mixophyes; species Mixophyes fleayi. Next base: position 236,751,170 of record NC_134404.1, on the reverse strand, counting down.
TTTCCAGCATAAGGTGGTCTTATGAACCAACATACAATAGTAATATAACAATTTTACATCAGTCAGTAAATGTCCCTTCCCTTCTTCTGCACTAATCCTAAAAATTCCATGAAAGAGGTTTTGCACACTCTGGATCTAATAAGAGCCCATATGATAAATTCAAGTAAAACCAGATCAATAAGATGGACCAAAAGATTTTTTGCTCTTCCAGATGGAATTCAGAAAGGGCAACCTCCAAATACCTTGGCAAGAGGCCTTAGAAATTCTATTGTCAAAGCAAAAAGGGAAGGAAGCTTCAAACGGTTCCTTATTTGCAAAATAAGATTAAGGAAATCACACAGCACAGTTATAGCCAAATATGCTAGGTTAACAATATCATTTTTATACCACTGTATTCCTAAAGTCCATAGTCACTTTATGGGCAGACATCACAAGCCATAGCAGAAAATACTATGCAGGTTGGAATTTTCTACACTTTTTTTCTAAACATTACAGACTTGTTGTAACAGATTTCTAACCGCTCGTTCACTGTTAATTTCTCTGGGGCCACCTCTGCTCCGCTTCTTTTATCAGTTGGAGTACCACAAGGCTCAGTGCTAGGTCATCTGCTGTTCTCTATCTATACTGCTTCTCTTGGAAATCTAATAAGTTCCTTTGGATTTCAGTATCATTTCTATGCGGATTATACCCAAATTTATCTATCCTCTCCTGACCTCTCGACATTTGTGTTGTCCCCTGTAACTGACTGTCTTTCTGCCATTTCATCTTGGATGTCCTCTCGCCAACTCAAACTTAATCTTTCTAAAACAGAGTTAATAATATTCCCTCCAAGAGCATACCTGACATTTCTATCTCTGTTGATAACATGACCATAAATCCCACCCCACAAGCTCGCTGCCTAGGTGTAATCCTTGACTCACACCTATCCTTTGTTCCCCACATTGACTCTATATCTAAATCATGTTACATACATCATCATCATCATCATCATCATTTATTTATATAGCGCCAACATATTCCGTAGCGCTTTACAATTGGGGACAAACGTAATAAACTAATAAACAAACTGGGTAAAACAGACAAAGAGGTGAGAAGGCCCTGCTCGCAAGCTTACAATCTATGGGACAATGGGAGATTGACACATGAGGTTAAGTATACATTTTGCATCATCTAAAAAACATTTCCAGAATTCGCATATATCTCACACAAGACACTGCAAAAACCTTAATTCATGCACTTATCATCTCCCGCATTGACTATTGCAATTCCCTCCTTACTGGCCTTCCCAAAAACAGACTCAAACCCCTACAATCTATTTTGCACACTGCAGCAAGATTGATTTTCCTTGCAAATCGTTATTCCTCTGTTGAATCACTCTGTATGTCTCTACACTGGTTGCCTGTTTTCTACCGAATCCAATATAAAATACTTTTACTAACCTATAAGGCCATCAACAAAGCTGCACCAACATACATCTCCTGTCTTGTCTCAAAATATCTTCCAACTCGGCAACTCCGTTCTGCGTCTCTCATCCATACTCATTACATCCTCCCATTCCCGGTTACAGGACTTTTTTCGGGCTGCACCCACTCTATGGAATTCTCTCCCTCGCACAATAAGACTCTCCTCTGGTCTACAAGCTTTAAAGTGTTCTCTGAAAACCCACCTCTTCAGACAAGCTTATAATATTCCTCAACCACCCTCTTAACCTCACTACATTACCCTATTACCACCCATTATACAACTACCCCTTGACCAACATTGTTGTGTGACAGGATCATTTAGCTTATGAGTCACTTTTACCTTTGCAGTCTGGCTGGGCCGACTGCAAATGTAGACTTAACCTCATGTGTCAAACTCCCATTGTCCAATAGATTGTAAGCTTCGAGCAGGGCCTTCTCACCTCTTTGTCTGTTTTACCCAGTTTGTTTATTAGTTTACTATGTTTGTCCCCAATTGTAAAGCGCTACGGAATATGTTGGCGCTATATAAATAAATGATGATGATGATGATGATGATGAACAGCCTTACCCACAACAGATTTCTGCATAAAATTACTGAGGGCTGTAGTTACCCTGGCCCAGGAGTGAATTAATTGTTTGGGTACAAGCCTATTAGTGTCTGCTGCTATGGAGGGGGAAGGAAGTTGGAGAATAATTACATGTTATCATCATCTATTTATTTATATATAGAGCCACTAATTCCACAGCACTATACAGAGAACTCATTCACATCAGACCCTGCCCCATTGGAGCTTACAATCTAAATCCCCTAACATAAACACACACAGACCAAGAGAGACTAATGGCAATTTAATAGCAGTCAATTAACCTACCAGTATGTTTTTGGAGTGTGGGAGGAAACCAGAGCACCCAGAGGAAACCCACGCAAACACTGGGAGAACATACAAACTCCACACAGATAAGGCCATGGTCGGGTATCAAACTCAAGACCCAGTGCTGTGAGGCAGAAGCGCTAACCACTAATCCATTGTGCAAAAAATAATCTATTAAATATAATTCATCTACTGTGTGTTTTGCCTTCAAATAATATACTTGTGTTATTTGTGAAATGAAAATGTTAATTTCATTTCACCATAGTTTCCTCCCTTTGTTATAGTTATGATGCACTGTATTTCTCTCTATAGGTCATTTGTTTATACTGGGGAAATGTGAAGCTGCAAACTCTGGTGGAGGGGAAGGAGGAGTTGAACCTATACTTTCAGGGCAAATTCTCCTTCCACTATGGCTTTGAGCTGACCTGAGGATTAACCAATTAGTGTATGTTGCCATGCTGCCATAGAGGGAGTCAAGGAATTTAAATTAACAGTTCATAATTTTCATTAAAGATTGGTGGCTTATAATGAGTCTTCTTTACAGTAGCCACACTCACTTACACAAAGACAGCTACACTTGTTATTCTGCTACCTTATGTATGAAGTCTTTCCCAAACCTCTTCTATTGTAAGGTCATTTGAGCAAGGCCATCTGTACCTTCTGTTTCATTTAATTGTTTGCAAATAATGATCCTCCTATTTCTATAGTAAAAGGGGAACTGCACGCCAAAAAGCACCAACGATATATTAAAAAATTAGCCAAAATGCTTGTGTGCTCACCTATATGTATCCAAATAAACATATATCAAACCCCAACAAAATAACAAGGAAAATGAAACATAGGAAAAACTGAAAAGAAATATGAATATATTTATATGTTACTATAATTGTTATAACTGTTAGTGGCAGCCACGTCATTCTCCCCCAAAGAAGTGGTTTTTAAAGGAAAGAATGAGTTGTAGGAGGACCTCTGGAAAAAATGAAGAGCTGTACAAAACATGGTGTTTTTTTACAGTCTACTACAGTGTGATTGCAACTTTAAGTTATTTTAAAGTTTATGTCTAAATGCTTTTCTTGTAAAGGTTTACTGTGTGCTTCAAACGATTTGAAACCAGGATGAAAATACTTTCCAAACAAGTTTGTTGTTCAAATATCTTTGACCTTGCAAGGTATTGAAAACTTTACATTTATAACCCACTGCAGGATATAGAATATATTTATCTTACCTCCAGTTCTGCTATAATATCATCAGTTTCTGCAGGATCTTTTTTTTCTGCTAATATTGCATACTTCCGGTGTAGTTTCCATCCCAGCAAATAATACAAGTACATTATCTGAAACACACAGTAGATGCATTATATTTAATAGACTCTTTTTTCAGTAACATTATACAGAAACAATATTTATTTTAATGGTCAACATCTGTAGAATACTTGTCTATAATGATGGTGTATTTTTTTTTTTTAAGTGAAAAAAGTGCTCCTGAGATCATTCATTTATCAAATTAGAGATTTTTTTTCCATAATATTGGATACCTTGTATAAACATAAACCAAGAAAAAAGAATAAAACAGAGAAATGGTGTAGGCTGTAGATAAAAAATATAAACACATATATGTATCTCTTTTTGGTAACCTTTGATTCATTTTATCAGTCTCTGCAAATGAGAGACTTTAAAGTATGCATTAAAAGAATAAATCATTTCATGAGCAAAGATTCATTTGGTTAATTATTTAATCAATGAGGCCCTGATTTATTATGGAACACAAAACAAACGTAATGTGCCTTTTTTTTAAAAAAAGCACGTACATCAGGCATGCGCACATCTATATTCAAGGTCAAGTGTATATAGGGAAAACATTTCTTGCTGAATATGGGAAGAACTCACATATGTGGAGTAAAAGCTAGCACACGTAGCAGTGCAACTGTATTTGTCCCTCTATCTAATTTACCGGCAGATGAATGTTTGTGCGCAACATGCTTTTGTATTGCCGCTTGGCATCGGAACTCACAGACATGCAATTCCTTCCTTGCATTCATGTTTTATTATCATAATTGTTTTCATACAAATCCTGCTTATTAGCCCTTTGTATGATGCTGAATAAATTATGTCTGTATGATATTACCTGATATGAAAAATAACATTCAATATACCTCAAAGATACAAATGTACATTAGTACACATTTTGTTAACAAATATAAAACACACACACACACAAAAACACACAAATGTTTCGTAACCTAATAACTTTTTTACATTTTTTTTTTTCATCAGCAGCATGTAGGACAATAGTTGCAGAAGATAAAATGGTAGCCAATAGAAAATACAGTGACATTTTAACAGGTCATGGAAAGATGTGCAAATTATTAGAACTGAACACATGTGGTGTAGTCAACTTTGTCTAGCCCAATACCTAAAAAGGAATTTTTAAGTGAAATTTAAATATTAAATGGAAAGGTTCACACAATATTTTTGTAATATTTTTACTTATTTATTATCTATTGATTAATTTCTATTAATATGTTGATGGTATTTCTTCAGCACCTGGAAAAAAAGAAAAAAACACTTTACAATCATAATCTTATGACATTTTGAAAACATATATTAGCTGTATGCAGGGCCGTCTCTTTTATTGGTCCCAATGGACAGGTGACCGGGGGTCCTGCGGGCAAGGGGGCCCGTCCGAGGCAGCGCTGTAAAAATAACAATCCTGAAGAAAAAAAAATAAAAAATACTTACCTTGCAGTCATGTCAGCGGCGGTCCGGCTCCCTCCCTGGTCCCTCCCTGGTCCCCTCTTCCGTGCTGTGCTCGCAGTGAATGTTGGGCGTGATGTCACAGCCAACATTCACTGCAAGCACAGCACGGAGGAGCGCAGAGGAGACTCAGCGGCGCGGAAAAAAGAAGAGAAGCGGATCGGACTTATATATATAGCCCTTTTCTCGTTTTCTCAAGTGCCATGTTAAAACTGACAGCAGGTAAAGAGGAGGTTAGCTGCAGTGTTCTGCTCTAAAAATAGCGTTCCTGGTGAAAAAGGGACATAGAAAGCAATAGAATCATGTGATTATTGTAAAGTTGTTCTGTAGAGATTAGTCAGCTAGTATAGTTTGCTGATCAATTGTTTTCAATTTCAATCTTTCAGAGAGAGTTTAGAGTTGGCGGACTAGTGGCTAATTGTTATTGATAATGCATATATAAAAGTACTAGTATATGACTGAGTCAGCTATTATTCTGAACTAAGTAGTATATTTAGTGGAGGAAAACTGTGCTTTTACTGTATGTCTATTAGCAGCAGAATCCAAAAAAACAAATAGATTTATTTATTTTACGTTTTAAGTTTATGTTTGTCTAGTGAAAGTTATCTTGTGTGGGGCAGTGACATCTGTAATATTTTTTTAAAAACCGACTGTGTGCGTGTGAGGTTCAGCAGCAGCTGCACCTCCCCAAAAAATGCTATATATTCTAATCTTTTCTATTTTTCAATACTTCTCAATTTTGAAAGGGTCATTCATGAAATCTATATTTAAAAAAAGGGTGTTTGTGTGTGAGGTTCACCAGCAGCTGCAGACCCTATGAAAAACTATATATTTTAATCTTTTCTGTTTTCCAGTACTCAGTTTGTAAAGGGTTTCAGTGATATCCATATTAAAAAAAAAGGGTGTTTGTGTGTGAGGGCTTTGTTCTGGGCATTTTCAACATTCAGCGACCGCATGTAGAACATTGCAGATGCTGCCAAAAAAGTCATCTGCCATGCCACCAACTGAAGCAAGCCCATTGGATAAATTAAACAACGAAAAAAACTTAGTGTAAGGTGCAAGAGATAAAAATGTTGAAATGCTAATCATACGCTAAATTTGGAACATTACACAGCACGCATCATGGAAACTGGAGAAACTGTACTGTACTGTAAAAATCAGATTCAATCATTAGATGGACAGAGGCATCAGTAGATATTTTGACAGGTAGATACTCAATTGTAAAGAGCTGCGTAATTTGCCGTCGCTATATAAATAAATGACGATGCTGATAGATGAAGGTGGCTCAGACCCATACTAAAAAACTTCAAAAACTACGTACACAATACATTGCCAGAGCATTTATAGGTATCCAAGAGCAGGGCTTTCCTTACCTTGCCACTATATAAGTAAATGATGATGCTTATAGACGAAGGTGTCGTGCAGTCATACTAGAAAACTTCAAAGACTACGCACACAATACATTTTCCGATGGCCAGAGCATTTATCAATATCCAAGGTCATAACTTTCATACCTTGTTTTACTTATATGCTCTGTGCCATAATGATGCTGTTCTGAATCAAACCAGGCAACTCGTATGTATATATATATATATATATATATATATATATATATTTATGGGGAAGGCTGAAGAATCAGTCCCCCAGGGAAAGCTACGTAAAGGGAACTGGCCGAGACTTGCAGTGGAGGTGGTTCCCAAGACCCATGTATATAAATATGGATTGAATATCAATAATATTTATATGTTCTATTAGTGAAAATGTAAAGCAGATAGTTCAGAGAGGCCAATCGTTATCCTTCCCACACTTGTATAATACTCACATTGATGCAGATGAGGTTGCCCAAAACATCTTAACAATGCAATTGAGAGTCCACATTCTGAGAAATTAAGTGGACAGATTTTGGCCCTGGCAAAGAATACATGTAGAGATGGAGATATAATGGCTGACGATCTATGCTAAGTGATAGAGTTAGAAAACCGTATGGACTGATTAATTGTTTTTGAAATTGAATGGGAGAACACAAATGCAACAATAGCAAAATTACAAAATTCTTCATTAAGACATCTCGGTGTAGACCACGGGAGGGCTGTCAAATTTTAGCACAGGGGGCAAAACTCGACTCAGGAGCCTTTTAAGGACATTTTAAAGGAAAAAAATGCAGTTGGCCCTGTGACCAAGCCCAAGGTAGCTCACTATAGGACTGGCCTAGGAGCAAATGTCCCTCTGCCTCAAAGCCAAGCATGTCCCTGCTGCAGGGTTTGGCCAAAATTAGGGATAATTGGGACATTTGTGAAGGTATCATTTGAAAATAAACTGGACATGACTGGAAACTAATGTAAATACTATAAATAGTAATATGGGAGCAAAAACAGGTCAAAATTACATTGTTTTACCTATTTTTAACAATTTTTATCTAAATCCAGATCTAAAACCAAAACCTTTCACTATTTTTTATCAAAACCTGTCACAAAAACAAGACAAACACGATTTAGAGCTAAAACCACATCCAAAACCCCATATCTAATATAGAATGAAAGACTTTTAGTAATTACTGGCTTTTTACCCTGTTCATTGTTTGGTGATGGCTGAGCCACAGCAAAGCCAAGGGTCAGAATCCTCTGACTTTAAGTGGAGGCAGCCAAATTTCAGTTCAAGAGAATTGGAAGTGCTGGTACAGCTGGTGGTGGAAAGCTAACAACCGCCAGCTCTCAACCCCAGCTAAACAGCGGATATGAGAGGATATCAAGTGCAGGTCAATGCCATGGCTCCAATTAGAAGATCGAGAAACAATCAGCTTTTTTTTGTTTTATCACAAATTGTTTTCTGCATACCTAGTACAGTTCTTCTAAAATTTGACAAAACATAGGCACATTGACCAAAGTATGGCAGACCAACATCTTTAATGACTTTAAAAACTAAAACTACTAACAAATCCTACATTGCCACCTTTTTTAACTCTTAGAAAAAGTTTTTCGCTGAGTAGCTTTCTGTTATTAATATGTGACCCATTACTATCTGTATGTATCTCTGCACAAGTTTTTTTAAATCATTTTGGACAGTATACAACATTTTTATTCTTATTAGTATGCAACATTCTTCACTTTGAACATTTGACACAGGTGACAGGACCTTAAGTGTCACCTTAAGCACAAGCTTTGTGACCACCTCATACATGCTAGGGGTACAGGTGGTGGTCCCCCAGCTTCCTTGGACCTCAGTCCCCTGGGGACAATGGCATTGACCTGCATAGAAGATTAATTGGTGCAGGGCATGTGCCGCATAGGCTCTGTCACCACATCACTATCCCCCAGAGGTAAATTTCAGGTCACAATACATCCATAAAAAATTTCAATGAATAATGTTTTGTTTTAATAAATATAGACACACCCAACAATATAAATATTTTTTTAGAAATATGCACTTGCATTTTTAGCACTTGTTAGTTTGAATGCAAATGTAACTCCTAAATTCTTTGCATTTATACTGCAAACGAGTCAGCCTATTGTAAAATTTGAGTATGGTCTTCAAGATTACTGAGCATTTTCAGTGTAGATCATTTAGCTATTTAAAATGTATGCCTAGCTAAAATTCCCCTCAGGTCAAAGATATGTTGTTTTATTTATTACAATTTTTGAAAAAACATGACTGCACATATACTCACAGACTTTCACTAAAAATATTTTTAGAATAAAAAAAAGGAAACAGCAATAGGTGATACGTAACCAATGACATGTGATTATTGCAGTAACAAACCAGAAACAATTACAATATAGCACACAGTATGCTAAAATACAAAACAAAAAAACAGCGCCACACATAGTGTATTCCAACTTAAAACCCAATAGTAATACATAAAATGTGATAGGTAACTGCGTATCAAAGAACTAATTCTTAATGGCTTATCTGATGCATGATCGAGGAGTAAAGATTCTTTCTCTTCAATTTTCCATGTTATGAGGATGGATCCGAGTTGGAAACTAAAACTGCAGAAAAAGCAATATAGTTTAATATGTTCTTTTTTAGATATCCAGATAGATAGAGACTTATAGGTGTATGTGTACAATATGAAACTTTCTTAAGAACATATAATCAAATCAATAAATCTGCCAATCGAAATTACAAAAACTTTAATAATTATAGAAAAGTCATAAAATCAGAATTCTTAATATGCATAAAAACAAGAAAAGTGAGACTTATCTGCACTCCTAAAATAGCAAGAGATGTTCCAGTATAGGACACACTTCTGGCCAGAAATAAATTCCCAATCCAAGCTGTGAGGAAGAAGAAATCCAATAGGTACAAAACCGACGCGTTTCATCAGAATTACTCTATCAAGAGGTATTAGCAGCACTCAAAAGTGGTTGTTTAATAGATCCATATCTCCAGAGAACATCAATCAACACACCATCAATAGTCGGACTTTCCGGTACACCTTCACTTCCGACCTTACAGTGATGTCACTTCCATCCACAATCTATAGCGGTGGATTATGTCACTTCTAGTTTAAACATGGACGCAGATAATACATTTATAAAAATAAATCAATACTCGTTACAGACCTTTCATATAACTACAAGTACACAGTATCTATTCAAATAAATAATTATTCAAAAAATCCATTAGATCATAATGGGATCACAATCAATATTTACATAATGCGGACACCATTTTTATGTTGCTGTATTCCCATAACCAAGACATATACAATTACTAGACTCATATTCAAAGTCAATTATGAAGTATATAACATACAAAAAATTATAGCATACAAAAAATTACTATCTGTCTAGACACAAAAATGCTGAAGGTCAGCAATAAGTACACATATTTTAAATAAAGATGTATGGACTTCATTTTGTTGGTAGTTTTTATGCCACATAGTTAATTTTATACAGACCAAAACCGATTTAGATATATAATAATCATTACTCAATTCACCAGTATAATAAAAATGAGCAAAATAAAAATTAAATTAAAAATAATAATAAATATTAATCATTTTCCCCAGCACCAGTTGGCACTAGAGGACCAGCGAGGAGAAAGTATATGGAGCGTACGTCTCTTCAACAAAAAGTAAGTGTCACTTACTCCAGCTACAGGGCTAGTCTAAGTTCTCAGTACTAGTGATGATAGTCTAATATGCATGCTATAGAATGTATTTGCAATCAGCATTAACTGTAAAAATATATTTTATGTTCAGTAGACATTAAAAACATCCTAAAAAATGTATTTCATGAATAAAATCATTAATCCTTATATTATGATATTAATTGAATTTTTTTTTCTGTGTGTTGTTTTGCGAATTTACATTCCATATAAGTATTGAATGTATCCGGCAGTGTCTTGCGTAGTAATGCCGAGCCGTCTCACACCCGAATTCATCAGCGCATGTATCTTCAGATCCGCTCCTTGTTGAATTCTGGTGTGCATATGCCTGAATTCCGTGTGCTCAGCATGCATGCCCTAATAAATTAGGGCCGTTGTGTTTAACTAATAGCAATACCATTAGTTAAACACAACATTTTGGTTTGGTGCAGACTTAGAGGGGCATAAATCTACACATCAAAGTCTTAGGTGAAAGTGTCTAATATGCCACAGTGGAATGCAGAGAAGTCCATGTAGGAAATAAAGATGTTACTATGTAGCGATAACCAATGCGTTTCAGCTTTAAGGGTCTATGCATCAAGCATATTTGACACTTAAAAGATGCGTAAACGGCTGTTTCTGCATCTATTAAGTATGTCTGCTCTGCATTACATGCCTAACGGAGGATATTTCACAGAAATATCCTCCGTTTAGGCAAATACCGTGCAGCATCGCAGTCCCCATAGATTACTATAGGGCCTGCAATGTTCAACAATGCATGAAGCTTTGATAAGCTTTGCATTGCGCAGACAGGTAATGTCATCTCAGGATGGTATTACCTGTCTTTTCCTATGGGATTCTGCTGAAGCCTCTCTGGGTTTGCGGAATACGGTTCAGTGGAAGAGCTGTGCACATGCAAGTAGCACTTCCTCCTTTCACTATTAGTAAATAGGAAAAAAGTTCACAGCACAGGGGTCACTTCGCTGGAGTAGCCCCGGCACAGTGCATCTTAGCGGTGCATAAATATGCATCACTGCGATTTGTAGCGATGCATATTTAGTAGCACCACATCTTATTGATGCATAGACCCCTTAGTGGTCAAAGCCTTCCTCAGAGATTTTTCACAAATGTAGAGAGCTTGTCTGTCGGAGTTCATCATAAGGAGCAGGAGGCTCCTCCCATCAGAGTCACATTGGTTAATAGCTGTAGTGAGCTCAGTGACTGGTGGATGATAGAAATGTTCCGTTGATTAGTATGTTAGAAGTTCATTGAAACATTTGTACATTAGAAATATACTAAGCATAAAAAACTTTCCAAGGTTTCCTAATCTAAACAGTGGAATATGGGGCACTGTAATAGTCCAATCACTAATATCTGAGCTGCTAGTGTTAGTGGCTGCAATGAGCTGCGGCAGTGTAAGTGAAATGGTATGCAAATGACTGTATAGAATCGCTATTTCTGTGCATATACTGGTTTTTTTTAACTCAGTTTTGTGAATGAAAATGCATAGCAGTAATATGTATGAGCTACTCCTAAACAGTTTTGTGTGATGATGTCATTGAAGGGCTGTTTAAATCGTAAACAGGCACTTTACAATCAGTGATGGAGTCAGCTTGTCATATTGCAAGTTCTCCAAATCAATATGTCAGGACTGATACATTAGCATGTACTTTGAGCAACAATAAAGGCAGACATTTCCTTGTTTGTTTGTACTGAAAAACAATTAACACTGCTAATTATTTTATTTATTTTTTTAGTATTAGATGAGTCATTTGGTGAAGTGAAAGCTTCCAAATATTTTTTAAACTGTAGCATTAGATAGCAAATGTCAAAGTTAAGCACTCCTCCCTTTTAAAGCATTAAAGCAAATGTAAAATGTTATATGATATGGAGTAAAATTATGGAATGTTCCAATAAATATTGATCATGGAATATTATGATGATTACTATTTTTACCTGTGACCATCTCTTTTTATGACGAATTCTCTGCTTGTCTTTCAGGTGAACATATAGCAAATTTCCACAAGGAAGTGTGTACTGCAGCTTTCCACCATAGGGCGTAGATACAATAGTTTGTATTTTTAATTCTGGTGTACTACTTTCATAAAATACTTCCTTCTTGTTGAGTGTGAATACTCTAAGAAAACAGATTTTAAAATTTCAGATGATAAATTAAAAAAAACATGATTCACAGGAGCTTCAGTTGTTTTAATATGTGTTTTATCTGCTCTCATTCTACTATACAGGTAGGGGACAAAATTGAAACATCTGGGTAAATGAGGGACATCAAACTAATGCTAATTAAGCAATAGGGTAATAGGGGTAATATTAATTAATAGGGTGTTGATTAAGCAAATAAGATCACAGCATGGTCAGCATCAGGTATAAAAATGCTGGACTGCTCTCACTGCTTATAATTGGAGCTGCAAATGGAAACCTCAGTGACTCTGAAAGAGGGGTTATAATTGGGGAATGTTTGTCTCACCTAGCAATGCATGTTCGCATGTTCAGTGGTGCACAGGAAGAGCAAAGGTAATAGACTACCAAACAGTGGAGGAAGGGAATATTGTAACATGAATAATCTTAAAATATGACCAAGTGCACGTGTACAACCAACCTACAGAACTCTACAGCCCAGAGTACTTGTTTGCAAAAATAAATTGTTCTGGTGGTCCCGTAATGTCATGGGGCACATATTGCTGCCATGACTGAGTGCAGGCAAGGTCAATGCTAATCGCTTATTTATGTTACTGAGTGGTCATCCCATATTGCAGGTATAGGTAATTTTTATTTTTAGCATAAGACACCAAATTTGAGTTTTTATCCAAACTAAAACATGATAAACCTGTCTTAGACTGATACATTTCTCTAATTTATACTTAATTATACAGTTTTAGCTTATTCATTCTTATATAACGGATTTCATTGCAACAAGTTTTCACAAAGTCTAAATATCAGCAACTTACATGCAGTTCTGAATAGATCTAATGTGACAATGTATTAATTGTGTCTAGTGCAATTTAAAAAAACCTTGACCGGAATCCTAGAAAGAATTCCACCACATAGACACTTCATTAGAACAGAGCAGCAAAACGAACATCACTAGACTCCTTCACACAATGAGGACATAAGATATTGAAAGAAAGGGTAATGGCAAGCTCTAACTCCATCCAGCACTCCATGACAACAATAATATACCTACTTTTTTACTAGCCTTACAAGGTGGAGGACCACATTTATGTAATACACACAGGCAACTCCACAATATCCATACCCAAAGTTCAATCCCACTACAGTGGCAACAGTGGTTACAAATATATAAATATTCTATAGGCAAAAAACCTTATGGTTTAACATGTCCGTTTAAGGTTTTTTTACACTTACACACCATCTAATATGTAAGAAAACTATTGAAACTTATTCACTCAAACTCCAAAAAGCAATGAAATTACAACGATTAAGACAGAACCCTTAATGGACGTTTTCCTTGAGCAATACAGACATGGTGCCATCACATCCTGCGGTTAGCTGCAGATTCAGCACTATCATGGAGTGAGATTTCTGTCACTCACAAAATAGTGGATCTGCTAATTCACAGATTTGTGTGTTCACTAGAACACATACAGTACTATTACATTTTCTTAGTTTAGCTTTATCGTAGTTTAGGGCCTGGGTGTCTTAGAAAGAGATAGTAAAGCAACTTCATAAAAAAGTAGAATTACAAAATAACAATAGAGTTAAATTACATTAAATACTCATAAATATAATCATTTCCCAAAACCATTCCCGGCATTAATTAATTCATTTTCACATACAATAAATAACTCTCCTCCCCAAACTCTACCCCACATTCAATTAATAGCCCCAAATCACCCCAGAATTATAATAAAGGTTCTGTCACCTCACCTTAAATGAATAGACCCCACTGTTAAATTAAATAGCTCCACCATCACCCCACAAATAAAATAGCACCCATTAAATAATTACCCCACCTACATTCCAACACTAATTTAAGAGGCTACCTCCCACCCAAATTGTATTAACGGACCCCCCCTCACACATTCTGTTAACATACCCCTCCCATCTCTTGCATGTTATAATAGCATATCTCCCTCTCCCTCACAACATTATAACAACATATCCCCCCTCCCTCACAAAATTATAACAACATACCCCCTCTCACAACATTATAACAACATACCCCCCCACAACATTATAACAACATACCCCCCTCACAACATTATAACAACATACTCATCCTTCCTCACACGTTATAACAACATACCCCCCATGCATTTTATAATAACCCCCGACATAATTTTCAATAACATAACTTCCCTCCCTCACATATTATAACAACATACCCCCTCACCTTTCCCCCTGTTCCTTTTACCTATCCTCCTGAAGATTTCTCCTCTCTCACTCATTTATTTTCCTTTTTCTGCTTCCCCACTTTTCTCTCTTAGAACATTCCTAATCCCAATCGCTTCTCTACTGACTTCTCTCTTCTTTGCTTACTTGTGCCTCACTCAGAACTCTCACTCGAATGCATGTGGAACGCACAGTTTCACTTCCCACTCCCGTTTTGTGCTACGGGAGCCCAAAAGGTAAAAAAAAAGTTAAAGAGGCAAAGCCACAATACGTACAGTGAAGTATTACATCTATGTAACACTTGGACACTGCAATCTTAACCACACTGCAGGGGGGTGGGGAGGGGGGGGCGGGATCTTGACCACACTGGGAGGGGGGTGGATTCAGGATCGCATCCACACTGCTGGGTGGGTGGGGGGGCAGTTTGGGATCGCAAACACACTGCTGGGGTAGGGCCAGATCAGGATCGCTAACACTTCTGGGGCAGGGGGGATCAGGATCGCTATCACTGCTGGGACAGGGGAAGATCGGGATCACCACCAGTGCTGGGGCAGGGAGGGGTTCGGGATCAGTCTGCAGTCTATAGAGAGGGGCTTTTCCTAGGGGGAGGGGGGTCTATGAACTGGGGCAACATTTGATAGTATGTAAAGTTACTCAGGTCCGGGGAAGATATACATGTATGTATAGTAAGAACACCACTACTATTAATGCCTTGGCTGTCAGCTCATGTGAGCTGCAGCATAAATCCAATCTCTCCAGCTCCAATCGCAGCATAGAGCAGTTTCAAATCTCCCGCCCTCAGCTCAGTGCAGTAAATAAATTAACTGACGTCACTAATGGGTGGGTAGATTAAAACGGGCTCTGTAACAGCTGCCTCTGGCACCGCAGGGACCTATTAAACTTTATAATGAGTTTGGTGCCAGGGCTAAAAATGCTAGTGTGTGTCCCCCGAAAGCCCAAAACCCCAGCCATCCTCCCTGTACCTCGCAAATATGGCTAATTTTTCCAGCAAACAGAAGGAAATTCCTTAGCGAGAGGGGTCAGCCACATTTGTACTCGCAAATGAAGCCATTCTGAGTACACCCAGCACAAACCTCTATCTGACATGGGCAACGTTATGAAATTCTGTGAAATCCCCTATCTTTAAAATGGGGCATATTTTACCAAATTGTAAAAAAACTGTAAATTTCTCAAAATTTTAAACCCTCAAAGGCACTCCTCAACCCTAATAGCTTTCTAACAAAGCAAACTGCAAGTCTTAAAACCTCCTGTACACTGAGTTGTACTCTCCCAAAAAAAAACAGAAAAACTGTGACTTTTGCAAAACAGGAAGTGAAAAAAAGCGTTGAGATTTTGAACTTTAGACTTTTCCTAATTTGTCATTTTTTATTAGTATTATCTGAAATTCAGCTTTAATATTTTTAAAATGAAGCCCCTCAAACACTATTCCCCCGCCCACTAGATTTAACATGGCGGAATGCCGTTTATTAGATGCAACCTTAATATAAGTGCACGACTGTGCCCTTAATTACAGTACAAAACTTTAAATCAGGCCCTGAATCTCTGTAAGACATGTTGCAAACAGAGTATCATCATCATCATCATCAGCTATTTATATAGCGCTACTAATTCCGCAGCGCTGTACAAAGAATTCACTCACATCAGTCCCTGCCCCATAAGAGCTTACAATCTAAATTCCCTAACATACACACACACACACACACACACACACACACACACACACACACACACAGACACATAGACAGAGACTAGGGTCAATTTGATAGCAGACAATTAACCTACTATGTTTTTGGAATGTGGGAGGAAACCAGAGCACCCAGAGGAAACCCACGCAAACACGGGGAGAACATACAAACTCCACACAAATAAGGCCATGGTTGGGATTCAAACTCATGACCCCAGTGCTGTGAGGCAGAAGTGCACCACCCTAATTTTATCCCTGCAGGGTCCTAACGTGCTTGGTAGCAATGCTCCATTGTCAGAATGTCTTGGTGAAAACATTTCCCCTGTTCATGACTTACACTACCCAGGTTGTCAGGGAAAAAGTCTAGATGGGAATGTAAAAAATGAATTTCAAGTGACATTCTGCAACCCAAATTCTTGTAGTTGTCCAATAGTTAATTCACAATGGACATGTAATTGGCCTCTTTTCTGTTCCCTAAGAATCCACGCACAGCAACCTTGAAGAAGGACCAAGCAACAGACTCAATTTCCATTGATTTTTGTGTTAAATATTTAATGCTAAGCAGTTTCTTTATTTGAGGGCCTACAAATATACCTTCTTTTAGCTTTGCTTCGCTTAATTTCGGAAGCTGTTCCATCAGATAACTGAAAGTCTGGCCTTCTTTATCCAGAGCTTTCACAAAATTCTTCATTATGCCCAACTGAATGTGAAGCAGAGGTAAAATGATTTTATACAGCTCAACCAATGGAGTGTACTTGACATTTTTTTCTCTCCAGCAATATGTTTCTCTATCTAGAAACTTTTCTGTAATATAGTGTGATATAGTGATTTTTAGTAACGATGTAAAGAGAGGGGGTGCCTTTAGATGAAATTAATGAATTGACTAAAAAAACAACACGGATAAAGTGAAGCGTAAAATAAATAAAAATACTTATTTAATAAACACAATAATGTACATAAGTCAATAAATAAAAATGAATAAGTTATAAACAGTAATGTTGTTGATGAAAATAAATAATAATAGAAAAATTATAAAATGCCAGATGTTAATATCAGCAACAAAGCACCTGATCATTATCCAAGATGCATGGGTTAGTATGTTGCAAGCAGGCTAGTCTTATATATATTGCAATGAGTTCATCACAGACATAATCTTAGACAAATATGCAGAACCAATTTCTATGCAGTGTGTGTTCAGAAATCGTTAGCATACAGTTCCTGAAGTGAATGGCCAGTTCACTTAATTGGTAGCAATAATAAATGATCTTTATATGCTTCCTATTTAGGTTCTAATAAAATCCAGACGTTAATCTTATGGCACTTGTTCAAAAACACAGAACTCAATATCGAGAGAGAAAAAGTAACCGTCTCACTATATAATAAGAGGAGATTTTTAGGGAATTTTTCTCAATTTTAGATTCCACACGGACACAAAAATACCTTCCAATCAAGGTCTCTCCTTTGTGCTCTAGGTTGTTTGCTGCACAGTTCTCAGATAGTGTAACAAAAGGTCCCTCTTTGTCCGTATGGAAAGAATGTATGGCAAGCAAAGATCAGATACAGCAAATACCTGCTTGTCAACCCAGTCAAATGAGAGAGGCACATAGATTTTTCTTATCTTTCTTTAAATTATTTTGTAGGTCTCTCATAATTAGTAGCATCATAAAAAGAGGTAGTAAACCTAAAGGAATATACCTATATAAAAATATGAAAAAACTTTTTTAGTCAAAGAGCTCACTTGAGGGGTGCGAACCCGAGTTGCTTGGTCAGCTCATGTGTATCCTAAACCCCTGCACCATGCGCAAACCCATAAGGTATTGCATAGGATGTCTTTCCATACAACAGTGTATTCTATAAGAAAACTACTCATCCTCATGTTACTCTTGCTATTATTAATAATCTCTCTGTCAGAGTATCTGATTGTATCCAATAGTCAACATTTTGTGCCTATCTGTAAATTCTACCAATTTTAGTGTCTCTGCTGTCCCAGAAAACTTAACAGCAGTGCAACCTTTAAGTCACAACAAAGATTCCATCCATGCTCCTCATACATTCCCTCCAACAACACAGCCATACTTTCATAAGTTTCTTTCATGTCCACTGCATAGGCCAGAGGCACTGAAGGGAGTTTGTTCTCATTATGGTGTAACACTGCTTTCAGACTATTCTTAGGAATCAATAAACAGTCGTCACTCACTAGTATTGTACTGAACACCAAACTCAATCATTAAACCGTTAACATCAGTACATACACACATGAAGATGAAGAGAGTCTTGCCGAGCAATTCCTGTGATTAAATACTTTGCTTTTTAAACTTAATTTCTCAAAAATCTTATGTGATATCACATTTCTGAAAGTATATTTGGATTCTATATCATGTCGGATGCAAAATGGCTGTTGAGTAGAGTTATTGAATTCTGAGACCACTTAATGAATCCCTGCATTCTGATTTTGACAATGTACACAAATTGTGTACATTATAAAAATTTGTGGATTCTTAAAAATGTTTGAAAGAAAATGCTTTAGGACCAAGTTGTCACTAAAGACCATGGGTTCCTGCAGAGTTCCTATGAAGAGTATACTGTAAAAATGCTCATCATTGTCCTTTTATGTGACCAAATGGTAAAAAGCAATTAAATGCATTCCAATACTGGACATATCATCTTTTATTTCAGATACACACCATGGCTGGAAGAGGGAAATGTACATATATAGATTTAGTTAGTAAACATACTAGCATGTAAAATGATCAAGTTCGATTGTTAATTCTCACCTGTAGACTTCTTCGATTACAGTGACCAGACATTCCACATAGCTGTTCACATATCGTTTCTTTTTACCATATTGATTTTCAGAATCATCAACAAAAGCATCATCAAAATAAATGTGTCCCTCAAAATTGAAAATGTCATCCTTCATTGAAAATTTGTATTTGTCCAGTCTGGTAGAGGGAAAATATAATTGAAATTAATGTTATGACTACTGGAATTTCTCCTCATGAGGAATCTGCATAGTCTTACAAAAGCTCACCCTGCACACAGTTAAAATATTGACTTATACCTGTAAAAAATGCATTGTTATTATCACTCCTATTTACTCTTGTGTATTGTCTACTGACAAAGTTATATGGTAAACTATTTCTCACAGGGCCCTTTTGTTTTTTCTACTTATGTAGAATTAATGACATTTCACCCTTACCTTTTGTCAAACGTAATAACCCTATTGATTTATACAGTATGCTTATACATACTGTAACAAAAGGAGGCATTTAGATGGCAATATGCAGAGAAAGCAGGGAAGTAAGGTAAAACATTTGTGCAGCAATGCACCTAGATTGAATGTAAAGACCTATGTGTAACAAACAATAGTTTAAGGTTGGTTAACTTACATGCAGAGAAATCCTTCCTCTCAGCAAACAGACAGGGTGTGCCTCTTTAGGGCAAACAGAGCCAGTGATGGGGCGTTTCCTTTTAAAGAGAAGGTGGGTGTGTCACCTGTTCATCAAGCTAAGGCTGGGGGAGGAGTATCAGGTATAAAAGCTTGTTTGTATCATTTGTGCCCTGAGATCAACGCTGGGGAAGCTGGCTGGTCTTGAGAGAGCTGAGCTATGTCTAGCTAGCTTTTAGGGTCTCCAAGTATTGCTGTGAAATCTGTACGGTGTCAAAACATTTACTATCCTGACAATAAAACTACATAAAAAGGAAGAAGTTGTTCGCGTGTGCTTCAGCAGTAGCGGGCTCTTGCCACAATACAAACAGAGAACCCTGTCCTATTTAATTCTGCAAGCTAGATTGTGAATATATATATATATATATATACACCTATATACCGGTATATATATATATATATATATATATATATATATATATATATAGATAGATAGATATAGATAAAGATATAGATATAGATATATATAGTTATATATATATATATATATATATATATAGTTATATATATATATATATATATATATATATATATCTAATATATAAAAGCCTAGCGGCGTGTGTTAGTGTGTGTGTGTGGAAAAAAATATTTTCTCAGAAAGGGCTCATCCAATTGACCTGAAATTTGGTATACTGACATTATTTGACAAAAAAATTATAATAGTGAAGTCAGTTAACTTCCATCATCCCCCCATCCCCCGTGGGAGGGGTAGTAAAGGCTAAATTTACGAGTTGAGGGCTCAAACTCATTTTCGTGAGGTAATTTTACCTCATGAATACACATGCGTAGTATACTTAACACAGTGAAGAAACCTGATGAAAGCACCATATGCATGGACGTCATTACCGTGCTACCCGCCTTCCTAACAACTTGGCAAACACCTACTATTACTACTCACGCCTTCCTAACAAGTCGGCAAAAATTACTACTCACGCTCTGCTGACAAGTCCGCAAAAAAACTACTACTGACGCTTTCCTAACAAGTCAGCAAAAATTACTACTCACGCTGTACTAATAAGTCTGCGAAATATAAACCACAATCCAACTTCTATAGCCCTCACTATCAAAAAATAGCAAACAAATTCATTATCTTATTTTTATATTTTTATTCTTATTTAAATAGGGAGATCAAAAAAATACGCAAATGAAGAAGAGAGGCGAAGGGCGAAAACTGCCCAAATGTGCAAATCAAGACAGAGTCAGAGTGAAGATATGCGAGAGCAGGAAAGAGAGGCAAATAGAATTGCAATGAGACAGTTAAGAGAGAGTCAGAATGACCAGAGTCAGAGTGAAGATATGCAAGAGCAGGAAAGAGAGGCAAATAGAATTGCAATGAGACAGTTAAGAGAGAGTCAGAATGACCAGATGCGAGAGCAGGAAAGAGAGGCAAATAGAATTGCAATGAGACAGTTAAGAGAGAGTCAGAATGACCAGATGCGAGAGCAGGAAAGAGAGGCAAATAGAATTGCAACGAGACAGTTAAGAGAGAGTCAGAATGACCAGATGCGAGAGCAGGAAAGAGAGGCAAATAGAATTGCAATGAGACAGTTAAGAGAGAGTCAGAATGACCAGATGCGTGAGCAGGAAAGGCAGGCAAGTAGAGTTGGAATGACACAAGAGAGAGTAAGAGTGACGAGATGCAAGAGCAGGAAAAAGAGGCAAATAGAGTTGCAATGAGACAGTTAAGGGAAAGTCAGACTGAAGAGATGTGAGAGAAGGAAAGGCAGTCAAAAAGATATGGAAGGAGACGATTAGCTGACGCTAAAAAGAAAAAGTTAATGACAGATGCATTACCTTTAAAAGCTAACAAACATGAAAACGCAGTAGACCAGCACTACTGTGGAAACAGGAATGTAAGATGCGAGTTTTGTAACACAAAGAATTTTTTGGCCGAAAGGCCACAAGATGTAAAATTTACTCAATGCTGCCAGAAAGGAAAAGTTAGATTAGAGCAGCAGGATTTTCCTGACATTCTAAAAAAAATGATGACAGAGAAAAAAATTGATAAGTATAGCAAACTATTTATGGAAAACATAAGAAATTATAACAATTCTTTTGCTTTTGCATCAATGGGAGCTGCTATAACTACACCAAAAGGAAATGGACCTTATTGCTTTCGCATTCAAGGTCAGATTTATCATAGAACTAGAACTTTACATCCAGAAGATGGGCAACGAAAGTTTGCTCAACTTTACATACTTGATACTGACGATACTTCAAAGAAAAGAGCAGATATGCCAGAAAATAAAGATTGCGATGAGCGTATTATGGAAAAAATTGAGAAAATACTAAGAGAAATTAATAAGTTGGTGGAGGCGTACAGAATGTTACATGAGGTTGAAAAAGATGCTAAAAGGGAAGCAATGAGGAATAATATGGAGATGCCTAATATTATGATGGCAATTAAACAAGACCGAAAAAAAGATCCTCGACGTTACAACGTAGCAAGAGCGAGTGAAGTAGCTGTGGTATTTGAAAATACGGATGGGGAACCTCCGTTTAATAGAGATATTTTGGTTCATTTAAGACCAAAACCAGGAGTTCCTCCTTTGAAAAGACTGAGCATTCTTGATCCCAATCTTGATGCTATGGTGTATCCACTATTCTTTCCGCGTGCGGAACAAAATTAGAGCACTGAAATTAAATTGATTGGAGCGAATAAGAATGATCTCTTGACTATGATGATGTTTTACAGCTATAAGCTGTCCGTAAGAGATGAGTTCAATCCTCTACTCAATGGTGGAAAATTGACTCAATAATATATTGTTGACGCTTATGTCAAAGTTGAAGCAAATAGATTAAATTGGATCAAAACCCATCAAAAAGATTTGCGAGTAGAACAGTAGAGTGGCTTGATGGACCACATTAATGAAAGAGCTGAAGAGAGAGGGATTCCTCCAGGGAAAATGGTAATTTTACCATCTTCTTTTGAGGGAAGCCTGAGAAATATGCAACAAAGATACCAGGATGCAATGGCTATTGTGACTAAATTTGGGAAACCAGATATATTCATAACTATGACATGCAATCCAAAATGGCAAGAAATTGTAGAAAACCTGGAGCCTTGGCAACAGGTAGAACATAGACCTGATATGGTAGCGAGGGTTTTTAATTAAAAACTTAAAAGTTTACTTGAAGATTTGAATGAAGGACTATTTGGAATGCAAGTGGCAAGAGTTCACTCTATTGAATTTCAAAAGCGTGGACTTCCACATGCACATATTTTATTGATTATGGATTCAGAGTCAAAGTTAAAGACAGAGGAAGATATTGATAAGATGTTGTCGGCTGAGATACCTGATAAAGAAAAATTTCCACGACTGTATGAAATCGTCACCACAAATATAATTCATACGCCATGTGGCTTGAGAAACCCCCAGTCCCTATGCATGGACAACTGAAAATGCATGAAGAATTTTCCAAAAGATTTTTGTAATGCAACTGTAGGAAATCTAAACGGTTATCCAAAATATATGAGAAGAAAAGGGGTTGAGCATGAGGTGAATTGAAAAATATTTGACAATTCATGGGTTGTACCTTACAACGCATATTTGTTACTGAAATATAATTGCCACATCAATGTTGAGGTGTGTGCATCAATACAAAGTGTGAAGTATTTTTATAAATACGTATATAAAGGACATGATTGTGCCAATGTTGAAATTAAAGTAGATAAACATGATGAGCCTGCGAAGCATGTAGATTCGAGATATGTGAGTGCTACCGAAGCAATATGGAGAAAATTTGCATTTCCAATACACATGCAGACACATGCCATCATACGATTGGCGGTGCATATGCCTGGACAACAGAGCATATTCTTCGACACAGAAAATATGGAAGACTTTGTACAGAGATTGAATAAGAATTCAACTCTGATGGCTTGGTTCAAGCTGAATGAAACCAATGAAAATGCTCGCCAATTTTTTTATTGAGAAATTCCTGAGCATTTTGATTTTGAAAAGGGAGTTTGGAAAAAGAGACAGAGAGGAGGACACAAGGTGATTGGAAGAATGTACTCAGTGGGGTTAAAAGAAGGGGAGAGATATTATTTGAGATTAAATTTGTTACACGTCAAGGGAGCTACAAGCTTCCAAGATTTGAGAACTGTTGGTGAAGTGGAATATTTGACTTTTCGTGAAGCGGCAAAAGCAAGAGGATTTTTGCTTGATGATACGGTGTGGAAATCGACTATGGAAGATGCAGTTGTGTGTAGTATGCCTCGGCAACTACGAGATTTATTTGCATACTGTAACAAAAGGAGGCATTTAGCTGGCAATATGCAGAGAAAGCAGGGAAGTAGAGTAAAACATTTGTGCAGTAATGCACCTAGATTGAATGTAAAGACCTATGTATGAAAAACAATAGTTTAAATTTGGTTTAACTTACATGACTTGAAATCCTTCCTCTCAGCAAACAGACAGGGTGTGTCTGTTTGAATTGCAGAGCCAGTGATGGGTGTTTCCTTTTAAAGAGAAGGTGGGTGTGTCACCTGTCCATCAAGCAAAGGCTGGGGGAGGAGTATCAGGTATAAAAGCTTGTTTATATCATTTGTACTTGGAGACCAACGCTGGGTGAGCTGGCTGGTCCTGAGAGAGAGCTGGACTATGTATAGCTAGTGTTTAGGGTCTCCATGATTGCTGTGCAAGTATACGGTGTCAAAACATTTACTATCCTGACAATAAAGCACCATAAAAAGGAAGAAGTTGTTTGCGTGTGCTTCTGCAGTAGCGGGCTTTTGCCACAATACATTTGCGTGTTTGGCTCTCCGACTGATCCACGCAAATTGTATGAAGAATTTAAACAAGATATGATGGAAGAATACTGTCACAGACTTCAGTCGCAAGACCCTACTTGCAATGAATGTGAGGGCTATGCCCTTAGAGATATTAATGATGTGTTAGCTTCCCATCGAATGAGTTGCGCACATTTACGGACTTCCGAGTCCTCCAGTTTATTTGCCAGAGATTGATCAAGAAATTGATCAAGAAAAAGAAAGACAGCAAGCAGAAGAAATGAGCCTTACGTTGAATGAAGAGCAGAGAAATGCATATGACAAAATAACAAAAGCTATTTCGAATAAACCTCAAAGTGAGAATTTGTTCTTTATTGATGGCCCTGGAGGAAGTGGAAAAACGTACCTTTATGCTAATTTGATCCATTTTATGAATGGGATAGGAGAGAAAGTGATTACTGCTGCCTCGACAGGCATTGCAGCTAATCTTTTAAATGGAGGAAGGACAGTCCATTCCTTATATGGACTTCCAATTCCAATTAATGAAACATCTGTATCCAGAACTAAGCCAACATCCGATCAGGCTAAGAGCCTTCAGCTCGCAAAATTATTTATAATTGATGAGTGCACAATGGTTTCTAACCATACACTCAATACAATAGATCGTCTTTTGAGAGAAGTTATGAAGAATAATATACCCTTTGGGGGGAAAGTGATTTTACTGGGAGGTGACTTCAGACAATGCTTGCCGGTTCTACCGCATGCAATGAGAGCTGCCATTGTGTTTTCGAGCACATGGATGCAATTTAAAAAACTTGAATTGAAGATTAATCACGATCGGAAGATCCTGAATGTAGTGATTGGTTGTTGAAGTTGGGAAATGGAGCTTTTACAAATGAAGATGAATTTAACGAAGAAACGATTGAGATACCACACGACATGGTATGCGATGATATTGTTAAGGAGATATTTGGCGAGAAAATTTCGATCAGCATGGTTAAATCTATGTCGAATCGAGCAATTTTGTGTCCCTTAAATGAGGATGTTGATAAACTTAATGAAAAGGTGATGGAAATAATGGAAGGTGAATTTATGATTTATTTGAGTGATGATGCAGTACAAGCAGACGATGACACTGAGAAAGAAAATTTCGCAGTTGAGTTTTTGAATACCTTGACTCCTTCCGGAATGCCAAGGCACAGATTAAAAGTTGGAAGCATTATTATGCTATTGAGAAATCTGAATGTTAAGAGAGGACTGTGCAATGGCACTCGATTAGTAGTGACAGCACTGAAAACGAATGTGATACAAGCAGAAGTTTTGAATGGCTCTGCTGAAGGAGAGAAGGTGATGATAGCTCGGATTGACTTATGTCCATCCGAAACAGGACTGCCGTTTAAGCTAAGACGGCGGCAGCTCCCTTTAAAGGCGGCATTTGCTATGACCATTAACAAGTCACAGGGTCAAACACTTGACCGTGTGGGTATTTATTTACCAGAGCCTATCTTTGGTCATGGATAATTGTATGTCGCATTTTCACGAGTACGGAGAAGCAGTGATGTGAAAGTGCAGGTTATGAATACTGCCCTTCAAGGAAGACTGATTGAGCACAGCGATAAGGTGTTTAGCAGAAACGTTGTGTATCGAGAGGTTTTAGAACAGTAAGACGATGGAGATTAAGGATGTGGCGATGAAGATGAAGGATGAGGTGATGGAGAAGAATGATGAGGTGGTGACATGTGGACAAAACCACGTTAAAAAAGGGCGCTTACGTCGGGAAGTAACGCTCTTCCCCTGAGGAGGCCTGGCCTAGCCCCAAATGCATGACAAGAACCTTTTTAACACCTTAAGTAGCTTGATTTGACTAGAATGCATGAGTATCATGCACGGGTTAACTTGTATATATATATATATATATATATATATATATACTGTATGGACAAAAGTGTTTGGCCACTCCTGCTAATGATTGAAGTGAGGTGTTTCAATCAGACCCGTTGCCAGAGTTGTATAAAATCAAGCACCTTGCCATGCAGTCTCCTTTTGCAAACATTTGTGATACAATATGGCTCGTTCTGAAGAGCTCAGTGACTTCAAGCGTGATGCCATCTTTGCAATAAGACGGTTCGGGAAATTTCATCCCTGCTGGATATTTCACAGTCAACTGATATTATTAGAAAGTGGAAGCATTTAGGAACAACAGCAACTTAGCCACGAAGCGGAAGACCACGTAAAATCACAGAGCGGGGTCAATGACTGCGCAGGCGCATGGTGCGTAAGTCGCAAACACTCTGCTGATTCCATTGCTGAAGAGTACCGATCTTCCACTGGCATTAATTTAAACACAAAAACTGTGCGGCGGGAGCTTAATGGAATGGGTTTCCATGGCCTAGCAACTGCATGCAAGCCTCACATCACCAAGACCAATGCCAAGTGTGGGATGGAGTGGTGTAAAGCACACCGACACTGGACTGTGGAGCAGTGGAAACATGTTCTGTGGAGTGACATATCACGTCTCTCTTTGGCCAGTCAGATGGGCGAGTCTGGGTTTGGTGGATGCCGGGAGAATGCTACCTGACTGACTGCAATATGCCAACTGTGAAGTTTGGTAGAGGAGGGATAATGGTATGGGGCTGTTTTTCAGGGTTTGGGCTAAGCCCCTTATCTAAAGTGAAGGTCCATCATAATGCTTACCAAGTCATTTTAGACAATGCTATGCTTCCGACTTTGTGGCAACAATTTGGGGAAGCCCCTTTTCTATTCCAACATGGCAGTGCACAAAGCAAGGACTACAAAGACATAGTTTGATGAGTTCAGTGTGGAACAATTTGACTAGCCCACACAGAGCCCTGACCTCAACCCCATCAAACACCTTTGGGATGAATTGGAACGGAGATTGCAAGTCAGGCCTTCTCATCCAACATCAAAGTCCTGACCTCATAAAAACTCTACAGAATGAATGGACACAAGTTCCCACAGAAACACTCCAACATCTTGTGGAAAGCCGTCCAAGAAGATTGTAAGCTGTCATCATTGCAAAAGGAGGACCAACTCCGTATTAAAGTATATGCATTTGGATACAATGTCATTACAGTCCCTGTTGGTGTAATGGTCAAGCGTCCAAATACTTTTGTTCATATAGTATATATATATATATATATATATATATATATATATATATATATATATTATATATATATATATATATATATATATATATATATATGAGACAGGCTGGACCTCCTCTGCCACCCTTTCCGTTATTGCTAGGGACCGGCTTGGCTTGTCTTGCTACCATCCCCTTTCTTTCTCCCAAATTGTGCACCTCCTGTAGCAGTGGGATGAGCCTGCTGCCACCACTAGGCTCTTACACCGGCTCTAGAACCACTTCCATCTGGGTGACTTTCACTGCTGGTTAACCCCCTTGCTGGGCACCTGGGCTGGTACCCCTGACCTCTTCCTTTAGATCAGGGTTGCCTTGGATGGTTCCGCCTTGCCTATTACACTGGCCAGAGCTGCCAGGTAACGGGCAGAGCGTTGGTACTGGAATGCTGGGTCCCAACCTCAGAACAGCTGGATAATGGATTAGATTGTTCTAATCTGTAGGTCACAGGAATTACAGCAGGTAAGTAGTCATCAAAGCAGGATCTTGAAGCAATGATGTTTATTAGCTCAAGTAGTCCTAACAAGAACAGTTACACAAGCTAGTTTTTGGTACTATCGATCTTTCCAGAAGTTACAGATGGTATGATACTAATACATGGTCAAACAGTGCACTTTTTATACAGTTTTACACAAACACCCTGGCAGGAGGTAATCCAGCCTCTTGCCTCTCTAACCAATCCTGGTGCTGCATACAGCTTGCACATAAATCAGCCTGGAGGGGTTTAACACCCTTTTACATTGCTGCTAGAGGCACCACTATGTCTGAAGATTTTCTGTTGACATACAGAGGTGCACTGCACTCCTAAATAAAATAAATATCTGCAATAAGTTATTTATAAGTGGTCCAGCCAAAATATATATATATGCACACTCCATTTCAAAATAAAAAAGCTCTGGTGGTCATGAAAATTTTAATGTGTTTTGACAAGGGTCTGAGCACCATACTCAATTTGCTTCGAACTTTCCACAATGTTTTGAAGTGGATGGGACAAATTTAAACATGAGGGTTAGAAGGAAATAATATGCTAGAAAAACCTATGACATAGTAATTTGGTTGTATTATACATGGCTAGTAAATTTATTGTTGGGAATAATCTTTTGCAACAATATATTAAACACTAGTTCTCTATTAGCACTTGAACATTTATGTTGTGATCCGCAAGTTTGGTCCATTTTTTATTTTGTTTTGCTTCATAGAGGAAATGCTGCTGACCCCGACCCAGAGGGAGATGACACCCTGGCCAACACAAGACTCCAGACTGAAGAATTTTTTAAATAATCACAATATTGGAAATATATATATATATATATATATATATATATATATATATATATATATATATAATTCTCTGTAATATTAATAGATCACCAAATAAATTACTTTAAAAGAATCAGTATAAATTGACTAAATTATTTTCAATTCTCAATTAGCATTACTAAGCAATTTAGTAATACAGTATCCTGATTATAAGTTAATGCTTTGGGTAAAGAAGCATCTATCCTTATTCAGGAGGTCAGTCTAATGGTAATTCAATGTTTAGACAACACAATGGCACTGTGGTTAGCACTGCCTCCTCACAGCTCTGGGGATATGAGTTCAATTGTATTGCCCATTCAGAGTGGTTCAGACACAAACAAAAGAAGTGGTAACACCAAAACTTGTCCTACACACAACGTTTCTTTGCTTGACCGCAGATAATCTGATGTGGTGTTCATCCACTTTCCAAAAAAAGTGATCGATCCAGACAATATACTGTCTCAAAAATAGCCCAGCATATCGAGTATGTTCACCATAATGAGACTAGAGTTGCTTGGGCACTTAAATATCCTTAGCACTCGGAGGAAAGGTGCATGCAATTTGAATCTTTGGAATAGAGACAACTTTGCACAAATCTCCAAGATAATACGGACAGGCCGCGGCGTTGTGATTCCATGCAAACAACCAGAAAAAGACATGGTTCCTGAAGGTATCATGCACTGTGCTGCTTGCAAAGGCTTGATCGCAAAAAATGAAAGCTAAATCAAAGGTGCGCCAAATCCAAAACTGGTAAAAACAGAGCCCAATATCTTTGTGCCTTTGCTCAGCTTGTTCCACCTACCGTTAATTAGGGCTTATAGAATCTTTTGAACAATATGACCCAAGATGAAATGTTATTCACAAATAAAAATGACAGATGCATTATGCATATGAGGAAGCATCTCTACCACTGGATCAAATCAGATGTCGGCAAACAGGAGTACATTAAACAGAAACCTAGGCACAAGTGATCATAGTCAATTGAAGAAGAGAAGGGGCAGTTTACAGATGCTGTTAACTACCTTTTCTTGCAGAGACATATCCGCAGTGCCGTACATAATACAGAAAATTGACCATACAAAGTAAAACAGAATAGAAAAATGAATGGATAAACCAAGACTCCAAGGGCTTAGCAAATACAGTGAAGTTGGAGGAGGAGAAAAGGTGTAAAGACAGGAGGGAAGAGGGCCCTGCTCATAAGAACTTACATACTAAAGGGAGGGTAAACAGATCACAGGCACAGAAAGGAGTCATTAGAGGGGAAAAGGAGCAAGATGAGCACAAACAGGGAAGAGGGAGGTGAGGAGATTGAGCATGGAGAGATTGTTAGGTGGATGGCTGTTAGGCTTTGAGGAACAGATTAAATTTAAGTGCTTGTTTGAAGGTGTACAGATTAGGGGACAGGCGGATAGAGCAAGGGAGGTCATTCTCGGCAACCCCGTTCTACACAAGATCTGCGTCTCTCATCCAAACTCATTACATCCTCCCATTCCCGGATACAGGACTTTTTTCGGGCTGCACCCACTCTATGGAATTCTCTCCCTCGCACAATAAGACTATCCTCTGGTCTACAAACTTTCAAGCGTTCTCTGAAAATCTAAATCTCAGACAATCTTATAATATTCCTCAACCACCCTCTTAACCTCACTACTTTAGCCTATTACCGCCTGTTACACAATTTCACACAAGACAACTATCCCCTGACCAACATTGTTGTCATCCTAGGGTCATCCTAGGATCCAGTTTTCACACCCCCTGTTCCCTCAAGAATGCGGATTTTCTTATGCCTATTACCCTCATTACATCGGATGACTTCATGTTCTTCTCTGCTTTCGTGGATTCGGATGTGCAGGGAACTTCATTTCCGCTACCTTGGTATCTAAACTCCATCTACCTTACTATTCTTTGCCGCAACCTCTGGTCCTCACTGCAGTGGATGGTAACCGTGTCAACAACAGTTCCATCTAATGAGTCTAGTCCGGTTGCAGGTAGGAGTTCTTCACATGGAGTGGATTAAGTTCCTTATTCTCCTGCAATCTATCAATCCTATCATCCTGGGGATACCATGGCTAAGGACACATACTCAGCAATTCGACTGGACTCGGGCCCATGTAACATCTTGGGGTCCCTTCTGCAGGGAACATTTCCTGTCCAAATTCCTTTCTTGTATTGCTCAAGTTCCTTGTTTATCTGTATCTGCCCATTCGGCTCTTCCTGGACCCTATATAGAATTTCTGGTTGTGTTCAGCAAAACCGCATATGAAAGGTTGCCGCCTCACCGTCCATGGGACTGTCCTATCGATCTGATTCCTGGTAAAGCCATCCCCAAGGGATGGGTGTTTCCTTTATCTTTACATGAGACCAAAGCCATGTCCAGGTATATATCCAAGAATCTTCAATGAGGCTTCATAAGAAAATCATCTTCTCTGGCAGGAGCTGGGTTCTTCTTCGTAAAAAATAAAGGATGGGTCCTTGAGACCCTGTATCGATTATTGTCGTCTCAATGCAATTAAGGTTAAGAACCGTTATCCTCTCCCTTTGATTCAGGAATTATTTGATCGAATTCGTGGTGCCTATATATTCTCCAAGCTAGAACTGAGAGGAGCCTATAATCTGATACGGATCCGCAAAGGCAACGAATGGAAAACTGCCTTCAATACACGGGATGGGCACTATGAGTCCCCAGCCCCAGTGTTTTTCCAGGAATTTGTAAACTAAATGTTTTGTGACCTACTTTACCACTCTGTGGTAGTTTGCTTAGATGATATTCTCAATCATTCTCCCGACCTAATCACCCATCGCATGCAAGTCAAGGAGGTGCTTTCCCGGCTACGGTCCAATCACCTTTATTGCAAGCTTGAAAAATGCCTGTTTGAACTCTCTCAGGTACCTTTTTTTGGGCTATCTGGTATCAGGATCAGGTCTCCAAATGGATCCAGCTAAAGTGGAGTCGATTCTGAACTGGCCTCAACCCAGTGGCCTCAAGGCTACTCAACGCTTCATTGGGTTTGCTAATTATTATCGCCAGTTTATCAAAGGATTCTCTACATTAATTGCCACCATCACCACCCTTACTATGAAAGGGGGTTCTTGTAAAGTTTAGCCTTCTGATGCAGAAATGGCCTTTAAGACTCTCAAAGAAGCCTTTATCGCTGCTATAAGCCCTTCTTTTTTGAGGTTGACGCCTCCTCTGTTGGCATTGGGGCAGTCCTCTCTCAAGGAACCCCCTCGGGACTTTTTGAACCCTGTGGCTCCCTTTATAAAAAAAATTCTTCATGTGAGAAGAACTACGGTATTGGGGACATGGAACTCCTGGCCATCAAGGCTGCTTTGGAACAATGGCGCTATCTTCTGGAGGGTGCTCAACACCCAGTTACAGTTATGATGGACCACAAAAATCTGACGTACCTTCAGGAGGCCCAGTGTCTTAATCCTTGCCAGGCCCGCTGGTCCTTATTCTTCTCTCATTTGATCTAATTTTGACCTATTGTCCAGGCACTAAGAATTTGTGAGCTGATGCCTTGTCCATATCTTTCTATTCTTCAGACATTACTTCTCCTGTAGCTCCTCAGACCATTCTTAATCCAATCAAGGTTGTGGCATTGACAGGTTTTTCGGTGGATACTCCTCCTGCTGGTCGCTCATTCATAAGTTCCCATCTTCGTCATGGAGTGGGCCCACAGCTCCAAATTTGCAGGCCATGTCGGGGTCAAGAAGACCATTGCCCTTATTTCTAGGTATTACTGGTGGCCTTCCCTCGGCTCTGAGGTCCGTGAGTATATACAAGCCTGTCATATTTGCGCTCGGCATAAAGTTCCCAGGCAACCACCCTCAGGACTGCTTCAACCCAGTCCTACTCCAAATTCTCCTTGGTCCAGTATCTCTATGGATTTCATAACAGAATTACCTCGGAGTCAGGGTTACAATACCATATAGGTGGTGGTGGACCATTTCTCTAAAATGACCCACTTAATTCCATGTAAAGGTCTACCTTCCGCTTCTGAACTGCACATCTATTCATTAACAACATATTTTGTCTCCACGGTTGTCCACAAGATATCATCTCAGACCGCGGTATACAATTCATCTCAAGATTTTGGAGAGTATTTTGTAAGAGTCTGGGAATTGATCTTAAATTCTCCTCTGATTACCACCCACAGACAAACGGTCAAACCAAACGGGTTAACCAAGACCTGGAGGCCTTCCTACGGTATTTTTCTTCTAAACACCAGTCATCCTGGAGTGATCTCCTTTGTTGGGTCGAGTTTGCTCACAACAATCACGTTCATAGCGCTACCGGATTTTCTCCCTTCTTCACCGTGTTTGGCAGACATCCTGTCCTTCCTAGTCTGGCAGAGGTTCCTGTTTCCTCAGTCCCCACAGTCGATACTGTAATCTGTGACTTTTCTCAGATCTGGAGTAAAACAAACCATCTGCCGATCACCGTCGCAAGAATCTGCCGTCTTTGCAAGTAGGGGATCACGGTTAGCTATTCACTCGCTACCTCAGACTTCATTTTCCGTCCATGAAGTTTGCCCCCCGATTCATTGGTCCTTACTCCATCTCCCAAGTCATCAATCCGGTCTCCTATACGCTTCGCTTACCTGCTTCTCTCATAATCCACAATACTTTCCATATCTCGTTGCTCAAACCATTGGTCATCAATAAATTCTTTAAAGAACCTTCTTCTCCCCCTCCTATAAAGACTTAGAGTGGAGATATATATGAGGTGCAAAATATTCTTGACTCTCGTCTCCTTCGGGGTAAGACTCAATTATTGGTCCACTGGAGGGGCTATGGACCAGAAGAAAAATCATGGGTCGACAAAGAAGATTTACATGCTCCTTGTTTACTATCTAAGTTTCTGAAAAAGAAAAAGAGAGAGGGAGAGTACTGTCAGGCGCTTTCCCCGCTTCATGATCAGGAAGCGGGGACGGCCCCCTGTCATTTCCAGCCGAGGGAGCTCTGTTGCTAGGCAACAGAGAAACAGTCTCCCCCAGCCGTCAGACGTGCTGCCTGAGCAGGCGCGATAGCGTGCCCCATTGCTAGGCAACGGGACGCTAGTTTCTAGCCTCGGTCGGCGGTCCATGACGTCCTGACCGCCAACTATTCATGTCCTGGGTCCCTCTATTTAAACCTGACTCTGGCACCATTAGAGTGCCAGAGTTTCAGGTCTATTTCCTGCCTTCAGTGATTCTGCGATTCTTGTATTTGTGCTTCAGTTCTCCTTTTTTGACCCGGCTTGTTTGACTACCCTCCTGCATCCTGTTTTGACTTGTGTACTCTTCTGGTTTGACTTTGGCTTTCCTGACCATTCTCGTGAATCCTCCTCGGCACCACATTGTCCTCTTGGTTTGACCCGGCTAGTCCTGACTACCCTGTACGCTATTACACTGGTAACTGCCTTGGAGAACCGCGACCTGCGCACCGCTAGCAGCCAAGTCCAGACCTCCTTGCGGGGGTCCCTGGCGAAAACCGGGGGTGCGTTAGACTTGACGCCTCCCTGTACAGTAGAATTAATATCAGTTAGTAGCTCCATCCCGCTCACAGTCCTGACAGACAGTTTACCGCCTCCCAGAAGGTAAACTCCAACTTGCCAAGCTTAGCAAACTTTTACTGCCTCTTGAGAGAGGAAGACTGGCTAAATTGAAAATCCAATATACGAATTACATTTTTATCTTTTAAGTTGGTTGTTTGTATATCTATTCTTCTTTAGAACCAATCCAGCTACAGAATGACAAGTCAGAGGCTGATCAATCCCCTCAATCAAATGGACGGGCATTTGGTCAACAGTTTCCTTTCAGAATGGAGATGATGTAAGGATCACATATTCATCTATAACGGACAATTCTGCTTTCTTTCAGGTCACAGTGCAGAAAAAACTGTTACACACATGAGGTCAAAGCTGTGAGGAAGCACATTCAGACACGTAGGGTGCCCAGAAAGCATAATTACATTGCATGCATCATGGCTGAGCCATCCACCATAATAGATGACTGGTAAGGTGTGAACAGCTATAAAGAGAAATAAAAATAGTTGAATCAATGCCAAGTGGTTGACCATGACTATAATCTGTTTGACTAACCATGGCTAGGTGTCATTGTATGCGTGTATATAGATGTTCTCAGGCGGCCATAAAACATGACACTGTCGCCACAAGACAGTGAAATGTCAATCTTTTGGTCTAGGTCAAGCTGATAACTGTGGTGACAAACAGCTCCTAAACATACCCATTGCATTGTCCTGTTGATAGGGCAATAGAAAAGGTGTGTCCCTATGAGGCATGTTCCAGACAGGGGTTTAACGATACAAATAAACAAGTATGTGTGTGTGTAGTAGAGTTTTAGAATGAAAGCTTCAATGTAAATATGGATGTGAATGATTCACTGATGTGAATGATTACATATTCCCTGTACAGTACTGCATATTATAATACATGCTATATAAATAAACAATAAAAGTAATGTGACACTATTAGTTTCTTTCTTTGAAACTTGTCCTATATTCACCAGGCTGTTACGGGCCGTGGCTCCACAACGGGGCACCGCGGCTCGTTTCCTGGTGCCACTGGCGTCCCGGTCGTAATGGTGACATCCTCTACATCCCAGTTGCCTAGGCAACAGCCGGGACGCTCTGTTTCCTCTGCCACAGCGCCCGGCCAGCTGTCTAACAGCCGGGCACATGCGCGCATAGGGGTTTAATGCTGCACTTGTATCAGGGAGGGGGCTCGCTGGCACTCTGCTCCTATTGGTTCCCCTCACTATTTAAGGGACTGAGCCTCACTGCCAGTTATAGCTTCCTGTGTAGCTAGGCTCCCTGTTCTCTGTTCCTTCTCCCGTTCTGAGTTCTCTAGTTGATTTCCCGTGTATGACCCCTGGCTTGCTTCTCGACCTCGTTGGATTGCCTGTGACCTTGACCTTAGCTTGTTCTCTGGATTTGTTTGCCTTCTGCTGGTCCCCGACCCTTGCCTGGACTTCACCCTGCTGTCTGCTATTGCCCCCTGACCTCGGCCTTGTTACTGGACTCCGTTTCTATCTCCTATCTGGCCCTCGCCAGCGCTGTGGCGACATCATAAACTTGTACTACTCTGAGTTCAATTCCTGGGGGCATCTGAGTACCTATGAGTGCGTCCAGCTCTACGGGAAAGGCGGCTTGCTATAGGTGAAGACCTCTTCTGCCTGTTCTACAAGTTTATAGTGTTCCCTGTGAGCCATAACACACGCCAGTGCATTTACTGTAGAGTTAGTGAGTATCTTGAATTTGGTGGGACCTTTTATCTTATTAATTAAGCGTTGGGTTCCATGAATGCGCCTGCTGATACCTGTTTACTATGATCCAGAGGGTGGTAGAAGATGCTCTGTAGCATAGTGGTTCTGTATAAACCCTGGACTTATATGTGGCTGCTAGGGTCTGGCTGGGACTGTGGTCTACTACACTTTCCAATACCAGCTTGGCCTACTTTATCATAGTCTGACTTTTTTTCCCTTTGTCAAAGTCTCCTTTACTTTGCCTAATAGATAACACTATGTTATAACAGTACAGTGCTTTATTGACATTGCTTTATTTAATTTATTAGCTTTTCCAAGTACTAATTTTATCAATAATTGACTTAACTAGTAACAATCATCATCATCATCATCATCATTTATTTATATAGCGCCACTAATTCCGCAGCGCTGTACAGAGAACTCATTCACATCAGTCCCTGCCCCATTGGAGCTTACAGTCTAAATTCCCTAATATATACACACACTCACACAAAGACAGACAGAAAGGGAGACAGACAGAGACTAGGGTCAATTTTTTGATTGCAGCCAATTAACCTACCAGTATGTTTTTGGAGTGTGGGAGGAAACTGGAGCACCCGGAGGAAACCCACGCAAACACAGGGAGAACATACAAACTCCACACAGATAAGGCCATGGTCGGGAATCGAACTCATGACCCCAGTGCTGTGAGGCAGACGTGCTAACCACTAGGCCACTGTGCTGCCCAATCTTTTGATTTGCTACTCATACGCACAATATTTTACTTACTGATAAATAAGCTCCTGACAAAAACTATTGATCATTAATAACTTACTAACAGCTATCACTTAAAGATAACTGAGGGCAGGTAATTGGTCTGAAGTCGTATAAGCACTCAGATTGTGGTAGAACCTTAATTTTGTTGCACTGCAAGAGATAATCTCACACTATATTTGCAAGTAGCATTTGATAGCCTATGAGAAGAGGTTTAGGGTAAGGGCCCATGCTAGGAAGGTTTTAAAATGTTCTTTTAAGCATAAGTGGTGTTCTTCCTCTTGTCACTGGACATTTTTCTGTGGTAGGCTGCTGGTGGAATATTTCTTGCCATCCCATTTTGTAGTTTTAAACCATCCATTCACAGTTTGCCCCAGTTTGTCCAGGCTTCTCGGTTCCTTGCTATGCCCTCCCTGATTGCAGCCCAGTTTTCCCCTTCAGTCTTGGGGCCCTGGGTTATCCTGTTTTCCCTCCACCCTGCCCACCCAACTCAACGAACCCCTTTACCCCTCACTAGACCTTACTCCTCTCATGCTTCCCTGATTGCTGTTCCCTATCCTAGCCCCTCACTACATCAATTGCCTGCCCCTGTTCCTCGTGTTTTTGCACTTCCATCCTCACTTCCCCCGGCCCCTTCTGCCTACCCTGTCATGCATGATTTCCCCTCCTTGTTCATTTCCCATGTCACTGCACAGGTTGCCCTCATCTGTGCCTTGGTTCCCACTGCTGCTGCAAAACTTAAACATAAAAGTGCTTTTTATTTTACAACAAAATTAAACTTGCAGCAAAACAAATAAACCCAGGCCCCATAGGGGGTGCTGACTTCTTCAGCTAATCTGATTTTCTGCTGAATTTCTGCAGACATAGATATGCCTCTCTAGGCCTTCTCATAAGCATTTCTCTGAGCTCTCCCAGCTTCTCTGCCTCCTGCAGGTCTCCACTCAGCCATTTCCTCAGACCTGGCTGATCCTCCTCTATGGCTGCCAAGAGGGATTTTGGGCCCCAATACAGCAACTTCTTGGGGCCCCTTCCATAGCTGTTAAAGGAGAAGTGGCCACACCAGGTTGGTGGCTATTTCCACTACAGTGGAATGCCAGGGCCCCCAAGCAGGCCCAGGTCCCGGTAATTTGTACCTGCTCTCCCATCTCTTGTCACCCCTGGACTTTTCTCAGGCTTCCTTTCTGACACACACATGCCTCACTTAGCTCTATACAGAGCTGCAAATATGTGTGGTCACACACTCTTTTTATATTTTGAGGGATGATCCTGGATGCCAAGGCCTGAATAAATGGCTGGCTCGCGGCACCTAGCCTGTAGCCATAAAGCTAGTATCTTTCCTCACATTACACTGTTCTCTATTCTCTTTGTGTCTTTAAAATCTAGTTTCACATATCTATCTCTATTTTGCTTTCCCATTCTTGTTCTATCATCCTCCTTAATATATGATCCTCTACATTGTCCCGTAATTTCACGTTTATTCCCTATTCCTCAATATTCTCCTACACATTGTGTTCAATATATTTTTTTATTCTGTCAGCCATTTCTTCTGCCTTCTTTACTGCATGGGCTCTTATATTCTTATATTCTCTCAGTTGCTTTACGTTCCATTCTATCTTCACCTCAGAGCACTCCCCATCTCTTTCCTCTCACGTCTTTCAGCCTTTGTTAACCTTCTGCCAGCTCTTCCTTCTTCAAAAACTCATGGCTCCAGCTCTCCATTGTTTGAGCCGTGTTCTGATTGGCAGGCCTGAGGGAAGGGCAGTAATCTCTCTCTGACCAATTACTATAGTAATTTCATATTGTATCACTAACTTTCATAGATTATTCATTTGCGGGGAGAAAAAAGTAAGGCGTAAAGAGGAGAAACATTTAGGAACCTCTATTTGCCAACCCAGTCTGGCCATCACCCTTACAAACAAATAAATTCACACTTTAAATAGTTGGAGGAGACTTGGATAGAGTTATGTTTTCTTTCTTGTGGTTCAATCTTGCAAATGTATAAAAGCGAATGACTTTTTGAAATACCTGAATATTGATGTGAGAATTTTCAGCATTTCATCATGTGTCTCATGCCACATTGTGGCACACAGATAGATCATCAATTTGTCTGTGGTACTGTAAGAAAATGCCAACAAATATCTTAATCAACATTGAACTGTGTGAAATAAGATATACTAGTAATGTTATTCTACAGCAAAAAGATAAACATATTGTAGGCCACTTAAGGAACAACAAAGGGAAAAATAACATAATAGCAAAATCCTAGTGCATGTATTTTATAATGCAGCAAACAGTCAATTAATAAAAAATATTGACCAAAACCATTAACTTGCAATAGCTCTATTTTAGTTTAAGTGATAACTAATGATCAGATTGATAGTAGTTTAATATTATATATATTTATATATATATATACAAGTTAACCCGTGCATGATACCCATGCATTCTAGTCAAATCAAGCTACTTAAGGTGTTAAAAAGGTTCTTGTCATGCATTTGGGCCATAGCCCAGGCCTCAACCACCAACCACTCCCCACTGTCACCCCCGGCAACCACCAACCACTCCCAACTGTCACTTCTCCTTCAAGAAATATATATATATATTTTTTAAATCTTTATAAACACTTTTAACAACAATTAACAAATTAAATTAACAAATTAAAAACATCTTATTATACCAAATTTCAGCCCTTTCTGATTTTTTTTTTCCACACACACTAAGAATTTAGTAGGTCAGTGTATAACTCCGCCCAGCAGGTGGCGCTGCAGCTTGGTTTTATTTTTTCCACACACACACAGACAGACTAACACACGCCACTAGACATTTATATTATAGATACATACTAAAGATCACTGAAATTGTATTTTAAAAATATTATATTTTTCTTACCTTTCATTTCCTGCACCAAAAGTGTTTTTGTTTAATTTCATTCTTATGTTGAGGAGTGAGGACAGATCAATAAAAGCAGCTTCATACAGTCGACGGACAAACAATTTAGTTGTTCTTTCAATCCTATGAACTTTCAGTTTATAAATTTTGTAAGTCGCAAACTGAGATCCAAAATACCAAAGTATGCCACTTGTAAATAAGACTATAGTATGAGCTGAAGTGTTAATATTCATTACTTTTTGGCATATGTGCAGGGTTATCTCCAAGAACAAATTCTCAGTCAATGTGCCTTTGTCAAACAAGATAGCATTTTGACAAAAATAAGATATGTTAAAAGTTTGAGTTGCAGTTTTCTTTTGTACTTCATTGTACTTAGCGATGAAAACTATAACACCGGCTAAGGTCACTGCTATTGTTGTAAAGAATAAAGGCAAGCAAAAACCTATTTTAAGATTACGCATTTTACATGCAACAACTCCAAACCAATGGCAGAGTGCAGAGCTACATGCCTGGATTCCAAAGAGGCTAATTACCAAATATCGTTCATTCAAGGTCGCAGTTTTTATCGTACCCCACTCTTCTCCTTGCAGTTGAACATAAATTCCTATGACAGCGACTGTGACCAAGATTCTTATAGTACTTCCACACATATAGAGGACATTTCTTTCATCGTGTTCCGGTTTTATCTCACAAAATGCATTTCCTTGTGGTATAAAATTTTCATACCAATTTAGTGAAACTAAAATTGTTCCAATTATTGCAACAACATAAAAGGCAATGTTCTGGGAATCTGTGCCCCAATAATAAACAAAAAAGAACAATATATGGCCAGTTATAAGAAAAATCAAAGAACAAGTAGCTATAAGACAACTGCGTTTTCTCTTTTTTATTTGATAATATATTTGTAAAGCTGAAGGACAAAAGTAAACACTGCTAAGGACTGTGATGTTGGTAAATATGTTGAAATGAGGCATGGCCACTATGATTAGCATTGAAGATCCAAGGGCAACACAAAATTCGACAAGACAAACCTGTTGATGTAAAACATATTGTTCAGTTTTAAAATTTGATTAATCACATAACTGAATTTTCATTATCCACAAAAACTGTTAAAAAAATTATTTTTTATTACACATTAAAATATACAATGCTCAAGAAAATTAAGGAACTGCTTTTCAATATATACCGCTGCAATCTAATCTTTTCCGAAGTAGTCATTACCAATTGTACTATAATGTCATAAAGCTCAAAGGAAAAACATTCACAGTTTGATTGATGCACCTTCTGCTAGCAAAACTATGGTGGCATTATCCCCCCTATCAGGAACGGACTGGCCATCGGGCCTTCTGGCAAATGCCAGAAGGGCCGATGGCTAGTTGGGCCGGTCCAGCAAGGCAGGATGTCCATCCGAGCAGCGCAGCTCACTGCGCGCTGCTCAGCGGACAGTGTCAATGTGGTGTGCGGCTATGTGATTTTAATCACATGGGACGGCACCTGTCACATGGTGAGCGTCCCATGTGATTACTGGCCGCACAACACATTGAAACTGTCCGCCGAGCAGCGAGGTGACAAGGTTAGTGTGTCTCTGACTGGGGGAGGGGGCTGGCTGTCGCTGTCACTGTGTCTCAATGGGGGGGGATGGCTGTCACTGTGTCTCTCACTGGGGGGGATGGCTGTCACTGTGACTCTCACTGGGGGGGCTAGCTGTCGCTGTGTGTCTCACTGGGAGGGGCTGGCTGTCGCTGTGTCTCTTACTGGGGGGGGCTGGCTGTCGCTGTGTCTCTCACTGGGGGGGCTGGCTGTCGCTGTGTCTCTCACTGGGGGGGGCTGGCTGCTTCTGTGTCTCTCACGGGGGGAGTGGCTGTCGCTGTATCTCTCACTGGGGGGGCTGGCTGTTGCTGTGTCTCTCACTGGGGGGGGGGCTGGCTGTTGCTGCATCTCTCACTGGTGGGGGTCTGGGTGTGTCTCTCACTTGGGGGTGTGTGTGTCTGGTTGGCAATTGTGTGTGTATCAGTACATTGTGTGGAGCCTGGGCCTATATATATATATATATATATATATATTAGTGTGTGTGTGGCCATGTATATATAAGTGTGTGTGTGTGTGTGTGTGTGTGTGGGGCCATGTATATATTAGTGTGTGTGTGTGTGGGGCCATGTATATATTAGTGTGTGTGTGTGGGGCCATGTATATATTAGTGTGTGTGGCCATGTATATATTGGTGTGTTTGTGTGCGCAGTATTTTAATATAATATGTGAGGGAGGGTGGATCTTAATATAGTGTGGGAGGTAGGCCATTTAATGGTGGAGTGTACGTGGGGGCTAACTATTTAAGTTGAGGTGAAGGAACCTTTAATTTCATGCTCGGGTGGTTTAGGGCTATCAATTGAATATGGTGCTGATTTTGGGGTGGAGGTCTATTTATTAAATGTGAATATGAATTATTTATTGCTGGCGATGGTTGTGGAAAATGGCTATATTTATTAAACTTTAATGCTATTGAATTTATTCCTTGGACTGTCTGCAGGGAGGGAAATATGTTTTGAGTAAATAGGTATATTGTTAATTTAATGTTGGGGCTGGTTGAAGGGAAATAGGTATACTTATTAAATGTGAATATTATTATTGTGGGAACTGGAGGGAGGCCTAATAATAAAACGTGAGTTGGAGTTTTCTAAATCTCATGTACCCCATTTTTTTCAGTTTTGGGCATCCAATATTCCAGAATAAAGACAAGAAAGAACTGAGCTAAAGAAACCAGCTGCTACAAGCGGTGAAAGTGACCAAGACAGGTAGGAGAGAGCAGGACAGTCTGCCAACTGTCCTGAATCTGGTGGGGCAGTCCTGAATTTGGATGACTGTCTCACTTAGTCAGGATTTGGTTTGACTGCTGTTACGAGCCGCGGCTCCCCGACGGGCCGCCGCGGCTCGCTTCCGGCTCTCCCAGACGCCCCGTCCGTCTCCATGACGACCGGGGTCTCACTTCCGCCTCTGACGTCCCGGTTGCCTAGGCAACAACCGGGACGCTGTAATCCGGAGGCCGCAGCGCCCGGGCATATTCCAGCAGGGAAAGGTAGGGCTATTTTTGCATATGGAGTAGACTCTGTGAGAGTCTTTTTGATTTAGATTTTGTGCTGTCTTGTGATTGCCAGTATTGTCTCGGTGCAGAGATTATGCTGTGGGAGGGGTTGTATTACTACGACTCCTATTGGCTCTCCTTGCTATTTAAGGCAGTGAGGACTTAGCCTCATTGCCAGTTATAGCTTCCTGTGTAGCTAGGCTCCTGTTCCTGTTTCCCTGCTCCTGTTCTGTATTCTAGTTTGGATTTCCCGTGTATGACCCCTGGCTTGTTTCTGGACCTTGTT
This sequence comes from Mixophyes fleayi, assembly GCF_038048845.1. Classification (NCBI taxonomy): domain Eukaryota; kingdom Metazoa; phylum Chordata; class Amphibia; order Anura; family Limnodynastidae; genus Mixophyes; species Mixophyes fleayi. Next base: position 236,707,998 of record NC_134404.1, on the reverse strand, counting down.
GTATTGCCTGTGACCCCTGACTTCGGCTCGTTACCTGATATCCCTGCCTGCTGCCAGCCCTTGACCTTTTGCCTGGATCTCACATCTCTGTGTTCTACCACGCTGCCTCAGGGTTCTCCCCAGTCAGTGCACACTACACGACCCTCCGTTCGTTTGCAGCCAAGTCTGTCCCCACCACTAGGGGCTCCAGCGAACACTAGACATCGGAGCAGATTCCGGGTTCTGTCGTGCTGACTGAAGGAGTTCCTAACAACTGCAAGGACAGTTGGGAGGTATGTCCCGCTTCACAACGTACTGCTTGTGAAGGCAGAGCTGTGTGCTTCTAAGAGTAGTGCACACAGTATTACCTGTGTATTTGACTAAAATGATAACCATGTTACATAATAGGGGCCCTGCTGTCTTAAATACCCTGGGCCCCCTGAGCCTTAATGCAGCATGTTAGGGGAAGGGAACTGATAGCTGCTCTCAGTTCCCGGACAGGACACAGCCTGCATAGGAAGCAGAGGAGCTCCAAGTATCACAAGATTTGGTAATCTTGTGAAACAAAGAGCTTCCCTTCTCACTCTACAGGAAGTTCCCACCCTTATGGATGTCAGCAGCAGCAGAAGCATCCCCAGTGGGCTGGGGATGGCGTGATGTGGCTGGGAGGGCGTGATAAATGTAATGTTTTATTATAATGTATGTATCAATGCCACATGTTGGCCACACCAACAACACAATGTGGTCACGCCCTTTTCGGCGCTGCCGCTACGTGGCGGCACACGGTTTCTTTCACGCTGGGACTGAGGTGGGCCTGTGTACTTTAAATTCCAGGGCTGATTTTTAGTCCCAGTCACCGGACCGTGAGTGCCTCTTCCCGGACATTTAGGAACCGTGGCCGTCCTCCATCCTGAGGATCTGCGCATGCGCAGCCCTTTCCTACCCTTCAGTGTATGTCCCTTTAACTTAATTGGCAGATCAGGCAACACTCCCTATATTAAGCACCTGTGGTCAACACCACGTTGCCTGATCTTGGAGTCTCATTCCCCATGAGTCTCTGAAGGTGTTTCCTCGTTTGTTCAGCGCTGCTGATTCCTGTGGTTTCCAAACCACTTCTACCTCTGTGGTTTCCAAACCACTTCTACTACTGTGGTTCCCATACCACTTCTACCATCAATTGTATCATCGTGACTGTTAGCTGATTCCTATCCGCTGCCTCCGTGCACTACAGTCTTCTAAGCCACTTCAACTCTATCTCATATCATTGTGACTGTTTGCTGATTCCTATCCTCTGCCTCCGTGCACTTCAGCCACTCTCCACATCTACTCACCTGTTCATCATCAAGTCTGTGAGCTGATTCCTATCCTCCGCCTCCGTGCACTTCAGCCACTCTCCACATCTACTCACCTGTTCATCATCAAGACTGTGAGCTGATTCCTATCCGCTGCCTCCGTGCACTACAGTCTCCAGCGTACAACTCGTCTGTGTTTCAACATCGTGACTGTTAGCTGAGTCCTACCTGCTGCCTCCGTGCACTACAGACTCCAGCTTGCAACTCGTCTGTGTTTCAACATCGTGACTGTGAGCTGATTCCTATCCGCTACCTCTGGGCGCTACAGTCTTCATCTCATCTCTCCCGTGTTTCCTCGAGACTGCTGCTATTATTGCCATCCGCTACTCTCCGTGATCAACAGCTCCTGGTCTACTCTGCTCACCCGTGTTCCATCGCTATTTGCACCTGCTGGTTGCTACTGGTTACCTCCGGGGATCCGCAGAGTCCTCCTGCTGCTGCCAGCGCTAATCGTCCATCTACTGCTGATCCGCTCTCCACGCCTTCCTGTGTTCCGCTGGTCTCTACCCGCCTGTCAGCATTGGATTCCTGTCTCATCCGCTATCCTGCTGCTAGATCATCACCATTCTCCTGGGTCCTCCAAGAGTCCAGTCCGCGTTCTACCGATTCCTGTGGATTCGTGTCCCTGTTGGTTTACTTACCTGTGCGCTGCACCTACTAGACCTCTGCTTCATCTATCCAGGGACTTCTCATTCTGCCGGCCTCCTGCCGCTCAGGTATCGCTGCACTCCTGTCTGACTGCCTGCTTCTGAACCACGGTATGCATACTTCTCATTGACTGTGCTGGTGTATTGCATACCTTGCTGGACTGAGTTTGTTCTCCTCTGGAGTTTACTATCCGCTGAGACTATTACCATCATTGACTGTACTATCTTGTGCCGGATTACTTCAAGAGACTTTCCATATTTGCAGTGCTGTTCAGTCATTCATATATATATATCTATATTGTGCATATTACTGTGGATCGTGTTAAGGTGCCGTGTTTACCCTGTGTTGCAGTCTCTCCCCGTGCACCTCCTCACATATATATTCAGTGGTACAACTTGCTAGTAGCAGACCACTGATTCCTGTTTCCAGTATCACCTGTTCCAGTATCCTCTCACATAGCAGTGGTGCAACTTGCTATCGCAGACCACTGACTCCCCGGATACCTCCACTTGGATTCCATTCCTTCACCCAGACAGCGGTACAACTTGCTATCCGCAGACCGCTGACTCTCATCACCTCCTCGTTTCTGTTGGACATTCCTCCTCACTATAGCAGTGGTACAACTTGCTATCGCAGACCACTGACTACCTTCACGTGTCCTTGTCCATACAGTTCCTCGTGTATTATTACCTCCATATTACCAGTGTTGCTAGTCATAGACTTTCCTGAGCATCTCATCATCTGCTATTTACTGTTCCGTGATCACCCTGCTACCAGAGTACCCTATTACCACCTACATTGCTCTTGTAAGCCTACCACCTGGTGATCCCTGGGTAAAGACTCCTAGTGCCCGTGACAGTAAGATCAGGCCATGACAGACCCAGATACGGAACCTACCGCCAAAGAGATGCTGCAGCATCTGGTCAGCCGTGTGGAGCAACAGGATGCCCGCCAACAGCTGTTACTTCAGTGTTATCAATCATTAACCTCCCAAGGAACATCTGGACAGACTGTGACAGCCACTACTGAGGCTCCTGTGCTTTCCTCCGTTTCCCCAGTGCCATCCCAGGTGTCTACAGCTTCCACGCTTCACCTGCCTACTCCGTCAAAGTACGATGGGGACCCCAAAACTTGTAGGGGTTTCCTTAACCAATGTTCAGTCCATTTTGAGCTCCAACCTCAAAATTTTTCTACCCATCGTTCCAGAGTGGCCTATCTTATCTCTTTGTTTTCTGGACAAGCCCTGGCTTGGGCCTCCCCTCTGTGGGAGAGAAACGACCCAATATTGCAAGATAGTGCCAAATTCATTTCTACATTCCGAAGTGTGTTCGATGAACCAGGTCGTGTGACCTCCGCTGCTTCCAGCATCCTCCGTTTGCGACAAGGATCTCATACAGTAGGCCAGTACGTCATTCAATTTAGGATCTTAGCCTCTGAACTTCAGTGGAACACTGAAGCCCTAGTTGCCGCCTTCTGGCAGGGGCTCTCCGATAAAATTAAAGATGCACTGACTACCCAGGAGCTTCCTTCGTCACTTGAAGATCTGATCTCTCTTTGCCATCGTGTTGATATGAGATTTCGTGAAAGAGAGGCTGAGAAAACAACTTCTGCTAAAGCACCTCTTCGTTCAAACCCTCAATTTCGTCCGGTTTCACCCTCTGTGATTCCCATGGAGATAGGACGGTCCAAATTATCTTCAGAGGAGAGGAAACGAAGAGTCAAGAATAGACTCTGTATCTATTGTGCTGATTCCACTCATATGCTCAGCTCTTGCCCTAAGAGATCGGGAAATGCCAGGCCCTAACTAGTTCTGGAGAGGTGAAGTTAGGGTCCCTGGAGTCCTCTCCATCTTCTATGAAATCTAAAGTCTGCGCTTTTGATGTTACGATTTCCTTTGCTACCAAAACCTTTGAGTCACAGGCATTGATTGATTCCGGAGCAGCAGGAAATTTTATTTCCAAATCATTAGTGCATCAATGGTCTCTACCAGTAATTACGTTAAGAACACCCATTACTGTGACGGCTATAGATGGATCACGTCTCATCAACGGTCTCATCACCCAGAGTACGTCTCCAGTAACACTTCAGATTGGTGCCCTGCACCATGAAGAAATATCGTTTTTAATCCTTCCTGTTACGACAAGTCCGGTTGTCTTAGGCCTTCCATGGCTTCAGTGTCACTCTCCCCAGATTGACTGGCGCACTCCTCAAGTTACGTCTTGGGGGTCTGAATGTTACCATCGGTGCCTTTCCCAAGTTATTCCTCTCAAAGTACAGCAATCTTCTATTTCATCTTCCTCACCGGGACTCCCTCCTCAGTATGCTTCATTTACTGATGTGTTTGATAAAGCTCAGTCTGAACGTCTTCCTCCTCATCGTTCTTGGGATTGTCCGATCGACCTTCTACCTGGCAAGACTCCTCCCAGGGGTCGGGTCTATCCTCTCTCGTTACCTGAAACTCAAGCCACATCTGAGTACATACAGGAGAACCTCCAGCGTGGGTTTATTCGACCTTCCACCTCTCCCGCTGGAGCTGGTTTCTTCTTCGTCAAAAAGAAGGATGGATCATTACGCCCTTGTATAGATTTTCGTGGACTCAATGCCATTACTATCAAGAATCGGTATCCCATTCCGTTGATCACTGAGTTATTCGATCGCATCAAGGGAGCCCGTATCCTCACTAAGTTGGATCTTCGTGGTGCCTACAATTTAATTAGAATTCGTTCCGGTGACGAATGGAAGACAGCGTTCAACACCAGAGACGGGCATTACGAATATCTGGTAATGCCTTTCGGGCTGTGTAATGCCCCCGCTGTTTTCCAAGGCTTCATCAATGAGATCTTTCGGGACTTATTATATGTATGTGTCGTCGTCTACCTGGACGACATATTGATCTTCTCACAGGACCTGCCTTCTCATCACCAACATGTGGCAGAAGTCCTCTCCAGGCTACGGAAAAACTCATTGTTCTGTAAATTAGAAAAATGTTCATTCGAATTGCCCCAGATTCCATTCTTGGGGTATATAGTTTCCGGAGTTGGCCTGAAGATGGATCCAGACAAGGTGAATGCTGTACTACATTGGCCCCAGCCAACTACTCTTCGTGCTATCCAGCGTTTTTTAGGTTTTGCCAATTACTATAGACGCTTCATTCAAGACTTCTCTTCCATTGCATCCCCTATTGTGGCCCTGACTCGGAAAGGGGCTAATCCTAAGCAATGGTCATCTGAGGCTCTCCAAGCCTTTCAAATTCTCAAAGAGTCCTTCTCCTCGGCTCCAATTCTTCGACAGCCTGATGTGACACTTCCCTTCTTCCTAGAAGTAGATGCCTCTAATGTGGGCCTGGGAGCCATTCTCTCCCAACGCTCGGAACAGCAAAAATTCCATCCTTGTGCCTTCTATTCTCGGGGTCTTCTGCCCGCAGAGAAGAATTATTCTATCGGGGACAAGGAGTTACTGGCTATTAAAGCTGCATTAGAGGAATGGAGATACTTATTGGAGGAGCTCGCCATCCGGTGACGATCTTCACGGATCATAAGAACTTGTCATATCTCCAGTCTGCCCAATGCTTGAACCCTCGTCAAGCAAGATGGTCTCTTTTCTTTTCCCGTTTTGAATTAATTATAACCTTCAAACCAGCTGCCAAGAACAAAAAAGTTGACGCTCTGTCTAGAGCTTTTGTGACGTCCTCCGATGTAGAAGAGGTTTCCAACCATACTATTCTAGATCCCAAATGTATCTCACTGGCTGCTTCATCCACCAAAATGCTACCATTTGGGAAGACCCTTGTACCTCCTACTCTAAGGAGGAAAATCCTTTCGTGGTTCCATGCCTCCCGTTTTTCTGGACACGCCGGTGAACACAAGACCTTTGAGATTCTCTCTCGAACTTACTGGTGGCCTTCAATGAGGAGAGACGTCAAAGAGTTCATTGCTTCCTGTGAGTTATGTTCCCAGTTCAAATCCTCCCGCAGAACTCCAGCAGGGTTGCTGCGACCACTACCCATTCCGTCCAAACCATGGACCCATATTAGTATGGATTTCGTTACTGATTTACCATCTAGTAAGAATCATAATACTATTTGGGTGGTGGTGGACAGATTTTCGAAGATGGCTCATTTCGTCCCTCTGTCTGGTTTGCCTTCCTCGTCTATTCTGGCTGAACATTTCATTAAAGAGATCTTCCGTATCCATGGATGTCCGTCGGAGATTGTGTCTGATAGAGGAGTACAATTCGTTTCCAGATTCTGGCGAGCCCTTTGTAAAACCTTGGGCATACGATTAGCACTCTCATCTTCTTACCATCCGCAATCTAACGGACAAACTGAACGAGTCAATCAAGATCTTGAGACTTTTATAAGGATGTTCTCTTCAGCCAATCAAGACAACTGGGTAGAATTGCTTCCCTGGGCTGAATTCGCCCATAACAACATGTACCATGAGTCATCATCCAAAACTCCATTTTTTGTGGTCTACGGTCACCATCCGTCTTTTCCGGAATTTCCTGCCCTCCCGCCCACCCAAGTTCCTGCTGTGCTGACTGTTTGTCAGACCTTCAAAAATATCTGGTCTCAGGTCAAAACCTGTTTAAAGAAGACATCTAACAAATATAAATCGTTTGCAGATAAAAAGAGGCGGGCTATTCCACCACTAAAAATTGGAGATCGTGTCTGGTTATCTACCAAAAATATTCGTTTGAAGGTCCCATCTATGAAATTCGCCCCTCGTTTTATTGGTCCATATAGGATCATCCAAATAATCAATCCAGTATGTGTTAAACTTCTTCTTCCTAAGAATCTTCGGATTTCCAATGCTTTCCATGTGTCCTTGCTCAAACCTCTTATCATCAACCGTTTCTCAACTCCTCCCTCAGCTCCGCAGCCAGTTCAAGTTCATCAGGAGGAGGATTTCGAGATTACTGAGGTATTGGATGCAAAAATTTCGCGAGGAGTCCTCCGTTTCCTCGTTCATTGGAAGGGCTTTGGTCCTGAGGAGCGCTCTTGGATCAAAGCTGAAGATCTTAATGCTCCTGCCCTTTTGAAGAAGTTTTATTCCAAAAATCCGGACAAACCCGGTTCCAGGCGTTCTGTGCCCACCTTTAAAAGGGGGGGTACTGTCACTCACCGGACCGTGAGTGCCTCTTCCCGGACATTTAGGAACCGTGGCCGTCCTCCATCCTGAGGGTCTGCGCATGCGCAGCCCTTTCCTACCCTTCAGTGTATGTCCCTTTAACTTAATTGGAAGATCAGGCAACACTCCCTATATTAAGCACCTGTGGTCAACACCACGTTGCCTGATCTTGGAGTCTCATTCCCCATGAGTCTCTGAAGGTGTTTCCTCGTTTGTTCAGCGCTGCTGATTCCTGTGGTTTCCAAACCACTTCTACCTCTGTGGTTTCCAAACCACTTCTACTACTGTGGTTCCCATACCACTTCTACCATCAATTGTATCATCGTGACTGTTAGCTGATTCCTATCCGCTGCCTCCGTGCACTACAGTCTTCTAAGCCACTTCAACTCTATCTCATATCATTGTGACTGTTTGCTGATTCCTATCCTCTGCCTCCGTGCACTTCAGCCACTCTCCACATCTACTCACCTGTTCATCATCAAGTCTGTGAGCTGATTCCTATCCTCCGCCTCCGTGCACTTCAGCCACTCTCCACATCTACTCACCTGTTCATCATCAAGACTGTGAGCTGATTCCTATCCGCTGCCTCCGTGCACTACAGTCTCCAGCGTACAACTCGTCTGTGTTTCAACATCGTGACTGTTAGCTGAGTCCTACCCGCTGCCTCCGTGCACTACAGACTCCAGCTTGCAACTCGTCTGTGTTTCAACATCGTGACTGTGAGCTGATTCCTATCCGCTACCTCTGGGCGCTACAGTCTTCATCTCATCTCTCCCGTGTTTCCTCGAGACTGCTGCTATTATTGCCATCCGCTACTCTCCGTGATCAACAGCTCCTGGTCTACTCTGCTCACCCGTGTTCCATCGCTATTTGCACCTGCTGGTTGCTACTGGTTACCTCCGGGGATCCGCAGAGTCCTGCTGCTGCTGCCAGCGCTAATCGTCCATCTACTGCTGATCCGCTCTCCACGCCTTCCTGTGTTCCGCTGGTCTCTACCCGCCTGTCAGCATTGGATTCCTGTCTCATCCGCTATCCTGCTGCTAGATCATCACCATTCTCCTGGGTCCTCCAAGAGTCCAGTCCGCGTTCTACCGATTCCTGTGGATTCGTGTCCCTGTTGGTTTACTTACCTGTGCGCTGCACCTACTAGACCTCTGCTTCATCTATCCAGGGACTTCTCATTCTGCCGGCCTCCTGCCGCTCAGGTATCGCTGCACTCCTGTCTGACTGCCTGCTTCTGAACCACGGTATGCATACTTCTCATTGTCTGTGCTGGTGTATTGCATACCTTGCTGGACTGAGTTTGTTCTCCTCTGGAGTTTACTATCCGCTGAGACTATTACCATCATTGACTGTACTATCTTGTGCCGGATTACTTCAAGAGACTTTCCATATTTGCAGTGCTGTTCAGTCATTCATATATATATATCTATATTGTGCATATTACTGTGGATCGTGTTAAGGTGCCGTGTTTACCCTGTGTTGCAGTCTCTCCCCGTGCACCTCCTCACATATATATTCAGTGGTACAACTTGCTAGTAGCAGACCACTGATTCCTGTTTCCAGTATCACCTGTTCCAGTATCCTCTCACATAGCAGTGGTGCAACTTGCTATCGCAGACCACTGACTCCCCGGATACCTCCACTTGGATTCCATTCCTTCACCCAGACAGCGGTACAACTTGCTATCCGCAGACCGCTGACTCTCATCACCTCCTCGTTTCTGTTGGACATTCCTCCTCACTATAGCAGTGGTACAACTTGCTATCGCAGACCACTGACTACCTTCACGTGTCCTTGTCCATACAGTTCCTCGTGTATTATTACCTCCATATTACCAGTGTTGCTAGTCATAGACTTTCCTGAGCATCTCATCATCTGCTATTTACTGTTCCGTGATCACCCTGCTACCAGAGTACCCTATTACCACCTACATTGCTCTGGTAAGCCTACCACCTGGTGATCCCTGGGTAAAGACTCCTAGTGCCCGTGACAGCACGTTTCAGCAAGAAACTGCTTCTAGCATCCTCTGCCCTCATGCTGTCCCTCTCAAGATTCTGTAGCCTTTAAAAGAACAGTGCTAACTTCTAGTTTAGTAAGATCAACACCTAGGTGTGTTCTTGCTGTTATGATCTTAGAAAACAATCTGGAAGGCTCAAATGCTGGTAATATTAACCTTGGATTATAAAACTGACATGTGCTTTAACTGGCAATGTGGCACTGTATCTACATGATCTGGTTCATGACCCATGCTTAGTGAGTATGCCGTTTGCACTGCCATCTTTATTTAGTCCTTCAAACTGAGGGAACACATCAGGCTTTACACATGACAAGTTCTAGTGATAGGCAGCTGCTATAAGCAAAGCACATGTTAGTACTGATTCCTGATATCCAGAAACTTATTTTATTCTGCAATTGATTGTGTATAATGTTTTCTTTCTTTAGCAAAATGTATTTTTCTATCTATTGCACTAAACCCCCTCTTAACTAACTGTTAAGGTTCCCAGTATGAATACTACGGAGAGTAGTTGTGCTTGAAAACAAAGTGTCTTTATTATATGCAAAAATCACACAGGTAATAAATAGATGCAGTCAATGGTAAAAATGCAGATACAGGTGTCAGGATAACTAGGTTAGCAGGGAAGCTGGAGCAGGAAAGACTGAGGTCCAGGTATAGCAGATGAAGCAGGAGACACTGGAATACCAGGTACAAATGGTCCAGATTCAGGTTACCAGGATTAGTCAGGAGGCACGAGGAACACGTTAGCCAGGAGGCATGAGGCACTGGAAGATCCACGTGAGAAACAGGCTAAAGGAGGCAGGATCAAGATCAAACATATCCAGGGTCTGGGTCACTAGAAACGGTACGGTCTGTAGGAAAAGGCAGTCTAATAAAGGCCAGACACAGGTGACCATGATCCAGCTCAGATGATGAGGGCTTAACTCCTTGCAGGCAAAGACAAACTGCCCAGGTACAAAAGCAACATCTCTGGAAGCACAGAGGTACTGCAGGCCTAATTCAGAATAAAGACAGGGTCCTAGCATAGCCCCTCCTCCTTTAAGGAGTGGATTCCAAATGCTCCACAGATTTTAGCTGTTGATGGCGTGTATTTCTGACAAATGGCTTTGACGAAATCCATGGTATTATGAATAACGGGGTCATCCGAAATAAGAAGGGAGAAGGCCCAAGTCTGTGTCTCCCCTCTAAAATTCATAATCATTAAACCTACTTAGTTAAACTGGTCTGAGAAATAAATCGGAGATTCTTCAAACTGTTTCATACATTTTTGCAGGACTACAGAAAACTGTTGAAGGTCTCCATAAAAGAAACAACAGGAGGAGGGTCTGAATATTCAAAAGCAGAGGCCTCTAGACACTCTGACTCGACAAGGAGGGTCAGGCAAGCCAGGAGTCAGAAGTTGGAAAATCCACAATATGCCAGGGAGTAAGCAGGAGCAAGGCCAAACATAGTCGGGGTCTGGGTCACTAGAAATGGTGCAGGATGATGGAACAAAGCAGGAGTAAAAACTCAAGAAGTCAGGATCCAAACAGGAGTTTCTCAAAGATACCAGCAGCAGCAAGGACAAAAAAATGGCACCAGTCTCTAGGAAAAGGCAGTCTAATAAAGGCCAGACACAGGTGACCATGATACAGCTCTGGCAGGCAAGTAGAAACTGTCCAGGTATAACAGTAGCACCTCTGGAAGCACAGAGGTACTGCATGCCTATTTCAGAATGAAGACAGAGTCCTAACAATAACTTATTAATTTATTCACTTATTCATTGCTGAATTTTGCATTAGTTGCATTCATTGTTATTTTGTCTATCTCACACCTTCCATCATTACTTCCATTATAAACAATTGGCCTTTTATTAAAACAGAAATGTTATTAAAGACAGTGTGAAACAATAATTTTTCTGGCTGCAAAAATTTATATTTAGCAGCAGTATCTATCTATACAATATTTTGCACTACAAGTGCATTGGGGTGTCCCATATTCCCCAGTGTGAAACAATAATTTTTCTGGCTGCAAAATGTCATATTTAGCAGCAGTATCTATCTATACAATATTTTACACTGCAAGTGCTTTGGGGTGTCCCATATTCCCCAGTGTGAAACAATAATTTTTCTGGCTGCCAAAAGTCATATTTAGCAGCAGTATCTATCTATACAATATTTTGCACTACAAGTGCTTTGGGGTGTCCCATATTCCCCAGTGTGAAACAATAATTTTTCTGGCTACCAAAAGTCATATTTAGCAGCAGTATCTATACAATATTTTGCACTACTAGTACTTTGGGCTCATTAAAATGGATTAAAAACAGTCCACATATGAGCAGGATCAGCAAACAGGTGATAACTGCCGATAAAAAAATTGCCAACATGCCATTCTACACACGCACTGGCAAATGAGGCCTTCGCCTTTCTCTTTTAGTGCCAGATCAAAAAATTTTACTGAGGCTTCTTCTTGTACGGTCACTCGTGACCAAGCAAGACCAAGTAATTTGCCGTCCAAAAGTGGTGCACAACTACTGTTACATGTGAAAGCCGAGTTGGAAGAAAACAGTAAGGCACTAGAGAAAAATGTATGCTCAGACTCAGAAATGACACCAATCCCTGACGAGAGTCCATCCATGAGCGGTATGTGTAATTGTGACCATTCTGATAGTGTACCCATAAAGAAGGGCCCTTTCAGCATTTCTGATGATGTGTGCCTGAACAGCCCGAGTGTAGCCGGTGATACACCAAATGAGGATGACACTTTGGAATTAGAAGAGGATGAGGAAGAGATTTGGGTAGACGATGAGGGCCTTGAGGATGATGCAGTTGATTGTGTAAGTCCTGCACCAGAGGCAGCAGTGTGGCACCATTGGCAGATTTGAAAGATTTGACCAAAAAATGTGTGACCTTGCCCATAACTCCAACCAATCCTACTATTAACATGCAAAAGATGGTGGAGGGCCTAGCAGGGATTAAACTGTATTTTCCTAATTTGCACTAATAAGGTTTGGGTGTAATATACACCCAAATATGAGTGCTCAATAGCTAAGAGTCATTGATGAAGAGGAAGACAAGCAGGCTTGTCTGTAGAATTTGCAGGCAAATTCTACTGCGGTATATAGGTAACACCCAAAGAGAAGAGCTCCATTGCTAATTGTAATTGCTGAAATAGAAATAATAGGACTGACAGTCTTGGTCTAAATCTGCAGTTACATTTTATTGTACCATAGCTCACTTAGAAACAGGAGAGGTGGCAGGGTTCAGTGGCAATCTTCCTCAAACAATACTAATTCATCCCCACTGGAAACTAGCATCATAGAAGTCTGTGTAGTATGATGTAATTGCCGATAATGGCCTTCCAAATGGAATTAGTAGTTCATTTTAGGCCAGAGCTGTCACGATTTTTGGGCAATTCTTTTAGAGCAGAGCAAATATCAAAATGTTGTGCAGAGTCATCTGCATCACCACTGGGTGTCTTGGGAAAGCAATTTTTTTTCCAACAAGCAGTTTCCAGAGAAAGTGAAGGAGAAGATGTCCTTACAAGAACTTGATAGCTCTTGGATCCTGGCGAAGCAACTTAAGTATTTAATATAAAATTTAAATATCGTTAGCACATTTTCTTGGTTTTATTTCATACGTTAAATTTCTGTAGCTCCTTGTCAAAATGTATTATTAAGGCAATCACTTGACTCAAGCTAACCGTGTCTGCACTCTCTTCACAGGTGACTACTTCGCTGGGCTAAAGAACATTCCCCTCAAATGCTAGTCTTCTTGCAGCTGCTGCATTCTCCTACATGCTGTTACAGAAACCAGAAATTGATCCTAAATTTTTTGGGACACAAACAGCATCTCTTGCATGTCAATTTTTAAAAGTTCTGTAAGACCAAGTTGATTGTGTAAGCAAAACAGGAAATGTGATGGAATTGCACCCCTGTCAGGATCTGCCTGAAAGCCCCTTGCAGTGCATGCAGCTTTGCCTGGCAGCTCCTGCCTCCTGGACTATCAGACTTTATTATTGTGTGTTGCAGCAGTACCTCTATCCTCCAGAGGTGCTGCTATTGTGCCTTTCTAGTCCCTTAGGAGTTAACCTGCTGCACTAATTATCCCTGGCACCTGGGTGTTCCCTATGATTACTTGTCTCTCCCAGCATTCATTGCTGGTTATTGATGTTACACTCTGTGGTCACATCCTGTTATTCTTTGTTGTTACTACCTCCTGCTGTGCTCCAGGGTTTATGCTGCTTGGGATCTCTACTTACATTCTGCTTACCTGTATCATCTGTGAACCTGGTAATTACCTCTGCATTTCCCTGCACTTGCTGCCTGGAATCTTTCCATATCTCCTGTTTACCTGCAACTGCCGTATACCTGGTAATTACTGCAAAGCTCATTATTACATCTTCTGTTCATACTCTTCTACAAATAAACATTGAATGTTTTTCACCTTATTCGTGGCTCCTTAGCTGTATTCCTGCATTGATTCGTGACAACCCCACTGTAATGCTTGAACAATATTGGGGTAGTTATCAGAAATGACATATCCTCAGGAGAGTCCAAGCAGGATTAGCCATGTTTCAATGACATCCCTTAGTTTTTGTAACAGATTGTCAGCTGTGTGCCTCTTAGTAAAGCTGCTGATACACAGAGTAGCCTACTTCTGAAAAATGTGACGTACCTGGGTACATGCTGCTGCTGTCCCTGCTGGTGAAGGCGAATGACCAACCCAGTGAGCTGTCACAGTCATTTAAACTTTAGTTTGCCCAGTTCCGCTTGTCCACATATCTGTGGTTAAGTGTACAGTGGATAGAATGCCATTTTGTCACTCAATATTTACATTTTTAGGAACTTTCCGGTAGAGGAGAGTAATAGCTTTTCTAGTAAAATGGTATAGTGATGACATTTGCTAACAGGGACAGAACACCTCAATTAAATGTCTTAAACCAACTGTATTAATAGTGGACATTGGACGCAGATCTAATACTAGCATAGTACCCAGGGCGTATGTGATCCGCTTTGCGACTGGGTGACAGGTTTCATACTTGTTTCCTCTTGCAAAGGATTGTTTAACTGTCAATTGTTGCTTCTGGGGATATTGATGATGAAGGTGTTGGGGGTGTAGATTGCAGGTGCTGGGATGTAGATGAGAGAAGGGAAGTAGATGATGCTGGACTGCTTGATGTTATTTTTTTTAACCTAAGTTTCTGATTTTCCCAACAGCTTTCCATGAACTCGCTGAAAAATGCCATAACATGGATGAGGATCCTAGATGGTTAAGGTCCCTACCTCTACTAAATTGATTTTTAAACAAAATTGCAAAACAAAACCAAACCAAAACACGCAAGGGTGGTTTTGCCAAAACCAAAACCCAAAGGTAATCCAGATCCAAAACCAAAACCAAAACACGGGGGTCAATGACCATCTCTAATCCTAATAAATGTATTTCATGTAAACAAAAATTATTAAATTTGTATGTATTCATGTCAAGCTTGAGCGCACGCAGCAGCGTCCAATATAAGCTTTGGGCATCTCAAACGTACGCAGTTTTCTGTCGTATGACTACAGGTCTGGTGTAAGTGCCAAGTGATAGTGATGACAGATGTTGATGCATGCTAGAACATGTGTTTGCAATCAGCAGCAACTTAAAATGCATTTAAAGTACAGTATACATTCATAACATCCTAATAAATGTATTTTATGGGGGGGGGAGGAAAATATATTTTTTTAATGTTTTGTCATTAATGACTACATTATTAACATGTGACATTAATTAAATAGTTTTTATTTTCTGTGCATTCGATTTATTTTACACATATGTATAGGACGTGTCCTGCATTGTGTAATGTCTGGTAGAGCAGAGCGGGCATAGACCCGTATTCATGAACAGACATATCTTTATATCCACTTTTGTTGGAGATGGACATGCGTGTGCCTGATTTATATGTGTTTTTAAAAACCCATAATGCATGCCTTAATCAATCAGGCCCTGGATGCGCAGTGGAAAATGTCTTGATTTGCACCCATGGCCTGTTCAGCTCACATCAAGGGGCACACTAACTCTATTATCGGGAGAAACATTCATGAACTAAACATGTGTCTAGGTGACAGAGCAGAAAAATCTGAAAACTCACACTGTGCAAAAGTGTAAAGGTCAAAAGTACTGACCCTTACCACTTTAGAACCACTAATTTTACATAATAGAAATTTTC
Source organism: Mixophyes fleayi (assembly GCF_038048845.1). Taxonomy (NCBI): domain Eukaryota; kingdom Metazoa; phylum Chordata; class Amphibia; order Anura; family Limnodynastidae; genus Mixophyes; species Mixophyes fleayi. The sequence continues at coordinate 236,692,684 of NC_134404.1, read as the reverse complement.
AGTTTTGCACCTAAATACTGCTGGGTTTAGTCTCATCTAGGCCTTAAAATACTCTAAAGTGATCAGATGTTGGGACTGTCTGATACATGTCAGAAGCTTTGTCTATTATATGTTGGAAGCTGTGTGTTGAATCTTTTTTTTTACTTTGTGCAAAGTATACCCATACATGCCAACTCTCCCGGGTTGTCCGGCAATTCTCCCGCATCTGCCCACTTCAGAGCCAGCATGGAGGGATGAATGAGCGGAGGGGGTGGTGCTTAGCGAATCGTGGCATTTTGGCCCCGACACCAGTGATGTATTCCCTGCTTTGGGTCATTTTACCACTGTGAAAAGACCCAAAACAGGAATATGTCACTGGGAGCGGGGCCAAAATTGATGCAGTTCACAAAGCCCAGCTCCCTTCCGCCCTTCCCCCACACCCCTCTTCAGTGATCTCCCGGAGGGAGCCAGGCAAAAGTAGGCAAGTATGAGTATACCTATATGTTTCTCTGCCAAAGTGCAATTGGAAGGTACAAAAAGTATGAAGTATATGTTTCTCAATAAATGCAAACTTTATTTGAGAAGTCTGAGCAACAATCTTACCTTCAGCAGCCTAAGTTTGCTTGGATTGGGAGAATGAGTGAATGCCACCTTCCACAGACTTTTGACAAATGTAAGAATGTATGGCACCATTAATACAGCCCCCAGGGTGAGGTAGCCTAATGGTTTGTTTGAAAGAAAATGTGCATCTTCGCTATTGACCAGAATAAGAAGTAGAAGACAAGCCTAGATGGAAATACAGGAAAAGAAAGGAATCAAATCTACTGTTATACAGTATAAAACATTAACAGTTTGATATTATGTGTATACGGGTGATTTTATATATTTTTTTAATGCAAATAAGTATAAATAAACCTAAATGATACATGAAGTAATTTATTTTTATTATCTTAATATTTTATATTATTTTCACCAGTATTAGTTATAACTAATTCAGTAGTGAATTAAGAAAGAGGGATAAGCAGCTGAGAAAAACAAACTCCACTTCTTGGAGATGATATTTAAAAGTAGTACAATGGGCAAAAGGTACATTTAAGTAAATGAGTAAACTTTACTTACATTTTAATTGCAATTCAATAAAAATAGCACATCATACCCATTGTAAACATGATATAAAGTGTTTTATATAGGCAAAGGGTGTATTTAAAACTAAAAAAAGAAATAATGAAAATGTTTGCATGACATTTCATACAGTTTGCAAGGTGACCACATAGAAGTTAGAATCCGACCAGAGAATACTTTTCTTATTATCTTCCATCCACAACTTTAATAAAATTCTTCCAGAACACTTCAGCTTGTTTGTGTAACCTGCCTATAGGGGTTTTTTTTTCATGCCTGTTTTAGAGCCTGGATTATGTATTTCTGAGGGAACACATGCATTATCTGATCTTGGTGGTCAGTTGCTTCTACTGTTTCCTATTTTAAAGGTCTTGAGTAAAATGAGTAGTTTGAACATCCTAGTAAGTTCTAACGCTGGTAGCCAATGACAAGGATATACTTTCCCTCATATAAAAACATTACATATTAGTCTGTGAATAGTTTTAAATAATCATCAAAATCTGAAAGAGTCTTATGTGTCTTTCAACCAGAGAAGGTGTTCATTTCAGTTTATGTGTTACTGCAATACTTAATACTATGAAGTACAGTTCACATCCAGAGTAAAGAGTTGAGTGCTGAACATTTCTAAGACATACTTGCCAACTCTCCCGGAATGTCCGGGAGACTCCAGCATTTCGCGAGAGTCTCCCGGACTCCCGGGAGAGTATGGCAATCTCCCTGATCTGCCCAGAATTCGGTTCAAACGGCGCGATTCACCGGGAATCGCGACGCTTGGCCCCGCCCCCGCTGGAATATATATATATATATATATATATATATATATATATTCCTAAGACATCAGACGGGGGCGCTTCCATAGTGTTTCCAAAACACACAGTTGGTTGATGCCAACAAAAGGCATTTTTCCATGTGGGCATTGTAAGGCCTGTAAATATGTACATAGAGATCATAAATCCTTCCTAGACACATCTGCAATAAAAGTGAGAAATATCCAATAGTTTATGAATTGTAATACCACTTATGTGGTGTATTTGCTTGAATGTGGATGTGGGAAAAAATATGTGGGTAAGACGAAGAGAGCTTTAAAAATATGAATATTTGAACATTTGTGGAATATTCGGCATAAGATAGAGAACCATAGTATTCCCAGACACTTCTATACATGTCATGATGCAAATCCGGAATCCTTACGGTTTAAAGCAATAGAGCACATTGAGATGAGTGTAAGGGGAGGAGACAGCCTGCTAAAACTATTCCAAAGAGAAACCTTTTTGGATTTATACCTTGAATACCTTTGTACCTTGGGGATTGAAGTCACACCGTTTTTATGATTTTTATGATTTTATTTTTAGATGATTGCGGACCTTTAGCATGTGTTTATTTTATATATTTTTTAAAAGTCTTCCTGATGCCATGCTGTTTGTTTTATCTATATGTAAGGTTTTCTTGTCTGTTATGATTTTTTTGGAATGCGATGTTAGATTAACAAGTGTATATGTTTTAAAGTGTTGATTTATGTGTGCGCAATATATAAATGATGTATTATGTGATATGTAGGTAATGAGCGATCATTGAAATTCACCTGTGAAGAAAACAGCACAACACTTTAAAAAGGTGATCACCTGTGCTGAGATCCACCCCTCCTGACGAGATGAAACACATAGAGGTGGTTGTGGATATACTTTTACAAAGAGCTACCTCTCTCATGATGTCCAGGATTGTAAATTAGAAGTTAGCTGCTTTTGTGATCTATGCCTGAAACATTTTCTTTTCTGGTACGTGTAAATTCTGTTATTTCAATAAAGTGTATTTTGGATAATACACTATGGAAGCGCCCCCGTCTGTTTGATGTTTTAGGAATCTTGCTTTTCCCGTGGAGATCGGATAGTGGAAGGGGAAGACGCACAGACCAAAGTATGCTGGTGTTTGCCTTCTCCGTGAAAAAATAGAAGTGACCACGGACATTATATAGCACGATATCTGTATGATTGTATGTCTACAAGTGTGTAGAATTTAAGTTTATTAGCTGAGCGCACTGTTATCTTTTACTATATATATATATATATATATATATATATATATATACATAGTAACATAGTAAGATAGTAACATAGTTGATGCGGTTGAAAAAAGACACCAGTGCATCAAGTTGACCCTATTTTGGATCTCCTATAATCCCTCGCTTGTATTTGAAATTGATCCAGATTAAGCAACCGCCAATCTGTTTCAATCGGGAAAAATCCCTCCAGTCTACATTTTGCATTTTGGCCCAGCCAGGTTGCAAAGGTAAAAGTGACTCATAGGCTAAATGATCCTGTTACACAACAATGTTGGTCAGGGGGTAGTTGTCTTGTGTGAAATTGTGTAACGGGTGGTAATAGGCTAAGGTAGTGAGGGTAATAGGGTGGTTGAGGAATATTATAAGCTTGTCTGAAGAGGTAGGTTTTCAGAGAACACTTGAAAGTTTGTAGACCAGAGGAGAGTCTTATTGTGCGAAGGAGAGAGTTCCATAGAGTGGGTGCAGCCCAAAAAAAGTCCTGTAACCGGGAATGGGAGGATGTAATGAGGGTGGATGAGAGACGCAGATCTTGTGCAGAACGGAGTTGCTGAGTTGGGAGATATTTTGAGACAAGAGAGGAGATGTTTGTTGGTGCAGATTTGTTGATGGCCTTGTAGGTTAGTAAGAGTATTTTATATTGGATTCGGTAGAAAACAGGCAGCCAGTGTAGAGACATACAGAGTGATTCAACAGAGGAATAACGATTTACAAGGAAAATCAGTCTTGCCGCAGTGTGCAAAATAGATTGTAGGGGTTTGAGTCTGTTTTGGGGAAGACCAGTAAGGAGGGAATTCCAATAGTCAATGCGGGAGATAAGTGCATGAATTAAGGTTTTTGCAGTGTCTTGCGTGGGGATATGTGCGAATTCTGGAAATGTTCTTTAGATGTATATAACATGATTTAGATATAGAGTCAATGTGGGGAACAAAGGATAGGTGTGAGTCAAGGTTTACACCTAGGCAGCGAGCTTGTGGGGTGGGATTTATGGTCATGTTATCAACAAAAATAGAAATGTCAGGTATGCTCTTGTTGGTGGGTGGGAATATTATTAACTCTGTTTTAGAAAGATTAAGTTTGAGTTGGCGAGAGGACATCCAAGATGAAGTGGCAGAAATACAGTCAGTTACACGGGACAACACAGATGTCGAGAGATCAGGAGAGGATAGATAAATTTGGGTATCATCCGCATAGAGATGATACTGATATCCAAAGGAACTTATTAGATTTCCAAGAGAAGCGTTATAGATAGAGAACAGCAGAGGACCTAGCACTGAGCCTTGCGGTAAACATACCTATTGAATCTGCCATCACAACTTTCCCTGGCAGTGAATTCCACATCTTGACTGCCCTTACTGTAAAGAACCCCTTCCTTTGCTAGTTGTGAAATTTCCTCTCCTCTAACTTTAGGGGGTGACCGTGTGTCCTGTGTATAGTCCTTGGGGTAAAAAGTTCCCATGAAAGTTCTCTGTGTTGACCCTCAATGTATTTGTACATAGTAATCATATCTCCTCTTAGACACCTCTTTTCTAAAGTAAACATGTCTAAACTTGCTAACCTTTCCTCATAACTGAATGACTCAATACCCTATTTTGTCGCCCTTCTCTGAACCCTTTCTAGTTCCAAAATATCTTTTTTATAGAGTGGTGCCCAGAACTGTACTGCATATTCAAGATGAGGTCTTACCAACGATTTATATAGTGGCAAAATTACTCTGTCTTGCCTTGCATCTATGCCCCTTTTATGCATGCCAATACTTTATTAATCCTATTTAATTTACAGATTGCATTTATCTATTTAACATAGATAAATTTAAGGTTATGCATTTAGGGATTAAAAACAAGCATGCAATCTGTAAATTAAATGGCCGCCCAATCCTCCAGTTTATTTAAGTTCATCTGTAGAGAAGCTACACCTTGCTCTATTTTTATTACCTTACAGAGTTTAGTGTCATCTGCAAAAATGGAAACTTTACTCTATAAACCATCACCAAGGTCATTAATAAATATATTAAAAAGGAGTGGCCCCAGCACGGAACTTTGAGTTACTCCACTTAAAACTTTTGACCAATTAGAAAATGTTCCACTTATCACAACTCTTTGTTCCCTATTCTCTAACCAGTTTTCAATCCAAGTACAAATGGTATTTCCTAGACCCAGCCCCCTTATTTTGTAAACCAACCTCCTGTGTGGCATTGTATCAATAGTAACATATACGTATATATATATACATATATGAAAACAGTGTAGAATCCCCCAGGAAGAGGTAGCTCTCCAGAAAAAAACAATTCCATTTATTTTTTCATCCATTGCATTACCTCAAACCCCTAATGCTTTAATCATGTGGGTGTATTTTCCTAGCTCTGGGCATTTTTTTTTTGCAGGTCCCATCCACCTAGGGAATGCACTAGGGCTGGTTGACACTGTGCTTTAACAAAAAAAGAAAGAGAAAGTTTCTCTTATAAGGGGGCACTCCGCAATTCTTTTGTATTAATTAGTATAGGTTTTAATAAAAACATTGTATTTTATTATAATATACATTGTAAGTAAATCGGCAAAATATATTAAAATTATTTGTATAGATCAGTGATAGGTAAAAAGAGAAAATAAGTGAATTAAAATGTTGTATGCCTACAGCATATGGGATTCTAGCATTTATTATCAGTATCTCAAATTTCTTGTAGCAATATTATAAAATACCTCACTTGGTTCTCAATTACAGTGATACGTTATATTATGAGAAATCTATTAGACAGTACTAGATAATCAGTTAGCTATTGTTCAGTATGTGTGTCTCACTCGTTATTCCTCAGAATGTATGTCAATTAAAGATAGATACTGGCCTATACTGAAATATTTTAACTCAGAGTTTTGATTAGAGATGTTCACTGACCCCCGTGTTTTGGTTTTGGTTTTGGATCTGGATTAAAATCATGTTTTGGTTTTGGTTTTGGCAAAACCGTCATTGCGTGTTTTGCTCTTTTTTTGGGGTTTTGGATCCCGATTTTTTTTTTTTAAATCCCTATTTATTTATTTTTTAGAAAATCACATAATTTGGCTTTTTTTTATCCATACATTATTATTAACCTCAATAACATTAATTTCCAATCATTTCCAGTCAATTTTTGCCAAGTAACAAGAACACTGCTACCCCTCGTGTTTCTGTATGAGCAATGGCACTGAGCAGTGACACTGGAGACTGGAGAGTGACAAAAACACTACTACCCCTGTTTCTGTGTGAGCAATGGCACTAAGCAATATCACGGGAGAGTGACAAGAACACTGCAACCTCTATTTCTGTGTGAGCAATGGCGTTGGTTCTCCTGGGGATCGGAGTACTTATGGAATCCAAAACCCACGATATCCGACAACGCAACAATGACGTTTTGCCTCGATTCAGATCCGAGGCTCGCGAGCCTTCTCGGATGCCCTAAGTTCGGGTGGGCTCGGTTTTCAGAAAACCGAGCCTGAGCATCTCTAGTTTTGATTGCCTATTCATAACAGCCATAAAATTCCTGTTAGTGCACTGAATTAAAAGGTATTCAAACCGGGAAAATGGCTCTTAATATGTTATAGTCATACATTTTTTGTCAGTGTTATAGCATTCACATTCCTGTCAAGTGTTAAATTTTAGTAGGCAATTGCCCCCAAACATAGTTCTTAACATCAATCAGGCTGTGACCATAAAGGAGCTATGTTATCTGCTCTGTTCACTGTAGCGATCTGACAGTTAAATACTAATGCTGGACTTTTCAAGTACTAGGATCTGAATGACAATAATTGACTCATACAGCTCATTATCATACACAGCCCTTTCTTGGTGTAAATTAGCTATTTTAATCAATATATCGGCTGCTACAGATTGTATTCATTCACACAAATCTATTTCACACAGGCTTTATACGTGTAGTTGAGTTTGTCACGGCCATCTATATAGATAGTGTACTCCATGATTATAGCCTAAGCTGTGGCTGTCTTGAAAAGCTACTCTAGAGCCGTCATGTGAACTGTCCCTCTATCCAGCTATCTATCTGAGTGGTTAAGGACACATGTGCTTGGTTGTCATTTCTTAACTTAATTTGGCGCTGTAATCTAATAAATCTGCCGGAGGTTAGTGGTTCATATTCTGCAATATCTCACCATTACAATTACTATCTGCATAAATAGATAATTAACTGTTGGAAAGTCCCATTAGCAGCAGTGTGTAACATGCTGCTGCTGAACCTACACGCGTTTCGCCTTGGTTTTGTCAATGCATTCACTAGGGCTGATTGATACTGTGGCTGGGGACCGCATGCTGCATATCATGTCATAGCCAAGTACTGGTAGTGGCTTGCTTGGGGTGACTCTACACTGTTTGTCCCCCAATTTTGATTCTACCAGTCTAGTCTATTAAAGTTAGAGCTGGTAGTACTTTCTGGGGGGGAGGCTAAGAAGTTCTAATACAAGGTGATGAAAATAGAAATAGAAGAGACACGCCTATTAAGAAACACCTCTTTTAAGAAACAACTGACTAGAGAACACGGACCAAGGATGGGCATGACAAATAATAACTGAAGAAGAATTTACTGTCATACCAATGACCGAAGTCAATCAGGTTTGCACAGTAAATCAAAAGCAAATTCCTTTCTTGATTGATACAGGGGCTAAAAAGTATTTGATCAGAACATCAGATATGGCTGGTAAAATTGTGAATGCTAATAGTATATGTAACACTCTTATGCCCTGAATCTGAGCTTCTCCACATTAATAATGGTCTGCTGGAAAGGACATTGCTTTGTCCTTTCTCCCTCAGCACAAATGGAAAGATATTTGTTATTCAAAGTATGATGTAACATATATTACACCACTGATATACCAGAATATCAGTTAGGCAATGGGGAAACAATGTTGGATAATGTCACTAATTCAATGTACCCATCTCAATTGCAGAACCATGACCTCCTCGTCACCATGCCACCTTCTTTCTGGTCAGGAGCAGTGGCGCGATCGCCCTTCCCCCCTAGCAGGGGCTTGCTGCCGACGGCTGCACATTGTGCAGGTCTGTTCAGCAGTGACATTGTGCTGTCCGGCTGCTCTGATTGTGTTTAAAACACAATCAGAGCAGCGGGGCAGCACACTGTCACTGCGGAGCGGACCTGCACATAGTGTGCAGACCGCCGGCAAACGTAGAATTCAGAAAGGGGGCGGGGCCTAATTCACCCCCCCTAAATCGCCCGGGGTAGAAAATGTTCCTAGATCCGCCCCTGGTCAGGAGGAGCCAATGAATTAGGAAAAATGTTCACCACAGATCAAGTGAGGATCAAGGTGGTCCCCACAAAAAAGCTTCCAAAATTGCACCAATATCCATTACCAAGAGCCGCAGTGGAAGGACTTGGCCCTGTAAATAGAGACCTTATCGATCATAAAATTATAATTCCAACATTCAGTCTGATAAACACTGTCATTTTCCCAGTGAACAAACCAGGTAAAGACAATTACAGATTTGTTTAGGATTTAAGGGCATTGTCGTGAACATAGAGAGCTTGCAGTTATTTATAAGGGATAAATCATAACTGCAGTGTAAATATGTTATATCAAATGAATCCATTGATAAGTTTAGTTAAAGTGTAAAATGTAAAGACAGAGAGTCTGATGAAAATGTATTTGCTGGCTTTGCACATTCCAGTATGAAAAGATAAGTGTGTCACCTGTGACAGCTTCAAATGGCTCCTACTGTGAGACAGTTTGGCCTGGGAGGGAGTTTTGGACACTTGAATAGACTTGGTGGGGCTGATCACAGCTGGAGATCCTTGTAGGTAGCATGTGGAAGCCTATACAGGTATATGGAAATATGCGCTTCAAAGGAAAATGTTTCATAGTTCATATTTTGTGGAATCCGGGTGCCACTTAATACTGAGGAGCAGAAATCGCACCAGGGTTGTTAATGACAGGTAAGGGGGGGAGGGGGGGGGGTATCAGCTAAAATCACATATCTTTGGAAAAGATGTGACAGGGAAAGGGATTGTTGTATTATATCTTATGTATGTAATGATGTTAATGCCACTGTGTTAGAATCTATTGAGAATACCCATGTTTTTTTTCAGGTGCCAGGTTGTGACAGGGAAAGCGAATGTCGTATTGTACTTGATGCGTGTAATGATGATAATGCCAAAAATAGTATTGCGTTAGAATCTAAACCTGTTTTTACACTCAAATCTTATCATGAGATCAGGAAAGATGACAGTGTGACTGCCAATATTGGCATTGATTTTGGTGTGGATAATATGCTTGCTAGATTACAATGTGATTAATTCTGCTGTGCTAGAGAAAAACAATGTTTCTACCCAGGTAATATGCTCCGAAGATGGGGTACAAGGTAACTGGGAGAGAGGGCAGAGTGAAGATGTGTGTTCTGGGCCTGAAGCAGCTGTACACAGAGGTGTTGTGCATGTGGGAGAGACACATAGTCCTGAACAACGAGAAGTAGCAAGTGACAGCAATCCTTACATTGCTGCTGGGACCTGTAGTTCGAATGTTCATCACTCAGATCTCGATCTGAATTCTGACCATTCACCTGAGTTTTCTATAGAGACAGGGGGGTCAGTTGCTAGCACACACTTACCTAGTCAACAGTGTAACGGTTTAGAGGAGGTAGATGGGGGGCCCAAACTCTGCGTTACTCTACACCTTCAGATAGATGAGTTCAATTGGGAGGGCAGTGTCCTGTTCCTTAGACCCTCAAATCAGAATCGCATAATGTATCCCACTGACAGGGATCTTGTAGCAGGAAAGCAGGGCAGAGTGGAAGTAGGTATTCCACTGTGCCAAGATTAAGGTGTTCCCACGTACAGGAGTTTTTGTGGGAGGGAGGCGTTCTCTCAAGTAGCACCCACAAAGAGACACAGTCAGTGAGAGGTACAGAGAGTGTAGGCAAGAATGCATAGGTTAGCCCACAGCTATTGCAGGACCAGAAGTCCCAGCTAAATGAGATATTGAACCCCTTCTTAACCCATCTCACCAGAGAACCTAATGAGACCCAGCTAACAGCTATTCCATTTGAACCAGAGGGAATATGTGGGAAATGACCTGGGCAATGACCTGTCAGTCAATTCCCATGCCATCTATTAAAAAGGGGAGGTGTCGTGAACATAGAGAGCTTGCAGTTATTCATAAGGGATAAATCATAACTGCAGTGTAAATATGTTCTATCAAATGAATCCATTGATAAGTTTAGTTAAAGTGTAAAATGTAAAGACAGAGGGCTAGATTTACTAAGCTGCGGGTTTGAAAAAGTGGGGATGTTGCCTCTAGCAACCAATCAGATTCTAGCTATCATTTTGTAGAAGGTACTAAATAAATGAAAGCTAGAATCTGATTGGTTGCTATAGGCAACATCCCCACTTTTTCAAACCCGCAGCTTAGTAAATCTAGCCCAGAGAGTCTGATGAAAATGTATTTGCACATTCCAGTGTGAAAAGATAAGTGTGTCATCTGTAACAGCTTCAAATGGCTCCAACTTTGAGACAGCCTGGCCTGGGGGGGAGTTTTGGACACTTGAATAGACTTCGTGGGGCCGATCACAGCTGGAGATCCTTGTAGGTAGCATGTGGAAGCCTATACAGGTATATGGAAACATGCGCTTCAAAGAAAAAAAGTTTCATAGTTCATATTTTGTGGAATCCGGGTGCCACTTAATACTGAGGAGCAGAAATCGCACCAGGGTTGTTAATGACAGGTAAGGGGGGGGGGGGGTTTAGCTAAAATTACATATCTTTGGAAAAGGTATGTCACATTGTCAAAATGTCATCATGTTTGGTATCAAAAGATGGACAGAATCATAGAGGATTTATTAATGATAAAATTGAATAGATGTGACACTTTACAGGAAAGTTAGATCATATAGTAGAATTGGTTAGTAAATCAGGCAACAGGCAAGTGGTGATTGGAAAAAGTGTCGCAGGCCACAACGTGTGGGGGCAGGGACAGGTCTTTAAAATGTTGAGATGAAACACAGAAAATTGTCAGACTTTTTGGGAAATCAATTCACATTGATAAGCTGTCCATCTTCCAAGCAAAATATTTCCCTTGTCTAGCATGCAAGTCATGTAAGTGCAAATCTGAATGTATCCCCTTTTATTTTAAACTGCTTTGCTTGTTATGTCAATCTATTAATTGTTCATTCATTATTTTTCTTTTTATCTGAATGCCCTGTACTTTTGTATATTAAATCTATAATTTAATATGTTGCATCCTTGATACTCTAACGAATCCATTAGCCTGTTAGAAGAGAGCTCGACCAAGTTAACCCTTGGAATGCCAGTGTGTGATTTGTTGACACATTTGATTAACAAGCTGTGTGTGCTTGCATTTACATTTGTGTATGTCACGGGCACTAGGAGTCTTTACCCAGGGATCACCAGGTGATAGGCTTACCAGAGCAGTATAGGTGGTAATATGGTACTCTGGTAGCAGGGTGATCACGGAACAGGAAATAGCAGATGATGAGATGCTCAGGAAAGTCTATGACTAGCAGCACTGGCAATATGGAGGTAGTAATACACGAGGAACTGTATGGACAAAGGACACGTGAAGGTAGTCAGTGGTCTGCGGTAGCAAGTTGTACCACTGCTATAGTGAGGAGGAATGTCCAACAGAAACGAGGAGGTGATGAGAGTCAGCGGTCTGCGGATAGCAAGTTGTACCGCTGTCAGAGTGAAGGAATGGAATCCAAGTGGAGGTATCCGGGTAGTCAGTGGTCTGCGATAGCAAGTTGTACCACTGCTATGTGAGAGGATACTGGAACAGGTGATACAGGAAACAGGGATCAGTGGTCTGCCTTCAGCAAGTTGTACCACTGAATATATATGTGAGGAGGTGCACGGGGAGAGACTGCAACACAAGATATACACGGGCACCTTGACTTTGAACCACAGTGATATGCACAATATAAATGTATAGATGACTGAACAATACTGCCAATATAGAAAGTCTCTTGAAGTAGTCCAGCATAAGATAACACAGTCAATGATGGCAATAGACTCAGCGGATAGCACACTCCAGAGGAGAACCAACACAGTCCAGCAAGGTATGCAATACACAGCACAGTCAATGAGAAGTATGCATACCGTGGTTCAGGAGGCAGTCAGACAGGAGTGCAGAGATACCTGAACGGCAGGAGGCCGGCAGGATGCGAAGTCCCTGGATGGGTGAAGCGGTGGTCTAGTAGGTGCAGCGCACGGGTAGGTAGACCAGCAGGGAACACAGGAAAGCGTGGAGAGCGGATCAGTAGTAGATGGATGAGTAGCGCTGAGAAGTAACAGCAGCGGGTCTCTGCGGGAACACGGAGGTAACCAATAGCAACCAGCAGGTGCAGTAACGATGGGACACCGGAGCAGAGTTGAACTGGAACAGATGATCACGGAGAGTAGCGGGTAGCAATAGTGGCAGCAGACTCAAGGAAACACGGTAGAGTAGACAAGGACTGAAGACTGAAGCGCACAGAGGCAGCGGATAGGAATCAGCTAAACAGTCACGATGAAACACAGACGGGTTGCAGGTTGAAGACTGTAGTGCACGGAGGCAGCGGATAGGAATCAGCCAAACAGTCACGATGATGAAACACAGACGAGTTGCAGGTTGAAGCCTGTAGTGCACGGAGGCAGCGGATAGGAATCAGCTGGCAGTCACAAACATGAACAGGTGAGTGGATGTGGTTGAAGCCTGTAATGCACGGAGGCAGCGGATAGGCATCAGCTAACAGTCCCAATGATACATGGTAGAGTTGAAGTGATTAGAAGACTGTAGTGCACGGAGGCAGCGGATAGGAATCAGCTCACAGTCACGATGATACAGTAGATGGTAGAAGTGGTATGGGAACCACAGTAGCAGAAGTGGTTTGGAAACCACAGAGGTAGAAGTGGTTTGGAAACCACAGGAATCAGCAGGGCTGAATAAACAAGGAAACACAGGAACACCTTCAGAGACTCATGGGGAATGAGACTCCAAGATCAGGCAACGTGGTGTTGACCACAGGTGCTTAATATAGGGAGGTTGCCTGATCTGCCAATTAAGTTAAAGGAACATACACTGAAGGTTTGGAAAGGGCTGCGCATGCGCAGTCCCTCAGGATAGAGGACGTCCACGGTTCCTAATAGTCCGGGAAGAAGCACTCACAGTCCGGTGAGTGACAGTACCCCCCCTTTTAAAGGTGGGCACAGAACGCCTGGAACCGGGCTTGTCCGGATTTTTGGAATAAAACTTCTTCAGAAGGGCAGGAGCATTAAGATCTTCAGCTTTGATCCATGAACGCTCTTCAGGACCAAAGCCCTTCCAATGAACGAGGAAACGGAGGACTCCTCGCGAAATTTTTGCATCCAATACCTCAGTAATCTCGAAATCCTCCTCCTGATGAACTTGAACTGGCTGCGGTGCTGAGGGAGGAGTCGAGAAACGGTTGATGATGAGAGGTTTGAGCAAGGACACATGGAAGGCATTGGAAATCCGAAGATTCTTAGGAAGAAGAAGTTTAACACATACTGGATTGATAACTTGAATGATCCTATATGGACCAATAAAACGAGGGGCGAATTTCATAGATGGAACCTTCAAACGAATATTTTTGGTAGATAACCAGACACGATCTCCAATTTTTAGTGGTGGAATAGCCCGCCTCTTCTTATCTGCGAAAGACTTATATTTATTAGATGTCTTCTTTAAACAGGTTTTGACCTGAGACCAGATATTTTTGAAGGTTTGACAAGCAGTCTCCACAGCAGGAACTTGGGTGGGCGGGAGGGCAGGAAATTCCGGAAAAGACGGATGGTGACCGTAGACCACAAAGAATGGAGTTTTGGATGATGACTCATGGTACATGTTGTTATGGGCGAATTCAGCCCAAGGGAGCAATTCTACCCAGTTGTCTTGGTTGGCTGAAGAGAACATCCTAATAAAAGTCTCAAGATCTTGATTGACTCGTTCCGTTTGTCCGTTAGATTGCGGATGGTAAGACGATGAGAGTGCTAATCGTATGCCCAAGGTTTTACAAAGGGCCCGCCAGAATCTGGAAACGAATTGTACTCCTCTATCCGACACAATCTCAGACGGACATCCATGGATGCGGAAGATTTCTTTAATGAAATGTTCAGCCAGAGTAGACGAGGAAGGTAAACCGGACAGAGGGACGAAATGGGCCATCTTCGAAAATCTGTCTACCACTACCCAAATAGTATTGTGATTCTTACTTGGTGGCAAATCAGTAACGAAATCCATACTAATATGGGTCCAAGGCTTGGACGGAATGGGTAGTGGTCGCAGCAACCCTGCTGGAGTTCTGCGGGAGGATTTGAACTGAGAACATAAATCACAGGAAGCAATAAACTCTTTGACGTCTCTCCTCATTGAAGGCCACCAGTAACTACGAGAGAGAATCTCAAAGGTCTTGTGTTCACCGGCGTGTCCAGAAAAACGAGAGGCATGGAACCACGAAAGGATTTTCCTCCTCAGAGTAGGAGGCACAAGGGTCTTCCCAAATGGTAGCATTTTGGTGGATGAAGCAGCCAGAGAAATACATTTGGGGTCTAGAATAGCATGGTTGGGAACCTCTTCTACATCAGAGGACGTCACAAAAGCTCGAGATAGAGCGTCAGCTTTCTTGTTCTTAGCGGCTGGTTTGAAGGTTATAATTAATTCAAAACGGGAAAAGAAAAGAGACCATCTTGCTTGACGAGGGTTCAAGCATTGAGCAGATTGCAAATATGACAAGTTCTTATGATCCGTGAAGATCGTCACCGGATGGCGAGCTCCTTCCAACAAGTATCTCCATTCCTCTAATGCAGCTTTGATGGCCAGCAACTCCTTGTCCCCGATAGTATAATTTTTCTCTGCGGGCAGAAGACCCCGAGAGTAGAAGGCACAAGGATGTAATTTTTGTTGCTCCGAGCGTTGGGAGAGAATAGCTCCTAAGCCCACATTAGAGGCATCTACTTCTAGGAAGAAGGGGAGTGTCACATCAGGCTGTCGCAGAATGGGAGCAGACGAGAAGGCCTCTTTGAGGATTTGAAAGGCTTGGAGAGCCTCAGATGACCATTGCTTAGTATTAGCCCCTTTCCGAGTTAGGGCCACAATGGGAGATGCAATGGATGAAAAGTCTTGAATGAAGCGTCTATAGTAATTGGCAAAACCTAAAAAACGCTGGATGGCACGAAGAGTAGTTGGCTGAGGCCAATGTAGTACAGCATTTACTTTGTCTGGATCCATCTTCAGGCCAACTCCGGAAACTATATACCCCAAGAATGGAATCTGGGGTAACTCGAATGAACATTTTTCCAATTTACAGAACAACGAGTTTTTCCGTAGTCTGGAGAGGACCTCTGCCACATGTTGGTGATGAGACGGCAGGTCCTGTGAGAAGATCAATATGTCGTCTAGGTAGACAACGACACATACATATAATAAGTCCCGAAAGATCTCATTGATGAAACCCTGGAAAACAGCGGGGGCATTACACAGCCCGAAGGGCATTACTAAATATTCGTAATGCCCATCTCTGGTGTTAAACGCGGTCTTCCATTCGTCACCGGAACGGATTCTAATTAAATTGTAGGCACCACGAAGATCCAACTTAGTAAATATCCGAGCTCCCTTGATGCGATCAAATAGCTCAGTGATCAGCGGAATGGGATACCGATTCTTGATAGTAATAGCGTTGAGTCCACGAAAATCTATACAAGGGCGTAATGATCCATCCTTCTTTTTGACGAAGAAGAACCCAGCTCCAGCGGGAGAGGTGGAAGGTCGAATGAACCCACGCTGGAGATTCTCCTGTATGTACTCAGATGTGGCTTGAGTTTCAGGTAACGAGAGAGGATAGACCCGACCCCTGGGAGGAGTCTTGCCAGGTAGAAGGTCGATCGGACAATCCCAAGAACGATGAGGAGGAAGACGTTCAGACTGAGCTTTATCAAACACATCGGCAAATGAAGCATACTGAGGAGGGAGTCCCGGGGAGGAAGATGAGATGGAAGATCGCTGTACTTTAAGAGGAATAACTTGAGAGAGACAACGATGGTGACATTCAGACCCCCAAGACGTAACTTGAGGGGTGCGCCAGTCAATCTGGGGAGAGTGACACTGAAGCCATGGAAGGCCTAAGACAATCGGACTTGTCGTAACAGGAAGAATTAAAAACGAAATTTCTTCATGGTGTAGTACACCAATCTGAAGGGTTACTGGAGACGTACTCTGGGTGATGAGACCATTGATGAGACGTGATCCATCTATAGCCGTCACAGTAATGGGTGTTTTTAAAGTGATCACTGGTAGGGACCATTGATTCACTAGTGATTTAGAAATGAAATTTCCTGCTGCTCCGGAATCAATCAATGCCTGTGACTCAAAGGATTTGGTAGCAAAGGAAATCGTAACATCGAAAGCGCAGACTTTAGATTTCATAGACAATGGAGAGGACTCCAGGGACCCTAACTTCACCTCTCCAGAACTAGTTAGGGCCTGGCATTTCCCGATTTCTTAGGGCAAGAACTGAGCATATGTGTGGAATCAGCACAATAGATACAGAGTCTATTCTTTACTCTTCGTTTCCTCTCTTCTAAAGATAATTTGGAACGTCCGATCTCCATGGGAATCACAGAAGGTGAAACTGGACGAAATTGAGGGTTTAATTTTAAACGAAGAGGTGCTTTAGCAGAAGTTGTTTTCTCAGATTCTCTTTCACGAAATCTCATGTCTACACGATGGCAAAGAGAGATCAAATCTTCTAGTGACGAAGGAAGCTCTTGGGTAGTCAGTGCATCTTTAATTTTATCGGAGAGCCCCTGCCAGAAGGCGGCAACTAATGCTTCAGTATTCCACTGAAGTTCAGAGGCTAAGATCCTAAATTGAATGACATACTGTCCTACTGTATGGGAGCCTTGTCGCAAACGAAGAATGCTGGAAGCAGCGGAGGTCACACGACCTGGTTCATCGAACACACTTCGGAACGTGGAAATGAATTTGGCACTATCTTGTAGAATTGGATCGTTTCTTTCCCACAGGGGGGAGGCCCAAGCCAGGGCTTGACCCGAAAACAATGAGATAAGATAGGCCACTCTGGAACGATGGGTAGAAAAATTTTGAGGTTGGAGTTCAAAATGGACTGAACATTGGTTAAGGAAACCTCTACAAGTTTTGGGGTCCCCGTCATATTTTGACGGAGTAGGCAGGTGAAGCGTAGGAGCTGTAGACACCTGGGATGGCACTGGGGAAACGGAGGAAAGCACAGGAGCTTCAATACTAGCTGTAACAGTCTGTCCAGATGTTCCTTGGGAGGTTAACGATTGGTAACATTGAAGTAACAGCTGTTGGCGAGCATCCTGTTGCTCCACACGGCTGACCAGATGCTGCAGCATCTCTTTAGCAGTAGGTTCCGTATCTGGGTCTGTCATGGCCTGATCTTACTGTCACGGGCACTAGGAGTCTTTACCCAGGGATCACCAGGTGATAGGCTTACCAGAGCAGTATAGGTGGTAATATGGTACTCTGGTAGCAGGGTGATCACGGAACAGGAAATAGCAGATGATGAGATGCTCAGGAAAGTCTATGACTAGCAGCACTGGCAATATGGAGGTAGTAATACACGAGGAACTGTATGGACAAAGGACACGTGAAGGTAGTCAGTGGTCTGCGGTAGCAAGTTGTACCACTGCTATAGTGAGGAGGAATGTCCAACAGAAACGAGGAGGTGATGAGAGTCAGCGGTCTGCGGATAGCAAGTTGTACCGCTGTCAGAGTGAAGGAATGGAATCCAAGTGGAGGTATCCGGGTAGTCAGTGGTCTGCGATAGCAAGTTGTACCACTGCTATGTGAGAGGATACTGGAACAGGTGATACAGGAAACAGGGATCAGTGGTCTGCCTTCAGCAAGTTGTACCACTGAATATATATGTGAGGAGGTGCACGGGGAGAGACTGCAACACAAGATATACACGGGCACCTTGACTTTGAACCACAGTGATATGCACAATATAAATGTATAGATGACTGAACAATACTGCCAATATAGAAAGTCTCTTGAAGTAGTCCAGCATAAGATAACACAGTCAATGATGGCAATAGACTCAGCGGATAGCACACTCCAGAGGAGAACCAACACAGTCCAGCAAGGTATGCAATACACAGCACAGTCAATGAGAAGTATGCATACCGTGGTTCAGGAGGCAGTCAGACAGGAGTGCAGAGATACCTGAACGGCAGGAGGCCGGCAGGATGCGAAGTCCCTGGATGGGTGAAGCGGTGGTCTAGTAGGTGCAGCGCACGGGTAGGTAGACCAGCAGGGAACACAGGAAAGCGTGGAGAGCGGATCAGTAGTAGATGGATGAGTAGCGCTGAGAAGTAACAGCAGCGGGTCTCTGCGGGAACACGGAGGTAACCAATAGCAACCAGCAGGTGCAGTAACGATGGGACACCGGAGCAGAGTTGAACTGGAACAGATGATCACGGAGAGTAGCGGGTAGCAATAGTGGCAGCAGACTCAAGGAAACACGGTAGAGTAGACAAGGACTGAAGACTGAAGCGCACAGAGGCAGCGGATAGGAATCAGCTAAACAGTCACGATGAAACACAGACGGGTTGCAGGTTGAAGACTGTAGTGCACGGAGGCAGCGGATAGGAATCAGCCAAACAGTCACGATGATGAAACACAGACGAGTTGCAGGTTGAAGCCTGTAGTGCACGGAGGCAGCGGATAGGAATCAGCTGGCAGTCACAAACATGAACAGGTGAGTGGATGTGGTTGAAGCCTGTAATGCACGGAGGCAGCGGATAGGCATCAGCTAACAGTCCCAATGATACATGGTAGAGTTGAAGTGATTAGAAGACTGTAGTGCACGGAGGCAGCGGATAGGAATCAGCTCACAGTCACGATGATACAGTAGATGGTAGAAGTGGTATGGGAACCACAGTAGCAGAAGTGGTTTGGAAACCACAGAGGTAGAAGTGGTTTGGAAACCACAGGAATCAGCAGGGCTGAATAAACAAGGAAACACAGGAACACCTTCAGAGACTCATGGGGAATGAGACTCCAAGATCAGGCAACGTGGTGTTGACCACAGGTGCTTAATATAGGGAGGTTGCCTGATCTGCCAATTAAGTTAAAGGAACATACACTGAAGGTTTGGAAAGGGCTGCGCATGCGCAGTCCCTCAGGATAGAGGACGTCCACGGTTCCTAATAGTCCGGGAAGAAGCACTCACAGTCCGGTGAGTGACAGTGTAACAGTCTGGAGGTGTGAAGAGTTAACCCTGTGTGTGCTGGTGTGGGTCTTGCTAGTTTGTGGATAACTAGAAACCTGCGTGCCAGTGTGGGACAGTGTATTGGGGTCCTATTGCCCGTATTCAATAGGTGGTGGCAAACCTGAAGTGTCTGGTGGTGTGAGAGCTCTGTGTTTGGGGGCGATTCCGTAGGTCGATAACCTGTGTGATAGGTAGAGAGAGACTGCGGGCTGAAATCGTGTGTGACCTCATACAGCAAACACCCCAAAGTCACGACAGCTGGGAGCGTGTTCATGACAGCCACGAATAGGATTGTTGTTTCCAACTTCCCTGTTGTCCCCAACCCTGCGACAATATTGACCTCAATAGCCCAGTTAAGTACTTCTCAGTTGTTGACCTATGTTCAGCATTTTTCTCTATAATAATACATCCAGATTCTCTATACCTTTTTGCCTACACATACAAGAGTGGGCAATACACCTGTGCAAGACTTCCACAGGACTATACTGATAGTCTGATCATCTGTGTCAGCTCCTTAAAAGAGTAGGAGCTGTACTCTGGCAATGGGTCAATGCCAGAATCTGCCTTATATAGGCAGTCCAATGAACTCAGGTGGTCAGTAACATCATCAGACGACTGATCACTGATAGGAAACCTAATAATTTTGTCCAGTAGCCTAGCAGCCAGGGTGCATCTTCTTGGTTAGTTTCCCTATTGCATAGCAAACTTGTGGCAGTCGCCATCATAATCTGAGTTGTAGTGTGTCTCAATGTAGTTCTCCTGCTGATTAAATGCTGCATGAGCAAAGCAAGTAAATATTTGATAAAGCAAATTATACCTATTTTACTACTGCTGTTTTACTTAAGGCGAGGAGAAGGAGGAGCTGAGAACAAAGGCAAGTGATGGTTGCTTTGCATAATGTGTAAAGTTTAAAATGGGAGAAGGATGTCAAATCTGCAAGAGTTAAACATTTAGGGCCTGAGTCATTAAGGAGAGCAAAACATTTAAAGGAGTAACTTTGCACTTGGGCAAAACCATGTTGCATTGGAGGGGTGGAGGGTAAATTGAAAATGTGTAGACAGATATATAGTTGAGATGGGGCATGTCCTAGATCAACTTTAAATTACAGTGTAAAAATAAAGTTATTAAGTATTTGTGTGCTACATGAAAAATATCCAATATTTAACTTATGTGTAAAACAATAAACTCATTTGCACCCCTTGCATTGTTACATGGTTTGTCCAGGAGCAAACTTGCTCTAGGAACACTAACAACTGTAATACATCACTATAGGTAATAGAGACTATTCAATACCTTGCTATACTGTTCTATTGCAAGTGTATATTGACTTGAATTATTAATTAAAAAGCCTGGCATTTGATCTATTAGAGAGTCCCTCCTTCTGGAAATTCTATAAAACAGGTAGGCCTTGAAAGGACATAATGGAAAGCTGCTATCAGTTATTCACAGCCAATGTTCCATAAAATTTAATTAATTTGCTAGAAAAAAATGTGCATGGTTACTGGAGTATAAGTTAAATAGATACCAAGTACTTTGGTGTAACATACCTTGCTGAGAAATCCAGTTGTTAAAACTAATAGACCAATAGTGATACATATCAGCCATTTAAGAACACTAGTGCATCGTCCTGTCTTTTCTTCTCTATCATCCACTGGTTGCACCAGAAAAGGATCCCAGCTTCTTTTAAACCTATTTAAGACAATCAAAAAACTATATTTTTATTTTATTATATTATGATTCAAATAATGTTATTGCTTTGTACATGTAACATACTGTACGCGGTGTTAACTTTTTTAAAACACTTTTTTATTCAATTATTGTAAAATATTCTTCTAAAATATTGTTTCACTTCTTATGAAACAAACGACCTTATAAAGTTTCTAATCATTTTATTAGTAAGACTTAAAGGCTATTTATACAAAGATAAATTTACATTAAAGGTATTAATGGTTCAGGTCCTAAGAAATGTATGTTGTTTGGTCTTAAATTATTCCTCATTTCACCAGAAGAAATCCGGTATCAGCGGATAAGTGATCGCACACTGCGGTCGCTAGTTATGATTATTATAAGATTGATACTCTATAATACTGTATGCAACACATGTTAATAGGTTGGTTTAAACTGGATTTAGGCGGTTCCCGAGGCAAGACACTTACACAGCTGTTTGGGTGAAATGCCCCCACCTTTTGTAGAAGCATCGTTTGAACTGACCTATCATCTGCATTGTACTTGACTATCTTAAACCCTGAAACAACGAAGAAAGATCTTAGTTTATCTTTGTGCACATTGATACATCATCACTGTCTTTTTGCTAACTCAAACTGTGCAAAATGCCACTGGACAGTATCATTCAGCCTCTTTGCTAACACAGACTTCAGGACTGATGGCTGATTACTGGATCCAGTGTGCTGCGTAATGTATTCGGTTATACTTTCTTGCATTTTGTTATACCTTCTTATAATTCAACATAGTTTCCTGTAATTCAGTTATATTTTGCTATTAAATCTCTTTGTGCGGTGGAACCAAATTAATTGCATTGGACACTAATTATTGGTGAGATAGTAGCGGACATAACAGGATCAAAAACGAGCATGCAATCTATAAATTAAATGGGATTAATTTAGAGGAATCTATAATGGAAAAGGATTTGGTAGTGCTCGAAGACTTAGCAATAGTGCTCAATGTCAAGCAGCAGCTGCAATTGCCAATAAAGTATCGGCATACATAAAAAGGGGCATAGATGAAAGAGAATAGAGTGTCATTTTGTCACTAAATATATCCTTGGAAATACCTCATCTTAAAAACAGAGCACAGTTTTGGGCATCACTCTTTAAAAAATGAATTTTGGAACTTGGATGGGCTCAGAGGAGGACGACAAAATTGATAAAGGGTATGGAGTTTTTAAGTTGCGAGAATAGGTTAGCCAGTTTAGGCATGTTTACTTTAGAAAAGAGGTGTCTAAGAGGGGATATGATTACTCTGTACAAATACATTAAGGGACAATACAGAGAACTTTCAGGGGAACTTTATACCCCAAAGACTGTACACCGGACACATGGTCAATCCCTAAGGTTAGAGGAGAGGACGTTTCACTGCCAACAAAGGGAGGGGTTCTTTATAGTAAGGGCAGTAAATATATGAAATTCACTGCTAGGGACAGTTGTGATGGCAGATTCAATTGATATGTTTAAGAAAGGTAATGTATATTTAAGGGGAAACAAAGAGAAAAGAAGAAAAACTTATCCTATTGCACTAATGAAGAGCGCCAACCCACTGTAGTAATATAGACAGGTGAATACCTGTATCAATTTGACTAGAAGGGGTGCAACCTATCGCTGAAACATGTACATAAACAAAAAAAGCAGAGACGGAAAATGAGGTGCACTGGAGCTCACTGAGATAACTATGATGATTAGTGTGGGATCAGATAAAATTAAAATATAACTTCTATTGATAACTAAAAGCAGCGAGATATACTACAATATCCTTTATAAAAACAGTGTGTAATTAAAACTAGCTGGATGCACTCATTGCCATATATAGATATAATGGGGAAATTGCATAGGTAGACAAGATGGCTCAAGATAACTAGTGTGGAGTAAGAAAACTCCTCAAATTCATCCAAGTTGATAACCTCAATAATGACTGCTATGTATTAGCAACTAGTATAGAGCAGCAGAGAAAAGAGCCATGCTAATCGCTGCAACACGATATAGCCCAAGTGTCACGGCTCTGAGTAATATTAGAGGATCCCTTGTCCCTGCCAAGATGGAACCCACTCAGGAG
Source organism: Mixophyes fleayi (assembly GCF_038048845.1). Classification (NCBI taxonomy): domain Eukaryota; kingdom Metazoa; phylum Chordata; class Amphibia; order Anura; family Limnodynastidae; genus Mixophyes; species Mixophyes fleayi. The sequence continues at coordinate 236,669,481 of NC_134404.1, read as the reverse complement.
TGCAGAGTCTAACGGGTAGGAGGTTTTCGTCAGTGACCCCCGCAAGGGAATATGGACTTTGCCGCTCCTATCACGCAGGTCACAGTCTTCCAAATGAGAGCTGGCAGAGTAATAGTGAAGCTTGAAGACAATAGGCTGATATAGATGGTCGGAGAGGATCTGAATACAGGAACTAATAGACTCGGCTCAATGATAACACAGGTAGTGAAGGTTGAGATAATATAACAGCTGTATGATGATGCAACAGGAATATTGCAATAGACACTGATGTAGCAGAATGGAAAAGTAACTCAGGACAACAGCAAGCACAGGAACATGAAAACTGGTCAGATAGGAATGATGAATCACAACACGCTACTCCACATTTGGTAACTCATGGAAACTGCAGGGAATATAGTAGAGTAACAGTTCAACAGTGATAGTAATGAAGACAGAACTCAACTGGGCCGGAGTTGGTAACTCAAAGCATAACAAATGAATCACTGATACGGGTGCAGTTCAGACAGAGGTAATGGAAAGTTAGAACTTGGCTGATCCGTAGATATGACTCAGAGCAAGCAGTAGAATCACTGACACAGCAACAGTTCAGACAATGATAATAATAGTATAGAACTTAGCTGATCCTTAATGATGATTCAAAAGCGGCAGATGAGTATTGATACAGCGGCAGTTCATAAAAGATAACGAGAAATAGAACTTAGCTGATCTGTGAATTGGTGATTCAGAGTAGCAGGTGAGTTACTGGCATAGCGGCAGTAACGATGTAGAAAGAGCAGAACGTTGAACGTTGATCCACAGATGGTAATTCCGAGCAGCGGAGATGAGTACAGGTATAACAAGCGGCTCATTAAACAGTTTAATGTGCGGAAGTAACGGAGGAGTAAGACAGCAGCATTCCCAATAACAAAGTAATGGAGGTAATGAGCTGGCTGGAGATGATGTAAAGGAGCAGCGATGAATCCAGGTGTAACAAACGGTAACAGCGATGAGTATAGCTGATTCCAGACGTTCAGCAGATAATAGGTGAGTAGACCACAGGAAGCCAAATCCTACTGGGAGTGGGTAACTCGAAGAACAGGCAAAGGACATGAAACCATGGGAGGTTTAAATATTGCTCCAAAATGCTAGAACCAATGAGAACAGGTAGGAGGTCATAGCAAAGGTGACAGGTAGCACATGCGCGGGAGAAACTACAAGTGATGTCATAATAACGAAGTTTAGCAGCTTCGATCACTGCTTACAAGAAAAAGGTAATAGCACCGGTACCTGTCTATGGGAAAACGTATGAAAATTTAATAATTGATAATATATCGGGTCATTGTAACCATTGGGGTTACAATATCGGGTCATTGTAACCATTGGGGTTACAATGAACGGATATATTATTAATTTTTCATATGTTTTTTATTATATTTATTATTTGCCTCCTACTTAGCAGAGCTCTCCACTGGCTTCTTTTTATACAAGCTTTATTAACCCGATAATATACTTACCTGCTATTATCTTATTTTATCATATTTCCATCTACCCAGGCATTCTATAAGCTCCATTTTCCCCTCATTTCCAAGAATATTGTTCCACGTCCACTAAAGATTCCACATCATTGGGAATTTTTCCACCAGTACCTACGATTAAGTTATAATAGGAGCCCTTTACACGTCTTATTTTAATTTACAATGTGGCTTCTCTTATTAGTGGCTTTAGAAGAATCTTGCCCCCCTCTATCTATATATTAATATATATTTGATAGGCATTGATTCATTTAGTGGAACGATTACTGTTGCAAATCTTTGAGGTCATTCATTCCTCAAGAGCTGTCAGTACACGTCTCGGCTTGCCAAGACTAAGCACACTCAGCGAAACGCGTGTCGGCGTCTCGCTGGATGCTTCAGCTATTCTGCTTATTATAGTAGGGGTATTTTTTGCATAGCTAGATCTGCTCAATAAACCCAGAGTTAGTGGAGCTATACTTAGGTAGTTAGCAGTACATCTCCCGTAATATGTTTTACCCTTGGGCTATATCGTGTTGCAGCAAATAGCATGGCTCTTTTCTCCGCTGCTCTATACTAGCTGCTAATACATAGCAGTCATTATTGAGGTTATCAACTTGGATGTATTTGAGGAGTTTTCTTACTCCACACTAGTTATCTTGAGCCATCTTGTCTACCTATGCAATTTCCCCATTATATCTATATATGGCAATGAGTGCATCCAGCTAGTTTTAATTGCACACTGTTTTTATAAAGGATATTGTAGTATATCTCGCTGCTTTTAGTTATCAATAAAAGTTATATTTTAATTTTATCTGATTCCACACTAATCATCATAGTTATCTCAGTGAGCGCCAGAGCACCTGTTTGTCCTTCTCTGCTTTTTTTGTTTATGTACATGTTTAAGAAAGGGTTAGACAATTTGTTAGCGGAAAAGGGCATCAAAGGTTACGACAGTCAATCAAAATGAAGGTTAGTAGTTGATCCAGGGAGAAATAGGACTGCAATATTGGATCAGGAGGGATTTTTCCTGATTGAAACAAATTGACAGTTGCTACATCAGGATCAATTTCAATGGACTGGTGTCTTTTTTCAACCTCATCAACTATGTTACTTTGTTACTATCTTTAAATATTTCAGTGTGTGCTACATGTAAAATATTGTGTAGCAGATATAAGCAAGCAGTATGATCAAGTAACACATAATGGAGAGAAACATGTTATTGGAGAAACATATGTAATACTGACAAAACCGTTTCATTTGTCAATTTTTGGTATAGAATGCAAGCATAGTTTTCATGATCAGTTTGCTAACTTCAGGATGGTACACATCTACAATGATGCAAGTACAACTCTGAAATCATGCAACACGTTGTGAACATAACTTTGATTTAAAAGCCATTACATTGCTAAGCATTTTCTGTAGTTTACTTTTTTGGTTTAATGCCTTTTGAATGTATTATTTGTAATGAGTAATGTGTTAGAATGAGGCTTATCTAAAAAAAAAAAGGTCAGATACAGATGTATTTATAAATGGCTACACAAAAGCAGCAATGTGACTCTTTTAATTTTAATTTCCTTGACTATAAATACACAGAGAGGTAGCGTTTAATAATGTTAATGTGACTTTCTTTAAAAACATAATCAAACATAAAGAAAGTAGCCAATCAAAATCAACAGCAGTTCATCCCCACTGTCCCTACTATAGATCATCCAAGATATAAACTGTTTCATTTTGCTATTTTCCAAAGAGAATTCAATAATAGACAATATCATCACTGGCAGTGATTGATTGAATAACCATTACATACACACGCACGCACATATATATATATATATATAAGTTAACCCGTGCATGATACTCATGCATTTTTTGTCAAATAATGTCAGTATACCAAATTTCAGGTTATTCGGATGAGCCCTTTCTGAGAAAATAGTTTTTTCCACAGACACACACACACTAACACACGCCGCTACACATGCAGGGGCGGATCTAGAAAATGTTTGTTCCCCGAGGGGATGTTAGGGCGGGGCGATTTAGGCCCCGCCCCCTTTCAGACTTCTGAGGCTGCACAGAATGTGCAGGTCCGCTCGGCAGTGGCAGGCAGGGACAGTGAGCTGCCCAGCTGCTCTGATTGTGTTTAAAACACAATCAGAGCAGCCGGACAGCACACTGTCACTGCCAAACGGACCTGCACATACTGTGCAGCCGTCGACAGCAAATCCCTGCTAGGGGGGGTGATTGCCCCGATCGCACCCCCCTGGATCCGCCACTGTACACATGTGTGTTCATGAGGTAAAATTACATCACGAAAATGAGTTTGCCCCTCAACTCGTCAATAATGTCAGTATACCAAATTTCAGCCCTTTTTGAGGGGTTTTTTCCACACACACTAAGAATTTAGTAGGTCAGTTAACCCATGCATGATACTCATGCATTCTAGTCAAATCAAGCTACTTAAGGTGTTAAAAACTCCCCACTGTCACCCCCGGCAACCACCAACCACTCCCAACTGTCACTTCTCCTTCAAGAAATATATAGGTCAGTGTATAACTCTGCCCAGCAGGTGGCGCTGCAGCTTGTTTTTTTTTCACACACACACAGACAGACTAACACACGCCACTAGACATTTATATTATAGATATGGATAGAGTAGTCAGTCACCAGCTCCCCCCACCCACTGACATGAGACTCGGGGAGAGGGGAAAGCTTGTATTTCCTGTGTAAACTGAAGGTGTAGCTCCGTCTATGAGGGGTATGTTCACAACTTTCTTCAGGGAGATATATTCTAGTTTGCAACTTCAAGACAATTTGTTTTCCTTGTACCACAACGTTGTATGCTAGCCCGGAGAGGCGAGAAACAGCAATGAATATGTGAAGATACAACGGTTACAAACAGATAAGCGATACAGTTCTACTATCTGGCATGCATTATCACTACTGGAGAGGCTTGGTGTGCCTATTTTTGAATACACATTTTTCTGGCGTACACATTCTTTCTGGTTCAATTAACCATTTTTCTATGGTGATAATTGGTGTTTGAGTGTATCTATACATCTCACCATTTTGATATATACATCTATTTACACAGGATTACATCACTGTGTTACTTAAAAACTACACTATTGTGCACCCTGTTCTTCTGTTTCCATTTCTAGATTTCTTCCAACTACACCGACTGGTATCTTTTTGGGGGACTGGCAGTCGCCTGTACATTGGAAGTGTACATGAGAACTTTATCTAAACTATCATTTTATTTGTACTCCTAATAATTGATTTTTGCACAGTTTTGTATCAATATTGTTACATATATATATATATATATATATATATATATATATATATATATAAATATATTAGAGATATGCACTGACCCTCGTGTTTCGGTTTCGAAACCGATGACGGTTCTAACCCAACTTTTGTGTTTCAGCTTTGCTACCGGTATTGCCGACCTTACGAGAAACGTTTTGGTTTTGGATCTGGATTTTATTGAAAATTGTGAAAGATAGGTAAAATAATGTAATTTTGAGCTGTTTTTTCTATTATATTACTATTTATAGCATTAATATTCATTTTGAGTCAATTTTCTAATGATCCCTTCACAATAGTCCAAATTTTCACCAATGTTGGATAAAGTCTGCAGCGAGCTGCCTTAAAGAAGCATTTTGTAACTTTGTCATCATTGCATTTGCTTTCTCTGGTTCAATTAAAAAATAATTGTGGATTCTGCTGCAAATAGTGTGACAGCAAAAGCACTGTTTTTCTCAAATAATATACCAGTTAGTTCAGAATATCTATCTAAGTTAGATATGTATCTAACTCAGTCTGTATATACTGTCTATTACTATTAGGCCTATGCAAGGCAATACATTAACAACAACTAGTAGCCACAAATCTGTGTTTAGTGCATTTAAGATTGAAATTAAAAGCAATTGATCAGCAAACTATTGTAGTCGACTATTCTCTACAAAACTGCTTTACAATAATGAAAGGATTCTATTGCTCTCCTATTGCTTTCCTATGTCCCTGGATTACCCTGAACACAGAGCAGAGCACCACAGCTAACCTCCTCCCTACAAGCTGTCTCTTCTAAAATGGCACTTGAGAGAATGAGAGTAAACTATATGTACAAAAGATGGCGATCCAAAACTCCCAAGAAAAAAAAAAAATCACAAAAATGACATTTTGTCGCGTTTTGAGATCCGAATTTTGCAGGACAAACAGAGTCACTCGAATCCCCAAAGTTGGATTTCGTCGAATTTCACATAATCCGAACCGCTCATCTCTAATGTGTGTGTGTGTGTGTGTGTGTATAAGAAATTGATAATATACATTCTGTGAATATGACATTAATACATACTTATCTCTTTCCTTTCCAGAGTTCCTCTCACTATCCATTAGTGGTGTCTTTAGTCTGCTGGAAATAAAAGCTGCTTGTTCTAAGCTGGAATAAAAACCGTAGTTTGAGGAATAGTTTATCTATCCTGAAGTTAATATATTGCCTACATGTCAAGGTGTGGTTTTACTTGGAGAAAGAGTTTCTAAATAAAGAATTTGAAACAAACTTTAAAGAATGTTTTACAAATGTTTATTTAACTACATATAAAATAGTTTAGGGCATGATAAATTGCATCTAATTATAAATGCACTACAGGTCATTCAACAATTAGATACAGTAAGCATGCTAAGAATAAAGACATTTCATCTTTATACATAATGAGCCTGAAGTTGGATTTAAGTCTATTTGCAGGCTGCAAAAGCCTGCTTTGGTTATTGCACGTGCAATAAAATACAGCTGGATTTAAAGTTAAGTGTAACTTGCACTTGCAGACCCCTATTCCTGGAGAGATGGATCTAGTTGTACAAGTAGGTTATGTACAGTAGGGGTGTGCACGCTTGTGTTAGACTAGGCCACATCTCCAGATAGACCCTTTAGGAGGCGTATCTGTAGCGGTCTGATCTGAAGATATGTGCTGATGATGATGTTGACCATCAGCATGTATTTTTACTAGTGAAAAAAAGAGAATAAATAAATAAAAAGAAATGCCCCTCCCTAAAATAAGTAATCAGCAACAGTGCTATAGCCTGTCCTGGTTACTGAAAAAGCAGTGAGACAAATGAATGTTGGGATCCCCTGCCAGTGTCGGACTGGGGCATGAAGGGCCCACCGGGGGACTGCAACGCTAGGGGCCCACCAGAGAGGGTGTGGCCAGCCATCATAGAGGCGGTACCAGACACTAGAGGGGGAGTGGTCAGCCCACAAAGGACAGCTAGCACCATAGTGTAGTATATAAAGAATGCAGTGTCTATATAAAGAGTACACAGTCTTGACCTGCCCCTTAGATTGGGCAGAACAGTCACCAAAAATTGGGATTGCCCCACTAGACCAGGCTTGGCTAACCTGTGGCACTCCAGGTGTTGTGAAACTGCAAGCCCCAGCATACTTTGCCAATATATAGCAGCTTATTGCTGGAAGGGTATGCTGGTACTTGTAGTTTCACAACACCTGGAGTGCCACAGGTTAGCCAAACCTGCACTAGACTCAGAACAATTGACAGACTGTCCTACCTGTTCTTGTCACATTTACCACCTGTAGCTGCTGGTTTCTTTAGTTGCGGCTTGTCTGGATCCTGGAATGTTGAGGGTCCTATTTGGAAAAAATAATGGGTACATTTAGAAAACTCAAACCATTCCCGCTATTAAATCAACAGCACCCACATTTAATAAATAGGCCTCTCTCCAGCCCCAACATTAAAGTAATAGTGCTCACATTTGATAAATAAACCTTTTACCCTCCCTCCATTCAATTATAGACCCAAACCACCCCAGCATTAAATTAAAGGTCCCATCACCCCCCTCCCTATAGTGTTCTCTGTACAGCCCCCCTCCCTATAGTTTACCATAGGCAGCCCCCCCCACTATAGTTTAGTATAGATAGGCAGCCCCCTATGCCACATAGTAGTGCCCCCAAAACAATATTATGTCATACAGTAGTACCTGAAATTCACATATGCCATGGAATAGTGCTCTCCATTCACATACACAAACACACACACATATATTTGTACATTTATTCTAATGCAATCTACATTATATTGAATTAGGGCTTGTATATTTTCATCATTTAAGGCTCTATATAAATATGATGTAGTTTGTCCGATACCATCACCTCTGTTCCATCTTCTGCTGAGAGTTAGAAGATACGGGTTGTCCGGAATAATGTTTAAAATAAGGGATATTGCCCGGATTCTGTAATAATAATCCTACATCGACCACCACAAGAAACATTATTACGGTACAACTTTTATTACCCATTGGAGATTGGTGCATGTGACAACATCCTCCGTTGAGGAAAAAAATGCACATTCCATCTATCATTGACAGTTGAATTGGAGTGTTATTCAATCCACGCTTTCGAAATGCATGTACTTTTCATCCTATACTGAAATGATTAGCGTGGTATAAGTAATTGTATTAACTGCAGCTTACATATTAGTCTCCAGGTGTTTGTACGAAAGTTAAATTGCAATTGTAACTTATGGTACATACAAGTTAGTTTTTGTTTTTATCCTGTTACTTAGCGCTGTGGGATTGTATATATAAAGTCCTGGAATTTGGTTAAAATTAAAAGATATAACCAATAATATTAAATAAAATAAAAAAAATCTACTTACCCATATCTTCATTGCTGCACCCTCTCTGCTCCTTAGTCCTTCAGCGGCGGCGGGATCATCACAGTCAGCTAACAGGGGGAGGAGGCAAGTCACATGATCGCAGCTGCGATCACATGGGAAAGATGACTGGCTGTCACTGACAGCCAGCCATCTGCAGCAGCAGCGACGCCGGGGAGGGCAGTGGGGATGTCCAGGAGGACAGCGGGGATGCCGAGGACACCGACCCCCAGGTGAGTTTAATGGGCTCCACCCACTTCTAGAAGGGGGTGTGGTCGTAGGGCAGCGGGGCCTACAGGTGATTTTTTGAGGTATCCCGCTGGGCCAGTCCGACGCTGTCCCCTGCACATTGGCAACCAGTGCCAAACTATTCCAGGCTGGACTGGTCACACTGTAACAAGCAGACCTGAAGTGTAGGGTCAACTTGACATTATGTGAAACCAGTCCCAACATGATTAGCATGGTGAAAAATTTCCTTGGCGATGACCATGTGCCCCCCACATCAGGGAAGCTATTCCTGGCCTGAATAGCACCAAGGGTCTTTCTGGCACCACATGGTTATTGTTTCATGTTTTTTTTATATATTTGTTTCAATTGGACTAATTGAGGGTCTAAGAAAAGAGGGATTTTGAAGAGTGTTTAATTTAGTTTAAATACTAAAATAATCTGTCTGTGTTTTTTTTTTACAGTTAGACACTTTTGTAGAAGTCTAGGTTACAGCATGCTGATGGCAGTTGGAGTAAGCTGTACACTGGCTCAGCTCTTATCCCAAGCTCCCACTTTTCCTTATTCTCACAAATATAACACTTTGGATATTTCTAAATACTGACTTCACAGCAGAGGATCAACTTCTTACAGAAAAACAAGGCTGTTTTAGGATCTACAGAACTTCCATCTCAGTCCAGCTGTGGGACCCACAGAGCTCAACTGTCATTGCTGTTTCAACATCTGTTCAGCTACCTACTGAGCTCAATTGTAATTGCTGCTACCATCTCTGTTTGGCTGCTGGACCCTCTGCACCCAACTGTTAACATCTTATTTGAACTTGTCGTGTCAGAGCGGCAGAAACAGCCTACTCCATTAACCCCAGCCAGGGGGCGGTAAAGTATCCTTCACCTCTTCCATTGCCCCACACAAATTGGAAGAATTGTTCCTTTTTACTCTCTCATAACTTACACTAGCTAATACACATTCATTCACATCTCTCCATCATGCACCTTCTCAATTTACATTCTCTCCTGTTTGCTGTCACCATACTTCTCTCCAAAACTCCTCTTCTTTCTCCATCATTCTATTCCTCCCTCCCTGATTATAATTTCCCCTTCACTACTTCCCTCCTTGCTAGTCTGTACACATGAACTGTTTTATCTCCTGAACCCACCACACTCACCAGCCTACATAGACAGAAATAAACCTCACACCCACAAATCCTCCTCGCATGTCCTCTTTCTCACCCTACTTATTCTTTGCCTGACCCCGGGCCCCGTACAATCCCCATTATCTGCTCACGCTCCTCGCTGCACCCCAAACCTGTCCATCCATCCCGTACTTCCAATGCCACCAACCTTACCCACATATCTCCACTACCCTCTCTTCCAGTCTCCTGTGCACTATGGAACGCCAGATCTGTTTGTAACAAACTTACATCCATCTATGATCTATTCATTTCTAAATCCCTCAATCTCCTTGCCATTACATAAACTTGGCTCACCTCCTCTGTGTCACGAGATACAGGGACTGAAGGACACTTGCTGATATTTGCACTGCTAACCTAGGAGGCACGGAGTGTAAACATGCCCCTGTAGGTTGGGCCGAGTCAGGACTGGAGCAGAAAAGAAGGCCTCCTTCAAAGTGGCAAATGCAGCGATGGCATCAGGTGTCCAAATTCTAGGGTTGGCTGACCTCCGGGTCAGTGAGGTAATGGGAGCCATCAAGATGGAAAAGTGCTTGAAAAATTGCCTGTAGTAATTGGCAAAGCCATTAAAACATTGCACAGCTTTCAAGCCGGAGGGTTGAGGCCAGTTGAGGATGGCAGAAAGTTTCTCTGGATCCATCTGGAGACCTGAGCCAGAAACGATATACCGCAAGAAAGAGATTTGAGGAACTTCAAAAACACGTTTTTCGAGTTTGCAAAACAACTGGCTACCACGGAGAAGGGAGAGGAATTCCTTCACATGGGGCCTTGGGAAATAAGCTCAGGAGAAAAAATCAGAATGTCATCCAGATACACTACCACCGTACTGTAGAGCAGATCACGGAAAATGTTGTTAATGAAGGACTGGAACACTGCAGGAGCATTACAAAGCCCGAAGGGCATCACTAAGTACTCTTAGAGTCCCTCGCGGGTACTAAAGGCAGTTTTCTACTCATCCCTCTCCCGGATTCAAAATAAATTGTAAGATCTAGCTTGGAAAATATTCTGGAGCCGCTAATCCGATCAAATAGCTCAGTGATGAGAGGGAGAGGGTATCTGTTTTTAATGGTTATAGCATTCAACTGCCGGTAGTCAATACTAGGACGTAACGTCCCGTCCTTATTTATGAAAAAGAAGCCAGCACCTTCAGGAGACGAAGACTTCCTGATGAATCCTCGTTGGAGGTATTCAGCAATATATTGGGACTTTGCTTGGTTCTCTGGTAAAGAGAGTGGATAAATCCTACCCCTAGGAAAAGGTTTATCTGGTAGCAGATCAATGGGATAGTCCCATGGACGGTGCGGAGGAATGGTATTGGAAGCCACTTTACAGAAGACGTCCTGAAAAGAAGTATAGGGAGCTGGGAGCTCGGGAAGCCACGGTAGGGATGAGATGATTCTGCAAGGAAGAACGGATCTTCCAGGTTTGATTGTAGAGAGACATCTCTCAAAATACTGAGTACCCCAAGGAGTAACCTGAGCCAAATTCCAATCGAATTGAGGTGCATGGAGTCTGAGCCAAGGTAAACCCAAAATGACAGAGTTAATTGACTGGGGAAGGACCAAGAACTCAATCCACTCCGAATGTAGGCTGGAATGCTGGAGATTAGGAAGACCTAGATATGCCTACTTGGTGTTAGGGGCAGGTTTAAATAGAGGAGCTGATTGGTGACAGTGGAGCCGACGGTCAGAGCAGCTGACCGCCGAAGGAAGTGCAGAGAAGCGTCCTGTTGCTTGGCAACAGAGACGTGAGCGAACTGCACATGCGCACAGAAAGTGAGGCCTGGAGGAAAAAGACGGTGTCCTGTTGCCTAGCAACAGGACGAATTGCCAGCAAAGGAAGTCGTCTGTCCCTGGCACCAATGGTGAGTGCGGGGACGGTGCCTGACACTCGGACACTACATTCCATGCAACTTTCTCCTATGGGAGACTCTCCCTCAGCCACACTCCCAGACCTGGAAACAGACAAGATGGTGGAGTAAGCATTCTACTCTCTCCAAGCTGCACCTTCCAAGTCATATCCTCTGAACCCTCCCTCTCATTCTCTTCCTTTGAAGTCCACACTACCCGTCTATTTTTTCCTCTCCAACTTTGTTTTGCGGTCATTTATCACCCCCAAGTCCAGTTTCCCAATTCCTTGACAACTTTGCGGCCTGGCTCATTTATTTCTTAATCTTTGACCTGCCTACACTCATACTAGGCGATTTCAACATTCCCACTGATAAACCTACTGTCTCTGACTTCTGCCACTAAACTTCTTTCACTTACTTCCTCCTTTGGTCTCTCCCAATGGACCTCATCTCCCACCCACGGTGATGGGCTACTGCTCCATCTCTAGTTTCTCCAATTTAGCCTTCCCACTTTCGACCACACCCTCTTTTCCTTCAGTCTCACCTTACCTCATGCCCTTCCCCCTGCATCCAAATACACACGTATACAACGAAACCTTAGTACTTTTAACCCAATCCACTTCTTATTTTCACTAAAACATCTATTTTCTCCAATGACTACATTGTGCTGTCCTAATCAGGCTGCCTCTTTCTATAACAAAACACTTACTTCAGCATTAGACAATGCAGCTCCAGCTAATACATAGTCTTTGACAATTCAAACCCCAGCCATGGCACAAACAAACCTGCTACCTGCAAAAGTGCTCCCGCACTGCAGAGCGCCACTGGAGGAAATTTCGTTCCTATCCCTATTTCCTCAACTATAAATTCATCCTTTCATCTTACAGCACTGCCCTTTTAATTGCCAAACAAACATTCTTCAACTCTCTAATATCCACTCAGTCTTCTAACCCACGTCGCCTCTTTGCCACCTTTAATTCACTTCTCTGCCCACCTGGCACCTCCTCCTCCTTCCTCCCTCACTGCCCATGATTTTGCCACCTATTTCAAAGACAAAATTGACACCATTTGACAAGATATTTCCTCATGCCAAATTCTACTTAGTCCACTCACTCTACCCACCTTTATCTACACTCCCCAATTCCCCCTTAATTCATTCTCTCCAGTAACTGAAGATGAAGTCTCTATACTCATTTTATCATCTCATCCTACAATCTGTCCACTCGATCCTATTCCCTCCAAACTTCTCCGTTCTCTCTCCTCCACTGCATGCCCACCTCTAAATCACCTCTTCAACCTGTCTCTCTCCACTGGCACTTTCCCATCCTCCTTTAAACATGCGCTCATCTCACCTATTCTAAAGAAACCATCTCTCGATCCAGCCTCTCTCTCCAACTACCGCCCTATTTCTTTCCTCCCCTTTGCCTCCAAACTACTTGAACGATTAGTGTATAAACCAATGTCTCACTTTCTCTCCTCTCATTCCATTCTCGACTCTCTGCAATCAGGCTTCTGCCCCCAACATTTCACTGAAACAGCTCTTACAAAAGTGACCAATGATTTACTTACTGCAAAATCTAAGGGTAATTTCTCCATACTCATTCTCCTGGACCTCTCTGCTGCTTTTGATTCTGTTGATCACCCTCTTCTACTAAACACCCTTCACTCATTTGGCCTTCATGACACAGTTCCTGTCCTCGTTCACTTCCTACCTATCGAACAGCTTCTTTAGTGTTTCTACCTCTGGCACATCCTCCCCTCCACTCCCACTATCTGTTGGGGTCCCAGAAGACTCTATTCTTGACTCTTTATTTTTTTCATTGTACACCTCTTCTCTAGGGGCACTAATTCGGTCATTCGGCCTCCAATGTCACCTCAATGCTGATGACACCCAAATCTATATCTCTCCCAATGACCTCTGTCCTTCCGTACTATCTAGTGAAACCAACTGTCTTCCTGCTATCTCCACATGGATGTCCCAATGCTACATAAAGCTCAACATGACCAAAACGGAGCCACCTGCCCTCAGATCTCCCTCACTGTCAATAACACCACAATTTCCTCGACCGCTGCCTTGGCGTCACACTTGACTCCACCCTCTGCTTTATTCCTCACATCCAGATTCTCTCCCGGTCCTGTTCACTCCACCTTAAAAACCTTGCTAGAATACACCCTTCTCTTACTCAACATGCTACCAAAACTCTTATCTATTCTCTCATCATCTCCCGTCTTGACTATTGCAACCTCCTGCTATCTGGCATTCCTAACACCCATATATCCACAATTCAATCCATCCTAAATGCTGCTGCAAGACTGATCTTCCTTTTTCACTGCTCCACATCTGCTGCGCCACTTTGCAAATCCCTACACTGGCTGCCTGGGTCCTCCAGAATCAAATTCAAATTACTCACTCTTATCTATAAAGTCCTCAACAACACTACCCCTGCATACATCTCAAATCTCATATCAAAATACTCTCCATCTCGCCCTCTTAGTTCTACCTCTGACTTTCACCTTGTCTCGTCTCTAGTAACCACCTCTCACTCCCGCCTGCAAGATTTCTCCCTTGTTGCTCCCCACTTATGGAATTCTCTATCACGCTCAATCAGACTTTCCCACGGCCTTTAAATCATTACAAGCTCTTTGAAAACACATCTGTTTTTTTAGAGATTACCTTATCCTCAATAACACTATTCACACTAATGCATCCTCACAACTCTCACAATCTCTACTCTAAGCCACACTAGCTACTCTTGTTTCACCTGTGCCCTCTTCCATTTAGAATTTAAGTTCTCTAATGAACAGGGTCCTCCATACCCTTTGTTTTCATGTCTGCATTTATTTTGTCTACATTGCATGTTCCTGTTTAATGTATGTACTGTTTTCCCTACTCTACAGTGCTGCAAAACACTGTGGCGCCTTACAAATCTATGATAATAATAATAATATTAATATTACAGCTACACTGGGTGCAATGGTATGCTGGCTTTTGTACTTCCTCAAGTGCCAGAATTCCCAAGCAGTCAATACCTGCCAAAGCTTGCTGGAACTTGTAGTTACATAATAATTTTTTAACAAAACTCCATTACTTTAGTACCCACTGTCAATAAGGTACTAAGAAAAGCTGTCAGGATCACAAAGGGAACTGCCATCACCATAGAATAAATTGTCAGAGATCCTGTACAAACTGCCAGAGGTTCAGAGAAAGTCTAGGTCTAGTCCAGAAGCCTAGAGGGAGTCCTTATCCAGTCCAGAGGGCCAGTGGTAGTAGAGCAGTTGTTTGAAGAATATCCTGTTCCATTTTAGTCATTCCAGATGCCTGCTATTGCTACTACTGCTACAATACAGCATATAGAGGAGAATCACTGGAGAACCATCAAGGTCTTTATTCATGTATCAATAGCCCTCCGGATTTCCAGAACTGGTCAGTGTATGTCTTTTACATGGCATGTTTACGTGGATCTTAACCAATTTATCAGTGTCAGAGACAGAATCTTATACCCTTTACCCTTTATGTATAAGGTTATGAGTCTGTAAGATACATCACCATTTAATAAATGTGGCTTTTCCTTCATTCCTGGTGTGTGTGTGTGTGTGTGTGTGTGTGTGTGTGTGTGTGTGTGTGTGTGTGTGTGTGTGTGTGTGTGTGTATGTGTGTGTGTGTGTGTGTGAATCATCATCATAAATTTATATGGCGTCGAGCAGGGGTTTCATGACTCGGATGGAGACACTGTGTTTGAGAATTTAAGAGGTAAAATTATCCTAACCATGAGATTTACTACCACTCCCTCTTTAGGTACGTTGACATACCCGGCTATATATAAGGGCTATATACATTATGTGTGCTGTCTACTGTGTCTATGTGTATATCTACTGTACCTGCAATATATTACAATCTGGTTCCTGTATAATACAATGATAGTGCATGCTGTAGGTGTTTATTCACCTGCATTCTTCTACAGTACTGTACTGTAATTATACTGTACTTTGAATGCATACGCTGTATGTGAGTTTACTCCTGCTTATATACTGGATGATAGCTAATTCTATTTTATATTAAAAATAAAATGGACACCAATTTAGAAATGAGCACCATAAGACCTGCATCTACAGGCCCAGCCTGGACACTTAGGACTGCCTTCTCCGCTGATGTTAACCTGAGACCAATTACATATCGACATACAGCACTCTATTGAGGACTCATGTGTCAAAGTTGATAATTGGATATAGTAATTTTAATTAATATCTAACAACTTGTTTGTCTTTGTCCGAAATTATGCGTATATCACGCTACGGCGTGGAGGAGTGTAATTAACCGCAACACGTGACAGACACTTTTACACACATTTACATGGACACATACACTGTGAATAGCTCATATTAAAAGTAGTTGCAACAAATAGTTATTTGTACTGAAATGTAGCAGAGTTTATGGTGAAATATTATAAAGTTATATACACGTTAGTGAGATCTAAGGTTCAGGTCACAGGAGACATATCATGTTTAGTATCATTCTAATCCGCTATTTATCCGCAGACGTCCGGTTCATTCACCGAAAGGATCGCACATTGCGTATGCTAGTTATGAATGATAGGGAATAAATAATTAGAATGATATTGTCTGTGTAATGCTAATAGACCAGTTTGAACCAGAAAATTAGGTATGCACCTCCTGGAGAAGTCAAGCCCACCCCTGGATGGCATTGCTTGAATTGGCCAATGGCTTGCATTACACTGGACCTTCCTGAAGCCTGAACCTATGGAAGCAAGACACATCATCTGTATTGTTTTCACTGTATCACTGACTGTATATAAGTGGGAGCTCTGGGACCAGTGTTCAGTCTACATGACCACAGCCTTCAGACCTGAATGACTGTACACTGGATACAGAGCGCCTGGATAACTACAGGTAACGGCTGTACTTATTTTATTTTGAATTGTTATTCTGCTACTTTTGGCTATTAAATCACATTGTGCTTTGGAACCACATTACGGCAATCGGACAATCGTTATTGGATAGCAACTAGAGGTGCATAACACATGGGTGTAACTTTCCCCAGGTGTTTTCTGGGCAGCACACAGCTACACACACTGCACAACAATCCCTTCACCCTACCACATCATCATCTGTTGATGAGGGCCTGCAAATTAAACAAAATGTTGTTACATTTAAAACTGTACAGCTTCTCAACAATTCTGGCTTCTCAACAAGATCGACGTTCCAATTTCCAGGTTTAAAAAAAACATTTTACGTTATCTGATTTCGGCTGCGAAAGCAGTGATTCCAACCCATTGGAGAACTCCTAACCCCCCAACCATCCGGGAGTGGTTCCAGAGATTGGAGTTTTATAGAGTTATGGATGAGCTTTTACTTTCATCTGCTGATAAAGTTACTGAATATTACTCCATTTGGAGCCCATGGCTCGAATTCCAGGTCTCCGATAAATTTAATCATTTAAACAAACCAGTTCTCTCACCTACTCTCCTTGCTAGGACTTGAATTGTTTATTTACATAATCTGTACTAGTAAACATTGCCCCCCCCTTACCTATCCCCGTCTCTGTCTTTTCCTTTTTCTCTCTTTCTTCTTCTTTTATTATAACATTTATTTGAATGTGTTATTATGACATTTTGTATTAATGAGGTGGTTTTGTTACCCACTTATCTGTTCTTGTGAATCTCTGTTGAAACTGTCTTAAAAACTTCAATAAAGATAAATATTATAAAAAAAAAACTGTACAGCTACAATATGCATAATGTAACATATAATACTCTGGTAAGTACTTACTCTGTATTTCTCAACCATTGTCATATGTATACCTGAACCATTATATATTACATTACCTCTAATTGTCCTTCAGAGTGATATCACCACCCTATGGCCAATTTCTATAACTTTAACCCTTAATCAGAGTCACATCACTATCTTCTGGTGAATTTCTATATTATATTGATTTTAAATCTTCATCACAGTGACATCACCACCTTGTGGCCAAGTTCTATATTACATTGGCTTTAAATCTTTATCAAACTGACATGCCATTTTCTGGTCTATTTGTATAATGCATTGACTTTATATCTTCCTCAGAGTCACATCATCATCTTGTGGCCAAGTTCAATATTGTATGGAATCTTAAGCATAATCAGAGTGATGCTATCACCTTGTGGTCAATTTCTATATTATCTTCATTTTAAAGTTTCATCACAGTGATTTTACCATTTTGAGGCCAGATTCAATATTGCATTGACTTTGAACAAAATTATAGTTTCACTCTGATGAAGCTTTAAACTTCTATATTACATAGTTTTATCTCCTCAACTGGGGATCACCACCACCTTTTGACCAATTTATATATTGCATTGCTTTCATTCATTATCAGGGTTTTGTTAACCTACAAGATGCATGTCATAATCCTGATCTTTGTAGTGATTGTCGAAGTCAGCAAATTGGATAAAGTCATTTCAATTAAAATCGAGCAAACTTGGTTGTGTTTGTCTGAAAAGATGCGTAGAGCACGCTACGGCGTGGAAGGGCGTGCCCAGCAGGACCACGTGGCAACAACAGCATTTACGCTTTTACATACATTCGCACAAACACGCATGTTTGTAAAATAGTACACATTAATCGTAGTTGCAATACATAGTTATTTATGTTGAAATATAGTAGTGTTTATGTGTAATATTATAAGTTATATGCATATTAGTGATACATATGGTTCAGGTTAAAAGAAATGTGTCATGTCTAATATCATATTAATCCCCTTTACATCAGCAGCTGTTCGGTGCATTCGGCGAAGAGATCGCACATTGCATACTCTAGTTATTTATGTCAGGGAATAAACCTTTAATATGATATTAACTGTCAAATGCAAATGGACTGATTGTAATTGGAGTGTGGCGGGAAGAACAGAGCAGTTTGGCGGGAAGAACAGAGCTCATCCCCTGGAGAGACCCCCACCTTTGAATCCCTTAGATTGAATCAGCCTATGATGTGTAACCCCCTGGACCCTTCTGATGCCTGGACCAATAGAAGCAAGCTATACCCTCTGCATTGTTTCACTGTATCTCTGTTTGCATATAAGCAGTAGCTCTCATGTAGTGTTCAGTCACCTTGACCACAGACTTCAGGACTGAAAGACTGTTCACTGGATCCAGAGCGCCTGCGATAAGTAACGGCTGTACTTATTATTATTTTGCTTGAATATATTCTGCTACTTTTTGAGAATAAATATTTGTGTGTTTGAAACACAAATCGAGATTCGACAATCGTTATTGGATAGCGACAAAACGCTCATAACATGATACATTAATAAAGCTACAAAACACTGTGTATGGCAAACCACACAGTGCATTCTCAATCTTGAAACCTGTCACCTCATTAAAACATTTGAGATCTGCAGCTTAATTGTAACCCATTCAGTCTGTGATCATGTATTTTAAGAGCGGCCACAAGGATAGGTGTTCTGACTAAAGAAAAATAAAAATCATTTGTATTTCTCAACCATTGTCATATGTATACCTGAACCATTATATATTACATTACCTCTAATTGTCCTTCAGAGTGACATCACCACCCTATGACCAATTTCTATAACTTTAACCCTTAATCAGAGTCACATCACTATCTTCTGGTGAATTTCTATATTATATTGATTTTAAATCTTCATCACAGTGACATCACCACCTTGTGGCCAAGTTCTATATTACATTGGCTTTAAATATTTATCAAACTGACATGCCATTTTCTGGTCTATTTGTTTAATGCATTGACTTTATATCTTCCTCAGAGTCACATCACCATCTTGTGGCCAATTTCAATATTGTATTGAATCTTAAGCATCATCAGAGTGATGCTACCACCTTGTGGTCAATTTCTATATTATCTTCATTTTAAAGTTTTATCACAGTGATTTTACCATTTTGAGGCCAGATTCAATATTGCATTGACTTTGAACAAAATTATAGTTTCACTCTGATGAAGCTTTAAACTTCTATATTACATAGTTTTATCTCCTCAACTGGGGATCACCACCACCTTTTGACCAATTTATATATTGCATTGCTTTCATTCATTATCAGGGTTTTGTTAACCTACAAGATGCATGTCATAATCCTGATCTTTGTAGTTATACATTAATACAGCTACAAAACACTGTGTATGGCAAACCACACAGTGCATTCTCAATCTTGAAACGTGTCACCTCATTAAAACATTTGAGATCTGCAACTTAATTGTAACCCATTCACTCTGTGATCATATATTTTGAGAGCGGCCACAAGGATAGGTGTTCTGACTAAAGAAAAATAAAATCATTTGTATTTCTCTACCATTTTCTTTGGTATACCTGAACAAATATATATTACATTAGCTCTAATTTTCCTTCAGAGTGACGTCACCACTGGTCAATTTCAATATTGAACTGAAATTGAAGCTTCATCAGAGTGATACCATCATCTTGTTCCAATCTCTATATAGCATTGATTATCTCTTAATCAGTATAGCACCACCACCTTTTGGCCAATTTACATATTGCATTGCTTCCACTCATCATCAGGATGATATCAACCTACAAGATGCATGTCAAAATCCTGATCTCCGTAGTTAAACATCAACACAGCTACAAAACACTGAATATAGTCAATACGGCCAATCTCCGACTCCTGCCCCCCTGTCTTTCTCCCTCCTCCTCCCCCTTGAAGTCTTTGTCTTATTAATACTTATTCTTTTATTAAAAACTTTATAAAAAACCTTTTGAGAAAAACAAAACAAAACACTGAATACAGCAAGCAACACAGTGTCAGATTCTCAATCTTAAAAAATTTCACCTCATTTAAAAAGATGAGATCTGCAACTTATTTGTAACCCATACACTCTGTGATCAAATATTTTGAGCCCAGCTAATAGGATCAGTGTTCCGAATACAGAAAAATAAAATCATCTGTATTTCTCAACCATTGTCATATGTGTCAGAGATGACCTAAACGGGTCCTTTCTCCTGAACTCCAGCTGCTATACCTTGTGGGTATCGATCGATAGAGAAACAGACAACTTCAGATGTTTAGGCTGAAAATGATTCTGATTCTGACCAGCCCTAAGTCAGAGTAGTTTTATTTATACATAGTTTCACAGACAAAAGAAGATAAGGAATACAAGGTTTCTGAAGGCATCCTGTTCAGGTCAGCAGTTTGTGGACAGGATGTACAGCAGATGTCTTATCTCAGTCACGTAGGCCTCAAATGGGGGTCGTGGGCTCCCGGTACTGAAACTGCTGGATGTGCACATTCTTGAGAAGAGACATATTGAAGAAAAGATAAGAATGTGAGGCAGAGTTCATTAGGGAATATTCTGCAAGAAGCTGCAGACTATTCCCCTTTCATTAGTAATTATACAAAATGCATTACATTAAGAAGTTCATAAAATGTATATCTCTCACATAAACCCCTCTTTTTATCATTTTTATAATTGCCCTGCCTATCCTTTTGGTGTGCATGAAGCACTCCTGCACCCAACCTACTTCATTCAATTCAATGGAACCTCTGATAGGCCCTTAGAGGATGGTAAAGATACATTCAATCAGGTCTATGGTTCATGTACACCTAATTCTTAAAAATAATAAAAAAAGAAAATGGGAAAGACTGAGGGGGGGAGAGTACAAAAGAGCCTTAAAGCTCAGAGAGGGCAAGATAAACATCTGATACCGGTTTGGGCTTTACATGTCTTTTAAGAGACTTTTTATTCAGAATGAGATCATTTTTGCACCTTTTCAAACAGCATTGGAAAAAACATAAGCTTAGTTTAAAAATGACATATAGCAACAACAATAAAGCGAATATCTTAGCTATCCATATTAAAATGCCTGAAATCCATGCGAAAATACCTTTGCCCCAATTGCTAGGATTTAACCATGAGAAGGCTGATGTCCACCAGCCATCATTAACCGTATCGGGGTCAAAATTCTCTTTCCTGAATTTCTCCTTTATTTCCTTGGCTTCTGTCATGTACCTGTCTATTACTTCTTCTGGATTATCAGTGTCATTTGTTACAAAGTTACAACAATGTGTTCCGTATTCTGTTTCTAGGGTCAAACAGTACCCTCCTGACTGAGCAGTGATGTAGTCTAATACAAGTTGATGTTGTATTAACTGGGTTTTCATCGCCTGCAGTTCTTTTCCAACATACCTAAAGGATTTGTCATAAATTTCCGTTATGTTATCTAAAAGTCCTGCAACCTTTAATATCATATTATAGTTTGCCATGTACCCCCATGTCCCTATTGAAATGATGTTACCAAATCCAATACCCACATTGTGCCCTTTGGACTTTGCTATGAGAGGGATATGTTCAGTATCTATTGTCTTAATCTCTCTTTTTTTAAGCCTATGGTCCTTTTTATTCCTGAATACTCCTCTGAGGTCATCATGGGTCATGACATAGAATTCAGGAACCAATCTGGCCAAGTAGCATACCCCTATTGAATTTGGGGGGAGCCACCTGTAGGCATTGCATCCACATACATAATAAACATCATCTGGTAAAAGGTAGGGGATATCATAAAACAGGCAATATGTAGATACCTGTTGTCCTAAGTGACATGAAGTGTCATTTTCTGCTCTGTCATTGTCAAAGGCAGGCAGTGTGCCGTTCCAGGTGAGATTATATCTGTCATATTGACATTTTATACACTCCTGGCTCTTTAAAAAAAAATAGTACCTTTTCCGGGTTTCATCTTCACTGTTTGGTTGCATTCAGAATTACAGTGTGATAAATAAGGTTGGGTGAAATTCACTATAACTTGACAGAGTGATTTAGGGACGGACCCTAAAGGGAAACTCTTATTTTGGTAACTAATGCGTATTTGGCCATATGGGGTCCATATTGACTCATTTATAGCCCTATTGGATTCTATTCCCTTATTGAAACAATATTTTAAAGGACCTTACTCCCCTTCATGGTTTTTCCTGGGTCACCGTAGCCTTTTTGCAGTGGCTGGCGTGGATCCAAGGATCCTTTCCTTCAAGTTTCACAGAAGTGGGTGTAGTCAACAGAACTTGATATGGCCCCTCAAATCGTGGTTCCAGAGACCTCCTCACGTGTCTTTTTACGAAGACGTAATCTCCTGGCACCAGGGCATGTGTTCCAGTGCAATCCTCTGGATCTGGGATTGAAGAGAAAACTCGAGAATGTATGTTAGTGAGGGACTTCTGTAGTTCTTTCACATAACTAGTCAGTTCACCTTGGTGTTTCACTAGAGATTGTGGAAAATAACACCCTGTCTTTGGCGGCCCCCCAAACAGTATTTCATAGGGGCTTAGCCTGTGTTTCTTATTAGGTGTTGTCCTGACTGAGTATAGGGCGAGGGGAAGGCATTGCAGCCAGTGTCACCCTGGGAGGTACTGTTACTGTGTGACCAGGGTTGTGTGTGTTACAGATGGCGCAGGCCTTTATCAGATCACTGGCAGCTGTGCTGAAGCCTGGCGCGATCCAGTGTCTGAATACAGAGTTAATTATTGCGTCTTTTGAGACATGGGAAGGCCCATGCACTAGAGCAGCCAGTGTAGGAAAAAGGACTCTAGGGAGACAGTGTCTGTCTGTTGTGGCCCATATGCCCTCTATGTGTTCCGCCCCCCTCTTTTTCCACTCCTCTCTTTCAGATACTGCTGCTTGCTTTTGTAGGATTTTTAGCATTTCCAAATCTATAGGGAGGGTGGGGGGTGTTGTGGACACTAAATAGTGTTGTACTAGCGGTAAGTCTGCTGCAGCTCTTGCAGCCTGGTCTGCTAGTCTGTTTCCTCTTACTTCCATAGTCTGCTCTCTGGTGTGTGCTTTTACCTTTATGATTGCCACTTCTTTGGGCAGTTCTAATGCAGCAAACAACCTCAAAATGATTTCTGCATTTTTAATGGGTTTACCATTAGAGGCCATAAAGTGTCTGTTCTTCCAAATACTTTGATAGTCATGTGCAACCCCAAAGGCATATCTGGAGTCAGTGTAAATGTTAGCTGTTCTCCCTTCTGCATACTGACATGCACTTATAAGTGCTTCTAATTCAGCTTGCTGTGCAGATTGACTTGGTGGGAGGGGTTGCTGGAGTACAATATCTGTTTCTGTTGTAACTGCATAACCTGTTTTGGGAGAGCCCTCCTCATAGTACCTAGACCCATCTACAAACAGGAGTAAATCAGGGTTGCTAAGAGATGTCTCTTTAACATCCCCGGGAGGTTTAGTTTCCAGATCCATTAAGGCTAGACAGTCATGATCACAGAAATTTTTTTTTAGTTGTGTTTCCTGTTTTGCCACAGTCTCAACACTCTCTGTATTGTCTGTGTCTTCAGCAACACTTTCTATACTGTCTGTGTTTGCAGCGTCTATACTGTTACTCCCCTCTTTTATATCCATGCAACTTGGGAACAATGTTGCTGGATTTAAAACTGTGCATCTTTTTAGTGTAACGTTTGAGGGTGTCAGTAGTGCTACTTCATATTTAGTTAATCTAGCCGCTGAGATGTGTTTTGTTCTAGCTTGATTCAGTATTTCCATGACTGAGTGTGGTACCTGAATGGTGAGAGGGTGATCCAGCACTATGTCTGCAACTTTTTGTAGCAATAAAGCGGCTGCTGCTACTGCTTTTATACATGTTGGGGCTCCCACTATGACGGGGTCTAATTTTTGTGAGTAGTACCTCAATGGTCTTTGTCTACTCCCATGTTCTTGTGTTAGTACGCCATGAGCGTGCCCTTCTTGTTCATGGCAGAACAAGTTAAACGGTAGTTCATAATTAGGTAGCCCAAGGGCTGGGGCGCTTGTGATTAAATCTTTGATCAGCTCAAAAGCTGCTTTTTGTTCAGCTGTTGACCAAAACATATTGCAACTTCTATTCATTGGAAGTTGGATCAATGCAATCTGGATTGCGTAAATGGTCTTTTTTTGCTGGAGATCTGTGAAGAAAAAAACTTTTGCATAAAGATTAACATTTATTCACTAGGAATTACAGTAACTGTTATTAATTCACGTTGAACAGCTGCTAATACGACACTTGCTTAAAAGTTTCTCTTTGTAGCTTAACTGTGACGCTATGCGTTCCATGCAATGAAAAACTGATTTCCTCAAAGAGGCAGTCCCCAATATCACAAACAGGGAATGTCAAAGTGACGAGACCTGGTCGAGTGTTCAAAGCCACTCCTTTCTCATCATCTCTTTGTAAACCAAATATTCACACATATTTCCAGATTCTGTGATTTCCATATTTAAAGTACAAATATATATTCACAATTCTCGCTCACAGACGACATTTTATCTCGTAACAATTCTTTATGGGCATAACAAACCCTCCTGATTTCTGAGAACATTTATCAGCGCCATTTTACACAGATAAAAACAGCTTGTAATATATCTCCATGTAAAGCTCACTCCCACAATTCTCAACTTCATTAAAGAGAAAGCTATTTTTCTCAAAAAAAAAAAAAAAAATTACTTTGTTCAAATATAGAAACGGCTTGTTGGACCCCAGCCAACTTTGTTCTGAAACCAGTAATAGTGATAATGTACATTATTTACAGTCTTGTGACGGACCAAAGACTTTAAAACTTCTTTTGTATCTCTTCAAAAACATTACATTTACAACTGTACAGCTTTTTCAACCTTGAAACATGTCTCTTGTAAAACGGTCAAGACAGACAAACACGGATCTCTCTCACACACAGTAAGAAGGAGATAAAACTCACATACAGAGAAAGAAAAATTAACTGCTATCTTCCAGCCTACTGCTGTGGAACTACAAGTCCCAGCATTAGATTAAATACACATTAGCTTCAACATGCTAATATCAATCAGCACTCAGGACATATTTTTCCTATTGAAAAATAGAAACATACTTGGAAGAACCATTTTATCAATGTTACATTGTCAGATAACAAAAAAAACACAGAGTGCTTCTTATCTCAACACACTGAAATCTTTTACACAGAATAAGGGAGGGGCACATCTCACTCTTCAGCTGCGCAGCATTTAAACATACATTTTTAGTACACAACCTACTTGATTCATTGTTTTAGTCATTATATCATTTAGCTTGTGATACATTTTCTATTTCATCAGTGTCACTTAAATTTGTTAACTGTAACATATCACAGCAATCATTGTCATTCTCTAATTCTTCTGACATTTTACACCATGCAACACATCTGTCAAAATAACCTTTTTCTTTCAGTGTTTTCTCATTGTCTTTAATTAGTTGTTTAAAAAATGGAACCTTTAATATACCGGTTTTCAGACACCCCTGCAGCTTTGAACAGTTTTCTCATCCCTTTTGTGAAATCCTTGCCTTTATGCTTTCGCATATACTTTATGGGGTCTAGATCCCCGTACTTTTCGGATTTCTTTCCTGTCTTGGACCCTTTATTTCCCATAATGGGATTACCTTATGGTCCAATATATTTTGAATGAGAAAACTTTTATTTGTTCCTGTCTTGCTTTACAACAAGTTTGCAGCTGGTCTGCTTTTCTGAATGTTCCTGACTACTTTCATTAAAATCCATCAAAAAACACAATCACGTATACAATCAAGATTATTTGCAGGGTCAACTGTGTGATCTGACTGAGTTCTGTGGTGTTATTCATGTGTACAGATGTATCAGGTGTATGGCATAGAAAAGACAATATATCAATACATGTAACAATACAAGACAGATTACACACAAGTACCTTGATACTCTTAATAGTATCTGTTGCCAGAGTTCAGGGATCTCCGTCAATCAGACTGCAGTACCCTCGAGCTGGGATAATTCCCCCTCCACAGAGACAGCTCTAAGAGCAAAAATAAAGCTTTTTGCTCACCAGCGCTGGATTAACGTCTGTCTGTCTGGAAAGGGAGACCCCGTTGTCGGGAGGTCTGATATATTGGAGATCCCGGACGAGCCCCCACTGAAACTGTCAGAGATGACCTAAACGGGTCCTTTCTCCTGAACTCCAGCTGCTATACCTTGTGGGTATCGATCGATAGAGAAACAGACAACTTCAGATGTTTAGGCTGAAAATGATTCTGATTCTGACCAGCCCTAAGTCAGAGTAGTTTTATTTATACATAGTTTCACAGACAAAAGAAGATAAGGAATACAAGGTTTCTGAAGGCATCCTGTTCAGGTCAGCAGTTTGTGGACAGGATGTACAGCAGATGTCTTATCTCAGTCACGTAGGCCTCAAATGGGGGTCGTGGGCTCCCGGTACTGAAACTGCTGGATGTGCACATTCTTGAGAAGAGACATATTGAAGAAAAGATAAGAATGTGAGGCAGAGTTCATTAGGGAATATTCTGCAAGAAGCTGCAGACTATTCCCCTTTCATTAGTAATTATACAAAATGCATTACATTAAGAAGTTCATAAAATGTATATCTCTCACATATGTATACCTGAACCATTATATATTACATTACCTCTAATTGTCCTTCAGAGTGACATCACCAACCTATGGCCAATTTCTATAACTTTAACCCTTAATCAGAGTCACATCACCATCCTCTGGTGAATTTCTATATTATATTGATTTAAATCTTCATCAGAGTGACATCACCACCTTGTGGCCAAGTTATATAATACATTGCCTTTAAATCTTTATCAAACTGACATGCCTATTTCTGGCCTATTTGTTTGATGCATTGACTTTATATCTTCCTCAGAGTCACATCACATCTTGTGGCCAATTTCAATATTATACTGAATCTTAAGCATCATCAGAGTGATGCTACCACCTTGTGGTCAATTTCTATATTATCTTCATTTTAAAGTTTCATCACAATGATTTTACCATTTTGAGGCCAGATTCAATATTGCATTGACTTTTAACAAAATTATAGTTTCACTGTGATGAAGCTTTAAACTTCTATATTACATAGTTTTATCTCCTCAACTGGGGATCACCACCACCTTTTGACCAATTTATATATTGCATTGCTTGCATTCATTATCAGGGTTGTGTTAACCTACAATATGCATGTCATAATCCTGATCTTTGTAGTTATACTTTAATACAGCTACAAAACACTGTGTATGGCAAACCACACAGTGCATTCTCAATCTTGAAACGTGTCACCTCATTAAAACATTTGAGATCTGCAACTTAATTGTAATCCATTCACTCTGTGATCATATATTTTGAGAGTGGCCACAAGGATAGGTGTTCTGACTAAAGAAAAATAAAATCATTTGTATTTCTCTACCATTTTCTTTGGTATACCTGAACAAATATATATTACATTAGCTCTAATTTTCCTTCAGAGTGACATCACCACTGGCCAATTTTAATAATGAACTGAAATTGAAGCTTCATCAGAGTGATACCATCATCTTGTTCCAATTTCTATATTGCATTGATTTATCTCTTAATCAGTATAACACCACTCCCCTATTGGCCTATTTATGTATTGCATTGCTTCCACTCATCATCAGGATGATATCAACCTACAAAATGCATGTCAAAATCCTGATCTCCATAGTTAAACATCAACACAGCTACAAATATATTTTGAGAGTGGCCACAAGGATAGGTGTTCTGACTAAAGAAAAATAAAATCATCTGTACATAGTCTATCACTGACTATGCCAAAAGATGGTAAATAGAAGGGGCTCTAATAAGTACCTCTCACCCGTGATGCAGGGAATGAGGCTCCCCAGTTGTCCGTGGAGTAGCTGCTGTGGGGCCAAAACAGAAACCAAAACAGTGATAATTACCATATACTATGCTTTTCAAAAATGGTTGTTTTAATAGTATGTTACAATCAGAGTCCACAAGAGGGTTCTTTAGGCACACACATGGATGAATAATATCCAATATTGCAATATGTACTGTCGTTGGAACACCCGCTCAATGCAATCATGTGCCTCCTTCAGACTGGTGGCCAAACTTGTCCTGCCTCCAGCTACTTACAGTAGTTTGTGTACACCCAGGGATGAATAATGTACAGCAATGTGAACATAATTACATTATTACCATCAATTAGCTCTGGGCATTCTGAGGAAACCATTTAATGAATTGTTTCATTTTGGGTTTTTTAAGCTATGCAGTGGTGGACTTAATCTTGTGCTTTGTATCATTGTCTTGCTGCATAAGCCAATTGCGCTTGAGCGTCAGATCACTGATGACCGAACATTCTCCCTCAGAATTTTCTGTTAGAGAGCAGAATTCATGTTTCAGTTAATTATGACAAGTCGCCCAGGTCCTGAAGAAAAAAATAATACCCACACCATGATACTACCACCAACATGTTTGAATGTTGGTATGAAGTTCTTATTGTGGAATGTTGTGTAAGCTTGACGCAAGAAATAACAGGACCCAAGTCTTCCAAAAAGTTTAATTTTTTACACATCAGTCCACAGAACATTAGCCTTGAGGGTGATCAATGTGTTTTCTGGCAAATGTGAGATGAGCCTTTATGTTCCTCTTGGTTAGCAGTGGTTTTTGACTTGCAACTCTCCAATGGCTTCCATTTTTGTCCAATCCCTTTTATATGGTGGAATCATGAACGCTGACATTAAATGAGGTGAGTGAGGCCTGCAGTTCCTTAGGTGTTCATCTGGGTTCTTTTGTGACTTCCTGGATGAGTTGTTAAGCACACGTGCAGGCATTTTGGTAGGCCACTTCTTGGAAGATTAACCACTATTCCAAGTTTTTTTAATTTGAAAATAATAGCTCTCACTGTGGTTCACTGGAGTCTCAAAGCCTTAGAAATGGCTATGTAACCCTTTCCAGACTGATATATTTCAATAACTTTCTTTCTCATCCTGGAATTTCTTTTGATCGCAGCATACTGTGCTGCTTGTTGAGATATTTTAGCCAAATCCACTGTGCTGGAAAGGTTCTATTTAGCTGATGTTTAGATTCAACAGGGCTAGCAGTAATAAAGCCTGATTGTGTAAAGTCTAATTGAACACTATTATCAATTCAATTTGGTTCATTGGTTGAATGAGTAACTAAG
Source organism: Mixophyes fleayi (assembly GCF_038048845.1). Lineage (NCBI taxonomy): Eukaryota > Metazoa > Chordata > Amphibia > Anura > Limnodynastidae > Mixophyes > Mixophyes fleayi. The sequence goes on along the minus strand of NC_134404.1, from coordinate 236,640,090 downwards.
GGGGCAATTACTATTTCACACAGGGCCAAATGGTGTTGGATACTTTTTTCCTTCAATAAATGAAATATCCATTTAAAAACTGTTTTTTGTGTTTACTCCGGTTGTCTATGACTTATATTCAATTAGAAGATCCGAAACAATTAAGTGTGACAAATACGCAGATATAGAAGATGTCAGGAAGGGGCAGAAACTTTTTCACAGCAATGTATGTGGTTTTTTTAGGGAATTTAACTGCAAGCTCCAATTTGGCAGGGACTGATTTAAATATTCTCTATACAGCACTGCGGAATTGCAATTCTATGTTTAGAATTGTTGGGAAACCAGTAGTGCTGAAGTATTACAATGTTATTGAAATCTATCAAATGATATCCCTATTATAATTGAAGTATTGGGTGTGAAATATAAACATGTGCATTAATCACTGACACTGATTATATTGATTATATTAATAAAAGGCACAAAGAATTGGTGTTTACAAATAATTTATTAAGTGGTGCAACAGAGCTATTGCGGTTGATTATTTTGATAGCTTTCTCTGGATACTCTGATATTTTAAAATTGACTTAATAAAGATTATACCTTTTAACAATTTTTGATTCTCATCCCAGAGCACCCCTATATACACTCTTTATGCTTTTCTCATGTTTCATTACTGTATGTGTTGTACATTAGGGGTGATGATTTAACATTGCTACACTCATCCGGCAAAGCACTTGTATGGACCACTTGGTTAATTGAGGAAAATATTTTTCTTATAGCAGCTTCACCAATATTACAAAAACTTCTGGTCAAGCTGGACATCAAGTCCTTCATGTCCTTTATCTCCCTTTCCAACTTATAAAATCTCTCTGCTGCCCATATATGAATGTACCAAACTGGTGTGATTGACACAGAAAGGGAAACATTGTGATATTGGGTCACAGGTACTTGTGAAGTGGAACATAGATTCAGGAAGTTAACAACAAGTACTCTATGATAGGCTTATCACCTGTCAGTAAATTCATAGGTTCTCTCAGCAGACAGCCTGTATCCATTTGTCGGGCAATACAGGTAACAGGTTCCAACTGAATGGTCCATTAGTACAGTTGACCAGTCCATCTTGCAGTCCTGACAATGTCCATAGTTGGCTTGGGAACATTATCAAGCTCTGTTAAATTAAGGATATAAAAAAACACGATCACCAGGAAAAAATAAGGAATTAGTTAATTAATCCAATAAATCCTTGCAGATTACTGTTTATAAAAGTATACAGACCAATTTATTGATGTATAGAAAAACATTTATATTTAGATCACACTTAAATATAAATCATTTAATATCTGATGACAACCACTTATTTTTATTTATATTATTTATCACTGTTAAATGAATGTTGGCCTTCAGTAAAGTGGTCTCAACAACAGGTAAAAAAGCCAATAGAGATGATTGAACTTTCGCTGTTTGTAGAAGCTTCAGGAATGCAGAAATGTATTTAAAAATTATAGTGCTGTAAGTGCTCTCTAAATAGCAAACATTCAGCTACAATGTGTGTGTGCATGCTGTGAGTTACTGTGGTCAAATGTTTAACAGTCTCAAGGTGTTGACATTTTTTATAGTGGCATAATTGGATTACCAACACTGAGAGACACTTTGGAGACACATATTAAAGTAATTTTGTTGTTTTCCAATAAGCATTGTCTAAGCGATTTCTTGTGTTTCCAAAGCACAAACAATTAATTTACCAGATGTAAAAGTTTTAGCAATTCAATACATAATTATAATACAGTACAGTCAATACCAAATATATACATACATACCGCCGCGCTCTTAGCTGCGCTCCGCTGGTATCAGCCCAGAAGACTGTGGTCAGAGAATGACTGAAGCCAATAGCAGCAAAACTGTATTATATACACTCAGGGCTAGATTTACTAAGCTGCGGGTTTGAAAAAGTGGGGATGTTGCCTATAGCAACCAATCAGATTCTAGCTTTCATTTATTCAGTGCTTTCTACAAAATGACAGCTAGAATCTGATTGGTTGCTATAGGCAACATCCCCACTTTTTCAAACCCGCAGCTTAGTAAATCTAGCCCTCATTGTTACAGAGAAAACAATGCAGATGACATGGCTTGCTTCTATAGGTCCAGGCTTCAGGAGTGTTCAGTGTAAACAGGTCACAGGCTAGTTCAAACAACCCCCTCCAAGGGTGAGGGTCAACATTCCAGATGATTCTTCAGCACAGAAACCAGTTTAAGCTAGTCTATTCACAATACACAGTCAGTAACATTTTAAACATTTATTCCCTAACATCGCTAACTAGAGTATGCAATGTGCGATCCCTTAGGTGAATGAACCGGACAACTGCGGATGAATAGGGGATTAAAATGATACTAAACATGACATGTTCCTGTAACCTGAACCTTAAGTATCACTAAAGTGTACATATAACCTTAACATAACGTGAACGTGACATAAATATATACCGTATATATATATATATATATATATATATATATATATATATATATAAAAACTAAATACCATCTGCTCATAAATCACTGGGGAATGAAACCATTATAATATGAAATATATAAATAACTAAATGTGAGAGTGCGAGTCTGTGCGTGCGTATTTTACCGCATGATCGTGCTATGCCACATGTTACGTGGCATACTGATCGCAATCGCACGGTAAAACAATATTAACCAATATACTTTCGTTCATCCAATTATACGACTTCGACAGTTCCACCCTTTGATAGTCTAATAAACTATCACCTTAAAGATTTTATATGCAGGATCTCAGTACCACGTTTCATTGCTCTGTAATGTAAGTCCCCCTTGGTGTATGACCACGCTGTCTGTAGATCTAAACAGGTTACCATAAGAGAGTCTTAATCCTCAAAACAATTTTTTTTACTTTTACTATGGACTGTATACCTCTGGAGCTTGGAAATTACCTTTTTGTATGCCCTTCAAGGGTACAACAAAACATGTAATACATAATTTGGAAGGGTACAGAGTACGTTAGAACATGTATTAACAATATAGAATAGTACTACAGTTCTTCATGTCTAACAGGTTCATCCGTCCAAAGCATGTCTTTAAGCTCAGACAACATTTAAACACTGCATGTTCATCAATAACATCATCAACCTGAGTTAAAATATACATTCCAATAATATCAACATTTCCTTTCTTCAACACTTGTGGGGTGGGCTATTGTCTGTTCGTTCTTCCTAGTCTCCCAAAACTCAAGTTTCTTTGTACATGAAACAGTGGTTGGCTTGCCAAATATTGGGAGACTCCAAACTAAGGGACCTTGCTGTCGTATTTTTCCCCTAGTGACCTCCCACCCATAATTTGGGTACCTCAGGAATATTTAGTGGAAAGAGAACTAGTCCTGCTTGATATAATCTCTGAGGCACGTGAGAGCACATCCAGCACTTATTTTGGTCTAAAACCCTACCCACCCAAGATTGATAATCATTTTCAAGGATGCCTGCTCAAATCCGAATATTACTGGACTGGCATCGCTAGATGTACCTCTCTTCAACTATGGGGTCAACGTACTTACGGACGTAATACTACTCAGACAGTAGCCCCTCACACTTTCTCCAAGCTCCAAGGTTTTCAAATTTTCCTTTACCCCTGAATTGAATAGAGTAATTGGCTGGACCAATTGTGCTACCAACTTCTCCTTCATCCTCAACTTCTCAATAACACTACCTGAACCAGCCTCTGTCAACTGTATACCATCTAAAGAATTGACTGTCCTGAAAAGAGAATGAGATGAGAGAAACACAGAACAGGCAAAACTACCACTTCATGCTGGACAACTGTCTTGGTCTTTGGCTCAGGTGTTTCTAACTGCATTCGGGGCCTCCCAGAACAGATTCATGAGTGTAGTTGGAACCTTCTCTGGGTGTTGGCTCCTCTGAAGTGGGTGGAATGGGGTACCAGTGACTCTCTGCTACCCTTAAGGACGTGATGCTGGTAGCCTACACTTGGTATCTGTCTGTCAAATAACTTCAGCCTAGGAAATTACTGTTCCACAACTTACTCTCCTGGTCCAACGTCCTGACAGTTAGTGTAACTTTTCAGGAGACAGTGTTTTGAATGTTCTCGGTTGCTGTCTCCCTATTTACCTTTCCTCTCAAGGTCTAGACTAGTCTCTCAGTTACAAACTCATCAAAGTCAAAAACATTTCAAAAGACAACAGGTTAGGAGGCAGTTTAAGAGTGATCTTGATAGTGGCGAGGACTAGTGACCAAAGCTACAGCCACTTCAATCAAGTTTCAACCCTCATTCTATTCAATTCGTTTTAGCTAGTACCGTTACTTTATTTTCACACTGGTTTGTGGCTAATCAAAAAGTCTATAATTTGTTATCACTGCTCATACATTATACCTTTATTATCAATAACATAAATACCCCTATCACCTTTTATCACTCTAGGGCTATCACATTGAATAACAAAAAGCTTTGAATATGACACAGTAATACATTAGAAACATTTCAATACACCTTTACCCAGATATATTTCATCGGTGCACCAGTGTATACTTGAGGATCCTGCAAGGAGGTAATTGGATGACGTGGATTTGTTTCACCTGGAGAAATTCTTCAGGTAACACAAATAATCATACATTAACTAATATGTGTATGCATGCGTGTGTGTGTGTGTGTGTGTGTGTGTGTGTGTGTGTGTACCCGGTTTAAAACAATACAACGAAAAACAATACGAAACATAATTTGTCAGCTGTCACATAAAACCCTGCTGTCTATTTCACAGCTATGTTTGCCCTGGTGTGACAACCATGTACAGCCGTGTGTATAAGTGTAGACGTTACTAGCAGCTACTTTAGTTGGTAACTGTGTCACTGTATCAAGTCCTCTATGTAACGTCCTACTCATGTGCTGGCATTGCTATAATAAAAGTTTTTCAGTCACCTCAACATCACCCCCTAGACTAGAAAAATGCTGAAGACCAATGTATATCAATCGATTTTCCCTCTGCCAACTCACATGCCATTTTCAATCCCACACGTTCAGCTACTTGGCTAAGTGAGAAGGGCAAAGGGGTCTATCTCTATAACACTCTCTTGAAATATAACAGTGTCCAGTGCATGTCTGTCTAACAGTGAAAAAATATATAACATGAAAATTTTACATTTTCTAGGGTTTCACATTATGTCGTGTCTAGTGAAAAAAATCCTACTCCAATGTTCTACACAGAGATGCATATCTGTATGTCTAACCTCCAGCAATCTCCTGACCACCCTTTGTGCATATATATAAAGACACATTTTGTACAGGAGACAAAAAGGCAGATATGCAATCTATAAAACATGAATCATTTCCACAACAAAAACCTTTCTGCTTAAAATTAGCAGCTTCTATACACATAAAAACAAACCCCTAACTGTTTATGTGACTTATGTCAATCTAGTGTGTGTATCCCTGAGTCCGTCTGATGTCCCAAACGTCTTAGCCCCATGAATGAGACCGTGTCTACGTCTTATTTTGTATCTCTATACAAGAGAAGAGTGAGATAGTGGACGAAAATGCACAGTTAGACAACACAGCAACTAATCCTCATCTTTCTTTTCTCTTTTCATCTTCAGGTATGTTCATCCATGCTGCTACTACTGCTCTGATCATTATTCTGTGAATTTCATCCCTGCAATCTGTGTTTAAGTATGTTCATCCATGCTGCTACTACTGCTCTGATCATTATTCTGTGAATTTCATCCCTGCAATCTGTGTTTAAGTATGTTCATCCATGCTGCTACTACTGCTCTGATCATTATTCTGTGAATTTCATCCCTGCAATCTGTGTTTAAGTATGTTCATCCATGCTGCTACTACTGCTCTGATCATTATTCTGTGAATTTCATCCCTGCAATCTGTGTTTAAGTATGTTATAGGAAACTGTTATCTGTTTAAACTTAGGTTGGCACAGTCTTTTATTGCTGCCTAATTTATGATAGGTATCTGGCCTCTATCCTTTCCCACAAATGTTTTCTTTTCCTTTGATTAGCTGACCAATTAGCACATCTGTAGTGTATTCCTAAATTAGACTGACTACATCTTAGCTTCATTCTATGGGGAGACGTATGTGGGGTTAGACGTGTGTGATTTCTACACTAAGTGGGATTTTCTCACAAAGTGGACGAAAATGCACAGTTAGACAACACAGTTGGACAAACATTGGACTACATTTGACTTGATTTAACTCCCAGCAATAAGCAACATCTGCCACAGCCTATTTCAGCACTACTTGTCTATTTATATGGAATACTGCTAAGAGGTAATTCTTAAAATACCCTTGCTTTTTGCTTTTACCCCTTTTTTCACAATGTTTCACAAATTGCTTTTCTTAGTCTCATTTCATGGCATGATCTTTAGGACTGTGTCATCTTTCACCCCTCCACCAACACACAAATTTGTTCATATTGCACCTGCATTACTCCACTCACCTCTATTTAACACCCATGAACTGTTGTCCTATTTATTATCTCTAACAAGTACAGCCTCCACCTGTCGCCAGAAAATAAAAGGCCACACATCTTACAATCCCCTTGCCTATCTTTCGCTCACTCTGCTTCTATTAGCTGGTGATATATCACCTAATCCAGGTCCCCCACACTCCTCACACACACATACATCAGAACACTACCGTTCTATAGCAAACCTCAAACACATCACCTGTCTCCCCTCTCTTCCCAAGTCCTTTAAATGTGCCCTTTGGAATGCACGCTCTGTTTGTAACAAACTTACCTCCGTTCATGATCTCTTCCTCTCAAAAAACCTCAACCTTCTGGCAATAACAGAAACATGGCTTATGCAATCAGACACTGCCTCACCTGCAGCACTTTCACATGGTGGCCTCCATCTCACCCACACCTCCAGACCTGAAGGCAGACAAGGAGGTGGGGTTGGACTACTTCTCTCCCCACAGTGCACATACACAGTTCTACCAAATGTCCCATCACTCACGTTCACATCTTTTGAAGTACATGCTATTCGCATTTTTAATCCATTCTCCCTACGTGTTGCGGTGATCTATCGTCCCCCTGGAGCACACCAACAATTTATTGAGGATTTCTCTGCATGGCTCCCTCACTTCTTATCTTCAGACATCCCCACCATCATCATGGGTGACTTCAACATCCCCATTGATAACCCACCTTCCAAAGCTGCTTCCAAACTACTCTCTCTAACATCCTCACTTGACCTCTCCCAGTGGATTGAATCATCTACTCATAAGGATGGCCACTGCCTTGATCTTGTTTTCTCTAGACTATGCTCAGTTTCTAATTTTATTAATACACCCTTCCCCCTCTCGGATCATCACCTTATCAGCTACACTCTCACCCCCACTGCTCTAACCTCTCTACTGTCTGACTCAACCAAGCCTCCTCATACTCGTAGAAATCTTAATTCTATTAATCTTCAACAATTTTCCACCTCTCTCCAACACCTTCTCTCCCCTATCTCTACATTCTCATCCCCTGAGATGGCAGTACCTCATTTTCACCTAACCTTAGCAACGGCCCTTGATCAAGTGGCTCCAGCGACACTTCATACTACACGTCGACTTCGATGTCAACCGTGGCACACCAAAGCAACACGAAATCTTCAAAAACTGTCCCGTAAAGCAGAACGTCACTGGCGTAAATCTCGAAGCTCTAATGACTTCTTCACATATACTTCTGTCTACCACTCCTATCGAAATGCTCTGGACACTGCAAAACAAACATACTTTCAATCTCTTATCTATGCTCAGGCTTCTAACCCCAAACGCCTTTTCAATACATTTAATCATCTTCTCAATCCTCCCACCCCGAACCCTCCATCTACTATCAGTGCTCAGGATCTTGCTTCCTACTTCAAGGACAAGATTGACAAGATCAGACTAGAAATGGTATCCTCTTCCTCAACAAGCCATCAGCTCATTTCCTTCCCACTACCCTCTGACACCCTTTCTTCATTTGACCCCACAAATGAAGAGGAAATTTCTACGCTCTTCTTATCTTCCTACTCTACCTCCTGTCCTCTTGATCCTATTCCCTCGCAAATTGGTAGATCCCTGTCTTCTGTGCTCATTTCACCTCTAACTCAAATCTGTAATCTCTCACTCTCTACTGGCATCTTTCCATCACTATACAAGCATGCAGTGATTACTCCTATTCTAAAAAAACAAAACTCCGACCCAAACTCTCTCTCAAATTACCGTCCCATCTCTCAGCTCCCTTGCCCCTCCAAGCTTCTAGAGAGACTTGCCTACACTCGCCTCACACGCTTTCTTTCCGCAAACAACCTGTTGGATCCTCTTCAGTCTGGCTTTCGTTCTCAACACTCCACAGAGACTGCGCTGACCAAGGTTGTTAATGATCTGATCACTGCTAAGACTGAACGCCATTACTCTCTCCTAATTCTCCTTGATCTCTCGGCTGCATTTGACACCGTTGACCACTCTCTTCTCATACAAACACTGCAATCCCTAGGTCTTCAAGACACAGTTCTACCCTGGTTCTCATCTTACCTCTCTAATCGCTCTTTCACTGTTAATTTCTCTGGAGCCACCTCTGCTCCGCTTCCCCTATCAGTTGGAGTACCACAAGGCTCGGTGCTAGGTCCTCTGCTGTTCTCTATCTATACCGCTTCTCTTGGAAATCTAATAAGTTCCTTTGGCTTTCAGTATCATCTCTATGCGGATGATACCCAAATCTATCTATCCTCTCCTGATATCTCGACATCTGTGTTGTCCCGTGTAACTGACTGTCTTTCTGCCATTTCATCTTGGATGGCCTCTCGTCAACTCAAACTTAATCTTTCTAAAACAGAGTTAATAATATTCCCACCCGCCAACAAGAGCATACCTGACATTTCTATCTCTGTTGATAACATGACCATAAATCCCACCCCACAAGCTCGCTGCCTAGGTGTAATCCTTGATTCACGCCTATCCTTTGTTCCCCACATTGACTCTATATCTAAATCATGTTACATACATCTAAAGAACATTTCCAGAATCCGCACATATCTCACACAAGACACTGCTAAAACCTTAATTCATGCACTAATCATCTCCCGCATTGACTATTGCAATTCCCTCCTTACTGGTCTTCCCAAAAACAGACTCAAACCCCTAAAATCTATTTTACATGCTTCGGCAAGACTGATTTTCCTTGCAAATAGCTATTCCTCTGTTGAATCACTCTGTATGTCTCTACACTGGCTGCCTGTCTTCTACCGAATCCAATATAAAATACTTTTACTAACCTACAAGGCCATCAACAAAGCTGCACCAACATACATCTCCTCTCTTGTCTCAAAATATCTCCCAACTCGGCAACTCCGTTCTGCAAAAGATCTGCGTCTCTCATCCACCCTCATTACATCCTCCCATTCCCGGTTACAGGACTTTTTTCGGGCTGCACCCACTCTATGGAACTCTCTCCCTCGCACAATAAGACTCTCCTCTGTTCTACAAACTTTCAAGCGTTCTCTGAAAACCTACCTATTCAGACAAGCTTATAATATTCCTCAACCACCATCTTAACCTCACTACCTTTAGCCTGTTACACAATTTCACACAAGACAACTACCCCCGGAATAACATTGTTGTGTGACAGGATCATTTAGCTTATGAGTCACCCTACCTTTGCAGTCTGGCTGGGCCAAGATGCAAAATGTATACTTAACCTCATGTGTCAATCTCCCATTGTCCCATAGATTGTAAGCTTGCGAGCAGGGCCTTCTCACCTCTTTGTCTGTTTTACCCAGTTTGTTTATTAGTTTATTACGTTTGTCCCCAATTGTAAAGCGCTACGGAATATGTTGGCGCTATATAAATAAATGATGATGATGATGATGATACTAACGGAGATGTAAAGAATGAGAAATAGGAAAGCAACGAATAATAAGAATACAAGGATTTGAATACAAGGATTTGAAAACAGACAGAGATGCAGAAAGGGAGATTTTACAGCAAACATGACAGTTGGATTGGATACTATGGGAAAATGGCTGTATTTATTCCACTAATCCCCTTAGCTATTCGCTAAACTATGACCCTTCCCCATACTTGACTAGGGGTCTTACGTCAACCGTGCAAACCAATGTCGTCCGTCATTAGTTCATATGGAACTCGGTATCACCATAACACTATACCTTTGTGACAGACTTCCTAGCTTATAATAGAGAAGTGAAAAATTAACTCTTGGTGACTCATACTTAGTATCTCATGTGTGTTTCTATCTGAAATACATAAAACGACATTTTGGAGCAAAGTATATACATTTTTGAATAATGACTCTCAGTCAAACAATTATCATGAGCCACTGCAGTCTAAAACAAAGAGTGTTACAATGATCCAATGTTAATTAATCTTTCAAGAGTAATTTTTTTTCACTTCTCCTTCCCACTCTTTAATTTAGTCTATATTTCTTTTGTTTACCCTTATCTGTGAGAAAGAAAATAAAAGATAGTTATTTTTAAACAACGAAGGAAACAAACATTTTCATTCCTTACCAGCGATCAGGAAAGCAAACACAAGACAACATAAAACAAACAAGCACTAAGAACAAAATATACTTTTAAATTAGTCTTTTTCTAAACCTGCGCACTGATACTTACCACAGTTTAACATTTACCCCGCCTGGTTGTAGGAGAACAGGTATGACCTGACTTCTTGAGTTGGCTATAGTTCTCCCTCAAAGTATTTGTTGCTAGGAGGTGTGCAGGCAACTGTTGGGAAACCTCTGAGACTTGTGTACGCCTTCTTTGTGGGTGTCTATGTGATTTCCCCTTAGGTGGCCCAAGTCTCTTTGCTTCCGCTCTTGTCATTGTACAGTCCCTCCCTTGGTGTCCTGTTTTATTGCATCTAAAACACTTCCTCAACTCATTTTGTTTCTGTTCCTTAAACCAGGTGTTATTATACTGTGGTCGTGTGTGCAGTCCCTCTAGTGCTGGGATACTTACCATCATTACCTTATCACTTAGTGCCTCTTTCTGTTTATTTATTCTTCTATCGTGTCCTATAGCTGACTCCCTGAGAACATTTACAGTGATTCCTTTCCAGTGTGGTAATGAAGTTTGCACCCTGCTTTTCAAATTTTCCCTGAGACCATCCATTAAGACTGAAACAGCAACCTCTCTGTAGTGTACATTATCTTTTATGTCTGATACCTCATTGTATTTGGCCATTGCTATCAGAGCCCTGGAAAAATAGTCTCTTGCATTTTCACTATCCTGTTGTTTGATAGTGAAAATTTTACTCCAGTCCACTACCACAGGAAAGTATAAGGCAATCTGAGAAATTATGCGGTTAATATTTTCATGGTTATCACCCTCTGTTGAGGATCTATCCTCCTCCAACATACAATCCTTAATAAACTTTTGTATATCAGTATTGAGAGGAAGACAGGCCTTCAAAACTACTCGCCAATCGCTATTAGTTGGCTCATACACATTACCATAATATCTTATAAACTTCTGACACTTGGCCAAATCTTTTATAGGATCAGGGAAATCAGACATAATTGAAAACATTTCAGTCCATGGATCATACTTTGCTACATGTTTTATGGGAACTTCACCATCTTTGTCCGTCTTCCCATTGGGAACTGCTGTTGTGCGGACAGGATGTAACCCTACCAAATCACTATATTCTGAACTAGTTGCTGGAATTGCTGTTGCAGTGTAAAGGATCTCCCCATTTCTATAAATTTTTATATTATTCTCACCAATTTCAGCCGCTGCCCCTGCTGGTGGGACCGTTCCTTTCCCTTGTCCATGTGTTGCCGCTTTCATGTTACCAGTATGGGTTAATTTCCTTCTTCTGAAGCATTACTCTCATTATGACTTAATACGACATACAAGTTACTGGTTACAGTTTTCACATTTTTGTTATTGGCTGTACTTACTGCCCCGACCACATTTGTCGGGGGCGCGCTTGCGCTCAGTTCTCCACGTTTTGAAACGCACACTTCCTGAACGCTTATTTCCGGTACGCTTACTTCCGGTGCGCATGTACCCTGCCACGTGTTGTTACCTTCCTGTTGTCACAGTTTTAAACAGTCATCATGTTCAATTCTTGTTTTTGTTGATTTGATCAACCGCACTTTATCTTTAACATTATTTAGTACTTCTGAATTAAAACTACCTATTGTTGGGAAAGGCCTAGCACAATCTTTGGTCATCTTGACCCACTTGTCGCAATACGCCGTTGCGTATGCACCATATTTCTTACACATAAGAAAACTCGCTGAACCAATAGGCCCTTCCTTAGGCAGTACATCGAACATCTCTAGCATATGCTTAGCACCCATGTTAAACAATACCCTTTATGCGGACCACAGATAATACCGCAGTACCCTTCCAGCAAACACTTTCAACCCTTTTCTACAAGCAATCTACCGCTAGAGACCTTTAATGGCCGTGGACGAATTGCTCGAGCTGTGTCCACTCACTCCTTCTCGCACCAAACAAGGACCCCTAACACAGAAATATCAATGCGGACCACAGGGCTATCAGCTCCTCGATACCCTGCCTCTCGAACAAATCTGTTGAGTTTATTAAAACTGGCAGCATCTGGTAAAATCAATTACAAGCCTTGCCAACATAATTCCTCCAAGCTGCTCTCCCAAGTCACAATAACAGCCTTACCATGCGGTCAGATCGCACCGCTTAAAGATACTAAATATCAGTAAACGTTGTGATTACTATTGGTCGCGCTTTGATAAAACCTCCTTTGTTTTCGCCCTCGGTATACCTGCCTAATATACCGTTCACCAGTTGGGCACCTGCTTTGTCAGACAGCAACTGACACTCTATTCAACAATAGATCAAACCTTAGTGTATTTAAGTCACAAATTCACACAACATACACCTTTTCTGCGCAGAAAATCAACTTCCCAACAATAGTAATAACGTTTCAGAGGTTTTAACAAGTGATTATATTATGCATGTATAACAAACTATCAAAACGATTGTCTAAACACGTGGCAACAACACCGGAAGTTCACATAAGCTAAGCAGGAAGTACACATACGCAAAGCAATGCAATACAGTTAAAACGCAAAATGACAATAAAAAGAAACAGTTTTCTTTCTTGTCCCTAGATTCAAGTTAGCGCTCCTTTAGATTATGCAACAACGGACATTCGGTTTCAGAACACAGAATGAACAACAGGTTTTGAACGCATTGCGTTCTTTCTCGTATGTGACGCGTCTTCCACCCTTTGTTGAGGAACCGAAATCCGTATGCGTTGCTTATCGTCCGGTAGCGTAACCTCCACTAAGAGCCCCCAAATTATTAAAGTAATTTTATTGTTTTCCAATAAGCATTGTCTAGGCGATTTATTGTGTTTCCAAAGCACAAACAATTTATTTAGCAGATGTAAAAGTTTTTCAGTACATAATTATAATACAGTACAGCCGATACCAAATATATACATACATACCTTCGCACCCTTCGCTGCGCTCCGCTGGTACCAGTTTACAGTACTTCAGCCCAGAGACTGTAGTCAGAGAATGACTGAAGCCAATACCAGCAAAACTGTATTATATACACTCAGTGTTACAGAGAAAACAATGCAGATGACATGGCTTGCTTCTATAGGTCCAGGCTTCAGGAGGGTTCAGTGTAAACAGGTCACAGGCTAGTTTAAACAACCCCCTCCAAGGGTGAGGGTCCACATTCCAGATAATTCTTCAGCCCAGAAACCACTTTAAGCTAGTCTATTCACAATACACAGTCAGTAACATTTTAAACATCTATTCCCTATTATCGCTAACTAGAGTATGTAATGTGCGATCCCTTAGGTGAATGAACCGGACAACTGCGGATGATTAGGGGATTAAAATGATACTAAACATGACATGTTTCCTGTAACCTGAACCTTAAGTATCACTAAAGTGTACATATAACCTTAATATATATATATATATATATATATATATATATGTTCTAGGCGCTGGACCTTACATCAAGAGGGGAAGCAACATTAGTAGCAAATTGTCTCAATTGATCATTTATATATAAACTAAATACCATCTGCTCATAAATCACTGGGGAATGGAACCATTATAATATGAAATATGTAAATAACTAAATGTGAGAGTGCGAGTGTGTGCGTGCGTATTTTACCGCGTGATCGTGCCATGCCACGTGTTATGTGGCATATTGATCGCAACCACACGGCAAAACAATATTAAACAATATACTTTCGTTTATCCAATTACACGATTTCGACACACATTTATCATCAAAAAGTGTATTCACGTACAACTTTGTGGACTACATTACTGTTTCCATTGTCAATACACAACATTGTTCTGTGACACCAGAAAATTCCGAAAAAATATGACAATGTTTGGATTGACAAGCTTCTTGCTATGGCAAAAATCGCTGCAAAGTTCTAAAAAACTTTTATGTGACATTCACGATGAAATATCCATGACAATCATCATCATCATCATCACCATTTATTTATATAGCGCCACTGATTCCGCAGCGCTGTACAGAGAACTCATTCACATCTGTCCCTGCCCCATTGGAGCTTACAATCTAAATGAACCGGTGACAGAAGAGGAGCGGCGAGAAAGGAAGATAAGCCTAGCGGCTGCGTTAAGTACAGATCGAAGGGGAGCGAGATGAGAGTGGGGGAGGCCAGTAAGTAGGAGGTTGCAGTAGTCCAAATGGGAGATGATCAGAGAGTAATTAAGACATTGAGTGGCCTCTTGGGAAAGGAAGGGCCGGATGCGAGCAAAGTTACGCAGCTGGAAGCGGCAGCATTTAGCAAGAGAGAGAATGTGGGGGCCAAAGGAGAGAGAGGAGTCGAGGATGACCCCGAGGCAGCGAAGTTGGGGGACAGGGGAGATAGAGGTGTTGTCGACAGTGATAGAGAGGTCAGAAGGGGGCGAGGTGCGAGGGGGAGGAAAGACTATGAATTCGGTTTTGGCGAGGTTAAGCTTGAGGAATCGAGAGGACATACAGGAGGAGATGGCAGAGAGGCAGCTGGACACCCTAGAGAGGAGGGAGGGAGAGAGATCAGGAGAGGAAAGGTAAAGTTGAGTGTCGTCAGCGTAGAGATGGTAGTTGAAGCCGTAGGAGCTGATGAGTTCACCCAGGGAAGAGGTGTATAGAGAGAAGAGTAAGGGTTCCAAAACAGAGCCCTGAGGGACCTGGACTGGAAGGGTAGACGGGGGGGAGAGAGACCCACAGGTGGTGACGGAGAAGGAATGGTCAGCAAGGTAAGAGGTGAACCAGGACAGGACTGGGCCAGAGAGGCGAAAGGACTGGAGGGTGTGGAGGAGGAGGGGGTGGTCAATGGTGTCGAAGGCTGCAGAGAGATCAAGGAGGATGAGAAGGGAGAAGTGGCCCCTGGCTTTAGCAGAGAGGAGATCATTGGTGACTTTAGCCAGGGCAGTTTCAGTGGAGTAAAGGGGGCGGAAACCAGACTGGAGAGGATCCAGGATGAAGTGTTCAGAAAGGTAGGAGGAGAGATGGCTACAGACGAGCCTCTCGAGAATTTTGGAGGCAAAGGGGAGAAGAGACATGGGCCGATATTTAGAGGGGGATGTGGGGTCAAGGTTAGGTTTCTTAAGAAGTGGGGAAACAAGAGCATGTTTGAAGGAGGAGTGGAAGATGCCGGAAGAGAGGGAGAGATCAAAGAGGTGAGCGAGGTGGGAGCAGGTGGTGGGGGAAAGGGAGCGAAGAAGGTAGGAGGGGATGGGATCCAGGGGACAGGTAGAGGTGGGGGAGGATGAAGTGAGAGAGTGGACTTCCTCGCCCGTGGTAGAGCGGAAGGAGTGGAGGGGAAGGTGGCTAAGGGGGGAGGACGGAAGAGTCGGTGGTGGACGACAGCTTGGAGGAGGAGATTTCAAGTCGGATGGCCTCAATTTTGGAGGAGAAAAAGGAGTTGAATTCGGAGGCAGTCAGGGAGGAGGGGGTGGGGCCAGGAGAGTGCTGAAGGTGGCGAAGAGGCAACAGGGGATAGAGGATTGGGAAGAGATGAGGGATTTAAAGAAGGATTGTTTAGCGAGTGAGAGGGCAGAGCTGTAGGATAAGAGGATGAATACTAACTGTTAATATTTTTACTTGGCTGTCTCCTTAACCACTTATAGCTAGAGATGCTTACTGATTCCAGTGAAGTGGTTTTGGTTTTGGATCTGGATTAGCTTCTTGTTTTGGTTTTGGCAAAACCACCCTCATGTGTTTTGGTTTTGGTTTTGGATCTATATATATATATTTTTTTTAATTGCTAAAATATGCTAAAATCACATAATGTTGCTCTTTTTTGATCCTACATTATAATTAACCTCACTAACACTAATTTAAAGTCATTTGCAGTCAATTTTGACCAACTCACAGGTCACATTATTATTTTCGTACACTTTCGGACAAATACTGCAGCGACCTGGCTGGATGCTAAGCGACAGAGCAATGACTCAAACACACACACACAATGGCAGAAAAGAAAAGTGGAGCAAGATGGAATTGTCCTTGGATCATGATACCAGCTATGGTTCATTTAATCGCTCCACCTGTTTCTTCGATAAGTGAGGGAATTCTACAGCTAATACATGACAACGAGTGCTGACCCCCCCAGGATGCATGCTTTTATCAGACCCACACCAATCCATGGTGCCAGACAATGCACTAAAAGGAGCCATTGTAAATTTCCAGCAAAAATCCAGTTCATCAGTGAGCTTCGAATCAGCCCCAATTCCCACAATATTATAATATAGCTAGGTACCTTTGATGTAAAGTGCAGATTACAAACACTTGAAGAAAAAGCAGCAAAGTGGAAGGTAATACATATACACGTCTATTTAGATATCCATGCTTACATTACTTATGCAAGCAATGTTGTTCTTTGTTAATAAAACTGTTGTCTTTATACGGTTAATAATAATCCTCCTGTCACGAGCCGCGGCGGTACTCACAGCTTCCGCGGCTCGCTTCTGGCTCCCCCTGGCGTCCCGGCCACCACCTTGACGACTGGGACGTCATTTCCGCTTCCTGCCCAGCCGTTGACCCCTCCTGTGTAGCGCTGCGTCCCGGCAGTGCTGGAAGCTGGGCGCATGAGCGCAAATAGGCAGCCTGTGGGCTGATTAATGAAGGGGGCTTGGTCCACTGATTGGTGCCTCCTGTGGGCGTTTGCAGAGCTAGGCTCTGATTGGTGGCCACCAGTATTTAAGGCAGTGAGATCTGCAGCCTCATTGCCGGTTATAGCTTTTCTGCCACAGTCCTGCTGACCTGCTTGATCCTAGTTCCTGTCCTTGCCCCCGTCCCTGTCCTGTGGACACTCTGTTGGATTTCCCGTATATGACCCCTTGCTTGGATTTGGACCCTGCCTGTTTGCTCGTGACCCTGACCTCTCTTGCCTGTATCTTAGACCTTGCTACTATGCCTATGACCTCTGACCTTGGCTTGTCTATTGGATTCACTGTCATTTGCCGGCCCTCGACCCTAGCCTGGACTTCACTCCGCTTTCCTGGGTTCTCCCCAGCCGGTACGCACTTCACGGCCCTCTGTTTGTCTGCGGCCAAGTCTGTCCCCACCACTAGGGGCTCCAGTGAACACCAGACTGGCAGAGCAGACTCCGGGTTGTGCTGTACCAGCTGAAGGTGTTCCTAACACCTCCACCATTCTTTGGATGTTGATAGTTGATAGTAGGATCAGGTGGAATTCTGGTCAATTCTATAACAGTAGACAAGACCAGATGTCAAAATGTTGTGCTGAGTCATCTGCATCATAAATGGGTGTCTTCGTTTTTTGCTAAGCACACAACAATATATAGCACATGTAGGTAACATTGGCACGCAGCATTAGCTGAAAGGAAAAATGGTGCAAAATTGAATTGTCCTTGGGCCCTCCCACCCAACCTTATGTTGGATCTTAAAAGGACATGCACACTTTAACAAACCAAGCACTTCAGCAACAAAAGTGCTTGGTTTTGTCTGAGCTCCCAAAAAACAAGGTAACAATGGCCTTAAGCCACCTAAGGTAACAGTGCTGTTAATGAACTCTACTGTGGCAAAATGTTGTTGTCATTATCCTCACCCTCATCAGTGTGTACATCATCCTCACACATTATAAATTCATCACCACTGGAATCAACCTTTACAGAAGTCTCAGTATTTTGATGTAATTGGCGGGAAAGGCCTTCCTCGTGGAACTTGAAGTTCATTTTTATGAACATCATCATTTCCACATTTTGAGGAAGTAGCCTCCTATGCCAATCTTTCTGAGTACACACTGGAGGGTGGGCAGGTTAGGCAGGTTAGGCAGTGCAAAGCAAGTCGGTCTCCAAATTCCCTTTTTTTTCCCTCCCAGTATGTAAAGGGACTATCTCATATGTCTATTTCTATGCTGTCATTAAAATAATCCTCCACCATCCTTTGGATGTTGATAGTAGGATCAGGTGGAGTTACAGCAGAGGTTTCACGTTTTTTTTTTCAATTCTTTTAGAGCAGACCAGATGTCAAAATTTGGTGCAGAGTCATCTGCATCCTTCCTGGGTCTCTTGGGAAAGTTTTTTTCTAGCACCAGTTGAGTGAGAAACTTAAGGAGGAGACGCCGTACTGTCACGTAACACTTGAGCTGTCATCTTGCTCACCAGGAGCTCCTTGCATCTCTACAGATCTGAGTCAGTTGGAAACAAAGAGAAGACATAGAGGATCAAGCACAGTCGCCAAAATGTAGTGATCTGAATTTCAAGATTTTGAACACTCTCGGATCCTGGCGAAGTGAATAAAGTACTTGATCTGACATACTTAGTGTAATTGCTTTGTTTAATCTCCTCCTTCAGTTTCTCAAGCTGCTTTTCCAAAAGTCTAATTAAGGGAATCACTTGACTCAAGCTCGCAGTGTCTGGACTCACTTCACAGGTGACTACTTTAAATGGTTTCAGCACCTTGCACAACAGTATTCTACACTGCGCTTGACTAAAATGCATCCCCCCTCCTTTCCCAATGTCATGGCTTGTGGAGTAAGCGTGGATGGTTTTTCTCTGTTCCTCCATCCGCAGAAGCATATACAGGGTGGAATTCCACCTTGTCACCACTTCTTGCTTCAGTTGGTGGCAGGGCAAATTAAATTGATCTTGCATCTGCTGTAATCTCCTACACGCTGTTGCTGAATGCCGGAAATGTCCAGATATTTTACGGGCCACAGACAGCATCTCCTGCACGTCCCTGTAATTTTTTAAAAAGCTCTGCACCACCAAGTTTATTTTATTGTGTGAGCAAAACAGGGAATGTGATAGAATTCACCCAGCTGTAATGCACTCAAAATATTGGTGGCGTTATTAGAAATGACATATTCCGAGGAGAGTCCAAGCGGTATAAGCCATGTTCCAATATCATCCCTTAGTTTTTGTAACAAATTGTCAGCTGTATGGCTGTTAGTGAAGCCGGTGAAAGACAGAGTAGCCTGCCCCTGAAAAATGTGATGTTCTTGGGTACATGCTGCTGTTCCTGCTAGTGAAGGCAAATCACCAACCCAGTGGGCTATCACAGTCTTATAATCTTTAGTTTGCCCAGTTCCGCTTGTCCACATATCTGTGGTTAAGTGTACAGTGGGTAGAATGGCATTTTGTAGCCCAATAACCTTCTGGTAAAGGTGTGGAATAGCTTTTCTAGTAACATGGTGTTGTGATGGAATTTGGTAACTGGGAACAGAAGATCTCAAGTAACTGTCTAAAACCAGCTGAATTAATAGTGGATATTGGACTGTGGCTTTACATATACTACAAATGGCTAAACAGTTGTTGGCAGGATTTGGGTAAAAATAATTCCACACATAACGAGTGAATTTTTTGGTCTTATGTCCAGGCATGACAATGGCCTTCTTCTTATCACGTGCCAGAACTGCTTCCACTGGTTCAGGACTTACACAAACAACATCATCCTCATCAACATCCTCATTAGCGCCCTCGTCGGCTACACAAATATCCCCCTTATCCTGTTACAATTCCAAAGTGGCATCCTCAATTGGTGTATCAACGGCTACACTCGGGCTGTTCAGGCACACATCTGCAGAAATGCTGAAAGGGGCCTTCTTTATTGCTACACTATCAGAATGGTCACGATTATACATAACACTCGTGGATGGACTCTCATCAGAGACTGCTGTCATTTCTGAATCTGAACATACATTTTCCGCTAATGCCTTACTGTTTTCTTCAAGCTCGGCTTTTACACGTAAAAGTATTTGGGCACCACTTTTGGAGTCCGAATGACAAGGTCTTGCTTGGTCACGTCTGACCTTACAAGAAGATGCCTCAGTGACAGTTTCAGATCTTGCACTCATAGAGAAGGCCTCATACTCTCTTTGCCACCTCGTGTATAGAATAGCATGTTGGGAATTCTTCTGTGTACTGCTGTGAATCCATTTTGATAACACCGTACACTATGACTGCAAATTTAGAAGAAAAGCCTGCAAGGACTAGTATTTGTATTTCAGCAATGACAATTAGCAATGGAGCAATGGAGCTCTTGTCTTTGGGTGTATATAACACTGTACACTTTTTGGTGCAAATTTAGAAGAAAAGCCTGCAAGGACTAGTATTTGTATTTCAGCAATGACAATTAGCAATGGAGCAATGGAGCTCTTGTCTTTGGGTGTATATAACACTGTACACTTTTTGGTGCAAATTCAGAAGAAAAGCCTGCAAGGACTAGTATTTGTATTTTAGCAATGACAATTAGCAATGGAGCAATGGAGCTCTTGTCTTTGGGTGTATATAACACTGTACACTTTTTGGTGCAAATTCAGAAGAAAAGCCTGCAAGGACTAGTATTTGTATTTCAGCAATGACGATTAGCAATGGAGCAATGGAGCTCTTGTCTTTGGGTGTATATAACACTGTACACTTTTTGGTGCAAATTCAGAAGAAAAGCCTGCAAGGACTAGTATTTCTATTTTAGCAATGACAATTAGCAATGGAGCAATGGAGCTCTTGTCTTTGGGTGTATATAACACAGTATACTTTGTGGTGCAAATTCGGAAGAAAAGCCTGCAAGGACTAGTATTTGTATTTCAGCAATGACAATTAGCAGCACAGCTCTCCTTTTTGTGTTACCTATATAACACAGTGGAATTGGACTGCAGAAATACATCAAGCCCCTAAAGCACTATTATTTGCATTTTTCTGCAATGAGAATTAGCAATGGAGCAATGGAGCTCTCCTGAATGTCACTGATTACTTTGTTAAACACTGCTCCCACCCTCCTCTTTCAATTCTATAACTTTGCCTGCCCAACTGCTCTACACTCTGTACTACCCCTTCTGTGTCCCACTCTCAAATGGCGCTAGATCGCTATGGAGGGTGGTATTTATATATTCCAAAACTCGCGAGTTCCAACAACGTAACGATAAAGTTTTGCCTCATTTTCGATTAAAAATAAAGTACGAAAGTACGGAGCCAACTCGGCTCGCTACTCGAATCTCCCAAGTTCAGGTGTGTTTGGTTTCCGAGGAACCGAGCCTGATCATCTCTACTTATAGCACTTAATAGCCCCCTAAAGTAATTGTTAGGAAGAACATAGCAAAGAGTTTACCACTATATAGAAAGCGAGTCTGATATACTTTGCATAATATGCATTGCATTTTTTTTTGTTTGTCTACTGCTTGCTTCCTACATCTGGAAATTATTGTCCACAGACATTGTCTTTTTCAAGAGAATGAACCAAAATATAGAGCCTCTGCAGCTTTCTTGGTGGAGAATGGCATACGTTGGGTCCGCAAACCTCTTAAGTTGGTATTCAGCACATTATTACAGGAGTACACTTTAATGAACTAACCTGATATATTTATATTTTTTTTACAAATAACTGTTTATATAGGTCACCAGTTTGTAACCTAAACTAATTAGTGAGGGCAATAATGAAAAAACATATTCTAGAGGTGGCTAAGCTGAAGATCAAAACAAAAAGACAGTTGTCAGCGCTTATCCTTTACACTGCATATATGTGTGTGTCTAGCAAAATGAAAACATGAGGTATTAGTTCATATTTTGATCAAAACATTTAAGCCTGCATCCCAGAGTCCCTGCGGGATCCAACCCTGCAACACGCAGGCTACTCGTCTCACCACCTTCCCAGAGGTATCCAACCCTGCAACCCGCAGGCTACTCATCTCTCCACCTCCTCCAGAGGTATCCACCCTGCAACCCTCTGACTACTGCATTTCTCCATCACGTTATGGCATTGCCTATTCCACTGTTAAGAACTGTAGTTATATTACTGCCTTACCAGTTTTGCATCTGGAACCGGTATTACCTGTGTTTCTAATAAACCACATCATTCACTTAACTTCTCTCCGTGGTCTTACCTTGGGAACCCTGACAGTATGATTTGGCCATAATACCAACCCTGTTGCTGCAAGCTTTCTTCCCTTGTGTAAAGGATTCCCAGGGTATTAGGGTATTGGTTTACTTCGTATCCAACATTCTAAAGACCATGGCTACTATTTCCTCCAAAAATCCCCTGTTCCAGATGCTTCAAGTGGACATTCTCCAAGTACGCACTCAAATCTCGTAAGTATCTTCTTTGCTAAATAAAGTGCTTAAGCAACTTCCAGTTTCCATCCTGTAATACATTCTCCTCAAGTTCCTGCTTTTGTCTTGAAAATTCTTTTCCCAGGGACAAACTAGTTCCTGCTGTACACCCTTCTGTGTCTGTATCTTGCTATGAGGAGTCTAATTGTGCTGCTAACATATCCCTACCAACTTTGTCTGCCTCTGACTGTTCGCAAGCAGCACCTTCTAATAATCCTACCACAAAATTGCAGTTAATCGAGAACCCTGTAGCAAATTCCAGGTTCTCAGGTGCTCCATGCCCCCACCTGACCGAGAAGGAGCGATGGCGCAGAAGGGCCAACAAACTATGTCTTTACTGTGCCAGTGATGTACATTTTTTACAGGACTGTCCACTCCGTAGACCACGACCATCTTCAACCTTTGTCTCCAGCTCTGAGTCGCAAGCTTCTGTCTCCATTCCAGAAGCATTGTCTGCTTCCGTGAGTGCCCTGTCCCCCCAGTCCATTCCAGAGGGGGCGCTGTCCTTGCAGTCCATTTCAGAGGGGGTGCTGCCCTTCCAGTCATCTCCAGAGAGGGTCCTGTCCCTTCAGTCATCTCCAGAGAGGGTCCTGTCCCTCCAGTCATCTCCAGAGATATTGCCGAGGCATGCGGTTCAGCCCGAGTTGCCACTCCATGCGGTTCAGCCCGAGTTGCCACTCCATGCGGTTCAGCCCCAGTTGCTACTCCATGCGGTTCAGCCCGAGTTGCCACTCCAAGTGGTTAAGCCCGAGTTACCACTCCATGCGGTTCAGCCCAAGTTGCTACTCCATGCGGTTCAGCCCGAGTTGCCACTCCAAGCGGTTAAGCCCGAGTTACCACTTCATGCGGTTCAGCCCAAGTTGCCACTCCTTACGGTTCAGCCCGAGTTGCCACCCCAAGCGGTTAAGCCCGAGTTACCACTCCATGCGGTTCAGCCCAAGTTGCCACTCCATGTGGTCCAGCCCGAGTTGCCACTTAGTGCTGTCTGTGCTGAGGCTTCTCACAGTGCCTAGTACCCAGTCTGGGCATCCTGCCAAGCCTGGTGCCCAGTCCGGGCCTCCTGCCAAGTCATCCGCCCAGTCTGGGTTGTCTTCTGCCAAGGGTGTCCTGCCTGAGTCCCCAGGGACGTAAGTTCAACCCGAGATGACCAAGTCTCATGCTAAACCATAGTCATCCTCTGTTCCATACTTCTGACCACCTACCTTCAATGGGGATATTCAGCAATTTAATGCTCTTATTAAATTTGGTATATCCTATTTTCCCTCTGTACCCGACCTCCTAGATACCCAATGAAAGCAAGTGTTTTACCTGTTATCCAACTTTACAGGGAAAGCTCTGGACTGGCCCCATAATTGAAACCCCATATCCCATCCTGTCTGATTTGCAGATTTTTACTGATGCAGTGATGAAAGAACTTGCCCCAGCAATTGCCAATTCCACTCCCAGTGCTTCATCTATGCCACTTTCTTTACCTCTGACTACTCCAACTTTGAGGTTATCTTTTTCTTCGCTCCATTTCCAGCAACCCTCTAAAAGCTATAAAAAGAAAGGTAAAGGTAAAGTGAAGTGTGGAACGCATGGTGCGTTCCACAATATGTTACAAACTAGACACCGGAAGCGCAATAGCGCTAAGATAATGGTGAGCGCACGCGCGTCCCAATTCAGCCCTAACCCTAATCGGAAGTCATGTGTGGTACGCATGGAGCGTTCCACAATATAGGCGGTGCTGAGAAAACATACTAAGGTAATATATAGACACCGGAAATAGTGAGGCATAGATGTTTTCATCTGAGCAGCAAGTGAAACGCAAACCGGAAGTGAGGGTTGGAACGCAAACAGCGTTCACCCCACGATGTTTTTGATTTCTATTTATCGTTTCACTTGAGATCTTTTTCTTCTTACATTTGAGATTTATTAGGGAGTGTTATGCATCAAAGCGGTGACAGAGGGGATTTCTAATTAATTTAATTTCTGCTGTAAAACGGATTATCCTCTTCCTTTTTAATTGTTAAAACTACATGTTCTCTCACCAAATGCATATGATATATGAAGTTTTGGGAGATTTAAATGAAATGTAATATGATTTTGGCAAAGAGATTTAAAGAAAAATGATTTTATTTTGTTTTGTTTTATTGGAAATGTATGTAACCTTTGAACTGAGATCACTATAGCTTCCTGTATAAAAGGGTGCTCATTTGATACTGGCCCTATCCTTGAGAAAGACCTATATTGAAAGGTTGAAACGCATTGGAAATAGGGCTACTGGATCTGGAATACATGAGGACCCCATTTTTACCAACTAACAACCAGTGAAGTGGACCCCGGGGACACTTATTACAAGCTCTTTTTCCACCTTCATCTGGTAGGGACCCTCATGATCTTATGGTCCAGTTTTTATGGAATGTTTTTTAATTTTTTATATGTGTTTATGTAATAAATATCTTTAGTACAAACGGTATTAAGCTAGATCCGTTTTTTTTGCCTTTTATATACCCTTTGGAACATGCTTATTTGAGAGAGATTCCTGCTTATCCATATGGGAGGTCCCTAAAGAAACTTGAACCCAGGCCTGTTATTTCCCTCCATCCTGTAAGTGCACTCACATAAGAGATTGGGTGAAGACACCACATGTTATCTATTTTTACTTCTAATTAAAGCACACTTATATCTTTTATCTGGTGAGTGGATCCACATAAGAAGAAAGGATTAAAGTCTTTCCACACATTCACTATACAACCTCAGCTTTTGTGACTGTATTACACTATGTTGTGTTTTTGTATTTTTTATATTATACCCTCAAATATTGGAGGAAAATTCTGAATGAAAAGATCTTCACATCTTCAAATTTAAGTATACTTTTTTATTCACTTATGAATATTTGTACCACTTATATTATTGGAGGAAATGCCACTTTTCCCTATGTGATCACTACCACAGCGCTGTAACATTCCTATTTTTTTATTTATTTAAAGATAAAATGGTGAGTGAGGGGGGGTATATACCAAATACGCGGTTGAAAACAATGGAGGAGGTGTCATGAGTCGCGGCATTGCCTGTTACAACTCTGTCTGTTGTTTGTACCTAGCAGCAGTGCCTCATACCACCAGAGGTGCTGCTGTTCTGTTCCTGAACTCTTCTACGTGCCTGAAGGAGTTAATTTCCTTGCATTATGCCTGATTAGAACTGCACCTGTTGCACTGCTTTAAGTACCTGCCTCTAGCTGTGTTCTGTGCAGTTCATCCGTTGTTCCTGGCTGCTGCTAACCTGCTCCTGTTCTGTTTGGTATATACCTGCTGGATTGTATTTCTGTGTATGACCACTGCCTGTACCTTGGACCTTGCCTGCTTGCCTGAGACCCCGAATCGTTTGCCTGTACCTTGGACCATGCTGTTTTGCCTGTTGCCCTGACCTTTTGGACAGACTTCTGGACCTCGCCTATTTGCTTGATCTCTGCCTGGCTATTTGGATTTGTTTGTCTGGTCTCTATTTGATCCCTGGACTCTGTCTGCTTTCCTGGACAACATTGTGTCTTCTGGACTGGGGTAAACTTATTATACTTGTTCCTGCCATTTTACTATACAGTCTCTTTTGGAACCTGTTATCCATGGATTTGAGCTATCTTTGTTAATATATTTACCTGAATAAAGACACTTTGCCTTACACTTCCGTTGCTCTTCATAAATGCACTGGGATTCGTAACATTGCCGCGACTCTCTGTGCCCGCAGGAAGCATCCCGGCCGTCTCCATGATGACCGGGATGTCACTTACTGTTTCACCTGGCCGTTGCCTAGACAAAGGTCGGGACGCTCTGTGTGAGAAGCGCCGTGTCCCGGCATTAGGACAGCCGGGCATGTGCGCTGAGCAATAGTAGTTCATTATTAATTATTCAGCTCCTGGGCCTGATTAGCTGGCTGGTTCCCTCTGTTGCCATTGGTTAGTGGTTGTATATAAGGCAGGGAGGGCTTAGCCTCCCTTCCGGTTATAGTTTCAGTTTTCTGTGTACCTAGCCTGCTGCTGTGTCTGTACCTGTATTTCTATTGGACTTCCCGTGTATGACCTCCTGCCTATTCATTTGGATTTGATTCTTGCCTGTTGCCCTGACCTTTTGCATTGTGACCCGGACCTCCTTTGATCGCTGCCAGCCCTGACATCTTGCCTGTCCTTCACCACGTTGCCTGCTTCTGACCTACGACTTCGGCCAGTTTCCTGACTACGCTAGATTCTACTCCCCGCTACCCTGCGCTACGGTACATTCATACACCTGTACTACCTTGAGTATAAGACCTGGGGGCATCCGAGTACCTGTGAGCATAACGAGCTCTATGGGAAAGGCGGCTGCTATAGGTGAAGACCTCTCCATTTGGTTCTACGGGTTTATGTTAAAACCGTTAGATGTAACAGGAGGGAGGGGTGAGAAAACTACCGACCAAGAGACCCAGGGATGATGCAGATGACTCTGCACAACATTTTGACAGCTGGTCTGGTCTAAAAGAATTGAACAAAAAAACGTAACACCTCTGCCGTAACTCCACCTGATCCTACTATCAACATCCAAAGGATGGTGGAGGATTAGACAGCATAGAAATAGACACGTCAGACAGTCCCTTTACATACTGGGAGTAATAAAAGGGAATTTGGAGACCCATGTACCAACTTGCTTTGCACTACCTAAGCTGCCCACCCTCCAATGTGTACTCAGAAAGAGTTTTCAGCACAGCCGGGAACCTTGACAGTGATCGGCGTAGGAGCCTACTTCCTCAAAATGTAGAATAGATGATGTTCATATAAATGAACTACAATTTCCATGAGGAAGGCCTTTCCCGCCAATTACATCAAAGTACTGAGACTTCTGTAATGGTGGATTCCAACGGTAATTAAATAATATTGTGTGAGGATGATGTACACACTGATTAGGGTGAAGATGAGGCTGCAAATGATGAGAACAAAATATTGCCACAGTAGAGTTCATTAACAGCACTGTTAGCTTAGGTACTTTAAGCCCATTGTTAGCTTGTTTTGTGGATCCAGCATAAGGGTTGGTGGGAGGGCCCAAGGACAATTCCATCTTGCACCACTTTTCCTTTCAGCTACAGCTGTGTGCCAATGTTACTTACATGTGCTATATACTGTTGTGTGATTTGCAAAACTCAATGATACAGATGACTCAACACAACATTTTGACATCTGGGGGTAAATGTATCAAGCTGAGAGTTTTCCGGCGAATTTGAAAAGCCAATCAGATTCTAGCTATCATTTATTTAGTACATTCTATAAAATGATAGCTAAAATATGATTGGTTGCTATAGGCAACATCTCCACTTTTCAAACTTTTCAGCTTGATACATTTAACCCCTGGTCTGGTCTACTGTAAAAGAATTGACCAGAATTAATGACATCTCTGCTGTAACTCCACCTGATCCTACTATCAACTATCAACATCCAAAGAATGGTGGAGAATTATTATTTTATTTTTTTAACAGTATAAAGACAACAGTTTTATTAATAAAGAACAACGTTGCTTGCAGAAGTAATGTAAGCATGGATGTCTAAATAGACATGTATATGTATTACTCAAACCGTCCACTTTGCTGCTGTTTCATCAGTATTGCACAAAGTGTTTGCAATCAAAGTCAAAGGTACCTAGCTATATTTTCATTTTTTTGGGATTGGGTCCGATTCGAAGCTCAGTGATGACCTTGCTTTTTGCTGTGAATGTCAATGGCTCTTTTAGTGCATTGTCTGGAACAAGATCCGATATATACTCATTTCAAAGTGATCACAGCCAATTTTGGACACCTGGCAGCAGGGGAGGGCTGGCAAATTTTAGCCTGAGGGGCAAGACTCAACTCAGCAGCCTATTAGGAACATTGTAAAGAACAAAATGCAGGTGACCCAGTCCAAGGTAGCCCACTATGGGACTGGCCTAGGGGGTAGATGCCCCCCTGCCCCCCCCCATGGCGGATTTACCCTTCTGAAGCTGTTTTCAGTCTTCCTTTCAATTGCTTCTTTCTCGTACGCATGACAACATACTTTGTTTTTCACTGGGTTCACCATCTTCAACTGTGTTATAGGAGTGCTCTGAGTGACAGCGATCTCTTGTCTTCACCTTCCAAAACTTTGTCTGCAGGGACCGGTGGTCTCTTAGCTGTTCTTCAAACTGGACATGTTTATCGTCCTGCCTCAGGGCCTCCTCTGTATTATTCTTCTGAAGCGCAGTTTATCTCTCATGTACAAGCACTTTTAAATCCGGGATCTCATCTGGTGGGTCACGTTTTAACTTAAGTACGGTCTCCTCAACTGCATCTATATATTGGATTAAATCTCTGTTTAATGCAGCGTATTCCAACATGACGGATGCCACAGTCTGCCTGAAGCAGATCTAATACCACTCCAGTTGTAATATCCATTCCTGTGTCCTGTGTCCTACATAAGTTTGCCAGTTCTTCAGGGATGAGAGGCATGTATCCACAGAGAAGAAGGAGATTAAAGATGCAGAACGAGCAGACATGGTTTAATAATGTTGAGTTCATTGACCGCACAGTTGGTCTTAAGGCAGCTAAGCTATTGGTAGCTTGTTTTGTGGGGGCCCAAATCAACCAAGCACTTCAGCCACAAAGTGGCACCCCTTGTCGCTGGAGTGCTTGGTGTGTACATGTCCTTTTCAGTATCTTACATAAGGGTGGGTGGGAGGGCCCAAGGACAATTCCATCTTGCACCACTTTTCTCTCTTTTCTGACACTGCTGTGTGCCAATGTTTCCTAGATGTGTTATGAACTGCCGTGTGTTTGTGTCGTTGCTCTGTCCCTTAGCATCCAGCCAACTTGCGGCAGGCTTTTTCTGAAATTGTATGAAAATAATATTGGGACCTGTGAGGTGGTTAAAATTGACAGGAAATTACTGGAAATGAATGTTATTGAGGTTAATAATAATGTAGGAAAAAAATTGTAAAATTATGGGATTTTAGCATATTTTAGCAATTTTTGTAAAAAATACACATCAAAAACCAAAACCAAAACACGAACTTAATCCAGATCCAAAACAAAAACAAAAACACGGGGGGGCAGTGAAAATCTCTAGTTTTTCTGCTGTTCAGTCCTCTATTAAAAATAATATTATTTAACTGTATTTATTTCTTTTTCCTATCTTTACACTATTTGAATTTTTTTTTTTCATTTACTCAGGTCAGATCTGTGTATTCAGGTAATTACTTTTTTGATTCATCTGCTCCATGCTGCTCAATTTGACAGATCAGGATCTCAAAGAAAAACAAATACACGTTCGCAATACATGGTGGATACTTTTTTTTCAAAAATGAAAAAAAAAAAATTAAAGGGTCAATTATTTTGTCAAAAAGATTATCATATCATTTGACAAACCAGTTCACATCATTTCCTTTCAGATATTGGAGTCAAGTTCCTAAGCAAAAAATGTACATTGAAAAAAAATACTTTAACATCACCCTCACTGATTTCTTCTTTTTCTTACACATATTATGTCAATTTTCATCCATATCTTCCTTGGTCATAACTATTCTGTTGGCCATCACTCTGGTGAAATTTGAATGAAATTTGATTTATAAAAAAAAATAAAAAAAAATAAGATCTTTTGAAATCACATATACAGATTTCAGTTACACATATTATTACTTACATGAAAAGAATTCTGATATCACACGCTGCCGTACTTGGGTACCGAGCTCCACAACCTGCACTACCTCAGTAGAAAGGTCCTAATCCAAAGAAATCTCTGGATCTATATCACCCTCCAATCTGTTTGCGATACAAATATTGTGCAGAATATCGCAACCAATAATTCTATCACAAACTTTGGAGGGTGAATATAAAAGCACACCACCAGACAAGTCTAAGCAGCAAAACCGACTCTTAAGGGCACCAAAGGTTCTTTCTATAACTCCCCTGGGGCCAATGTGTGCTGATGGTACCTTTTTTCTGCCACAGATACAGGGTTACTTAATAGAGTCAACAACCACGGTCGGCTTCCATATCCAGCATCTCCTAAATCCTATGCTCATCTTAACTTTTGCATTTTGCATTCTCAATGGTGTCTTCTCTCATTTATACATTATTAAATTACTAAAATAAATTGGAGTCATGTGATGATCCTGGAAAACCAACACAAACATTAGTTATTCATTGCTTGGCATAACAGACCATCTGTACATTTAGGGAATGAAAGTGTTTTCGATTGCAAGAACTTACTTCCCTTGTGCTTTGTTGAAGTGAGGCAATTAGCCAGAACACAGTTAAAATCATGCGGGTGCAGGGGCGCACGCAGGATTTTTAAGAGGGGTTTCCCCCCACCCAAGAAAAAAAACGAGAGAGCAATACAATACAGCACCGCTATGGTACTATGGTCTGACCTTTCCACTGTTATTGGCTTTGCTTAATCTGACTGTCCTGCTCTCGTCCGCCATCCAGTCCAAAGTTTAGTTCAGTTCAATAAATTAATTCTTCTTACAAATTTAATTTGGTGTCTGTGTCATTATTTGATTTAGGTAAGATGTTTATGTTTAGTTGTAATGGTAGTTTATGATGGGAACTTCCACGCTATGCATTTTAAAGCTAACGCCACTCATTAGCACACTGCAGGAACTTAATAAAATGAGCAGTGTGCTTTTTGAGGGCTTTTAGGACCTGGAACAAAACCCTTGAAAAGGTGGGTTGGGAAAACCCTACAATAAGTGCCAAGGTGGACTGAGAAGAGAAGTCCTGGTAGGGTACCGGCAACAAGTCTGGACTAGGCTGTAAGATTCTAAGCGGCAGGGTCAAGCAAGACGTGGAACACTCGGGACTCCAATGAGTAATCTCTCCACTTTTCCAGTTGATAAGGGGATTATGACTGCGAAGCCAGGGATACCCCAATATCAAAGGAGCAGAGGGACAACTAATAAGATAGAAGGAGAGCTCCTCTGTATGGAGAACTCCTACAGACAACCGAACCATTGGAGTCCTAGCGAGAATCCTTCCCCCAGGCAAGGGGTTACCATCCAGACCACACGTGGTGATGCTTGATCCTAACTTGATATGCGGAATATCAAGCTTCTGAGCCAAATGTATATCCAGGAAATTACCAGCCGCACCACTGTCAAGAAAAGCTTTCAGGTCCATGGATCTCCCACGGAAAGTTAGACGTCCAGGGACTAATAAAGAGTTTTCTGAAGAGGTAATCTGAAGACCCAAGCGCACCTCTTCACCTGCACTTAGGCTTTGGAGTTTCCCGGCTTATTGGGACATGAGCGAACTAAGTGGCCTGTGTCATGTGCAAGCTAATGTTTAGGCATAAATCTGCAAATATATGTTTGTGTATTACTTCCTAGAAATAGTGTGACCTGGTGCTCTTAGAAGCTGTTAGATCAATGGGTTTTGTGGATGTTAAACCACCCAGGGGGGCTGGTAGATAAGGATAGCACCTTATACCATTTATGGCAGGATGGCAAATGTGAATGCCTTTGAGGAGATCTCTTGCAAGACAATAAAATCTCACACATGTTTGGGAAGCCCCAGACAGGCCGACTGCAGAGACTAGGTTGTATGTTAATGACAGATTCAAGCTGAATAAGGGCACAGGAAAAGATCATATCATTTTCTCCAATATCATACATACCAGAGGCATGTGTGGTATGCAGATGAAGGGAAACTTAGGACCTGTTGTGTGAAGGTAAAATCATGTTCGTAAACCATACTGTTGAAAAGTTAGGACGGTGTAAAGAAAACTTGACTTAGAGGTATTCAAACAGCAAAGTCATAAGACCCTAATTTGCATTCTCCCCTCCTGTTGGTTCTGACCTCACAGGGAAGGGGGCTGGGGGGCCCTGTAGCTTGACTTTAAAACTGTATTGAAAATGTAACCCTGGGTTCTTCTTTCTGAGGGAGTTTAATTGAAGAGGTTCCATTTTTTCCTGCTCCTCCCGGCACCACAAACTTGATTCTAAGTGAGGTATCAATTCTGTGTTTTATCCTTTTTATTTTATAAGAAACAATTGCACTCCATTTGTATGTCATTTTATTATCTTTTTATCTTAAGCATTGTGGATGTATTTTCCATATTAAATTACACTTAATAAGTTCTAGTCTCTGTGTTCTTATGAATTCACGCGACAGTTTGGTCCAGACGCTACCTAATTGAAACTGTGCAAACCTTGTGGTTTAGGTGAACTCTGATTAAAGTAAATTGTGTTGGATTAATGCTAGGGAGAACCGAAGGCTTCCTAAATAAGAGTGTCCGCTCTTATCCGAAACAACCTTGGTGGTGGTAATTAGTATCGCAAAGCTAGTGTGTGGCATAGATAGGGAAGGATTTAATCATTTTAGACAGACCAGGTGGTTGTCTTTGTGGTTGACCCTGTGTCACATATGCGTCACGCAGACTCAGGTGAGTGCTGTTCGTGACAAATTGGTGGCAAGCTTGTGGGATATATTTTTAATTTTTTTTTTTAAGAACTTAAGTGAATTAGGGTTGTGTGATCCCTGAGAGAGGAAATACAGACTAATTCACCAGAGACTGAACTCAATGCTTAAAACATTTATAAGACATACAGCAATTGTTTCTTTCCCTCCCCTTCTCTTTTTTTTCTTATCTTTTTTTATTTGGCATTAAACTGAGGAAATGGCTGCTGCATATAAACGTTTGACAAAGGAGGCGCTGATTTCAGATTGTGAGGATGCAGGAATTCCCACCAGTGGCAAAAGTAAGGAGCAATTGATTGAAGCTCTTGTACAGAGGGATGAACATCAACTCACAGTTGTGTCTGAGGAAGAGCATAGCCAGGACTCAGGAGCGGACCTGACTGTGGATATTCCTCAAAACCAGGGACGGTTAATTTCGGATGATTCTAATGGTGCATGTGTGGACACTGCTATGGACGTTTATATGCAAACCGCCCTGAAATATTTGGGCCCAGC
Source organism: Mixophyes fleayi (assembly GCF_038048845.1). NCBI lineage: Eukaryota > Metazoa > Chordata > Amphibia > Anura > Limnodynastidae > Mixophyes > Mixophyes fleayi. The sequence goes on along the minus strand of NC_134404.1, from coordinate 236,606,612 downwards.
GGACATTACAACTAAAATGCAACTCATACAGCAGTTCCAGGAGAAGGAAGCTGCTGACTGTCAGGAGAGAGAGAGACACGCTGCTATGGAGGCAGCAGAGAGGCGCGCTGCTATGGAGGCAGCAGAGAGGCACGCTGCTATGGAGGCAGCAGAGAGGCGCGCTGCTATGGAGGCAGCGGAGCGCCAAGCAGAAAGAGAATCTGCCGAGCGAGAGGCAGATAGGAGATATGAGCTGGAGCTTGCCAAGCTCAAACGCCAGTCAGAAGCGAAAGACACTGGTATTAGCAGACCCCGTCCTGAGAATTTCCCTGTATTGGAAAAAGACGGGGATGTAGATGCTTTTTTGCGAGGATTTGAAAAGACTTGCCGACAGTATGGACTGGCCAAAGATCAGTGGGCACAATATTTAACCCCTGGTTTGCGAGGTAAAGCATTAGAGGCCTTTGCAGATCTTCCACCTGAGATGGACGGAAATTATGAGGCAATCAAAAGTGCCCTGTTGCAACGTTTTAACATCACCCCAGAGGCGCATAGGCAGAAATTCAGAGATTTAAAACGCAGTGCCTCTGACACATATTCAGGACTTGTGGCCCAGCTGTGTGCTTCCTTCAAACAGTGGGTTGGAGGGCTACAGATCACCACCTTTGATGCTCTGCAAGATTTGATGATCCAGGAGCAGTTTCTGACTTTGTGCCCAGCTGATGTGAAGGAATGGGTAGTGGATCGGGACCCTGCATCATCTGCGGAAGCAGCTAGACTGGCTGACAAGTATACTGGCACCCGGGCCCCTGCAGCTAAAAGAGGAACTTTTGTGCCAGGACAGTCTGCCTGGAAAGGGGAGCGGCCAGGAGGAGCACCTTCACCTGCTGTTGTTTCTTCATCTTTTGGGAGGGTTGGGGTAAAGCCTGCTGTGGGAGACACCCGCAGGTGTTTTGTGTGCAACCAGGTGGGGCACATTAGTACCGCTTGTCCAGAGAAGAAGACCAGTTCACCCTCCGCTGGGGGTGTACCTTCCCTGCAATCTTCACCAGCTGTCCTGTGTGTTGCGGGACCAGAAGGGGGCCGGAAGGACAACCTACAAACAGTCACTGTGGGTGACAAGGTAACTGTGGGGTTAAGAGACACTGGTGCGGATGTTACATTAGTTCATTCAGAACTGATAGGGTTAGAGGACTTCATTCCAGGAAAATGTATTTCTGTGAAAGGGGTTGGTGGAATTCACCTAACTGTACCTGTAGCCAAAGTCTACCTTGATTGGGGTGCTGGAAGAGGTATAAGGGATGTCGGGGTCTCGGATAATATGCCTATAGATGTGTTACTGGGGACAGATTTAGGAAGAATGTTGTCTCAGTATGTCTGTAATGACGATGTCAATGCCACCCCTGTTACTGTGTCAGAATCAACTGAAAGTACCAAAGTTTGTTCCCAGGTAGCAGGAGGTGACAAGGAAAAGGTCTGTTCAATTGCACCTGAAAGGTGTAAACCAGGATGTGACAGGGACAGGGAATGTCTTATTATACCTTATGTAGGTAATGATGCTAATGTCACTGTGTTAGAATCAGCTAAGAATACCAACGTTTGTTCCCAGGCAGCAGGGTGTGACAGGGAACGGAAATGCCATATTATACCTGAAGTGTGTAATGATTTTAATGCCGCCCATGTTACAGTACCAGAACCTGCTGAGAGTAACCATGTTTTTTCCCAGGCACCAGGAGGTGACAAGGAAAGAGAATGTATTATTGTACCTAATGCGAATAATGCCAATAACAGTATTGTGTTAGAATCCAAACCTGTCTTCACACTGACATCTTGTCATGGGATAGGGACAGCGGACATTGTTATTGCAGAAATTGGCATTAATACTGGTGTAAATATTATGCTTACTAGAAATGGGTCAGATGCCCATGTGATTACTTCTGTTGTGCTAGAGAAAGACAATGTTTCTACCCAGGTAATATGCCCAGAAGATGCTGTACAAGGTAACTGGGAGGGCGAGCAGAGTGAAGATGTATATTCTGTGCCTAAACCAGCTGCACACAGAGCTGGTGAGCATGGGGGGGAGACACCTAGTCCTGACCAACGGGAAATAGCGAGTGACAGCAATCCTTACCTTGCTGCTGGGACCTGTAGTTCGAATGTTCACCACTCAGATCTACATCTGAGTTCTGACCATTCATCTGAGTTTTCTATAGAGACAGGGGGGTCAGTGGCTAGCCCACTCTCACTTAGCCAGCCGTCTAACAGCTTAGAGGAGGTAGATGAGGGGCCCAAACTCCCTGTTACTCTACACCCCCAGATAGATGAGTCCAAGAGGGAGGGGAGCATCCTGTTCCGTAGCCCCCAAGATAAGAATTGCATAGTGTGTCCCCACCTAGAAGTGCAGTGTCAGGAATCCCAGGCCATTGTTCCCTCAGGCTTTAACTTAGAGGACATGAGAATTAGAGACAAAGTGCACACTGCAACAGGGTTGGTACATGAGAACATGACGCAGGCCCAGACAAGCCAGAAGCAGTGGTATGATCCCCCTGCCAGGATGATAGAGAGAAATTTTCATGATAATCTGTTGAAGGCTCCTAATGACAGTGATGCGTGTGCCCTGACAGTCTGTAGATTGCCAGATGAGGGGAAGAAGGACTTGCCATTGGATCTAGTAGCTGCAGCGCAAGGGATAGGACCCTTTAGGAATACAGAGGTTAGCCCACAGATATTGCCAGACCAGAATTCCCAGCAGTCTGAGATATGTAACCCCTTTTTAACCCTTCTCCCCAGAGAACCTATTGAGACCCGGCTAACAGCTATTCCATTTGAACCAGGTGGGATCTGTGGGAGATGGCTTGGGCTATGACCTGTCAGTCAATTCCCATGCCATCTCTTAAAAAGGGAAGGTGTCATGTGCAAGCTAATGTTTAGGCATAAATCTGCAAATATATGTTTGTGTATTACTTCCTAGAAATAGTGTGACCTGGTGCTCTTAGAAGCTGTTAGATCAATGGGTTTTGTGGATGTTAAACCACCCAGGGGGGCTGGTAGATAAGGATAGCACCTTATACCATTTATGGCAGGATGGCAAATGTGAATGCCTTTGAGGAGATCTCTTGCAAGACAATGAAATCTCACACATGTTTGGGAGGCCCCAGACAGGCCGACTGCAGAGACTGGGTTGTATGTTAATGACAGATTCAAGCTGAATAAGGGCACAGGAAAAGATCATATCATTTTCTCCAATATCATACATACCAGAGGCATGTGTGGTATGCAGATGAAGGGAAACTTAGGACCTGTTGTGTGAAGGTAAAATCATGTTCGTAAACCATACTGTTGAAAAGTTAGGACGGTGTAAAGAAAACTTGACTTAGAGGTATTCAAACAGCAAAGTCATAAGACCCTAATTTGCATTCTCCCCTCCTGTTGGTTCTGACCTCACAGGGAAGGGGGCTGGGGGGCCCTGTAGCTTGACTTTAAAACTGTATTGAAAATGTAACCCTGGGTTCTTCTTTCTGAGGGAGTTTAATTGAAAAGGTTCCGTTTTTTCCTGCTCCTCCCGGCACCACAAACTTGATTCTAAGTGAGGTATCAATTCTGTGTTTTATCCTTTTTATTTTATAAGAAACAATTGCACTCCATTTGTATGTCATTTTATTATCTTTTTATCTTAAGCATTGTGGATGTATTTTCCATATTAAATTACACTTAATAAGTTCTAGTCTCTGTGTTCTTATGAATTCACGCGACAGTTTGGTCCAGACGCTACCTAATTGAAACTGTGCAAACCTTGTGGTTTAAGTGAACTCTGATTAAAGTAAATTGTGTTGGATTAATGCTAGGGAGAACCGAAGGCTTCCTAAATAAGAGTGTCCGCTCTTATCCGAAACAACCTTGGTGGTGGTAATTAGTATCGCAAAGCTAGTGTGTGGCATAGATAGGGAAGGATTTAATCATTTTAGACAGACCAGGTGGTTGTCTTTGTGGTTGACCCTGTGTCACATATGCGTCACGCAGACTCAGGTGAGTGCTGTTCGTGACACCTGGTTGACCACAATACATACACAGGCCTAGTGAGCGTCTTCTGGAGCGCTCCTCCGGAGGCAAGTGGTAAGCGCCCAATTGCATGGGTTTAGAGGAATCGAACAAAGTGTTATCGGAGCTAGTGAAAACGTCCATCGGAACAGAGGACTCCCGTTCAGCCTTCCTCTCTCTGATCCGACGATCAATTTTTATGACAAGTTGCATCAAGTTCAGCGTGTCGGATATCGGATACTGGACTTAGGAATCCTTAATCTGCTCGGTAAGTCCTAAGTGAAATTGACTTTGCAATGCTGGGTCGTTCCAGGCGCTATCAGTGGACCATCGCCGAAATTCCGCACAATACTCTTCCGCTGAGCGACGTCCTTGCCTTAGCGTACGGAGATGAACCTCAGCTGAGGATACCCTGTCCGGGTCATCGTACAATAACCCTAGAGCTTGAAAAAAGGCATCCACAGACTGTAAGGCTGGACTTGTGGAAGGCAAGGAGAAGGCCCAAGACTGAGGGTCGCCCTGATGTAATGAGATGATGATCCCTACCCTCTGTTGTTCGGAACCAGAGGAACGTGGTTTCAGACGAAAGTACAACTTGCAGCTCTCTTTGAAATTACGGAAGGCTGGCCTGCTTCCAGAGAATCGGTCAGGCAAATTCATCTTAGGCTCCGGTGTGTCACCAGCGGGAACTTGCTGGAGCTGCCGGCCTCTGGAAGCCTCTTCTTGGACTGCCAGGCGCTGGGATAAAGTCTGCACCACTTGGGAAACCACCTGTATCTGGTTGGCCAGAATCTGGGCTGGGGACAGATTTGACTCCTCTCCGTCCATGGCCGTATGATACCAATCTTCCTGGCCGGTTATAATGTTAAGAACTCCCAAGTCAGTACAGTGAAACTCGGGAACTACTCAGAAGGTCAGGTGTTCGCTGGAGCCCCTAGTGGTGGGGACAGACTGGGCTGCGGGCCGACCGAGGGTCGAGTACCGTATACTGACTTAAAGGAGTTTCCCAGAAGTGGAGTGATTGGTGGACTGTAGTATTAGAGAAATCCAAGGTCCAAAGGTCACAGGCACAGATGCAATATCCAAGGGCAAGCAAAGGGTCAAACTCACAGGCAGAGAAGCTAAATCCGAATTCCAGGCAAAAGGTCAAGGTCAGAAGAGAAGGGTCACAGGTCCAATAACAAGCAGGGGTCAAACACGGGTGGTCAAATCTAAGGTAGCAGGAACCTAAACGGATAGTACAAGCAGGCAGCAGGACTGAGGACAGAACGCTATAACCGGCAGTGAGGCGCAGACCTCACTGCCTTAAATGTACAGATGAGCCAATCAGAGTCTAGCTCTGAAAATACTTTCAGGAGCTGACTAATGAAAAAATCACAGTCTAATAGCCAGCACACGCACCCAGCTGTCCCCTGTTGCCGGGACGCGGCGCTACAGTGCTGGGCGTCCGGCCGTTGCCTCAGCAACGGTCGGGAGTTAGGAGGAAGTGATGTCCTGGTCGTCATGGTGACGGCCGGGACGCTGGGGCAGGCAGGAAGCGAGCCGCGGCGGCTGTGAGTACCGCCGCGGCTCGTGACAAAATGTCCCTGAAGCTAAAAAATGCAGTGCACCAAGCAGTTTGGCAAGTCCAGGGACTGCTCAGTTGGTAGGGGCACCAGGTTCCAGGTCATCTTTTACAATCTCATAGAGATTGTAAATTGCTGAAGAGGATAAGTGATAAAGTTTTCTCGCCTCCTCCTCAGGTAATCCATCAAGCAAGCCTTTTGCGGTACAGACGTTGCCTGGGGATTCTAGGCCTACTTGCCTCAATTGCAAATGCAGCCATTGCCTGTCTACCATTCTCACCCTCATTCTCTCTCTCTTTACATTCACACCACATACATCAACATTCTCACCAGTCACTCCCACATTTGAATCGCCTTGCATTGTGTTCAACGCAGTCTCCTCCATACATGCAGCATACATATAAATCCACACTGTGTCCACGAATGGCTCCATTGCAAAAGAAACACTAGCTAAATAAATTGGGGATATTTTCACTAAACTAAAATATTAACTAAGTAAAGTGTGTCTTATGTATGTGGGTGCAGGGGAAGATTGGACCTGTGAGCTGCACTACCTTACTAGAATATTAATTTAGTGGCAGTGACAAATTTTATATGTATTTTTATACAATTAAAAGACAGACAAGACAAAACAAACAATATCGATACGTGTTCTTTGGACTACTCAATAATCCGTCAGAATTCCATTGAAGTAAAGTGCAGGTAAAAGCTCTTTAGAAATTTTCTCTCAGGCATCAGATTTTTTGTAAAAATCTCTCCTTCAACAGTGTAAAAGGAGTGAATAGAAAAAAATCAACTGCCTGTTCTATTTAAAATCAATAGACTGCACCATTATGCTAGTTATCAGAGGGAGAATCAGTAATCTTTTTTCTTAAAAAAATGTACATGTTTTTTGTATTTTTTTTTAGGATCTTTTCCAAAATATACAATAATAATAAACATCTTTTTTTTTTTATCTTTGTCAACATTATAACATGATTTCAATGTTTTCCAGATGTTTTCTATTTTTGTGCACAGCCTTGACAGGTGCGAGTTAAAAGTGCCGATTTGACAGTTTACCGCGGCGCGTTAAAAAACAATTGAATAGCTTGTAACTCTTCTCTCTTCCTCCCTACTATACTTTCAATAGGAGCTTCTACTTGTTCGCGATGGGAGAATTTTGTCAAAAAAAACGGTGTGTTAAAAAAGCTATTGAATAATAGAGAAAATGAACGCGCTCTAGAATCACTAAAATCTGCGTTAAAAACAAACAAAATAAGTCCTGCTCAGGTCTGACCAACAATGCTCACATGGGATGTTGTTTACAAAGCACACTAGAAGCCTATTACAAAATGCCTTTATTTTGCAGCAGTGGAACCAGGTGGGCAACATTGATAGTGCAAAAATCAAGTCTTTTTGCAAAAGAGAATGGCTAAGCATATGAAGGAATACACCTAACAATTTCCCTCTCCATAATTTTATCATTTTATCTCACTCTGCATACAGACTCCCGAAACAGCGGGCAGTGTTCCAAACTCCATGGCAAGTCTCCTAATCTCCCTGACTGTGGCGCAGATCAAAAGTGGGTGGTAAATCTGCCTCCTGTGTCGCGATGATATGCACATCATGTCGGGTTTGGAGGGATGTCTAATTATTAAATGTGAGTACTATTGATTTAACACTGAGGCTGTTTGAACTTTTCTACATTTCATGTACCCATTATTTTTCTTTATAGGACCCCCAACATTCCAGGATCCAGACTAGCAGTATCTGAGCTAAAGACACCAGCAGCCACAGGTAGTGAAAGCCACAAGAACAGGTAGGAGAGATCAGGACAGTCTGTCAACTGTCCTGAATCTGGTATTGTAGTATCAAATTTTGGTGACTCTCTCACTTAGGCAGGATTTGGTCTGACTGCAAGGACAGTTGGAAGGTATTTCCCACTTCAAACTGTACTGCTTGTGAAGGCAGAGCTGTGTTCACCTAACAGTAGTGCACACCGTATATCCTGTGTATTTGCTAAAATTTGTCTAAAATGATAACCATATTACATCATAGGGGCAGGGGGGGCCCATTTAAGTAGCTGGTGATATTAAATGGTCTATCAGACAACATTTTTTTTTTTTTTAAAGACTTAAAAGAAAAATACTGCTTTTCTTATTATCCATAAAGCATTGCAGCAACAAATACACTGCGGCACTCCTTGTGTCACGTTTGGCTTATAGGAAATTGATACCTAGGCTCTGCTGGACATGGCTTAGCCCACCCACAGGCGCGGAGTCTAACAGGCTGGTGGTTTTCACCAGGAACTCCCGCAAGGAGGTATGAACTTAGCGGCACCAAACCTGCAGGTCGCGGTCCTGTGAGAGGGTGAACAGCAGAACGGTGTGGAGGAGCCAAGTAACACGGGTAGATACTACTAAGGCGCAAGGAGAATAGATGTCCTGTGGTACAACAAGGAAAAGCGGAGGCTGTCACAATGGTGTATCCAATGGTGATAGGTGGAGATACTGGAACAGCTGGAGTATAGCACTAGAGTTATGCTGAGCGGGAAGCAGAGGTAACTGGGGAGAACAGGCAATGAGTCACCAGGGCAGTTGCGGTTCACAGCGGTAGCGGTCAGAGAACTGGAGCTGTCACGATAAAGTACATCAAAGATAGTATAGTGGTACTGGAGCAGCAAAAGTTCAATACAGCAGGAGACTGAGAGCAAATTGAAGTGGTAGAGGTAACTTGTAGCAACAACTGATGAGACACAGTAGTAGTAGTATCTCTGAGCGGTAGCGATGAGAGAACTGGGGCTGTCACAATGTGGTACAGGTGAGATGTTATTAGCAGTACTGGAACAGCAAAAGTTCAACACAGCCGTAGACTGAGAGCAAACTGGAGTAGCAGAGGTAACTCGTGGTAACAGCTGATGAGTCACAATAGTAGTAGCGGCTCTGAGCGGTAGCGATGAGAGAACTGGGGCTGTCACGATGAAGTACACTGAAGATGGTAATAGTAGTACTGGAGCAGCAATAGTTCAACTCAGCCAGATACTGAGAACAGACTGAAGTAGCGGAGGTAACTCGTGGTAACAGCTGATGAGTTACAAGTGTAGTAGCGGCTCTGAGTGGTAGCAATGAAAGAACCGGAATTGTCACGATGAAGTACACTGGAGATGGTAATAGTAGTAATGGAGCAGCAATGGTTCAACACAGGCCACAAACTGAGAGCAGGCTGGAGTAGCAGAGATCCACAAGGAGGACAGGATCCAGAACCACAGGCTACAGGAAGTGAGCTTGAAGAACAGGCATCAGACAGGTGAATCCAGGAGGTTTAAATAGTGCTCCAGAAATGCTCAGCCAATGACAAGAGGAGGGAGGTCCAGAAGTGCAATAGACTTGCACCTGTGCCGAACTGTGTATAGCTGAATGAATGAATGAAGTTAGTCTGATGCTGGAACATGGCAGTTTCCAGATAAATGAAATGAGGGTAACGGGACAGGTACTACTTGCGGGACCGAAGTGTTACACCTTGGTTATGCCAGCATTGCTAAAATATTTACAGTACATTTTACTTGGTGAATCTCCCTGAAATGATTTTGGCAAAATGAAATCTTGATTTTGGACTGCTCTGTAAAAAGTAGGCACACTGGTAAGCAGGGCCTGATCAACCACTAGGCTGACCAGGCTGCAGCCTGGGGTGCTGGGTCCCGAGGGGCACGATACTGCAGGTATTTATTTATTTTCTTCACTCATTTTTTATTTATTTTTTTCATTCATGTTTTTTTCGGGGTGGGGGTCGTGGTGGTGGGGGGGGGTTGCCGCGGGGGGGGGGGGGTGGAGGGCTCGACGATCAAAAGCATTGGTGGTCAGTGGTCAGCAACAGGCAGCCAATCGCTAGGCTGCCTGTTGCTGTGCAGCAGACAGGAAGCAGGAAGTTTTCACTTCCTGTCTGCTTATCTGAGGAGTGAGGAGCGATGCTGGCCAGCACAACTACAGGTAAGTGAAGGGGGGGGACTGGCCTGCATATCTATAGGGAGGGGGGGGGGACTGGCCTGCACATCTTTAGGGAGGGGGGGAACTGCCCTGCATATCTATAGGGAGGGGGGGACTGGCCTGCATATCTATAGGGAAGGGGGGGAACTGCCCTGCATATCTATAGGGAGGGGGGGAACTGCCCTGCATATCTATAGGGAGGGGGAGGGAAACTGCCCTGCATATCTATAGGGTGGGGGAACTGCCCTGCATATCTATAGGAAGGGAGGGGGAACTGCCCTGCATATCTATAGGGAGGGGGGGGACTGCCCTGCATATCTATAAGGATGGGGGGAACTGCCCTGCATATCTATAGAGAGGGGAGGGGGGCTGCCCTGCATATCTATAGGGAGGGGGGGAACTGCCCGGCATATCTATAGGGAGGGTGGGGGGAACTGCCCTGCATATCTATAGGGAGGGGCTGAACTGCCCTGCATATCTATAGGGAGGGGGGGAACTGCCCTGCATATCTATAGGGTAGGGGGGGGCACTGCCCTGCATATCTATAGGGTGGGGGGGACTGCCCTGCATATCTATAGGGAGGGAGGGGGAACTGCCCTGCATATCTATAGGGAGGGGGGAACTGCCCTGCATATCTATAGGGAGGGGGGGAACAGTCCTGCATATCTATAGGGATGGGGGGAACTGCCCTGCATATCTATAGGGAGGGGGGGGGAACTGCCCTGCATATCTATAGGGAGGGGTGGAACTGCCCGGCATATCTATAGGGAGGGGGGGGACTGCCCTGCATATCTATAGGGGGGGAACTGCCCTACATATCTATAGGGATGGGAGGACTGCCCTGCATATCTATAAGGATGGGGGAACTGCCCTGCATATCTATAGGGAGGGGAGGGGGGCTGCCCTGCATATCTATAGGGAGGGGGGGGAACTGCCCGGCATATCTATAGGGAGGGTGGGGGGAACTGCCCTGCATATCTATAGGGAGGGGCTGAACTGCCCTGCATATCTATAGGGAGGGGGGGGAACTGCCCTGCATATCTATAGGGTGGGGGGGGGGGACTGCCCTGCATATCTATAGGGTGGGGGGGACTGCCCTGCATATCTATAGGGAGGGAGGGGGAACTGCCCTGCATATCTATAGGGAGGGGGGGAACAGTTCTGCATATCTATAGAGAGGGGGGGAACTGCCCTGCATATCTATAGGGAGGGGGGGGAAACTGCCCTGCATATCTATAGGGAGGGGGGAACTGCCCTGCATATCTATAGGGAGGGGGGGAAACAGCCCAGCATATCTATAGGGAGGGGAGGAACTGCCCTGCATATCTATAGGGAGGGGTGGAACTGCCCGGCATATCTATAGGGAGGGGGGGACTGCCCTGCATATCTATAGGGTAGGGGGGGCACTGCCCTGCATATCTATAGGGTGGGGGGGGACTGCCCTGCATATCTATAGGGAGGGAGGGAGAACTGCCCTGCATATCTATAGGGAGGGGGGAACTGCCCTGCATATCTATAGGGAGGGGGGGAACAGTCCTGCATATCTATAGGGATGGGGGGAACTGCCCTGCATATCTATAGGGAGGGGGGGGGAACTGCCCTGCATATCTATAGGGAGGGGTGGAACTGCCCGGCATATCTATAGGGAGGGGGGGGACTGCCCTGCATATCTATAGGGGGGGAACTGCCCTACATATCTATAGGGATGGGAGGACTGCCCTGCATATCTATAAGGATGGGGGGAACTGCCCTGCATATCTATAGGGAGGGGAGGGGGGCTGCCCTGCATATCTATAGGGAGGGGGGGAACTGCCCGGCATATCTATAGGGAGGGTGGGGGGAACTGCCCTGCATATCTATAGGGAGGGGCTGAACTGCCCTGCATATCTATAGGGAGGGGGGGAACTGCCCTGCATATCTATAGGGTGGGGGGGGACTGCCCTGCATATCTATAGGGAGGGAGGGGGAACTGCCCTGCATATCTATAGGGAGGGGGGGGAACTGCCCTGCATATCTATAGGGTGGGGGGGACTGCCCTGCATATCTATAGGGAGGGAGGGGGAACTGCCCTGCATATCTATAGGGAGGGGGGAACTGCCCTGCATATCTATAGGGAGGGGGGGAACAGTCCTGCATATCTATAGGGTGGGGGGGACTGCCCTGCATATCTATAGGGAGGGAGGGGGAACTGCCCTGCATATCTATAGGGAGGGGGGAACTGCCCTGCATATCTATAGGGAGGGGGGGAACAGTCCTGCATATCTATAGGGATGGGGGGAACTGCCCTGCATATCTATAGGGAGGGGGGGAACTGCCCTGCATATCTATAGGGAGGGGTGGAACTGCCCGGCATATCTATAGGGAGGGGGGGGACTGCCCTGCATATCTATAGGGGGGGAACTGCCCTACATATCTATAGGGATGGGAGGACTGCCCTGCATATCTATAAGGATGGGGGGAACTGCCCTGCATATCTATAGGGAGGGGAGGGGGGCTGCCCTGCATATCTATAGGGAGGGGGGGGAACTGCCCGGCATATCTATAGGGAGGGTGGGGGGAACTGCCCTGCATATCTATAGGGAGGGGCTGAACTGCCCTGCATATCTATAGGGAGGGGGGGAACTGCCCTGCATATCTATAGGGTGGGGGGGGGACTGCCCTGCATATCTATAGGGAGGGAGGGGGAACTGCCCTGCATATCTATAGGGAGGGGGGGGAACTGCCCTGCATATCTATAGGGAGGGGGGGAACAGTTCTGCATATCTATAGAGAGGGGGGGAACTGCCCTGCATATCTATAGGGAGGGGGGGAAACTGCCCTGCATATCTATAGGGAGGGGGGAACTGCCCTGCATATCTATAGGGAGGGGGGGAAACAGCCCAGCATATCTATAGGGAGGGGGGGAACTGCCCTGCATATCTATAGGGAGGGGTGGAACTGCCCGGCATATCTATAGGGAGGGGGGGACTGCCCTGCATATCTATAGGGGGGGAACTGCCCTACATATCTATAGGGAGGGGGGACTGCCCTGCATATCTATAAGGATGAGGGGGAACTGCCCTGCATATCTATAGGGAGGGGAGGGGGGCTGCCCTGCATATCTATAGGGGGGGGGGGAACTGCCCGGCATATCTATAGGGAGGGTGGGGGGAACTGCCCTGCATATCTATAGGGAGGGGGGAACTGCCCTGCATATCTATAGGGAGGGGGGGAACTTCCCTGCATATCTATAGGGAGGGGGGGAACTGCCCTGCATATCTATAGGGAGGGGGGGACTGCCCTGCATATCTATAGGGAGGGGAGGGGGACTGCCCTGCATATCTATAGGGAGGAGGGGGGAACTGCCCGGCATAACTATAGGGAGGGTGGGGGGGGGGGACTGCCCGGCATATCTATAGGGAGGGGGGGGAACTGCCCTGCATATCTATAGGGAGGGGGGTGAACTGCAGTGCATATCTATAGGGAGGGGGGGGGAACTGCCCTGCATATCTAAATGGAGGGGGAGGAACTGCCCTGCATATCTATAGGGAGGGGGGGAACAGTCCTGCATATCTATAGGGAGGGGGGGGAACTGCCCTGCATATCTATAGGGAGGGGGGGGAACTGCCGTGCATATCTATAGGGAGGGGGGAACTGCCCTGCATATCTATAGGGAGGGGGGGAAACAGCCCAGCATATCTAGAGGGAGGGGGGAACTGCCCTGCATATCTATAGGGAGGGGTGGAACTGCCCGGCATATCTATAGGGAGGGGGGGACTGCCCTGCATATCTATAGGGGGGGAACTGCCCTACATATCTATAGGGAGGGGGGGACTGCCCTGCATATCTATAAGGATGAGGGGGAACTGCCCTGCATATCTATAGGGAGGGGAGGGGGGCTGCCCTGCATATCTATAGGGGGCGGAACTGCCCGGCATATCTATAGGGAGGGTGGGGGGAACTGGCCTGCATATCTATAGGGAGGGGGGAACTGCCCTGCATATCTATAGGGAGGGGGGAACTGCCCTGCATATCTATAGGGAGGGGGGAACTTCCCTGCATATCTATAGGGAGGGGGGGGAACTGCCCTGCATATCTATAGGGGGGAACTGCCCTGCATATCTATAGGGAGGGGGGGACTGCCCTGCATATCTATAGGGAGGGGAGGGGGACTGCCCTGCATATCTATAGGGAGGAGAAGGAACTGCCCGGCATAACTATAGGGAGGGTGGGGGGGGGGAACTGCCCGGCATATCTATAGGGAGGGGGGGGGACTGCCCTGCATATCTATAGGGAGGGGGGGGAACAGTCCTGCATATCTATTGGGAGGGGGAGAACTGCCCTGCATATCTAAATGGAGGGGGAGGAACTGCCCTGCATATCTATAGGGAGGGGGGGGAACTGCCCTGCATATCTATAGGGAGGGGGGAACTGCCCTGCCTATCTATAGGGAGAGGGGAACTGCCCTGCATATCTATAGGGAGGGGGTGGGGGAACTGCCCTGCATATCTATAGGGAGGGGGTGGGGGAACTGCCCTGCATATCTATAGGGAGGGGGTGGGGGAACTGCCCTGCATATCTATAGGGAGGGGGTGGGGGAACTGCCCTGCATATCTATAGGGAGGGGGCGGGGGAACTGCCCTGCATATCTATAGGGAGGGGGGGGAACTGCCCTGCATATCTATAGGGAGGGGGGGGAACTGCCCTGCATATCTATAGGGAGGGAGAGGGTGGGGTGCTGCCATGCATATCTATAGGGAGGGAGAGGGGGGGCACAGCCATGCATATCTATAGGGAGGGAGAGGGGGGCTATAAAATGTTGAAATTAAACCGGTCGGTGGAGATCTAGTCCGACAGAAAGTTTCCAAAGGCGTTAATTGGTAGAGTGTTTTAAACACTAAATGAGATTAAAATAGATGTCTTATTTGAAGATATTGGTAGAAACATTTATGGGGGATGTTGTGTATTGTAACAGATTCTGAATACTATATTACTAATCTTGATTAGCGCTGGCTTACCTGAGGTGTGGAGTCTAACGATCTCCCCGGTGTTCACCAAGAACCGCCGCAAGGCGGGGTGGGCTTCGCTGCCAGGAGTCGCAGGTCACGGTCCCCAGGTTCGCCCCAAGTTGTAGTACAGCGGAGTGAAGCGGAGGTAGCGGAGTCAAACAAGCCGGTTCGGTACACAGGAATGGAGTCAGGCAGAATCAGAAGGCAATTCGGAGTCAACAAGCCAGGTTCGGTACACGGGTCACAAGAATAGGAGAATGGTCAGCAAGCCGAGTCGGTACACAGGGGTGGGAGAGCCAGAGAAGTTAAACAGTCAGAGATCAGCACACAGGTAGACACTGGAAACTGGAAGACACTGCAATCCACGAAGAACAGGAGCCAGGAACAGGTAAGTGTTGCTCTGACACTCAGCGAGTGCCAGAGTGAGGTTTTTATGCTGAAGGGGATTCAAAATCCCCGCCTCTGAGATGTGGTCATGTGACCGCCTCCGGGTGCGGTCACGTGGTCCTGGATGCGGAAGTGCGGCTTCCGGACGGAGCGGCGGGGATAAGGTAAGTCCGTTACAGTACCCCCTGCCATAAAGGTGGACTCCGAACACCTAATAGGGTTTGAAAGGAAATTTTTTATGGAAGGATTTAAGCAGACGGGGAGTATGCAGATCAATGGCTCTTACCCATGAGCGCTCCTCAGGGCCGTAACCCTTCCAATCCACCAGGAACTGTATGGCACCTTGAACTTTACGAGAATCTAGGATAGTTTTAATCTCGTATTCGACTTGATCCCGATCCACAACAGGAGGCGGAGTTCTGGATGAGGTGGAGAATCTGTTGGTTACCATCGGTTTTAACAAGGAGATATGAAAGACATTGGGTATACGTAAAGAGGGAGGCAGACTCAATCTAAAGGTTACGGGATTAATAATCTCAGAAATAGCAAATGGACCAATAAACTTGGGAGCAAATTTTTTACTGGGAACCTTTAAACGAATGTTCTGGGTGGATAGCCATACCCTGTCACCGACTGAAAAACTTGGAGTCATTCTTCTCCTTTTATCATAGAATTTTTTGGAACGAGTGGTTGCTTTCTTTAAATTTATCTTCGTCTGTTCCCAAATAGCGAAGAAGTTACGAAACCGAGAGTCCACCGCCGGAACTTCCGAAGATGAGATTTGAGAGAAGGTGGGTAGTCTAGGATGGCATCCATAAAGAACAAAAAAGGGGGAGTTAGAGATGGCCTCATGGAAATGGTTGTTATGGGCGAACTCGACCCAAGGGAGAAGATCCACCCAGTTGTCTTGGTTACTTGAGATAAATATTCTTAGAAATTTTTCTAATTCTTGGTTGGTTCTCTCAGTAGCCCCATTGGACTGGGGATGATATGCGGAAGAGAAGTCAAGCTTAATCCCGGATTTATTGCAAAAAGACCGCCAAAATTTTGATATGAATTGTGATCCCCTATCGGAGACAATATGTTGAAGACAGCCATGAAGGCGAAATATTTCTTTGATAAAAATATCGGCTAAGGAGGAGGAAGAAGGAAGGCCTTTAAGAGCAATAAAGTGAGCTGTTTTAGAGAAGCGATCCGGGACCACAAGCACCACAGTACAGGATTTGGAAGGAGGAAGGTCCGTGATAAAATCCATGGAGATCTGTGATCATGGGTAATCAGGAATGGGTAATGGGAGCAAGCATCCATAAGGCTTCTTCCTAGAGGTCTTGCGTAGAGCACATTTGGAACAAGCAGCAACAAATTTCTTCACATCTTCCAGCAAGGAAGGCCACCAGTAGCTTCGGGACAATAAGTCCCAGGTCTTGCAAATGCCGGCCTGCCCAGAGAAGAGTGAGTGATGAGCCCAGTTAAGGAGCCGGGTGCGTAGATGTGGCAAGATGAATGTTTTGCTCGGGGGACAACCCCTTTTCAGGTGTGTAGCTGCCAATACTTGACATGGATTTACAATGAATTTATTATCTTCTGAGGATTCCATGTCAGCTGGATCAAACGAGCGAGATAAGGCGTCTGCCTTCGTATTCTTGGATCCCGAGTGAAAAGTGATGTTGAAATCAAAACGTGAGAAGAATAAGGACCACCTTGCTTGTCGAGGGTTTAGACATCGAGCAGTGCGTAAGTAAAGCAAATTCTTATAGTCGGTATATATGGTGACAGGAAATTGTGCTCCTTCTAGTAGATGTCTCCATTCGGAGACAGCCAACTTGATGGCCAGGAGCTCTTTGTCGCCAATCCCATAATTCTTCTCAGCAGGTAAAAAGCGAAGGGAAAAGAATCCGCAGGGATGGAGTTTTCCAGAAGGGCTTCGCTGTGATAGTACAGCTCCTGTGCCAACAGAAGAGGCATCTACCTCCAGGACAAAAGGACGTGAACAATCCGGCTGTTGAAGAATGGGTGCAGATGAAAAAAGAGACTTTAATAATATAAAAGCTTGGATAGCCTCAGTGGACCAAATACTAGCATCAGCAGATTTACGGGTCAATGCTGTGATGGGAGCCACAAGAGAAGAGTACCCTTTGATAAATTGACGATAATAGTTGGAGAATCCTAGTAAGCGTTGAGTGGCCTTAAGACCCGATGGTTGGGGCCAGTCAAGTATGGCTTTCAATTTCGTGGGATCCATCTGTAGACTGGTGCCTGAAATAATATATCCCAGGAAGGGAATCTGTTTCTGCTCGAAGGTGCATTTCTCCAATTTGCAAAATAGATGATTTTCTCGGATACGAGAGAAGACCTCCAATACATGAATGCGATGGGATACTAGATCTTGGGAAAAGATGAGAATATCGTCCAAGTAGACGACTACGGAGGTCTTGAAACAGCTCATTCATAAAGCCCTGAAAGATGGCTTGGGCATTGCATAACCCGAAGGGCATGACCAGGTATTCGCAGTGTCCATCTCGGGTGTTGAACGCCGTCTTCCATTCATCTCCCTCCTTAATGCGTATGAGGTTATACGCTCCTCTGAGGTCAAGTTTAGAAAAGATGGTGGCACCTTTAATCCGGTCAAATAATTCGGAAATCAGTGGCAGTGGATACCGATTTTTAACAGTAATGGCATTCAGGCATCTGTAATCAATGCAAGGGCGGAGGCCCCCATCTTTCTTTTTTACGAAGAAGAAGCCAGCCCCAGCTGGGGAGGCAGACTTGCGGATGAAGCCCCTTTTTAGATTTTCTTGGACGTACTCGTCCATAGCCTTAGACTCCGGGAGGGAAAGGGGGTAAACACGGCCCCTGGGAATGGGTCTACCAGGTATCAGGTCAATGCCACAATCCCAGATTCTGTGAGGGGGAATAATTGAAAAAGGAATAGGCTGCGCTTCCTCCAAATGTATGAAGCAGCCAAAGGGAACCTGAAAGTGTATGGGAGATCCCTAGACTCCCCACAGATAATGGATACGTATATAAATAGACAGGTTCTGGGCGCTTGTAAAGGAAAGTGTAACAATTTATTGTGGATACATATAAAAAAAAAAATATTTTTTTTGCTCCGGCCGTAACAAAACAATCGTATGTTTAAACAGTAAATAAACACATATACAATGACAGTACCAAGATCAGTACTGAATGAAATAGAGTTCTAATTGATTATAGTATAATAAGAGCTAATGAAGTATGCATACAACAATGGATGTATCAACAGTATATAGGAATGATATAAATCCAACGATGTTGATTGGCACAGAGCACTCTAATCATATGTGTATTGTTCAATCTATAGCCGCATAATAATGCTTTAGAAATGTTCGGTGCTGTGGTGCGATATTGGCATCTGAGTACTACGAATAACGATGTAGTGGCAACAGTAACAAGCAAAAGAATGTTATGTCCAGTATAAGTGATTACTAATGAATAGTAAAAAATGACAATCTGAAGCCGTTACTCACATGAAGCGGGATTGTCTGGCTGTCCGTAGTACGAACAAAACACTCAGTGTCGGTCCCAGAGTCTATATTGATGATATAAAATGCGAGCTGATCGCTGAATCCAATGATAGAGAGGCACCCAACAGGATTCCAATTGTAAAACAGGAACAATAAGTAAAATCCTAGTTCCCGAAAAGGACTCCTCTCCTTCCTGTTAGGAGTTTGAATGATCCCGCCTGAAATGAGCTTGTGCACGCTGCGGGCTGTCTCCGTATTAGGATTGTGATGTAAATGTCTCCCAAAAGTGTGTAGGCACCAATCAGGATGCCGGTGGTGATGGTCCAAGTATAATCCTCCTAATCCCCGAATAGAGCCTCTCTCTTTCTCATAAAGTTGAGGCTAGACAGGGAAGGTGGTAGTCCCGCTGCGAGTGAGCGCATACACGCTGCGGGCTGATCTCCGATGTGAATCTCTGTGTGTGATGGTATGAGATGCTAGCATGCTAGTGAGTTAAGATGGAATGGGTTGAGGGACAGGCACCAATGCGTTTCGCCCTTGTACATTATATGTTTATTTTTAGTACTTCATTATGTGTGATGGATTTTGTGCAAACACCAACACTCCTCTCGAATCTGCTAATTACCCAATTACTCTATTGCCTTTGATTGGCACATCCGGATTTCCTTAAAAACTGGCCAGGAAGACCAGTTGGACATTACTATCCCTGAGGAAGCCCACTGGCCACTGCCCCAGGCGAAACGCGTTGGTGCCTGTCCCTCAACCCATTCCATCTTAACTCACTAGCATGCTAGCATCTTATATCATCACACACAGAGATTCACATCGGAGATTAGCCCGCAGCGTGTATGCGCTCACTCGCAGCGGGACTACCACCTTCCCTGTCTAGCCTCAACTTTATGAGAAAGAGAGAGGCTCTATTCGGGGATTAGGAGGATTATACTTGGACCATCACCACCGGCATCCTGATGGGTGCCTACACACTTTTGGGAGACATTTAGATGTGAAACACATCACAATCCTAATACGGAGACAGCCCGCAGCGTGCACACGCTCATTTCAGGCGGGATCATTCAAACTCCTAACAAGAAGGAGAGGAGTCCTTTTCGGGAACTAGGATTTTACTTATTGTTCCTGTTTTACAATTGGAATCCTGTTGGGTGCCTCTCTATCATTGGATTCAGCGATCAGCTCGCATCTAATATCATCAATATAGACTCTGGGACCGACACTGAGTGTTTTGTTCGTACTACGGACAGCCAGACAATCCCGCTTCATGTGAGTAACGGCTTCAGATTGTCATTTTTTACTATTCATTAGTAATCACTTATACTGGACATAGCATTCTTTTGCTTGTTACTGTTGCCACTACATCGTTAATCGTAGTACTCAGATGCCAATATCGCACCACAGCACCGAACATTTCTGAGGCATTATTATGCGGCTATAGATTGAACTGTACAACAATACGCATATGATTAGAGTGCTCTGTGCCAATCAACATCGTTGGATTTATATCATTCCTTCCTATATACTGTTGATACATCCATTGTTGTATGCATACTTCATTAGCTCTTATTATACTATAGTCAATTAGAGCTCTATTTCATTCAGTACTGATCTTGGTACTGTCATTATATATGTGTTTATTTACTGTTTAAACATACGATTGTCTTGTTCCGGCCGGAGCAAAAAAAATAATATTTTTTATATGTATCCACAATAAATTGTTACACTTTCCTTTACAAGCGCCCAGAACCTGTTTATTTATATACATATCCATTATCTGTGAGGAGGAAGTCTAGTGGCCTCTTGTTGACAAAAAACATCAGAGAAGGTTTAGTATGGTTCAGGCAAAAGAGTCACAGGAATTTCTTGGGAACGTCTGGGACTATTCGGAGGAACCACTCTCTGTAGGCAGTGAGAGAAGCAGGACTGTCCCCAGGACAATATGTGACCTGATTTCCAGTCCAAGGTGGGGGAGTGGAGACGAAGCCATGGAAGTCCTAGGATGACTGGGTTGGTAGATCTTTGAATTACTAGGAAAGAAATCTTCTCCCGATGAAGCACTCCTATCTGAAGCAGTAGGGGAATAGTGCGTACCAGAATGGACCCCTCAGGAATTCTTTCCCCATCAATGGCCATTAGAGAGATGGGTTGTTCCAAAGCTTGTGTGGGAATGGAAAATTGTTTAACTACCGCGGCAGAGATGAAATTTCCTGCGGCTCCGGAATCAAGAAGAGCCGACTGCGGGAAAGTTTTTTGTCCTAACTGAAGGGAAATGGGAATAGACAGGCAATCATTACTACTGGGAACTGACTGACACTGAGAAAAGAGGCCCAACGATACAGCTCCTGAACTCGTTAGGCCCTGTCGTTTCCCGAGCGTTTAGAACAAGAACTCAGAAGATGACCGCTCTCTCCACAATATAAACACAACTTTTTCCGAAATCTCCTCTCCCTTTCTTCGGCTGACAGGCGGGTCCTCCCCAGTTGCATGGGCTCTTCAGGAGGAAGAACAGGGGTTTGGAAGTTGGGGGCCAAGCGAATCATACTACGCCGAGACTGTTCCTTCTCAGAATTACGTTCCTTGAAACGCAAGTCAACTTTGACACAGAGGGAGATAACATCGTCCAAAGACGTAGGGAGTTCCTGAGATACCAGCTCGTCTTTGATTCGGTCTGAAAGGCCCTGCCAAAACGTAGCTACTAGGGCTTCATCGTTCCAGCTAAGTTCAGAGGCCATAGTTCTAAAGTGGACCGCATACTGTCCCACAGACTGGTTTCCCTGGCGGAGATGTAATAAGCCAGAAGCGGCATTGGACACCCTCCCTGGCTCATCAAATATTTTCTTGAAAGTAGACAAAAAGACGCTGAAGTTATGTAGAATGGGGTCGTCCCTCTCCCATAAGGGGGAAGCCCATGCTAAGGCTTGACCGGATAATAATGAAATCACATAGGCCACTTTCGTTTTTTCGGAAGGAAAGATGAGGAATTTTGAAAGTTGCTCTTGGTTATCTTCTTGCTTATCCATCCTTCCTACTAAATGCTCCAACAGATCTTTAGCTGTGGTATCCATGGTCAGAGCAAACTGTAACAGATTCTGGATACTATATTACTAATCTTGATTAGCGCTGGCTTACCTGAGGTGCGGAGTCTAACGATCTCCCCGGTGTTCACCAAGAACCGCTGCAAGGCGGGATGGGCTTCGCTGCCAGGAGTTGCAGGTCGCGGTCCCCAGGTTCGCCCCAAGATGTAGTACAGCGGAGTGAAGCAGAGGTAGCGGAGTCAAACAAGCCGGTTCGGTACACAGGAATGGAGTCAGGCAGAATCAGAAGGCAATTCGGAGTCAACAAGCCAGGTTCGGTACACGGGTCACAAGAATAGGAGAATGTTCAGCAAGCCGGGTCGGTACACAGGGGTGGGAGAGCCAGAGAAGTCAAACAGGCATAGATCAGCACACAGGTAGACACTGGAAACTGGAAGACACTGCAATCCACGAAGAACAGGAGCCAGGAACAGGTAAGTGTTGCTCTGACACTCAGCGAGTGCCAGAGTGAGGTTTTTATGCTGAAGGGGATTCAAAATCCCCACCTCTGAGATGTGGTCACGTGGTCCTGGATGCGGAAGTGCGGCTTCCGGACGGAGCGGCGGGGATAAGGTAAGTCCGTTACATGTATCTGCTGCAAATTCCGGAAAAATTTGCATGGGTGCTATATCTGTAATAAATCAAAGCCCGCGATTAAACCAGTGTTGTGAGAAGGATTTTTGCTGTCCCGGGGGAAAAGCCGGGTTGTTCCATAATGGAAACATAATTTCAGGATTAGCTAATAATTGAAAAGCGCGAGTACTATAATCCCAGATCTGGAGTGAGAAACGAGTAGAAGATGGAAGCGAGAGGAGTGGTGGATGATGTTTAATTGGAATCCACAAAAGGGTGTAATGGCGAAAGTAACTGTATGATATTAGCTTCTATGTCAACCCATAGCCTAGTGCCTGGCAGAGAGTGAAATAGAACTAGCTGGGTCAAGTGCGCAGCAATGTAGTACTTTGAGAGATTTGGAAGACCCAGTCCTCCCTCTGAGGTCCGATGATGTAGCGTACGAGCCTGGACCCGTGGTCGTTTGCCTGCCCAAACAAAACGCGCAAGTTGCTTCTGAAGGGTTTTAAGTGCCAATGAGGGGACCCGAATAGGGAGCGTCTGAAATAGATACAGAATTTGAGGGACTAGATTCATCTTTACCGCTGTTATGCGTCCTAACCAAGAGATATATAGCTTATCCCATTTTTCAAGGTCTTGTTTAAGAACACTCAAGAGCCGAGGAAAATTAGCGGTATATAGCTGACTGTATTGACTTGTCAAGTAGATTCCCAAATATTTCAATTTGTCCGGTTGCCATCTAAAATTTGTCTACCGTTTCAGAGACTCCAGGAGGTGGGGCGTTAAGTTAAGGGGGGAGGATTTCAGATTTGTCCATATTGATTTTAAAGTAAGACAACTCGCCATATTCACTAAGTTCTTTCTGTATGGACGGGAGGGAGGTAAGGGGGTTAGTGACTGTCAGTAAGACATCGTCCGCATATGAAGAGATCTTATAATCGGCCTTGCCCGCTTGGATTCCTGTGATCGCTACATTGGCCTGGACTCGACAGGCTAAAGGTTCCATCGTTAAGGCAAACAACAGTAGGGAGAGCGGACATCCTTGTCGAGTGCCGTTAGTAATTTGAAACACCAGCGCTGCAGCTCCATTGGCCCATACAGTAGCAGAGGGATTGAAGTATAAAGAATCTAGGCCAGTCATAAATTGACCCTCAGAGCCCATTACCTCAAGAGTGGCTCTCATGAAGGGCCAGGAGACCCTGTCAAAGGCCTTTTCTGCATCAAGGGAGACCACCAGAGCAGGGGTGTGCTTCGAGTTAGCTGCTTCTATTAGATTAATTGCTCGTCTTGTATTGTCCGAATAAATCCTACCTGGTCAGGATGGACCAGGGCAGGGATCACCCGAGCCAGCGTGTTTGCGAGCAGTTTAGCAAATAGTTTTAGGTCTACATTCAGTAGAGAGATGGGTCTGTAGCTCTCACAATAACTAGGTTCACGACCTTCCTTAGCAATAACAATGACATCTGCTCTGGTGGTATCCCTCTCAAATCTCTCACCACTCAGCACTGCCCTGAAAAGTGAAAGAAGCATCGGTGCCATATCAGGCGCAAATTTTTTATACTACGATGCAGTAAGGCCATCTGGTCCTGGTGCGGCCGAGTTTCTAAGTGACTTAATAGTCTCTTTTATCTTTTTCATCGTAACGTCTGTGTTAAGTATCGATAGTTGTGCATCTGTGAGACGCGGGAGTGAACATGTTTGAAGGTATTCACGTATTCGAACGTTGAACATGTCTAGGGAGTCTGCTGGTGGGGAGAGGTTATATAGCGAGCTGTAATATGTGCAAAATCTATTTGCTATAGCTTGGTGGTCATATATGAGTTGTTGTGTTTGAACTCTTATAGTCAAAATACGATTGCGTGATCGCTTATTCTGGAGCCTACGGGCTAAAAGCTTATCAGCCTTGTCTCCTTTCTCGTAAAAACGCTGTTGTAGCCATTGAAGTGTTTTAGCCGCTTTGGAGGCGAGTAATTTACCTAATTGCCCTTTCAGGGCTAGTAGTTTAAGATAAATTGTACGTTTGGGATATCTATGATGCTGGATAGTAAGAGCCTGTATTTGAGACTCTAAGTTGGCTACAATCTGTTTACCTTTTTATCATAGGAGGCAAGGCTGATCAGACAGCCTCTAATAGTTGCCTTAGGGGCTTCCCATCTAACCGTAGGAGCGGTTTCTTCTGGTCTGTTGTCTGTTTGAAAGTCACTTAAAGCTAGTCTGATCTTGCTAAGGCTTTCTTTCTTTAGAAACAGATGGTCATTTAATCTCCACCGGTAGCATGGCTCAAATTGCAGCAGGAAACATCAACCCGCAAGAACATAACTAAGTGGTCAGACCATGGAACTGGAATGATATTAGCCAATCTCAGGCTCCGCGTCATGCTAGCGTCTACAAAGATCATGTCTAATCTTGAGTACGTGCCATGTGGCATCGAGTAATGCATATAATCTCTGTCGCTAGAGTATAGTACTCTCCACGAGTCATAGAGATTAGAATGTGTAAGTAACGACTGTAAATTAGAACCTTCACGAATAGCACTCCTGCATCGCAATATAGGTTGTGAGCTGTCTAACCGTAGGTTTAAAATGGTATTAAAATCTCCACCTATTATTACTCTTCCCACTTTAGATTGTGAGAGTCTGACAAAAAAGTGAGAGAAAAAAGCGCTTTGTGAGGCATTAGGTGCATATACCGTGGCTAAAGTAATAGGGGCGTGTGAAAGTAGGCCTGTTAGAATAATAAATCAACCTTGGGGATCCTCATGAGTTGTCTCAACTGTCATCGGGAGTGTGTGGTGAAGAAGGATTGCTGTGCCTTTGACTTTCTGCGAAGAGGTCGAATAGAATACATGCGGATACTGCCTACACTACAACATTGGGTAAGTGTGTTTAAAGTGTGTTTCTTGGAGCATTACAACTTGCGGTGAGTGTCGCTTAAGGTATTGAATCAATATTGTGCGTTTCTGCGGAGTGTTAAGACCATTAACATTAATGGTCAGAATCGAGAGAGTCATGGATGATACCAGTGATAGTGTGACCGAGACTGGCTGAGGTAGCTTAATTGGCAAAGAAAGACACCAGGTTGAGACAGGAAAGCTAAAGAGAAAGAAAAGTAAGTTAGGGGGGATTTAGGGGTAAGTCTAAGGGGAGTAGACAGTTTGACTGGCAAGACATGGCTTCCGAACCACAGAACCAGTACATCCTGTGTACATGGAAAGTGTGGGGAGTGGTAGCGTAGCGGAAAGGGGACATTTGGTGTAGGGGAATCCAGGAGATTACAAATCAGTTAACATCTGTAACAACAGCTTAAATAGCTTTCAAATGGGGGAGAGAAAGTAAATAAAGGAAACATTGGAGTATTTTAAAGAAACTTCACTTATAGTTCAGTTAAATACTTGCGTTCAATCACCACAGCAAACATTAAATTAAATCCTGACCATGTCGACATTCTTAGACTAGTAAATAAATATCTGGCTATTGTTTTGTCGCCAGCCTAGGCAACTATTTGCATCTTGATCTGGGAGGCAGTCCATCAACACTGAAAAAATTCTACTGATTCACCATCTCTCAGATCACGAAGCCATTTCTTCCTATCAAATCAACAAACACAACGAACTTCGTAAACATTTGGACCTAATATTTGTTCAATTCACATACGTTCTCAACATTGAATATCAACAATCTTTACGTGGTCTCTGACACTCATATAGGTTCAGCACGTCTTACGTAAAGCCCTCAAATTTATGGAACAATATATTTAGTCAAATACAGCAGGGCTCTAGAGCCTCTTTAATTATAATTTAGTCAACAACAAGCTCAGGTCTCGTTTGGTTCCTGTTTTAGGTCAAATGTGACGATCCTTGCTTAATCACTCTTATGACACATTAGTTCTTTGGTCTTAATGTTAAACCAAGGGAACTGTTCTGGGCTTAATGGTGGGTCAGACCTCAGATTGCCAAACCAAGATGACCCCGTACTTTAACGCTTATTATAGTCAGGTTATGCTAGGTAGTTAGACTGTCCATCAGGGATCTTATAAATTAGGTATATCATCGCCCATGAAATATCCTGCACCTATGGGATATTTATCCAGGTCCTGTGAAGGCCATAACCACCCAGTAATATTCGTTTATCAGTACCTGGCTGTGCTCAGAGGGTCAATTCACGGTGGAGCAATAGCAACTTTAACCTATTACTGCTAATGATATAAATGTGTTATGACTAGTCAAAATTTATATTAATCAATTGCTAACTAAATGGTTACTATAATATTTCTCCATAACCGTAAACTGACTTTTCCAGTTGAGCCAGGTATTGTCAGTGAGCTAGTAAACAAAAGATAGCAATCACTCGATTATTTGCTTAAGTTCCTTAGGTTTGTGTCCATGAGGTCGTAGGAGCAGCTGGCCTTGCAGTTTCTGCTGTAGTGGTTATTGGAATGGAGGAAGTCGGTATTCCCAGCGTTAGCAGAAGATTTACTCCTTGTTCCAGTGTTTTGATCTTGCGGGATTGTCCTTCATGACCTATCAGGAGGTGAAAAGGAAAGCCCCATCGATAGCGAATTTTATGATCCCGTAAGAGCTTGGTAATTGGAGCAAGATCTCACCTTTTTTGCAGAGTAGTAGGGGCCAAGTCCTGATAGACCTGGAGGTCTGTTCCCTCAAAAGTAAGCGAAGAGGCGGTTCGGGTGGCCATAGCGAATTGTTCCTTAAGCTTATAATAGTGGAATCAGACAACAACATCTCTGGGCGGTTGGTTTGCGGAAGGTTTTGGACGTAGTGCTCTATGAGCCCGATCTGTTTGAACCTCTGATGTTGTGGCCCCCGGGAGATATTGCAAGAACAGTCTCTCTAGGTACTTAGGCAGAAGATCTATAGTTTCCGGGATATTTTGGATGCGTAGGTTATTCCGCCTCTTTCTGTTCTCAATATCCTCAAGGTGTTCTCTGAACGACTCCATATCTGTGCGGAGATCTGAGAGTTCTGTGGATACAAACTCTTGGAAATGGCAAACCTTGTCAACCTTTTGTTCCAGGTCTGCTGTTCTAGAGCTAATGGCCGCTATTTCCTTGCGAAGCTCGGATACTACTTTTCTATTTTCTTCTTGTATTACAGCATGAACTTCAGATTGGATAGTGGGTTTGATAATGTCTCTCAGCTGTGTAGACATTGACACTTCATTAGTGAAGCTAGCATCATCGTTGTCCGAATCTGAATGCAGCGTCGGCGAGGGTGTTTCAGACTGTGCTGTCAACCACTTTTTAGCTTGAGTAAAAATAGAGGCTGTGCCCAGGGTAGCAATCTTCTTATGTTTGTTCGGCATTGTAATATTGTAGATATAAAGATTAATAGACACTCCGAGATCTGGTAGCAATAGCAGCCACTACCCGTGAACAGATAATTCGATTTCTCTCTCCCGTCGCTGTGGCAGAAGCGTTGTAGAGCTAGAGCCCCATGGGTTCCCTTGTGTCCCGATGTGCTACCAACTCATTTAGCCATTCATGGGTATGTAGACTCTTTGATCTGTGGACATTGTAAACTCAAGCTGGGGTAATGGGACCCAAGTGCGCTGAATATGGAGATACTCAGAATTAGTTACCCCTTAATTTCTCCAGCAACTGTGCTTTCTATAGCATTTTTGTGAGAGGTTATGAAGCTGTAGTAGATATAGATTGTAGTGTATCTTTATGTACACTAGATTTGCCGTGAGGTGAAGCAGTGAAGATTCAGGCTTCTTCAATGAGCTGCTGTATAAGAATGGGAGCAATAACAGCCATATATATCATTTTTTTTATTTTTATTATATATATATTTTTTTTTTAATAAAAAGAAATAGACTGATATGAATCACACAGCTCTGGTAATTGTTTTAACTTCAGCGCGCTCACCTTTAGAGGGTGCAGGGTTGTCCCTATTTTCCAGCTAGATTTAACACTCTGCTTTCCAGCTCCTGTAGGTACCAGCCCCTCCAGACCACAATGATGGTGCTTGGGGTTCTTGTGGCTTCCAGTCTGGTGTGGGGAGATTCAGCTGTAAGGGAGGCAATCTGGAGTAACGCTGGAGGTGTGGAGTTAGTTAAGACAGCTTACCTAGTGCTGGCAGGAGGAAGGGGTGAGCGGGGTCTGCAGGAAACAGCTCTATGAGATTTTTTTTTTTTTGGCCCAGCGGTTAAGGGTAGCAGTGGAGGTAACCTGTGTTGGGGGCTCCAATGAAGAGATGCTGGCTCCGATCTATCCGGGTCAACCGTAAGTCACGCCGCGTCACCGGAAGTTAAGGGTCCGCCGGGCAGCTCCAACTCTAGCCCCTGGTCTCCACCGGAAGTAGGCCTCAAAGTTTGCGACAGGCGCTCTGAGTGCTCAGGAGCCCAGCTTAAAGCCAACGAGGCCGGGGGGGGACTTTCAGAAGGCAGGGAGATCTCCGAGTCAGGTCACCGCCGGGAGTGCTGCACGCTCAGCTCAACAGAGGGTATTTGGCGCGGAATGTCCGGCCGACCGTAGGAGAACTCCAGTCATTCCAATAAGCAGGCAAGTGTCACCGGCTGTTCTAGTGAGTGTTTCGCACTTATTAGACATTATTGGCTGCATGAAAATCCCGAGGGGAAGCGTTGTTTGAGTTAACTAAGAAGGAGAGCCCAAAGTCTGCAATGGCGTCTTAACCACGCCCCCGGACTCTTGTTGTTTCTATGAAGTTTGACGTAAATTTCAAGAATGGCCAGACCAAATGGCTACCTGTCTGTCTCTGCCTTCCTTAGACTGCTAGAACTGGGCAATCAGTTCCATTGTTTTTCCCTGAAACCATTTGATTCCTATCAAGTGAGGAACAGAATGCAGAATTTAATAAGCTCTCCTAAACAGGCTGTAATTATTGTAATGTCACTGCCCTTGAGTACATGGAAGAAGCAATCCATGGCATTCCTGCACATCAGCAGCATTACACTACTTGTGATAGAGAATAAATAGTTCTCTTTTAACTCTTTGTTTATCAGGGTTTTGTACCAAATTTAAACTAAAAGAGCCTTGCCATGGTTTGCATCTTAATGGTACGTCAGATTAGCTGGGATTAACTTTACATTTTTTACAGTATCAATCAAATTTCGGATTGCTTAGATTGGCTTTTTCTGGTACCACAGTTAAGAAAATATCTTTTTCATTTATGTGCCTTGGGAAAAAAACGTCTAAAAATCAATTTTAAGTTAAAAAAATCCTTAATTAAAGACATTCCTGTAGAAAGATTCAATACTTGGTGGTCTGGAAGGACTATGGTCCTGAAGAACAAACTTGGGTTGACTCCTCTGATGTTCACGCTCCCACTCTTCTCAAGAAGTTTCATGTTATATTTCCAAACAAACCCTTTTTGGGGTGTTCTGTGCTCCTTAAGAGGGGGGTACTGTCATGAACCGGACCCTGCGACTCACTTACCGCGGACTGGTGTACAGGGTGTGCCTCCTCTGTCGCGGCTCTCTGCAGCGGTGACCGTTCCTCTGTCTTCTGATGGCAGGCGACATCTTGGATCACGCACTCCTGTAGTTTATAATCTCCTATTCCACTGCATTGTATATTTGTTTTCTGCTATTTAAAAACTCTGTTCTGGTAATATGATGCCAGATCTTCATGTCCTGATAGCCTGATGCTGCTGGATCGTTTGGCTCCTGTCTCCTGGTGCTTCCCTGCAGGGCCAGAATGGCCAGCCGGCAGTTCTGGCAAATGCCAGAAGGGCCGATGTTGAAATGGGCCGCTGCGGATTGGCCACTACTTTCTTCTGGGACCTAACTGCCATGTCGTGTCCCGGCAAGACAGTCTATGCGGCTAGGCTAATGGAGTCAGCCCTAGCCTATTAGTGGCTGGCCCTGACATTGACTGACTTGCTGGTGGCTGGCTCCTTCTGAAGAACCAGCCACCTTACTCCCTCCTCCCCATCCAGATCCTCACCTCCTCTCTCCCCTGTACCCTGCCCCCAGGGGGTGCTCCCATCTCACATCAGACAGGAGCTGACAGCTACGGCTCCCTCCTTGCTCAGCACCCAGTAGGAGAACAGACACCATAATCAGGTATGTCAATATGTTTTCTTATGTCAATGTATTTTTGATTACTACTACTACACTACTGTATGGCATAAAATGTATTGGGGGCACTACTGTATGGCATAATATGATTTGGGGGCACTATTGTGGCATAATTTGAACATGGGGGCACTACGGTTTGGCATAATAAGAACTTCTGCCAAAGGGGGGTGGCCTAGTGCATTTTCACGCACAGGTCTCTGTCCTTGTTGACTAATGAGGGGGCCCTAAAAAGTTGCTGTACTGGGGCTCAAAATTCCTCTTGGCAGCCCTGCCTGTGAATCAAGGGGGTAGAAGTCTCCAGGTAAATAATCTAAACTGATGGATCATATCCAATTATCTCTCACCCACCCTCTTCATCCCCGTTACTTTATATACTGTGCTATTTAAAATTAATAGAAAAGAAGAATATCCAATTACTGCAGTAGAAAAAAAAATTCCTCTGACATTTTGCTGTAGATTGAAATACTTTTAATGTGGCAGTGTAGGTTCAGGTGAACATTCAACAGTTATGTTTTTTTTCTGATATATTTGTTAGCGTTTTATTTTGTGTGGAATTATTCATGAAAATTCTGCCATTCCAATTTAATTGAGAGTAAAGGGTACTTGTTAATTATAAGTGAAAAGTTTTGAAAAAGCAGCACATTGGTTCCCTACAGCGACACTCGTATAATTGGTGGTATTGCTGTAGTGTGAGGGTGGTGTGGTGGTGGTAATGTTGTAGTGTGTTTGGGGGTTAGTATTTCTGTAATGTGAGGTTAATGCTGGTCGCTGCAATGTGGGTGGGTATGAGTGTGTGTCTGGGGAGTGCTGGCAAATTTTAGTCCGGGAGGCAAGACTCATCTCAGCAGCCTATTAGGAACATTTTAAAGGAGAAAAAATGGTGGTCCAGTGACCCAGTCCAATGTAGCCCCCTTGCCTCCCAACCTAGATAGCTCCTGGTGTGTGTGTGTGGGGGGGGAGTATTTATTGCTGTAGTTTGGGTATTAATAATGTAATGTCATGGTATTTATTGTAGAGATGCTCGGGCTTGGTTTTCCGAAAACCAAGCCCACCCGAACATCGCAGATCCAAGTACCGAGCCGTTGCTCTGTGCCATCGATTTAGAGTCATATCAGTCCACAGAAGACCAGGAGCAAAAAGCAGCTGCTGATTTTACAATAACGAAACCCTTCCCATACCCCAATAAAAGAGTCCATGCTCATAATAAATAAAGTCCATAAAAATAGAAAGTCCATAGGCCTTTATGGCTAACGTAAACTGGTTATATGCACATAGTAAATCACAGCTTTAATGTTAAAGCAAACTGTTACTGTACAAAGAACTAAAAAAAAGAATAGTGAAACAAAATAGGATGATTAGACATATGCAAGCACTTACTAAAAAAGGAACCAATCAAAATCTACTGGGAGGTGAAGAAATAGAAAGCCAACAGATGGAGAGTCCCCAGACTTCCGCCACCCACTAAGGGGGTTTCAAGCCACACCAAAGCCTGGCCCAGCTCGCAGCATCCATCCGTTGCCTCTCCATATCCCTTATGTTCCAAACCTCATAAGGAATATCTCCCACCACCTCTTCGCAAGGGAGGACTGTCTTGCGGATTGTCACCAAACACCATGCATTCCACGTGTAATACCTAGTCATTAATGTAACTAAAAACAGAGTGACCATATCAAAAGCCCTAAACCTCTTGACTGCCCCGTAAACCCACTCAGGGTAACTATGCTCCAAAAGACTAGAGGTGCCCATGGCACACAAGACCCGATCATAAACCTCTATGTTAAAAGGGCACCTCAACAAGAAATGATCCATTGTCTCCTCCTCCCCTGGACACTTCTCCCATGGGCAGCCACGATCATCGACATTCCTTACCTTGAGGTTTCCTCTAACATAGGGTTTTCAGTGGAAGGAGAGCCAGGCAATATCCCTGAGCTTCAGTGGTATCCTCCGATCAGTGATCAGAGCTATACCACCTGAGCAGACACTGCCCGGGCAGTCCTTCAGTGACAGGGACTCCCAGTAGTGAGACCACAAGACTCTTCACTCCAACTCCCTTCTGTTAGGAACCCCAACAGCCAGCACTACAAAACCCGGAGTCTGCTCTGAGGTCTGGTATTCACTGGAGCCCCTAGTGGTGGGGACAGACTTGGCCGCAGACAACAAACGGTCGTGAGTTGTGCACTGACTGAGGGGAACCCAGAGATGGAGTAAAGGAGCACACAGCGGAGGAATGTCCAAGCAAGGGTCAGGGGCCGGCAGCAGACTTGAAAGCTCTTTACCGCTCCTCCCTCTACCCAGGTATTGAGGAAGGAATGCACCCAGACACGAAAACCCTCTACCCATCGAGGGGGAGTCTCCAAGACCAGACTGTGCAGATGTAATTTAAGAAAGGTGAGCATAAAGAAGAGCACAGGGTTTACCATACCCAGGCCCACCTCTCCCCTCGATCTGTAGGTAACGCTACGTTTAACTAGGTTCACCTTGGCGCATAAAGACTCTCGCAAAAGGCATACATAGCTGACATACAAAAAGAATGAAATCAGGTAGGTCTTGATAATGTCCACCCTTTTCCTGAGAAACAAGCGCCATTCTTTCCAGTGTGCCACTTTATAGAAAGCTGCTCCCGGCCTAATCTCCCAATTTCACTTGGCATAATCATCAGGGCCAAATCTGATAACAAGAGTTTTAATCTCCTCGCCCGCCTGGGGGAGGTTGTCCGGAAGGTCGAAATGCCGACCATCCTCCCCCATCTAGAAAGCTTTACACTTATCCTGATTAATTCTGGACTCTGAGGCCTCAGAATATGTACGGATATCCACCGTCTCCACATCTTTCACTTCATTCATATCAGAAATCACGATTGTGACATCATCCGCGTAAGCCACCCAGAGCCGGATTTAGACCTCATGGTGCCCTAGGCAAGATATTGGTTTGAGCTCCCCCAGCCCCCCCTACACCCCCCCGCCTCCCTGAAACAATCCATAGCATTATATTTTTTTTTAGCATAGCATATACTCCTATAGTTAAGTAGAAGGGTAAACTATGTGCCACCGCACATCACGCTGCTCCTCCTGCATCACCATGCGGCCCCTCATTACTGTCCCTCTCATCACACTGTGCCCTCCTTTATCATTACACTGCATCACACTGCGGCCCCTCATTATTGTCCCTCTCATCACACTGTGCCCTCCTTTATCATTACACTTCATCACACTGTGGTCCCAGCAGTTAAAGAATAATGTCCATGGACCCCATATTTTGTCAAAGGATCTACCAGAATTTTGAATTATGCTGGTCATATGCTCCATACGATGAATATTAAGCTCAGTGGTCGAAGTGGAAGTTTAGAAGTGGCGGTATGAAAAATGTAATGAGAATGTAAACAAGTGAATGGAATTTTATTATTTTATAATGAAGGCAGTACGAGAAGTATCGGTATGGCCTACTACCATATACACCCCACTTCCACCTTTCAATTCACACAAATTGTACTTTATCTTTAACTAAACTTAGGTTTTAATCATAATTAACATGTCAAGAAACTGCAGTTCATGGTTAGCAAGCCCAGTAATAAAAAAACCAGCAGTCTCCTATCACTACCACGTCACAGACCGTCCGCCACTACAGTTACTGACTGCAGCCCTCTACCTACAGAAGCATGAAAAAGCGCTGGAATGCAATAATCATGTTAATATGTCAGTCTTCTGCATGAATCCCATAGTGCAACATTTAAACAAGTCAGACCTCCTCATAATATAAATCCCACCAGATTCAGGATAGTTGGCAGACTGCCCTGCTCTCTCCTACCTGTTCTCGTCACTTTCACGGATTGTGGCTGCTGGTGTCTTTAGATCAGCTGCTGCTTGTCTGGATCCTGGAATGTTGGAGGCCCTATTTGGAAAAAAATATGGGTACACGAAATTTAGTAAACTCCAACCAGTCCCAGTGTTATATCAATATAGCACCCACATTTTATAAGTACACCTCCCTCCAACCAAAACATTAAATTAATAGCATACACATTTAATAAATAGACCTATTTCCCTCCAACCAGCTCCAACATTAAATTAATAGTGTTACCATTTAAA
The DNA here is from genome assembly GCF_038048845.1 of Mixophyes fleayi. Classification (NCBI taxonomy): domain Eukaryota; kingdom Metazoa; phylum Chordata; class Amphibia; order Anura; family Limnodynastidae; genus Mixophyes; species Mixophyes fleayi. The sequence continues at coordinate 236,572,389 of NC_134404.1, read as the reverse complement.
AAAATATTTCCCTCCCACAAACAGCCCCTCATACACACACATAATATAAATACACTGGCCCCTCACACACACATAATATACATACACTGGCCCCTCACACACACATATTATATTAATATAAAGGGTGCCTCTTTTCATTTTGAGGTAAGAGAGGTGTCAGGATTGAGGCAGCGGATCATGTGAGGGAATAGATAATGAACACGTGTCATGGGGAATATCAAAGAAAAGCTGGTGAGTGTTGTAAGGGTACTGTTGGCTGAGGAGGGGCCGTGTGGGGAACAGACTTCTAACTCACATGCCCCCCCCTCTGCCCAGCACCTTTAGCCACACATGCCCCCCCTGTGCCAGAGCAGCTTCCATCACTCATGCCCACCCTGTGCCAGAGCAGCTTCCATCACACATGCCCACCCTGTGCCAGAGCAGCTTCCACCACACGCCCACCCTGTGCCAGAGCAGCTTCCATCACACATGCGCCCCGTGCCCTGCAGCTTCACACACACACACACACACACCCACACATGCCCCCCCTGTGCCCTGCAGCTTCCCCCCCCTGTGCCCTGCAGCTTCACACACACATGTACCCCCCTGTGCCCTGCAGCTTGCCCCCCCTGTGCCCTGCAGCTTCACACACACATGTACCCCCCCTGTGCCCTGCAGCTTCACACACACATGCCCCCCTGTGCCCTGCAGTTTCACACACACATGTACCCCCCCTGTGCCCTGCAGCTTCACACACACATGCCCCCCCTGTGCCCTGCAGCTTCGCACACACATGCCCCCCTGTGCCCTGCAGCTTCACACACACATGCCCCCCCGTGCCCTGCAGCTTCACACACACATGCCCCCCCGTGCCCTGCAGCTTCACACACACACATGCCCTCCCCATGTGCCCTGCAGCTTCACACACACATGCCCCCCCCCTGTGCCCTGCAGCTCAGGGCCATCTTAACAACATTATGGGCCCCCGGGCAAAGCAGTGCACCGGGGCCCCTACATATGTATATATAGATGTATAGAGTTACAGATATAGATATGGATATATAGAGATAGATAGATGTACTTGCTCAGTGACCCTTGAAGGTTTTTTTTGCAGGTTTTTTCTTTTGCAGGATTATTTATTCTAATTAAGAGCCCTGCCTACGGGGTCCCCTTGCCCATGGGGCCCCCGGGCACCTGCCCATTGTGCCCAATGGAAAAGATGGCCCTGCTGCAGCTTCACACACACATGCCCCCTCCGTGCCTTGCAGCTACACGCAGCCACACGCACAACTTCTTGTTCTTACCTTTTTACAGGAACAGAAATGATGGAAGCTCCTGCACAACTGCCATAGACTTCAAGCAGCCCGCCCAACAGTGGATCATGTGACCACTGCGATCACATAACCCTGTGATGTCATATTGACGTGCCAAGGTACCTAGGCTGAAGGGGATTTAGCCACTACAGCCTCTACCCTAGCTCTAACACCAGCCCCTCCCTTGATTCGCGGCACCCCCCCCCTGCGCGCGAGTCGCACGGGGGGGGATTGGTGTACCACAAATCGGGGGAGGGGCCGATTTTTCTTTTTTTTTCCTCCTCCCTTGTCCACCCCAATCTGGGCCCCCAGGTGCCTAGGTTGCCTAGCGGTAAATCCGGCCCTGAATCCACCACTTTCAATGGCTTCCCCGGGGCTCAGTTGTACCCCTCTCAGTGTGCCGCCTTCCACCATTCTGATGAAGGGATCGATTGCAAACACATACAAAAAGGGACTCATGGGACATCTCTGACTCCCGAACTCACCCAGAAAGCAGGACCTACCCAACCATTCACAAGTGGGAAGCTCTCAGCTTGCCTTTAGCTCACTCTAATCCAATTTACCAACCGCTCTGGGAGCCCATATCTGTCAAGTAAACACCAGAGGTACTCATGATTGACCCGATCAAAAGCCTTTGACTGATCCAGTGTCAGCAAATACTTTCCCCACTTCTCAGCCCGACACAGCTCAACGGCCTCCCGGACACCAAGGACAGCACTAAAAGTGCCAAGACCTTTCACGGTGCAATGCTGAGGAGAAAGTACCATGTCTGCAATCTGAATTGACCTGTTAAACCGCACTTTTGCCAGAATCTTGCGATCCACATTAATAAGGGCAATGGAGCAACAGTTCTCAATCTTGGATTGGTCTGTTCCCTTGAACAATAATATAAGGGAAGATGTCTTCATGGAAGGAGGGAGTAAACCCTCGCCCAGGCACTCATTAAACACTTCTATGAGACGAGGGGCCAAGATGTCGACAAAGGTCTTATAAAACTTGGATGTCAGGCCATCCGGTACTGGGGACTTTTTCATAGACAGACTGTCTGTGGCAGCCTTGACCTCATCTGCTGTTATTTCACCATACAGGGTGTCAAGCACAGCATGCAGGTTATTCACACCAGGAGTTTCCCTCAGAAATTGCTCCATCTTTCCTCTGTCCAGTGATTTCTCAGAGAGGAGGCTGGAGTAGAAAGAGCCAATGATGCCAAGAATGCCCTCCCGAGACTCTTGAAGGACACCTTGTTCATCACACAGCACTCTCACCTCCTTAGCATTGACCAAGTTCTTACAGCTCTGGTAAGGGTCTGGCGAGTGGTCGAGTGGTATTGACCATATTCCCTCTCCAGAACTAAGGAAGCATACCGATCATACTGACACTTCTTCAACTGAGCCTTCACCCGGAAGATCTCCCCACTGTCTCCCACTTCAGAGATCAAGAAGGAAACTTTCCACCTCATAGCTGAGTAGGTATTAATTTTTACCAAGTTTCTGTGATTTACGTGGCGGCGGAAGAAGCTCCGGGTTCGCTTCTTGCAAACCTTCCACCACTCTGATCTACTCCAACCTGCCTCCAAAAGTGATTCCTTGGTTTCAAAGAAGTCCCTAAAGGACTGTCTAATTTCATCCTCCTTTAGGAGCTCAGAGTTCAGACGCCAAAGGCCCCTTCCTTTCTCAGGGGTTTCTGAGGCGTTCAAGCTGACACACAGAAAAACGTGAACAGAGAACTCCACAGGCCTCTGCGACTTCGGCACAGATGCCAAAGTCACAGAGCCCTCCTTAACGAAAAACCTGTCTATCCTAGACCTACCCCTACCTCTAAAAAAGGTGACACCCGTGAGGTCTGGGGAATGGCAAATGTGCACTTCCTCCAGCCCTGTCTGTCTAACCATGCTAACTAGAAAAGGGGAATCGTAGCCCAGAGTAGAATTGGATCTTCCCCTGTCTTTGGGCCTAATAAATTGAAATCACCTCCAAAAACTATCTGCCAGACTGTAAAAAGGGAGGGTTTTATCTCTCTGAAAAGGCAATTCCTGTCCAACTTAGATTGTGGACTGGCATAGATGTTGATTAGCTTGAGGTCGCACCCCCTCAGGGTGACATTCAGAATCATACATCTACCTACTTCAAGCTCTATAACCCTCTGAATGGATACCATGCTGGTAAAAAGTACTGCCACCCCACCGTACGGCTCGGCCGCAAGAGACCAATAGGAGGGACCCCGCCTCCACTTGCGCTTGGCTTTGTTGAGGTCCGACAGTCGACCTAACCTAGTCTCTTGCAAACATAAAAAATCGATCTCAAGAGTGTCGAAAAAAATTATATTCCATGTAGCGAGCCGGTTTGAACATTATAAATGCATTAATGGTGACAAATCTAATAGGTTGGGGAGCCATAATTCTAGGTTATAGAAGCAGGCCCACTTAGTTCCACTTTAATTTTTTTAGCTGTGTCCCACAGAGGAGACCAGCTCTTTTATCAACTCCTTTGAAGGAAGCTGTCAGGAATCCTGTAAATATTTAGTGAATCCCTTGTAACTGCCAGGTGATATGCTCATTCAGGGGCGCGGAATCTAGCGGGTAGGTGGTTTTTACCAAGGACCCCCGCAAGAGGGTATGGACTTCGCTGACCCTATCCCGCAGGTCGCGGTCCCCTGGATGGGTGTTAGGCAGAGTAGCAGGCAGAGCCAGACACGAAGGAAAGATGACGGCAACTCAGAGGAGTACTGGAGAAGAAGCACTATTGCTGACCCGATATTAGTAGTGCGGAGCAGCAGCAGGAGTCTCTGGGACAGCGGTAATTAAATAATAGAATAATGGTTGGTGCAATGATGGTGACTTTAGAGCAAGAGTAGGAGAGTTACTGGTACAGCGGCAGTTCAGAGGGCAGTCGTGGAGTAGGACTTTAGCTGAATCGAAGATGGTAGCTCAGAGCAACAGCAGGTGAGTCATTGATACAGCGGCAGTTCCATAGAGATAGTAGTGGAGTAGAACTATGGCTGATCCGATGATGGCTACTCAGAGCAACAGCAGGTGAGTCACTGGTACAGTGGCAGTTCAAAAAGGCAGTAGTGGAGTGAAACTTATAGCTGATCTGAAGATGTTAACTCAGCGCAACAGCAGGTGAGTCACTGGTACAGCGGCAGTTCAACAGAGGCAATATCGGAGTAGATCTTAGCTGATCTGTAGAGGGTAACTCAGAGCACAGCGGGTGAGTCACTGGTACAGCGGTAGTTTCAACAGAGGCAGTAGTGATGTACAACTAGCTGATCCGTAGATGGTAACTCAGAGCACAGCAGGTGAGTCACTGGTACAGCAGAAGTTCACCAGAGGCAGTAGCGGAGTAGAACTAGCTGATCCGTAGATGGTAACTCAGAGCACAGAAGGTGAGTCAGACCAAAAGGAGCCAGGTCCTTACAGAGAGAGAATGAACTCAAAGAACAGGCAGCGGACAGGAGGAAGTGGGAGGTTTAAATAGTGCTCCAAAATGCCAGGATCAATAGGGAACAAGTAGAAGGTCATAAGAGAGGGGAGAAGGCTTGCACATGCTCAGAGCAGATAGTAGATGGATCCAAAGGTGTAATCAGGATACCGGAATCACCGCTTACAGGAGGAAGGTAACAATACCGGAGAATCTGGAGGCGTGGTACCAGTGCAGTAACTTCTTTCAAAGTGCCTTGGGAACAAACATTTTTCCAGGAGGAGGAGATTGAGAAGTAGAGAGAGCCAGGAGACATTTGGGATCCAGAATGGGATGAGCAGATGGTGGATCAGAATCCAGGCTGCAGTCAAAGACTCGGGAAAGTGTATCTGCCCTCTTGTTCAAATGACCCGGTTTGAAAGTCACACGGAGATTAAAACGAGAGAAAAAGAGTGACCACCGGGCCTGCCGAGGATTGAGACAATGTGCAGTCTGTAGATACAAAAGGCTCTTATGGTTAGTAAATATAGTGACCACATGTTATCGCCTATGGTGTAATTCTGCTTGGCAGGTAAGAATTTCCGAGAGAAGAAGGCGCAGGGTAGCAATCGGTTGGATGAGGATCTTTGAGAGAGGATGGCTCCTACGCCAATTGCTGAGGTGTCTACTTCTAAGAAGAAGGGTTGGGACAGATCCGGCTGCCGGAGAATGGGAGCCGAGAAGGCTTTTTTGAGAAAATAGAACGATTCCAAGACCTCTGGTGGCCAGGTTCTAGGATTGGCACCCTTCTTGGTGAGTGCAGTGATGGGAGCGACAATGCTGGAATAGTTTAAGATAAATTGTCAGTAATAATCAGCAAATCTTACAAAACCTTGGACAGCTTTGAGGGTAGACAGAAGTTTCCAATTCAGAATAGTCTGGACCTTCTCTGGGTCCATTCGGAGTCCAGATCCCGAGATAATATACTCTAAGAAGGGCATGGAAGCGGCTTCGTAGGAGCATTTCTCCAATTTACAATATAAGTGATTCTTGCGGAGCCTGGAAAGTACTTCAGCCACATGTCTCCTATGAGCGTTAATAGTTTGGGAAAAAATTAGTATATCGTCCAAATAAACGACCACGTAGGAGTAGAGGAGGTCCCTGAAAATCTCATTGATGAATCTTTGAAATACTGCCTGGGAATTACAGAGACTGAAGGACATCACCAGATACTCGTAATGCCCATTGCGGGAATTGAAGGCGATTTTCCACACATCTCCGGACCGGATGCGAATAAGGTTATATGCAGCTCGAAGGTCCAACTTAGAGAAAATCTTGGCTCCATTGATACGGTCGAACAACTGGGTGATAAGGGGAATAGGATAACGTTCTTGATGGTGACCGTATTAAGCCCTCGATAGTCAATGCAGGGCCGTAATGAACCGCCCTTCTTCTTCACGAAAAAGAAACCTGTCCTGGCTGGAGACACAGAGGGCCTAATAAATCCCCTTTGGAGATTTTCCTTTACATAGACAGACATCGCCTGGGTTTCAGGCTGGGAGAGAGGATAAACGCAACCTCTGGGCGGAGTCTTCCCTGGGAGAGGTTCTATGGGACAATCCCATGGGCGGTGTGGTGGAAGCACTTCAGCCCGGCCTTTGTCGAAGACATCAGCCAATGCCCGGTAATGAGGAGGCAGAGTAGAAGAAATTGAAGGCGTTGAGGTGGATAACGATTGTAGTGATCTCACCTTCGTTAGACAACCAGAGTGGCAATGGGACCCCCAGGCGAGAATCTCAGAGGTGTTCCAGTCTAGCTGAGGGGAGTGTAACTGAAGCCATGGAAGACCTAGAATGATCGGAGTACTAGTGCAGGATAACACTAGGAAGGAGATACTTTCAGAGTGTAGGACTCCAATGTGGAGAGTAAGTGGTTTGATTTGATTGTGAATCACGCCTCCTGAGAGTTGGGAACCATCAGTGGCTGAAATGATGACAGGAGACTGTAAGGAAAGTGTAGGAATAGACCAGCGAGTGATTAGAGTTTGTGATATAAAATACCAGGCGGCACCAGATTCTAGTAGAGCTTGAGACTGATATACTAAGGTGTCATATTGCAAGGAAACAGGAATGGTGCAAATGGTAGAAGAGGAGGCTTTGCTGGACCCCAATCTGACCTCCCCGGTATAGATCAGGGTTTGGCACTTCCCGGTCTTGTGGCAAGAGCTCAGAAATTGACCGGAATCGCAACAGTAAATGCACATCCTGTCTCTGCGTCTCCTGTCACGCTCCTCAGAAGTCAAATGGGTCCTCCCGATTTGCATAGGCTCGTCCGCAACAGAGGAGTGCGGCACAGGGTGCGGAACTTATTTACGGGTAGAGCGTCGGGACTGATCCTTTTCTTCCGACCTCTCCCGGAAACGCAGATCCATCCTGTTACAGAGGGAGATAATGGCATCCAAGGTGGTGGGTAGCTCATGGGATGCCAACACATCTTTAATGCCATAAGACAAGCCTTGCCAGAAGGCTACTAAAGAATCATTGTTCCAAGATAACTCAGAAGATAGAGTGTGGAACTCAATAAAGTATTGCGCTACAGAGTGGTTCCCTTGGAGCCGTCTGAGGATACCAGCAGAAGCAGAGTAGACTCGACCAGATTCATTGAAAATTCGGCGAAAGGTAACCAGGAAGGAGGCATAGTTGCTAAGGAGAGGATCATCCCTCTCCCAAACTGGGGAGGCCCAGGCCAGTGCTTGACCGTTTAACAATGAGACAATATAAGCCACTTTAGTCCTGTCAGTGGGAAAGTTTTGAGACTGTAGTTCAAATTGGATTGAACACCGATTAAGGAAGCCACGACAACATTTTGGGTCACTGTCAAATTTTGCTGGAGTAGGTAGTCTGAGCGTGGAGGTAGTTGCAGGGTGTCACGGTTCCGTGTCACAATTCTGCGACTGGAGAGGTACTATACGGTAACCAGACTGGAACTAATACAACTCCCAGTAAGGCGCGGAATCTAACAAGGGAGAGGTATTCGCCAGGGACCAGCCGCAAAGCGGTTTGGACTTAGCTGCACCCCCTTGCAGGTCGCAGCCCCTACTGAAAGCGACCAGTAATGATATGAGAGATAAGTCACAAGAATAGTAGTACTCACAAATAGCAGAGAAGAGTCACGGGATGTAGCCAGCAGATAAAGGACAACCGAGGAATGCAGTAGAGTGTCAGCTCTGCAGACGACTGTTTACCACGGAGTGGCGGCAGGAATACTATACAGTAGTCAGCTGGATACACAGGTGGTGATGATGGATTGCAGGAGAATTCCGGCAGGTTAAACAGAGACACGAGGAAGTGCTGTAGAGTGTCAACTCTGCAGATGACTGTTTACCACGGAGTGGCGGCAGGAATACTATACAGTAGTCAGCAGGATACACAGATGGTGAAACAGCAGAACAATCAGTAGATAGTCAGCTCTTTGGACGAGATGCAGACTTGGAGCCAGGAACCCATGGAAGGTACATGAAGATCAGGCACTGATGACAGGGAGGAGGTGCCTTTTAAACTTTGGAGCCAAAACTCCTAGCCAATGGGGAAGGAACAGGATAATTGACATGCGCAGACCCGGCAAGATGGCGGCGCCCAGCACAGACGGCTCAGAGATCAAGAACCCTAATTTCCTTCTCAAGGCCTGGTAGGAATTTTCATTTAGCAAGTTTTTTCTGGCTACGAGGTTGCGGAAGAAGCTCCCAGTCCTCTTCTTACACACCTTCCACCACTCAGACCTACTCCATCCCGGCTCCAAAAGTGATTCCTGTGGTTCAAAGAAGTCACTGAAGGACTGTCTGATCACCTCCTCCTCAAGGAGCCTAGGGTTCAGGCGCCAAAGGCCCCTACCTTTCTGAGGAGTTTCTGAGACATTCAAGGATACACACAGGCAAATGTGATCGGAGAACTCCACAGGCCTCAGCACTGGTGCCGAAGTCGTCGAGCCCTCCTTAACAAAAACCCTGTCTATTCTAGATCTACAACTACCTCTAATAAAGGTGAAACCCATGAATTAACCTCCGCTGCTGGAAAGGATAGGTTCATTACTATTGGCACAGACAGGCAACGGGGGATCCGACACAGCTGCACTCACCGATGACCTTGCACGCGATCCTGTCAGACACTGAAACAGCCTTCATTACAGCATGAGAGCCAGCAGCACCGCTGCGGCTTGAATGGACCACACACACAGGGTGGGGTCGAGACATCACAGCTGCAGCCACATCAGTAATAACAGGCACGGAGCCTGCACTCACAGGAATCGGGCCACAGACAGGGGATCCTGAGCCAACTACAGCAGGCACCATCTCCCTATCTACAATGGCCGCAGCTTCTTGCAGCTCCGTCACTGGCAAGTCACCCTCCATTACTCTTATATTATTATATAAAATGTTCTCCATTGGACCTTTGTTAAATATGATTTTTTGTTAAGGCCTCATAAGGCCTTTGTTCAGCCATTTTATTGTAACTTGCATAGAAATATTATTTGCTAGAAGAGATTATTCATTTTTCTGCTGATTTGCAGTCTTACAATATGTGGGCCTATGGCCTTGAAGTTAAGCTGACATAGACAACACCTGAAAAATGTAACCAGATATGAAAACAATAAGCAGCTTCATATCCAGCTGGTAGTCTGGGAGCTGTGCCCTTGATGTTGCATATAGCATACCCCGAGCTCCCCTTGAGATAAAAACAATAGGCTCATCTGTCCTTAGAAGGGGGAGAAAAATAAACTCCTTTAGAATACGTGAGAAAGTTAATCAGTAGCGCCTCTCAGACTAATGTATGCATATGACGTAGGATTCATTTATTCAGTAGGCTATAAAAACTTGTATCTTTGTATCAATAAACTAGAAAATATTCCTTGTATACAGAACTTGGTCTGTGTCAATTCTCTCCAGCTGATTGAAGTGCTTCCAGATATACTTAACACCACAGGCAGACTTGGGTCAGAATTTAAGATCTTACACCTTGAACATCAGAAACAGGAGCATTAATAGGCAAGAGTTCAGATGTCAAGCACTCCTCTTTCTCAGACAATGATTCTTCTGACGGTGAGTGTAACTTTTCAATTAACCCTTGCAGTACTTTCTTTGGTAAGAAGGATTTCTTCCAATTTTTTAATTTCTGCTGTGAAGGTTACCCTGTCAGTGCTATAAGCATTGTTCCTTTTCCTTTGTTTTGCAGCAATTTGTTTTTTAACCCTTGCAATCCCAGATTCTAGGTCTAGTATTTGCTCCCTAACCACAAACTCATCTTCCTCACTGGGAGCTGATACAGGGAGGCACATATCCACAGTATTCACTCTGGTTCTTAGACAGCAAACACACACTCCACGGCTGCTGGCACCAGTCAAGATGATAGTAATACATCTACGTCATCAGCTAAAGCCTATATTAAAGTGCATAGTGTTTTTAAGTCAGGGAAGCAAAAATGTAAAAGTAAAGCTTTTACCTTGGTAAAGAAAATAACACCTGTAATCAAGGCAAAGTTAACTGCAGAAAAAAATAAAATTGCCAACATGCCATTTCTACACACGCAGTGGCAAGGAAGAATCAGGCCTTTGCCTTTCTGTAGAACTACAAGTTCTGCAACTGTCAGTGAGGTATCTTCTTGTAAGGTTAGTCATGGCAATGCAAGACCTTGTCATTCTAACTCAAAAAGTGGTGGCCAAATACTTTTAAATGTAAAAGTCAAGCTGGAAAAAAACAGTCAGGCATTAGAAGAAACTGTATGTTCAGATTCAGAAATGACACAAATCCCTGAGGAGAGTCTATCCACGAGTGCTATGTGTAAGCCTGACTTTTCTGATACTGTACTCATAAAGAAGCCTCCTTTCACCATTTCTGGAAATGTGTGGATGAGCAGCCCAAGTGTAGCCGGTGATACACAAATAGAGGATGCCACTTTGGAATTGCAACAGGATGAGGGGGATATTTGTGTAGCTGATGACGGTGCTAATGAGGATGTTTACGAGGATGATGTTGTTTGCTTAAGTCGTGCACCAGTGGAAGCATTTCTTGCCAGTGATAAGAAGAAGGCCATTGTCATGCCTGGGCATAAGACCAAAAACTCCACCTCTATGTGTGGAAATATTTTTACCCAAATCCTGACAACAGTTATTTAGCCATTAAATCCACCATCAGTAGAGATAGGAACCTTAACCATCTAGGAGCCTCATCCATGTTACGCAATTTGAAGAGAGCTCAAGGGAAGCTTTTGGGAAAATTCAGAAACTTATTCTAAAAAAATAACAACAAGCAGTCCAGCATCCACCTTCCTCATCCCCATCCTCACTAGTGATGGGAGTTAGTCCTGCATCCAAGTTGCTAAGGCTTGATAACTCCTCCACTATCCAGGATTCCTCAGAAGAATTCTTGAGCGTTAGCCCCGCTGCTGCTGGGGGTGGATCTTCATCCCAGAAGCAGACCAAGAAGAAGACTACTAGTAGTTTACAACAATTGACTGTTAAACAATCCTTTGCAAGAGGAAGCAAGTATAAAAGCTATCACCCAGTCGCAAAGCAGATCACAGATGCCATGGCAACTATGCTAGTATTAGATCTGTGTCCAATATCCACTATTGATGCAGCTGGTTTTAGACAGTTAATTGAGAACTTGTGTCCCTGTTACCAAATTCCATCACAACACAATTTTACTAGAAAAGCTATTCCTCACCTATACAAAAAGGTTCATAAAAATTTAATTATTGGGCTATAAAATGCCATTCTACCCACTGTACACTTAACCACAGATATGTGGACAAGCGGAAGTGGGCAAACTAAACATTATATGACTGTGACAGCCCACTGGGTTGGTGACTCGCCTTCACCAGAAGGAACAGCAGCATGTACCCAACTACTTCACATTTGTCAGAGGCAGGCTACTCTGTGTAACTGCGGCTTCACCAAGAGGCATACAGCTGACAATCTGTTACATAAACTTAGGGATGTTATTGCTACATGGCTTATCCCACTTGAACTCTCCTCAGGATATGTAATTTCTGATAATGCCACCAATATTATGAGAGCATTACAGCTGGGTGAACTCCATCACATTCCCTGTTTTGCTCACACAATCAACTTTGTGGTACAGAGCTTTTTGAAAAATGACTGGGACGTGCAGAAGATGCTGTCTGTGGCCCGTAAAATTGGATGTAAATAATATTGTGACTTGTGAAGTGTTTAAAATTGACTGGAAACGATTGGAAATTAGTATTATTGAGGTTAGTAATAATGGAATGTGATTTTAGCATATTTTAGCAATTTTTCAAAAGAACACAGATCCAAAACCAAAACACATGAGGGCGGTTTTGCCAAAACCAAAATCAAATCCAAGACATGAAGTTAATGCAGATCCAAAACCACAACCAAAACCAAAACACAGGATTCAGTGAACATCTCTAATGTATTGATGTATTGGGGGTGCTTACAGTGTAATGTTGGGGGTTATTAGGAGAAATAGGCCTATTTGCTAAATATGAATGCTATTGATTTAATGTTGGAGCTGGTTGGGAGGCCTAGAGTGTTTATTAGTTGCGCAGCTTTCCAGAAGGTGAACAGTATTTATCGCTTTTCCAAACAGGGCCCCAGCCTTACAGGATTCGGCCAAGCAGTAACTGAGGAAGTGGGGGGGGGGTGTCTTAATATAATGTGGGAGGTAGGCTGTTAGTTTAATGGTGGAGTGTAGGTGGGGGCTAATCATTTAATGGTGTGTGATATTCATTCATTTGTGGAGTGATGGTGGGGCTATTTAATTTAATAGTAGGGCCTATTTGTTACAGCTAACGGCTGAATGTTACGGCTAACGGCTGATTATCATAAGCATGCAGAACAGGGTGTAGAGGTCTTCACCTATAGCAGCCGCATTTCCCATAGAGCTCGTAGCGCTCACAGGTACTCTAAAACCTGGGGGCATATAACTCAGCGTAGTGCAAGCTTATGAATATCACTGCAGCATGGTATAGGAGGTGAAGACGGGAGATTACCTTGGTCAGAAACAAGCCGGGGTCCGAGGACAGAAGTAAGCAGCGAGCTAAGGTTCAGGCAAGGGTCAGGACCAGCAGAAAGCAAGGATATCCGAGTCACAAGCAATAGGTCAGGGCAACCAGAAATAAAACAATCAGGAAATGAGCCAAAGGTCATACACAGAAAATCAATCCAGGAATCACCACACTACACAGGAGCAGGTCAGCAACTATAGCTAAATGCTATAACCGGCAAAGGTTCAGTGAAACTGACAAGTATTTAAAGAAGGAGTGGACAATCAGGGCAAGTGTCTGATTGAGCTGCAGGTGAGAAGAGTTTAAGTGATCACACCCAGGCTGAAAACAACACTGCAGCAGACAGAAAACAGCAATTACCTGCTGTTCTAACACTATTAATTTAAGGTGAGGTGACAGGGACTTTAATTTAAAGCTTTATTAAATGTGAATATGAATTATTTAAAGGTTGTGGGAAATAGTTATGCAGCACTGACGACCCAAGCAGGCTGCTTATGCGCATGTGCTTTGGATGGCTTGCCTGCAGGCAGAGAACAACATCTACAAACATGCAACAGGGAATAGGAGCTTGTGAAGAAGCAGTTGAAAAAAATGGCAGATAGAGACGCTAGGGAGAGAGCAGTTGGAAGAAGAGGAGATGGAAAGAGAGGCGAGTGTGTGCCAGTAGAACAGGACTGCAAGGGTAGCAGAGATTAGGATCCACGCAAGCAGGGCACGGAGACATCTCTGTATGTCAGCCAGAGCGGATATCTTAGGGAAGTCTGAGAGGTCTGGAGGAGAGCAGAGGACAGCTGGGAAGAGAGAGATAAAATGTTACTGTACTTTTGACGTATGGAGAAAGATTTATCATAGGCAATACCTAATGCCCATTGGTAGCGAAGTGAGCTTTCAAAGTGATGAGGAAGTTGATCACAATATAGCTAGTATATATTAAAGACACAGGAAAAGGAAGTGAACTATCTAACTGATGAAGAGAGGGAGTGTGATGAAGATGAATGGGGTTATAACCCTCCTGTTAGGTAAGCTGAAGCTGTCGTTCCCGATCGGGAATCGGTTCGGCAACCTAAGTCTACTGAGAGGGCTTTCGAAGGACAGTGAACAAATTAGCAAGAAGATCTGAAAAGATGAGTCCAGGGGTGAAAGACCCAAGCAGGCAATCCCCAGATTTTCTAAATAAGAATGAGGTTGGGGAAGAAATCGAACACCCAGTAGGGGTGTCAGGGCGAGTCCGGGAACACCTCTTAGTCCATAATCGACCCAGGCGAAACATAAGGGCCCCCATGATGCTAACATATGACCAATTAGGAATTGAAGTACACCCATATTGGGCTTATCCATGGCCATACTTTGAGCCTCCTACTGTTAGCATTATACCAGGTCAGAGTCAGTGTGGATGTATTAATAGACAGGGGGGTAAATGTATGAACCTCCGATTTCTGCAAGTCGCCGGAAATCAGCAACTTTGCAGGGAAAATTTAAAGTGGTGATGGCTTGTAAAGGCAAGTTTGCCTTTAAAAGCCATTGCCACTTTAAATTTTCAATGCAAAGTTGCCGATTTCCGGCGACTTGCAGAAATCGGAGGTTCATACATTTACCCCAGGATGTATTAACTCGCATTCCTTTTCAGAGTGTAGAACAGGCTCATCAATTGGTCAGTGGTGTGCAGTCCCACAGAGGAAGATTGTAGCACTGACGACCCGAGCAGGCCACACATGCGCTTTAGATGCCTACGCCGCAGGCAGAAAACAGCATCTCCCAGCATGCAGTGGAAAAACGGCTGTTAGAGAGGCTTAGGGGAGAGCAGTTGGAAGATGAGAATGAAGGAGAGGCGAGTATGTGCCAGTAGGACAGGGCTGCAGGGGTAGCAGAGAGGAGGATCCATGCAAGCAGGGCACTGAGAGACACCCTGCATGTCAGTCAGGGCGGATATCTTAGGGAAGTCTAAGAGGTCTGAAGGAGGACAGCTGAGAAGAGCGAGATAAAGCATTACTAGACGTTTGCGCAGAAAGTGCAATTTTGGGATACAGAGGCTGGAAGCAATACTGATAAGTAAACAATGTTTATTTCACTTTTGAGTGACTGGACTGAGCCATTCTTTATTAGTAAGGTGGAGAACAGGTGGGGAGACCTGATGTGTTCTGCCCTTTTGCTGGACTGAGATATAAAGACAAGGGTGAAGAGCAGGGATAGTCACCTAGGGAAAGGACTGATGTATATTGGTGAGTGCCACGAATGCCCAGCCTGTCCCAGATACAGCAATCTGAACAGCTGGCCGTGACTGGCGTCACCTTAGTCACTTAGCAATAAATACACCTTTTCTGCCACCACAAAGGATTTATTATGGTGTCCTTACGTTCACCAAAACCACTTATTAATGTTTCACACTTAAA